>NC_073312.1:21649854-22982354 GCF_027595985.1 Sorex araneus
AGCAGGGAGGGCATTTGCCTTGCACGTAGCTGACCCAGGTTCTATCCCCAGCATCCCATATGGTCCTCCAAGCACTGCAAGGAGTAATTCCTGAGTGCAGAGCCAGGAGTAACCTCTGAGCATTGCCAGATGTGACCCAAAATAGCAAATAAAAAAGTGGGGGCTCTGTTGGGCCAGCGACAGGACAATGGACAGGATGCTTGCTCCCTTGAGTTCATTCCTCACCACCCTATATGGTACCTGGGTCCACCAGGAGTGATCCCTGAGCACAGAACCAGGAATAGCCCTGAGCACAGTCAAGTGCAGACCAACCCTCCCCCACACCCAGAATAAAAGAGACAGAGAAGGGCCTCCCTTCAGCTATTCCTCAGGCCAAAGCAACCTCAAATATAATGTTAACTCATACACAGACACTTTGAAAGGGATCCAATTACAGGGAAGCAATCTTGTTCCCTACTTCTAAGAAGGGGGGAAGGAGAGTGGGATTGATCCTGGGGGGGGGGCAGGCTATGTGGAAACAGGGCAGAATGATTCCCTATCAAATGTTCTTAAAAGAATATTACTCTAAAAATATCAATTTTGTTGTAACTCAGGCAAACTCCAAAGATCATTTAAAAAAAAAAAACAGAATTGGAAAAAAAACCCTGAATAATCTTGCCTGTTGTTTTTGAAACTGCTTCATCCACAAAAGTCCCTAAGGCCACAGAAAATACTACATATGGCCATTCTCCTTCAGAATAGCTGGGGTCCCACCAACACTCAGCCGTCACTGCCACCTTCCAGGAGCCACAAGCCTCTCAGAGCCCCATGTGAAACTCAGTTCTCCTACTTTGCAGTCATAGGAAACGAAGTCACAGACAGATCACTATGCCAGGCCTGAGGGTCCCAGGGCTTATCAACTAGGGAGTCACAAGAACTTCTACTTGGCCTGACTTTCCAGCCCTGAGGTTTTCCCATCTGCCCAGGTGCTGACTGAACACATAAGTGAGCATGAGGCCTGGGAACTGCGCAATCTCCCTAGACCACAGTGATACTTATCTGCGAGGAGCAGGCACTGTGGAGAGGAGGAAGAAGGGAGTCATCTTTGTAGCATCAAAGCATCTACCAGCTGAAAGGACCACAAGAGCCTCCTCCAGAGAAGAGATACAGTCCCGGGCAATGGGTGACCAGACTGTACGATGCCCAAGCTCCTTCCTCTCCATGGAAACCCACCCGCTAAAATGAACAGTGAGGGCTGGAGCTATAGCACAGCAAGTAGGGCGTTTGCCTTGCACGCGGCTGACCTGGGTTCGATTCCCAGCATCCCATATGGTCCCCTAGAAGTGCCAGGGGTAATTCCTGAGTGCAGAGCCAGGAGTAACCCCTGTGCATCCCCAGGTGTGACCCAAAAGGCAATAAAAATAAATAAATAAATAAAATGAACAGTGAGCACAGAGAGTGTGAGCAGTGGCAAACCCCCAGGGGCTCTCCCCTCTACCCAGTCAACAGCTCCCAGCTCAGGCCATATCAGGCAGAAACAGGACTGAGACTGATAAGCAAATAGCGCCGGGGCAGCTCAAAAATAATAAAGCTCCTCAGAACCCGGGACACAATGCTCCCACACCAGGGACCCAATCCTGTTCCCCGTTCCTAAGAAGGGGGAGTAGAACTGATCCCATACCAGGGCATCAATCCTGTTCCCTATTCCTAAGAGGAGGAAGTGAGATTTCAGAGCTGGAATGTGCCTGCGTGTTTGTGGACAGACACGCATGCAGCATGCATGCAGACACCCCACTGCACATACAGAACTAAGCCAGAGTGACCGTGAAGCCGGCTGGCCCCATCTCACGCCCTAACTCAGCACCTTCCCCACAGGCCGCAACACTGCACAGGGTAAGGAGGAAGGGGAACGAATCCACCTGGGATATCAAAAAGTTCTGGAAGGTGCCAAAGACCAGGGTAGCTATGAACATGGCAGCCAGGTCTGAGGATAAACTAGAAGAAATAAGGGAGGTGGGAGAGGGGCTGCGGGATGGCCCCTACCCAGCTCTCACGGCTCCCTTTCTGGAGTGTTGAAAAGGACAACTGAGCCGGCAAGCAACAGAGACAGGGCAGTTATTTCAGGCTTTCTGCTACTCTGTGTGTGTGTGTGTGTGTGTGTGTGTGTGTGTGTGTGTGTGCACGCATGCGCATGTGCGCACATGCATGCATGTGCATGTGTGTTTCTTCTCCAGGAGGCACCATGCCCTCCTAATACCTAAGCTGGTGGCTCTACAAGCCACTGTCCCTGACATGCCAGGTCCACCCACCTGAGTCCCCTACACCCACTCAGTGAGATACAAAAGGCACTTGTGACACTTCCAGCTCACACGGCCAGCTGTGGTAGGCAAGCGAGCCCGGGCTTGGGTGTAGGAAGCCTTCCCCTCTGCTGGGTGATAGAAGGGAGTTGCTTATCACCTCTGAGAAGTGAGATGAATATGGTGCTGCGGGTTAAGTTCTGAAGCATCTACAGGGCTGTGCCATCAGCATAATGACCACCTGCCTGAGAAGCTCCCCCCCACCCTCCCCCGCCCCCGCCAGCCGCAGCTTCCAATGATCCCTGTCTTCGGCGCAAAGCACATCTGTCCTGGCCCGGTAGACTGGCCCATTGATCACTACAGGAAGCAACCTGCACAGCTCAGAAAGCGCCCTGTCGGCTCTCGGGACAATAACATTGCTCTTTGCCATCGGAGAAGGATGTTTTCCTAGCAGTGCCGGTGATAGTAATAATAACACTATTCCCATAGCGAGAACCCAGGCGGCGTGACTCATTCCACCAAGAGACAGGGGCTCCGGGGGGAAGATTTATCTGACACTTGTGTGTCCCTGAAGATGAGGGCCAGCCAGCAGACAGCACACATACATTCATGATGGACACAAGGCAACTCTTGGGCGAGGCCTCTATCTGAGGGCCAGCAGTCCGTCCTCCCCCATGAGGCGATGGGCTTGAGGGTCTTAGCCCAGCCCACTCACCAGAGCCAATCCTTATCTTCCTCCCACTGGGAGATCCGCTTTCAAACCTCATGACCCCACAAAGGGGAGATCAGTGGCTCAGAAACCCTGCCAGAGTCAAACAGGGCTGAGAACCGGAAGTGGCCTTCCCATCCCTCAAAACCATCCTTTGGGGAATGAGGGAGCGCCTGTAGCTCATGACCACAGTCAAAGTGGGCTCACTTGTCATCAGAGTCTGCAGGAAGGGGGCCAACAGGGCCAGGGACCCTGTGCAGGGTCAGAGCAGGTCTGTGAGCAGCTTGGTTCTCCACTCTTCCTTCGCTTCTCCTTCCAGGGCGACCTCTGCCAGCCCCTCCAGGAGGGAACATTTGTTATGACTATAATTACAGTGATCATTCTGGTATGATGCTCACAGATGCCTCTGCGTGTGTGACGTGCTAGTTCTCCTGCGCTTCCAATTCAGTGTCTCCGGGCCAAAAATACTCCGCTATCAAATTACACTCAGCTTTATGGGTTTTTTTTTTTTTTCTTTTTAAGAATCTGCTTTTTTTCTCGGGGCAACTCTTTCAGAGCTCCAACAACACAGCAGCCAATTCCGTTCTCTCTGTACCAGCCCTCACCCCCACTGCCAGCGCCCACCCCCACCCACCTCCCTCTTGAAGCAAAATAGCAACTCGCATGAGGTTAATGGGCCCTGCTCAGCCTCCCTCTCATGAATGACAGCCGCGTGACGTGCAGGCTCCACAGACAACGCCGATTCCCCATCACCACGGGCTTCAGTGCTGGCACCGCCCCGGACTGTGGGCTGGCGCGGGGTGAGGTAGGGAGGAGGAGGGAAGCGGAACCCCGTCTGTCATCCCTCTCCTCAGTCAGGAGAGGCAGGAGGTGTGAACAGGGAACAGGGGCAGGAGGCCAGGCTGCAGGATCAAGTTCTCAGGGACAGGAGAGAAGTTGTTTCCAAGATGCCAGACGCCTGCAGGAGATGGTGACTGACTACTTGGGGTACCGAGGGGGGAGGGGCACCGCCTTCCCACCCTTTGCCACCCCACCCCACTCCCCTCCACCAACAGGACTAGTAGGGAAGACACTTTCCTCTCCTTTCCCCTTCTCTCTTGGTTTTATTTGATCCTTGACACAAATTCTCTGTTCACTTGGTGGCGCGTGCACGTGTGCACGCATGCACACACACACACACACACACACACAATGTTGATATGTCTGAGTTCCCTTCCACAGTAAGCAGCAGATCAGGCAGATCTGTCGCCTCTTGCTGCTCCAGAAAATCAGCCCAAGTTTGAACAACAGAAACTTACTCTCCAACATTCTGAGAACACAGATACATCTGGTGGGGCAGAGAGCAAGGTGTCTACAGGGCTGGCTCCTAGAGGTTCCTGGGAGAATTTCTATCCGTGCCCGGTCTAATTTGTAGAACGGGGCAGCTTCCTTGACTCAGTACCTTCCCTCCAACCATTCTGATCACTAGTTTCCATTGTTTCAAGCTCCGACTTGCTCTGACCTCTTGCCATCTCAGAAGGCCCCAGGAATGACCCAGGCCCACCTGGCTAATCCCGGATAACGGCTCCATCTTGAGATCTTCCTGGAATCAGACCTGCAAAATCCCCTCTGCCAAGCAGGTAGCAGTCACAAAGACCCAAGGCCTGGAGAAGTATTATTCAGCCTGCCACACAGAGAACCAGAAGGTGCCAGCTGTAAAGCATGGCTGCTGTGAAGCCAAGCAGAAGTGCTCATGTGAATGCATGCGTTGCAGAGTCAGGAACAAACACAGATAACAACACTGAGATCTCATTAATACCCAACACAACGGCCTCAGCTGATGGGTAGACCAGAAACCTTCGCACAGGTTCATTTCACTGGGCACTCTGCAAACCATGACATGGATTCACTGTCCCTTTTTCCAGGATGACACAACACGGGTCAGAGAATGTGTGATTTGTCCTCGGTCACACAATCAACGAATATCAAAGCTGAGGTTAAAATCCAGATCCACCTGAGTGGGAAATGCACAAACGGGCAATGCCAAGTACTACCTCATCCATCCTCAGGAGCCCAGATAGGCTGTCAGGATCCCCGGGGGGAGGGCAGGGTAACTGGACAGATTCCAAGGTTCACTCTCGAAGATGCTAAGACAACTCTGGCAGGGGGCCTGGGGGCCACATGCTGTTGTTGTCCCTGCTGCATCTCCCCAGCGATGCCAGGACTCTCCCTACAGTCACCCTAAACTCTAATGTTTCTCAAACACACCCCACAGCCGCACACTTTCTCCAGAGCAGCAGTGTGACTATGGGCACGGCCTGTGCTGTCCAACATAAGCCAGACTGCTGGGCCTCACCCTCTTCGATAGGGCACCCATCCTGAGAGCACATTCACTGCCTGCAGAAACCCCCAGTCTGCTCAGTTCGGACCCAAGCTGAGCAAATGCAAATGGGAGAGGGGCAGTGGGGGGCAAGCGGTCTGTGCTCCAGGAGGCATCCACCCCTCTCTCTGACCCAGCAGCGCCTGGGAGCCCCTCCTAGAGGGCGGCTAACTCCAGGGAGGTACTGACATACTCTCAGGAGGAGACACAGTCCCTGCTGAATCCCCTGGTCTTCCTCATTTGCAAAGAGAATCCTGAGAGTAAGAATATCTCCAGTGGGGCTGGAGTGATAGCACAGAGGGTAGGATGTATGCCTTGCACGCAGCCGACCCAGGTTCAAGTCCCAGCATCCCATATGGTCCCCTGAGCACCGCCAGGGGTTATTCCTGAGTGCATGAGCCAGGAGTGACCCCTGTGCATCACCGGGTATGACCCAAAAAGGAAAAAAAAATATCTCCAGAGTCCTGCTGCCTTCTGAGTTACCTTCAAGTGGACCCTTCCCACCTAACATTCCCAATGGTGAGGTGGTATTAGCACAAAGGGAAGATGGTTTCTAAGCTTCCCCAAAAATTGGCTTGGCCATGGATGCGCAGTGCCACGGTTCCACTCTGGTGCATCTGCAACAATTCCCAGCACCTCCTGGGCTCTTTTCCTCTAGGATCCCCCCTTTCTCTCTCCCCTCCATCCCTGTCATCTGTCTGCCTCCCTCTCACTCTCTTCCCCAGACCCCTCTCTCATCCCTTCTTTAAACTAAGAGAAATGATGCAGGATTTGGGAGGCTTTGCTATTCACCTCTGCTGCTGCTGAATAAGCTCTGATACTTTTCTTTTTATGAAAACCGATAACGTTTGGAGAAGAGGATATAGAAGAGTTCTCTGAGTGTGTTGATACTTGGTTATTGCATCTTACATTACCATTGTACTAACCCCAATCTCAGGGAAGCGAGAGCTGATCTTAAGATACCAGGAGAAGACCAGGACCTCAAAAGTGAGCAGGGGGAGGTTTGAGTTCTGGCTGTCCTTTAGGACAAGATAAAAAGACACTTCCCTTGCAAACGATATTTGATGTCATCATTTGGCAAGAGTGTCCTACACAGAACAGACAATTCCATTTCAAATTAATCTTATTTCACTAGCAGAGTGTGACCTGGAAAAAAATAGTTATCAAAAGCCAACAACAAAAATACCCAAATATTAAGCATAAATGTCTTGTCCCATTTTCAAAAGGCAAATGCAATTGACTTTCAGAGACAGGCATCTTGCCAACTCTAAGTACCCTTGCGACGTCTGGCAACACTCAGGCTAACCCAGCATAAACAACTCAAAATAGACACAAGAATTTCCCACCTTGGGGTGTCAGAGAACTGGGAGGGATACTGGAACTCAGGGGCCTGGAGACTTTATTTAGCAAACAGCACGGAGTCCTCTTCACTCCTTCTTAAGACGTCATGGTGCAATGCCATGGCCTCACATCCAGGTGATCATTTACCTTGCCCATCCCCCACCCCATGCCTCGCTAACGCCCATACTCTGTCCTGTCCCTGCACCCTTAGCACTGGTATCCTTGGCTAAATACACCTGTTTAAATATGTCTGCCCATCAAACTGGAATCTCCCAATTACCAGGTTCACTCATTACAAGTCCCTTCACCCCCACCCAGCCCCAACTAAGGTTCCCTAGGAGCTTGGTTAATGCAGGAAAGGGAAGGGGCAACGAGAACGAGCTGGAGGCAACTTCCCCCCAATATGCACTCGCCAGGCCAGAAGCCATCATATTCTGTGCATGTCCCAACTAAGGAAGGACTCTGGCCTCCTGGGGCTGCTGCTTCTAATCTGTCCACTTCTCCCCATGCCACCACTGGTCCTGCCCAGCACCTAACGCACAAAGTAGTGCTCTGTTCTATCTGCAAGACTACCAGTGCTGTGCTGTCAAGAGAGATGAGCTATAAAGCCATGGCCCAGACCAAAGGCCCCAGAATCTGCCACGGTACCATCTTGGCACCACTCCCAGCTGTCCTGCACCCTCTTGTCCTGACTGTGCCCCTGGGCACACGGCTATTGGTTCTCTAGTTCAAGCTCTGCTGGTTGGGCTTCTCTCTGGCCCTGATCTCCGGAGCATGGCCCCAAGTGTGACTGCCTGGAGCTCAGCAGAAACCAGGCAGGCAAAGACCCCGGGATGTGCATGTACTCCTCATACCAAAGCAAAGGCTGGCACCCCAGAGGGGAGGGGTCACATCTCTGTGCCTCTCCCTGCCTCATGCCCTCCATAACAGGCGCTCCGCACTTTCACTCATCTGCTTCTCAACAGGAAAGGACCCTTTTATAGACATGAAGGCGCCGAGCCTCAGAGAGTGCAAGGAAGGATAGAAGGCCACAGGCGACCGCCAGCAGAAAGCAGGTTCCCAGCCCTACTTCCCATCTTGCTCTGATGTAGTACACTCTGTCCCAAGCACGGACATACATTTATTACTTGTTGAATTAAACTGAATTCCCAGAACGCACACTCAAGCACTGAACACACACACACACACACACACACACACACACACACACACAACACCTCATAGCTTTCTGCTGCTTGTTAGAAATTACTCTTGGCTAACAAGAAATAATTAGAGTCTCTGGAGTACAGTCCATTAGAAATATGTCCTTGGGAATTAGAACATAAAACAAGCCTAAACAGGAATGTCTCTGCTTGTTGGTGGAGTTCATAAAATCAGAGACTCTCCATGTGGAGAGAAAAACTGAGAGTCATCAAGTTCCGGCCCAGCCTTTTCCAGGAAGGTAAACTGAGGGACCAAAAAGAAAAGACTTGCTTATGGTCACACTGGCAGAGGGTAAATACAGGTCGGGAGAGTGATGGAGGACAGTTCCTCTCCGCCCCTTGTGCTCCAGGACCCCAGTTCTAATCGCCCTTGGGGTTACTGTTCTCCACACACACGTAGTCCTCAGAACCAGACTCAGGGCCGTTGGCCACAGCTCTTTCTTGTCAGGTAATTGGGACTCATGGCTGCAGACGAAAGCTGCCACTTCATCTCAGCATTTAATCACCCGCAAAAGCCATTTCCCGCCTCGTTTGCTCCACTGCCAGAAATATTATCCTTAAATAATCAACACACAGTAGACACCCTGCAAGGGACAACACCGCCTTCCCTTTCCTGGGAAAAGGGTGATATCCATGCAGGTCAGAGGGGCCATGAGGGAAAAGGGGAGACGCTGCCCAGCTCACCAAGGAAGCGGCCTTGCACAATTGAGCCAAGCATGGCACGGCGAGCACTCCTCATCCCTGCTGATGGCCAGAAGGGCTGAGACGTTCCACTCAGCCAAAAGTCAAATTTGATTTCCCATTGAGACAGGAGAGCCCACTGCGTGCGGCAGGGTGAGTGCAAGAACAGGAGGGTCGGGGCCAGAGAGTGAACTCAGGGTGCTGAGTACACGCGCTGCATGCAGGAGGTCCGGGTTCAATCCCTCACAAGACCCGCCAGGAGTTAGTCCGAGCCCTGAGCCAGGACCAACCCCAGAATATACTGGGTGTGGCCTAAAAATATCTTTTAAAAAAGAATTTTAAAAAAAGAGCAGATGAAAGTAGACTATGAACATGACGGCCACTTAATACCTCTGCAGCAAACCACAACACCCAAAAGGAGAGAGAGAGCAAAAGGCGCCACAGAGGCAGGGTAGGATGGAGGGGACGGGGTGGGGGTGCTGGCAGGGATGCTGGGACCATTGGTGGTGGAGAATGAGCACTGGTGGAGGGACGGGTACTCAATCATTGTATGACTGAAACGCAAGCACGAAAGTTTGTAAGTCTGTAACTGCATCTCATGGTGATTCACTAAAAAAAAAATTTTTTTTAAAGAACAGAAAAAAAAGAGCAGAACAATTATTCTTGAAGTTTCTGCTTTACTGGAAGCTACTGTGTCCAGCCTCTTTCAGAAAGACTGGGAGAGGACACTAAGTGAAACTAAACAGAACAGAATATTGTCTTTCATGGAGCAAATTTTATAAATAAAATCAGAAATAATTGTAGAGCATCCAAGAGTGGGTTTCCAGGGCCACAGCACATACAGACAATTGAGATTGGCGGCAGTCAGCGTGCCCAGGTTTCTCTGGGCTGCGTCAATCAGTCTTTTGTTCGAAGAGTGCCGCTCACTTAGCGCTCCCCTCTGCTTCCAATGTCTCAGGAGCCGCCTGACAATGGAAAACTGAACCTCAGCGAGGCAACAGAGCCTGTTCAGCAATAAACATGCTCCTGGCTGCCTCTTAGGGCTGCGTTCCTCCTTCTCTGCCTCTGCTCTAGGTGCCCAGTCGCACCATGCCAGGGCTGTGCAGGCAGAACAAACACCAGTTCATGGTCGGAGAAAATGCAAGAGCCCTGAATTAAAAGCATTTGCCACTTCTAAGAGTGTAAATCTAGTTGCTGAGGTCAATTTTGAGCAACCTGTGCACATCCAGCAACTCAGCAAATCCCTGAAAACGTTTCCTTCTCTTCTCCACCCATCATGCTGTCGCTGTCGTTGTGGCGTGATGGAGGACTGGGGTTCCCCAGTGCAGCCCTGCCTTCAAGGCACTACCAGGATAATTGGGGGCTTAAGGACAAATGAGCGGGTGTGATGCGATGCAAGAAAGAGAACAGGCATGACGTGGTACCAAAAAAAGGTCCATGTCTGTTCCCTCACCAGTCTCATGACCTCCTTCTGAACCCTGCACACTCCCGAGCCAAGAAAGCAGCTGGTCTCCATCCCCTGCCTCTCCTCCGCCACTGCCACCTCCCAAGCTGCTCCTTCACAGGAGCCTTCCATGAGGATAGTCTGCCAGGTGAGACCCACCAGACCAAGATGCGACAATTCATTTCACTGACAACAATCCGATGCCAAAATCCAATACGACCTCTACAATTCAGCAATTTCAACTACAAGTCATTATAAGGAGATGTGTCCGTTCACCATCCCTGGCCTCCGGGAGCACTCTGACGGGGGTCCTGGTTACCTCAAACTTTTAAGATGCATGGAAATTCCTGAGTCAGTGCAAACCACAAATTCCAATTCAGTAGACCAGACTCGGAGGGAGAGCAGGAAAGGTTCTGTATGTCTCTCAAGGCCACAGGTCATCCTGACGTACAGGCCTTTGGAGCACATGGGGCTTTAACATGGCTTATGCCTCTGCACTGCCACTCAGGACTGGGGTCTGGAGAGTTTTCTGCAAAACCAAACCTATAGCAAATTTCCAAGGTTTCAAAGGAAAAGAAAATACAAAAGCTCATGAAGTCATCCATTAACTACGCATTGAAATCACATTTTGGTTAGCTGGGTTAGGTAAAACTAAATTATTAAAAATAATTTCTGGGGTCATAGACAGTACAATGGGAAGAGGGCTTGCTGTGCATGTGGTCAACGCCAGTTGGATCCTTGGAACCCCATATGGTCTTCTGAGCCTTCTAGAAGTAATACCTGAGCTTAGGGTCAGGAGTAAGCCCCAAGCACCATCAGGTGTGACCCAAGAAACAAAACACAATAACAATTTAACCTCTTTTAATTCGCTTTTAACAGGACCACCGGAAGCTTTAATTTTCACATGGAGCCTGGCAAGCTCCCTGTGGCATATTCGATATGCCAAAAACAGTAACAATAGCAGATCTCATTCCTCTGACCCTGAAAGAGCCTCCAATCGTTGGGAAAGATGAGTAGAAGAGGCTGCTAAAATCTCAGGACTGGGACAAATGGAGATGTTACTGGTGCCCACTCAAGTAAATCAATGAACAACGGGATGACAGTGATACAGGGATGGAGATCACATTGTGGAATGGTGTCACAAATCCTCTTGTGAATGCAGTGAACCCACAAAAGCAGCAACTGCATAATTGCACAGAACAGTCTCTGGGGTCTCAGGACTCCCCTCTGTGCTCGCACCTGACAAGATGCCACATTCAGCCATGCAAACAGCAGGTTACTCTAAATCAAGCTGATTATTTTGTTCGGCCTTTCCTAGCTCCAGCACTGAGTGACCAGGAAAAGTGGGAGCAGGTTTTCCAGGCCTTTCTCGCCTCCCTGGGCAGCAGCAAACAGCTCCCAGTCACTCTCAGGCACACCCCCTGGCCCCCTCCCAAGTCTGGCAAATTGAGTTTTTAGGGATAGCATCTAGGAAGCTAATTTTTAAATATGTGGAGGATCCCAGAAGACGTCTGGAGTCACTCAGAGGTATTTGTGGTGCTTGATTACTCCTCATGGCAATGCGCTATGGACTAGACCCAGCTGCCTGCTTCCTGCTGGACAGCGACATTCACAGTAAGAGTGACCACCTCATTTGGTGATGTTATGACCACCATTATCAATGTCCCCAAAGGTCCCCGAGACAAGAAACATCTGACCAAAGTTATAAATGATAAGACCAAGTCAGGCACTGTCTTTGCCCAGCCAAACTTCATCTTACAGAGGAGATGAGATGCAGAGAAGGGCAAGCCCAGCCAGGGTCAGACACACGGGACTCACACTCAACGCAGTGCCTCCCCCGGCGGCTAAGTGCTCCTCTGGCTCGGACCCAGTGCCTGGAACCTGAAGGCTGAGCGCCAATTCTTAGTGGCCCTGCTCTTGTGCTAACAAAACATCTCAATGACTCCCCCACCCCCACACCTTCGGGTACCAGAAAGAGCCCAGGGGTGCCTGCTATCTTGCACCTGGACCCCAGATCCTTAGCATCTCACCATACCTGGGCACAGTCCCCAGCCAAGAAAGCAGCTGGTCTCCATCCAAGGGGCAGGGTATCCACTCCGGCACCCCACATCACTTACCAGACACTTAGGTTTTAAAACTGCTTCCAAAGAACAGAGCAGGCAGCCAGGGACTACAGGACTTGGGTTATCCTCTGAGCCAGCTGGGGTGCAGTGATCTCCCCCCCGACTTTCCCTCTACCTTGTAGCTGCGCTTGCGGCAACTTAGAGTCCGGATGGTCATTGTCACTTTTCCCACACTCTGCTCCCCCCGCATGGAGCCAGCCTGTCAATGGTGATACCCTCATTCCCGGGAAGCCACCCGTTTCTCACACAGAGTGGCCCCGTACATGGGTGACCTTTGACCCTCCCTTCTGAGGCTCTTCACACAGGAGAGGTGGGGGTGTGGGAGAATGTGGGGAGGCGGATTGAGGAGCTGAAGCAGGCAGGAAGGAATGGGGCGCAGTATGCAGTTACTTGGGGGATGGCGGGGGGAGGGGTAGAGCGTGTGGAGCCAGGCTGCCACTGCGCACACAACATTGGGATTCTGCCTGCAGAGTCAGGGTGTGGGGGTCTCCTCCAGCTGCCTGGGCCCCAGCACCTCTCCTGCTTTCGGGCCTTTCCTCACTTGGCCACATGCTCTGGGCATCCACGTGGCACCGCCACGGCAGGCCATGCCAGGGTCTCTCAGGAGAAGAGGGCCTCCAATTAGGCAGAGAAGCAGATGCTTCCTTGCATGGAAAATTGGATTGGAGGGAGCAAGGGGTGATCCCTGACTTGTGAAGCTCTTGAATAGCAAACACTCCATCAGCAGAAGCTCAACACACACTGAATGACTAATGAGCACAGCAGTGGAACTAAGCCCCAGCACAACTCCCACACCCGGGCGGCTGTTATCAGGGCTCTTCTAGGAGGCAGTGAGGTCCAGAGTGTGGAGGAAAACACAAAATTAGATAAACTAAGACAGTGGGTTTCAACCGCAGGGTCAGAGGAAGGAGAAGGCAGGAAAACCACTGCCTCGTCATTACAAGGCAGAGCCAGTCTGCAGGTGTCAGAGGGTTGAAAATCCCTGAGCTAAAGGACTCTTTTCTCTCCAAAGTAACAGGAGTTCTGTCTTCCCCAGCTTCCCTTGGCCCAATCTCAAGCATCACTTCTCTTTCGATACCCACCTGCATTATAAAAATGCAATTTAAAGACAGAGGCAAATAGGGTACCAGTGCGGATTTTTTTAAAGTTTATTTGGTTTTGGAGCTCAAAGATCACTCCTGATAGGGCTCAAGGGACCATATGGGGTGCCAGGGACTGAACCCAGGGCAGCCGTGTGCCAGGCAAGAACCTTACCCACTGTACTATCACTCCAGCCTCTACTCGTGTTTGTTTTTAAATGACAAACTCAAATTCCTCAAACATTATTCTCTACTCGCTCCAAACAGAACTCCAGCCCAGAGTGCCTACTTATTTCCCCCAGAAGAGGGAAGAGTGTCTACACTAAATGATTTTCAACTCTTTGTGCATCTAAGAACCACCTGGGGAGCTGATAAACAACACCGTTATGGTGTTTTCCCTACAAAGTTAGCATCAGGACATTGGCTTTGGCGCTCTGGAGGCCATAACTATTAAGACATCAGGCAGGAAGTATACGGCTGTTCTCTGGGCGGCTCTCCTGGAGAAACTCTGTTCTAACAGATCCAACTCGGGTGATGGAGTATACAGTTAGAGGTTTCTTTTCAGAAAACATGTGACCCAAGGGCTAATTCTGCTGGGACCAGTTAAACACCTGGTAGGAGATCTCCTGGATCCATCACCATCTGGAATGTCCTAACTGGTAGCTCATCTCTGGTAAAGGATTAAGGCAGTGGCACCTACTGGCCACCATTGGTAGTACAGCTAAGCTTTACCTGACTTGTAAATCACCACTCCAATTTCTTTTTTTTTATATTTATTTATTTATCTATCTATCTATTTATTTATTTATTTATTTTTGCTTTTCACCACTCCAATTTCAAAAAGTAGTGACACTTAGCTTTCAGAGCAAACTTTTTTTTTTAATTTTTCAAATTTTATTGAATCACCGTGAGATAGTTACAAGTTTTCATGTTTGGGTTACAATCTCACAATGATCAAACACCCACCCCTCCACCAGTGCACATTCCCCCCACCAATATGCTGGGTATACCCCCCCTTTCCCACGCTCCCCTGCCTCTAAGGCAGACAATATTCCCCACACTCTCTCTCTACTTTTGGGTATTATAGCTTGCAACACAGACACTGAGAGGTCATCATGTTTGGTCCATTACCTATTTTCAGCATGCATCTCCCATCCCAACTGGTTCCTCTAGCCATCATTTTCTTAGTGATCCCTTCTCTATTCCATCTGCCTTCTCCCCTTCACTCATGAAGCAGTCTTCCAACTATGGGGCAATCCCCATGGCCCTTGTATCTACCGTCCTTGGGTGTCAGCCTCATGTGATGCTACCCTACACTCCACAAATGAGTGCAGTCCCTCTACGTCTGTCCCTCTCTTTCTGACTCATTTCACTTAGCACAATACTCAGAGCAAACCTTAAAAGCTTTTTAAAATCAAGTCTTATGGATTCAGAATTTACAAAAATTTTATTGCTGCATGCTGGAGAAAAAGGATTTTACTGTTTCTTAGGGTAAAATTTTATCAATTTCATCATTCCATAAAAGTTTTCATTTGTTCTGTCAGAAATCAAACCTTGCCACCTACTTGGGAAGTTTCTCAGCTGCTCCAACACAGATGACTTTTACTCTTATTTGTCTCTAATGAAAAAAATGCTTGTGTGTGTGTGTGTGTGTGTGTGTGTGTGTGTGTGTGCAATTTCAGGCCATTTTCTCTATGTAAATTCAGAGCCCCATGTAAGAACAAACCACAGAACCAGCTCTCAAAGTACACGGTTTATACTTATGCTGGGGAAAATTGGAGGTGAGAGGGTCCAATTGGGACAATGAGTCTTGAGGACAAGGATCACAATGGACACAAATCCTAGGAAAGCTCACTTTTTGTCCTCCCTCTTCTAAACTTAGAAAACCAGAAAGCTGAGAGTTATGACCTAGGGAATAAAGCGTGACCCCCATAGTGCTGGAGTACTGTGACCTCTGTAATCAAGCCCCGAAGGCAGTCACACATGAAGGCAAACGGACCCACAACTCTGTGGAGGGCACAGAAAGAAAATCATCATTTTCAGCAAACAATTTAAGTTCCCATGAAGAATTAGGTTCTTGATATTCTTAAGCCCAGAGTATGGCACATACTTCTCTTCCCAACAACCATATTCCCACATTTGGTCTCAGCCATGGTCCCCAAAGTCGTGGCAAATAAATCAATGTGACGGCGTCTCTCCAGGAAGGGAACACACCTCCTTCAATGACCAAAGAACCTTTCCTTTCATAGGTCATTCAGTCATGATTCTTTGGCCGGCTGTGTGTCTGGCACTGAGCAGCGTCTGAAAGGCAAGAAGACAAAGACACAGTCGCTCTTCCTCCCAGAGAGCTCACAAGGGACCTGGATGACAAACACTATCAGTGCAATGTGTTTTCAGGATAGATGAATGTGAAGAAGCCGCCATAGTGGATGCTTCCCACAGGGCTCCGGGCACCAGTCAGCACCTGGGAGCCAGAGAGCTACCAGCACTGGGTCCAGAGGGCAAACACAAAGCAGACCTGGTGCTGCCCCCCAGCACTAGCTCAGCTCCTCTTCAAGTGCTGTGGTCCCCCACTCTTGGTGCTCTTGGGTGTGGTGAATTTTGCAGATTCAATGAACCTGTCCCCTACTTACTCTCCTCTCTCCATTCTGACTTTCTCTGGCTTCATTTCTATTAGAAGCTGAAAATTAATGCCAGAGTCAAGGAAAGGGGTGTTTTAAGAAAACCCGGAATATTTTTTTTAATTTATTTCCCCAGGAAACAAAACCTGATGTCTGTCATCTTTGGTTCTGGAAAGCAAAGTGATGGCTGTGGAGAGCAGAACCACCTTTCCTATGCCCCACTGTGGTCCAAAGCACAATTCTCAACTGCTAGGCGTTCCTCGGTGGGGACTAGCTTTGACACTTACTGGCTGGGTGACCCTGAGGAAGTGTTGAAGGCCTCAGAGGATCAGTTTCCTTGCCTGTGCAATAGTATCTCTTCACAATGCTATGAAAATTAAATGAGCCAATATCTATAATAATTCAACTTATGCTGAGCACACAGCAAAAGCCTTGAGAGCTTGGGTTAAACAATTATGCTTGTGCCTCCCCATCCGACATGTATTAAGATCATGTAGAGTCCATGCCAAGGCAGGACACAGGACATCAAGCCAACCTCAAGATTGTAGAAAAAAGATGTGCTGTGCAAGGAGGGGTCCTCCTTCTAGGAGGGAAGAACCAAGCCCAAATTCAAGCTGTGCCCCAGACTGGGATGACTATTCCCATAAGCATCAATGATCACTTAATCTCTCAACAACCAAAAAATCTGAATCACCATCCCCAACTTTACAGATAAGGGAACTTATTCAACAATTATTCAGCAGAACAATTCAGAAATTCTTCTGGCCTCTTTAGGCACTCAAGACTAGACCATATCGAGACATTCTCGAAGGTTCCAGACACCTTTTATAATGCCTATTTGTCTGTTTCCACAGCAAGATTAGGAGTTGGGCCTGCATGGGGATGGAAATATGAGGAGGAGTAAAACTGGAGTAGAAAAAATTAACACCTCCTCTCTGTTCAGATCTATGGGGACGTGAGAAATCACAGGAAATAAAAGAGCTACTGCCAAGTTAGAGAGGGGAAAAGAAGGTTCCGGGGAGCCATAAGGAAAAAAAGATGAAGCAAGAGTACTTTGTGGGCCTAGGAAGTTAGCAGATCTTAATGACAGGCAGGGTTTCTAATTCTTGATGGAGAACCAAACCTAAGTCCTCTGGCTCCAGAGACTTGGTCTGTCTACCTGTGTCAGAGGCAGACATCAGTAATCGATGGCAGGGCTCATACCTTCTGGCCGGAGGCAGCGTCGGCTGCAGAGGCCCCTCCAAGCCCCACAATCAATCAGTTGACTACTAGATAATATTGATTAGCCATTCTTTCTCTTCAGTGCTAAAAGGAGGTTAGGACACCCTTCCGAGTATCTTTAAAGGGTGAGTAAAGTGACTAGAACACTGAAAATGAGCAGAAAATATACTGCTAGAGCCCTGCCGAGTGGATCTTTAGGATTCCTTTAAAGGAGAAAGAAAAAAATTAAAAGCTGCTTTCTGTGTTTAAAAAGAATTACTCTATACAATAGGTAAAGCAAAACAATGTCATTAACTATGCTTGGAGATCACTCATTGTTTACCTAGCAATAAACTTGTAGAATAATTTCTGGCTTACAAATTACCATCACTTGAACCTCACAACTACTTCCCTAGGCAGCGAGATACCCTGAAATGCAGCATGCCTAAAATTCTTAGTAGTTTTAGTGGTTTGTAAACTTTTTAATAGGCAATCATGATTTAAAAATGATTTCTTTTCTAATGATCATGGCCCCTCCTTTGTTTTTCCAATTTTATTGTCTTGGCCAGAATGTCAGCTCAGCGCACTGTCTATGAACAGCGCCTTTGGCAACAGCAGGAAACTGGCTGAAAAGGCACTGGATGCCCTGAACAAATCCCCCCCCGCCCCCCCGAGGTTCACATGCAGCTTACTTTTGAAACATGGAAAAACTACCCTCCGAAAACTAAATGTTTCTATTTTCATCATAATTTATGTTAATTTACTACGTACTTCTATAGTAAATAAATATTATTTATTTGCAAATAATGTTATCAAGAACACTTTGATGGATAGATACCCTATTATATATTGTCTATTATAACACAACAATCTCTGTTAATATTAATATTTATGAAAAATGGATTCCATCAGTGAATAATTATAAAAAGTGAAAAGAGAGATTTCTGAGTCTGCTACCTGACTGTCCAAGCTGAAAGTAACAGATCAAGAGCAAAAGTCTGTGCTTGGGCTTCCCAGAGGCGGATCGCCATGAGGATGGATCAATAGCAAATGATTAATGCTCAGCATGAACTTCCCAGCCACTCACTACGCAGATGATGAATGAATGAATGAGGAAGAAAAGCAGTGAGGGAGAATTACAAACTGTGCAGAGGACCAGCTGTTCATTTTACTTTATATGAGGTTCCCAGTCATGACTATATATTTGTTGAGTGAACAAATGAATGAATTTCATTGTACTCTCTCTTGTATAACAGGCGTGTTTCTGCATAGCTGAATAAACATTAAGTATTAGATCCCTGAATATCCATGAACCACATGACTCAGCGTAGAAGAAGAAATCTCTATTTTAAGGTGCTATGCACTAAATCTTTTGACAAAGAGAGAAAAAAAATAGCCTCCTGCATGAAAACGTGGTCCGTGGTAGATTTTAATCAACAAGTGTTGATTGGGCACAGCTGTGTGCCTATGACAGTCTTTAGTTCTAATGAGGATTCAGAACACTTAAGAAGGTGATTCTCACATTTAGTGTCAGGATCACCTCGATGGTTTATCAAACCATTAGTCACTGGTATGATACACACACACACACACACACTCACACACACAGCATATATAACATCTAGTACATTCAGGACACTGGCAGTTCTAACAAGTCCCAGGATGACACTGACCCTGCTGGTTCAGAGGTCACACTTAGAGAAGTGACATATTTAGCCCCCCTTCCATGAAGGCAGTGATTTTCATCCTCAACAGAATTTCAAAACACCTGGGAAGTTTTGTAAAAATGTTGATTTTAAAAACTTGGTTCCTTCCGATGGCCAACCACGTGGGAATGTCTGGTGACAGTCTGAACACTGATATTCTATAGGTGACATCAAGTTGAGCAGCATTGAGCCCTAGAGTTTAACTTGGGGGAGGGAGAGAGCAACAGAGGGGGAAAGAATGTAGTCACACATACACACACAGCGGCGTGTCAGAACCAGATTGTAAAAACTCAAGAAGACAATTGTACGCATCTCTTTCCAACCAACTCTGTAAGGATACAATGTTGTTAGCTTCAAATTGGGCACTGTGAGAGTATCTACAATACAGATTTACAAGAGCTCCAAACCAGAGCTCTCATTCACCCCTTAGAGAACCAGTTTCCAAATATCTACTATCGTACCACTGACTAGAAGGCCGCTGTGACAAGTTCTCAACCAAGAGGCACCCAAAACCAGGGAAGAAGAAATTCACTGGGTCGGAGTTAACCAAGAGGACTTCCTGAGAGTGGTGAGACCAGAGAAGGGACATAAAGAAAGAGCAGGTTCAGCAGTATGTCTTTGGAAGTGGGACGGGGCAAGGCGTCTTTGGGCACAATGAGGAGAATAAACATGGTCAGGGAATAAGTCTTACTGCAGAGAGCATTTATATGAAAGTGTGGTTTCCAAAGTTTGGACTTTACTCCAATGGTCTCTCCCGTATACACAGCACTGACCCACAAACTGGCCAAATATTCTGTATGTCTCACTTAGACAAAACCAAGTCATTGGTGTAGCCACCAGCCCTGCCAGAATTACCCAGGGACATCCTGGCACTGGACCAAGTCACACAGCTTAGAGGCATGCCTGAGGGCCACTGGGGACTCTCGCTTCCAATTCATTCTAACCAACGACATCTAGAAAAATCCTACACATCTCTACAAGTTTTTCAGGGGAGTCTGGGTCTGCCAAAGCCTGTTCCAATTCCCAGGGAAGATGAAAGTGTCACAGCCACGCAGACTTCCAGGGATGGCGAACCACAGCAGTATCTCAGTTTATGGGAAAACCCGGATTTCAGGATGAGAAAAACGCAAGCTGGCACTGGGGAGAACCAGTCCCAACCTCCCTCCTCGGAAGGCCAAAGCTAGTCTGCCAAGGCCTTCCTCCAGCTTTCTGCTCTCAAAACTTGCAGCGCCTCACCCCTTCCACTCCTGTATCTGGAAAGAGAAGCAAGAAAGAGAAAATTACTTATGAATATTTCATGCGGTGCCTCCTCTGACTTTTCTGTTCCCTGAACAGCCATTAAAGTGGCACCGTAATAATGTCATTGTTTGCTCGTCATTTTCTACCTGGCTCTTCGGGAGGGAAAAACAGAAATAATAATCCCTGGCTCTGATTGGGAGGTCCGGGAAAATCATCGACCACTTGTACGAAGGGGGTTGAAGATCAAAGGGCCTAAACAATCATATTTTCATTTACGCATCACCATCGTAGGGGGAGGGAGAATTGTACAGAAGTTCATTCGGGTTCCAGATACATGAAGCTTAGCCATGGGCACCAGCTTTGTCTTTGAATTGAAACCATTTCAAATGGAAATTGTTCGAAGGGGACTGACTCCTCTTGTTTTCTTAAGCAAAATACACGGGAGCAAAATGGAACCGGTGGTGTCGTACTTCAGAACAGGCTCTGTAAACAGCCTGCCTGTTCACCAGGCTCTCTGCAGCCCATAGCAATGTTTGAATAGGGCTGCTTGCCTGGGAATTACCAGCCTCATGCTGATGAGCTTTCTGAATCCTCACTCTGGCTTTCCCCCTCACCTGTTTACCTTCCCCGAGCCAGCCTTCCCATCACAATCAGCTCACAGCATGGGCTTGGCCCCTTTGGGGGTGGCACTTCTCTACCCCCTGCTGCTTCCCAATTATAATCTGTTGTGGAAGTTTCCAGGAATTAGAATACTTAGCAACCAGCATCATTAAGAGTGTGTGAAAAAAGAGGCCATCCCGCCCTGGGAGCAAGGTCTGAGGGCCCACTTGCTCTGTGGATTGTACCACCCTGAACCTATGAAAGACTGGCCATCTCGATCTGGCATCTCTGAATGGATTTTATTTATTTATTGCTTCTTGGTGCCTCCTGGATAGCAGAGTTTGCCCCGGAAGTAATCCTGAGAAAAGTATGCCATTGGGTTTCATGATTTAGAATTGTCACATGTACATATGGCTGCCCCTGGCTATTCATTTAGCAAGCATGATCCTTTGGATGGGGAGGCAGGCTTGGTCATGCTGGGCATTGCTTGGGGGGGGGGTACTTCCAGCTTGGTCCTTGGGGGGCTACTCGACAGCTCTGTGCTTGGAGGTCACACCCAGCAATGCTGGAAGAACCAGGCAGTGCCATGGTTCAAACTTGGGGTTCCCACGTGCAGAGCACGTGCTCCAGTCCTCTGAGTTACCCCCTCAGGCCTCAGCAGGTGTGTATTCAGCACAGACTGTGTGTTCTTCTGACCATCTCCCATCCACCTACTCAGTGGCCAGCCTGCAGCCTGAATGCTCCAGGGCTGCCCCTGACACCTCTGGGATGCTGCAGGTACACCTGTCTGTCCTGGGACTTTCTCCCTGCACATCTGTACCTGGCTGCTTCCTGCTCTTCCAGAAATGACACCCGCCTCACTGCCAGAGGTTTATACTCCATCTGCTCCACCTCCTTCTCCTATTTTATTTTGTTTTCTTCATTTATTTCTTCGCAGGCTCTGACACTATTTCTCCCACTAGCAGGCTCAGCATCCACTTACCCACACCTTAATAGACTCAGCCAGCACAGGGATTCCTGTATGCCCACCACTGATCCGGTGTGCGCACACGCGCACACACACACACACACACACACACACACACACACACACACACACACACACACACACACGAGGGCCAGCAAAGACAGACCCTCCATGGAGCACTTAAGGGGCTGATGATGCTGCAGATAGGGCAGGCCAGCAGAGGGCACCCACCCAAGCCTGGGGGATTAAAAGGCACCTCAAGGGCTGGGTTCTGCCCCTGCCCTCGGGGTGCAGACACAACAGAAAGGAATGAGGTATCCCACATAAAACAAAGAGCATCCCCCATAAAATTAACATATTCAAGATTGTACCAAAGTAACTGTGGCCATGATCTCAGCCTACTGATCTGAACATGGTCCAAGAGCACCGGCGCCGTCAGCACAGCAGCAGGTAGGACAGAGGCCTCCCCACCGTCTCCCTCCGAGAGATGCTTCTGCTGCAAAGCACTGGAGCCCTCCCCAAACGCTGCCATACAAGGCACCACAACAGGGGTTTTGGAGTGGGGTGGTCTCAACCACAGAAATGTGCAGCACCTCAGCTCTAGAGGCCGGACTCCGAGATGAAGATCTGACAAGGGCGGAGCCCGTGAGGGCAGAAAGGAAGGACCTAATCCAGCCTCAGAGCCTTCAGCATTTTCTGGCTTGCTGGAAATCCTGGGTACCTGGGCTTGTCAACACGCCACCCTGACCCCTTCCTCCTCACATAATGTCCTCTCATAGCCCATGAGTTGAAGTTCTTCCTGGCACAGCTCCCTGACCATCTAGGTACCAGGCTTGTGCAGAAAAGCCCTGAGACCCAGCCTTGATGGGAGCGAGCTGCTGCCAGGGAACGAGCATTTCCTGACTAATTAGCATGGCTGGATGTCTTTTCCATCACCTGTGACCAGCAGCTTGGGATAGAGAGAGCCAATAGCTATAGTATCTATAAAGCTTATTGTTCCACCTCTGCAGTAGCTCAAAGAAGACTCATGACACTCCATCCCATCTATTCCATGTCACCACAGAATTTACCTTCCTCTTCCTGTCTCGTGATCTGCACACAATGCATCCTTTTATGCCCCTATATAACCACCGTTCTACCCTAGTAAACTTTGCCATATGACTATGAGTCTTTGGCCCATGTGGGTGGTTTCATCTTGGCCATGCCACCTGTGAGCATCTGTTGCCCTCAGTGCCGGAGATAGTCTTCACATCCCTGGGGTTCAGGTAATCATGGGATGATCATATGATTATATCCATGTCCCGATGTCCCTTCTTATCAAAGACAGAGATAACGGCATCTCTCCCATCCAACCTTCATCTTAACTCTGCACATCTGCCAAAGGTCCTATTTGCAAATAACACCTGGGATACTGGAATTAGGATTTCAACATATTGATTTTAGAAAAACACACTTTAATCCATACTGAAGCCTCGGGTTTGAAACCAATTTGTTTTCAAGTAGAGACTGTCCCTACCTGGGGTTGAGTTGGGAGCACACTGAAGGCAGATTAGCCCTATGAGGCTGGTATGGGGTTGGGGGAAGAGCAGCAAGGTCCTGGGTTTGAGAGCTGGAGCAAGAAGAGTCTTGATGGAGCCACAAGACCCCAGAGCACCAGTGAGAGCCCACATCAGCTCAGCCCTGCAAAGGCAGCCCAGCAATGAGAGTGATGAGCCAATGGGCATCCAGGCATCGCAGCAGACTCTAGGCCTTGCGGAGAGTCTAAGCAGAGGTGCTGAATGGGAGAGTAAGCATCCTCGTCTGCAAAGTAAGAGACTGGTCAATGGCACCTGTGGCCCCTTCCTATCATCACAGCATGCCTGTGCCACTGGTCACAGACCATGGCATACTTTCTACCTAGAACACCACCTCAACATTTCCCAAATAACTGGAAAGGAGCACAGGATGACTCCACTGCCATAATGATAAGACTGCAGTTAATCTCCCTTGGGGGAAAAAAAAAAGAAAAGAAAACCAAATAGTAACTAAATCCGGGTTAAAGATCACGGCCCTGTGCAAGCAGTTAAAATTGGCTAAAGTGACAGTCACTGCACCAGAGCCACGCAAACACACCCAGGACCTAGTTAGGCTTCGGCATGCATATGCACACAAGTCCTGCCAGATTTCTCCTTACCTCAAAGCACAGGCCTCAGACTTTTCCTCCCCATCCCAGACCCATCAGTTAGACTAACTCTTAAATCTGGTCCTCAGAGTTGAAGCTCTGAGAAAATCTGCACTGAGAAGCAATTATTTCTGGAGCTGAGTATTCTCCTGCTTCCATGTCTGGCCTGATGTGAATTCTTTCCAGAAAGGGCCAGGGAGCTCCAGCCAAGAATACAATCAAAGAGACGGACAGCCTGTCATCTTAACTTTCCCTTTGTCTCCACAGCCTCTCTCTGCACCAGGCAGCAGGGAAACCCTGCAAGGCGAGGAATCTGTGTACACTGGTGTGGGAGCCTTCGCCCAGAGGAAGCAAAAAAATGCTGCCTTGAGTGGCTGCATTTCGGGCGAGAGCTCTTCCGAAAGAAGAACTCGAACGCCAAGAAAGGGAAAGAGAGAGAATGAGGAGAGAGAGGTCATGCTCTCCAACGAAATTTCAAAGCCCCAGCACAAAGCAATATCCGGCTATGAAAAAGCAAGAGAAAAGCCTATTCCTTGACACAAGGACCGCAGCCCCTCCGGAGACACAGAGGCAGTGCAGACAGCCGGAGAGCATCGGAGGAAGGGATGTCCAGCTCCAGGTGGCCTCTCTCCGAGGAAACACCCCAAAGAGCTTAGCCCAGCTGCGGCTCTGACGCTAGACCTGCCTGGGGTAGGAAGCACAGTGGTCTCAGCCCTGCACCAACGACCACACAAACGTGGTGGAAATCCACCTATAGAGAAACACCAGTGCTCCGAGCACAAGATCTAAAGGCAATTATTTCATTTTAATAACTGGGTAATTGCTGACCAGGCCAGCATAGGCCAAGAGGCCAATGACTCTGCTTTGCCAAGAAAACCAAGGTTAGGTGTTAACTGCCTAAAATGAAGTGGTCTGCAAACTGGGGTCACTTGTAATTGAACTGGGTGGCCACATGATGGGGAGAAGGGGACCGACCATTTAGGTCAGGGTGCCTCTGGCAGACTCACCTGGACAGAGCAGACACAAACTCCTATATGCTGTCACTGAAGGGGGGGAATAAGGAACAAAAAATGAATACTGACACTTGGACAGTAAGAGCATTCGGGGGGGAAGGGCTGAGGAGAATGGCTGGTCTAGCACAGGGTTCTGGACCTTCCAGCTCTAAAGGAAAATGAAGAGACTGACTCTTGGGAGCTCCTGGGAGCAGACAGAACTGCTAGAAGTAGAGTCCTGGGCACTGAGACCAGAAATAAACCATATGCCAGTCAGAAAAGTTTCCCCCTGCCCCAACCTGGAGCAGGACCATCCCGAGACCAGCCGAGGAGGGGAACACGCACACAAGCTCCTAAAAGGCTTCCCTTTGCACTTTCACCCTGACCACACTCCACACACTGGGCTGTAAGAAGCCCATTGCAGCAGCAGACTGAATTCTGCTTGCTGGTCCAGCCCCAGTTCCTCCCCACTGGTGTTTTTGCTTGACCTCGCAAAGGATGATTTTCAGCTCCCTTCACCTCAGCCCACCTTTACTCTGCCAAGAAACCTGTTTGTGATGAAGGTGCTGAGTAAGCATCGACCTGCCCCTGGCAGTTACTCACCCTGCTGAACTCTCTGAGCCTCTATTAGTTTCCAGCTCGAAGCAACAGAGACCATCCAGTCCAACTTTCTGGGTAAAAATAAACTTCAAGACTCATGCAGTCCCTGTGGCTTATTTCAGACAGCCTTTTATTAATTTGATGCATGGAATGTCCTCTGTCCAATATGCTACACAATTCTGAAGACATAGCCCCGTGTCTTCAGAATTCTACATGCTAGTCTTTTACATACCCTTGAGAATTTAGTGTAGACATAGTTCTTAGTAAACATGAACCCAGCCTCAGAGCTCTCCTCTGGGGTTCAATAATAACTGATGCTAGGAACAGTGTCTCGAGATGATTCAGCACAAATTTGTCTAACCACATGGGTGAGAGTCTACATAGAAAACTAGGAATTTACAGAAAAAGCCACCATACCGATACCATCTAGGTAGCAGGCAATGAGGGAAGAAATGTGGATTGGCGCTTCACCCTTAACCCAAAAATAGCCCCAGTGAGCACCCCAAACTCATGCTCACACTAAGCAGTCATTATTGGCTTTGTATCTGATAATACCTATAACAATATTCCTTCCTTTTTCTGGAGAAATTTCAATCTCACAAGACAGGAATACTGATCATTAAGATGCCTTGTGACAGGTAGTACTGATCATTAAGATGCCATGTGACAGGTGACATGACAGAGGACACACAAAGATCATTCCATACCCACGAAATATGCATCTCTTGGTCTTGATTTAGCAACACGTTCCCTGTGAACTAAGCCTGGATTTCTTGACTCTTTGACCAAAACCCTCCGCATCCCTATGCTTCCAGATTTTGCTTACATCTTCCTCCTTACCCAGAATGCCCTCACTCTCATGTAAATCAAATTCATCTTTGAAATGCAAGGTTCGGGACCAACTCCTGCATCGTGTAGAATCACTGCACTCAGGTGCTCCTCTACTTTCCCATTTATTCTCTCCAATACTTGATCTCCTAGGATACTTCTTGTTCCATTTTTACATCCTTATTGAACTCGCATGTTGTATTATTTATCTGAATTTTACATTCCTTAGTGAAATTTCTCTAGGAAATTTCTTTTCTCTAGAAAACTCACACATACACAAGTCTCAGCTACATAGCAGGTGGTATACATATATATCCCTGCAAAAGGAATTCATGAATAAGTGAATGAATGAAAAGGTAATGTCATTAGTCAGGTGCAATTGTAGATCAACAATTCCAAATCTCTCTCCATACCCCTTTGCACCCCCCTTTCTCGTATTTTAATTCAACCAGAATGAGTTCACCTGGATAGCATTAGCCACACATCTCTATTGAGATCAGCCAGGTTATTTCAGCAGCACCTTTTCTAATTTAATTTTTTTCTTTGGCATCCTCTTCCAATCCTCCCTGACTCCATCTGGATTATTTTGGAGCTTGGGGAAAAGGAGAAAATGCGTAAATGAGCTGGCAAGAATTGGGTATAATTCTGTGGTTCAAATTGCCATCCTCTAATGAGTGGAATAAATCTTTATTGATGCTAATAAACAAGACGCCAATACATGGGCATGAAGGTCAGGACCTTCCTGGTAGGGGCCAGCAGGGACTGGTTACTTCTGTAATCAGTTTTCATTCCTCTATGAATACCCCCAAGATATTGGCAGCCTGGATGGAAATCAGTTTCTAGGTAAAATTTGCACATCTGAGCATAGAAAGCAAGGGCTTTAAACCCAAATACAGTTCTCAATTTCCAAGTCTGCGGAAGCTTCTTGTTCAGTATGGCACTCCTCACTTTATATCACCTAAAACCAGAAATGCCAAGAAATGAAGTGGGATCCCCCTGCATTCCCATATTATTTGGAGCTTTGTCTCTAATATTTACTGATACTTATTAGTGCACACAATATTCCAGCCCTCTGCAGGGTTACTGTCCAAGGTGCCAGTCACGTCTCAAAGGTATTTAAGTCACCTGGAGCACTGATAGCAACTGCTAGAAGGATTCAGACTTTGGCTTTGGGTCATATCTGATTTTTAAAAGGGTCCCAGAGATTCTGATACATCCCACGCAGAGGACAGATCAGTAAACAACATGGAAACTGCATGTAATATAACAACATGAGCCTGTGATTCAGGCTAGCCCAGGTGCTAATCCCAGCTCTACTATTTACTGCAAACAGGGGCAAGTTGCTTAACCTCTGGGTAAGAACAGCTTCTTCAAAGAGTGGCAAGGATTTTAGCACATAACACTCTCTAAGCTAGCTGGGGCAGGGCCCAGCACATGGCAGGATTTCAGTCAACCGAAACTGCTCAGAGAGTCCTTCCACTCTTACCTCTAAAACTGTCTGCCAAGTCCACATGTCACTGACTCAGAGTACGTCTCCATATTATGATAAATGACAATTATATCATCTACATAAATTCCCAATGAGGAAACAAGCATTTAGGGGGTTTCTGAGACTATGGCCACCATAATGGTGGTACAGAATTGATACAGAAAACTCAGACATCTAGTTCATGGACCTGTGAAGAACTCATAATATTTCCTGCCTCCTTTTTAGCATGTTACTACAACTTAGACAAAGTCATATGCTAGAAAATAAGGTGATAAATGAGAAAGTCCTTTGAAAAATGCACTAAGGAATAATGAGTTCACTTTTAAAGCTATGTTTAGATGAAACAGAGGGGTAAGCCATCAAATATGGTAGGCTAATTGTTCATATATAATGTTAGGAAATGAAATCTTAATTAAAGCTAAGCATTGCCATCAACAAAATGCTTCGTTATTTTTCCTTATCTTTCACGCAGGTTTTGTATTCCAAGAATCATTCGGAAACCATATCTAGTAGAGACTGATATGAAATTTCAGCACATACATTCTCCTCTTTACATAACCTGGCCCAATCACTCTACAAGAACGTATATCACTTTTCCTTTCATACTTCTTGGCAATGAAATTCGCTGGTAGCTATCATTTAACCTTCTCAAATAGGGAAGGTGGCCTTAGTACCATTCATCAATGGATTCCTAACTCTTGATTTAAAATATTACAAGGTGTCCTTTTCTAATATTTTAGAAATTGAGGGAGACCAAAGTAAATCTTATTTGGATAGATGCCCTACAGTTGTCTATAGTCAATGCCAGATCCGGAACAGATACCTAGCCAGGTACAGCATTTAATTAAAAGAAGTCCAGACAGTAGGGTAGATATACTCCTACTTGAGTGGCTAATTGCTAGAAAGAGTTTAATAAATTATTTTTGGAGCCAAAGTACCTATTTTCATGGAGGCTTTTTTTTTGTCTCCTAACATCCCTCATTGAATTCCACCAACAATCTCTTTCCAAGGTTGATGTCAAATCATCAAAGACAGGAAGAAGCTGTCTGTATCCATTAAGATATATGGAAAATATGTAGACTCTCTTAATTTTAAGTTTATAGTAACTATCTGAAACCCAACAATAGTTTCATTAAGAGAATATATTATTAGATAGTGCCCCCAAATATTCTGAAAAGTTTTATTTGTAATGTATTCAGATGAGAATAATTATAACAAAAATTTTTAAAAGGTGCTTATGAAAGAAAATTGTATTTAAGCCACTGAACAAATACAATAATAATTACAATGGCACACACCTAATATCCTTGAGATGTTATTCTCAAAGAAATGAATGACAGCGGTAAGATGAATCTATGATGCAGTCAGAGATTAAGTTCAGCATTTAGCAAAACTGTGAATGGATTTTAATATCTGCTTGAAGTCCTTCAGCTTTTTTCCAAAAAACAAGAATTTCAAAAATGAAACCTCATCACTTTGTAAGTGATCACACCTTTATCAATTTTGCTCCAAAATGATTGTTCCTTAGCACAAAAATGTCTAACTGGGGCTGGAGAGATAGCACAGCGGGTAGGGCGTTTGCCTTGCACGCGGTCGACCCGGGTTCAAATCCCAGCATCCCATATGGTCCCCTGAGCACGGCCAGGGGTAATTCCTGAGTGCAGAGCCAGGAGTAACCCCTGTGCATCGCCAGGTGTGACCCAAAAAAGAAAAAAAATGTCTAACTACCTTATTGTGTTTAGTGGGAATCTTCAGAGGAAACTATTTTAAAAAATAAAACTAAAATCTTCTAGGTTAAACTATTAGACCACGGTTTATTATGTGGGTGGTCATTTTGTTGGCATTAACAACTGGTGTTAAGTGAGAGGATTAGGGCTTAATTCAACTAAGTTTCAGTCATTGTTTGAAGTGGTTATGAGAGAATCTTCTAACATAACTCTGGATAAGAACCATCTCTAGTTTGCTTCTCACATTGCACTACTTAAGTGGGTACCACATTGCTATAAAGATACTTTCATTTAAATGAGATTATTATGGCTTGTTTCAACTTCAAAATAGAATGAATGGAAGGGATCCTAAGTCTATCCTCTCATTTCACAGTTGAGGAAGCTAAAGACCACAGCCATTTAATGATCTGCCCAAGATCACACAACCAACAAATCATATCTTATTCACTTGCAGTGTTTTACAAGGGTTGTATAGCAATGGAAATATTCTGGACTCTTCTGTATTTACTTAATTCTTTTATTCAACAAGTGCCAAATTTTGCTTCACCTAGATAATATCAATATCAAGAGCTCTCTGGTTGCACAAAGGCATGTCTCTTAATGGGTAGTAAGAATCCCAATCACTAAAATGTTTAGAGTGTCTCCATTGCAAAATATTCAAGCAATTTAGAGAAATGTCTCTTGAGAATAACTTTATATAGCATTTTAGCCTAGGATAATTAAGCTCCCATGACAAAAATTAATTCTCTTCCAAGGAAAATCATATTGCTATTAGACACTTCTAGTAGAATTTATTCATTATTTTGAACACAAATATGTCTACATGTGGCTGCCCAAGGTTAGTATAAGTTCTTCCATTTGTTATCATATTATACAATCCTATTGTCTATGTAATGTATACTGTTCTATAGAAGACTTAAAGCATGTCTTTTCTTTTGTCTTCTCTCTTTTCATGTAGCAGTCCCCATTCCCTCAACCAACTCCTTAAATGACATGGTTTGAAGTGTTCTTGTTATCAAGTTTTCTCTCTTTTCTATATTCTCCTGATGGATAATATGGTACTACATATGCACAAAACTGCTAAAAACATTACAAGCAAAAACATTCCCCAAAGTACACAAAACACAAAGCTTCTGATTATAAAGTATATTATAAACTATCACATTGATTAACAAAAATTGAAGTTCTGTGAGTTTTGGAAACTACAAAATGAGTTGACTCCTATTTAACTGTAAGCTTACTGTCTCCCAAGCAATGTAATAATATTCTACTCGTGTTATTAATTATTTGAAACATGTCCCTCATCTGGTTTTGTTCAGTTTAATTTTGAGATTTGTAGATCCTTACATTTATTCCTGCTACATTTTGTTCGGATAGTCTTGGCCCAGATCTCTGGTCTATAAATACCATTTTAGATCCTGTTTCTTTCTTTAGTATCACTGTCAGCACTGTCTTTGTATTGTTTGCACATCGGATGAATCTGCCATCAATATCTTCCTAGCCTGAGGGAAGCAGGGCCTGGATCTCTTATGGAGACTGCAGGCAGGACCAAGGACAGCGCCTCAATGGGGGCTGCTGGGAGAGTATCTCAAGTTAACTTCCAGTCAGGGAGTCTGCAGCCACCTAGAATGGTAATTTAAACCAGTTAAGAAACCCAGATCCAGGGGCTGGAGCAACAGTACAGAGGGTAGGGCATTTGCCTTGCACGTGGCTGACCGAGGTTCGATCCCCAGCATCCCATTTTGGTCTCCCAAGCATCGCCAGGAATAATTCCTGAGTGAAGAGGCAGGAGTAACCCCTGAGCATCGCTGGGTGTGACCCAGAGAGAAAAAGAAAAAGAGGCCTGGTTTCTCTTACATACAAATATATATCCAGGCTGATGACAGAGATAATCACGAGATAGGTTGTTCAGAGAGGCTGCTGAGGTCTTTTCTGTTTTTCATGCTTTTTACACACCTCACGAGTGATCCTTACAAGAGAAACCAGCTCGAGACACAAATTGCCCAAATACCAGTGTTCATTACCTCTTCCTCATTATTTTAATATCTTCTTCTAAAATCATTCCCAGAGTCATTTCCAAGCCCATTGCTCCAGGGTAGCGACATCCATCATCTGACATATGTCTCTTTCGGTCTTCAACCATCATCGACAAAGTCATGTCATTCAGAGCCCTTCTCTCCTCCATGAGAGAAGAGCTAAATGTATGTGACACCCTACCAGAGTCCCTTCACACACCTTGCATAATTTTTCTCTGTTAATTTATAGCACACTCACTCTATACTCTTGAGTCTATAAATCATTTTCCTTGACCCAGAAGGCAAAATTAAAGTGAGAGCAGACAAACACTGTTTTTCCCCCTCATCTATTAGTACAAAGGAACTTCCTTGATATCCTTTTTCTCTAGATTCTTTTAAATATATTTTTCTGGTAGTTGTTTAGGTTTCTCCAATGAAAATGTTCCAAACTTTTGTTCTCCAAATTTTAGACTTCCTTTTTAGGTCAATCCTGCTCACTGCTCTTAGCATTGAATCCAGTTTTAAACATACTGCTTAAAAATTGAATTGGAAATTCATTTCAAGACAAAATATAGCTATATTGTCATTGAATAACTTAATCTTTACCATTTGTTGATTCTGCAAGTAACAATTTTTTTGCAAGTAATCTTTAATTTGGACCTTATAGGCTCACAAAATGTCAATATAATTTTTTAAAATGTCCATATGTAATTCAAAGAAAGAAATTAAAATATATGCATAAAAACTAAAGCAAAACGATGTAAAATTTCTAAGTGTAGTTTTTAAATGGAACTATAAAAGATAAAACATACTACAGTGGGTAGAAGTGCCAGCTTTGGGGTTAACAAAGTTATGTTGAAAAGCTTTTGTTCAGTTCACAGTAGCTGTGAAATCTTGAGATAATTATCTCTTCTTTTTAGGACCACATCTCCTTCATTGCAAATTAAAAACAATCTTGGTGCCGACTATTTAAGGTCCTGGCAAGGTTCAGTGAGAAAGAAGAGATAAGGAAGCTGTACACTTAGTAATGTACAATCAGCACTCACTCAACCCTACATTATTTAATATGCTCACATTTAAAATCCACCCTTTACATCGATTGTTTGGGCCAAAGATGCCCCACGTTTTAAGGAACATGAAACATGGGTAGATATAAATAGCTTTGGAGAAAAAGAAAAAACTAGGGAAGCTAGATTTTATCCGATACAAAAGGCAGCATTGCCATTTTTTAAATCAGTCATTCAAATGAATAAATTCATCTCTCAATCAAGTTATCTCCTGGCACTGTAACCTCCTAAAAGGACAAAGTCTCCGAAATGTGCTCCCATGTGCCCTACATGTGCAAGTGCAGGCACACACAGCAACACCACCACACCTCACACAGAAGGAGGCCCGGGCAAGTGTCAATGGCCATGCTTGACTAAGCAGTGTTAGACAGACTTGGCAAACAACTAGTGAATTTTTGCAGCACACCAGGCAACACTAAATGACTGCAGCAACTTGTACACTCGGGTCTCCATTCCCTGGGAACTGCCGGGCCCACAGAAAGTGGGGGACTTCTCATAGTCATGTTCTTTCTTCATAGCCCACATGTCTCCAGGGGGGGGCGGGTACCACCCTAGGAAATGTAGACCCTCTCACCCAGGAATCTTCTGTGAATCTAGTTACATCGGTGAAGACCTGGAGCGAATGTCTACAATGTGCTGGGTTTGAGGCCTTGAATTTATCTCTCACAGCGCTGAAATGTCTGTATTATTGTATTTTCCAGTGTATTCCTGACCTTACACAAGTGAATTTCAGCTCTTTTCTGTCGTCGCTAATTGAACAGCAAGCATCACAACAAATTCTATTCTAATACACTGAGGAATATGAAGGGTGAGGCTTTGGTTTCCATCTGCCTGGCCCTGCCCCAGGCTGCAGGTGCTGAGACAGATACAAACAACCCAAACAGGATCTAACTGTTTACTATTTGCAGACCGAAAGGGACACAGCCAAGTTATCTAGAAAGGAAATTATGGAGTCGTGTTATCAAAATGTAGCATCAAAATTCATAAGGTCTTAGAGACTTTAGAATCAGACCACATGACATCAGCAGCAATATCAACCAAACAAGAAATCAGGATTTGCCAAAGAGACAGATTTTCCTGAGAAGATTAATGCAGGCTTCATGGCCAATTTAAGCTCCAATGGCCAAAATAAGACTGGGTCCTCGTTACTTGCTTGGTATCACTCTAAGAGCTTTCACATGTATTGACCCCTTTAATCATCACAGCCCTGCCAACGGGAGCTCTGAGAAGTCCCATTTAATATTTTTAATAGGGTGACACCCAGACATGCTGGCATGAGTGGAGGGAGCAGGACCACTTGCAGAAATGTTTGGTCCTTTGCTGTCAAACTAACAGTTCAGTGCTCAGGGATCACTGGGGCCATATGGGCAGGGTGAGGGGACATGCTGAGTGAGACAGGGACTAAACCCCCCAAGGCCTTGCTATGATTGTGCTCTCCACTTGAGCAATCCTCCTGGATCCAATGTAGCACTGCACTGTAGCACTGTCATCCCGTTGTTCATCAATTTGCTCGATTGGGCACCAGTAACATCTCCATTGTGAGATTTGTTGTTACTGTTTTGGGCATATTGAATACACCATGGGTAGCTTTCCAGGCTCTGCCAGGCAGGTGGGATATTCTCAGTAACTTGCCAGCCTCTGCGGGAGAGATGGAGGAATTGAGCCCGGGTCTGTAGCGTGCAAGCAAATGCCCTACCCGCTATGCTATTGCTCCAGTCCTGGATCAAATAACTTCCAATAACTTAAATATAGGGAAACTTGGGACTGAGAGATAGCATGAGCTCAGGGCGTAGGACCAGGCTGCAAACTCAGTGCTCCTAACAGTGCACCTTGGGGCATCTGCAAGTCTGCAAGTGTGTTCCTCCCAGATGCTAGCATATACAGCACGGATGTGTGAGGGGGTGAAAGGAAACTGTCCTGTGGGAGTTGTTCTGCATTCTCCTTGTGAATTTGTTCAATCATTCACAAACACTTCCGGAAGCCCCCGTAAGGCAGGCATTTGTGACAGATGCAGAGCAGAGTCCCAGTGGTCCCTCTCTCAGAGAATATCACTCTTTCCCCACCCTCCCCAGGTTCTAGGATGTTTGCCTAGAGTATGGCATAGCGTTTGGAAGAGTCTGTCTCTTTCTAGTCCTTTATCACCTGTTTATTTGCACGGTCATTGTGCTGCTCACGTATCTCAGCAGATGCAGGTGTTCCCAAAATGTCTATGAGCTGGATTCATATGATGCATGCCCCGTTCAAAAGCCCACTCTTTGAAAGCCATGGCCCTGGGCCATGGCAGAGGTAGGTTCATCATAAACCCATCCTCAATTTCCTCCAACTTGGAATTGGCTTTGTTTTCTTGTTTTGGAACTCACACCCGGTGGTGCTCAAGAGTTATTCTGGGGATCAAACCTAGGGCTCCTGTATATAAAGCCTGTACTCCATCCCATTGACCAGTCCCCCTGCTCTTTTTTTTTTAATGAATCCCCCTTCTTCCCATCAGGGAGGTGGCCTGCCCCAGGAGAAATGCAGGCTTAGAATAAGTCAGAGGAAATTCAGGGAAACCACAGCTGGGACATTGGTGCCATCAGTTCAGGCCTCTGGGCAGCAACGGGGAAATGCACCACGCATGGATTTGAATTAAAAGCCCCATGTTTCTGGCCAGCTGCTGTGTGGCTCTGAGCAAGGGAACTCCTCTGAGTGTTGGTTGTGGGTTTTAAACCTTGCCTCACAGAACTCTTTTGACGATTAAATAAGGATCAGGCAAATGATATGCCAGGATGTCATATCATATCAAAGCATAAAAATCAACAAATAGAAAGAACCTCTCCCTTGACTAATAAAACATGTCATAAAAGCAAACTACAGATCTTTGATCTTTGGGCCAAGTAGATAGTACAGGGGTCAGCAAGTCATGTGCCTGACCTGGGTTTGATCCATCATACCACATGACCTCTGCGTATTACCAAGTGTTGCCCCAAGTTCCCCTGACCCAGTCCTGCTAAGGTGGTCATGGTGGTCTCTGGCACCGCAAGGCCTGTCATCGCGTCCAGGGTTCTTGCACTAAACTGCTGATGCAGTTGGCTGAGTATAGCCAGGAGGGACTAAGTTTTCCTGAGCCCATCTTGGGAGGCCATGTCCCAAAATGTTTAAGTATAAAAATCTTTTAGATGTTTCAGCATATTTCCTTTTCATATCCTCCATGCCTTTTCGTTCTGACTTGTAGGCTTTTTAATAGAGGTATGACAACAGGAAACAGCTGTGAGATACAAATGATTAAGAAGGAAAACCACATCATTAATTGAGGATTAGAGTCTCATTAACTCAGTTTTTTTTGCAAAAATCTCACACAGGAAACTCCCTTGAAACCTCCCAACTAGCCAACACCCAAGGCTGGCAGCAATGTTCTCTGTGCAAATGGAACAACACTCCTCAAACCTCAACTAATTTTATGTTTAACTTTTTTAAACAAACCGTAACAAAAACTAAGTGTAGCTAATCATTCCCTGATTCCTTTGGTATTCATTGTAATAGCACTAATTACGATAAACACATTTGGAATTAATGTGCATGTCATATGCATATATCAATTCCGTTCTAATTTGCCATTGATTAACACCCGTGAAGTGAACAACGAGTCTTGGGTTTTAATAGATCACTCACACCACATGCAGCACAGCCTGAAAATCGGTCCCAGACAAGCAACCCCCAAGCAGAAACCTGCAGAGAGGAAAAAGACAAAAGGGAAACTTGGAGTAAGATTTTGCTCCTTCACTTCTGAGTGTTCATTCTATGGATGCAGACAGAAAACAGATTTGGCAAACCTTGCATAAGGAAACATCAATGTGGAGGGAAAAAAAATCAGATTTAGGGGCTTCAATTCATGCTTTGAATTCAAATTGACCTGGTTTGAAAGCCTGGTTTTGCCCTCTTAGGCATTATCATATTTTAGGCAAATCACAAATTATCAGCATTCTCTCCCTCAGGATGGATATAATCTTGTGATTTCTCCATGCAACTGCGTGAGGATGAGAAAAGAAAATGAAAAAAAAAAACACACTTCACTCTAATCAGGATATCACTTTTGTTTTAATAAAAAGAGAATTATTATAACTATGGTTAATAATAATCATTACAATAGACTAAAACATTATTACAATTGAATTGTTTTTATTGTAATAGAATTAGGCTGGAGCGATAGCACAGCGGTAGGGTGTTTGCCTTGCATGTGGCCGACCCGAGTTCGATTCCTCTGCCCCTCTCGGAGAGCCTGGCAAGCTACTGAGAGTATCTCGCCCACACGGCAGAGCCTGGCACGCTACCTGTGGCGTATTTGATATGCCAAAAACAGTAACAAACAAGTCTCATGATGGAGACGTTACTGGTGCCCGGTCAAGCAAACAGATGAGCAACGGGATGACAGTGACAGTGACAGAATTACAATAATACCATCATTACAATAGAATGAAACACTACATGATCAAGGAAACTCATTGACCAGGATAGAGTGGTGTAAACTGTAACACTGTAACCCACAAGGCAGCCTTTCCGGATGCCCAGGACTGAGATGGGAAAGAGAAGGCAAGATGTCTCAGACAGGCTACTCATTTGTTTACTTGTGTAAGAGACTATCTTCAGTCATTGTGTTTATAGGACGGGGTGGGAGGGAGGGAAACTGTGAGAAGGATGCCCCATTTCACTGTCCACCAGCTACAGGGCCATCAAACCAGTAGATAACCCATGGTTATCCAGCCAGTCAAAAAACCACTTGCACCAGAGTAACACCTCTCACAGCTCATCTCCCACACTGCCTTCCAATTCAGATATTTAACTTACCCTCTGCACCCTGGGGAGGCTCTTGTGGAGTTACCATGTGAAACAAGACAACCCTAGCACTCCCAACATTCATTATTAGAATGTGGTGGTTGCTTAAAAAAGCAAATGAAAAGGATAACAAGCATTAAGAAGGAGTAATCTAAACCCTTAAGTATGCTGAAGTAATATAATGGTGTAGTCGCTACGGAAATAAAAAAAATAAATAAATAACTTGGAGACTTGTCAAAAACAAAAACTGAACTAAAATAGAACTACCAAATTATTTGGCAACCCAATTTCTGAATATTTATTTTTTAAAAGAACTGAAATTAGAATCTAAATGAGGAATCTTCATCCCTATGTTCTTTGCAGCATTATTCACAAAAACAAGATATTGGGAGGGTGTGTTAACCAAATTTCCAATCACAGGTGAACAGGTAAAAAAAAAGTATTACATATAATGGAATATAATTCAGTCTTTAAAAAGGAAGGAAACTCTACACTTACAACACAGTGAATGGATCTGTAATACCACTTATAAATGAAATAAGTAAGTCAGAGAAAAACAAATACTGAACGATTGCTCCTGTATTAGGCAACTGAGATAGTCCGATGGAGGAAAGTATATAATAAAGGGTCGCAACTAGAGAAGAAAGGAGGTTAAATTGGGGACTGTTGTTCCATTAGTATAAAGTTACAGTTACACAAAAAGGGAAATTACACTGATCTTACATACAACATAACATTATTAGCGAACAAATGGTTATGAACTTGAAAATGTGCAAAATAGGTAGATCTCATGTACCTTCTACAAAACACTAACACATACAGGAACACAAGGAAATGTCTATGATGGTGATAAATATGCCTATTATTTGGATTGGGTAATGTACATGAACATGCACTTATGTACAAACTCACCAAATTCCATACATGAATTTTGTGCTGCTTTTAGATGTATACCATACCTCAATAAAAGGGTGGATGGGATAGATAAACATACCAGAGCACTATTAGTGAGTATCAGAAGAACATAGGAATAGATAGGAATGTGTGTGTAAGTATGCATAAGTGTGGAGGACTAAGAGTAATAACAGTATGATATAAAATAAGGAGATTATAAATTGAATGAAACCCCTGCTGAAGTGGAAGACAGAAACTAGTAACAAAGTAATGAATGCTGTTTCCTTTAAAAAAATGAGGTCTATATATATTTGTATATATACACACATACATACATACACACACACACACCTCTCAGAGAGCCCAGCAAGCTAAGCTACTGAGAGTATCCTGCCCGCACGGGCAGAGCCTGGCAAGCTACCCATGGTGTATTTGATAGGCCAAAAACAGTAACAATAGGTCTCATTCCCCTGACCCTGAAAGAGCCTCCAATATTTGGGAAAGACGAGTAAGGAGAGGCTGCTAAAATCTCAGGACTGGGAGGAACAGAGACGTTACTGGTGCCCACTCGAGTAAATCGATGAACAACGGGATGGCAGTGATACAGTGATACCATGATTTACATAGGTTTCAACAGTGTCATTTTAGGTATAAAATGTTCTCTCTCAACCCCACCAGCAGCGTCAACATCCCTCCACCAATGTCCCAACATTCCTGTCTTAAGAGTCTTAACTGTTAACAGTCTCAACCTGTATTGACTTGCCTCCTTAACCATCACATTTTTAAGTTTAACTAAGGTTTTTATGTGCTATGAAGCATCAGATCCTGGTTATGAGAACAAGGGAATCCTTAATCCAAGAGATCATATAAGATGGCACTGAGGAAGTAAATAGGAGCATCCCAGTTACCTGATCCAGATAATGCCCTACGCTTGAGAAAAATTAATTTGAACAAGGAATATAATATTATGACCTGATTATTTGAATCAGTGACACATTGATGAGGAAGAAGGAACCCACAAATTTCTAGAACTACATAGTCTAGCGGGCTTATTTAAAGAAATATACTATAATCAATGTCCTATGTTTTATTTTAGATAATAAACATACTGCCTTATCTTTGATACAATATGCTGCAAAAATTTTGATGCCATACCCTTTGGTATTTTTTTTATCATGATAAGAATACTTAGGAGAGATAGCACAGGGAATAAGGTACTTGCCTTGCATGCAATCATGACACTGGCTCAAACCCCAGCACCAAAGAGAGTTCTGCTCCCTGAGCTCAATACTGCAAAGGAAGGAAGGAAGGGGAGGGATTGAATGGAGGAAAAGAAAGAGAGAGGGCAGCAAAGAGGGAGGGAGGACTCTTCATAGAAATTAAAATAAATACTTGCATCTTATAAAAAAAACAGTGCTAATCAGCGTGATCTGGTACAAGTCTCTTATCTTCACCATAAATACATGAAATCTCCTGACATACTTTTCCACATAAATGAAGTGCCAAAGAAATTTTTGTTTAATAGAGGAATAAGCACAAAATCTGCAACTTGCCATTTAGAAATCCTGGATTCCTAAATAGTCTGGTGAACACAGTCTCATCCTTGGTCATTTTTGTGAAAATCATTTACTCTAATTAAAAAAATGGATGTGGTAGGACATAAAACAAGGGTGTCATCTAACCTGCCCAAGTGAAAAGGCACCACACACTCAAGACTTCAGATGAAAAGACCCTCAACAAAAAGCTCCTATGGTTGACCTCCAGAAAGCACTGGCCTATCCCTGTTGTGGGGATGTCTTTGAGCATCCCACTTTATGAGGTATGCACACAGCACCTAGCTAGGGTGCCTCCCCTCTTTGGCGTCAGAGAATAACTGAAAGCTTTTCAGCCGCTTAAGAAGCATTCCATTTTCCTAGAAGAATATTCACGCTCTGGGCAATCTGAGAGAGCTTACCTCATCACAGGGTCGGAGGCAGAGAGTATGTCCTGGGACGGTGAACATCTATGGGACCACAGCAGAGGAGTTTAAGAAAGATTTAGTCTATTTATTTAATCTATGGTGAAGACCCCTGTTTACTATTCTACAGCCATAACTTATTATTCTACTTCACCTGTCACAGCATTGGGAGAGAGAGAAGCAAGAATGTCTTTACACTTGTCGTTGGTGTCTGACGACACTCAGATACAGGGAGCCCAGATCGCCATGGCCCTGTGATGGCTTATAGCTGAGAATTAAAATGACTGTACTGAGCTCATACTGCTAAATGCAATGAATCCTTCTGTGTATATGGGAGTCTGTGTCCCACCATATCCAATGCTTCCTTTATCTTTTTAACGATATGTTCAGTGACCCACACAGGAATGCCTAGAAGAAGCCATCAGAAAGACCTTAAAGCTTCCATCTTTGCCACATGTGTCTTTGGGACCCTTGGCTTCACTTCTGGCTGTCAGTACTGGAATACAAGTAAGAGAATCAGTTGAGTAGACTGTAGGAATTTGTAGGGAATCTGCATATTATCGAAGAGTTCCTTCTGAATCTTCAGGCATTGGGACCTGGGTTTCAAGTCTCAAAAAATACATTAAGCTGCTGTCAGTTATGATCCCTACACTATTCTTCCAAAGAAACAAACTTTGCAGAGTTATTTTTTTCCTTGCACTTTAACCTGAAACTCATTTTTAATACTTCTGATGGCTTCCATCCATGGTATACTTCTAAAAATATTTTTTTTTCTCAGGAAGAGAAATATTTTTTTCATTCATCCTTCTGCCCTGAAGCTTTAAGAGACAGTGATAACATGGAAGCCATGGAGATTCATCACAAGAAACCTACAGTAGTTGATATTAAAGTGACTGCAAGATTACAGTACTACACTTTGGCAACAGTTATCTTAAGAAGATATGTAAACTCTACACAGAAAAAAATAAAAGAGTCAGTGGGGAAAACTACTCATTCATGTAGAACTACGTACTTCAAATACTACTAAGTATCTAAGTTACTCTAAGATGATACTTCCATGAATTGCTGCTTTTTAGATTAATCAGAAACCTGTTTCAAAAGTGTGCCTGGGTTGGATCAATGTAAAAAGTCATAGGTGTGTGGGTGTGCTGTGAATAGAGAAAAAAGTCATTACATTCAAAGTCAGAGAGATCAGGTAAGAAAGATATAAAAAACTGAACAAGCTTCCACTTGGAAAAGTCAAAGGAAAACTCAGCAATGAAAACATTTTGAACATTTAAAAAAAGAAAATAAAAAGTTCTCTTGCAAAGAGCTCAAAGGAAACACCTTGAAATGAAGTCATTCCCCAATTAGAGAAAATAACTATTTAATGAATGAATTGCAAAATTTTCAGTTATGGCACAAAATATAATGCCATAACTCTTTAAAATATGAACAGGATCCAAAATCATAAGTGTTAAATAGAGTACAAGGCCTGGAGCAATAGCACAGCAGGTAGGGTGTTTGCCTTGTATGCCACCGACCCAGGTTTGATTCCTCCACCCCTCTTGGAGAGCCCAGCAAGCTACCAAGAGTATCTCGCCCACACAGCAGAGCCTGGCAAGCTACCCGTGGTGTAATCGATATGCCAATAACAAGTCTCACAATGGAGACGTTACTGGTGCCCGCTTGAACAAATCGATGAGCAATGGGGATGACAGTAACAGTGACAGAGTGTAAATTTTAAACATATGTCTAGGGCTGGGTAAATAGCTCAAAGAATATGTCTTGTACATTCAAGGCCCTAAGTTTGAGTCCTGGAATCATGCGTGGCTCCCTGCACACTGACAGAAGTAACCTGCTGATCTGCCCCACCAAGCATCAAGGTGACTGTCACGGCTCACAAAACCATTGAGCCCAAGCAACATCAGATCACTGGTCTGTAAGATTAAATATCCAGCTGAACAACTATCACTGGTAGCAGCCCCAAGTTCCTTAAGCACTAATTAGGGAACCCCACGTGTGACAGGATGTACCCTGGCTGGGTATATGTGGGGTCACTCTTTCCATCTGTGTATTTATTTCACTCCAGAAAATACGAAAAATAAAACAGGCAATCACTCTGTTTCTAACAAGCTCAGTCTCACTCGCGTGACTTCTTTTCCTCCTACCATGTTTCACATCAGACCTGCACCTCAGCCACTCAGATCTCTATCCAGTCAGTTCACAAGAGACTCTGGCTGAGGGCAGAGAGCCAGTCATGCGTGGTACATAAGGATTCTCTTCAGCCTGAGGCCTGGGAACTCAAGCATTCAAGAACGAAGACGCAGATTCTGTCCGGTCACAGGAGGACAATTAAGAAAGTTGGCTGGTTTGCTTCATAAGTGGGTCCCTGGGCAGCCCAAGTATGACAGCTGCTTGACATCAGCCCAAGGGGCCGAGCAAGATGAAAGGAAAAATTAGTTCAACTGAGCCTCATTCTGCTATTAAAAAGGAGAAAGATGCAGACGTTTGCCATTACCTCGACTTATGGCTATATTGTGTTTTTAGGACCATCTCTTTTCCCCTTGGGGAAGGAAATAGGCAGAATAGAGGAAAGTAGGAAAAGTTAAAGAGTCTAGCTAAATTAGCGTGGTCAGAATCACTTCTAAGACATCTGAGCCGTGGCTGGAACCCAGAGCATATATAATAATTGTATCCCCAACAAAAATCCTGATCAGAACAGCAGACTTCGATGGCGGCCTTTTCATCTCCTCAGTCATCAATTCCCCAGCAGCTTTCATTAATTTCCCCAATCGCTGCTGATCTGGAAGCCTCAGTGAGGAAGAAAGCCAAAGACTTTGTCTTTTTCATAGGTAATTTACAGTAACAAGGGCCAGTTTTCTTGAACCCAATGATGGGGCCGAGGGGCTTGGGGAGAAAGATTTTTTTTTCTCTCCCAAAGAAACAAAGAGATTGGTTTAAAAACAAAAACCAAAACATAAAATCAGACAGAGAGAGTTTATGAATGCCCAGCTCTGGCTCGAGCCAATTATAAACATGAAAAATAATGAAAGTCCCCAAAGTGAACAACCGAAGATGCGTCTCTGGCAGCATTAGGGGGGCTGCTCTCACAAGCCACCTGGAGTTCCCTGAATATCAAGTATTAACTTTCGAACTATTTACTAATTCCATTTTGAGAGCCCTGAACTGCTGGCACTAGTGCCAAGGACAATGCTGGGGCACAGCCTCTTGAGAGCAGCTTAGCCCGTATATGCCAACATTCACCAGTCAGGTAGACCCTGGTGAATGGGGAGCAGTGGGGAACAGTCCTCATGGGAGAACCCCTCTTATGCTTGATATTCTCCCCTGGGTACCAAGAAATATTCCACCCATGCCAAGGAAAGAATTTCTCAGTAAGGTTCCAGAAAGAGTAGAGTTTTTTTTTTTTAATAGATGAGACATTTTTTAATTTATTTTTTAATTGAATCACCATGAGATACACAATTAGAGTTGTTTATGATTGGATTTCAGTCATACAATGCTCTAACACCCGTGTACATTTCCCACCACCAATGCCAATGTCCCCAGTTACCCTCCCACTGCCTTTTCTTTCTCTCTCCATCTTTCTCTCACACACACTTTCTTGCTCTCTCTGCATTGTGTTTTGCAATAGGTAATGAACAGTTATCATGTATATCCCTTTACTTACTTCTAGCATTTAGTTCTTGTCCAAAGTGATCATTTCCAACAATTATTGTCATGGTGGTCCCTTCTCTATCTCAATTGCCCTCTGCCCCCCAAATATTTGTGTCAAGCTTCCAACCATGGACCAGTCCTCCTGTCCCCTGCTTTTTCTGTCCTTGGATTAGTCTCAAACTATGGTTTTTTATTATATCCCACAAATGAGTGCAGTCATTCTACATCTGTCCCTCTCCCTGTGATTCATGTCACTCAGCATGATACTCTCAATGTCCATCCATCTATAAGAAAATGTCATGAATTGGGGCTGGAGCAATAGCACAGTGGGTAGGGTGTTTGCCTTGCATGCGGTCAACCCTTCCCAGCATCCCATATGGTCCCCCGAGCACCGCCAGGAGTAATTCCTGAGTGCAGAGCCAGGAGGAACCCCTGTGCATCGCCGGGTGTGACCCAAAAAAGAAAAAAAAATTCATGAATTCATTTTTTCTTGCAACTGCATAATATTCCACTGTGTAGATATACCACAGTTTCTTTATCTGGTCATCTGTTCTCAGGCCTTCGGGTTGTTTCCAGATTCTGACTATTGTGAATAGTGCTGCAATGAACATAGAAGTGTAGGTGGCATTTCGGCTATGTGTTTTGGGGCCTCTAGGATATAGTCCCAGAAATGGTATTGCTGGGTAAAATGGAAACTCAATTTCTAGTTTTTTGAGGAATGTCCATATCGTCTTTCAAAAAGGTTGGACCAGCTGGCATTCCCACCAACAATGGATGAGAGTCCCTTTCTCCGTGCATCTATGGCAGCACCAGTTGTTCTTGTTCTTTTAGATGTGTGCCAATCCTTGTGGTCTGAGATGATATCTTACCTTTGTTTTGATTTGCATCTCCCTGATGATTAGTGATGTAGAGCAATTTTTCATTTGCCTTTTGGCAATATAAATTTCTTTTTGAGGAAGTTTCTGTTCATTTTCTCTCCCCATTTTTTGATGGGGTTAGATGGCTTTTTTCTTGTAAAGCTCTACCTGTGCATTATATATCTTGGATATTAACCCCTTAACATATAGATATTAGATAAATGATTTTTGCCATTCCATGGGCTGTCTATGGATCTTGGTTATTATTTCTTTTGAGGTGCAGAAGCTTCTTAGTTTAATGTAGTCTGATTTGTTTACCTTTGCTTCCACTTCCTCGGTCACTGGTGTTTCATCTTTGAAAATGCCTTTAGCTTAAATGTCATGGAGAGTTCTGCCACATTTTCCTCTATGTTCCTTATGGTTTCAGGTCAGATACTGAGGTTTTTCAACCATTTTTGATCTGACATTTGTACCTGCATTAGAAAGAGGTCCGAGTTCTTTTTTTTTTATGTGGCTACACCATTTTGCCAGCATCACTTGTTGAAGAGGGTTTCCTTGCTCCATTTAATATTTCTTGCTTCTTTATCAAAGTTTAAGAGATCATATATTTGAGGGTCTGTATCAGGATACTCAACTCTATCCCATTGGTCTGAGGGGGATATTTATTCCAATATCTTTATTCCAATGCCATCTGTTTTAATTACTACTGCTTTGTAATACAGTGTGAAGTTAGGAAAGATAATGTCTACCATCTTCTTTTTCCAAGAATTAAAATTCCAAAGAATTTCAGGAGTGTTTGACCTATTTTTTTAAATGTCCTGAGAATTCTTACAGGGACCACACTGAATCTGTATAATGCTTTGTGGTGTACAGCTATTGTGACGATGTTAATCCTCCCAACCCATGATGAGTATCCATTTCCTCTTCCCACTTTTATTCCTTGAAGCAGCATTCTGTAGTTTTCTTTGTATAGGTCCTTTACCTCTTTAGTTAAGCTGATTCCAAGGTACCTGATTTTCTGAGGCACGATTGTCAATGGTATTGTTTTCATGACACCTCTTTCTTTTCTTTCATTATTTGCATACAGGAAAGCCATGGGCTTTGGGGTACAGATTTTGTAACCTGTCACTTTACTATACAAATCTATTGTTTCTAGAAGCTGTTTTGTGGAGTATGTTAGAATTTTCTAAGTAGAGTATCATGTTATCTACAAATAGTGAGTGCTTGACTTCTTCCTGTTCTATTTGGATGCCCTTAATATCTTTTTCTTCCCTAAGAGCTATGGCAAGTAGTCCCGGGACTATATTGATAGAAATGGCGAGGGTGGGCAACCTTGTCTTAAGCCCGATCTGAACGGGAAGGCTTTTTAGTTTATTCTCCACTGAGGATAATAATTGCCGTAGGATTCTGGTAGATGGCTTTGACTATATTGAGAAAAGTTTCTTCAACTCCTATTTTGTTGAGAGCTTTAATCATGAATGGGTACTGGATCTTGTCAAATGCTTTCTCTGCATCTAATGATATGATCATATGGGTTTTATTTTTCCTTTTATTAATATGGTATATTGTGTTGACTGACTTGTAAATGTTAAACCACCCTGGGATGAATCCTACTTTGTCATAATGTATGATCAAGTAGGATTAGAATGTTGAGTCATTAGATTCTACTGGCTAGCACTTTGTTGAGGATCTTTGCAACTGCAATCATCAGGGATACCAGCCTTTATTCTGTTTTTTCATGATATCTCTGCCTGCTTTTTATATCAGGGTGATATTTGCTTCATAGAAACTGTTTGTGTTTCTGTTTTTTCAATTTCCTGGAAAAGCCTGAAAAGAAATGGCAGTAGGTTATCTTTAAATGTTTGGAGGAATTCATTAGTTAACCCATCTGAACCTGGGCTTTTGTTTTGGGGAAGACATTTGATTCCCATTTCAATTTCCTCAATAGTTTTAGGTCTGTTCAAGTATTCCAAATCTCCTTGGTTCAGCCTTGGGAGGCTATAGGAATGTAGGATTTATCCATTGCTTCTAGGTTGTCTTGTTTCTTTGATTGTCAAAATAATCTCTGATGATCTTTTGTATTTCTGTGGTTTCTGTTGTGATGTCCTCCTTTCATTTCTGAATCGGTTCATTAGGATTCTCTCTTTGTGAGTCTTGCTAGTCCTTTATTGATCTTGCTTATTTTTTCAAAGAACAAGCCCTTGGTTTCACTGATCTTTTGGATTGTTTTTTGGGATTCCAGCTCATTGATTTCTGCTCTGTTTTATTATTTCCTTCCTCCTGTCTGATTTGGGCTCCCTTTGTTGGTGATGTTCCAAGATCTTAAATTGCAAAGTCTAGTTATTTATGTGGGCCCTTTCTTCCTTCCTGGTAAATGCTTGCAGAGCTATAAACTTTCCTCTTAACACTGCTTTTGCTGAGTCCCACAAGTTCTGGTAGCTCATGTCCTCATTCTTGTTTGTTTCCAGGAATCTTTTGATTTCTTCTCTATCCCACTGGTTGTTTCAGTAGTGAAAAGGTGTTTGATTTGATTTTCCATTTCTGTGAACTATTAATTTCTATTTTCAGTGCATGTGGTCTGAAAAGATAGGTGATACAATTTCTATACTCTTACTTTTATGGGGGCTGGAGCGATAGCACAGCAGGTAGGACGCTGGCCTTGCACGTGGCTGACCTGGGTTCGATTCCTCCATTCCTCTCAGAGAGCCCGGCAAGCTACTGAGAGTATCTCCCCCGCATGACAGAGCATGGCAAGCTACCCATGGTGTATTCAAAATGCCCAAACCAGTAACAACAAGTCTCGCAATGGAGACATTACTGGTGCTCGCTTGAGTAAATCGATGAGCAACAGGATGACAGTGACAGTGATACTTTTATGGAGGTATGTTTTGTCACCCAGCATGCGATCTACCTTGAAGAATGTCCCATGGGCAATGGAGAAGAATGTGTACTCAGCTTTGGGGGAATAACAAGCCCTGTATATATCTACTTAGCCCACTCTCTTCCATGTCTTCCTTCAAAGTCAGTATTTTTGTTGCTGAGTTTTAGTATTATTGATGTATCAAGAGATAACAAGGTGGTGCTGAAGTTTCAAACTACTATTGTGTTGCTACCAATGTCCTCCTTAAAGTCTAGTAGCAGTTGTTCTAAGTATTTTGCTAGTTCCTCATTGGGTGCATATATGTCTAGGAGTGTAATTTCTTTCTGATGTACATACTCCTTGAAATGGCCTTCACAATCCCTTCTAATATTTTTCAGCCTGGAATCTAATGTAGTCAGATACTAGTATGAACACCCCAGGCATTTTGAAGGTTTGCTTGGAGAATTGTTTTCTACCCTTTGACTTTGAGTCTGTGTTTGCTCTGACTATTCAAATGTGTTTCTTGTAGGCAGCAGAATATTGGATTCAATTTTACCTGACTGAGGAAAGAATTTTCCAGTAATGTACCAGAAAGAGTATGTTTTTTTATTAACTACAAAAAAAAATGTTTGCTTCTTGGCATCTAAATAGTAACTGAAGCAGACCTTGTATCTGTATCCTCTCCTTAAAACTCCAATCACATGCACATTGTCAGTGTTGTTTTTCTCTCTGCTGATCAGAGAAATTAAATCATGCAGTTGAGATCATAAAGTGAGAAAGTGTCCCAAGTGTGGATGAACCCTAGGTCCTGTGAGCTACAGTGTCCAAAGCATGTGACTCCAATGGTCCCTCTGGATCTCGTGCCCGAGGACCCTGGGGATTAGCAATTCAGGCTACAGAGAGGAAAGTCCCTCTTCCTTGAGTCAGGGTCTTATGACTGCTTCTTACAGGGACAGTTGCTAAGGCAACTACACCTGTTTGAAAGTGCCACCCCTAGCAAAGGTGCTTCCTGAGACCTTGGGCACACAGACAGTATCTTCTGAGACCAAAAAGATAGTGCAGCAAGTAGGGAGCTTGTCTTGCAAGCATCCAGGCCAGGTTTGATACCCAGCACCCCATATGGTCCTCTGATTTATACCAGGAGTGGTCTTAGAGCATAGAGTCAGGAGTAAACACTGAGCACTGCCAAATGTGACTTTCAAAAAAACCCAGTATATCTATGCTCTGACTGCTTAAGATTGCTTCTTAGGGGGGCTGGAGTGATAGCACAGCGGGTAGGGCGTTTGCCTTGCACGCGGCCGACCCAGGTTCGAATCCCAGCATCCCATATGGTCCCCTGAGCACCGCCAGGGGTTATTCCTGAGTGCATGAGCCAGGAGTGACCCCTGTGCATCGCCGGGTGTGACCCAAAAAGCAAAAAAAAAAAAAAAAAGATTGCTTCTTAGGGAGAAATGGACAGAAGCTGTATTTCTTGGCCCCAGAAGACAGGACCAGGTCAACTTTCAGTGGGTCTATGGTGCCCAAGGTTCCTCTTTCTCTGCTCTTTACGCTTGGTTTTTGTCTCCTCTTCACCTTTGTGAGGTACAAACTACCTATTATTACCACACACTTCCTAGAGCTTTAAAACAAAAAAAGAAAGAAAGAAAGAAAGAAAGAAAGAAAGAAAGAAAGAAAGAAAGAAAGAAAGAAAGAAAGAAAGAAAGAAAGAAAGAAAGGGAAAATACCACTGAATAATTCATACAGAAGTGTGCAAGGCTCCTGAGGTTCATCCTTATGATAAGAAACACTTCTAAGGGTAACAAATGACTATTACCACTGCACAAGGAGCAAGAATATGTTTTTAACTTGGAGAAATAGCACAGGGGTCCAGATGTTTGTCTTGCATGCAGCTGACCCAAGTTCAATCCCTGATTCCTTGAGTATTACCTCTACACCTGAATGTAGAGGTAGATGTAGCCTCTGAGTATCACAGGGTGTGGTCCCAAAACTCAAAAAAATTTTTTTAATTAAGTGAGACATATTTCTAGGGAAGAGTTCTTTTTAGCACCTCTAAAAATAAACCCGTAAAAGTGGACAATATTTTTCTTCATTTAGATTTGCATACAAACACACAAATGCTCAAATGCCTATGCATGGGTCGAGACATTAATAACTTCAAAATATTAACCCAACTGCTCTCTGCTGAGGGTCTAGCCCTGAGCAGGGAGCTGTGGGGGTTGAGAGCCAGCATAAGTAGGTCACCAGCACACACTGAAGCTTCTAGTCTGGGTCACTATGACTCAAGCAGTGGAGCCCAGGCCTGGCATGCAAGAGGCCCTGGTTTAATCCCTGGCACTTCGAGCAGCCTGAATGGCTAGATTCCCTTTGAGCACTACTCTTACAGCAGATTGTTCTGGTTCTCCCCAAACCTACTGGCTGTGGTCCCTACAAAACTTACGTTTTTAAAAGGTGACAGTCTGTCTAGGAAGAGACATGCACAGAATGATGTCACCAAGGTATAATGTCATTCTGGTCCTTTGGTTTCAAGGGGATACTGAAAAAGAGCAGTTTGGGGGCCTGAGCAACATTACAGCAGGTAAGGCAGTTGCCTTACATGCAGCCAACCCAGGTTCAATCCGCAGCACCATATATTCATAATATGATATATTATGATATAATATGATATATTATGGATATATGCAGCACCATAAATCCCTGAACCCCACCAGGAGTGATCCCTGAGCACGGCCAGGTGTGGAGCCAAACCCCAAAAATAAATAGAAGCAGTCTCATGGAGATGGGTTTAGATTTTACTCACAAAATTTCTCTTCCAAACCATAAAACAGGGGTAGAGGAAATTAAACAGAGAATCTTTGGGCATTTCAGCAAAGTATCACACCTGGTACTGTGCCAAAGAAAATGATGGGCAACACACACACACACACACAAAATAGCTTTATTTCAACACACATGCTATCAGAGGTATTTAAACACAGATCTTTGGTTTCTGTTTTGTTTTGTTTTTGTCTCAAAAACTGATGACTTCAGAGAAATCACTCATTTATTTTTTCAACAGAGGGGTGAGGGGGAAACCACCATTCAAGAATTCAGTGGCAACTATTTTCTGCATCTCTCTGTTTCTTAAACCCAAACTCAAGGCCTGACGCAAAGCAGGTACCCAAAGACTGGGGATCTGAATGATGGAAATGAGAATAGGCATCAGGTAGAGTACTTTGGGGTTCAGCAGTGCCTGACCTCCCCCTTTATCAGGTTTCCAGTAGCACCCAGGGACTCCAGGGCACTTGGCTTCAGAAAATGTGTGTTCCAAAGTCACAGCACATTTTGCAAGGCCAGAGGTTGTTACTATTCTTTTGAAGATGCTTACAACAATCTGCAAGCAGCTCTTGTAGAGAAACTGACTCCATCCCTGATTAACCAGCTGTTTACTATAGGCTGATTGTAACCTGATTTACCCCCCCCCCTCACTCTGGGGCTACCCATCTCCCTTTATTGCTGCCCAGCTCCTCAACCTTCAATACCAGAGCCAGAAACGGAGCCTGAGGAGACCCTCCTTCTTCCTTGCAATGTAACCCTCCCTGGGGCCTGATCAGAGCCTAGTTCTGAGTGTTTTTGCACCAGCATCTACCATACTCGTTCAAGGCAGCAGTGTACTAGAGTGATTTGCCTCTAAAACACCAGCACTGCATGCAGGAACATCGTATCTGCAGACAATACAGTACATAGATGTAACAATAGGTCTGACCTAATACTTCTCCTCATGCATTTCTCTCTTTGTACATACAATGTCTGCCATTAAACTTCTCAGCTAACAATATTCTGTTCAAGCCAAAAACAATGCTGGGTTTCCTCATAAATGTGTCAGTCCCCTTTGATGAGTTCTTTCTTGATTTCTTTGAATAGAGAAAGGTCATTATCCAAAAGGCACTCAAGATGGATATATATATATATATATACATACATATATATAGAGAGAGAATTGGGGGCAGCAGAGAAATAAATAGCATATCAACAGGAATTGTAAAAGACAGTGCCCCACATTGCTGATCCAGACACTAGCGCCATGGAGGCAAGACCATACACCTGCCTTCATGAACAACCACTTTATTCCATAATCTCACTTAATCCATCCTATAACCCAAAGAGATGCCACCAGGAGCAAAGAAAGTGAAGTGTAAAAATCTTAACTAAGGCCTGCCCAAGTTCATAAGAGGGCTGAGATTTGAAATCAGTTCTCCAACTTCTGTGCCCACAGTGGAAAGGTAGGCGTCAATCAAGCATGATACAACCAGGGGATTCAGGTCTCAACAGTGCCCGCTGGATCGCCCCTCCTATGTTCTCGATCCTTCTCTCACCCTGCGCCTACTAAGCACATTGCAGACATGGGGCTCGTGTCCTGCCCTCTGGCTTCTCGTAGCTCATTCACACTGTCGGGGAGGAGGACACACTAGCAAATGAGTCTGAGAATTACAACCAGACATGGGAGATGCAGCGCAGCGAGAGCCAAGTCCTGGAGCCCAAAATACAGATGAAAGGGGACAGAGAAACCGATGCCCCTGGGTGAAAGGCAGCCTTTTCGGGAAGAATTGGAGCAGTGACTCCTTGGAGAAAGCTGATGTGCTGAGTGAGATCCAAACCCTGCTCTTTCTCCCAGAAGAAACGTGACTCAGTAAATGAAGATGCAGAAGAAAAAGGCACATCAATCTGCGGCTCTGCCTCTGGCTGAGCGCCAGGAAAGCCCTTTGAAAAGGTCACCGTGATGCTGCGATGAATCACTGACAATGCTCCATCGCACGGGCAAAGGCAGCAGTGTTGGGGGTCAGTAGATGGAGGATGGCAGCGTTTCTCAAAGGCCCCCTCACTGGGAGCCAGGAGGTGGAGGCCTCCCAGGAGGGGAGACAGCAGATAACCAGGAGGTTTAGGTCATCTTTCAGAGTGCATTCCCCTCCACAGTAGGACCCCACTAGCCCCTGCCCTCCCCATCACGATCAATCCACTGCAGGCAACTTGGTCCAGGGAAACACAGAGTGGAATGGAAAGTCTTAGAACTATCATTATTTCAGTCTGGTAGCAGCAATTTTCCAGAGTACAGTACCCTAACATACCAGCTTGGGCAAACCTGGTGGAGAAAGAAGGCAGAGGTAGGATCCAGGAGGTCAGTGGATGGCCTGGTAGATGTCATCCCTCATTTTCTCGAGTGCAAGAGATGCAAACATGTGTTATTAGAGAAGGAGATGGAAGATGCGGTTCTAGGTCCAGCTGAGTCCCTGAATAAGCTTCCCAGCCTAAGGTCAACACCCCTCTGTTGCAGTAGGTCCATTTAATGGACTCTCCCACTTTACAGAACTCTCCTGGAAAAGAGCAAATGTGGTGATCCCTGCAAATCACTCAGAGCAATGCCTGGCAGGGGTGCTGAGCCATCTCACAGGTCGCCACGTCTGCCCCTCTCCAGTTTGCACATCCATTCTCGACATGCACTGCCAGAGAGAGAGAAAGAGTGAAAGAAAAGTGTCCACCACAGAGGTGAGGGTAGAAAGGTTGGGGAGGGAAACTGGGAACACTGGTGGTGGGAAAATGGACATTGGTGAAGAGATGGATGATGGAACATTATAAGACTGAAACCCAATCACAAACAACTTTGTAACTGTGTATCTCACTGTGATTCAGTTAAAAAATACATAAGTTAAAAATTATATATATATGCATATACACACATGTATATGTATATAAACACATGCATTACCTCTTCAGAAATTTGTTCCTGCTCGCAGGATTTTGTTCCTGCTGTTTGCTAAGTGCCAAATCTGAATGGAGCCCAGTTCTGAGCAATGTTCGCAAGCTCTGTGATCCTCCCCAAACTTAATAAGGTAACTCTATAGTGCCCCAGGTTTTCTGATAAGGCAACCGAGACTCAGAGAGAACAAGCACAATCCCCAAGGCATACACAAGGCTAATCTTTATTGGATATGAAGTTTGTCTTGTTTTTTCTCCTCCAGGCACTGTCTTCCCTATTTTGGTTGCTATTGGGGGGTGTTCGTTTTGTTTATGCTGGAGGATTTCTTCTGACAGTGCTTGAAGGGGATCAAATTTGGGGCTCCTACATGCAAAGCATGTGCTCAGCCCATTACTTCATAACCCAGGCCCACAATCTCCTTGGGTTTTCTCTCCCTCAAAAGGCTGCATCCAGAGATACTCACCTCACTACAGGTATGGCAAAAGGAGAACCATGGGAAAAAGACTTTCTCAAACTTCCTCATCAGGTGTGTGGTTCCATTCATGCAACCGGACATGGCCTGAGCTCATAATTTCTGAAATATGAGCAAGTCAAACCTCCTCATACAGCACTTGTGCAGTGGTTCCACTTCTTTAATACAAGAATAAAACCTAGCCTATGACCCTATTAGCCATCATTTTGATAAATTAAGTTCATTTTTTAAGCCTGAGCTAATAGTTGTGGATCTGAATTTTTCCATCCAACATATCCATTATCTAGCCCATCTTCATGTCATCTATATATTTCTTCTGTGTCATTGATTAAAGGAAATGTTAACAATGCAGGATCAAAAAAAAAAAACCCTTGTAACTCTAGGAGCCTTCTCTAGCTTTAAAACACTTCATTAAAAAGTACTCTGAGCATATTATTCCACAAGCAACTGATCTAGCCCAAAGCCCTGAGTCCAAGGTTATCCTGAGAAGCTGTCCCAATGCCTTGCTAAATTTAGGATTCGCTATTCCTATAGCAAAGAAGGGAATGAAATCAGCTTGCAAGATTTAAGTACAAGCATTCTTTAGAACATGATCATTCCAGATGATTACTATTTACTTTTACAAGGTTATCCAAGTCATCTTTTAAATAGTCTGTCCTAGAATCTTTCCCAGAATTTTAATCCAGCTCATGAATCTATAAACTAGTTCACAACTATTCCGAAAATAGAAATAATTGCCTGTTTCCAACCTTCTAGAACATTCCCACTCAGCAACAATTTCCTCAAACATTATATTATGCCAAACTTTGACATCTTACCTTAAATGTAACTCCTGAGATCAAGAGAGTCAAGTTCATTTAAGGCAGAGGGTGTTGTTCTTGTAACAGGCTCAAGACCAATTGCCAATATTTATTCCTTCTGATCTACCCCAGGCTTGTGACCTACACAACTAACCTCCCAGCAAGTCTGGACTTCCACCATCATTCGCTAACTCAGACCAGCTGGAGCCAGGAAATGAAAGCCAGATATGAGGATCTGCCTTATGTTGAGAAGTTCTTGGAGTACGCAGGCCCGGGGACAGTACATTTACAGAGAATCCCTCCTTCATTCCCAACAGGATAGGGATAAGAGCCTTCCAGCCTGAAGCAGCATCTATCTCAGTCACAAGCTCCAGGATTTGAAAGTAACATAAACCTCAATTCAAGGATCCTTAATCAGTTGTCACCTGGTCTGACCCCTCACACTTCTAATCTGGACCATGCGTGGCTTTTTCCACTGACTCTCATCATTTCAGACTCCTGTGATCCAGGGAGCTATAAACATAGCTCGGTCTCAGGCTCACTGGGATTTCCTGATCCTTGTCACAGAACTCAAGTGTTAGAGCAGCACCAGAAGAGCAAGATGCAAGCCAATCTGACCCCCAAGCAAGGTTTGCATCCTCTAGCAAGGGTAACTATTTGCAATAGTTTGCATCCTCTCGCAAGGGTAAACTGCACACTGCAATCAGAATGCTGATCGTTTAAAATCATCCAGAAACTTTTAACCAGAAATTCTACCTCTAACGAATGCTCCTGATAAATAATCAGAGATAGCAAAGAGCTAAAGCCACAAGTACAAATATTCAAAAGTGGATGACTGGTTAAAAAGGAAAAAAAAAAGGTGTCATGGCCACAAGAGGATAAGATACTTCTATACATATATATCCAAATGACTGACATGTGGATAAATGCATGTTATATAAGGATGAATAATTAATAATCAGGTAAGAAAAAGTAATTGCATGAGAAAAAGTTCATGACCTATTGTGAAGGGACGTAGCGGGTGATAAAACAGTGTCTACTATGATATCCAAATCCTTTTTAAAGATATGGAAGTGAGGGCCTGGGAACAGTTCAGTGGTAGAGTGCCTGCCTGGCAAGACTGAGGGTGGTGAGGCCACAAGTTTGACCCCAGGAACTGCCTACATGCACAAGTACAATCCCAGGACTCTGAGCTGAACAGCACAGTCAATAATAACTTTATAGTATCTGTACCACAAGCCATAATGACCAAAGAGATAAAGAGAGAGAGACAGAGACAGAGAGACAGAGAAGGAAGAAAGTGGCTGCAGTAGAAGCAGACTGGGGGTGGGGCGGAAAGAGGGAAATTGAGGGTACTGGTGGTGGGAAATGTGCACAGGTAAAGGGATGGGTTTTGTCACATTGTACGACTGAAACCCAATCATAGACAACTTTGTAATGGTTTATCTCATAGTGCTTGAGTAAATTTTTTGAATTAAAAAAAATGGGGACATGACCCCCTATTCATCACAGAAATAAGTAGTAAAGGTAGAAAAACAAAACAGATGAAAAATAAAAGAATTTATCCCATCCCATTAATCTTTAGATATATACATGAATGGGCTGACTCAGTATAGTACAGAGGGCACTTGCTTTGCTGCCAGCCCATGCTCAATCATCAGCTCTGCATATGACCCACCATGCACCACCAGAAATGATCCCTAAGCACAGAGCCAGGTGTACACCCTACACAGTCAAATGTGGCCCCCAAACAAATAAACAAGCAAAACTTCCAGAAATATATAAAAATATATACATATATATGTACTTTGATGATGAATAGGTGAAAAAAAAGGAGGCAAGATTCTGGAGAAATGGGCAAAAAATTATTAACGGCAAATATTCCTAGACAATGAATTTAGGAGCAGTGTGTTCATGCCCTTCTTTTTTTCACATTTTTTGCAGCAACACAAATTTCATTTTGTAGTCAGTAAAAAATAATAAAAATCAACCACTAAAATCCATCAAAATTTATAGTTTTGAAAGAGCCTCTCACCGTAAGAATGAATTTATTCACCCTTCATTCATTCATTCATTAAATAACAGCTGAACAACCACCACGTTAAAGACCCACACAAAGTGTTTGAGAAGCTCCAAACAATATGACAGGATCCTTGTCCTCAAATTATTCATATTTCAGATAGAAAGACTTCAATGAGCAGCTGCACCTCTGACAGAAATCAACAGAAACGCGGTTTTGCCAAAGGGAGGGCCTTGCATGCAGCCAACCTGGGTTCAAGTCTTGGCCTCACTTTGGGTCCCCCAAGCCAACAGGAGTGATCCCTGAACACAGAGCCTGGAGTAAGCCCTGAGTACTTCCGGGTGTGCCCCAACAAGCGGAAAAATAAATTAACAAGTCTTGCCATCCAAACCCATATGAGAGCCGGAGCTTAGCCTTCGGTGGACAGAGCTTCAATGTGTGTGGATGCTGCAGAGGGCTGACCAATGAATCAGAGTTGCAGCCTAGGATTTTACCAGTGTGAGAACCAAACGCGCTGCATCCTGGGACTCTCCAGTGGTGGCTGACCTGCCGCCATCCTCTGTGGGAGGCGCTTTCTGGATGGGAAAGGGCAAGGCCTTTGATGGGATAAGTCTGGGTTTGTTCGTTCAGTGGCGGAAATGTAGCCCACCTTGGAGAAAGGACACAGGAACTTGATACCTAACTGTAGACAAGCTCTGAACTCTAGAAAGAGGGGACGAATTTAACCATTAACAACGAGCAGCGAGTGAAGATTTTAGAGAGACCACAGTTTGGGAACAGAAATCTGCAAACCGGAGAAGGAAAGACAGAATCAAAGTGGAAATCCCTGAGAGGCATCCAAGCTTGAGTCCCTCCGGGGAGATGCAGGACCTTGGGGCCTGGCCCGGATGCCATCCTCCTGGAACACATACAATGGAGGAGGGGAAAGAGGCGCCCAAGGTTGACATCAGCTGCAACAACTCTCCAGACAGACGCTGGTTCTGGTCTCCCCCCAGCTCCTCACCACCCGCGTGTTTGCCTAAAGCAAGCGTGCGGGTGAATAAGCATGGCTTTCATTCCAAGCAAACACTGATCGTTTAGCAACACTGAACAACATCCTTTTCCAAGCAAGTGGCTTCGCAGTCATGAAGAAAGGCCAGACAGGAGCATGCAAAAGAAAACAGGCCCAGATGTTTCTCAATGTCCCCCTAAGGGGGGGAGAAGCTCCTGCGGTAGCACAGTGCAGGCCTCGAGACTAGACACATGGGGAAGGTAAATCTGCCTCTGATGCTTTTGACTGCCAAGCAGGTTTACTCTAAAGACCCTGGAACAGAAAGCACAGCTGGCTGGAGAGCTTTACACGATCCCGCATACCAGAGGGAGAGATCTGCTTTCAGACAAGGCTCTTCCTTATCCTTAGAACTTTAATATTTGAATCCATTTGTTTTCCTCCCCCAGCCTCCTCCCAAACCAAATCAGAGTGTCGTTCTCATGAGTATGAGTCCCAGGGCTTCCTGCTGCCAACAAAACTGGGCAGCTTCGTACAAAGATCAAGGGCTCCAGTCCAGATAATTCGAATAATCTCAAAATAATTAAAACACCCTGCCTTGGTGCGCGTGGTAACTCCTCAGATGTCCTTGACAGCCAGTGTTGCCTTTATCCTGGAGGCAAGGTATGACTGATCCCAACATCCCCACTTAATGGAGAAGCAGACAGAGAAACAAAGGATGGAGTAATTCAGCCTACGCTCAATGATACATAATAATGTCTTTCTCTAGGCTGCACCCACCATCCATCCTTCACAACCTCTGGGCCAAAGTCAAGGAACAGATGAGTAAAAGGGGTATCTATCCATCCTCCAATGACTTCAATTCAATTACAATGGCAAAAGCTAAACACCTGAAGTAACAATCACATTTAGAGTACAGAGGGCCCGGGCCGTCGAGTAGAAAGGGCAGGCAAAATTTGGAAGCATTTCTAATGAAGATGTTTCGAAATAGGGATTATTTTCAAAAATGAATGAGGAGGATTTTTCGGCCCTGTACTGACCAATATATTAGTCATCAGCCTCCTTCACCAGCTGAACATGAGAAACACAGTCAACGCGAGAGTAGCTCCAGGAGTCAGATACATACCAGCTACCCAATGTTTAGTATGAAAAATGTATGTGAATATATCATTAAAGTTTTCTATTTATCACATGCTGAAATTATATTTTGGATAAACTGGGTACAATGAATTATTAACATTAATTCCACTTGTTTTTTTTTTAACTTGGCTATTAGAAATTTTAACTGACAGTAGTTCCTCCTATATTCCTACTAGGATGCACTATTCCAATTTTCTCTACTTTTATGGAATGAAACCAGAATTCCCAAATGGAGAGACAGAGAAAGCTGCCTTGCACTCAGCCAATCCAAGTTTGATCTCCAATACCAAATATGATTCCCAAACACTGGAGTGACTGAGGGGCACAAAGCCAAAAGTAGGCCTGAGCACCCAGGATTATGTATCAAACCAAAAACCATGGGGCAAGAGCAATAGTACAATGGGTACAGTGCTTTCCTTGCACACCGCCAGCCTGACTTTGATCCCTGGCATCCCACCTGGTCCCCAAATAACCTCCAGGAGTGATCCCTGAGTGCAGAGCCAGGAGTAAGTCCTAATCACTGCCAGCATGTGACTCAAAAACCAAAACACAAACAAATGAAGAAAAACAGAATCCCCTGCTTTTCCAATATTCATATCACATAAACAGCTATTTCCAGAATAACATAGTTTTGACGTTCTCACTTTGCTAGACTTCTCCCAATTCCTCTAGTCACTCTTTCCACAATGTTAACCTCCTTCTCAGAAATAATATCTTTCCTTTGTGATGGTCTCTGCTGAAACCACTGCACCCCACAGTCACAACGAAGCCCCCAAATCCAGAACCCATTACTGAAGCGCTCTCCCCCCAGGGGACTCCAAACTTCCTTCCCAAAGCAGAAGGCACTGGGCGGGGCCGGGGCATGAGCGCCTGTGAAGACTCATTATGCTTTACAGGAAGCACCCCACATGGCCTCCTGTGAGTTTCTCCAAGTGCAGAGCCAGAAATGTAGCTCAGTAGGACAGCATCTGCTTGTGCTCCATCCCTCGCACTGCCCAGAAAAAGGAAAAGGAAAATAATTTCTCCCACGTTTCTGTGTGCCTTACACTTCATCAGGCTCCCTTTCCTGTTCCTGCTGGAACTGCCTTCAACAGATGGCCTAGACCCCGCGTCCTGGAAGCAGTGCCCACAAGGACCTCCCAGTGGTCGCTGCCTCTGGGGGCTGTATGGACTCATCAAGTATAAGATGCTCACGGGCAAAGACAGTGTCTTCATATAGGACACACGTACAAAGGGAAGGACAGGGAAAGCTCAGCCACCAATATCAGTGGAGGGGACCAGATCACAGAGCAGAAGACAAGCGGGGTCAGTGATGACCTGGAAAGGAAGCGAGGAGACTGTGGGGTGCGAATACACAGAAGACTCAGCGAGATCCAGCTAGGACCTCACTCCTCTTTTGTTTTACTGCATTCTGCCAATCTACAAATTATTGTTAACTGAAAGTCCCCCGCCTGAAATATCTAAATGGGTTTCATATAGATAGGCTGATAAATCAGCCCCTGCATGCACTACATTACATTTGCTGCCGCCATCAGGCTAGAACGTTCTTCTGTTCGGTTGGGGAAGGAGACTTGGATGATTACTCCTCTGTTAATGGCAGGGAAGTCCTTGAGTGCTGTCTTGCTTCCTGAGAGCAGTCAGCCCTGCACAGGCAACGGGCATCTAATTCGCTAAGCACGACTGTCCAGATAAAGAAGACAATGGTCCACAGACTCAGGGGCCGTGGCTGCACTGACTTCAGACTCAGCTTCAGAACATCGATGAGATAAGGAAATCTCCCTGCCTCCCAACACATCCCAGAGGCCAGACAGCTAAGGCTCTCTGGGAGATGAAAGCGATTTTCTTGTCAGAAACAAAAGCTGAAAGAACATAGCTATATTTTGCTCTCCTTGGTCTAGATCTTTGCTCTTGTTTCAATGATTCCTCTCTTCTCTTCTTTTTTAAATCTCTTTTCTCTCCCTCTCCTCTCTTCTCCTCTGTTCTTTCCCTTCTCTTCCTTTCAACCTCTTCCTGAACAGAATCACGCAGCTTTGGGATCAGAAAGCCCTGGGTTTGAAACTCAGTTCTGCTTCTTTCCAGTGGCATGACCTGCCTTTCCTGCCTGAGTCTATGTCATGCTTTCATTATGCACTCCAGCAGTCAACAAAATTTAACACCCCTGCAATATATATTCTCCCACGTATTCGACAGATATTTACTGAGGGCTTAATATGTCTGCGTCAGACATGGGGAACAGAGCACTGCCAAAACCGACCCAAACCATGTCCTTGTGCATCTTAGATTCCAGAGGGAGCAAGGTAATCAATAAGCAAAGTGAATATGTAAATTTTTTGATCTGACAGTTCTACATTTTAGGAGGGGAAAAAATGAAGCAGAAAGAAAGAAAATGAGATGCAGGAAGGGACATATTTTAAGGAGTTGAAAGAAAGGAGGAAAGTCAAGGACCTCGGAAACTCATGCCTAGAAAGTCGAGAGGGAAATGAGGTAAGCATGAGGGAAGGAAGGTAAGCAGTGAGGAGTTGAGCTTTACTTAGATGGAGCCAGGAAGCTGGAGGAGGGGGTGGCAAGTCCTGACCTCTGGGGTAACAGGATGAATTGGTGTGGTCATCCAACACAAAGAGCAGGTAAGCCAATGAGAGCTGAGGCCACAGGGAAAGTCTAGTAAGAGATCACAGGCTTACAACAGGGTTTCAGTCACTGAAACAGAGACAGTCAGAACTCATCTTCATCGACTTTGTAGTTTTGGACTACTGACATTTCAACACACTCCACATAGAAATAGTTAAGGGATGAGATTCAAAAGCATAAACAGGGAGTCTAATATTTTGTTCCAACCCCTCAATAAGATACTTGCCTACCTCCAATACGTGCCCCACGTTAAAGAACACTGGTGTCAACTACAAAAAACTAGCCAAGTACCAAGCTCAGAGAGAGCACCATGAGGACAGTGAGGGTCAGCAGATTTATGTGGATTCCTCCCAAGCTCTAACCCGATGACTCAGTTCATGACCTCTGGTTTAGGTCTAGCCCCTCCCTGTGCTCCTCTGACCTGGTCACTTGCCAGACTGATAAGGCAACTCCAGCGTAACTCTCAGCTACTCATAAAGCATTCTTTTTAGAAAGGCACCATCTTTGGAATGGGAAGGGAAGATGGAGAATCTATGTCGTTTGGGTTTCTGTCTAAAACTGACTGGAGCAATAGTACAGTGGGTAAGGCACTTTGACTTGCACACAACTGACCTGGATTCGATCCCCCGCACCCCATATATCTCCCCAAGCACCACCAGGAGTGGTTCCTGAGCACAGGGCCAGGAGTAAACCCTGATATCATCAGGTGTGGTCCCCCCATAAAAAAAAAACAAAACTTGACATCAGACTCTATCCAACTGCAAGTGGAATCCACAGTCTTCTCATGCTGACACAAAACAGTCACCAAGATGGATTCATTCCAAACAAAACACAAAACAGAAATGGTTCAAAGTCTGTTCTCCAACTATAGAGGCATTAGACTAGAAATCAATATGGGGAAAAGCAAATGTAAAATCTCCAAGTATTGGAAATTAAAATTCATATTTATTTTTTATTTTTTTTTTGCTTTGAGACCATACCCAGCTGTGCTTAGGACTTACTCCTGGCTCTGTGCTCAGGGATCACTCCTGACAGCCTTGGAAGGCATATAAAATGCCACAGATTGAACCCAGATTGATCAGCCGTGTGCAAGACAAGTGCCCTACCTACTGTACTATCTCTGGGGCCCCTAAAAAATCATCACTGTATCACTGTATCACTGCCATCCCATTGATCATCGATTTGCTCAAGCAGGCACCAGTAACATCTCCATTCATTCTAGCTGAGATTTTAGCAGTCTCTCTTTACTCGTTCTACCCAGCAGTGTCACATTGGAGGCCCTTTCAGAGTAAGGGGAATGAGACCCATCATTATTATTGTATTTGACATATTGAATATACCATGGAGACCTTGCCAGGCTCTGCCATGTGGACAGGATGCTCTTAGTACCTTGCCAGGTTCTCTGAGAGGGAGAACTACGCTATAAGAGGGATCGTTGTTTTATAGTCTCTGGATCTTGGCCCTTAATGGAATTACACAGCACCTGGGACAGTTTGTGGCTGCCATGCTACTTGAAAATGGGGGGCCTGGGTGGAGGAGGGCCCATCCCAATCTGAGCAGACTTGGAGGTCTCAGCCCCAGGTCCCGAACACCTGGGTTCCTCTGCCGGTTCTTCCATGTGTGAGGTTCATCAGAACATGTGGAGAGGGGCCTTGAGCATGTGGCTGTGTTCTGGAGGTCTCTGGCTGCTGGGGATCTGCTCAGGACGGGAAACTCAACCCGCCCCCTCTGAGGGGCCCCGGTGAAGACAGCCAGGCGCCGGGGCAAGAGACTCTGCCCTAAAAATCATATTTATAAATAACACACTAGGTCAAAAAGGTAATCTCTCAGGGCCAGACCAGGTAGTACAGAAGTTAATGCCTTTCAGGTGATCAACTCTCATTCAATCTCAAGCACCTCATGGTCCCGTAAGCATGGCTGAATGGATGGGGGTCTCTTAGCACAGCTGGGCTGACACCCCAGGGTCTGACCACCACTGCATTCTTGGGTTCTCACACTGAATCACTGAAGATTGTCAGGGAAAGGCCTGGAGAAGCTTTCAATCCTTCTAAGCATGTTAGAATTTTAATTTTTTTTATTTTTAATATTTTGAACTAAAGGAAAATCAATTTATCAAAATTTGCCAGATGCAGCAAAAACAGTGTTTAGGGCATAAATTTATAAGACTACATGCACATGTTAGAGAATAAAAGCAATCTAAAATTAATAATCTAATCTTCCACCTTAGGACATGGAGGGAACGAAAGCAACTTAAGGTTAAAGCAAGGAAGGAAAAGAAGAAATTTTAGAACAGAAGTCTATGAACTTAAAATCAGAAAGAATTTAAAAAATTAACTAAACAATACTGATTCTTTGAAAATATCAAAATTGACAAACTTTTGGGGAGGATAACCTGTTGGTGAGGGGAGAAAAGAAAAAAGAGCAAAAAAGAAAAAAATCACCAATATCAGAAATGAAAGAGGAGTCATCACTATGGATCCTATTGGCAATAAATAAATATCCATAAATTGGATACAGTAGATCAAAATATATCAATTCCCTGAAAGATACAAAATGCCCCCAGGAGAAAGAGATAGTTTGGAAAAGCCTTTATCTACTCAAGAAACTGAGCAATAAATAATTAATAACCTTCCCCTGCCAGAAAATTTCAAAGTTCAGAGAGACTCACTTGAGAATCCTATTAAGATTTAAGAAAAAAAAAGTACACCAATTAGTTATCATCTTTTCCAGAAAACAAACCAGGAGGCCACTTTCTACCCCAGTCTGTCAGGCTACAATTAGTCAAATATCAAAACCAGTGAAAAAAAAAAAGAAGAAGAGGAAGACATTATAAGAAAGAAAAACTACAAACTAATGTCACTCATAAGCACAGACCTCAAAATCTTCAGCAAATATTAGCAAAATCGAATCCAGCCACGTATTAAAAGAATCATGCAACAAGAGTAAATGGGATTTCATTTCAAATCTGCAAAACTGGTTGAGCAACACAAAATCAATCACTGAAAGCCAGAACATTAACAGACTTTAGAAGAAAAATTAGATGATCATATTAATCCATGTTTTGAACAAAACTGTCAGAAAACTAGAAGGAGGGAGAAATCTTTATCAATGTGGTAAAGAATATTCACAAGGCATGGACACAGTCCCCACAACATGACCAGATGTGACCCCAGGGGCTCCTTTAGCATCTCAGGAGTGGCCCTGGTAGGCACCCCACACACTCCCCCACAAAAAAAAGGGCCTGAGCAGCACTGCATCCTTGGACCCAAGCATTGAACCACCCTGTCCCACTGGTTATCACCAGGAGTGGACTTCAGCCCCATGAATACTTAAATACTACTTGGGAGCATCCCTACCACTAAAAAGAATATCTACAAGCCAGCAGCAATGTCTTGAGCTCAGGAAAAGCTAGGCCAAGCATCCCGGGAAGAGAACAGAGTGAAGGCACATTCTTCTGCATTTGTTTCTGGGCCACATTCGCAGTGATCAAGGAACACTCCTGTCAGGGCTCAGGGAGTCATATGGGGTGCCAGGGATCAACCCCTGGGTCAGACCCAGAAGGCACATTCTTGTTGATTTAGGTTTTTATTTGGGGGGTCACACTGGGTTCTGCTCAGGGTTGACACCTGGCTTTGTGCTCAGGTATCACTAATGGCAGGGCCATGGGGGCTGTCTGTGTTGTTGAGGACTGCACAGCCTTGGTGGGTTATGTGTAATTGTGTAATGTAAATCTCTCTCTCTCTCTCTCTCCCTCTCTCTCTCTCTCTCTCTCCCTCTCCCACTCCCCCCTCTCTCCTTCCCCCTCTCCCCACTCCCTCCCTCCCTCCCTCCCTCCCCATGTTCATATCCTCAGGTTAGAGGCAGGCTGAGGAGACAGAGTGTCTTTTCTTGTCCCCACTTCCACCTCTTGCCCCCTACAGACCACACAATTGAGATGATGAACACCCTGTGCTGGGTGGGACTAGGTGAGGACAAGGGGCCTGGCACTACCCTAGACCCTGCCCACAGCACACTTCATCCCTTATCTGCTTCCTCCCGAGCACCTAGTACTAAGGTGCTCTCGAACCCACTCTATTGATTATCTTCTGCTATAAGCAAACTCCCTGGGGCCAGGAGTATCTGCTGACTCAGTGACCATACATCCCCATCACACAATGGGGAGGTTTAATTTCACTGAATGAATTAACCCATTTAGACATTCCTGGTCTTTCTGGTTATTTAGGCACCAAGAAACCAGGGCAAGAGAGAACGGTGGGTTGGAAGAGGGGACCAGGGCCACCTTTGGCTGGGAGCATGGGGTCTATGACAAGACCACTCACCCTCGTCCTGGGGCTGCCCTAAAGCTACCCTCTGTGGGGAGCCCACCAAGCTCCAAGGGCTGGTGCCCCCCTCACCTGGGACAAGCAAAGTCTCCCAATCTTCCTAAGCCTCCACATCTCCCCAGACCCACAGTAACTTCCAGAGCCAAGAGAACCATATGGGAGGATGACCTAGGAAACAACAGCATGCAAATGTTTTCACTCGGCAGCATGACCCTCTGATTTCACTCAAGTTTGTCTTTGCAAGAGCTGTGAAGCCAGCTCGCCAACGAGCCCTTAAAGAGATTAATCAGGCAATGACTTGGAGCAATGCTGTGGCAGAGATGGGAGAGGCCAGCAACCAGGGGGAGGGGCTTTCTGGCATCCACTGGTCTGTCAGGCAGTACAAGGTCCCAGTGAAAACGGCCCCTTTCTCGTCTATAGACAGAAGCAAAACCAGGGTCTTTCACAGGTGGTCATCTGACTTCAAGAGGACTATCATTAGAGGGGCAGAACAATGGGTAGGGTGCTTTCCTTGTACACGGCCAACCCTGGTTCGATGCACATCACCCCATATGTCCCCTAAGCCTGCCACAAGTGATCCCTGAGCACAGCAGCAGGAGTAATCCCTGATTACTGCTGGATGTCCATAGTACAGTGATAGGGCACCTGCCTTGCATGTGGCTAACTTAGGTTGGATTTCCAATACCCCATATGATAGAACCCCAAAATGCCAAAAGTGATTCCTGAGTGTAGGGTCAGGAGTAAGCCCTAAGCATCATCAGTGTATCCTCAAAATAAAGAGAGAAAGAGAAAGGGAGGGAGGGAGGGAGGGAGGGAGGGAGGGAGGGAGGGAGGGAGGGAGGGAGGGAGGGAGGGAGGGAGGGTGGGAGGGAGGGAAGAAGGAAGGAAGGAAGGAAGGAAGGAAGGAAGGAAGGAAGGAAGGAAGGAAGGAAGGAAGGAAGGAAGGAAGGAAGGAAGGAGGGAGGGAGGGAGGGAGGGAGGGAGGGAGGGAGGGAGGGAGGGAGGGAGGGAGGGAGGGAGGGAACCACAGGATGGGTTGGGGGGTCCTTGCTGGATGTGAGGGTATAGCTCAAGTGTGACACTAGTCTTGATACTCTAGGCATCCCCCCTTAACTCCCCACCCCACCCTCAAAGAGTGCTCCTGAAGCTGGGGAGCCATGGGAAGGGCAACTGAGCAGAGTTTAGGGTGTAGTTTAGAGTCTGGTACCTGCCCAGTTATGCAGCTATGCATCCGTGAGATACCAAGCTTTCTATCTGCATTTTCCCGGGTGAGGAGACAGGAGCACTTAGCTTTCTGCTCTGACCAATGCCCAGCCACTGGTAATTTCTAGATGCCCATCACAGATGATCTGGGATCCAAATGCACACCAGATGCTTAGCTGATGTGCAATCCGGGTAAAGGACTGACTTCTCCATGCTTCTGTTTTCCGAATTATAAAATGACAACCAATAAAAATAACTAACTTTTTCCACTCATGGTGAATAATCAGATAATGTAAAAATGTTTAGAATAGTGTCTGGCACATTATAAGTGCTCCATAGTGGCATAAAATGATTATTTAAAATTAAGAGTAATAAATTATTACCAAAGAGGCCCATGAAACAAAGAATCCCGCCCCATCACAAAGCCTCTAGCCCATAACAGCCAACATAAACATCTACAGTGAATGGTTTTGAAAACTCCCATTCAATCTCCTGACACTGTGATGTTCCAGTGACTCATAAATTGTCTACCAGCCAACAGAGGCAGAAAGTGGGAACCCAGGGTATGGTCAGTTTATCAAAATGCTACGGTCAGTTTGTCCAAATGCATCACATAGCCCATGTTTGTAGCAGTGGTACTTGCTTCTTCAATAGACTGGCTAATGAAAAGGAGATGCTGATGCAATTGCATACTCTCCAAAGGACCTTGTCTGGAGGGAAGCAGCTCTGAGACACAAGAGTGGACATCACGGGAGATTCCGTTCAGATCAATTCCCTGTGAGCTAGATTTGGTGAGAAGATGAGCAGCCCCATGGGTCTGCAGCTCCCTTTTGCCGCAATGCCCTTCCTTGCTTTTCTCAGGATTTTCTTACCAACCAGCTCCTCCAATGTCCCGTATTCTGCTTCACTCTTCTTCCCAAGAGTGCACATTCTATTTTTCCATTAGTTTCTCATCTGCCTCAGAGGAACAGCAGAGAGAGTGGCTTGTTTGGCTTAATACCGAGTCTAGAGTAGCACGTGAAACAAGAGAGCAGGTGCTCACAGTAAATGAATACATGAAGCAAAGGTCTTCCCCTAGCACAGGCGACCACCCACAGTCTGGCTGGGCTGCCGAGTGAAAACGCCTCTGACAGATGACTTTCCTCAAGCCCAGGGAGATGGTCAGGCAGGAGGACACAGGGAAATTATCCGACCAGGTGGCAGCGCTGTTCTTTCTCATAGATGGCAAGACTTTGACCACCTTCCATCTGCAAAACACTCAGTGACATTCCATCATTCAATTAGAAAGTTAAAGAGTTGCAACGAAATTAATTTGCTTATCACCAGGGAAATTAAAATGTCTGCAAATATATTCTGCCCCTGCAGCCCCGTTTCAGGTAGTTGATATATCTGATGTGTTGGCAACAGTAAAAACCAAGTGAGGAGAATTGGGAAAACTAGTTCCTAGCTGGAAGGGAAAATTCAGCAAAGAAAAAAAAAATCAACAACTGCCTACTTCCTGTATTCTTAATGTCTTCTCCAACACAAACAAATGATTTAAGGAATGGAAATACAGGCTCTCAGTTAACATCTCAACCTTAAGGAGAGAACTAGAGCTTAGCTACAAATCCAAGTGACTCACAAATCCAAGTAAGTCCTGCCGTTTGGCACAGGGTTCAAGAGAATGGGCTTAGCAGTGAGCCCAGCCTATGTGTTAGGTCCCTTCTGATGCTTGTTTTGGGAATTGCTTGGGAGTTGGGTTTTATTTGTTGAGAGGGACGCATACCTGGCAGTGCTCCGGGCTTTCTCCTGTTCTGTGCTTGCACAATGATCATTCCTGGCAGTGCTCAGGGGAGTGCTGGGATCGAACTAGAACTGGCAAAGTGTAAGGAAAGAGTCTTACCCCTGCTCTATTTCTCTGACCCTTCAACCCCTTAATAACTGTGTGGCCTTAGAATAGTCACTATTGGGGCTGGAGTGATAGCATAGCGGGTAGGGCGCTTGCCTTGCACGCGGCCGACCCGGGTTCGATTCCCAGCATCCCATATGGTCCCCTGAGTACCGCCAGGGGTAATTCCTGAGTGCAGAGCCAGGAGTGACCCCTGTGCATCTCTGGGTGTGACCCAAAAAGAAAAAAAAATAGTCACTATTTATTTTCCTGAACCTTTGGTTGTACATATGACAAAGAGATAATAAAATCAATCTCATGGTTTATGGAAAGAATGTGTAAATGGATATAAAGCAGAGTAGGCAGCCAATGTGGGAAGTATGCTCTTATTATGTTAATGATGTTAAACTAGAGTCTTCTTAAAGGACAATACAGGCCAGAGAGCTTGTACAGGGATTCAGGTGCCTACCCTCCTGTGGTCGATCCTGGCACCACACCACATACAGTTCCCAAGCACCGCCAGGAGTGATCCCTTGAGCAGGGAGCCTGGGGTATGCCCTGAGCACTGCAGGGTGCAACCCAAACCCCACCAAAAAAATAAGAGTACAATGCAGTGATGAATGCTTAAGATCACTCATCCCACATATTTAAAGGGATGCCTTATGAAAGCCCAGAGTGGAGCAGCAAGAATGCCACCAGAATCCCTGCTTCTCCCGACACTTTCCTTGGAGTCTTTCTGTCCGTGGCATTTCTGGTTCCCACAGGAGCTCAGAGAAAATACCCAGAAGATGAATGCATCCCATCCATGGGCTCAAACACCCAACCTAAACCTTCCCTCGACCCAGCTTGTTCCAATTCCCACCCACCTTCTCCTCTCCAAACCCACAGAAGGTATATGCAGTGACACATATTTTAAAAGGGGTGTGAAGCAGAGATGCAAAGACAGGTGACATAGGAAAGCATCCAGCCGGTGCTAGCGAGGGGTGGGGCAGTAGTAGGTGAGAGACTAGACTAGAGGTGCAGGCAGAACTGTGCTCAAAGGAAAAGCAACAATGAGGCAAGAAGATGAGACTCCGTCTGACAGAGGCGGTGGCAGGGGCCAGCGCTCTGGACTGTGTCCCCATCCTTAGGATGCAAGAGGAGGGGCAAGCCTCCTCCCCACTTTTCCTTTTGTGACAGAACTGTTTTCAGGAAGTTACCAGCAATTGAAAAAAAAAAAAAAGATGCTTAAATACTTGAAAGGGGCCACGTGACTCTCCGAGAGACCCGAGAGAAGCAGAGCTGGAGAAGGGATCCTCTTCAGCCTGAGAAAAACTGAACTGCAAGGAAAGAGGCAACACACTTACTACAGGCCGAGAAGAGGATTCCGGGGGCTGTAGCAAGACTCTGCATTTGGGAGCCCGAGGTCAGTTCCTGGCTCCTCATGCCACTGGATACCCTGAGAGCAAACCCAGAGCACTCTCCCAGGAGCAGCTCCTGAGCACCTCCAGGTATGTCCCAAACACAAGACAAAACAGAAAACCCAAGTTACTGTTGAAAGCCAAAATGCAGATAATTAGGGGTCAAATAAAATAGTGGAGGAAATAATAACCCGAGGAAAGCTATAGTGGCTAACCCCAAAATCTGAATTTCTCACCCACCATCCTTTCTGCCCAGCCCAGAATCTAAGCTCTTTTTTTTTCTGTTTTTTTTTCCTTTTTCTTTTTGCTAATGGAGTGATAGCACAGTGGGTAGGGCGTTTGCCTTACATGCAGCCGACCCAGGTTCGATTCCTCCATCCCTCTCGGAGAGCCTGGCAAGCTACAGAGAGTATCTTGCCCGCACGGCAGAGCTTGGCAAGCTACCCATGGCGTATTTGATATGCCAAAACCAGTAACAACAAGTCTCACAATGTAGACGTTACCGGTGCCCACTCGAGCAAATTGATGAACAACGGGATGACAGTGCTACAGTGCTACAGACAATGCTAATGTGATTTATCAAACAAGTGATGGTGAGCAATTCAGTGCTCGGTCAAGCAGAGGTATACTCTCCTGTGCATTCCTGGGCCTCTCCACAGTGCTCTGGGGCCAGGGAATATTGCTGGCCATCTAGGGACTGGCGGTATAAGCTTGAGCTTTGGCGCTGTCCACTGAGGCTGTGCTGTTTGGCTCTGCAGTGCTTGGGATCACAAAGGGTCACATCCAGCAGGGCTGGGGACAGAGCCCCGGACCACTTCGGACAAAGTGTGTGCTCCAGCCCTTTCATCTTTCTCACTGGTTCCAAGCACCCCCCAATGCTGTTTCTAAAAAAAAAAAGTAATTTTTTTAATAATCAGATCAGAGCAATTAGGGTGTTGTGAGCCCTAATCATGCAGACCTTAATCATGAATCATATAAACTCCAATCATCATGTTCCATTTGCCCTCTAAAGAGAGGACCCCGTAAGAATTACCCTACCTGAAGATCCCATCCTGTTTTTACGAAACAGCCTCCCGGGTCTAAAATCTTCCCCTGACTTGCGTAGACTATAAGGAGCTATAAGGAGCATCCCTTCCTTCAGGACCTGCGTTCCCCTGGGCGGAAGTCGGTCCAGGACAGGGGCTGGCTAATGCCTGTGCTCCACTGCATGGCCACGGCAGCATGTGGCACCATGCGGAAGGCTGTACCAGGTGACACTGGCACAGTCCATATTCCTGCACAGCTGCGGGTGGGTTGATCCGGGGCACCAATTATCTAATTGCTGCTAATGTTCCGTATATTTACTCAGCTGCAAATTTGCAAGATGGGGCCTGACTCACAAGAAGGGGATAATAATGGGAGATACATTTCCATTTGAAAATTCATGAATAAGCAGCAAGAACCCTGTTTATTAAAATTCAGATGCAGATAAACAATGAGTAGAGTTCCAGGAATAATTGCAGGGTTTCCACAGTTACAGAAAAACCGGCCCCTTTGTCAACACTCCATTGTTCTATTTATACCTTGGGAGATATTGCAGCGAGCATCTATAAATACAATGGAAGCTCATTCATCTCAACCCCTCTCACGTGTAAAGTCCCAACCTTCTCAGCAATAAAAGAACTGCATCCCGAGTGTGTCTGACACCAGGTCTTGAGACTGTCACAGGCGAGTCTTTCCTAATATGGGGAATAAAACAGAACAGGCTTGGATTGGGCTGAGCAGGGAGGAGAAGCAACAGGCACTTTATCCTGTTTTCTGAAATAGACGTGAAGCAGCTCCATCTTCCTGAGCTCTCGGTCCCTGAGAATTTCAGAATCTGCGTCCTTCAAAGCAGATGGGACCGCCCGTGCTAGCTATCCCGACCCTGCTCAGGGTTGACACCCATCTTGACACTTGCTCTGCAGGTGACTGCCCCCTACACACCTCTTTGATTACACTGTACTCCTGCTTCCCCCCTCTCCAGAGTCACTGCATACCTCTCGTACCCCACTGCATTCACCAGAGCCTGATTCAGGCCCTGCAGAGTGCAAGCAGCACCCCCTCAAAATGCCCCCATGGTGGGACATAGCTGTGCCGTCTCCATACTCCATCCCACAGCACATTTTAAAGTGTGGCGCTAAGGGTTGGACATGGTTTCTATATAAAATGCTCATCATCCCACTAGCTCTACTTCTTTAGAGCTAAAACACAAAGCGATACACGGCCTAGCTAGATATGCAGCTAGTAAGTAGTGGTAGGGGGACCTGAGCATAGAATTGCCTGAACTGAGCATTTATGGTCTGACCCAATACAACACTACACTTTTCTGCTTCTTGACTCCCTTTTGGAGATAACTCCCTGAGTTTTCTGTCTCAGCACCCTGGCTTACACTCGTCTCTGTCCACTCATGAATTTAACCATCCCCCTGACCACACACACACACACACACACACACACACACACACACACACACCAAGAGTAGACAGTCATTAGGGTCCATCTCTTGCCAAAAGTCCCCAAATTGCAAAATCTGGTCCTAGAACCACAGCAATATCCCAGGGGTCCACACTGATATGCCTCATGGTTGGGGGGGAATCACTGACACACATCTATAAAACGATGTATACTTGTATGCATATGTGTCTGTGCCTACATAAAATGCCTCTATGCAAATGTGCACAAATAAATGTGAGTTTCTTCTCAGTGTGTATGTAGCGTTTACATACATACAGGTAAGTGAAAGTCTCTGCAGGGAAGCAGGATTGTACCAGAAATGATGCCCGGATCTGTGCTGTGAAACCGGATCCATTTAGGTACTTTGTGCAGACAGAATTTTACTCTAAACGGCTCCCATCCATCTTGCGAGGAACTCTTGTCTCAGAATACTCCACAGGTCTCAGAGCCAATGCAGAAGGCACTGAAACAAGACACAGTGGCGGGGAGGGTGTCCAGGGAGATACAGAGGAAAATTTTATACTTCACTCATCAGCAAGACAGCAGCTGGGTTCGAAGGTGGGGCAGGGCTCAGGAGCCAGCTGGCAGACTCCCCCCGAAATCTGTGCCCTGTTCATTGAAGAGTGATTTCTCCTCACAGTCTCATTCCACAGACAGTGGGGGAAAGTTCCAGCCTTTTGATTTGGACCCGGCATCCCACGGATAGTAAGGGATGGCCAATTAGGAGTTGAAATACTAGTCAGTGGTTCTGAAAATGTCCTATCCTCCCAGCCAAATTCTCTCCTTCACTTAGTGAGTTGTTCACACCCATTTAACACATATGGAGCACCTGCTTGAATGAGCACTAGACTTGTCCAACCAAGTGCAGGCTCCCTGAACTGAACTTGGCTTAGCTAACCTGCCAGGTTCCCGGATGTTCACCGCTTTGGATGCCAACCCAACACTACTCGTGCCAGTTAAAAGATTCCACTCTCAGAAGCCCAATCATTGTTTCTTCCATCAGCAGAGCAATGTGTTCCCAACAGCTAATTGTTTGTTCACAAAACTATGTGCAGTTGTCGTATGTGTTATTATAATTAAATTATTTCATTCAATATTATGTAAATCAACAGAAAATGAATACAAAACAATCCACATTTCTGTAAATGCTTTGTTGAATGTTTTGCAAAGACTCGATAAAGGTGAGTCACATTAAAAACAATGCAGCTGTTAGGTGTGAACACGAAAAGTATTAAATACTAGGTGTGTGGAAGAATCTAGAATCCTTGAATTGGCTAATCCAATGCCATCTTATTCCATGAAAAAAAAAACCAGGAACTGAAAAATTATAGGTGATTCATTACAGGAGTCACATAAAAATGTAGAATTCTCATCAGCAAACCAATATGCAAAGAAATGACCCAGAGCCTCACCATCAAAAGACAGGTAATAAAAGCACATCTTTGTTTTCAATGCCGAGTACTTTCCGAATCAGTATGCATTAGTTTTTACGACTCCCCCGAATTTTAGATAAATTTGTCAATTACAGGAACTGGTCCCCATTGTAAGATGGATGGAGTGGCAGAGCAGAAGGAGGAAGAGGGGGAGCAGCTGAATCAGGCAGTAAAAGAGATGTGGGCGGGCAAGAGAAAAAGCTCCAGGGAAAAGGACTCTCTGGGTTAAGTCTTTAGAAATATGAAAGTGTTAGCAGGCAAAGCACAGGTGAAAGATGTCAGGCAGGGTGAGATAAGTAGCCCTACAATCACCAGATACACTAGTGTGCCTCCACCAATTGGTAAGGCTGAAACACAGAACGACTGATGGCAAAAACAGGCTTTCCATGAGACTCTGCATACTTGTGTCTACCAGTCCCAAACTAAGACTTGTAGTTCTAGCTCTTGTAGAAAAACAAGGAGAGTGCAACCCCCGATACTTTGCAAAACCTTTTCACTGAGGCTCTATGAAGCTGAGGGTGCAGGGTGGAAGGAGGGCTATCTCAGCTTTGGTGTCTCTACTGCATCCGGTTTCCAACTCCACATTGATCCAGAGTTATTTCTCAGTAAAGATCAGATAATTGATCTGGGATCACCTATCAGAGCTGATCAACAACAAATTCACACTGGTCAGAGGAACCCAGAGTTGAAAACAACCACACCACTTTCTTTCCTGTTTGGTGCTATTTCCTTCTAAACTGAAATGCTTATCCAGCCAGCCATATGCCGCTGAAATCGGTAATAGATTAGATTACCTGATACACCTCTACACCCTCCAACAAATTTCCTAGTAATCACAGCAGCTGCTATTTTTTCCAGCTGGTTGCTGACAACGTTTCAAAATGAATCCTCCTACACTCTTATTTTTACCCTTGACTAGCTGACTTTAATGGTAATCTCTTCAGGCTTGGAACCCAGATGCAGGGGAAAATCTTTGATTTCTCTTGGAAATAAACTTTGGTAGAAAAATAGCCCTAGTTGGTCATTCTTAAACTTTTGCTTTTGGCTCTCTCCCTGCCCTCCCCCTAACCCCTGACCATTTTATCTAAACTGCCATCCCAATGATTTTCTTAAGAGTTCAGCTACTAAAAAGACCAACATTTTTCCTCTGTTTGTTGGGAAAGTGTTTCTTTCAAATGATCAAGAAAATATTCACTCTTTTATAATTAATCAATCACATACCTATTAATAAATGAGATCACTTGAAGATAAGCTAGTTAAATCTTTTGGTCATAGGTATAACCTTAATGTTCAAAAATGCAACGAATGGGGTGTTGGAGTGAAAGTATGTGCAGCCTGGCATGCATCCTTCCCTAGTTTGAGAGACCAGAACCATATATGGTCCACCCCTGTCCCCCATCACTTCCAGGAGTGATCCCTGAACCCACAGCCAGGAATAAGCACTGAACACCACCAGTAATGGCCCAAAAGACAAAAATTTTAAAAAGCAACTAAATTAATGGAGACTTTTCATGACTGACTATGCTGTGGAGAGAGCAAGGTATAGATACTCTTCCAACTGAGGATGGACTCCAGGATATACAAGCCACTGGTAGAACTTTACAAGAAACAAACCTCCAACCCCATCAAAAAATGGGAAAAAGAAATGAATGGAAACTTCCTCAAAAATAAATTCAAATGGCCAAAAGGCACATGAAGAAATGCTCTACATCACTAACCACCAGGGAGATGCAAATCAAAACAACAGTGAGGTATCATCTTACACCACAGAAACTGGCACACATCAATAAGAACAAGAACAACCAGTGCCGGTGCAGATGCGGGGAGTAAGGGACTCTCTTTCACTGCTGGTGGGAATGCTAACTGATCCAGCCTTTTTGGAAAACAATACGGACATTCCTCCAAAAACTAGAAATTGAGCTCCCATGTGACCCAGCAACACCACACCTGAGAATATATCCCGAGATATATCCCGAAGGTGCAAAACTACACAGTAGAAATGACATCCACACCTGTATATTTATTGCAGCACTGTTCACAATAGCCAGAATCTGGGGGAAAAAATGAGTGCCCGAGAACAGATGACTGGTTGAAGAAACTTTGGTACATCTACACAATGGAATAGTATGCAGCTGTTAGAAGAGATTAAATCATGAAATTTGCATATAAGTAGACGAACATGGAGAGTATCATGCTAAGTGAAATTAGTCAAAAAGAGAGGGACAGACATAGAATTATTGCACTCATTTGTGGAATATAAAGTAGCATAGTATGAGACTAACACCTAAGGATAGTAGAGATAAGGACCAGGAGTATCACCCCACAATTTGGAAGCCAACCCCATGTGCTGGGGGAAAAGGCAGTTAGGATGGAGAAGGAACCACTAAGTAAATGATGATTGGAGGGATTACTTGGGATGGGAGATGCGTGCTGAAAGTAGATTAAGGACCAAAATTGATGGCCTCTTAGTATCTTTATTGCAAATCATAACATCCAAAATTAGAGAGAGAGTAAGAAGGAAAGTACCTGCCACAGAGACAAGGGGTAGGATGGGGTGGGGGTGGCAGGAGGGACACTGGGAACAATGGTGGTGGAAAATGTGCACTGGTAAAGGGATGGGTACTTGATTATTGTACAACTAAAACGTAATCATCAAAGTTTATAACGGTATCTCATGGTGATCCAATAAAATTTATTTTGAAAATGGGGCGGGGGACTGAGGATAGACTCAGTGAGGCCAAGCTCTCTGTTCAGAGTCATCCAAATTAAGATTCCATCAACATATGTCTCGAGTCATATTGCTACTAGACCAGGTACCAGGTACCTGAAACTGGTACCCAGATCACAAGACGGGAATGCGACACTGGAAACAGAGGTTCTTAGAAAGGCCCTTCACAACTGCGTCCTCTAGAGTGCTACAGTGTTGTTCTAACCCATTGGGTCCACCAAACCGGCAAGAGAGCGAGCCGTGGCAGTCCACCCACCCCACCCATTGCGCACGGGACAGGGAAGGAGGGCAGTCCCTAGAGGGAGGATGAGTGTGCGGGAACCTATGAAGAGACAAGACAGACAAAGACAAGAGAAAGGCACTCCAGGGGCCTCTGCAGGGAGAAGACTTGCTTTATTGCCATAAAGGCTTAGCTTTATATACCTTAAGAGAAAAGGGAGAATGGACAAACACCTTAGGGGCGGGGGATTTCCCACACAAGCCCACAAGCAGTCAGACAGCGTGTTCTGGTTCCTCACTCTCCTGGCTGGCTGGCAATTAGCTTGCTCAACGGTCCCTGACGTTTTGTTTGGGGCACAGTGAACTGGACACTGCATCCGGCCGGCTGAGGCGGGAGGGAGGAGTCACTGCTGGGAAGTCAAGGGGGCTCTGCCAGGGGAGGGGCTGCCTACCGCTCATCCACTTAGTCTCAGGGGCACACCCTCAACCCCAGCTGTGCCCCCAATCGTCCCCTGCAGCACCCCACTCCACCCCGCCCCACGGGAGAGAGAAAGGAGCAGGACGGACGGCGGCCGCAGAACCTGCATGAGGACACGGTGCATTTCAGCTGTGCTCAGCAGGCCTGTCCACAGCGACGCCAGCAGACTGCATCTCCCAGGAGTCAGCGCCCACAGCATGTGGTCCAAATCTGGCCTTCCATATGTTTTTAGAGAAAAAAAAGTTTCACCAGCACCTACTTGCACCCACTGTGTATATACTGTGTGAGATGTTTCTCTGAGCCTAGTTTCTCACCCTGTGGCCTACAAAACCAGAAACAGTTACTATCTGCCCCTTTACAGAAATTGCCTGCATGGATTCAGCTAACCACATGGGCACTGACAGCAAGAGAAATTAAACAAAGTACTACTGATGTGCAAAGAGCTAGGAAGGGTACATTTTCTACCCTATACCCCACCCCCCTCAAATCACAAATTACTTCAGCACTTAATATCTGCTTAAAAGCATCTTGCCAATAATATCTACTCTTCCCTGAACTCTTGAACCAGACATCTACCCCACTCATTACCATTGCATTTGAGATTAGCAATCAGCAGAAAAGCTAAAGAAAACAACATTTTTACTCTATTTTAAATGAGAAATCAGAGAAGTGCACATTGAATGTAGTGCTATGTACATGGGAAAGCGGCATGTAATGGCCCAGATCTATTAAATGATTTTTTTTTGGCTATTATCATTTGGGCTCACCAATGGATCTGAATGGACTTGCCAATGAAAGTGAACATTTAATGTGTTGCTTTTCTTTCGAAAGGAAATACATACTGGAATCAGAAAAGATGAAAATCGATTGTTAGGAAAAGTAATTTCAAATTAAGAGTGTCATTTTCTGTTTTCAGGCTTTGTCATGGGTATTACCTTGCAAATCTCTTAACCCTCTCCATGTCTTACTTTCCTACATTTACTCAAAACTGAAAATCATCTCCTAGCCCTTCTTGTCCTCCCCCAAATCAGACACTTGGAATGGGTGCATTAAAGAGAGAGAGAGAGAGAGAAAGCATATGCTGTGAGCATTTTAAGAGACTCTCCCAGGTTCATGTTTATTTGTTTAGGGGTTTGGGTTGTTTTGGTTTTTTTGGGTTGTTGTTTTTTTTTTTATTGATTCGGTTTGTGAGCCACACCCAGGGGTGCTCATGGCTGACTCCTGGCTTTGTGTTCACAGATCACTCCAGATGGGACCCAAGGGTACCAGGAATTAAACCCAGGTTGGCTGTGTGCCAGGCAAGGGCCCTACCTGCTATACTATCTTGCTGGCCCTCGTGCCCCTAGTTTTTTAAAAGTATCTTTCTACTGAGGAAATGGTGTACAGAAGCTGGAAAGTGAAGAATAAACTTCTCCTTTACTTTAAATATGGGCAATGTACATATTTAAAGTAAAAAATATGTAACTGGTATGGGTTAAGTTCTGGTAATAAGAGAAGACCGTCCACATCTGCATTCTCTAAAGGCTGAGCAAGTATTCCACCGTAAGAATAACAATCTCTGGGAGAAATATGTCAGGATGGTCACTCTCCAGCCTTAAAGAACATGGACTGTGATTGGCTGTAAGTTCCAGTATGACCCGGTGACTGATAATCCACAGCCTCTGCTACAGTCCCGGGAAAGGCAATGTCTCTGCCTTCAGTGTAAGACTGGGGATGCCTGTGTGAGCAGAAAGCACTGAAGGAGAAAAGACAACAGATTCCCTCCCCATGACAGCCAGCATCTACTGCTGTCACCCTGATCCATAATTCTTAGGCCCTACCTCATAATCTGACCCACACGCCTGTCCTTTGGAAATTGCTCCTGCTCACCCCTTTTATTTTCATGAGGCTGTCAATCAGGGAATTCTGCCCTTCAATTGGCCCAGAGAAGGGTTGGACCAAAGAGAGGCCATTTCTTCTTCCAAAACAAAAATATAAACAGAGAGAGAAGGAAAAGATGAAGGGGCAGATGGACTCTTTTGGTTGTTGTCAACTCTAAGCTGCCATTTCTCCCACCACATGGAGAGTACTAGAAAAATGAAGCAAACAATGAGTAAAGCAGAGTTGAAGGAAAGCGAGCAAATGGCAGGTTTGTAACCACCGGAGCCTCTAGACCCAGTCACAACAGAAGCGACCGCACCCCTGATTTCTTGAGTTCTAGTTGCTTTCCGCTGCGTGGAATGTCTTGTCTTAAATTCATTCAGCATTAGTTGCTGTCACTATCCATCCAATCTTCCTGACTGGTCCAGTGAATACACATCTCAAAGCATCTAGTTTACCTTGACACTGAGATGCAGGCACAGGTTGTAGGTAGTTCACCTGTAGGTTGTAGGACTTGAAAACACAACTCTAAACCACCCAAACATTCCTGCCTAAGAACCACCACCCCGGATGTACATCGTCTTTGTTCTGCTCTGGGGCATTTATGCGTGCAATTTTTCAGCAAGTCTAGCATTGAGTATTTATTACATCTTTATTTAGAGTGAGAAAATAATTTGTAAGTATCTTGGAATATATTTCTCCTAGAATAAAGCTCACATTGCACCCAGATGCAATTAGGCTAATGAGTAACCGTAAATGATCCATCTTTTAAAATCACAAGCATTTTAAAAATCTATTAGCTCCTATTATTTTTCTGACAATCAAGAATGTCCTGATTATGTTTTTATCTATTTTTTCCTGATGATAACTTTATAATACTTTGTAGCCAAATCCTTAAAAATCTTTAAACTGCCATTAAATATTCCCTTCTCGGAGTTCTTTTCTTCTCTTAACACCAAACAAAAACTCTGTCCTTTAGAAAAAAATTTTAAAAGCGGGGTTCATTCTTTCATTCTCCCTCTTCCTACCTGCTGCAGATATTGGTATTGCATAGGCCAGGAATGACCAGGGATCTGTTTTTAAGCTGTGCTCCGTTGGCTGCATTGCTTGCACAGGTGCTCACAGGAGACAGAGGCTATAGCTGTGGAGGGTCCCAAGGGCTCAGCAAGGGGTGACCGCACTTTAATGCTTGTGGTTCTCACATCTACCTGCCAGAAATTACCAGGTTTGTACTCACTGTCTAGCCAATGAAGGCAGCACCAGGAATCAAACTTAGGACCTCATGCTTGCAAGGCAAATGGCTTTCTGAGCCATTTCCTAACTCCCCATCTGGGGTGGCTCTTCCCCAAACAGGTCATTCTGTTTCTACATCCTCACAGCTGTGCAACTGTTCTCTTCACCCAGAATGTTCTTCCCTTTCCACTCACTCATCTAACCTCTATCCTAGCTCCTGTTCAAAGCCAGGGGGACCTAAACTCACCATTAACACTACAGAGACTTCCTAGCCCAAAGCCAACTCCCCTGCCTCAGAACACATCTCTGTTGGATACAGAGCATATTCTTGGGAGAATAACTATCTTTATTCAGGACAGGGCCTATATTCCTTAGGAGTTTCCCTGGGGACAAGTCTCCCCAACATGTTCGTGATATTCCCTCAAACTTAGGTCTTATCTGTGCCCCAAAGGTGCCAGATATCAGTGCTGGAGCCACTCTGTGAACTTCCTACAAATGAGAAAGCATGACCCATGCAAAGTGGTGGATCACTTCCACTGAAGACTCCCTGACATGTTCTGAATGAGTCTTGGTGGTACAGATCCTAGGACACCCACCTTTTCCCACACTTTCCCTCCACCCAAGTACCATTTGGCCTCAAGACTGGGATGCAAGACCTGAGCTGCTTCCCTGCCTCCCTTTCCCCATAGACCATCTCACTCCTAAGACATCCTGTGGAGGGACAGTGACAACGCCCTTTACCTATCATGTCAGTTAACTTGCTTCCCAGAGCTGCAGTTCTTTTGCAAGCTTCTGCAGACACAGAGGGCTCTTCGCACACTGTGGTCTCCTACCCCGCATGCAGCTGAGAAGTGACACAGAATTCACTTGTGTCAATGGTCATTTCTCTAGGATGAGTCAAATCAGGGTTCCAGCTAAGTGCTTTACGGCACTGGCTCCATGTCAACCACCCCCCACCAGCACCAAGCAGCAAGGTGAGTGGCCCCACAGAGCAAGTTCCATGAAACCTGGGGTATGGGAATGCATATACAAGGTACATTTACACTACGTTGCAACTTAGTACAGGTGCAAGCTCATTATGGGAAAACCACACTGTCCATACCTTCATGAAATGCCACAGAGAGGCGAGGCAGGCAGGCAGGAGCTGTTGGGTAAATGAGATGGGCAGAGCTGCTCAACATGGGGCTGCTTCAAATGAGGTCAGACTGAGCAGAATCACTCCTCACTTCCAAAATGGTCTGTGTTCCATTGATGGGAGTTTGTGTCCATGTGCAAAAGGAACGGTCAACAATAGGATGAACATGTGGGCAGGAAAAAAGATGCTGAGCATGAAAACCAAAACCCCAGGGCTGCAGAGGCAGCTAAAATAGGTGGAGTGTTGGGGCTGTAGAAATAGCACAGTAGCTAGGCTATTTGCCTCGCATGCTGCCAAGTCGGTCCCATATGGTCCCCCAAAACAACATCAGGAGTGATCCCTAAGCTCAGGGTCAAGGGGAAGCTCTGAGCAATGCCAGGTGTATCCTCCCATCCACCAAAAAAAAAAAAATAAAGATGGAGTGCATGCCTGGGCAAATGCAAGGCCCCAAGTTTGATTCGCCAGTACCACATACCCCACCCCTCCACTCCTGCACAGCATCTCAAGGTGGAGTCCTGGTGACCCTCACACATCACCAGATGAGGCTCCCCAAACCCCAGCACTGCCAAGAAGCCTATAAAAAATGACCTCCCAGAAATGTACAAGAATTGAATTTCATGCTCAAGGTAATGTGCAATACGCACTGTGTCCAGGCCTTTGACATACATGATGGAAAGAGTTCAACAACTGCTCAGGAAACAGCCCTGGGTCTCAGTCCTGTTACACAAAGTGGCAGGAGGCACTGATCTCCCACCCACAGGTCCTACACCTATAAAAATCACTCCCTCGCCCCGCCCCCACCCCCTCCCCACAGCTCAAGAATGTTGTCCAAAGGAAATGGTGTGTACTTTAACAAAATAATAATGAGTGCTGGGGCTGGAGAGAGAGCCTGGCATGCAGGAAGCCAGGTTCAGTGCCCAAACACTGAGTCAGGGATAGTCCCTGAGCATCTCTGAGTATGGCCCCAAAAAACAGCAAACAAGGACAAATAAACAACATGCTGTCTAGTGAATTGAGTAGTCCACTAGGGTCCATGATTTTCTAGAAGAAGCTGCTCCTCTTAACAGTTTTCATGAAAGCCTCTTCTTGTGAACTGGAGGTAAACACAGTTCCCCAAATAATGTAACAATCCTGCATCAATCTTGCGACACAAACAGGCACATCCAGCACCCAGGGTTGGCTGAAAGGTGAAGGTAAGGGAACAAGAGCACAGGAAGGACCATGAATGTGCTGAATGGCACCATTAAACGACACCCTCAACCAGACGCAACCATGAGCCTCTAGATCAATTGCTGTGTCACACAATACTTTCCTGGTGCATCTGAGAATTACTCACAGGGGAGTTTTTTCGAGACTTATTTACACGTGGGAGGTTCCCTGAAAGAGTGATGTGCCTGCTCTCTTTGCAAAGCCCCTCGTCTTAGAAAGATGTTCACAGAAATGCCTGTGACACAAGAGCTAATGGGGACCACAGCCCTGGGACCCACCACTAATACACTAGGATCCATACCCAGACCCTGCAATCACTAAGGAAGATATCCTGCCCACCCAGCATTGGCACCCAGGTGAAGCTCATAATCAAGGAAGGTGTCCTGGGACATTAAAATGCAGTGCTAGTGGGCCAGAGAGCTTGTACAGCAGGTCGGGCACTTGCCTTGCATGTGGCTGAATCAAATTCTATCCCTGGAACCTCATATCATCCTCTGAGTCCTGCCAGGAGTGACCTCTGAGTAGAGCCAGGAGTAAGTCCTGAGCACCGCTGGGTGTGACATCCACCCCACCCCACTCCCAAAAAATATATAACCATAGGCAAGACCAGGACTAATGCAAATAAGAAACCCTTGTACCAGAAACCCCTAGGCACCCCGGCCATTCCTTCTCCAGGTCTGTAGAACCGTTGGTCCCTCCCGAACAGCATGGTCTGTCTGTCTGCTGAAGAGAGCGACCTTCTCACCAAGTAGCAGCAGTTTCCCCGCTTCAGTTCCACAATGGCTGATTCAGCACTATTGTTCATATAGTAGGATGGGGAGAGGAGCAAGGACAGGGCAGCATGATGCTCACCAGAATGAAAATCTGGACGCCTGGGGTACCCACTTCAGGGCTGACACTCGGGGAGCATCAGTCACAAACATTTTTTTTTTAATTTTAATTAATTTATTTTTTTTAATTTTAATTCGTGAATCACCCTGAGGGCACATTTACAGATTTATACACTTTTGTGCTTATGCTTCCCTCATACAAAGTTCGGGAACCCATCCCTTCACCAGTGCCCATTCTCCACCACCAGTAAACCCAGCATCCCTCCCACCCTCCCCGATCCCATCTCCCCCCACCCCACCCTGCCACTGTGGCAGGGCATTCCCTTCTGTTCTCTCCCTCTAATTAGCTGACAAACATTTTCTTAATGTCTCAAGAACATCTTAGAAACATATCTGGAAAGATGATCATTGCAACTGGATGGAGAGAGAGAGAACAAATCACACAGTAGGATGGATGATATGATTACACTTGCTACATACACATGTATGGAGACATTAATGTGAGAAATGTATACACATTGTGCTCAAACGTGTAGGAGGGAAGCTGGGGGACGCGTACTTAGTAATACATGACAGCAGTTACCTCTGATAAAATGAATTTGTGATATAAAAAGGATTAAGGGCCTTTCACATGTCCCTGTCCATATCTCAATAATGTGTCAATTTTTTCCCATTCCTTTTTATTATGATAATAATTTACATGCAATATTATTTCAAATTAGAACAGTAGTTCCTCTTCCCTCAGTGAAACGTCTACTACTCTGACCCCTCATCACTGATAACCATCTACTAAATTCCCTAATATCCTCTTAATAAGAAAATGCAAACACTTGTGCATGCGCATCCAGAAAGAGAAGTTGTGAATACTGATTTCCTCATCCCCAGCTGAAATCACACCACTTCTTTTCCTCATTCATTCCTCAGAAGAGATTGCATTGAAGCACTCCCTAAAAGTGAAAATATCCTTGAGAAGATCCTTCAGTGCACCGTGTCTAGTAAAAATTAAAAGGTTTTTAAAATCACTATGGTTAAATTCCATTACCCAGCGCTGATCTGAATGTCCCCAACCACTTCTCATAATGAAGTCTGACATGAATCAATAGGAGGGCTTCCTCCCGACCTCCAAAGAATCCCTGCTTTCACTGAAATGTGATGAGCCCTGATCATAACAGCAGACACAATATTTTCCCAAAATTTAGAAAAGTGGCTTGAAATTTTATAGCTATGCTGTGAAATTTCAAGGCAAATAAAATCAAACGTATGTTTACAGGGGACTTGCTAGTTTTCCAACATGGCAAGTACCTCCATGATGTCAATTCTTAGTCACAAAACCCTGTACTGAGTTTGCCTGAACTAGGTCTCCACGGAACTCCGAAGCAGAGATGTGCATAACAGGAGAGATTTGGGGGAAGTGGGTCAGAGGTTCAGGACAAAGACCTGTGGTGACATTTGGGGATGTGGAGGCTCTCTGGGAGAGGACCAAAGTGTCCCTCCTGATAAAGGCCACGCCATGGAGCAGCCTCAACCGGCAGATGGAACCTTGGAGAGTGCCTGCCTTCGGTCATGTTGGTGGAGCCCTTCGTTACACCTTTGAGACCGACAAGGATGCCCTAAGTACTGAGGGAGACCTTCCCTTATGCATCCTCTTTGGCTTAGGGCAATTCTAGGGAAGGAAGCAGCTACCGAGTATTGGAAGAATAAAGGTTCGCCTGGAACAGGGCTGTCTGGTGACATGGCATGTGCTGCCTTTGCTCTGATACGATCCGTGTGGCAAAATGAGAGCACAACAGTGGGGAGAAAACTCAATCAGCCCAACTTAAGATGAGAGGCAGGTTCTGAGCAACCTCCTTGCACGGCTCTTTGCCTGGAATCAGGCAACCTCCCCAAACCAAGTACCCCCTCAGGATGCCTGCCTTGGAAAAGGCAACTTTCTGGTTCTGCCTTTCATTCCTAGAATGGGCGCTTTCATCGTGAAGAGCCTGAGAGGCTCCATTTGCCCACCAAAAGGGAAGGTGAGAAAGAAACTCTTGAATCGGATGTTAAAGGAAGCTATCAGGCAGAAGTCTTTAGTTACCAGCACGGGACAGGGACTTGGCGAACAAAGGCACAGAAAACCGCAGCTGGTCACTTAGCCAACCCTTGAGCTGGAGTTGCTCGGAGCAGCCTGCCTTCACTGGGCGCACGCTGCTTTATTGTGTGTCTCACCAAGGGAAGGTTTCATTCCAAATGAGTGCTTAAAAGGCCCATTTATTTTATCCCAGGTCTACTCTCCCTGGCCTGTAAGAAGCTCTCGAGTCTAAGAACTGCACAGGATAAACTGGAAAAGGGTGTGTTCCACCTGGAGGCAGAGAGAAAAAGGTGAACAGCAGAAAGTTTCTCGTCTGCTGCTCCACCCTCTGCAGAGGCATCAGTCTCAGCTCTCTGGATTACCAGCTGCACCTCACCGGCCAGTCTTGCTTGAAGTCTCAGTTTCCTCCACAGTTGCCTGGAGAGGGATGACGCGGATCTTTTGGGATCATTTTATAAAGATGAAACCAAAACAATGAGCAGGAATTACTCGGTACGGGGTATGTAGACTGGGGGCCCTTATAATTGTTGCTCTTGGTGATAGCCATCAAAATTACTATCGCAGCCATCACTATCCTCCCAACAGCCACTTGAACAGGTGAAAGCAGAGTGAAAGATAGTGCAGAGTATGAGCAAGTGTCCCTCAACTGTGAGCCAAGTCCCCTGGTTTATAAATGACTTTGCTCCTCGATCTGTAGTGGCAACCCCTCAGATGCCAAGTCCTCCCCCCAAATTCTCTGTCTTCTCCCACACTTCACAGCTCCCAGCATGTGGCCAGCTGAACTGACACAGATTCATCCTCACGCACAATGGGCAAATCTCACCCCACTGGCAGCCAGGACCTCCTCCCTTCCCGCTCTGTACCTAGAGCCCAGACAGTTCAAAGGCCAACCTTCTCCGCCTGCCTCCCAAGATAAGGATAACAAAGATGGAATGAATGCTTTCTCCACTGAAAATGAGGGCGAAGCCCCCGGACTTGCCAAGGCTGCACAGGCTCTCCTACTGCCTTTCCAACCAACTGTGAATCCCCTATAAAATGCCTGGGCTCCATTCCTAGCACTTCACAGCCCCTCAAGCACTGCTAGGTTTGACCCAAAACAGGGAGGAAGCACGGAAGGAGGAAAGGATGGAGAGACAGAAGGAAGGAAGGAAGGAAGGAAGGAAGGAAGGAAGGAAGGAAGGAAGGAAGGAAGGAAGGAAGGAAGGAAGGAAGGGAGGGAGGGAGGGAGGGAGGGAGGGAGGGAGGGAGGGAGGGAGGGAGGGAAGGAGGGAGGGAGGGAGGGAGGAAAGAAGGGAGGGAGGGAGGGAGGGAGGGAGGGAGGGAGGGAGGGAGGGAGGGAGGGAGGGACTCCCAGGCCCATATGCCTGCCAGGGCCTCAGCCTCCTACACAAGGGGCTATTTCTGAGGCAATAGCACCCTGATGGAGGAGGGGCAGTCACAAGACCTGGGTGTCTGTCCAGCCTACACCCTCCAACTCTAAGCAAACTTTTTCCTCTCCATGCGTGCCTCAGTTTCCTCATCTGCAAAGCATGGGACGCTGACCAATAACCTCCCCCCACTTCTGTTCTGGCCACCCTTCTTAGCTGACTTCTGGTTCTCACTTCCTAGGAGGAGTGAGGCTGTGAAACTGGGTAAGCTGGGGGTGACTGGGGCTAATCCACACCCAAAGCCACCCCACTTGCAGAGAAAGGACCTTCTTCTGGGCCAGGGAGACAGCTCCGAGCTGAGTGCAAGCTCTGCAGGCTGCAGCCTGGGTTTGCTCTCCTCCCCTGCATGCACGATTCCGAGAGCACTGCTAGGAGGGGCCCCAGATGAAACCAACATCAGAAGGGTTCCTGGAGGGAATTCCAGAGAATTCCAATGCACGATACGAGGCCGCCCCGGGAAGGGCTGTGTCTGCTCCTCAAAGAGCCCCAAATGAGTGGGGACAGGAAAGGCTGCACGAACTTAGCCGCGCCTCCTTCGCGACCCACTCCAAGGGAATGGCCAGCTGGAATTCCTGTTCTCCCGACAAATGGAGGTTCAGAGACCAGTGTCTAAAGCTAGGAGGGAGCCCCTGCCAACAAGGAGCCCAGTGACCTCAGCCGGGTGTCCACGCTCAGCCCGACACTATCCGCTGGAGAAAACCTCAGCTCACATCCCTGCAGGACTCCAGCCCAGAAGCAGCCATTCTGCTGGCCTGTGGTTCCAGATGCCAATCCCGCACAGGGCTCCTCACAGCCCAGGAGAGGTGGGTGGTCCCAGCAACCCTTCCTTAGCTCAGACACCCATGGCAAGACCGGGCTGTCATCTGTGACTCTGACGGGCTGCCTGCACTCAGAGCCAAGGCCCCAGGCCTCTGGGTAGACTGGCTAGAGCTGCTCGCCAAGCTTAGAGCAAAGCCCTATGTTAGAAAAAGTTGCAACTCAGGAGCAACCAGGTGGAAGGGATGAGACAGCAAGGCCTGAGGAAAGGCCTGGAAGCTTCCCTCTCCCAGCACTGCCCCCACCAGCACTCTGGGTGTTTACAGGAACTTCATTCAACGGGCTTGATTGGTAAATCACTGGCCTGGAGGGACTGATTGGTCCTCTAGCCCCGCTCTCCTCCCCAGAGGCAGGGGGATGGGCTGGCACACACACAAAAAAATCCCAACCCTAGAATCATCCATCTGTTGGTTCCCCCGGCAACCAGCTCCCACCTTTGGTTACCTAAGGACTTCACAAAAGTCACTTCATTCATACAACAAAAGATGCATTTAACACTCAGCACAGAAATTCTCAGGGTTTCAGGAGTCCTGTGCCGGGAATGAGTTTAGAGACTGTCTATTGCTTAGTAGAAATCACAGCTAACAGGCCTTCTCTGCTTCTGTTCCACATGCCTCATCTCCAGCCCTTCTGCACAAGTTACGGCCCAGTGGTGAAGACAGACATAAGAGAAATAAACTACATATCCAAAGGTCATAAATCCCTCTAAGAGAAAACAGGATGCTGTCATACAACAAATAATCTTCTGTGGTACAAAATGTCAGAGATTAGCAGAGGAAACATTAAGTAGTCTGAACTCTGAGGGGCTAGAGGGGCAGTCTCATGAATAGAGAATGGAAGAGAATGCTCAGAAGGAGCCAATGGCATGTGCAAAGGCCCAGAGGCAGGACTGGTGGGAAAAATCATTCTCGGAACTTCCAATATAGATAGAAAGACAACTATGCAGACAAATCACCATAGATGCACAAGGTAACAGGGTCCCTCAAGGAGGGAGACAAAGGCAAAGTGAGGAGAACAAAGGAGAAAGAAGTCCTGAAGGCCAGGTCAACAAAAGGAAGCAAGGAAGGGTTCCAGAGGAACAGGTATTGGGGCTGAATCTGCAAGATCTTGTCTGCCAAGACCAGAAGAATAGGAGCCAGCAAGTAAGCACCAGAATAGGTGGAAGAATCCAATGCCAGCAACCCACCCTCCACACACACACACACACACACACACACACACACACACACACACACACACACACACACACACCCCTCAAAGCTAACTTCCCCCATGTGGTAAGCATCCTCGTTTCCCAAGCACACTTGCCCTGCTGAGGGGAAGGAAGCCCATCCTTGGCTCACATAGAGCCTGCCCTTAGGGCTGAGGACTGGACCACACTACCCACGGCAGTGTAAAGAGAGCAGGTATCCAAGGTATCCAGAAATGAGCCCCTGCCCCCTCCCTCCCTCCCTCTCTATACCATGCCTCCCTCCCTCTATCTATCTATCTCTCTGTTCTCTCTGTCTCTGTGTCTCTCTGTCTCTCTGTGTCTCTCCTCTCTCTTACTCACTCTCGCTCTCTGCTCTCTCCTGGAGGCTGGAGGTTGGAGAGCGAGCCACGAGAAGAACAAAGGACAGAGGAGGAAACCCGACTGGACCCAGAAGCAAAGAGCGAGGCTGCCCTTCGCACCTTCTCATCTACCAGGGAGGGCAGCTCTGCACTCAGTCCCGTTTCTCTTGAGAAAACACAGGCACGGGCCTCAGCATACTGCAGGGCATGCAGGCCTCACCATGGCACAGTGCCCCTCTGTACCCACTGCCACTCTCCCTGCCCACAGGCTGCTGGCAGGTGCTGTCGTCTGAGTCACCATACTCTCCGCAGCCCCCAGGCACTCTCAGCATCAGTTTCTGGGCCACTGCCAGCCCCCACCCCCACCACCCCCCAACACGCACACGGCTGACCAATCACTCCTCAGGTGGCCGTCTGGTGCATAGAGCAGGACCCCGCTTTCTCCAAGCCACCTCCCCAAGCTTTCCTCATGGGGACCAGGCAGGGAAGGTAGATCCAGACTCCGTTTCTGTAGTGCTCTTGCGATCAGGGTCTCCAGATCCCACCCTGGGCACCCAGCTAAATCTGGATCTCACAGAAATGCCATTTCCTCGTGTTTTTATTTGCTAAATCTGACAGTGCTCTGACGAATGGAGCAAGTGGGCAAATCCCTCTTCACTTGGCTCCAAATTCCTCTTCCCAAGCCACAGATGCCGATGACGACAATTTTGAGGATGACTGACATTTTGAGCTGTTCTGGGCCAGCTGCTGTGCAAATTGAAAGCCTTGGATTGTCAGGTCCCCATGACAACGCTAGGAGGGCAGCTATGTTGCATCCCCGTTGCACAGGTGAAGAAGCTGAGGCTCCGAACCTAGCCGAGGGGGCACGCTGCTAGGAGCTAAGACTGCCACCCGCTGAGTCAGACTCCAGAGCCTTTGCTCTCCTCAGCACATGACCCACCCAAGACAGGTCACAGTAGAGGAGGGTCACTCTACACACGGTAGAGTCACAGACATCCCAGAAGTAGAGACGGCCATCAAACTACTATCTTTCAGCTTGAACCCCTAGTCCAGGGCACTTGCTGGACTTTCCCTCCCACACCCCTCCCCTGTGCAGTGCCCCCCAGCCTTACTCCTGAGCTCTCTTCAGGCCCCTTTCCCAGGGCACAGACACACCGAGGAGAGCTTCACCTCAGTCAATGACACCTTCCTGTGTCTGACGCCTGGTCTAACAGCTCCCTGACTTCAAGCCTGGCCTTGGTTGTCTCATGAAAACACAGGTCGCGCTTACCATTAGAGGAATTTCAGTCTTGGGTGAGTATTAGATATCAGAAAGGGATTCTCCATTCACCCGGCGATCCCCTACTTAGCTGGAGGAGTAGTTCTGGAAAGAGGTCAGGAGACTAAGCTCTTAAGTGTCTGAAAGCACCGCATTCCCCTGACCAGAACTGCTGATTTCTGAAAAGTCTGAACCATGTGGACTGACCAAAGGAACAGGGAAGGAAGGGCAATTTGGGTAGAGGGTGGATGTGAGGGAGAATGGGTGGAAGGGAGAGATTAATGGATGAGTGATGAGTGGATGGATGCAGTGGATAGTGTGGATGGGGCTAATGGATGGATAGATGGATTGGGCAGATGGGTGGATGGATGGATATGGATAGATGAGCTTCAGAGGGTGAGTCTGTGGTTCTGAGCAGACCACCACAAGATGGGGTTCCTGCCAGTAGCTTTGGTTATTTCCTTCAAATGCAGTTGAACGTTTTAAAGATGAAGGCAAGTAAAGGAAGAGAACAGAATAGATAAAGGGGGTAAGGAGATATGTATGGAGCCAGGTAGGAAAGCAAAAAATGAACTATGCAAAACTGTCAATTCATCTAGTTCCCTCCCAGTGCTCCTGAACTTTCCTGGCTTGTTACATCAAAGCAAAGATAGCCCCTGGGAACCCCACTTTTCATCTCTGCAATGTACTGAGTGTGGGTGTTCTAGAGCTCACGACAATTGGTTATTTGTCACTTTATTTATATAGGAGGCTGGTGCAGGGGGTGAGTAAGGCTGGAGTCTCTCTGCAGTCTGAATCTGCAGCAACTGGCAGTTCCTTTCACCATTTCCTGAGTTCTACCCCAGTCCCAAGCCAGTCACCCTGCTCAGGGCACTCCCTTGCCTGGGAATACAACCCTTGATATGCCAGCTGAGCACTGGATGATATCCTGCCAAACCCCCAGTGGCCTCTGGGGAGCCGGGCCTCTGCTCTAAGCCTCACTGCTAGAGACAGGTTCGCCCTTCTCCTGAGCTTCCTCACCAGGCAGCCCTCTCATGTCCCCGTTCTCATTTCCATGCGTTCCTCCCCCATTCCAGCTCTGCTCCTCCCTGGCACCTCTTGCCTCCTGCCCCTGGTCTCTAGGACCTCACCAGCCACGGACGAAGCAGGAATAGAGGAGTCAGCCAACCCCCAAGTGGAAAGAAAGTCCACGAAGAGAGAGAATACAACCACAGAGGACAATGGGAAAGGCGAAGGGCCGCTAGCAGTGAGGGCGCTGGGTGGACATGGGGTGTAGAGTTCTGAATGCTCACGGCAGTTGGGCACCAGAAAGCATATTTCCCAAGCCCCAGAAGCCAATGTGTCCTCTACTGAAAGCCCCTGCAGAGGGTCTTCCCTTACTTTCTGGAATAGAGGAGGTGTCGCTGGGCTCGGAGGTGCAGAAGGAGGCCCAGGGTGAAGCCATCAGGCTAAGGGCTCTTAATAACCAGGGAGGCAGGGCCGGGCAGAGGGCACAGGGCAGGGCTCATTGTTCCCTCTGAGCCAGTGTGATTCGGCAGGAACAGCGCTGGGCGGGAGCTGCCAGGGGGCCCACTGCTGCCGCCTCTGAGTTCTGGAGGGCAAAGAGAGTAGATGGCAAACCACGACCCGTTGTCCCCGTCAGAGGACACTGGCAGAGGCCCCCAATGCCTCTGCTCACTGAGAGGGTGCCCTGCCTCTGGAAGGGGCACCGGTGCCTTGAGGTGGCCACAGGACAGGCAAGGAGCTCATCCCTGGACACTGGGTGCAACGTCCCTTCCATCCCTTCCCCTCTGCCTTATAGACTAACCACCAGGGTGCTTCCCTGAGGGTCTGCAGCACTTGGGGGGAGCAAATTCGTTCACTTCTCCAAATAGTGATCTCTGCTAATGTTTACTGAGTAGTTACTAAGCCAATGCCTGCACTGCACTTTTTCCATAGAACAGCTCATTTGAGACACATAAAAATCTCTTCCAGGGGCCAGGAAGATAGGCACATGCCTAACACATATGAGACCCCAGCTGAGTCTGCATCATCACTTCACCCCCCCCAACTCCCACCCCAAGCATTGCCAGGTGTGGCCCTGGAGGCTTCCAATCACATTCTGGTTTGGTTCTGGGGCCTCTGTGCATGGCTAGAATGGCCCAGGTGGTACCTAGCACCATGGGGTCGGAGCAGCACTGTCTCCCTGGTGCATGCATAGAACCACATGGGGTTGGCTGAGACTTGCCAGAAGATGTCCCAATGTTGCAACCCGCTGAAAAAGAAAATAACTCTTCTGAGATGTATTACCATTGTTCCTATGTCAGAGACAAGTCACGTATGGAATTGAGCTGCTTATAGGCTGTATAGAGTTCCCAGAGGTGGGCAGTGGAGGAACAGGGCTGGCTAGAGGCAGTCTGGTGAGGGGCCCTGGCCACTCTGTAGCCCACAACTGCATGCAAGGACAAGGCACAACCTAATTCTTTCCTGTGTCTCAGTGACTGCCACCACAACTGGAACAGAGTTCTCAGTAAATAGGGAACAAGTGGAGGGAAGAGAGGAAAGGATGGACAGATGGATGTGTGGGCCAGTGGATAGATGGATGGCTGAATACATGGATGAGTAGATGAGTGGATAGATGAATGAGAGGCTAATAGATGAGTGGGTGGATGGGTGGATGGATGTATTATGGACGGATAGACAGAGAAACTGACTTCACCTATTCTAAGGTGAAGAGAATTCTAGATAATGTGACTCTATTCTAGATGTGACTATATAGGCAATTAAAGACAGGAATAAAAAAACAAAGCAGACACCAACCCACAGATGCTAACAGAGGTGCCCAGGCCATGCACAAGTCCCAACTGTCACCTCCTGGAGCTCTGAGGCCAGACCATTATTCCTGGGTTTACAATCTCTCATTGGTCCAGGGTCACTTGCTGGGAAGGGGCAGGTCAGGGCATCTGACACCAGAGCTGGTTCTAAGAATCAAGAGTCACTTCCAGTGGTCAGGGAGGTATACAGGGACACATGCACAAGTTCAATCCCCAGCACCACACAGACACCTCCCCCCAGCCCCACCTAGTATCACCAAGGGTAACATCAGTGGCCCCCAGCACCACTGGGCCTGAGCACTGACCTGTCCAGCCCAGTTGACCAAGTATCACGAGGAATAGCCCTGGGATCCCAAGCAGTACTTGAAAAGCCCCTCTCCTCCCCAAAATATCAGATGGCACTGCATCTATGAAGTCTCTGGTGATCTCCAGCACTCCTGCTCTCTGCTCCAACAAAACTTTCTACCCATTCGAGTAAAACATGTATTCAAATACAAAATTGCATGTAAAAATGCAGTATGGAATAAGCAAAACATAGTGGCAAGGAGAAGAATTAAATCTGGGAAAGAAGTGAATGTGGAAGGGCAGAGTAGGTGGATTGCAATGGCTTATCTCCTAAGTAAGCAAATATAAACATAAACCCATACATAAGAGGTGAGTGAAGAGAAGGAGCAGAGTATCCTGGGAAAAAACAGTCTGTGCAAAGGCCCTGAGGCAGACGCACTGCCCGTATGTGGGAGTCCAGAGGCTATTGGAGTTGGGTTGAGTAACCAAAGGGAGGGCAGTCACAAGGGCCAGTCCTGGGGTCTCATGGGTCATTCTGGGATTTACTCTATATCCTGGCAGGTGAGGAGAGCAGGTTCACAGACAGTAGTGGACTCCTTATGTGTCACACAGAGTTAGAGTTTCAAGCAAGGTCCTCAATCAGAACCCACCCAGGAGCACATCCTACCAAGCTGACGCCCCGGTGCTATTTCCTCATGCCCATGGTCTCTGCCACCCAGGCAATCTCATCCACCTCTATTTCAAGCAGCTCCTCTGAACTGGCATAAAAGGGCAAAGCATAAGCATGGTGGTGCTGGGGGTGGGGGATACCCCCTCACTGCCCTCACAGGACCATCAGGGGCCCCCAAGGATGACAGGGATGGGCCTTGGGCCAGGGACAGGAAGCCAAGGCACCAGGAAGCCTCTGGCAATGGGGAGCCTTCCGGCTCTCAGGCTGCAAAAAGAAACCGCCTCTCCAAAAGCAGGTTTGTTTTCTTGGAGAAAATCCCTGCACTGGTTCATTGCCGATGCGTGAGCATCTCCGCCCCGCAAAAGCTACAAATAACCCCTCACGTTCCCCTCGGCAAGCAGGGCCCCTCCACCCACCCACAAGTGTGTCCTGCCCCACCGACACACAACCTGCCTCCCTCCAAAGAGTGGGGGGGGGCCTCGGGGGCTTCTGCAGGAGCGCGTGCTAGGGTGCCGTGCCCCAGGCTTCTTCCAGAGCAGAGGAGCTTCTGCGGCACGCTGGCCTTCAGGAAGGTGTCTGGGAAGTCCCCGCCTCTGCCCTTCTCTTGCTGGCCCAAGGCTCACAGGCACCTTTCCCCTCTCCACAGGGCTCACCTGCAGGGTCTGGGGAGGTTCTCGGAGTGCAGGGGTGTAGGCTTTATTAAGGAGCAGCCCCTCAGCCCCGGGATTCATGAGCCACGTGCCCTGAGAGAGGACTCCCGCCTGCCCTTAGCGTGACCATAAATCTCTTTTAACTTGCTTTCCCAACCAGCCAACTGGAGGGTAAGATAGAGTTCTGAGGACAAGGAGTTCACCATCGCAGGTGGCTAGCATCTGAGTGTAACTTGTTCTTTCCACATCAAGACTGTCTCTCAAGTAACCGGTCTTCAAGCAGTGAGCTTCAGAACCTGGGTTCAGTAACAGTCATGATAGGGGTCACCGCCTCTCGGCCAGGCTATCTACTGCCATGGACAGTTGCACTGGCTCCTCCTTCTAAGATGACCTTGAGAAGTTCCCTATGCTCACCACTTCATCCGTGTGCCCATCCTTCCGAGACCATGAACTCCTTGTGGTCCCAGTTCTAGTCCACTGGCACCCCACTGAGAGGGACTATGATGGCTCACGGGAGCACTGAGCTGAACATGTGACAAGTGAATTATTTTTTTTGAAAATGTGCAAATAATTGAATGAACCTGGCCAGACCCAGATGTTCTTTGGGTCACCTTGCGAACCTTTAAGATTAGAACATAAACCAGGTCAAAGTGTCCCATCTGCTTCCCACACAACCCCACAGCAGGCCTGAAATAGATGCATATATATGTATATATGTATATATATATATGAATATATGTGTAGTCTCTTTTCCCCCCTTTTATTGCATTTAATTCCCGGTTTCGATTTAATGAAGGGGGAAAAAAAACCATAATAGCTTAAAGTGTTGAATCCCGATACACTGTGCTATCCATGAATATTTATCACTCTGGGCTATATAAAATTGAATAATTATTAGCAATTAAGAGAAGGTCAACAGAAGGCTTTCTGGAACGATCCACCAAGTAGAAGGGGGAAATGGGACACTGCCGCAGAGAGTCTTTGGCAAGAACTCTTCAGGAAAGCGAAGAAGGTCTTGACTGGCAGAGGAACAACCCACATTTAGAGTCATCTGGCCCCTCAAAAACATTTCAACAGCCATAAGGGCCACAAATCACCCATAGATCACTTGGGCTATTGCTGTTGTTCTCCTGAGTCAGACTTGGAGGTGTGCAGGGCTGCCTCTATGCTCAGGGATCACTCTTGGGATGGCTCTGCTGAACTTATGGGGTGCCAGGGACTGAACCCAGAACAGCTACCTGCAAGGCAAACTCCTTACCCGCTGCACTCTCTAGATCTCGATCTACTTTTAAACTACTGGTGTCATTAGCGGTTCCAGCATCCTCCTGTGTTCTGGTGTCTCTCAAGACTGAGGTCAGTTTGTCTCGTGTCCCCACACCCGAGAGCAGCATACAGATGGGGCCCAGAAGGCACAGCTGGAACTCTCAATGGACACACCACTGCTGCTTCAGAGAGGGGGACTTGGGAGCCCCGCTGAACCACCACGACCACATGGATCATTTTCCCCAAGCAAATGGTGAGAACACGCAACAGGTGAGAGGTTACTGGAGACCCCCGCTGAGCACAGTGTCCCTAGGTTCAGCCCAACAGAGATGTCGAGGCAGGTACAACACTTGAAACAAGCAGGCACAGTCCCCCTCATGAAAGACTCCATGCTACTCAAAATGGCACTTTACCCCAAACTCAGATTTACCGTAACAGGGACCTGGTTACCAGCTTTTGATTCTCTTCTGCATTTTTTTGAGCACCCATGACTGCATTCACTAACACTGACGGAGCTGACCAAGCATGGACCTGCCTGAGCTCACTGCACGGCTCTCTCCACGGCTCTAAACTCTGCCCCCAAAAGGCATGAGTGGGGAGGGGGTCGCCTCTCTCAGAAAGGGTTTCCTATGACGATAAGCTCGTGCTATTTTCACATATCACCACCCTGGACTCGGGGCAATATAGAATGTTAGGTCCTTCATATATTCTGAAAGAACCGTCCATAAGGAGCCTATGTCCAGTGAAGACATTTATTTCTGGCATTCTCGCATTTTCCTCTCTCTGAAGACCAAGTTCGTGTGTGTCTCCCAGGGGCGTCAGTTCTGGCACTGCTAGAATATTCCCAGGAAGTAAAGTGCCAGATGCTGAATCATGCCTGCTTCTGCAGAAGGTCAGCGACTTAGATCCTGACCCAGAGTGGGACAAAGTTGTGGCCTAACAGAACAACAGGACAATGGCCAGAAATGGCTCATTCCCACCAGACTTCCATCCCGGGGCCAACCTCTCTGAAAGCCAGCCTCGGAGACCAAGCGGGGATGCACTGTACAGGAAGGAAAACGCTGGCTCGGAGACCCTCGGGGAGGCGATTCCTCAGCCCTGAATCTCAGCCTGCTCCTCAGCATACTTCTCTGCCATATACAGAGGCACTAGGTTCTGAGGCAGTCGAGGATGGATGAGCTCATCCTTAAAGGACTCTCTCAAATATTCAAATATACTAAACACACACACTCACACACACACACACATATTTGCATTTCTCTTTCAGAGAGTAAAACATCCCTTATTCTGTTTCTTTTTCAGTACATTTTTAGTGGTTGTTTTTCGTAATGTTTTCACCTTAAGTGGAATCCTCCTAACTCAGTCAGGACCAGCAAACCAAACAATCGCCTCAGGACAGACTTTGCAATAGAAAAAGCAACCCCAGGAGGAGAGCGGGGCCAGCTTCAGCAAACTCCAGCGCAACTACCTGCAAACACTCCAGGACCCGGCCCAGACAGAAGTCTCTGCCACAGAAGACACACTTGGCTTATTGCCATAGAAGGGGCTATTCTGGGATGAGGAGGGGTGGGAGCTGTCTTTGCTCCAGTCAGATGTTCATCCCTCTTATGCCAGGTATCTCAGTGACTTTTGAGTCACCATCGTCCGCAGATATTAAGGTGCTCAGATGCCAAGGAGGAACCAGACACGACCACTGATCTCAGCTCCCCCTCCACCACTGGGTTGCGAGTGACACAGGCTCAACTGACAATACATACTGAGTCTCATCACAAACTAATCTAAAGAAAAGTTAGCCCGGAACAGAAAGATCTCCTAGGATCCAGGTGGAAATAATATACAGCCGTATCAATTGGGTGGAGAAAGGATGGTACTGAGCTAAAGATCAAGATTATGTCAGGGCTAAGCTAGCATCAGAGACTGAGAAAGAGGCAAAAAGAAACCAACAGAGGGGTTCAGGAAAGAAGCTCCGTGTCCGACGCCGATGCAGTGGGAGTTTGAAACAGCTCTTCTCTCCCTCCCTGGTCTTCCTTTCTGTGAATAATGGAAAATAACAAGGCTCTGGATCTTACCCAGCCTCCAGTTCTCACTAACCACGGGACCGACAGATCATAACTTGCCTCAATTCTTACCATGTCGAAATATAGGTGACATCCAGGAATCCCTACGGCCTCCTTTTAGCATATTATTCCTCGTGTCTCCCTGCCATTCTTACTCTTTCATGTATCATTATTATTCACTCCTCTGGTTTGATTTTTCCCAACAGTCAGAGGCAATCATCAATTTTTGGACTTGAAGTATTTTATCCCTACTTGATAAAAGGTAATAGCTCTCTACAGCAAACAAGTTGATTCATAGTAAAATACTGAATGTCTTCCCATACCCATCTCAGAAAACTGAGAAATTTGTCTACTACACAGCTTCTATTTGACACTATGTGGAAATCACAGTCTGTGCAATAAGGTAAGAAAATGAAATAAGGTCCAGAGAAAGAATACAGCAGTAAGGCAGACTGTACATGGCCAATCCAGGTTTGATCCCTGGCACATGTGGTCCATGAGCACTGACAAGAGTGATCCCTGAGCATGGAGCCAGGAGTGATTCTAAAGCATGCCCCCCTCAAAAATAAGAAAATAAAATAAAATATATAAAGAAAAAATGGTAGTCCTTTTCAGTGTTCACAGATGAAATGATGGTATCCAAATACAAAAGAATCTAAAGATAATGTCAGCCACAATAATTACACAACAAGAATTTTGAATCCCTGCTTAAAATAACTTCAAAAAGTATTGCATTTCTTTTCCAGAACTTTTCACTTGAAAACTATGAAACACTGCTAGAAGAAATTTTAAAAAACCTAATGTAAACTAACCAATTCTAACATGCAATCCTAGCCAAAAATCCTTGCAGATTGTGTGCAAGAGTGTGCATACATTAGAAAATTGAATCTATGGGCTAGAGCCCATAGTGAGTGAGTGAGTACAGTGAGTAAGTCTCATGTCTTGCATGTGGCTGGCATGGGTTTAATTGAACAGGGTCTAATCCCATATGGTCCCCCAAATCCCATCAGGAGTGATCCCTGAACTTATTAAGTGGAGGGCTGCTGGGAGTGGGGAGTAAAGAAAAGAGAGAAAGAAAGAAAGAAAGAAAGAAAGAAAGAAAGAAAGAAAGAAAGAAAGAAAGAAAGAAAGGAAGGAAGGAAGGAAGGAAGGAAGGAAGGAAGGAAGGAAGGAAGGAAGGAAGGAAGGAAGGAAGGAAGGAAGGAAGGAAGGAAGGGAAAGAAAGAAAGAAAGAAAGAAAGAAAGAAAGAAAGAAAGAAAGAAAGAAAGAAAGAAAGAAAGAAAGAAAGAAAGAAAGAAAGAAAGAAAGAAAGAAAGAAGGAAAGAAGGAAGGAAGGAAGGAAGGAAGGAAGGAAGGAAGGAAGGAAGGAAGGAAGGAAGGAAGGAAGGAAGGAAGGAAGGAAGGAAGGAAGGAAGGAAGGAAGGAAGGAAGAAGTCTAGGGACTGGCGAGATAGTACAGGGGATACTGTGCTCTCTTTACAAAAGGCTAAGCCCTATTTGATCACGTGCACCACAGATGGTCCCGCAATCACCACCAGCAATGATCTTTGTATGAGGAAGGGAGATAGAGAAAGAGAGATAACAGAGGGAGAGGGGAAAAAATGAATCTAAAGTACATATGGGAATGCAAAGGATCAAAATCAAAGCAATGATGAATTAAAAATAAGTTGGCAAGTTTAAATTACCAGACAAAAATGGATTAAAAGCTAGAGTATTAACATGGTGTGGCACTGGTTTAAGACTTTTTTTAAGTCTAATGAAACCAAATACAAACTCCACAGACATAGAGGTGGTTAATGATTTGTAACACATCTACCTTTCAATGAACGGTGTTGGGTCACTAGAGTTCTATGAGAAAAACAAAAGGGACTCGGACTCTTCCTCACATCACACTTTGCATATTTAATAAATGGATTTCATGTGGGTCATGAGCCTGTGAAAGATAATACAGCATTTATTTATAATAAAAAACAGATGCTGACATAGTATCAGGCATAGATTTTTATTGCCTTCAAATAAAAAAGAAAATTTGATCAAAATTAAAAGCACGTCTAATGAAAAGCATACACTAATAGAAAAAGCAAACCACAGACTAGAAGATATCTATGATAAATATATCTGACAAAGACCTCCAATACAGAATATAAAGAGCTCCCAAATTCATTTTAAGAACAGACAGCCTTATTGAAAACAGACAAACATTCTGAATAGGCATTTTACTAACAATGCTCTTCAAATGTCCAGTAAGCATCAGAAAAAAAATGTCCAACATCCATCCATCATGAAATTTGAAATGACATGGGGATATATAGCTACTAGAATAACTAATATGGGAAGTAGGAAAAAAAAAAACGTAAAAAGCATCGGGATGTGGCCAGGAACTGACATGACTGGAAATCTAGTGCTTGCTGGAGGCAGTGCAACTGGATAAAGCACTTTGGGAAGATTTCCTGGTAGTATCAATAAGGTCTATTCTCTGATCCAGACATTCTATACCTGGACATACAAGGATAGAATGATAAATCGGTGTATCTATCCACCAAAACAAACAAAATCACATGCACAAGAATGTCCTGATAGCTAAAAAATGAAAAAAAAAACTCAACTGTCATTCAAACAGAGAAATGACAGATAATTAGGGCATATTCCAACATGGCAATATTATGCCTGAATAATAATGTTCAAGCTAGGGACCAGAGTGGTAGTACAGCAGGTAGGGCATTTATCTTGAATGTATCCAACCTGGGTTCCATCCCATATGTTCCCTCATCACCATCAAGAGTGATCCCTGAGTGCAAAGCCAGAAGTCATCCCTGAGCACTGCCAAGTGTGGCCCCCAAACCAAAAACTAACCAAAAAGGTAATCAAGCTAGTGTCAGAGTGATAGGAGAGTGCTTGCCTTGCATGTGGTCGACTGGGTTCAATCCCCAACACCCCTGTATGGTACCCCAGGCACTGCCAAAAGTAATCCCTGTGTGCAGAGCCAGGAGTAAGCCCTGAGCACAAATCCCCAAAACAAAACAAAATGATTAAGCTAACTCTATGTCAATAGGGATAGAACTCACAGATCTAAAATTAAGTGGAAAAAAACTAAACCACTAAACAGAACATACTAAGCAAGTTAGTTATCTACTACTGTGTGACAAATTATACCAAAACTTAGCGGCTGAAAACAGCAAATGGCAATGATTTTTGTGGATCAGGAATCCGGGAGCTACGTGGCTGAGTTCTCCAAGGAAGGGCTGTTCACCATGTTTTGATCAAGGCATCTTTGATCGTGACTTCTTGCCTCAGCTGGAAGATTTGCTTCCAGGTTAACTCAAAGGGCTTTTGGACCTAGGGTCTGAGGTTCTCCGTTGACTCTAGCTCAAAAAGCAGCTTACCACATGGCCACTGGCTTTATCTGAGCAAGTGATAAGAGCCAAAGAGAGAGCACAAGTGAAAGGCAAAATAACTTTGTTAGGCAAAACTGGAAAATGATCTCTCATCACTTTTATAGTACCCTCTATTCATGAGAAGCAGGATCCAGGGGCTACTCCACACCCAAGGGGAAGAGATTATATCCCAGCATGGATCTCAAGACACAGAAGTCCCAAGAAGCCATCTTAGAAGCCACCATTCACTTTACATTATTCCACTTAAGTGAATTTCAAAGACCAGCAGAATTTGATAAAAATTGAAATATTGGCAATGTTCCGGGCACCCTCAGTTCATCCCATTTAGGTATCTGGCCCTTGTCAGGGCTCCTTCTCAGAGCTGCAATTCTAACCAGACCCCAGGGAAGCTGGTTTTAATCCTTGATCTGCGGAGGACAAGAATTGAGGCACACCGCGCTCACCCAAAGCTGCAATGTTCTGGGCACCCTTTGCTCATCCCATTATTCAGGTATCCAGCCCTTGTCATGGCTCTTTCCCGGAGCCACCCTCGAGTTATTCTCCACCCCTCTCATACCCCATAAGAATCTTAAGTTACCCTCTTAGTTGGAAGTTTCACTAGGTTAGCTTAACCACCAGAAACACATTAGCCAATAACTCATTAATCCCACTTCAATTAATACTGCATCATAAGCAGAATAGTAACGGTGAGCGTGAAGAGCTAAGCCACATAGATCACCATGGTAAAGCAACGCAGACCCACCAAGCTTATTTATTGAAGAGGCTAGTCCAGAAGACCCAACATCAATGAAGTGCTAAACAACCTCTCTGACAAGGAATTTAGAAGGGAGCTACTGCGGACGCTTAGGGAGTTAAAGAAACAATAGAAAGCAATGCCAATAAAATACAAGAGGATTTGAAGGTAGAAATGCAGAAAACGCAAACAAAATTACAAACGGAAATATCAGACCTGATATGAGAAAACCCTGGTAGGCTAATTAAAAAAACACAGTGGAAAGCCTCAGCAGCAAAGTAACAGCTACTGAGGACAGAATCAGTGAACTCGAAGATGAAGTCCAGAGACTCTCTAGAAAAGAACAGAAAATGGATAAGAGACTCACAATCTGGGAACAGATGGCAAGAGAAGACCTGAAGGTGATAAAGCCAAGAGGAGTAACATAAGAATTATTGGAGTCCCAGAGGGACAGGAAGAAAACCCTGATGAAGAAACTGTCAAAGACATCATTGCTACAATGTTCCCAAAGCTGAAGAAAACATGTGACCACATTCAGGAGGTCCAAAGGGTACCAGCTAGAAGAAATCCAAATAAAAATACCCCCAAGACACATCCTGATCAAAATGACCAAAACCTTAGATAGAAAAAAAGTCCTGAAAACAGCAAGATCAAAGAAAGAAATTGCTTATAAAGGAGCATCCTTAAGATTCACAGCCGATTTGTCTGATGAAACCCTCATGGCCCAAAAACAGTGGTGGGATATAGTAAAAAAAAAAAACTCAAATAAATGCCTCACCAAAAATACTTTACCCAGATAGACTCTCATTCATAACAGAAAAAACAGCACACAGTTGCACAGATAAACAACAGCTCAGGAACTTCATAGACTCAAAACCATGGTTACAAGAACAACTGAATGGGCTACTGTAAGACAAGACAGGCCCCTGAAATACATCAAATTTCAGCAGAACAATGGGACAAACCCCCATAACAATAATTTCCCTGAGCATCAATGGGCTAAACACACTAATTAAAAAACACAGAGTGGCAGGATGGATTAAAAAATTGAACCCAAAATTCTGCTGCCTGCAAGAAAGACATCTCAACAGTCAGAGGAAACACAGGCTCCAAGTCAAAGGCTGGAAAACAATCCTATAGGCAAACAATTCCCATAAAAAAGCTGGGGTAGCCATCCTAGTATCTGACCACATTCATTTCAAACTTGAAAAGGTCAGAAGGGACAGTGAAAGGTTATTTCTTATTGATAAAGGGATCTGTACAACCGGAAGAACTTTCAATACTAAATATATATGCACCTAATGAGGGACTAGCAAAGTAGTTAAAACAACTACTCATAGACTCAAAGAAAGACATTGATAGCAAAACAATACTAGTGGGTGACTACAACAGTACTTTATCACCTCTTGATAGATCAACCAGACTCAAGCTTAGCAAGGACATACTTCATCTGAGGGAAGAAATGGAAGAAAAGGACTTAGTAGATATATACAGGACACTTCATCCTCAAGAAGCAGAATTCACATTTTTCTCAAGTGTGCATGGAACATTCTCCAAGATAGACCACATGCTGAGCCACAAAACATACTTCCATAAAATTAAGAAGATAGAGAATGTATCAATGAGCTTCTCAGACCATGATGCGCTGAAATTAGAAGTAAATCACACACACAAACAGAAAACAAAATCAAACACCTGGAAATTAAACAGCTCACTATTGGACAATGAGTGGCTTAGAAAAGAAATTAAAGAGAAAATCAAAAGATTCCTGGAAATGAACGAAAATAAGGACATGAGTTATCCAAAACTTATGGGGCACAGCAAAAGCTGTGTTAAGAGGAAAGTTTATAGCTCTACAAGCATTCCTCAGGAAGGAGGAGTGAGTAACCTAACAACACAAGTAACCTAACCTCACAGCTTAAGAGCTTGAAGAATGACAAACAAAAAGAGCCCAATCTGAACAGGAGGAAGGAAATAATAAAACTGAGAGCAGAAATTAACCAGATGGAAACCCAAAAAACAATCCGAAAGATCAATGAAACCAAGAGCTGGGTCTTTGAGAAAATAAACAAGATCGATAAACCTCTAGCAAGACTCAAAAAAAAGGGAGCAAGAAAACCCTAATAAACTGAATCAGAAATGAAAAGGGGTACATTACAACAGAAACTACAGAAATTCAAAGGATTCTCAGAAATTACTTTGAGAATCCTTATGCCACAAAACACAAAAACCTCGAGGAAATGGATAAATTCCTAGATTCCTATAGCCTCCCAAGGCTGAACCAAGAAGACCTGGAATACCTGAAAAGACCTATCACCATCAAGGGAATTAAAAGGGTAATAAGTCTTCCCAAGCACAAAAGCCCTGGCCCAGATGAATTCACTAGTGAATTCTTCCAAATCTTTAAAGAGGATTCACTCCCAATCCTCTTTAAGATTTTCCAGGAAATTGAAGTATCAAAAACACTTCCAATCAATTTCTATGAAGCAAATATCACCCTGATACCAAAAGCAGACAGGGATACCACAAAGAAAGAGAACTACAGACCAATATCCCTAATGAACACAGACACAAAGATCCTCAACAAAATATTAGCAAGGGGCCGGAGCAATAGCACATCGGGTAGGGCGTTTGCCTTGCACGCGGCCGACCCGGGTTTGATCCCCAGCATCCCATATGGTCCCCCCAAGCACTGCCAGGAGCAATTCCTGAGTGCAAAGCCAGGAGTAATCCCTGAGCATGGCTGGGTGTGACCCCCCCAAAAAAAAACCCAAGATATTAGCAAATAGAATCCAACAGCTCATCAAAAAGATCATACACCATGACCAAGTAGGATTCATCCTAGGGATGCAAGGATGGTTTAACACTCGCAAGTCAATTAACATAATTCATTATATCAATAAAACAAATAATAAAAAACATATGATCATATCAATAGATGCAGAGAAAGCATTTGACAAGATCCAGCACCCGTTTATGATGAAAACTCTCAGCAAAATGGGCATCGAAGGAACTTTCTTTAATATAGTCAAAGCCATCTACCACAAACCCACAGCAAGTATCATTCTCAATGGGGAAAAACTAAAAACCTTCCCTCTAAGATCGGGCACAAGACAAGGTTGCCCACTTTCGCCACTCCTATTCCACATAGTACTGAAAGTCCTGGCCATAGCAGTTAGACAAGAAAAAGATATCAAGGGCACACAGATAGGAAAGAAGAGGTCAAATTATCACTATTTGCAAACGATATGATACTATACTTAGAAAACCCTAAAGACTCTACAGAAAAGCTCCTAGAAACAATAAGTTGACATAGTAAAGTAGCAGTCTACAAAATCAACACCCACAAGGCCATGGCTTTCTTATATGCAAATAATGAAAGAGAAGAGACATTTTTTAAAAATTAAAAATCCTGTTCGCAATAGTACCTCAGAAAATCAAGTACCTTGGAATCAGCTTAACCAAAAAGGTGAAGGACCTATACAAGGAAAATTACAAAACACTACTTCAAGAAATAAAAGAGGACACTTGGAAATGGAGACACATCCCCTGCTCATGGATAGGGAGAATTAACATTATCAAAATGGCAATACTGCTCAAAGCACTATACAAATTTAATATTGTCCCTATCAGGATACCCATGACATTTTTCAAAGAAGTAGACAAGACACTCCTGAAATTCATATGGAACAATAAACCCCCATGAATAGCTAAAGCAATCCTGGGGGAAAAGAAGATGGGGGGCGTCACCTTCCCCAACTTCAAACTCTACTACAAAGCAGTAATAATTAAAACAGCATGGTATTGGGCTAGAAACAGACCTGCTGACCAATGGAACAGAGTTAAATATCCTGTCACAGACCCCCAAATATATGGCCACTTAATCTTTGACAAAGGAGCAAGAAATGCAAAGTGGAACAAGGAAAAACTTCAACAAGTGGTGCTGGGAAAACTGGATAGCTACCTGCAAAAAAATAAACTCTGACCTGTCTAATGTCAGGCACAAAAGTCAGATCAAAGTGGATTAAAGATCTCAATATCAGACATGAATCTATAAGGTACATAGAATAAAATGTAGGCAGAACCTTCCATGACATTGAAGCTAAAAGCATCTTTAAGGACGAAACAGCACTGACCATGCAAGTGGAAGCAAACATAAACAAATGGGATTACATCAAACTAAGAAGTTTCTGCACTTCAAAAGAAACAGTGACCAAAATACAGAAAGAGCCCACAGAACGGGAAAGAATATTTACCCAATACCTATCTGATAAGGGATTAATATCCAGCATATACAAGATACTTGTAGAATTGTATAAGAAAAAAACCTCCAACCCCATCAAAAAATGGGGAGAAGAAATGAACAATTTGTATTTCAAAAAAGAAATACAAATGGCCAAAAGGCACATGAAAAGAAATGCTCCACATCACTAGTCATCAGGGAGATGCAAATAAAAACAACAATGAGATACTATTTCACATCACAGAGACTGGCACACATTCAAAAGAACAAAAGCAACCAGTGCTGGCATGGATGTCCGGGGAAAGGGATGCTCTTTCACTGTTGGTGGGAATGCCAACTGGTCCAGCCTTTCTGGAAAACAATATGGACAGTACTTCAAAAACTAGAAGTTGAGCTTCCATATTACCCCTCAATACTGCTTCTTGGAATATATCCCGAGGATGCAAAAAAGCACAGTAGAAATGAGATCTGTACCTATATGCTGATTGCAGCGCTATTCACAATAGCCAAAATCTGGAAACAACCCAAGTGCCCTAGAACAGATGACTGGTTAAAGAAACTTTGGTACATCTACACAACAGATACTATGCAGCTGTTAGGAGAGATGAAGTCATGAAATTTGCTTATAAACGGACAGACATGGAGAGTATCATGCTAAGTGAAATGAGTCAGAAAGAGAGGGACAGACATAGAAAGACTGCATTCATTTGTGGAGTATAGAATAATATAACATGAGGCTAACACCCAAGGACAGTAGATACAAGGGCCAGGAGGATTGCCCCATAGATGGAAGACTGCTACATGAGCGGAGGGGAGAAGGCAGATGGAATAGAGAAGGGATCACCAAGAAAATGATGGCTGGAGGAATCAGTCAGGATGGAAGATGTGTGCCAAAAGTAGATAATGGACCAAACATGATGACCTCTCAGTGTCTGTGTTGCAAGCCATGATGCCCAAAAGTAGAGAGTATGGGGAATATTGTCTGCTATGGAGGCAGGGGCAGGGTGGGAAAGGGGGGAGGGTATACTGGGGATATTGGTGGTGGGGAATGTGCACTGGTGGAGGGATGGCTATTTGAGCATTGTGTGATTGTAACTTAAACATGAATGCTTGTAACTATCTCACAGTGCTTCAATAAAATTTAAAAAATTAATTAAAAAATTTTAAAAAATAAATTGAAATATTGGTTACTTCCGGGAGAGAGACTACTGCTGTGAAGAGGGATGAAGGAGTTTCCTGTGATGCTATAAATGTTTCACATCTTGAGTTTTGTTGGGATGCAGAGTAAAATCATGTCAGAGAGATGAACTTAATAGGGTGTGCTCTCCTCGAGCATGCATATTACACATCAATATAAATCTGGGAGGAATATAGAACAGGCCCCATTTTTCCCTCTTATATCTGAGGCTATAAAGAGATGAAGTGAATGTCTAACGGACATAGAGCTCATTTGGCGTGGCCCAGCCACCCCTTTCACCTGCTTGGTGTGTGCAACTGAACATACACCCTCCCCCGCCAGGTTAACTGTCCCCTCTGACTATATCACATGATTAGAACTGTGCTGGAGCAGGGGGTAGTCCCTGCTTAATACGCCCTTAGAAGGAACATCCTGCAGAAAATCTCTCTAGCATATGACCAGCTATTCAGAAACCAGATTCATTCCAGGAACAACATTTCTCTTAAAGACGCCTGTAAAGAACAACTAACATGTCAATTATCTGGTCTGGCTGACTGGAACTGTGAGAAAATTTAGATGAGATGTGGGCTATAGATAAATTTTCCGCATCAAGTCTTTACTTAACCAAGTTATTAGGATATATCTGGTCCACTTTATTGTTAACATTGACAAGTTGCCATCATGACTTCTTATAAACATCCCCTCATTGGATCTGAATGCTTGCCATGAAGTCAGTACTCAGATTCATGCCCCTCTTGTAAATGAAGACATTTACAAATAGAGAATATAAGTCAATTATAGCTAGTGAGAGGCTCAATAGTAATTCCAACCTATTCCCTTATCTGTGATCTGAATTAATTCATTATATGATTTTTGTGTATCACTAGAAGGTTCAAGGGGGAAAAATTTAGCTTGTGAATATATTCAAAGTGCTTTACTTATTAAAATCTACACATATGCACATACACAGGCACTATCACAGTTAAGTATAAGCACAGAGATCTAAATAATGAAGTATTTCATGGAGAAGCATCACCTGGGCTTTGGAGATCAGGTCGGAAACCTTCCTACCTTAGGTCCTAGAGATACCATGCAAGAACTATGGCCCTAAGCAGTAATCACTTCTGAAAGCTCAGCAAGGGGCCACATTTGGAGATAAGCAACCTTCCTTTGACCTATCTACCACACAGGTGGGTGACCATGACTATAGCAGCAAGAGGGGGCCCACAGCCAGCATCCATGGCTCTTCGAACCCTGCAAAGCATTACTCTAATTGCCAGCGTCCCACACACTTGGCCCATTTCACTAGGAAAAATGTCACTAGATCACATTAGCACAACATGAAGTCCACTGTCACCAGGAGCCTTACAAGCAGCTGAAATGCACGTGACTGCTACTTCCTGAAGGGGAAGAGGAGTTTTTGAATGTTCATTTGTGACTTGTCCATTCTTCACCCAACATTTGGTAATTCTGGAAGAGAATATTCTTTAACGATCAAAAATATAGTCCGTTCCCCTCACCCCCCGTCAAACAGAGCACAGCTTATTTATTTTTAATGCAGATCTTCTAGATGATACTGAGCCAGATAAAAGTCCTTTTCCATCCGGATAGTCTTTTCTGTCTTGAGTTTATAGGCTGGAGGGAGAGAAGGAGGGGCAGGAAGAGTTCAGGAGAAGGCAGCAGCGAAGTGCAGAGGCAGGGCTACAGGAAGTTGGGGGCATAGGCAGAGAAAAGCAACCTGGGAAAGGAAAAGAATAGTGGGAGCGAGGAGGTGCACTCAGGCAAGTGGGCGCACAGAGCCCTTTGTGAGCTCAGCTACCCACAGACTTAACCGCTCGCCTCTCAAGTCATGTCCAGATAAAACAACACCCCCACACGAGTCGGCTCCCATTCACTCTCTCCACCTCCTCCCTAAAATGCCCCTTATCCTCTCCACATCTCCCACAGTTTTACCTATTTGTATTTTATTGACCTCTGTTAACTTCAGCAGCATATGTGCGCTGAAAAGTCACCTGAAAACCCAAATTACTTCTTAAGCCCCTGATTCTCAGCTTCACCTTAGCCAGCTGGGTAAACACAGGTGGATTATTTAATTCTTCTGATCCCAAGCGGTCAAGGGATGTTGTGAAGTACAGATTTGCTCTCCTTAAGATTACTCATTTCCTTTGATACTGAGCAAGAACAAAGTCTTCCGCCTTATCCCAGAGGAAGCTCATTCTTCTGGCACCCGAGGGTGAGACTCCATTCAAGATCCAAAAAGAAAAGCCCCACGTTCCTACTATCACATGCTAGTCCATTGGAATTTCATCCTTCCTGGCACTTTTACTCCCCTCCTCCCACTGAGGGTATGATGCCACAATCCAGTCTCTGTGACCCGGGAAAGGTTTCCATGGTGATGAGCAGTGATGTCATAAAGAGGGCATTGTTACAGCCTTGAATGCAATCTGGCACGCCAGGCTCTTGCCTCCTTATATAAAGGCAGGAGCTGGGGGGGTGGGAGAGAAACTTAAGACCATGTCCCAGAAAATGGGAAACCGAATCATCCCCGGAGTGGCAAGGAATGAGCAGAGGGAGGGAAAGTTCCAGCATCTTCCAGGTACTAGCAACTCCACTCGATGTCGGCAGGATGTAACAGATCTCACCAAGACAAAGCTCGTATTCCGCCAGAGGATATCAAAGGGACGAATAAGAGACAAAGACTTCCGGAAACTCCACCTTCGGGTCTAGGAAGATGGGTCTGCATCCACTAATGCTCAAGTGCAAAACGTATTTACTGAATAAAAAGTCACCAACATTTCCTTCACTAAGCCTTAGCTCGCTATTGTATATTTGATCACTCCAACACAGGGCACCGTGACTTCCGGCTCTGTCTGCGCTGTAGAGGAACTTGATTTCCCAGGGAAATAGCAGCCATCATCAGGGACTCAAAACAGCTTAAGAAAAATTCCCAAGGGAGGTTTTATGCTAAGGAGCATCCTAAAAGGTTGTCTGCTACATCTCAGGTTCTTTAAAAGCCCACCCAACCGTGGGGAACAGTGACTGACATGAAGAGGGGTCTGGCCACTGACTGAGGTGAGGAGAGCACTAGTTACCCTGCTGGCCAAGGCAAGTACAGATGCACTTGGCTTACTGAGAAAGGCTGGCCGGCAGGGCCCAGCACTGTCACTGCTCCGCCTGATGCCCCTCGGATTGGCCCAGATATTTCAGGTTGAGAAGTAGCACTGAGTTCTAAGCGGCACGAATAAATAAAATAAAACTTTCTTGGTCCCACAAGGAGGCTCTGAGAGTCAGCGTTCTAAATGGTGAGTGGTTCTCCTATTACCCTGATGCTCTCTCCTGGCAAGGCTGGTCCACAGTGACAACAAGTGCTCGGTGCACAAGTCCTGTTACAGGCCTCACTGGTTTTTTGTTTGTCTTGTTTGTTTGTTTGTTTGTTTGTTTGTTCATTTTTTGCTTTTTTGATCATACCCAGTGATGCTCAGCGGTTACTCCTGGCTCTGCACTCAGGAATTACTCCTGGCAGTGCTTGGGGGACCACATGGGATGCTGGGAATCGAACCCAGGTTGGCCGCATGCAAGGCAAACGTGTACCCCCTGTGCTATCGCTCCAGCCCCTACAGACCTCATTACTATTAACTAAAATCACTTGCCCTCCTCTTCCCAAACACTTCTGTGCCCACCAGTGAACAGGTCTAGGGAGCAGCAAAGCTTTTCACGTTAGTTATTTACAACATATCCACTGCCATGTGTTCCAGAGATAAGATAACCACCCCCTGGGCTAGAGTGACAGTACAGCAAGTAGGGAGCTTGCCATGCACATGGCTGACCCAAGTTCAATGCCCAGCATCCCATATGGTTCCCCAAACTTGCCAGGAATTATCCCTGAGCACAGAGTCAGGGGTCAGGCCTGAGCACTGTCAGGTGTGGGGAAAGAAGGAAGGATGGAAGGAAGGAAGGAAGGAAGGAAGGAAGGAAGGAAGGAAGGAAGGAAGGAAGGAAGGAAGGAAGGAAGGAAGGAAGGAAGGAAGGAAGGAAGGGAGGGAGAGAGGGAGGGAGGGAAGGGAGGGAGGGGAGGGAAGGGAAGGGAAGGGAGGAGAGGGAAGGGAAGGGAGGGAGGGAAGAAGGAAGGAAAAAGGAAGGAAGGAAGGAAGGAAGGAAGGAAGGAAGGAAGGAAGGAAGGAAGGAAGGAAGGAAGGGAGGGAGGGAGGGAGGGAGGGAGGGAGGGAGGGAGGGAGGGAGGGAGGGAGGGGAGGGAAGGGAAGGGAAGGGAGGGGAGGGAAGGGAAGGGAGGGGAGGGAAGGGAGGGGAGGGAGGAAGGAAGGAAGGAAGGAAGGAAGGAAGGAAGGAAGGAAGGAAGGAAGGAAGGAAGGAAGGGAGGGAGGGAGGAAGGGAAGGAAAGGGAGGGGAGGGAAGGGAGGGGAGGGAGGAAGGAAGGAAGGAAGGAAGGAAGGAAGGAAGGAAGGAAGGAAGGAAGGAAGGAAGGAAGGAAGGAAGGAAGGAAGGAAGGAAGGAAGGAAGGAAGGGAGGGAGGAAGGGAGGGTGGGAGGGAGGGAGGGAGGGAGGAGGGAGGGAGGGAAGGAATTTCATGTTTTTCAGAAGGAAGTTGTGGGTAGCACCAAGCCTTCTACCAAGTATCAGAGGAAAGCTCAAAGGCCTCCAGGTCCATTCCCAATCCACTCTGCAGTCCCCAAATGGACCCGTCTCTCCCGCCTCCCAACTGTGGCCCCACTGTCTTCTGAGGCAAGAATGTTCTCCACTCTCCCCCCTTCCCCCGTCCAGGTGAGTCTGCCAAGGAGCCTCTCCTGCCCCTGATGCCCATTTCCTCCCCTGCAGTCCGACTCCTTAAGGACAGGAATGAGTCTTTGCTCATGTGTGAACAGCGGGCTGCAGCACATGCCCTGACATACGTGTTTGCCAAGGTGAGTGGTGGCTAGAGGAGCTCGTCTCCTTGAATTGTGCAAACCTTTAATGCCAAGTTCAAAACTTCTAAAACAAAAGGCGATTTAAAAAAGAGTTGGCGCCTCTCGCACCTATTTTATGAACCAATGTCCCTAAATGAGATGGAAGTGGAGCAATATGATCAAAGGGGACAAGCTGGGACTCTGGAACCTCAACCCCTGACCATGAGACACTGAGTAATGCCCCATCCTCGCAGAGACCAGCCTTCTCATCCACACGCTCAGGGAAGGGAGAAGGGACAGGCTCTCCATCCCACTCTGACATCCGAGTTCTCCAGAGCACTGCTGGGCATTTGCCTATCCTGAAACAGGAGCATGTGCTGCTACAAGGAGGATGCTCCGGGAACTCTACTGCCCCCCAAGGCTGAAGCTGCTCCCCTCAGACTCCCTGAAACAACTCCTAACTTACTGTCCACCAGGCAAGCAGTGCTGGGCGTGGCTGCCAATTTCCCGATGCAGGGCAGAGGCTAAGACAAACAGGATCATGGTCTAGTGAAGATGTTCCTGAGAAGTCCATGTCATGCAGAGAATCCTGCCCCCCACCCTTCCCTAAACACCTCTGTGCGCACCCAACAACGGGTCTGGGAAGCAGCAAAGGTTTTCCCAAGTCTGGCCTGAGCAGGGCTAATCCCATTAGTTTGCCAACACGTCTCTGTGTACATGTATATTCTGTCACTCTCCTCATCCGTGACAAATGTCTGGCATAAAAATTACTTTCAGAAATGTGTTAAGGCAGACAGCAAGCAAATCCAGAGGCCCGGGGAAGGTGAGAAGGCCAGAGATTGGTGGAGATGTTCTTCATTACAGTGTATCAAAAAAAAATGAAGGAGAGCAAGGCGGGGTGGGGGGAGGCTGGGGAGCTGCTTGGGCAGAGGGAAACACTACAGGTTCATTCACCAGCAGCGTGCATATGTTGAAAGTCCACCCTAGTTGCTCAGCAACCAAGAAGCAGCGTTTCAAAGAGCAAGGGACTAATTGGATGAATGAATTAATTAGACACTTCCAGAGTCAGTTTCATCAATGACCGCAGGCTTGGGGGGTCAGTTCTTCTAAAGTGTCTTCCTTCCCCTGAGCTTCAGTTCAGCAAATTTAGGGATCTGATGGGGAGTGAAGAGTCAAGGGCGCACTGTCAGAGATGCAGAGATGGAGACGATCTTGCTTTGTTTGGGAGAGACTCTGAACTATGGGACCTGGGACTCTCACAACTCAAATATTTGACCAACTTAGCTCTGCAGCGTAGGAAGGGTAGGGAAAGGAGTCAGTTGCCATTCTGGCAGCGGCAGGTAACCTCATGACCTGCTTCCCCACAGCATCCCTGGGGGGTTCCCTCTGCAGTGTTTAAAGCAAGTCTCCTACCCCAGGAAAGCCTGTAGAAGACAACTATTAAGGAGGCTATTGTTAGGGAAATAAAATGTTTTATTGGTGGTTGCTTGCTCTGCTTTGCTTCCTCCAGTTGGCTTCCTTTAATTACAGCAGAACCCCACTGGTTGCTCTAATGATGGAGAGGACCACCACTGTGCAGCGTGTGTGGTGGGGAGGAGGGAGAAGGCAGGAGGCGCTGCCGGTTGTGGAGAGGAGGCAGAGAAGAGGAAGCCAGAGTGGCCAGAGCCAGGGGTTGCTGCCAATTACCAAGTGCTGAGCGCCTCCAAGCAAGCTGCTCTGCCTCTCTGAGCCTTTCTTCTCCTTCGGCCAGCGCCACCCCGGCCCCACCAGAGATCAGATTTGTGGTGCTGCTCTGAAAGTGGCTGACAATCATTGCCAATTACATCTCTCCCTGGCTTAAAACGTCAAAGGACCGCCCAATGCCCGTAAAAGTTAAGCCCTAGTTTGGCGGTAGGGCTGTGCAGCCTCTACCCAGCCCAGGCTCATGGCCTTCCTGCCTCCCCGGGTTCCCAAACATCTCACAGCTGCTCCCCGCAGGAGCAAAAGTTGCAAATGCTACTAGGTCCGGATCAGCTAAGCCTGGTTCTCAGAGGGTCGCAGCCTCCCTGCTGGTACCCAGGGGCAAGGCTCTGGGGCTCAGCGGATCAGAAGCCACCGGGGTTTGTGACTTGGTAGTTCACCTGCGACCTGGCCTCTGTGCCTTTGTTTACTCATTTTTATCAGCAGACACTTCAGAGTTTAGGAATGTCTGTGACGCTGAATGCAGTCACAGTTCAGGGTCCAGGGCAGGTAAGTGTGCATGAAATGTTGTCTTCTATTGATCTGCACGGGGCAGTCACCCGGCGATGCTTAGATCAGGGGCGTGGTGCTCCATACTGGAGGAAGGGAGGGCGTGTGCTGCCGCCGTGTCAACTCAACACCTTGCCAGGCGAAGGCGTAAGCCCTACCCTGAGCTCTGTCCATGGCCCTGTCCATGGCCCTGTCCATTACTTGTACGAAATCTTATTCTAGATTGAAATGAAAGGTGATCCTTTCACCTCCACTCACCCATCTGATCTGACTGTTCCACTCCCAAACTCTTATTTTCTATTTCTATGTCAGTAACATAACAGATGTAACTACGTCCCGCCACTAAAGGCTTCTATTTCCTTAGCTACTCGGCCGCTTATTAGCGGTGTGGCTCTGGCAATCTATTTAACCTCTCATTTTCACAGTGAACTTATCTGAAAAAAGAAAGATCAGAACCTCCTCACAGGCTGTGGGAGGCAAAGTGAGATGATCCTTTCTGTGCGCACCTGAGTCGGTGAGCTGGCACACAGGCCCGCAGGAATAATAAAGGGTTCACCTGGGCTCCTAGTCCTGGTTTGATAGACCCATCCTCCTGGCTAAACACACACATACCAGAACAGCTTCACAGACGACCAAGCTCAAGTTCAAATTGCTCCTTATTCGGCATCTACTATGCACAAATGCACAATCTGGTGGCAAAACTGTAAAATAAATATATAAATAGATAAGAGGCAGAACTGGAGAGAAGCACAGTGCGTAGGGCACTTGCCTTGCATGAGCCCAACCAGGGTTCAATCTCTGGCATCCTAGCTGCTTCCCTAAGTCCTCCAGGATCACACTGCCAGGAGTGATCCCTGAGCTCAGAACCAGGCATAAGCCTTGAGCATTGATGAGTGTGCCCCACCCCCGTCCCCCCTCCACCAAGGCTTAGATGTGACAACATAGCAAGTTTAAAGCTGCACTGAATGTGGGTGACCAGCCTGTTAATGATCTGCCCTGACCCACTGGGTGCTTTGAGAGCACAAGTTTGGGGGCAAGTACAAGCCTCTGTGTGCCAGGAGGTGTAATTATCCTAAAGAACTGCATAAATGAAAAGGGCACTTGAGAGAGGATCGAAATGTTTCCACTTCTCCACCCCGAATACTGCAGACCGTGGGCCCTTGGCCCAGAAGGAATAATGGGGAAAGGGTGAGGGATGGTGCGGGAGAAGAAAGGATGAAACGGAACATCTCCACTCCTGCCCAGGTGTGCAGCGAACATGGGGCTGCTGGAAGAACAGAGCAATGGGAGTTCATTGGCGGGAGTCAGAGCTTTCCTTCTGGATGGTGGAAAATGCTAGACACTGAGAGTGGCAAGGGTCGCAGAGCTGTGTGATGGGATTTGATGCTTCTGACTCGAGCACCTGCAAATCATTCAACTGAGAAACGTTTCGCTTTACCTGTGAAAACAAAAAGTAAAGGGGACAAAAGAGAGCAGGGGATTCACTCCCCAATACCCCATCTCCTCAGCCAAAGGAAGTCGGCTCTTAGAAGCGTTTGTCCAAGCCAGACCTGGAAGCTACTCTCTACTCAGAAAGCTTTGCCCTCAGCTCCTGGGAGCATCTTGGCCCAAGTGAGTTAGGAGCAGAGCACCTCAGGCTAGAGACAGGAATGGCTACCTCTCTCGGACACCAGCAGCAGACGGACAGACTGCAACATGTGATTTCAGGGGCCACGCTCTGTGTCCAGTGTTTTCATCCATGGCCAAGAAGTCAAATTTCAAACCCATTTTATCAAAAAGAAGACAAAGAGATAGCTAATGTACAAAAAGAGATGCTTCGTCTCACAAACCATCAGAGGAATGCAAATCAAACCGTTCCGGAGAGATGGCTTCACACCTTTAGGGCCGGCATCAAAGACATGAAAGAAGACGAGTGGTGGTGAGCAAAGGGAGGCCCTGGCAACGTGAGTGGGATTGGAAAATGGTTCAGATATTGCAGGAAACAGAATGGAATTTCTAGGGCTGGAGGGGTAGCACAGCGGGTAAGGCATTTAAATGCCTTACATGCGGTTGACCTGGGTTTGATTTTCAGCATCCCATATGATCCCCTGAGCACCGCCAGGACTTAATTCCTGAGTGCATGAGCCAGGAGTAACCCCTGTGCATCACTGGGTGTGACCCAAAAGAGGAGAATGGAATTTCCCCAAAAAACGTAGAAAAAAAAAACTCTGTGACTCAGCAACCCCAGCTGTGGGACTCTACCCAAAGGAAACAAAGTCGGGACCACAAAGACTCGGCCGCACGCTCTCATTCATTGCGGCAATTCTCACTGCACCTGAAACGTGGAATCACTCCAAGGCTCCATCAACAGATGCAAGGGAAAAGATGATGTGTGTGTACTGATGAACCTAGAAGACATTATGTAAATAAAATAAGGCAGACACAGAAAGGCAAATCCTGCATATTCTTATCCATATCTCAAAAAAGTCAAACCAGGGCTGGAGCTATAGCACAGTGGGTAGGACGTTTGCCTTGCACATGATCAACCTGGGTTTGATTCCCAGCATCCCATATGGTCCCCTGAGCGACACCAGGAGTAATTAGTAATTCCTGAGTGCAGAGCCAGGAGTAACTTCTGTGCAAACCACAGTGAGGTTATTACTAGAAGTAGTGGAAATTACTAGATGGTGGGAGAAATGAAGAGATTCCCTAAAGGGGACAGCATCTTGGGGCCATGGCTGTGGAGGCGCTTGCCTTGCACATGACCAGCCTGGGTTCAGTCCCCAGCATCCCAGATGGTCCCCCAAGCACCACCAGGAGTAATTCCTGAGAGCAGTGCCAGGAGTAACCCCTGAGCACTGCTGGGTATGGCCCAAACAAAACACACTTTTAAAAAATAAAGGAAACTCTCAAGCATACAACATGATCAGTTTTTAGAAAGGTAATGTATGAACTAAATATTAGAGTACAAAGATGAAATTTACTAAAAGAGAAAAACTTACATGTTTTTATGACATACACAAAATGATAATTATGTGTTGGAACCAGAGACATAGCACAGTGGGAAGGGCACTCCCCTTGCACACGGCTGACCTGGGTTCAATCCTGGGCATCCCATATGGTCCCCCGATCCTCACCAGGAGTGATCCCTGATGCAGAGCCAGGAGTAAGCCCTGATCACAGCTGTGTGTGCACCTCCCTAAAAAAAATACTGGTATCTATGTGAGCTGGTAGATATGTTAATTAGCTTGATTGTGATAATCATTTTAATGTACACATGTGTTGCTATATCACATTGAACTCTAGGCTTATGTACAATTTTTATGTGAAAATTATACCTCAAGAAATCTGGGGGCAGAGAGAATGTAAAAGACTCAGGAAATGGAACTGATGGCAAAAACTGAGTTGATATGAGTTTCCAGAACAGTGGAAAGGAGGAAAGTAAAGGACTCTGGACAGAGGGAGGAAAGGAGAAAAAGTGAGGACCCCTCGTGTCCCTTTACTACTTTGTGTTTAGCCTACAGTGACCCACCAGCCCCACCTTCTTCGAGCTGACCCAGGCTTCGTCTGGGGGCTGCTTTCCTTCCTCCCATCCTCACCCCCAAAGCTAAACGTGGCCAACACTGCTTTACCCTCTGCACCAGTCACAAGAAACAAAGGGCCCCTCCCAGCTCACAAGGGACTCAGGGTGGGCTTGTTCAAAGAAAGACAAACTCAGTCAAGAAAGCCTAAAACCGTTTTCAGAAAACCATGTTAGAAACATGAAACAGGAAGAGAAGCACCAAAATAAATAAATACAGAGCTCTGAGCCATAGGGATGTTCGGTCTCATCCCCAGAACCACTTGCTGCTCTTTGAAGAAGCTCATCCCGTCCTCATGCTGCCAGGGAGATTAGATGGAGCTGCTGCTGTGTGCCGCGGAGAGGGCAGGGGCAGTGGTGATGGCTGGCTCGTCCCTCTGGCCCTTGAACGGTCCTCTCCATTCTGCAAGGCACCTCAGGAGTCCCCACCACCATCCCCAGGCCCTGCAGAAGGGCTCAAGGTGGGGAGTATAGGCCCCACATTTTCATGACTTATCTTTCTGATCACTTCCTTGAGCAAAGAGCAGAAACCTTGGCAAACATTTCAAGCCCTAAGCCCTCATAATAGCCCTGCGAAATCCAGAATATAATCTTGATTTTTCTAGAGAACTGGTCTTCAATAACGTAACCTGAGCAAGGTCTTTGAGTTGGTCTGTGGGGTGGGGGTGGGGAGTTAGATTCAAAGTGAGGTGATCCTGACCCAAGCACTACTTTGCCACCAAATATGTCCCATTTCCTATGTCTCCCTACAAATCATCTCATTTCATCATTCTCCCCAAAGTTCCCTTCTAGGATCACTGTATCACTGCCATCCCGTTTTTCATCGATTTACTCAAGCAGGCTCCAGTAACATCTCCATTAATCACAGCCCTGGGATTTTAGCAGCCTCTCCTTACTCATCTTTCCCAATGATTGGAGGCTTCTTTCAGGGTCAGGGGAATGAGACCTGTTATTGTTACTATTTACCCTTCTAGAATTAAAAATGAATCTTTTAACTGGAAAACCAGAGTGCATGGGACTAAGGGTCATGGATAAATGTGGGTGGAGCATCTCCATGACCTCAGTGAATCTGGACACTCCAAAATCTCGCTTGATCACACTTCACATCTGGAAAAAGGATGTGGTTAGATCACCATGTCTCTAAAATTTTGTCTCATAAAGTCCAAGTTCAGAGAATCTTAACAAGGACAATGGTTCATCCAAAGAAATAACTCTCAAATTGTAAAGTTTCTGGCCAAAAGGAAATGGAGCTAAGAATCCTCCTTTGCTGACTCTCAAAACTCACAGCCCAAGTAGGAGCGATTTCTCCTATAACTGAATAGCAATATTTCCTTAGCTGGATTGAGAAATAAATCTTTATCAGAGCCTCTCAGAGGTACTATTTCACTTTGAACAATGCACCCATTACACAGACCAGGAAACTGGGGACTTAGATGCTGACTAATTTGGGTAAATGGTAATGGTCAATTCTGTAAATGCTTATGGAACTGATAAATTGGTGATGGCAGGAGATTGGTCTGTCTTGGGCATGTGATTTTGATTCAGTCACAACCAAAAGTGTTGCTCCTACATAGATCCTACACTTGAATGCAGTCTTTCTTCTCTAGCATGAGTCCTTCATACTACTAAGACAGCACCACCATCATCATCCTCTACTACCCTCTCATTTAAGCACTTACTAGACACTCAGAGTACTGCTTACAGGCATATGTCCAGGTATTTACCAAGCCTGCCCACGAAGAAAGAGCACAGCTCTGAGGTGTGCACATGTTTCACTCACCAATGCACACACATCGCTTGGCCATTCTGTGCCCTCTGAGCTCAACTCCTGAAAAGGCACATAAGGAGTCCTTTTCTGCCCCAGACATGACACTTGCAGCATCCCTTTGTCAAGACACTGGGGACAGGTTTTGGCTTAGGGGAACTCAAGGAACAACAGGTATTTCTCTGGTGCCTGCCTACCTTTCCTTAAAGGGTGCAACAAAGGGTTTCACACAATGTAATCAACTTTGCCCCACCCCCTCCATTTCTTTAAAAATTCATGAGAGCACAAGAAAAGAAAATACAAAACAAAACCAGAAGGGGGAAAAAGCAATCTTGAAATGAGTTCGACTGCAGAAGCTTCTGTTCCTGCAGGCATCATAGATATTAATAATTCAACAAAATATTACAGTAATTACTATACTTTGCAAAATCACAACAGTGCACTTTAGCACAACTCCTACCAATCTCCCTGCAACTGCCATTAATAAATAAAGCACAGTTCCCTATATTAAATTTGTTGTTTAAAAGCTAAATATTTTATCAGCGCTAATATATTTTAAATAATCAGTCAAGTCCAGGAAAATCTCTGGTCTCGCATTTCGTCCCCCCTCGAAGTGAAATTCCATCTTCACAGCTAGACCAGAAATTGACTTCAACTCTAATAAGAATACGCTGAATTTTCGGGCCCCTATGGAGGGGCCTAAGGACCACTCAGCTCGAACGCTCTGCTGGAATTCGATTAAGCTGCTGGAAAGAGAGTGAAAGGGAAAAAGAATGGAAGATTAATTCTTTTGGACCATGAATCTGACCTGCCTTTAACAGAAAAAATAACAACCATGAATTGTAATCCCTGAAAGTCGGGGAACCACCAAGAAGATACACCTAAGTATGGATAAACCTGTGAGTGTATACGCTTGATGATCTTGAACAGGCAAACCTTAGTGCTGTAGTTACAATACTCCAACTTGCTCAATCTAATCAGCAAAGCCCTGCTTGTACCCATTGTATCAATTAGCTTTAGCTGGAAAAACACTGCAGGAACGGACCATCACATCTCAACCACTTCTCAAAACACATTCAAGGCAGCTCCAGGGTGGCTGGTTACATACGGGGCTCACCTGGGTAGTTTTGCTGCTGTTGACTGGGATGACAGATGAGTAGAGCTTTACTGAAAGGGCACAAGGGTAATCTCTCTCCCCCTTTCCCTCTCCCCCCTCTCCTCTCTCTCCTCTCTTTTCTTGGCACCAAGGTTTTCTTTTAGCTAGCACAGAAGAGCAAGATAGTACATGGTCACAAAAAAGTTCTTGAGAACTAGGCTTAGAAATGGTACCTCTTCGATTGACTGCCAAACCCAAGTTAGGGCATGAGGGCCAGTGCCTTTCCCACAGAGAGACTGGCCTACAGTGGTGTGGTGACATCTGCAAAGACACACAAAGGAGTAGTTGGGAGGAGTGAAGAGTCACAGAGAGGCATCAGCAACAGCCTCCGGGACACCCGCTAAGTGTTTCTCCAGCTGACGCTTCCTCGTTCACCTCCATTATCCTCTAAGACGACAGCAATAGTGTGGACTCTCATCCACCCAGGCATCTCCAACCAACAGAATAAGCCTGTACCATAGCTTTGCATAGATCTCCTCTTTGAAACCCTCCTCTGGCTTATCAGCCATGCTCTTGGAATATAGACGTACCTCCTTCCCCTCCATCCTGAAGACCCTGTTTGGTCCTTCCCAAGTCAGCGGTCAAGCTTCATCTCTCAGCAGCCTGTAGACCCTGTTCCAGCTACTCTGCCCTGTTCTTTCCAGGCCTTGCTCCCTGATACCACAGAACTGGGAGTTAGAATGCTCTGCCCTTTTCCTTCACCTTACCAACCCTGAACACATGGAAATCTCAGCTCATCTACTCCTGAACCTCTGCCCTGTGCTGTCTCTGTTAAGCATTCCCGACAAAATTTTGGATGGTTCTCCCTCAGCATGGCTCGTGGATGCAGACTCAGAGTCCACCATGGTCTTGCACCTTTGAGGATATTTCACAAATATTAATTTAATATTAGTGATGATTTTGTAACAACTTTAAAATGTTTGAGTTAAAAGAACCTGAGACCACTTTGGGATGGGATGGGGGAGTTTTATATGAAACATCTTTAAATGGCAAGCATCTATGACAAACTGATATGACAAATATATTTATACATATATACATATATACATCTATGACAAATATATTCCACTCCCTGTGCCATACTGTTCATTTCATATATATTTGGTTGTAATTCATCGGGTCTCCCCTAAAACTTATAAGGTACCCCTTTTCCCTATCCTAATATACCCCTGATGGGAAGGAAGACACCTATAAGCAATAAACAATATAAAAAAGAAGAAGAAGAGAGCTGGAAAGGGAGTAGAGTGAAGAAAGTGCTTGCTTTGCATGCGAATGACCCAAGTTCTATCCTCGGTACTGCACACAGTCCCCTCCACCCATCACGACTGATCCCAGAATCTGGAGTAAACCCTGAACACTGATGGACATGCCCCTCCACCCAAAAATGAAGAAAAAATATAACCATCCCAAGTTAAGGTGAAGAATAGAGTTGAAGGCTGTTAAGCATGCCGAGGTATGTCTAATCTTGGCCAGAAAGGTGAAGAAAAATAATAAAAGTACACAGTCATGCCAAAGACCATCCAGGATTGAAATCTGACTAATCGCTACTTTACAAACTCTCCTCCAATCAGAACTGTGATGGCTGAAAGCCTCATCTGCATACAGCAGATCCCAAGGTGAACTACCCAGGACCATTGTGTTTGTGGGTGCTGACCCAGACAATGCAGCCTGAGGGATTTTCTGGGTCTGTGTCAGAGATTCCTCAGTCTGAAAGCCCTGTATAACATTTTTCACCAACGTTTCAACAAGCTTTCTCAGTCCTCGTAAATCAAAAATAACAACTATCAAGTAATCCATGTACTACAAAGATCCAACAGAAATATTTTTGACCTGAGATTTCTATTTTCAGACAAACTATCTAGCCAATAGGAGAAAAAATACATTTTAAACAGGTCAAGAATTTTAAAAAAATTTAAGTATCAGCACGAGGTCACTATATAATTCACATGAAAACTCTTTTGAGAGTTAAAAAGGATTCTAGTGATAATTATGTCAGGACACAGGAATAACCTACGCCACTCTCTGAGACAGAATACTTGAAGAAGAAAAATGAGGCTCTGCCCCAAGAATGAAATTTGAGAAACGGCACAAACTCAGCATAGAATAAATGAAAATATCAAGTTGAAAAGAGGGAAGCAGGTCCAGAGAGGAATAAGTGCAAAGTATAATGTCCGACACTTAAACAATAAGAAGCTGGAATATCTTGGCTTCGTGGCTTAAAAAATAGGATGTTTCTTCTTTGATGAAGATAAAACCAGAGAAACAAAGGAAAAAAATGTTGTAAAAGGAAACCCAAACAATCACCTGTGGCCCCAATCAAGTAGCACAGGCTTGGCCACAAGGATCATATATGTCTGTTTCTGACCATACTACTGGAATTGATGTAGGGAAAACACAAAACTATCAGACTGAAACAGTAGCCCGCACTATAGTCTTGACTATATGCAATGCATACTAAGCAATGCTAAGTATGCTTAAATTAGCACCTGTTTTACACAATCTCACATTGTCTAATAGGTTTTCTCACACACAAGACTATCAGGTTTGGGGATGTCCAGACTGCAGTATAAGCTTGTTCCTACAGCCGGCATCACAAGGCATAGCGTCTGTGCTCCCTAAATACTTCATAGTATCTGAGAGAAATAAGCAGAGCAATCAATAAAGGTCAAGCCCAGGAATAAATGTTTGTTTTAAACATCCCGATTACACGCCCATCTGAGAATTGTATTATATCAGATGTGACTTGAAGTAAATTGAACAATCATGCCTGGAATAAGAAATTGAAGGTTCTGAAAACTGTAGTCTGTGTGCTAATGGAAGTGTTTCATTTGTGCTGGGAGAAGTCAAAGGCTGGATGTGGTCTCAACCCCACCTACTTAAGGATAAAGCAAAGGGAAGCGAACTCTCTCCTCCTGTTCATATCACTTTGAAAAGCACTCTTTTCAGAACACTTCCAAAGGCAGAATCCCATTATTTAACTGTGACATAAAGGGAGCAAATAGGATTGTCCCCATTTCACACATAAAGAAATGATTGACCTTGTGTCACATCTAGTTTGTAGCGAGATGAGCCTGCAATCAATTTATGGAATTCTTTCCTTTTAGAGATAAGGCAACTGAATCCCAGAATGTTCAAATAGCTTAATTGGTATCACATAAAATACAGAAATTACTGAATGAGTGAATGGATGAACATTTGCTTGAGAAATAAAAATCAATCTTATGCACTTTCCAGTTTTTTCATCATAATTTCAGATCTCCTTATTAATGTGCCCCTTTTGTGCAAGTCTTATTCATAAACATATATATCACACCTAGGGGGACCTTCATTCCCTAAAACCTAAGAAACAAGTGACTTGCTGAAGACGCTTGATGTAAAGCAGAAACCCAACTCCTAAACCAAAATCCTTAGCAACCAGTCTTGCCGCCCTAATGCTGATACCTTAGAATACACTAAGTTCAGGCTCAGCTGCATCCTGCCTAATCTCTGATATTTTAAGACAGGAAGGGGGGAATTACACCACATTTATAGGCAGGAGGTTTATCTCCAGGCAGACAGAATCCAAGTTTTAGGGGCATTTAGATTGTGGGACCAAGCTCATGCCCAGTGGTATGGTGAGGGTCCTTAGCCCTGAGAAATGGTGGTAAAGACTAATTTGCAGGTATTTGTCCCCCTCCGTAGGTCCTCAACACCAGATTCTTGCTGCTCAGTATAGTCCTAAACTGGGCTCTTATCTTCTTCAAGGCACCAACTCCAAAGGAAGATGTTCTTGGGAACCAGGGTCAGTACCCATCTCCTTCTCCACAGTGAATATCTGGGAAACCAAAGCAGGATGGGGAAGTCATAATTCAATGGGATGGTTAACTTTACATGACAACATGACTACCATAGGATGTTCTAATATTTGGAATCAAATTCTTCTCTGTGTATGTGTGTGTGTGTGTGTGTGTGTGTGTGAGAGAGAGAGAGAGAGAGAGAGAGAGAGAAAGAAAGATTGAAGATTGAGAGACAGGATGAAATTAAAACCATGAATTAGCAAACTGAGTAAAACAACCCTCTGCAATGTAAACTGGCTTCATCCAATCTATTTAAGTCTTGAATAAACCCCCTTCACCCTGCCCACACCCACCAAATAAAAGTAAGAGATTCTTTTTGTCTTTCTTAGAACTCAGATACACATCTTCTCTGGTAGTTGAACTTGATCTCAGACTAGATGACACCAACAGTTCTCCTGACTCTCAGCCCTTCAAACTCAGTTTATAAACTAAGATCTTCACTGCTTGGCTTATAGTTTACAGACTAGAAATTAGGGCTTCCATGCTGCTGTGAGCTAATTCCTCATATTAAATATCTTAGCACATACAGATGCATACATATATTTATAAATGTACATATATATATAGAGAGAGACTTACTATAAAGATTCTGGTTCTATTATCAAAAGGTGGGTATCATTTTGGTTCTATTTCTCTGCATATCCCACATTGAAAGACCTGGAAAGAACTAAGGAAGCTTATTTGGCATTCCTCCAAAAAGATACTCTAAAGCAAAGACTTAATTTTAAGTAGTTTCATGGGATGGAATGGGTGTCATCCTAGGAAATAGGAGAGGGAAGGGAGTTAGACATGGAGTTAGCGAGATGGCTCTGCAGGGGCTGCATACCCCAGGGTACTGTGGAAGACAGTAAAGAAACAAGCCTGAACATTATTCCATCCAATGCACAAGAAGGCTGGGATAACTGTCCATCAGCTCCCACAACATCACTGAGAGCTATTATTTCCTGACACTACCAGTCTCTGTGCTGGTGACCAAAGCAAGCTCAGAGAAACAATAGCCTCTACTACTAGAAGTTAGAAGTCAGACCAGCATTCAAGGGAAGCAAAAGTGCCATGGAGGTGTAGGAGGGTACCCACAGATCCTCTGCCTCTGGACACTCAGACCCCCATTATTTCCAAGATACCTTATGGAAAGGATGGTAGATCCTTTCTGTACATTAACTATAAGACTCACAACACTACGTGTTCAATAATATATCCATTTTATAGTCAGTAAAGCTAAGACTCAAGATCAATTGTTCAAAGTTGTTGATGGGGTATTTTCATCATTAAAAAACAACGTCAGTTTTGAGAAATGTTCCAGCCAAACATTCGTGTTCGAGCATGAAAAGCACCGGAAGCAGCAGTGATATGACCAACACTTTGCCTTCTAAAGCTCCTCTCCTCTTCCCCCAGCATCCTGGGGAACAAGGTGTGTCTTTGGGGCTTTGGGTCAGGATTTCAAAACTCTCATAGCAGAGAACTATGGTGAAATCACATTCTGACAGCTTGAGAGACATCTCCATGCCTGAAAATGAAAATATTCAACACAGTAATTGTTCTGTATCCCCCACTGAGAAACCATTTTAACAAGATAAGGTGCATTTCCTATGTCACAGTATAGTCATAACCTGATTCTAACCATCTGGAAGAGAAACTGTCACCTCACCATGGATGCCAGAAAGACCTTAAGAATGCTGAGACACATGGGATGAGGAACAGTGAGGGACACCTGTGATGGCCAAAGGGTACAGCTAGGCCCCTCTCCCCCATCTCTAAGAAATGCATTCTTTCCCAAGTCAATTTTGTTCTGAACTGACAATCACGCTTAGGACAGTGAGGGGTCACAAAGGGAGAGAAAGATGGCAGAAGAGATGACAGAACCAGGTCTTAGCATTGTTGATGGTTGAATTTACTCCTAGAGTTACAGCTACACCATGAATGGGCCGAATATCTGACTTTGCAATGAACACATTCATACAAAATATCCACTTCCTTTCCTTCCAGAAGAAGCTAGTCCCATGAATTCAACTGCCCCATTACTGATCACTTATTTCCCAGCCTTTCAAACCATGCAGCTTCAGGCTACTGCATCTATTCTCTCCTTCAGAACAATTCCTTGTGCAGCACGTTTAAAATTAGTTCATCCTGTTTATTTGCACTTCTTTCCCAGGGCAACACTCCCTCTAGTGTTTGTGGAAGGATCTCAGGTTCCATTGCTGGTGCATAGGGTGCAAGCAAAGGGGAATTCAAGTCTGTAGCTTGATGGGTTCCGATCACTCAAAATAACCAGCAGCTAGTGTGATCCTTCTGTGAAGGAGGCTGGAGATATGGCAGTCATGGAGACATCCATTTCGTACCAGAGCAAGGAAGTCCATGAAAAAGGAAAGCAGGACCATTGCACGCCTTCAATGTAAATGAGTTTGGCAATAGGCAGTCGTTATCTACCAGTCCAGCAGCCAGCATTTCTCTAGTTTTCTAACACTACACAATTTACTCACTTGCTTTTGATCTTCCATGATCAGCAGTGAAATGTCATCAAGAGAGGCTACTCTTGGGGCTGGAAAGATAGTACCTGCATGCAGCAGACCCAAATTACATCCTCTGCACTGCATATGGTCCCCTAGCACCACCAGGAGAATCACAGAACCAGGAATAATCCCTGAATACAGCCACATATGGCCCCCAAAGAACCACAACAACAACGAAAAAGAAGATATTCCTTCTCTTTCCCAGTGCCTTAAAGACCGGGGAAAACCCTGGGGGGGGGGAAGGTATTATTCATTTATCATTAATGAGGATTATCTTTAACCTGACTGTAACCATTCCAGTGGTTAAGAGGATGAAGGACCTCTGACTCCAGGCACATCTTTTCGATTCACCGTTCTTCCTGCAATAACATACGCCTCAGAGACCTGGGCCCTACGCAAACAGGATGAGAATGCTATTCGGGTATCCAGAAGAGGAATCGAAAGAGCTATGCTAGGAATATCACATCTCACTCAAGTGAAAGAAGGAATCCAGAGTTCTGACCTCCGTCGACGATCAAGAATCAGGGACACTGTCTCGTTTGCCAAGGCATCAAAAATCAGATGGGCCGGACATGTAATGCGATTCAGAGACGACCCCTAGACTAGAGCAGTTACCGGCTGGATTCCACAGGACATCAAAAGACCGAGTGGCCACCCACCAACGAGATGTTCAGACTTCTTCGTCAAAACCCTGAATGAACGATTTGAGGCTCTTCCTGTTCCTGGAGCAAGCAGATATCATTGGGCTACACTAGCACGTGACAGGGACAAATGGAGACATTACCGGCACCCGCTCGAGCAAATCGAAGATCAACGGGAAGACAAGTGATACAAGTGGACCATCACTATTACAAATTCTGATTATACTTCTCAAGAAGTCGGGTGCTCACTTGTTTCACTGCCGACCTCAGCACTGAGCAGAAGACAAACAACACAGACTCGGTCAACTGCAGGCAAGGATTGTAGAGGTGGAGGAAATGAACATGGCACGGAAAAGGGGATTCCAGCCAGGGCTTTGCCATGCACTCACTAGGAAACTAAGCAGGTCCTGTCCTCTGTGGCCCTGTTTGTATTTGAAAAGGAAGGAGAGACCCCTTCCACTGTGAAGGTGACAGCTAAGCAACCGCAGTACTTAACGGCTTCTTAGACACATGGAGCATCTCTCTGATTGTTCCGTGCAACACCTTACTCAAGTCTGGTGCAGTCCAGTGCAAGAAGTACTATTTCATTTTTACAGACTTTAAAAAGCAACGTCAAAGAGAGAGTAACATTTTGCCTGGTGTCGCACTTTTATTAAAGGAACAGGGGCAGAGGCCAGAGCGATAGTACAGTGGGGGCACTGGCTTACATGAGGCTGACCCAGGTTCAATACTGGGCACAACATATGGCACCCTGAACCATCCCTAAGCGCAGAGCCAGGAGCGAGCCCTGAGCACCACTGGGTGTGGTCCAAGCCCAAGCCCCCTAACTGAGAAGGGGGTCAGCATTCAAATTCAAGCGCCCACACTCCTGCAGAGCTTACACTCCTAAGCCCTTGCTCGAATATACATACATCCTGACAAGAATTGCATTCCTGATGAAAACCCTCACAAGTAAGAAGTCACACCTTTTCCATCAATAACCCCACGCTGTGTGCCCTACAATCCACATCCAAACAGGAGCCTTGATCACCCTACTGCTCGGTGTCCCAATTCCCAACACCGCCCTCTCTCACAAAGCATGACAGGAAACAGGCCCCACTGGACACTGCCATAGTCTCAGTGACCAGCATTCTGAAGGGCTGTGTCCTGGGTCCCCCCTCATCCGAGCCCAGCGGTGACGGTTCCCGCCGTGCCCCAGTAAGGAGTTAATAGCAGAAAGCTATTTGTGTAATCATGAATTTCTTAAACTCCATTACATTTTCCAAATTTACTATAGCACATTTATTAGTGTACTCTAAAGAACAGCATTTCCATAAATAATTAAAGCCAAACTACACTGATCGAAATAAATGAGCGCAATGTTCCCGGTGATGCAACCAGGCTTGATTCACTAACTCAAACACCGAGGTGACTCACAGGAGGCCCCCATTAACATCAGTTAGTAAGATCCAGATTGTCCGAGGTTAACCAGCTTGGTATTTATTATTGTCCCCAGCCACGGGCGAGGGAGGCAGGGCTGGCATTAGGACACAGCCCCAGAGCAGGAAGGAGGAATCGCTCCTGACGTCCCATGGCACTGCGCAGAACTATCCTTGGAAACCGTCAATCCGACTTACAAAATGGGGCAGCTCTTCCCCCACCTCATCTGAGCAAAAAGGCTTAAATCCCCTGGGAAGGAAAAGGTAATATGAGCCCCGGGGGAGAGCTGGGAGGAGTAGTGAGGATGGCTCTCTGGGGAGAGAGGAAACAGTAGGGTGTCCGAGCAGCAGGGGGCCAGGATCTGTCTGAGTCTCCTACCACACAGCTCCATGCTGAGTGATGGGAAGACAGTCCCCCACCTGCTCTCCGACCTTGACAGTCTGAGAGCTTAAGAGCATGCAGTTCCTCCCCCCAGACACCCCCTCATCTCTGTGCCCACATCCTGAAAGGGTCATTTATTTGGTAATGAACCACGTATCACTCTCAGCAGCCGTCTTGTAAGCACATGTGATTTCACGTGACAAGAGAACCTGCTCCCAACCGAAGCCTTGTTGGAGGGACCTTTGTCTGCACCCTTCTCTTTCCATCTCTGTCCTACCAACCTCAGTGGCCGGAACACTGCCCAGTGCACCAGAAACACACAGCAAGTGGCACCATATCTAATGTGAGTCCATCTGATCCCAAAAGTACATGAGGAAGAAACCAGGATTGCCAACAAGTCCGTATTTATGTCCTCTTACTGAGTGGGGTGAAAATGCTTCTTTATCTGAATTAAAGTGCACATATGAACTCACTGACCAAGTGCATAAATGATGCTCTTAAGAGACTACAGTCACCTGTCTACCCTTCACAGATCAGGCACTGTCCCCTCCCAGGTCAGTCCAGTAAGTGTATTCTGAGCTAGGTGCCAAGCCCAGTGCCACTTGCCACCAGACGGGCAGGAAGACAGCACTCCCACTTGGTGGGCAGGGCTACTGTGGCAATTCATTCATTCCTTGTTCTCAGAACACTCACAAAACAAGACCGAAGTAACTTGGCATTAAATTAAATAGAATCCAATGCGTGGTGTGGTCCATAAATCCTATAAACAATTAGGACAGAGGAAAATAAATGCTTCTCAGTCAGGTTCCACGAGATAATGAGTTGGAATCCTGCACTTAGTGTGAATGTGGGCAGCACCCCATATGAGGAAAGTGGGTCTCCAAAGTGAGCAAGTCTCAGAACCCAGGGCTGAGTGCAGATGGGGTACAGGCAGCGTGAAGCTGGCTTGGCCAGGGCAAAGGGGACCATAGTGGAAGGGTTCCATTCAGAGTTCAAGAAGTGGACCTGGGACTGGGGATGGTTATGACAAACAATTTGCATTTGAATCCTAAGATGCTAAAGAAACTGAATCCAGAATATAGACCTACTGGATGAAAACCAGGCTGACAGCAGGACTCCACTAAGAAACACCCTGAGAAATAAACCATGGCCTTCCCAGGAATAAGATTTTTGTTTGTTTGTTTGCTTGCTTTTTGGGTCACACCCAGCAATGCACAGGGGTAACTCCTGACTCATGCACTCAGGAATTACTCCTGGCGGTGCTTGGGGAACCATATGGGATGCTGGGAATCGAACTCTGATTGGCTGCATGCAAGGCAAACACCCTACCCGCTGTGCTATCACTCCAGCCCCCTTGTTTTTATATTTGTGGCCATACCTGGCAGTACTCAGGGCTTAATTCTGGCTTTGTACTCAGGAATCACTCCTGATGGGGCTTGTGAGTGCATATGGGATGCTGGGGATCGAACCTGGGTTGGTCGCATACAAAGCAGCATCCTACCCTCTGCACTATCACTCTAGCTTCCCAGGGCCAGGATTCTAATGCTTTCAAGCCCACAGTTCTAAGGTCCTGGCCAGTGGTCAAACCCTACGGGGCACTCATTACACTTAAGGCAGCAACCCAGCCCACCCCCTGCCTGCAATATCAACAGTCACATGAGCTGGTAAACCCAGGCCCCACTGAGCACAAACCCTGCTCACCCAGACTGTACACCTTCCACCACCTCCTCTCCACACTTTTCTCCCAAATTTGCTAAGAATTTCTTTCCTGCTGGGGAAAAGTCTCAAGCCAGCCATGAAGCTTACAGAAGCAGGAAACCAACAGGTGAGTGAAGGCTCCAGGCCTCAGGGGCACGTAGCTTTGCCACTCAGACTTGGTCAAATCTCCCCGCTCCTTAGGGGGATGATAGGAGGGCTGGTGGGGTGGGGGCTGCAGGTCTGGTTCCCAAATTCCTCCATTCACCGTAACAGAGTTGCACAGCCCCAGGAAAAGATGATCTATCTAGTCTTCTTGCCACTGGAGCTACCCGCCCTCTTCTCCCCTCAAACCTCACACAGCTGGAGAAGCCACTTGCAAGCGCTTCTTCTTGCCAGCTACAAAGCAAGCTCCAACCGTTTCATTTCTGCAATCATTCAATCAGGCCTCGCAATTAAGGAGTTTGCAACTTCTGCTCACCTTAGAAATCACTGCAGGTTCTGAGAAGCCAATCACATCCTCCTGCAAGGCAGAGCAGACACACGCAGTCTGCGGCCAGCACTCCCCTCCCCCTGCCCCCCACCCCAGACAGTGACCAAGAACAATTAGTGCTGTTATGTCCCCACTGCCTTTTCCAGCTACATCTCAACTGAGATGACTCCCCATGTAATATTAATTAAAAACAGATTCTTTCTGGCAACCCTCTGAAGCACCGTTCTGTGGCAGGCTTCTTTATTAAGCCTTCGAGAAGGCAAATGCATTAAGATATTGTGACACCAAGGCTGTGAGCGGGGCCGAGGAAGGCTAGACCAGCCAGCCAAAAGCTATTTGAAAAATCTGTTTGGGAGCCACAATTAGATGCTCCAGTGAGTGAAATGCAATTAATCTGATCAAATCTGTCGCTATTTTGCACATTAGGAGTAAATATTTTAGAACACCGTCCAGCTGAATTAGCTAAGGCTACACGGTCTTGCCCGGGAGAAGCTGGGGAGGCCCACCTCCCATCACCTTCAGGGATGGGGGACCTGGTGGGGATGTGAACTTAACAGCACCTGTCACTTCTCTTCAGCAGGATGCAGTGGGGGCTCGCACAGCCAGGGATGGCTACCGGATCATCCCCACCACACACTGCAGAAGGCAGCCTGCAGACCAACATCCCTGCAAGTGAGCCGGGGCGAAACCACCAGAGCCACAGCCTGTTGTAGGAGGACAGGCGGAGCCCTCTCACCTAAGCACCAGACACGGGGGATCCCCATCCAGCCTGACCCCAGGAGAGGGAGGCCTGAAGAAGCAGGTTGTTGCCTTCACAACTTCCCACTCTCCGGAGCCATTTGCCAACTCACTGAGCATGCAGGGAGGTGTCTGCCTGCCTGGGTGAGTGAGGTGCAGAATGGTTTTTTTTTTTCTCTTTCCCTGGAAGCTGTGGAGACCCGACTCCCCTGGGCATATGTGACACATGCTCTAACGCATGAATCACCAGGGTCTTGGTTGGAACCAATGGGAGAGAAAGAATAGGCAGAGACCCTCCACAGACCCCAGTCCCACTCCTCACCCCATAACATCTGGCAGGGCAGCAGTTTCAGAGAGAGACCCTGACCCCAGACTGCCCCTGACAATTCCTGGCTCAAGCCTGGTGGGCACCAGTCCTTTAGCCCATCTTGTAAATCATCCCACCATGGTAACTGAGTAAGTGACCTTGCTGACCGGCGAGGATCCTCATCAGCCCCCTGGCACACACTAGGTTCTTGCATTTACAACTCTGCCGACCTGACTGCAAATTGCTAGAAGGCAGTTCCATTCTTCCTGCCAATAAGGGGTATCTCCCCAAGGGGAACTCAGGAGGTTCACGAAAAGCCTGCTCGTCTATCTTCTTGAGACCAGATCACAAGGAAGCTGGTGGCCTTGCTGCAGGACCAATGTTTAACAGGAAAAAGTCAGAAGAGAAGATGGAATTCTCTTTCTATGTCCCAAAAGCCTGATGTCAGGACCCGTAAGCTCTGCCTTGAGAACATCTTTTTCAAGTTTGAAACAGAGGAGGAAATCTCCCCAAAGTTTCATCAGCCCCTTACTCCTCACTCTGGCTTATGTTTCTAGCACCTCCTTTTGCTGCTCTCAGAAATGGGGGAAAGGGACAAGGAAACCACCTGAGTAACATTTGCAGAAACTGGTCCTCTCTGGAGTGGTTTTCTTCAGGGCTCCAAGGAAATAGCCCAAGGTTTCCCCAATCTTTCTGCCAGTCCAACTGCCAGTGGCCAGATTGGCAGGTCTAGTCCAGGAGCTAGAAAGGCAGTCCTCTCTGGACAGGAGAGAGAAGAGAGAATGGGGTCCCTGCTTTCCTCGCTCCAAACTTATCATATGCTTGCACAGTAAAACGGGTCGAAAGCATAACCAATAAGCTTCTGCAGAGCTATTAAGGAGCACCCACATTTCATCACCATTACTAAGGACACCAAGGCCAACTGGTCAACCTCCCAGGGACATATGCCCCTTTCAGGACTGAAAAGCCACCCTGGGGGATGGAGGGATACTAACCTCTCACTTCCTCAGCTGTCTGGCTGTGCTGGAGGTGAGCCGAGAAGGCCATCCACATTTAACTAGTGGTTGCAGAAAGCATTCTAAATCCCATATTCAAGCATTTCTTTAATGTACAAAACAATGATCCTTTAACTGGAAGCAGAGCTAAGAAAACTCTTTAGGCAGAGCGAATTTACATTATCCCACTGTGGCAATCCTGGGGTAACCTCCTGCTCCTGGGAGTGTGCTTCCTTCCACACACCCTGTCCACCCTGCCAGGCAAGATCCTGGAAGCACACAGAGTCCGGTGGGGACATGCTGGTCTCCACCCAACCACCCACCTCTGCAAAGGCACACCATGCCACTTCCCCGTGCCAGAGCTGTAGAGTCCCAAGCTGGGAGACTCCACTGCCCTGCTGGGAAAGGGTACAACACAGATCCTTCCAAGCCGGCCTCTTTCCAGGCCGGATAGCTGGCAGTTTTGTTGTGTAGCATGAAGAACCAGGAAATCTGTACTCGGCATTGCCGTTATACTGTGCTCTGCAGACTCCTACGCACTGTTACTCACGACTCACCCCTGTGACATCCCCAAGCCCCCTTAAAATAAGGCAAAGTTTTCCAGGAAAGTCTTTACTACCAGTCATGAAGAGAAATATCAAAGGGGGTGAGGGGAACCTTCTTATCGAGTAGTTCCCCCAACCTGTTTGCCTGTACATCCTTCCTCCTCCAGAATGTCCAACGCCACATTCTGATATGATGGGGGGGGGGGAGCTTGCAGATCTTGCTGTTACTAGCCAGACAGTGGGGACCTGGGAGCCTGTGGATGTATGTGGGGGGGGGGGACGAAGAAGATCAGGGGAGGGCGCACCCCCCCCACACCTCTTTGTGCTGAGAGTGGCTCCTGGTTGCATCAGTTTCTTCGCACACCTGGAGCAAGTGGGGCAGGGAGAGAGAGAGGTGAGGAACCCGCACTCCAGGCTTAAGTCTTAAGTCTGCAGCATTTCCGGGCAGGGTTCGCGAGTGCGGGAGCCACCGGGAGTGGACTCGAGTGGACTCAAGGGCGCCACCTCTTGGCACAGCGGTGTCCAGGGCAACCAGGCAAACCGCGAGAAGGGGTGGAGAGATGCGCGGAAAACTGGAACCCCGCTCTGCTCTCCCCAGCAGTCAGTGGGCAGAGGGCAGAAGCCAACGCGAGTTTTTCGCAGAGCCACTTTTTACGCGCCTGTGCACGGGTGTGGGTTGGGTGCGGGATTTCCCTCCACGCTTTAAACTTTTTCACTGCCTCTCCTCTTCCCTTCCGGAGCCGCTGCCTGGGGATGCTCGGCGGCGGTGCCACCTGCACACCCGGGCTGGGACCATTAGGGCGACCAGGTGTATAGGAGTCGCTCGATGTCCAGGTTCCCCTTTGCATGATTTGAGAGAGAAGGAGGGGGAAATCCAGACAGTGGCAGGAACCCCCCAGTCCTCCCCCCTGACTGATCTATCAGTCCGGGCCCCCACCCACAAGTTCAAGCGCCCACCCGCCCCCAACCGCAAGTCCGTCATGGGAGATGGGAGAAAGTGACCACTGAGCCCTCCCTCCCCGGCTCATCGGCAAGACCCCTCTTTTCCTCTCCTCTCCGCCAGCGCCCCCCTTCCCAGGGTCTCCAGCAAAACAAACGCACACCCCCACCCCCACCCCCCACTACAAACTCCGCTAACCTGTTGGGGGCGTGGGGGACGCGGCAGGAACCCGCTCGCCCCTAAAAGTCTGAACGCCCCCTCCCTCGCCCGGGTCTCGACCCGGAGCAACTATCCGCGTCTCGCGCGCGTCCCCCCACCCGTCCCCAGCGGTCCCCGGCGCTCGGGAGACGGGGGTTCCGCAGCCCGCGGGTACTCACGCTGCTGTTGTGTCCCGACCAGTGCACCATGGCTTGGTTGTGGGCCGAGTCGCCGGTCAGCGCGAACGAAGTGCTGGGCAGCCGGAGCTCCTCTGCCGCCGCCCCGCCGGCCCGCGGCGCCTTCGCCTCCTCCCGGAGACCCTTGGCCAGAGGGCGGCTTCCTTTGGCATCCTCGGCCAAGACGGTGGCGCGGCTGTCCCCTCGTTCCAGGGCACTCGGAGGCTGCGCCCGGCGACTTCTCCTGGCGCCGCCAGGTTTGCCAGCAGCAGCCGGGCTGCCCGGTGCCCACGGAGCGTCCGCCGGCGACGGCCCCCGGGCCGCTCCCGGCTTCTCGCTTCCGCCGCCGCCCGGCTGGGGCAGCGGCTCGGGGGTGGGCCGGTGTCCCCGAGCGGCGCCTCTCCGCGCGGCCGCCAGCTCCCGGGGCCACGGGCTCGCCCCGGTCCGCGGCGGGAGCGGAGGAGGCAGCGCCTGGGTCCGCGAAGCCGGGGCCGCGGGGCCCCCGGGACCGCCCGTCGCGCCCCAAGTGATCTCGGCACCGGCCAGGACCCACGTCGACAGGAGCAGGAGCCCGGTGCGGGCGAGGGGCGCCCCGGGCCAGCCAGCGGGGCGCTCGGTGCGCGCCGCCTCCATCCCCGCTGCGGCTGCCGCGGCTCGGGCTGCCGAGTGTGTGGCGCCCGCCGAGGTGCGGGTCCGGCGCGGGGGTGCGGGGGGAGTGCGCGCGCCGGCGAGCGGCGGAGAGTGGGGAGGGGGCGGCCGGGGAGGAGGCGCCGGGGCGGGCGCGCCTCGCCGCGCTCTCCCCGCCTCGCGCGCCCGTCCGGAGGGGGATTCCAAGCGCCCGGGCGCGATTAATAAATGCTCCCTCGGTGCCGCTCTCCTTGCTTGCTTTTTTCTTTTCTTTTCTTTTCTCTTAGAATAAGATATCCCCCAGCCTCCTTCCGCCGCCCCCCAGAAATCTTCTCCACCGAGCTCCCCCCAGAAATGTTGCCCAAAGCTGTGTTGAAAGGTAATAAGAAGATCCTCTTGGAAAATAGGAGAATCAAGTGGGAGCCAGGACCGGCACGGATGGAGCCTCCGGGATCTCCAGCCGCCGACCTGCTCGCGGCCAAGAGTTGGGAGCCGCTGCTCGCCGCGTTCGGCGCGGGGCTTACTCTCCGTGCCCGTCGTGGGGGGCGACGGGGGGGGGGATGAAGGGGAGCGGGGATGGCGCGAGGGGAGGTGGGGGCTGGAGGAAGGAGGAGAAGGAGTAAAAGTGTTTTCAGCGCCAACTGTTCGGGTGCAGGAGGCCGGCGGGAGCGCGGAGGCTCGGCGCTGGGAGGCGGCACGCAGAAGCCGAGCGCGGGCTAGACCGGGACTCCGCTCCGCGCCCCCCACCCCTGCCGGCGCTCCGCGCCCCCGCTCCGGTGCGGGGGCGCGGGGAGTGCGTGCGTGCGCGTACGTGCGCGCCAGCCGGTCCGGGTGAGGCTAGGGGTGCGCCTGGGGCTGGCGGGCGGGTGCCGGGAGAGGGGTGGGGGGGCGGGAGGGTGGACGGGGTGGGCCCCGGGGCTGAGCCGCGGGGCGGCGGGGAGCTGGGGGCGCGCGGCTCGGGGCGCGCAGTTGGCACCCGGGGCGGACGGGAGCGGCGACGGGCGGGGCGGGGCTCGGGGCCGTGGGCGCGCCGGTCACGCACGGGCTGTTTGCGTTTCCCAGAGTCCGGCTGGCCGCCTCGGCCAGGGGGCAGGAGGCTAATGCGTGTTGAGAGCCAGGCTGGAGACAGGGCCGGGTCCCCCGCGCCGCGGTGTAGACCGGCTGATTCTTCCAGCCTGCCCGAGCGCCAGGGGAGGCACCGGCGCCGGGCTCTGGGGCTCGCCGGCTCCGGCCAGACCCCGGGGTTCTTCTTCCCGGAATCCCCGGGCGGGAGCTGGAGGGAGCCAAGGACCGTTCGCTGTCACCGGGAGGCTTCGCGCTCCCCCACATCGATGTCTCACCCATCTCCCCCGTTCTTTCCGAGAGCGGGCTGTCAGAGAGCGGACCCCGCCAAGGCAGCGTGGGTCTAGCCACCCCTCACTGGGGGCTGGGCTGGAACCCTTTGTACCCAGTCGGGAAGAGGGAGGCGGCTCAGCCCAAAGAAAGCAGACCCCGGGTTTTACCGACCCCGGACTGGCAAGCGCAGTCCGCCACCTCCGAGAAGCTCTCGGGGCTTGTAGGGGCTGCAAAGACCGGGAATCTTGGAGCTGGAGGAGGGACTATTAAGGCAGGAGTAGGAGGGCTGGAGGGGGATTGGCGAGCGTGACCGCCTCCTGGCCCTGCCCTTCCTCTACGGAAACGACTGACTCGCTCTTCTTTTGAGGGGTGGGATGGGGGGGCGCTAGAAAATGGGGCGAAGGGGACGGAAACGATGGGGAAGATAGAGAAAGGGGAGAGGGGCCATGGCTAAGTGCAGGAGAGAAGGAAGAAGGGGGCTCTAACGGGACAGCAAAAGGGGGCGAAGGGGCGCGCCGGGGAGGACCGAGAGAGCTGGGGGCAGAGGAGACACCCGCGATTCGGAGCCGGCCCGGGAGGGCGACCCCCTGAGGTTCCCAGGCGCCCCCTTCCTGGAGATCTTGAATTTTACATCCAGGGCTAACTTGGAAACTGAGGACCCAGGAAGCTGAGCTGAGAAACCGTTTGGTGCCCAAGTCCAGCCCAGACGAGTTTCCCAAGACCCAGAGCAGCGAGGTTCGCGCGCCGGGGAAAGTTGCGGTGCCAGGGCATCGGTGGGCACCGGACCGGAAGAGGCCATCCGCGGGATCCCAGCGCCCCTAACTGGGAAGGCCGGGTGCTGCAGGCCCTGCAGAAAACCGGGGGCTTGGAAGGGATGCGAGGGCTCTCCTGGCCCGGGCAGGAGGGGAGCTGGCGCATAAGCGGGCGCTGGGCTGTCCAGCCTGCGAGTGGCATCCTCCCACCGGGAGACGCCCACTGGGGAAGGCCATCCTCAAGCCCCCTGTAGTGTCCCCAGGAGAGCCGTGTCTGGAGAGTTCCACTGAGGGGGCTTGGATGATGTGCGCAGTCTCAGCATCCTGGAGATTGTAGCACTGGGGGAGGAGGGGATAAAGATTCCTCTGGGTGGGATTTTTCACTTGTCCCCTACACCAATCCCTGGATGGGACATTTTCACTTGTCCCCTGCACCAGTTCATAGTTTTGGCCTTGCTCCATCAATTGCCACCACTTTCTCTTCTCTTCTACATTATCTCCGCCCTACCCCAGCTAATAACCTGTGCCCCAAGCCCCCTACCGCACCCACTCCTTTCCTTCCAACTCTACCTATGCATGGTCTGTCACTGTCACTGTCATCCTGTTGCTCATCGATTTCCTTGAGCGGACACCAGTAATGTCTCCATTGTGAGACTTGTTACTGGTTTTGGCATATTGAATACGCCACGGGTAGCTTGCCAGGTTCTGCCACGGGAGTGAGATACTCTCGGTAGCTTGCCAGGCTCTCCGAGAGGGGCGGAGGAATGGAACCTGGGTCAGCGACGTGCAAGGCAAACACCTTACCTGCTGTGCTGTCGCTCCAACCCTACAGCCCAAATTCTTAAAAGAATTGTGCCCCGTACCCACAGCTTCCACCTTTCACCAGCGGGTCTATGCTGCACTTTCCACAATCTGCCATCTGACTAGTGACTTGCAGAAGCCTCAGCTAGCAGTGACCACCCAGGGCCTTCCTGAGACAGCCTGCCAGTCAGCCTCCTCCGCCCCTCCCCCGCATTTATAAACATGTTCCTTCTAGAAAGATCTTCCCTCGTTTACATGGTGTCAGGAGTGTCTAGATTCTCCCTGACCCGTCTTGGTCAAGTTCACCAGCCTTTTCTCCTCTCCAAGTCTGAAATGAACCCCAGCACCGTCTTTCCAGCGGTTCTCTGTGCGTGGCTTGCATCCTCTCCTTCACTGGTTCATTCTCGGCAGTGATCTCACCGGTTCCTGGGCTGAAGCGGTCACCTCTTGCTGTTGATTGCTGTAGCCTACTGCCCATGCCTCGAGACCCATGTGCATCAAATTCCAAACAAATTCTCTAACATCTTAGTCACCTAGATCGCACAGAGCATGCCGCCCAGCCCGTTCCTCTTTCTCACCCACATATTTAGAAAACTCATAGGTTAACTCCTATTATAAAGCCTTTTAGCAATCCTCTCCTGTCTATTTATTCCAGAGTCTCTGCCTTGAAGAGGACCCAAATCATCTTAGCATATAAAAAGTTCCAATCTCCATCCTAGCACTACCCACAGAAATATAAGCTACCCAAGTCATTTAAATGTTTATTTTTTAGAGAGGCTGATGAACTTAATAATAATATACCATTAAATTGAGTATGTCCAAATTATTTTCAATGTGTAACTACATAAGAATGATTAAATTTCATGTAATTTTGTACTAAGTCCTCAAGACCAAGTGGATATTTTATCCTTAGAGCATCTCTCAGAGCAGCTTCGTTTCAAGTGTGAGATAACCACATGTGACTCGTGGGTATTGTGTCAGGCCGCCCTGCTCACAATGGGCCAGGATGGCCTCTGAATACATAAGGAGGATGACGTCATGGATTACCCACGTCCCACTTCTCCCGTGACCAGCCATTATCCAGAAAGTTCAACGTCCAAGAATCTTGTCCCAGGCCCCATGCACTGCCCACCATCATGAACTTTCTTGCCATATTCATTCAATCACGCCACACTCACACACACACACTGCCACCCGTTTCCACTATAGTCTGGTTTAAGTCAAAGCCCTACCATGAAGTCTGCCCCCAATTCTCCACAGTACTAGCACTGGGTCCACTATTATCACCATCATGGCCTTCATCATCGTCACTGAATTTCCTTGCTGCTCTTAGACGGGAGCTGTCCAATATACATTTGTGATTCATAAAAGAGGGCTAGGGTTGCAACGGAATTCCATTTTGTTGGCTGGCATGATGCCTGCTGCTTCTGGGAAAGTCAGGTTTTGAGCTAGGATTAGCCCTGAGCCATTTCTAATGGGGAGAACGAAGAAAAGACCAGAGTGAGAAGGCATTTTCCCTTCTGTCTCTGGGCAAAGCTCCTAGAGGAAGCACGCTGCTAAACTACCCAATGGAGATTCTGCCCAATGGAACCCAACTATGATGTCTTTCCATTTTTTTAAAACTATTACAGTGTATTAAATACCATTTGGAGAAGTTGTTCTTCACCATGACCTCTCTCTCTCTCTCTCACACACACACACACACACACATACACACACACACACACACACACATACACACCAGAACCAATCCAATTCCTTAATAATCTAATAAATGTTTGACCAACACAGCCAGCACATAAAGAGAAGCATTCCAGTTATGTCTATTTCTCAGATAATTACTTTATAATGTTCTCAGCACTCCTTGTGAGAATCCTGAAGTCAAATTCCTCATGGAACAGAACCAAGAGTATATTGACCCTATGAAACTGACATTCTTCATAATAGGCTTTTCTTAAACTATTGTCTCTCTTTGTCTTCTTCTCTGGACAGTTGAGCTGGATGAAAGGTCCACTTGCTCTAATGATCTTCAGATTATGTTTTATTTTGGTTTTTTTTCCTGTTGCTCTCCTTTTATCAAATGCTATTTGTTTCTGGTTGCTACTCTTTGGTCTTACTGTATCTGTTGATTGTTGATAAGCCATTTCACATCCTTTGTAGAACTAAATGGGAAATTAATTAATTGATTAACATCAAAACAACCATCTACATTGTAACTTCTTGAATTTCTACAGAGAAAAGTGATTATAAAACAAAACCCTAAAGTGCAGATGAAAGCAGACAGAAGACTATCAACATCACTGCGTTCTGCTGCTGTGCCCAGGAAAACAAGTGACTTTGCTCTATCACAGATGATCCTCAGTCACAGGGACAGGTCAGTGTCTCCCAAGGTTGAACCCTTGGGGGTGGGGCAATAGTAGTCTCTAGGGTATCGCTAACAATTTTTAAAAGATAGATTTTTTAAAAAGAAATATAGGTCACACCTGGCTCTGCACTCAGGAATCACCCCTAGCGGTGCTAAGGGGACCATATGGGATGCTGGGAATTGAACCCGGGTCAGCCGCGTGCAAGGCAAACACCCTACCAGCTGTACTATCCCTCCAGCCCCTAAAAAGATAGATTTCTAAGGTGCACAGAGTAATTGAATAAGTTTTAGAAGAGGCAATAACTAAGAATCTTGTCCACAAAGGCATCAAAAACTCTAAGAAGGTAAAAAAAGAGAAAAAGGAAAGCAGAGCAGAAAAGAACTGAAAATGATGTTAAAGAACACCTTTCTTCAAAGCAGACACTACGCCAGCTATTGCCTATGAACCTATTGCTTCACTTAACTCTACAAAATAGAAATGATTTTGTTGGTTCAAATCAACAATTTGAGAAATAGTAATGACATGCAGTAAATCTCTAGTACAAGAGCTTAATGGCTCCAGGGTGAAATATAACAATCTTCAGACACGTTCTCCTAAGGAAATTTGGGGAGATCCTTTTTAGTGGATTATTCATAACAAGCAATACAAAATAAATTGTTTAGGTCCTGCTTTGGGGGCAGGATTTGGGGCTGGGGGTGGAAACATTCAAAATATGGTGGTGGGAAGGTGTAACGGTGGTGAGATTGGTGTTGGACTATTAAATGTAACAAATAATTGTGAACAACTTTATAAAAATTAAATTAAAAAAAAGAAATAGTAATGCAGACCAAAGAAGCACGAGGACCGAGGAGATCTCATTAATGAGAATGATAAGCGTTGACATGCACCGTGCACTGAGTACCCCAGTGGTGTGGTCAGGACACCCCACCCACCCCCACCCGCAGCATTTTAGCAATGTGATCAGTTCATTCTTGGAGGTCATTCTGTGTTCAAATCCCAGCAGCTGTGTGACTTGGACATGACACCGCACTTCCCTGTGCTTCCATTTTTTTAGCTGTGCATGGGGATGGTGAAAATATTTCCCATTCAGTGTTTGAGCATTGTGTAACTGAGACTTGAGCCTGAAAGCTTTGTAACTTTCCACATGGTGATTCAATAAAAAAAAAATACTTCCCATTCATATGCAATTAAAACAAAATGTTGCACAGATAAAATCCGAGGAAAGTTTGGCTATAAATGTCCTTATCCTTCTTGGCCATCCTGCAGAGGCCAGCCCTATGCCCCCATTTTACAGAGAAGGAAGCTTTAATTCTCAGAAATTGCAGTCTGTGGATCAAACTGAAATCTGACACTTGAGATTAGCTCATAAACATAGGTTTATACCCATGATGTTCAGCCTCCCAGCCTTGCACTTGTACTTATTCACAGAAGTTGCCCGTGAGTCCTTCAAAACATTATTGCCACTTAAGTGCTCGGCCTGCAGTGACAAAAACCAAACAGAGATTGAATGGACGTGGATACAGTACTTCATCTATCTGAAATAATGCCACAGCCATGGTTATAGAACAGTCTGGACTCAGTATATCCTGCGTCCCTCTTGGAGAGCCCGGCAAGCTACCGAGAGTATCCCGCCCTCACTGCAGAGCCTGGTAAACTACCTGTGGCGTACTTGATATGCCGAAAACAGTAACAAATGACGATCCTCATTCCCCTGACCCTGAAAGAGCCCCCAATACACCATCGGGCTGCACTAGCATGTGACAGGGACAAATGAAGACGTTACTGGTGCCCGCTCGAGCAAATCTATAAACAACGATGATAGTGATACAGTGATACAGTGATCATTATTTGAATTAAGTATTGCTTTCTCCAAGGTGTAAGATGTTCTATTATTAGCATTTTTGTGTGTGGCTTAATTTCTGATTGTTTTAAATTAAAATAACTATAGAATTTTCCTTTCATAATATTAGTTTTAAAATGAATGTGCACAAAGTGCGATTATAAAAAATGTTTCTTATTTGTCTTTGCAGTCTACAAAATATTTCTCCTATTTTTTAACTGGACCTTGGTGTAAAAAAAGGTTGAAAATCTCTTCTATATTTTCCTTCCTTCACTTACACCGTGGGCCACAGCAAATATTTACCTTTAGTTCTACCTAACTGCTAAGCCATTGGTTATCCACAGCATGTCTAACACTTACAGAAGTTGGTGACTTTTTTTAACTATTTTTATTGAGTCACAGTTTCAGTCATACAGTGTTCCAACACCCATTCCTCCACGAGTGTACATTTCCCACAATCGGTGACAGAAGTTGGCAGCCTTTTGATGATGCAGTTATCTTTAAACAATAACCTTTGTGGATGCAACTTACCCACAATGTGTTGGTGAATTGCACGCTTGTGTTTAAGCAGCAAGTTCAGGCTAGAGAAGAAAGTCAACAATGGTAACTTAAAATCTTTTGAATAGAAAGTAGTCATTAAATGACTATAAGTCATTAATAATTTTGCTGGCATTTCCCTTCTAGTCCTGTCTCCACAAGAAAAGAAGAGTATAAATCTAATGAGGTGGATGGAATTGGGAGAGAAGGTTTGGAGGAAAATAGGAATTTTTTATTCTTCTCCCTAATGACTCTAAAGGTACTGCTACACTTCTTAGAGATAAGGTGATCTCTTAAAACAATATGTGGGCTGGAGCAATAGCACAGTGGGTAGGGCGTTTGCCTTGCATGCGGCCGACCGGGGTTCGATTCCCAGCATCCCATATAGTCCCCCCAGCACCGCCAGGAGTAATTCCTGAGTGCAGAGCCAGGAGTAACCCCTGTGCATTGACAGGTGTGCCCTCCCCCCCAAAAAAAGCAAAAAAAATGAGAAATGCAAGAGTCCAAATGAGACTCTTGAGGACTGAATGGACCAGAGGATAAAAAGATGGGAAAAGGAAAAGGGCAAATTGAGCTAGTCTCCCAGATAATTCCAAGAAAAGGGGTGTATGAAAGGAGAGAGAGAGACAGAGAGAGAGACAGAGAGAGAGAGAGAGTAAAGTGCCTGCCACAGAGGCATGGGGCAGGGGGACGGGTAGAGAAACTGGGGACGTTGGTTGTGGGAAATGTACACTGGTGAAGAAATGGGTGTTGGAACATTATATAACTGTGATTCAATTTTTAAAAAGTTTTTAAAGAAATAACGAACTTGGTTGGAGCTGGAGAAATGAAACTTACCTTGCACTTGGCCAACCCAGGTTTGATCCCTGGTATCCCCATATGCTTCCCTGAGCACTGCCAGCTGTAATTCCTGAGTGCAGAAGTAATCCCTGAGTGTTGCCAGTGTGGCCTCAAAACAAACAAACAAAATAACTTGGCTTGGGCCGGAGCGATAGCACAGCGGGTAGGGCGTTTGCCTTGCACGCAGCCGACCCAGGTTCGATCCCCGGCATCCCATATGGTCCCCCAAGCACCGCCAGGAGTAATTCCTGAGTGCAAAGCCAGGAGTAACCCCTGAGCATCGCTGGGTGTGACCCAAAAAGCAAAATAAATAAATAAATAAATAACTTGGCTTTACTCATTCTTTGAACAACTTACAGCAGAACCTAAATAAAGACCATCTGACTGACTTCAAAGGAAAAGAAGTAAAAGAAAATGGGTGTATTATGGTGGGGGAGGAAGGTGGGGGGAAGGGGGCTGTTATCAAAGACTCCTGGGCCCAATCCACATTCCCAAACTCCCCACAGGCTGCATCTGCCTGGAAATCAAAGATCATCCTCCGTGCTGCTCCTCCAGAGAGCACATGCCAGGACAGGATAAGGGCGCCAAATGCCCACGCCATGGAAGCGGAAATGGAGGGACAGTGGCTGGGAGAGAAGAATCATTCTTAAAGGAGCATTTGTGAAGGTGGGAAAGAAAGTTGGGGAGAAGAATCTTTGCTGAGCAGCTATAAGGTTTGGCAGGATGGACCGGACAGGCAGACCTTGAGTCAAGGTCATTCAGAGGAGCTGCCTGTCCTGACAAGGGGCCTACCCTGGTCTCTGGCCATACTCACCAGAGCATGGTAGTACTTTGTAGAGGATTCAGGGCTCTAGAGCTGGGATTTGGGTCAGCTCAGCAGGGAGGGGACATGATTCCATTTTGCCATCTTAAAGGAAGGCCTCATAAGCACTGGAGAGAGTGGGCAGGATTGCTTACCTTGCAAATGGCAGATCTGGATTCCATCCTCAGCATCCCCATCGAGTCCCCCAAGCACATCCTGGAGTGGATCCCCTGGCAAAGACCCAGGACTAAGCCCTGAGCACTGTTGGGTATAGCCCACAAACTAAAATGAGAACAAGTAAACAAAGCAAGGATTTCTAACACCTTCCCCTTGGGGTTATTTTAAAAAGTAAATAAAAGAACATGCTAAATCTTATCCTAGAGTTTGGTGATCCTAATATACTCTCAATCAATGTTTGTCAAAGTGAATGTACGAGTAATAGAATGCATGAACTGGTACCAAAGGCAGAAAGGAGATTTGAGTAATTTAATTAGAATGTCCTATAGTGGCAGAGCAGGAGAGGAGGATATAAGGGGATTTAAAGTCTAGTCCTAGATTTATCAGTGCTAGTGGAGAGATTTTAACAAATCTCATGTTACAACAGGAAACCCACTTCACTAATTTTGGGGATTAAAGAAGAGAATTTACATGGAAGCACTAAGCAAACTTTAAAGAAGCTACCCCAAAGAAAAGATTTGTTTGGGTTTGTTGTTTTCATTGATGGCTATCAGCTTTTTGTTTGTTTGTTTGTTTGTTTGGGGGTGGGCGTAGGGGTTTTTCTGGAGGTTCACAGGGGCAATTTCTGGCTCTGTGCTCAGGATCAAACTCAGCTGGCCGCATCCTAGGCAAGCACCTTACTTCCAGTACTATCTCGCTGACCCAATAGCCTTTCATTATAGATCTATGTTCAGTTTGGTATTTCACAACCCCAGACCAACCCACCATTTGTTTTCTGAGGGCCTAATTTTATGCTTAAGAGAGTGTGCATAATGTCCTACTTCCTTTTCCCACTCCTGTGACCCCCCTCCCCACACCACATCCTGCACTTTCCCAAAGAAAGTTTCTACACAGGGAGCATCTAATTCGTAGTTAAATGGAAATGCCTTCGTGCCACTTTCCTAGGGAGGAAGACAACCACGGGAAACACTAGACAGCAGTGACCGGGAGACCCAAGCAGAGCTGAGCTGGTCCCCAGCCTGTCACTGTGTTGGAGGTCTCGAGGGCAGAGAATAAGAAAGATGGAACTGAGAAGGACAACGGTGAAGAGAGGAAGAGGGCAGGGTGAGAGGAGGCAAAGGAAGTGGCAGGCAATTAGGGAGAAGAGAAAAACGAGATAAACATCTGGGTCCTGGACATGGGCCCCCCTCTCAGGAGACTGCAGAGCCCCATGGCAAAGCACAGCCAATGTTTACTAGTGTGTGCCCAAGGACTGGAGGGGGCAGGTCCCACTGTGGCCCTGTGACCTGTGATCCCCCCCCCCTTCGTACCATGGCCAGGTCTCCAGGAGGGGCTGTGGTTTGTGTGGGTTTAGGTCCAGTGAGGGAATTGTGGCACATGATGACAATCTAGTGAATCATCGTCAGACCCTCCCCGTGCAAGTCCTGCTCTCCCTGCCCCCGTAACCACATATTCCCTTTGCCCCTTGGTGGCTGCATTTGCCTCTTGGGAAATCAAAGCTTTTATTCCCCCGCATGAATGAAATACCATCTCAAGAGCAAATCAGATCTCTTCGGGCTGGGTAGACAGTCCAGGGGTTAAGATGCATGCCTGCACTGCACGAGGCCAAACCTGGTGGATCCCAGCACCCCATGTGCCCACAGTCATCACCAGGTGCAGCTCTGGAGACCCCAAGCGCTGGCTGCTGAGTTTGGCCCTGAAGCCCACTCCCCTCACACCCCCAGAACCACCAGGAGGCTGGGGTACCACAGGGTCTAGGAGGCACCACACAATCCTTGGGGCTTCCACGGAACTACAAGTCTGGTTGGCTTATAACTGTCAGGGGGAGGTCTCTGGGCTTCTGAAGAGACTTACGAACTCCCCCAACACCACCCCAAACAGGGAGCAATTATTCTGATAGAAAGGCCTAGGGGACTGACCTCAGTGGTTAATGCTGACTAAAGGATTCTGAGCGAATGAATGAACACGCACACACACACACACACACACACACACACACACACACACACACATCCCTGAGTCTTCCCAGAATCCTGGAGGCTGGCAGCACCAGCATCATTGTGTGTCTCCAGACTTGGGTCCTGGTGCTCAGAGGTCTTCTGTTTCTCTGGTACTTACAACAGCGCTGGCAATGAGTTGCCAGGAGATTTCTGAGGGGACTGGAGGCAGAAACCAGCAGAGAAGCCCCTCAGAGGGGAGAAAGAGGCCGAGAGAGATGGGAATGTGTCTGAGAAGGGCAGAGCCCCGCTGCGAACATTGCCAGGCCACTGGGGCTGCAGTCAGAGCAGAGGGAGATGCATCCTGGATGGGCGCCTTCCCCCTCCACCTCCAGGGAGGCTGCAGGGGGCTCATGAGAGAGAACTGGCCTGGAGGGTCCTGGGAGGTTGCTCACGCATGGCAGAGAGAGTAAAGGAGGACATTGAAAGTAGCCCCCAAACAAGTGTGGTTGACAGCTAGCATCAGGAAGGCAGAGGGAAAGAGGGAGAGTGGAGCTGACCCACAGGTTCCCCCTGATGGACACAGGCAGCTGGCCTCAGTGGTCCCTGGAGAGGCAGAGAAGCTCCTCCCGTGTGGGATATTAGCTGGGTTTTACTCCTCTCCCTACCTGTTTAATCCGTCCATGATCCATCCTTGGTCTGCGTCACATCTGAAATCTTGCTGCTTCTCCCTCAGGGAGCCCCCCCTCCCTTGACCTCACTGTAGCTTCTCTACAGTTGCAAGGAGTTATACAAAGAAATTCCATGTACCCAGCACAGGTAGCAGGAACAACTGTTCTTCTTTTTCCCTTTTTTGGGGGGAGGGGGGAGGTGTGTCACACCTGGTGATGCACAGGGGTTACTCCTTCCTGGCTTTGCACTCAGGAGTTACTCCTGGTGGTACTTGGGGGGAACCATATGGGATGCTGGGAATCAAACCCACTGTACTATTGCTCCAACCCCAACTGTCCTTTCTGAAAGGACATAGATCGATTTAAGAGATTTGTACAGTCCAGTATCACAACTAAGATGCTAACACTGATACTTTCAAGCCACAGAACATTTGCATCATGGGAGGGATCATCTCTTTTTTTTTTTTTTTTGCTTTTTGGGTCACACTCAGCGATGCTCAGGGGTCACTCCTAGCTCTGCACTCAGGAATTACCTCTGGCGGTGCTCAGGGGACCATATGGGATACTGGGAATTGAACCCGGGTCGGCTGCGTGCAAGGCAAACACCCTACCAGCTGTACTATCCCTCCAGCCCCAAGGATCATCTCTTGCTCTTCTACAGCCACTATGGGTGACCAGCCTCTTCTTTATTTCTATTACTAATTTATATTATATTTCATAAAGGTTATATAATGGAATTATATAAAATATTACCTACTGGGATGGCTTTTCTCTCTCTAAAACTGAAGATTTTTAGAGAGTGAGATGGTGGTGACTTGTCTCATGAGATTGTTCCTTTTTTTTTTAATTTTATTTTTAAGTCTGAGTCTATGGAATGGATGTATCGTATCACATTGTATCACAGTTTGCTTAGCCATTTAACAAAAGCTCAATGAGTAGTTTCTTGCTTAAAGCTACCATTGATCTTTGGTGCTATTTCTCTTTATTATTCTAAGTCTTGAAATTGGGTTGACAAACAGAACAGTTTTGTTCATTCTATTCCTTAGCTTATGGCGCTGGCTTGAATTTCCAGAATTCTGGAATAAAAGTGGGAAGGATGACATTCTTATCTTGCTAGTTTCTAATGGTAGGGGGGCTGGGGCATTTCATCAGTAGTTACAGTATTACTTACTAGTTCTCTATACTTCCCTATAGGAAAAGAAAGTTCACCTCCATTTCTATTATTTCTATTATCCTTTCTATTATTACTTATATTGCTCTGAGCTTTAATTATAAATATACATTAAATTATATTAAATGCTGGGGCTGGAGTGATAGCATAGCAGGTAGGGCATTTGCCTTACACGCAGCTGACCCGGGTTCGATTCCCAGCATCCCGTATGGTCCCCTGAGCACACCGCCAAGGGTAATTCCTAAGTGCAGAGCCAGGAATAACCCCTGTGCATCGCCGGGTGTGACCCAAAAAGCAAATATATATATATATATATATATATTGCATTGATTGATAACATCTCTGTATTTACTAAAGGGCTATGGTGCTCTATCTGCTCTATCTCTCTCACTGCCTGTGTTCGGTGGTCTCGGGCTGCTTCCCCCATCCTAGAAAGGCTGATGGCAATGGGCAAATGAAGGAAGGAATGAGGGCCAGGTTGGTTGGTGTCAGCTGCAGTTTATTCCATTCCCATCTCCATTCTCTTCTAATTCTCCTCCTGCTTCTGCCTCACTCTCCATTCTACTTCATTCTCCTTCTTGATCCCGATCCCACTTCAATCTCCTTCTGGCTCCTCACAGCCCACTCTTGCAGCCTAGTTAAATCCCAAAGCATGAGGGGTTGGGGCTTACACATACGTGTGGCCATACAATCAAGAGAGGCAAAGTCCTTCCCTCCGGGGAAGCTTCTTCTAGGGCAGATTCTCAGTCAGCAGGACGACCCACCCAAGAGCAGAATCCCATGGGTGTGTTTCTCCTCTCCTTGTCCAACAAGCATATAAATATTCATAATGTTAATCATTTTGTATGGACACAGTAAGAAATACATTAAGCTTATAGGATTGCTCTCCTGGGGCTATCTCACTATATATTTCAGACTATAGTGCTCAGGCTAGATTAGTCTTTCCTAACCCTAGCAGCGTCCTAATCTCGTCGTTACTTTTTGGATCATGACAACATTTGTTCATGACCATGCTCTTAACTTTTAGTTAAGTGTTGTGGCACTTTGGCCTGGCCCATTTCGATGCCAGGATAGCTCACAGCTAGCCCTGGGTCTATTCAGTCCCTGGGACCCTGATTTGGGGGTGCTAGGAACTAAGGGCAACTGAGGTTTAAGTCAAGAAAGCAGATGCCCTGGAGTGAATATTATCCAGAGCCAATTAACTCCAAAATTACAAAGGCATAATATTAACTGTCTTCCTTTGTCCATATAAAAAGGACATTGCTTTAAAGTAAACTATTCAAAAGATATAAGGAGAAGAGAAAGGCAATATTTACTTACAATACAAGTTCAGTGTCCTTAGAAGGATCTGACCTTACAAGTTAACAGAGTCTGATTAGGGGGGAAAGGTAATTAACTGGTTGGGGAAAGGAGCAGATAAGTTACAGAAGTTACAGATAAGCACAGAGGAATGGGAGTGACTCAGGAGCACTGTGATGGGTGTAATCTGATAAACCTAAGCTCTCTGTGGCAAGGGAGAAAGGACAAACCAATGTTATCCTGCAAACATCAGTTGATTTTTCCATTTTTACTTTTAATATGGATTTAACATTTGTATATTAAATGGGTCTTGCATCTCAGTAAGAATTCCCATTTTCTATATTGCTGAGTTATCTTTGCTAATATTTTATCAATGATTTTTGTATACATACATGAATACTAATCTATGATTTTCTTTTTCTTTTTAATATATTGTCAACTGGTTTTAGTATCAGGGTAGTACTAACTTCATAAAATGTATTGGGAACTATTGCTTCCTACTTCCTAGAAGAGGTTATTTAGAATTGGTTCTAACTTTTTTTTTTTATTAAGGAAAAACCATGATTTTCAAAGTTGTTCATAATAGAGTTTCAGTGGAATTGGCTCTAATTCCTTAAACTTAATTTAATTCCCCAGTGAAAATTTCATGGTCTATAATTTGGGGGAGTTTTCAAAGTTATAAATTTAATTACACTTAATCTTTTAGAGCTATTTAAATGATCTACTTCTCATTGGATAAGTTGTAGTAGTCTTTCTCAAACTTCAGTCTATTGTGTACATGTCAAATTTGTGTGTGTACAATTGTTGGCCACATTCCTTTATCATCCTTTGATGTCAGAATTAGTAATGATAGGCCCAGTTTTTGGTATTACTAATTTCTATTCATTTTGTCAGTCCTGCTAGAAGCTTGTCCATTTTCCTGCATCTCTTTTCTACGAAACGGCACTTTTTGGCACTGTTCATTTGTTTTAGTTTTTGTTTCTTTCCTATCTCCAGTCTATTGAATTCTGCTCTTTCCTCTCTGATGTTCTTCCCTCTGTTTCCATATGTATTATTCTATCTTCTCCTTTCAGGGTTTTGAGGTAAGGACCTAATTACCTCACTGGAGGTTTTTCCTATCCTCAAATATATGTACTTCATACTACAGGGTGCCCTCTCAGCATACTCTGATTATAGCCCACCAGTTTGGATAGACTGTGTTTTCATTGTCAAACTATACTTTTAAAATTTTGTTTTGTGGAGTCACACCTGCCGGTATTCAGAGTTTACATCTGGTTCTGTGCTCAGGGATCACTATTGGCAGGGCTCAGGGGCCATATGAGGTTCCAGGGATCAAACTTAAGTTGGCCTCATGCAAAGCAAGCGCGCTATCTGAGGCACTCTATCTCTCTGGACCCCAGTTCAATATTTTTTTAATTTCATCTTGGGATTTTTGCCTCTGATCCATAAACTATTTAGGAATATGCTCTTTGTTCCCAGATACTTGAAGATTTTCCGATTATCTCTCTGTTACTGATTTCTAGTGTCATTAATGGTGACAGGAGAACACATTCTGTGATTTTAATTTTTGAATTATGTTGAGATTTTTTGATAGCTCAGAATATGATTTCATTAACCTATGTTTTGTTGGCACTTTCAACAAAATTTATTCTTCTATGGACTATTTTATAAACATCAACTAAATCTTGATTGATGACTTTGTTGAATTATTATGTCCTTTCTGACTTTTCTATTTAACTTTCCTATCTGTTTTAAAGAGAGGTATGCTAAGGCCTATAATTATGATTGTTAAGCTTTCCACATAATTCTTTAGTTCTATTAGTTTCTACTTCACATATTTTATAGCATTATTTGTTATATCTTCTTGATTTGATAGCCCTTTTGGCATATATTATGTCTTCTCTAGCATATATGATTATAAACATGTACTTATAATCATCCTATTATAGTTATATTTAAAGTGAGTTTTTAATAGAAACTAGATACGTGGGGCATGTTTGTTAATCCACTCTGTAATGTATGTGTTTCTGTATATGTAGACCATTTATAGTTAATGTAATTGTGATATGTTAGAACTTAAGTCTGATATTGTTTTCTGTTTTTAAGATAGTAAGTAAGATACTATCTTTTAAGATAGTAAATGGGGAGCATAGATGAATGTAAAGTAAGAATTTTATATTTTATTCAAATTGGTAACATGAAAATCAGCAGGTCATGATGAGGTATACATAACTCGTCAGTATGTATATACCTATGTATATACACGTACATACCTATAAGTACATTTTATTCATTTACACAATCGTAGCACTGTCGTCCCATTGTTCATCTATTCGCTTGAGCGGGCACCAGTAATGTCTCCATTGTGAGACTTGCTGTTACTGTTTTTGGCATATCAAATACACCACGAGTAGCTTGCCAGGCTCTGCCCAGGGGCAGGTTACTCTCAGTAGCTTGCTGGGCTCTTAGAGAGGGGCAGAGGAATCGAACCCAGGTCAGCCACGTGCAAGGCGAATGCCCCACCCGCTGCACTATTGCTCCAGTTATTATAAATGATGACATGTTAGAACTTAAATCTTCTATTTTCTTTCTCTCCTCTTAATTTTTCATTTATTTCTTTGGTTTCTCCTGCCTTCCTGCTGATTACTTGAGCATATTTTAAAATTATTGTTTTATTTATTTCATTGGATTTTTTAATTTAGTGGTTGGCCTAGGTATCGATTAACTATATCTTACCCATACATTTAAACATGTCCTATGTCTATCCCTGACAGACAATAGAAACACAGTATTAGCATCTTTACTTCAATAATTAAACAAAATTTAGAAAACTTAAAAGAGTAGAAAAATCTGTTTTCTGTACCCTTAATTTTGCTATTTTTCTTCCTTCCTGATATTCCAAAATTTCTTGTTATCGTTTCCTTTCTCTTTAAAGTACTTCCCATATTCATTTAAGATTAAGTCTTCTAGTGATGACAAATCTTGGGTTTCTGTTTTGTTGTCTGCTGTTGTTGTTGTTTTTTTGTTGTTTAATTTGAGGATATCTTCATTTCCCCTCATTCTAGAAAGGAATTTTTACTGTCTCTAGGACTCTGGGTTGACATTTCTTTACTTTCAGCAGTTGAAAAAATGTTTTGTCAGTTCTTTCTGATCTCCAAGATTTCAGAGGAGAAATCCTTTGTCATTTGAATTGTTTTCCCCTATTGATAATGCGTCACTTCTTTCTTACTACTTTCAAGATTTTTCTTTGCTTTTAGTCTCTAAAAGTTTGATTGTGACATGTCTTATGTATTTCTTTCTATTTTTATTTTCCTTAGGTTCTTTCAGCTTCTTGAATATGTTAGCATTTCTTTTACTAAATGAGCCATTTACAGCCATTATCCCTGCCTACTTTTTTATCCCAGCATTTTGTTGCATTTCCTCCTGAGTTCCAGACCATGAATGTTAGACTTTTGTTATATAGTTCCACAAGCACCTGAAACTTCTATTGGTATTTTTTTTGTTTGATTGTTTTTCTTTTCTCTTCTTCAAATAGGGTAGCACTGCCGCACTGTCACAGCACTGTCCTCCTGTTGTTCATTGATTTCTTGAGTGGGTGCCAGTAACGTCTCCATTGTGAGACATGCTGCGACTGTTTTTGTCATACTGAATACACCACGGGGAGCTTGCCAAACTCTGCCGTGCAAGCAGGATACTCTCGGTAGCTTGCCATGCTCTCCCAGAGGGACGAAGGGATCAAACCCGGGTCAGCCACCTGCAAGGCAAACGCCTTACCCACTGTGGTATTGCTCTAGATGTGGCAATTTCTACTTTTCTATCTTCAATTTTTCTTTTCTTCCTTGTATTCTGCTCTTGAAAATCTTATTGTATGATTATTTTTTCTGCTATTGTGTTTTTTGCTCTAAAATTTTCATTCAATACTTCTTTATATTTTCTATTGGCTTGCTTAAACTTTCTATATTTTTCTGCTTTAAACATGTACATATGATTTGTTGACCCACTATTACAATGACTGCTTTCCCCCCCCCCCTCAGTTTTCTAGAAGCTACTCTGGAGGAATATATGACCCATTCCCTTATAGGTCATGAGTTCTCTTTAGCTAGAAGTTTGGGAAAAAATATTTAGAGTTTTTTTGTCAGGTTACATGACTACATGACCTCTAAATTTATTTCATATTTAACACTCATTCAATACAACTCTAACATCTTTGTCATCTTGATGTTGACACCTATCAGTTGCTTTCATTCCATTCAATTTGAGATCTTCTGGTTCTTAGCATAATTGGTGGTTTTTTATTAAAACCTAACTATTTTGAGAATTGTTTCTGGAGCCCCTGAATCTTATTTGACACTCTCCACTTCGCTGGCTTCTGAGACAGCTGTGGCCTGGGAAAGGGAGGGAAATGCCACTTTGTTGCTACTAGGTCAAAATGTAAGTTCAAATTGTAGACATCCTTGTCTATTAATACCTGAGTGGTAAGGATAAGAAAGATGGATGTTCCCATCCCCACTAAATATCCTCTTACCCCTTTCTTTCTGGAAGGGTCAGGAATCATTATTCTTTCCCATGTGCCCTCCACCAACACAAACAGTGGAGGGAGGCAAGGGTTGCAGGGGGATGGCGGGGTGGGGGTGGAGGTGCCTTCACTACTACCAGCCAGAGAGAAAAGAAAGTCCTGACTCTCCTCTGGGAATCCACTGATTCCACCATAGCAGGCTGACTACCAATGGGAATGGAATTGTTTTCTACAGACCTCACTGGTGGGGCTGAGGGCAGCCTCAGGACCAACTGGAGCAGGTGAAGTTTGGCACCCTACTTGGCCCACTCTGATACCACTTCCACAGCACTGGAGTGCCTTGATACTGCCCCAAGAGGGAAGTCAAGGCTCTCGTATATTGTGAGTCAATGAGGTGCTAGAGAAGAGATGTAAGGTCTAAAGTTTCTTCTGCCTTTTTCCTGCATTTGGCTGGAGAGAACAGGACTTTGGCTATGTCCTTTGTGTTTCCACATCACTGTCTTCCTCATGTCCAGGTCTGGGATTCTTGGATCATCTCAAGGACTCTTGCCAGTTTGTTTCTTCTTTCCACTTTGGTCTTCTTTTACTTGTTTTTCAGGCATTGTCCAGGGGGCTTGTTATGGCTGTTGTACACTGGTGGGAGGAATAAGGGTAAGTAAAGTTCTACTCTACCTCCCCAGAAGCTCACCACCTCTATTGTCAAGACCTCTTCAACCAAACTCAGTTTCTAGGACAGAGTAGCAGATTTTAAATCGTCATCCAAAGATTGTGTGAATACAACCACATGCAACTTCTCCACAATCTGAGTGAGCCGCTCCCTGGCTAAGCTTTAAATGGGTCTATACTCTGCGGGGCTATTAAAAAGGGCCTCCAAGAAGTAGGATGCCTTTCATTTTCTAGTAAGCACATCTCTGAAGGGTTCTATGTCTGTAAAATTGAGATAATCAGAAACCAACCTTACAGGCTATGTTAAGGATTAAATAAGGAATCCGCAAAAAAGCACTAAGAAATGCCCCTGTCAAATTTTAAGCTCTCCATAAATACTATTGTGGTGAGAAAAAATGATTTTTTTTGCCAGTTGGATTACATTTCTTACTGATTTGCCTTATCATTTGAGAGGTGACGTCATTTCATTTCATTTTCAACCTGACAATGGTCCCCAGTGCTTAGGCTCTCAGCTTCCGTCCCCGCCTTTGTGGCAAGCCCTGGGTAATCTACAAATGGACGGACAGTCGATGCAGCCAAGGGTCTTTAGAATTGATTGAATCTGGTGTTCCTTCTTTTGTCCAGCCCTTACATAACCCCCTAATTTTTCCATTTTACAAACTCACATATTGGTTTCTTTAAATTCTATGTGTTTGGAGTGGAGCATAATTAGCTCTCACATTCACTTGCCTCCTGTTCTAAAGGCTTTTCCTTGGGTCCCTGTAGGTGGTACCATTATAATAATACTCATTTTGTCCCTGTTGATAACCATCATCACCATGATAACAATAGTTGCTGCTTATAGAGCATTTATTATATCCTGGGCAATTTCTGTCACAACTTTTCCAGATTTTTTCAAGTTCTCCCCACCAAAGAACTGGATTATAAGTCCCCTGACTATGCCTACTTTTCAAATGAGGAAACCAAGGTTTAGAAAGCTAAGTAACTTGCCTAACATTACAAGGCTACTAAGTATGACAGTCTACATTTAAGAACTGACCTGTCAGAGACCTGGCCAAAATGCTCCCACTTGGGAAGTGGGATTCATCTTTTCTGGCAACTACTACCGTGCAAATCAATGATGTCTCACCAGAGACTGTGTTTGCCAAAGGTAAAGCCATTTAAATCCAGAGCAGCCATGGCTCACGAAAATCAAAAATTCAAACAGTCTAACAGGAGGAGGTCTGAGTTCTGCTTAATTGACCCAGTATAATTATTTCCATTGAATTGCTCTGCATCTGGGGATGGGTATTTACTAAGCAGACTGGCCCCGTGGCTCCCTTCAGCACCTGCTTTAGTCTGGAGGAAGTTAATTGCTTGGAAAGTTTTCATCTAAATTACCAAGTTTCTGATTCCTTCCACTGCCAGAAACACACACACACACACACACACACACACACACACACACACTCACACACACACAGAATCAGTGCCAAAGGGACTTTGTACAAACCTATTGTTCAGCTCAGATGCTGCTTCTGGATGACAGTGCTCAAGCCATTCTGGAAGTCCCCACAGCACAGTCATTCCAGAGAGGACTGCAGGGCCCTCCGCACTGCAGGGAGGAGGGTTAAGAGAGCAGCTTGGCCTCTGCACAGTCACTTAGGCCCAAGGCACCCCACAACATCCCCAGCACCCAGAAATGCAAACCAGGAGAAAAAAGCCCAGGAAATGTGCTTATCCAAAGTTGGCCTCTTACATCTCTGTTGAGCCCAAGGAGAAGATAAATTACAGCTTCTGTTAGTACCATAATTGCTTTAATTAAAATTTAGGAGGTCGGAAAAGCCAATTCTGAATGTCAGCTTTCCAATGATGTGTGTTAAGCCAGCAAAAATAGAAATACAGCCCTGTAAATAACTAGCATATTGTAACTGGAGCAATGCGCCTGTGCTGTATTCACGTAGAGTTGGAATAGCAATTAAATGATAACTGGGATTCTGTGCTCTGCCCTCCTCTGCCTTTGCCCTCATTTCACACCCAGGTAACAATTATATGCATAAGACTAGGTGGCTTTTTCCCTTCCCCATCCGAGTAGGAGCTGACCTCGAAGGTCCTTTGAAAATTTTTTCGTGAACTTTTTCCTGAGCAGTGTCTCCAAAATCCTCCATCCTAATCAGTCACTGTACTTGTTTTCTGCACCATGCATTTTCCCTTTTAATTGGACTGGTTTCAGCTTTGTACCATAGTCTGTCATATACAGCCATTTAATTGTGTCGTGTTTCCCTAACAAGATTATAAGCTCTCGGGAGGCACTGAACGTGTTGTTTTGAAAGCACAGACATTTAGAGCTGGAAGGCTCTCTGAGATTGTACTGCAGATGAGAAAACAGGTCACGGAGCTAGTTGGGAATGACTGAGGACTGGAGCCCAATAATCTCAGCGCCCTGTGGGTTCCAACCATGCTCGGTTCTATGTGAGGTGGAGAATGAGTCCTGTTAAGAACTGCCTCACACCCAGAGTGGCTTCTTACAGAAATGCATCTAGACTGTGAACTGTGCTACAACCTCGTGCCACCTGGGGAGGGATTTTCCCTCTCTACCCTGTCTTTCTACGTGGAAGATTTCGGCAGCAGCAACAACCATGTGGCAAGACCACCTCCTAAGACTCCCAACCCAGAGATATGAGTTTGCAGTGACGTGGCTCGTGGGCAATCATGGGATGGGGGGGCACTACGGGCACACTCTCCGCCCAGATAATATCCAGAGCTGCTAGGCGTGAAACAGACCCTCTGCTCCTAAAGACTGATCCGCGAGGTCTTCTAACCCATTTTGGCACCCAGAGCGGCTTCTTACAGAAATGCATCTAGACTGTGAGCTGAGCTAAAATATCAGAAATCCAAAACCATGCGGCCGCTGTCGCGGCCACGCAAGCTCATCAAGTCTTCATACTCAGCAATGGAAAACAAATTATTAAATGATGCCTTTTCAGCAGGCCTGATTGTTGGGGGAAAATTCCAAACAATAATCGGGAGTTCTCTATTGAAATATTGAATGTCTTCAAAGTATAGAGAGAATAAAGTGAAGATCATTAGCTACTTAGGTGGGCGGTGGGTGGGAGGGGGGTATATTGGGGTTCTTGGTGGTGGAACATGTGCACTGGTGAAGGGATGGGGGTTTAATCATTATATGACTGAGACTTAAACCTGAAAGCTTTATATTTTTTTCACAGTGATTAAATTAAAAAAAAAAAAAAGAACTGCCTCAGTCAGGTATATGGGAGAAGATACTAGAAGATACTAGGGGTAACTTTTCTTGGTCTACCTCTCCTTTTATATGCTTTATTTCAAAGTCAGGCCCATAAAACAAAGACTAGGGATGAGAGTCCCAACTCAGAGCAGAGCACGGTACCAAAGTTGACTGAATATGAACCCACTGTGTCTGGGGAACCATGGAGACTTCTCTCTGAAGGACCATGAGTGAGACCAGAACTCATCTTCAGGGACTCATCTTCCTGAAAACCTTCAAATTGGCAATGGCTGGGCTTGTTCTGAACATGTCTCCCCCCTGCCCCTCCCTCGTTTTCTTCTCTCAGGCTCTTTGCTCCAGTTCCTCAGGATTGGATACTTGAGTGGCATTTACAGGCTGTGTGTGCAGAAACACCAGACAAATCGCTCCACTAACTAAGAACGGCCATGCACCACCACCCATGGAATCAAGAAAGAACTATCAATCTGTCAATCCTGTCTGTGTCTGGGCCGGGTGAGGTTTCCCGTGGTGAGTCAAAGAAAGGGCTGGAGCGATAGCACAGCGGTAGGGCGGTCTCCTTTCATGCAGCCGACCAGTGTTCGATTCCTCCGCCCCTCTTGGAGAGCCTGGCAAACTACCAAGAGTATCGCGCTACCCGTGGCGTATTGGTTATGCCAAAAACAATAACAATAAGTCTCTCAATGAGAGACATTACTGGTGCCCGCTCGAACAAATCAATGAACAACTGGATGACAGTGACAGTGTGCAGAAAAGTCAAAAAGGTGGGTGAAACAGGAAATGAGGTTCATGGGGATAGAAATTTTGAAAGATACCATTTTATAAAAATTTTCAGGCTTGAATTACCCTCAGAGTTGCCCCAACTGGAGAACAGGAAGTTGTACATTCATATTCCCAGCCCTTGCAAGGGATTCCCATTCTCTTTTCTCCTCTCCTTTGATCCAGAGGCGTGGGCTCCGGGTGCCCAGGGTGGAGGGGTGAGATTATTGTAAAGGAGTCACAGGTGCTAATTGTTGGAAGTTCAGAACACTTAACAGGAAGAGCATGCTGGAAAGGTATCCAAAGACTTCGGGGCAAAGAACCTGCCATTGTCTGTATCACCAGATACTTCAATCTAGTCAGCAACCACTAGGAAACTTGATAAACAAGTGTCTGTGCCCTTACTTTCTGGTTTCATCCCGGGTACCTCAATCTGGTTATTTGGAGCAGAGATGATGGGGTTCAGACAGCATTTCCAGGATGCAAATACCCTCAGGCCTTAGGACACAGCATTTCCTAGTGGGAAATGTCCTCAGGACACAGTTTCTGGGGTGATATGACTGCAGGGGGAAGACCTTCTGATCAGACTCTAGAACTGCATGCATGGTGAGGTGAGGTAGGTTCCCTAGAGACCACCAGAATTTCCCCCCACATGGCATTTGCTTTTCTGAACCAGGACCAGGTAGAACATATTGTTTATGAACACAGACATTTATGTACTCAGGATCCAACCCTGCTATTGAGTAGAAGACTTATAAAAATTAACCTCTATGAGTCTTGCTTTTACCATCTGTAAAAAATGGATATGATAAGAATCGTGCGTGCCTGTGTATGTGTATATGTGTGTGTGTGTGTGAAAAATGGGTACGATAAGAATACGCCTGTCTGTGTAATTCCACATGTGTGTGTAATTTCACAAAGGCACTGAGCATAGTAATTGCTTGAAGTGAGTTGTGTTTTCCAAAGAAAACCCTGGGAAATCCTCTCATGTGGCCATTAGCATGCTGGGATTATTATCACCATGCAGCAGTTTGATTCTTCCTTCCTGTTAATCTAAGGGAAAGAGCTGGGGACATCCGGCTTCCTATCACAAAAGGTGATGGACATGCTGTGTGTTGGGAGGATGGAACTGGAGTGATCAAATTTGCACCCAGTTTAATGAGAATCTGGCTCCATGGTGTTAGGAAACCCTACTCCATAAAGAAGGAGGGAAAGTATTAATACCCCCCCTCGCCCCCCGCTACTGTGATCATTGTCTGACCCCTAGTCAAGTCAGAACTGTCCTGCCAAGTCTTCCCAAATTTCTGATCTGCAGAAACAGGCTGAAACAATGAAACGATTGTTTTTGATTTAAGCCACTAAGTGGTCATTTGTTACAGAGCAACAGATAGGTGAAATGGCGCTTCATAAATGCGAGGTATTGACATTGTTATTCACCGCGGTACTGGGAAATCATCCACAGCCTTGCAGGTTCTGAAATGTGATTTGGTTTTATTCCACCGAGAGTGAATCAGTATCTCGGGGAAGGACTCTCACTCATCAAGGTCACCAGGGACTGCTGTACCTCCCAGAATGCCAATTTACCAGCAACATAGAAGTGCATGAGGGGAGAACATCTTGTCCTCAGACCAGGTGATTTCCTCTGTGCAAGAAACTTACTTTAACACAATGGGGCTGGTAAGATACTACAAATACTGCAATATGACAGACCCTATTTTGATCCTGACAACACATGGGCCCCCAAGGATCACAGGGTGTGGCCTTAGAGACCCTGATCTCTGTCAGACTCAAGCAGCAATGCATCCTTGGGTACTAGCATCCAACTGGCTGGCCCCGTTTTGCCAAGAGAAGAACCCTAAGAAAACAAACAAAAACACTAAGCATGTCACTCATTCATGGAGCTCATGGTTGCCCTCTACTAGATTAAGAAATGCATGTTTACTCCTAGCTTGCTAAGGAATTTTATAACTTTTCAATAACTAATTAACTTCTCATTCGTATTGAATGTTTGTATCTGATTAGTTTTTATACATCCATAGTTTTTTTTTAGTTTTTGTTTTTTACATCCATAGAGATCCCTGACCAGGAAGAAAGGAGCACTGCTATTTGATACAGTCTTGAATTACAGTCTTGAATTGGGCTGGAGCGATAGCACAGCGGGTAGGGCGTTTGCCTTGCACACAGCTGACCTGGGTTCAATTGTTCTGCCCCTCTCAGAGAGCCCGGCAAGCTACCGAGAGTATCCTGCCTGCATGGCAGAGCCTGACAAGCTCCTTGTGTGTATTCGATATGCCAAAAACAGTAACAACAGTCTCACAATGGAGACATTATTGGTGCCCCGCTCGAGCAAATCAATGAGCAATGGGATGACAGTGATAAAGTGACAGAGATGCTTATTACAATCCTGTACCTAGTAATGAACACACTTAAGTTGTATCTATAATACAATGTTTTCCAGTATGAAGCCAACATCCCCTTTTCTGGAATAAAACAGACTTAGTACTGTTATAGGCCTATTCAGATTTCCCCTTTCAATTTTCTTAAGTCTCTTCATGCATAATAAAATTTTACATTTGTAGGATTTATCTGTTTCAGGTACGAGCATAGAATTATCCATAACATTCTTTAAATTAATATAACTCTGAAAAATAGAATTAGTTTTTAGGGAAAAAACATTTTAAAATGTGTAGTTTTGTGTAATTTCAGATTAGCTCTAATAATCTATATATGTATAGGTGTCACCTTTTCCACAAAAAAGAAAAAAAATAGTGATCTCATCCATATTAGGGAGAGGGGGAGGAAACAGCAAGATAACAACAAGTGGTCAAAGTCATCCAAACTGAAGATTTTGTCTATTAAATTGAATTTACATGGAGGTGGGGTGGGGAGATGTTTGGGAGGGGTTCCTGGGATACTGGTGGAGGGAAGCAGGCCCTCTGGGGTGGTGTTGGAATAATATGTGCATGAAAGTGTGAGTAACAATATTGTAAATCCCAGAACCTCAATGCAAATGGTTTGAAAAAATTAAACAACAAAAAAGCTAAATTATAATTAGCTTGTCTCCAAAGACTAAAGTGAGAATAAAGGAAATCATTTATGTAACCCCAATGATTCAATGGTGTCAGGTCAAGGATCCACACGTGGGGGTCAGAGAGACAGAACAGTGAGTAGGGTGCTTGCCATACACTCAGCCGACATGGGTTGGTTTCTGACATGTCATGTGATCCCCTGAGCCCCAGTCAGGAGTGATCCCTGAATGCAAAGCCAGAAATAAGCTCTGAGCACTGACAGGTGTGGCCTTAAAAGCAAAAAAAAAATTAAAAAAAGAAAGCATATGTGTTCATCTCCCTGAAAACAGTGGTCCAGGTGCAGGATATGACAACCCATACCCAGGACCCAGACATGGTCTCCTCCAGATGGCCCTAGGTTGGCCCATCTGATTTTTCTTAATTGCACAGCTTTAATACAGAGTAGTTTCACTCTGGTTAAAAGAACTTAGTCCAGTAGATATGAATAGTACTCTATAAAAAACAATAATGTCCTATGTGAAATAGCCAGATACATTTAAAATATGCTAGATTCAGTAAAATTGAAGAAAAGGTTCATTACTACAGGACTCATCAGAACTTTAAACATGCCAATTCATGAAGCAATCAGCGCAGAGGAAGATATAATACAAACATGAATTCTCCTATATACAATTATTTCCCCCAAATTTGATGAACACAGTTTTAAAAATAGCTTCAATCAAGTCACTCTCTGAACTAGGACTCATTCTGACTGCTTAAGTGGTCTTTTTACATAAAGACCTTTTCAGACTCATGAAGAGGATTTTGTCAATTAACTCAAAAGATCCACCTCATTTGACTTTTGCTCCATACCCTATTGAGTGATATTCCCTTTTTGGCCTTCTGAAGTTCTGAATCTAGTGGAGTTCAGGAGGTAAACAAACATAGGGATGATGCTAATATGGAGAGCCTATAATAAATGCTGGAAATACCAGAAGTGACATTATTATTATTATTATTATTATTATTATTATTATTATTATTATTATTATTTTGCCACACCCAGTGATACTCCTAGCTCTGTGCTTAGGGATCACTCCTGATAGGTTTCAGAAGACCAAATATGGTGCCAGGGATTGAACCCAGACCATTTGTGTGCAAGGTAAACACCCTATCCCGTATACTATTGCTCTGGACCATAGAAATAACTTTAGAGAGAGGCAACATTCAAGGTAGGCTTGAAGACAGAAGAGGAATTTGACAGAAATTCCACCAGCAGAGTTGGAGGGAAAGAAAGACAGCACCAAGAGAGCAGAGACCTAAGGAAGCAGGAAATAGCATTCAAGAAGCAAACCTCAAGCTTTTGGGTGGAGGGACAAAGCTGTCCAGGCAAGAGAGCTCTAGAGATCTACCAAAGACACTGGAGAGAAAGGAAGATTGAGGAGCCAGAGATTCACTGGAAATGAGCAAGGGTAGCAAGATTCTTCTCAGGAGCTGGGAAGAGGTCTGAAGCTAATGGGTGGAGTGGACTGGGGGAAATAAAATACAGGAGATCAATGAGGAAGGTACAGCATTACCCCCCTCAGGAATGTTAGCTGAGACTGGAAAAAACATGGCAGTTCCATAGTCCTCTGTACACCTCTCTGTGCAAATGGAGACAGGATATTAGAACATCTGCTGTTAAGAAAAAGTACTGAGCTCTGGGCTTGGGGCTCTTTGAAAACTCATCAGCAGATCATTTCAGGCTTGAAACTTCACACAATGACAAAACAAAGAGAAAGCACTCTGGGGTGAGAGCACATGAACAAACCCCATTAATCCAGCCCTGCAGGTAAGAAAATAGGATTTATCCTGGCTTAGCAGTGCAGGAGACAAGAGGGGTTAGTCAGTCTTCCCTGGGGCAATCATATAATGGCTGGCATTGTATCTCTTAACCAATCTCAGCTCTAAACTCTCCCACCTAGCTGGAGGATATTCTGTGTGAGTGGGGGTTCCTGTTAGTGCTATTCAAAATGTCCAGGGTTTTGTACATCCTTTGTCTTCACTTATTAAATTATTACAACTAAGTGATCCTGTATAAACTAATCAGGTCATTTAAGGAGGTAGGTTCAAGTTTTAAATCAGAGATCATCCAATGCTATAAGCAAAGGTATGCCAGGTCTCCTAGGCCTCCAGGAAGCCACCTCACCTCAGCAGAAGGCACCTCACCAGAGGAAAACAATTTCCATCTTAGTATCTTCTGCAAGTAGTGGATTCCTCATTTGCTTTGTAGGGCTCAGATACATTCCTTTCCTTTGCCCTGTAAACTATCCAACTTCTCTGGTAGCTGTCACCTGTTGGAGCAGGAGATTCAATGGCAGGGTACTGGAGTCGGGGGAAGAAAAGATGTCAGGACATTTCCCCCTTTTCTCTGTTTGACAGGTGTCTTTGGTGTGGCTCCAGCCCCTGCTGGGCAGTCCCTGGTGTGGTAACTCCTACTAGATGGCCCTAGCACTCTGACCTTTGTCATAACCTCTCTTTTGGAGCTTATAGACACTCCATACATATAATCAGAAACTATATAACCATTTTAATTCATCTGTAGGTTGCTTCTGGATACCCTGCTTAGTTCTTGAGCTCTCTAGGAACCTTTGTAATCAATCCTTACATTAAGTTCCAGGTATTAAACCACCTGGTATATGCTTTGTTTCCCTGATTGAATTCTGGCTATCTCAAATAGTTCAGCCCATGACAACCCGCCACTGGATTCTTATTCTTGGTTGTGTCTTAGAAAAGTAGTGTTAAACCACTGTGAATTAGAGAGCAATGCATAGCACTCTCTCTCTCTCTCTCTCTCTCTCTCTCTCTCTCTCTAGATCTCTCTCTCTCCCTCTCTCTCTCTCGTAATGCTCAAAGTTTTGTATTTGCTTCTGAGAAATCCATAAGATGAAAAGAACGTAACATGTCCTGCAGGGAAAAATAATTGATCAAATGCATGATATACAGATTGGGCTTAAAGGTCTTGGTCCCAAAATGTATCTCAATTTAGAAATGAAAAACAGCTTCTCTTTTTCAGACTATGTGACTATATTTGTTATTCTTCCTATTGTCGTATACATCTGGTTAGGGAGAGAGTTATTGATTAATTCCTTCAAAAATATTTAATGAAAATATTTAATGAAATCATGATAAGTGAAAATGTTTATCATGATTATGTTATTTGTATCTACCCATTCTGCCTCCCTAATTCTCCTGAAAAAAATAATCAGTTTTTCCTAAGGATGAAGTAGCAGCACTTCACTTTTCCACTGTCATTTGTGTAGACCTGATTATACCTCACACATCAGGAGTTGGCATGTGACTCAGGCCAGACCAATCAGAGTCATCAGATGTTCATGGCCATGGAGATGAGCTTGGAGGGTAGATTAGGGAAGCACCTCTCCTTTCCCCAAACACACACACACACACACACACACACACACACACACACACACACACCATGGAAAATTCTGGGAAGTAATAAAGCCACTAGTCCTAAGGCTGACCCACCATATGGATACAGAAAGATAAGACCATTCTAGCAGCAGACCCTGAGGAGACTGGACCAATCACTACAGAAAGGGCCCAGAGCAAGGGTTCCTCAAGAACCCCCAATTCCCTCTTTTAATCTGATTTGCCCTCAAGATTCAGCTAGCCCAGACCAGAAAAGGCTGAATCCACCCTCCAAGAGAAGATCCAGCAGGAATAAAGGTCAAGAAAAGGAGTGTTTGGGGCTGGAGCAATAGCACAGTGGGTAAGGCGTTTGCCTTGCACGCGCAGACCCAAGTTCAATTCCCAGCATCCCATATGGTCCCCTGAGCACCGCCAGGGGTAATTCCTGAGTGCAGAGCCAGACATAACCCCTGTGCATCGCTGGGTGTGACCCAAAAGGCAAAAAAAAAGGAGTTTTCAAAGAGAATCACCAACCACTTCCAACTCTACCTACTTGGCAACATCCCTAGGAACAGACTCTTTCCTAGCTATAAATCCCCATGTGGGGGCAAATTAAAAAAAAAACCTATAAAAGCCACCTCATACAAAGGAAGGGCACAGATATGCTGCCCAAGCCTGTGGGCCGCTTGTGCCCATGTGGCCGAGCACATGAAGTGCCTACATCTGCCCTCTTGAGATGTGTACTTTCATGCTTTCATATCTAATGCTGGGATGTATGTAGGGGCTCTCTCCACATTTGGAGAAGCCCACATTCTCTCTTGAGCATGTTGCTCTTCTCTCACTTTCTCTCCCTCCTTCTCCTTCCTAAAACCCTCCAAATAAAATCTGTTTTACTTCACTCTTGGTCTTCTGAAATTCTTTTCTGTAAGGTAAGGCAAGAACCCAGTAACCCTGGGTCAGGTCTAGGACTGACTTTGCTTTCCTACAAAGAGCAATTCCTCGCCCCAACCTGAGTCCATGGCTCCCCCAAGAAATCAGGTTGGGGAGTGGGAGGCATCAACTCCCAAGGTGAGAAGACCTAGTGAACATTAGGTGTGGCTTGATGGCCACCTCGTGGGGCTGACGGAGCTCTGGCCTGTGCCTCAAAAGGGCTCATGCCAGACTTTGTCAGTCCTAGGCTTCCCAGCCAGTCCCGGGCTGGCAGAGGTGGATCAGGAGAAAGTGACTGTCTCTCTCTTCTCTGTCTCACACAAGCCACCCACGGGGGGCCTACCAACTTCAAGCTTAGGAATGGGCACATGACCTACTGCAAACCCATAAGTTCAAAGAGCTAATCGTGGTGTTTCGCTTGATCAATCGCAAAAGAAATTAATTTTCCTCAGATCTGAGAGCCCTGAAGAGGCAAATCTATAGTTCCTATATCAAGGAAGACTGACTCCCAGTGAAACAAGGGAGATATGAACTTAGGTGGGGAGAGGCTTTCCAGGTTCTGAAGGCATCGTTTGAAGCTCTTTAGTTGGTTTTAAAACCAACTTTAGTTTGTCTTTATATATTTGAAAATATGTAACCGTATACAAAAGAAAATCAGTTTATATATACATGATTAAGGAAGTTTGAGTTAAGTTTCCCTTTCTTGTAAAGAGTTCCAACTAATATACCTATAACAAGTGAGACATTATGTTAAGCACCGTGGAGGATCTCAAGATGAGCAAATTCTCAGGTAGTTTAGAGAGGAAAGAAATGGCTCCATTACCTGAGCAGATGGTATAATGGGAACATGAGACAGAGAGAAAGCACAACTACACCACTTCTATTTTGCCTCCATTGGTTTAGGAAAAATAATCTTCACATGGAGAGGGTAGAACAAATGATTTCTCAGGTTTCAGAACTCTGAGAAGTGAGATAGAAGAAAGCTCGTTACTTTTGTATGAATCCAAATCACTTTTTTCATCTGAGTCACACTGAAAAGTTCTTACAGAACGGAAAGGTGAGAACGTCAAGTTACTGAGAAGAGTCTTTATTAGAGGGAATTTTTGAACAATCCAGATTTTTTTAATGGAGTCTGCTGTTTACAATTCAATGAGTTATATTTAATCTTTGGAGCATTAAACAGTTGATTTTTGAACACAGAAAAATATGTTCATTTTTCAATTAAGTTTTTTTGAAGGGACAAATTCATTCTATCTTTTCACCAGTTATTGTATATGATAAAAAGGAAAAATAATAACAAAATACCTAGTCTGAAAAACAGGATTATTTTTAATCTTCAAATTGAGGGTTATCTCAGGATTAAGACCCTTAGGTACAAGCTGTACATTCATGAATTTGAATGGGATTTGAATTGGAGTTTATTGTTTGGCCAAATTCTTTCCTCAAGAACAGCGAGAGATCTAAAAGAACAAGTTACACCCAACCATGCCAATCTCCGTTCTTTCATAAAATCAAATGGGCATAAAAGGACCCGCATAATGTAGCCCAAGTGGCAAAGTGATTGGCAGTTTTTTCCCCTTGTTTTGGAAATTTCTCTCCAAGTGGAAAACAAAGCCACATGATAAGTACAAATAAGATGATTAATTGATTAGACCCAGAGTGTATGATCAATGTAGAAATTGCAGGGCATTGTCCAGGGATTCCTCTGAGGAGTTATTCTATTTTATTGGATGGAGGGCTGGGATCTTAGACCACACCAGGTGGTGATCAGGGCTGACTCCTGGTTTTGCACTCAGGGATCACTCCTGGAGGTGCTCCAGGGACTCTATGGAGTGCCAGGGATTGAACTCCAGTGAGCTGTGTGCAAGGCAAGCACCCCACCCACCGAATTATCATTCCAGCCCCAGGAGTCTATCTAATTTCAGCTGACATATTAGTGACTTGATACCTTTAATTCTAAAATCACATAATCCTCAGAGAGATTGGTTGACAGGTTCGGGACCTATAGGATTTTGAGGTATTTTTTGTTTTGCTTTCGTTTTTGTGTGGTTTTCATTTGGGTTTGGTTTTGAGACAATGCCTGGTGGCTCTCAGAGCTTACTCCTGGCTCTGCACTTACTCAGAGATCACTCCTAGTAGGGCTCTGGGGTGACAGGGATTGAACCCAAGCCAGCCACGTGCAAGGCAAGTGCACTTGCTGTACTATCTCTCCATCCCACAGAACCAAAAAAAAAAAAAAAACTTAACAGGCTACAGTAATTTACCTTAAAAAACAACAAAATTATTTTAAATTGAAAGGTAAAAATACTACCCTTTTTAAGATAAAAAAAAAATTAAAACTGCAGAGTGAAGAAGACCTGGCTTAACAGCATTTCTTTCTCTGAACATGTAGGCAGTCTACTAGATCACAAAGTACAGAATGATGTTGTTACAATGGATGCTCAGGTTGAATATTTGCATGGAAAAGGAGAATTGCTCATAACATTTTCCTAAATAGGTTCAACTCAGTTTAAAGGATACAGAAACAAAAATGAATTAAAGATAGACTCAAAAGATAACAATGATGAACTCAATGGTGAGAATAAAGGTAATCTTGTTTTCTCTTTATGTTGTTTTCTTCATACATTGCTGCAAGTATGTTTTATATTCAAAATGTCCATTTAGCAAAACATGGATCAAAAGTATAGTGTGACTAAATAAAACAAAAGGCACCTGATCATCAATGGCATACAGAGAATTCTGTTTTTCAGAAAACAGGCTCAGCCGTGTCCTGTGCTCTGATAGGCTTCTCCTGCCTTGGAATGTGGATGGCTGTTGAGCTGTTAAGGTTCTCAGCAGGGCAGAACCTTATTTATGTCAAGGGCCATGTGCATATTTTTATAGCATCATTCATCAGCCAGACAACCCCACAGACAGGACACGAGAAGCTAACAAGAAGCATCCACGTTTTGTCCCATCATGTATGAGGGACAGACCATATGATTCCGCAGATGTTCTTCACCTCTAGCCTAGATCAACAGAACATGGAAGAAGTGAGAGGAGGGGAATTTCCTAGTCCAGGACTTTGGGGACAGGCAGTTAGCACTTCCTGACTCACAGAGAAGCCACTGGCCTGGTATGGCCTGTACAAGGGCCACCAGGCCCGGAGGAAGCGCAAGCTTGCCATGTGGTATGACCAGACGGAAAGATTCCGACCAGTCCCTTGCTGAGGCAGTCATCTGTTACAGGCACCAGATATATGAGTGAAGCAGCCTCCCTTGGGCTCCTTCCACTTGGCAACCCTGTCAGGATTTCAAGGAAAAAGCTCCCAGGGATGTGCTCAAGGCCCGAATCATGAGAGATAAGGAACGATGTTTAGTTTCTGAGTTTGGGAATAGTTTGTAACGGGGCAGTAGGACATTGGCACATACGTTATGTCGAGTTTGATCTTCAGGGGGGACTAGTGAGGGTTTCTGAGCAGAAGACACATGGACCATTCTGCTCAGCACTGACATCACAGTGCAGAAGAGTCACTGAGACAATGTCCGGACGACACCTCAAGGCTTTGCAGCAAGGTGCCAGTCACTGCGACCTGCGCAGCTGGATTAAACCACAGACACCAAGTGTTAGCTCCATCCTCCGGGTCTCCCACATCAAAAGGAATCTGAAAGGGCCCAATAGTATAGCAGGCAGTGTGCTTGCCTTGCATGCAGCAGACGTGGGTTCAATCTCTGGCACCCCAACTCGTCCCGCAAGCCCTATCAGGAGTGATTCCTGAGTACAGAGCCAGGAGTAATATAAGCTCTGAGCACCATGGGCTGCTCCTTTCCCCTAATTTCCACGAGAGAGAGAGAGAGAGAGAGAGAGAGAGAGAGAGAGAATGCAAGCAGTTGGAGTTGAGTTGAGATCACAGTTCCTAGAGCCTTTGCTGGCTCATGCCTTGCTTTGCCAGGTGCCCTTACTAAATCTTCCATCTCTTCCCCCTTTCTCTCTTAGGCCTGGATTTTCCTGTTATTCCCTCTTGGCATGAGCCACCTGGCTACTGGGACTCACTTCCCCGGGTCAGGAAAGCGTCCTTCATGCTCACGCATGGCTGTGACTGTCACAGCCGGAGTCCTGAGGCAATTTCTGAAAAGAATGTGAAGAGTCTCTGCCTTCATAGTATTCCACAAGCAGAGGATTCTGAAAGAGAGAAGCGTTTAGATGCTTTCTAGTATTTCCTCAGAAATGTATATGAACTCTACACACTCACATATTCTTTAAGTCAAGTTCCAGAAAACTGACATGAGCCAGTTGTTTCTGAGGCAAGAGGAAGCAGGGATTCGCCCTGAGAATCAACAAGGAACAAGTTAGAGAGGGTGTTGGAAAACAACTCAGCCAGCGCACTCCCTCCCCAAGTGCTTTCTTTCATGATTGTTTGTATTTATTTTATTTTTATTATTTTTTTACAGTAGCACTGTCTTCCAGTTGTTCACCAATTTGCTCAAGTGGGCACCAGTAACGTCTCCATTGTGAGACTTGTTGTTACTGTTTTTGGCATATCGAATACGCCACAGGGAGCTTGCCAGGCTCTGCCATGCGGGCGGGATACTCTCGGTAGCTTGCTGGACTGTCCAAGAGGGACGGGGAATCAAACTCGGGTCGTCCGCATGCAGGGCAAGTGCCCTACCCACTGTGCTACCGTTTATAGTACCAAGCATTTATCATGACGTGAGTAACATCTTTACCTGTGCTTCCCTTCACTTCTTCCCTGCCTGCCTACTAGGTCTGGGAGGGTAAAGTTTCTGCCCTGGGTGCACTATGGAATCCCCAAGACCTAATATGACCCCTGACCTGGTGAGGACACTCAATGAATATTCATGAAGTAAATGAATCATGGGAGACTTATTTAATTTTCCTGGGCCTATCTTTGTGTCTCTCGGATTCATTTACTGGATACATAGATGGAAAACTTTCCACACACATCAAATTCAGAGGAAAGAGAGAAATAATGGGATTGCCAGAAACCAATTATCAAAAATTCCAAGTTTGGACTTGATATATATTCATAAATAACTAGAGGACAGCAGCAGGGTGGTGAATTAAAAATAAATCATTTTCACGTGATTCACGTTGCTATCTTTCCAAACATTGTCATTTAGTCTCTTTTTTTCCAAACATTGTCATTTAGTCTCTTTTGACAGGACATCACCCAGCAGAGAAGAATAAAACAACTGTGGTGATTGGACAAAATCTAACAAAGTTACGACTCTCTTCGCAGTGTTTGTTGTTTATGTTCTATGAATTCATATTTAAATCAGAGCCTCGAAGATGAAAGGAACGAACATCAGCTTGAAGAGAGAGACAGACATACATGCCCCCATGGAAAACAACTGGGCTTTTAGCAGATGCCAGAATTCTGGGAAAAGGGGGGAAGCATTAGAGAGGGGAGGAGCTGTCAGTCTTTGTTTCATTTCAGATCAATGGTAAGTGCATATTCCAGCCCCGAGGAGCTCTGAGGCTCAAGATAAAGAGTTCCATATGGTGATGCAAATTAGGACCCGTAGGCGAAGGTGTCTGAAAGGAGCTAGTCACCTGGGGAAAGGCAGGGAAGCAGCGGGAAGAGAGAGTTGGGAGGACTGGGAAAGAAAGTCTTTGAAAGTTACCATTGAGGAAAACAAATTACCAAATGCTTTCTTTTCAGCAGATCGATATTATCCAAATCAATAATAGTGAATTTTTTGTTTAAATATTGAATGTAATCAAAGTAAAGTGAAAGTAAAGTGAAATTTACCAGTTACACATGTGGGGTGGGGGGCTGAGGAGGTGGGGAAAGGGGGGAGGTATATCGTGATTCTTGGTGGTGGAATATGTGCACTGGTGAAGGGATGGGTGTTTGAGCATTGTATAACTGAGACTTGAACCTGAAAGCTTTGTAACTTTCCACATGGTGAATCAATAAAAGAATTAAAAAAAAAAGTTACCATTGAGGGCTTACGCTGTTTGCTGTTCAGTTGGCACCGGGTTTGGGAATCTCTGGTTCCAGACAATGGAGACCTGCACCTGCAGGCTTCATGCGCTAGTTCTAGATCAACCCCCTCCTCCTAGACTCTGGCTGGCCTTCACCTCCAGCCTGACTTCTATTCCATTTTGATCTCTACTGTCAATGGGTGGGTCTCTCTCTCTGTGCAGCCTCTTCCAAGGCTCCCCTGAGCCCAAGGTGAGTTTCTCTTTGACTCCTAACTAGTCTATTTGGTGCATCCCAGTTGGCAAAACGCGCCCACAGCCCTTGTCGCTTTTCAGTGTCAGATTAGAAATCAACCCTTTAAGGAATCCAAGGAGGAAAACAAAAGGCAGCAGTAATTGCTCAGGTGTGTCTCTGCAGCTGGGCAAAGCTGAGCCTTGAAGAGGAGGGCAGGTTAAGGGTTAAATTTTCCTTTGTAACTGTTTGACTGCTTTGAAAAAGGTTTTCTTCACGACCTCCCACTGGGCAGGAAACTGTCACCAAATGGGCCAACAAACTGCCCTAGGAACTGTAAGCAAACATTTGCCAGGAAACAGTTAACAGTCAACAATTGTTTAGATATGCAAATTAAGTGACCTATGTGTGATCCCCTTTGATCTATAGATGTGATTCCCTTTGATATGTGAGATTTTCATTTCTCCCCCAAAAGGGTATAAAAACAGCTAGCTTTTTGAGTTCAGGGCCTTCGGCTATGCCACGTTATTGAGGCACAGTTGAAGGTCCCAATATAGCTATATTGGCTTAAATAAACCCCGTGCGTTTGCAGAAAGAGTTGTCTTGGTTGTGTTCTTTCGTCTCTCCGAGCCTCCCCCGGGCAGAGATCTGCCGCCCCTAACAAGCTTAAGTCCCTCTCTCACTTCTTTTGAGCCTCTTTTCCCTGTGGTTACGATTTCAGACTCTAAGGGGCCCGAGCCATAGCACAGAAAATAAGGAACACACCTTGCATGTGACCAACCCAGGTTTTATTCTGAAGTCAGTGGGCTCCTGGGGCACTTATGTGAAACAGAGTGGAGAGAGATGGCCACTTTCTCCTGATCCACCTCTGCCACCCTGGGACCAGCTGGGAAGGCTAGGACTGATCCAGTCTGCAATGAGCCCCTTCACAGCGTGGGCCTCCAGTCCTGCCAGCCCCACTAGGCAGCCGTCAAGCCACAGCTGACATCCAGGAGTTGTTCTGCCTGGCACAGGAGTTAATCCCCACCACCTGATTTCTTGGGGAGCCTCGGACTCAGGGCTGGAGCAAAGAATTGCTCTTTGCAGAAAAGGAAGCAGTGTAGGCTTTCCCCAGGCCTTCTGGGTCCTTGTCTTTCCCAAAGAAAAGAATTTCAGGAGGAGACAGGCAGTCAAGTAAAAAAAAAAAAAAGAGTTTATCTGGAGGCCTTTGAGGGAAGAGAAAGAGGGAGAGACAATAATTCACTCAAGAGAGATCACGAGCTTCTCCAGAGACAGAGAGAAGCGCAGTACAAATCTCAAGAGGGCAGACGTTGGTGACACACATGCATGGTCACAGGCAGCACATGGGCTCCGGCAGTTGATGCACATGCTTCCTTTGTTCAAGTTGGCTTTTCCCCAAGCTGTTCCACATGGGGCTTTCTACCTCGGTAAGAGTCCATTGCTAGGGTATTTGCCAAGGGGGTAGGGTTGGGATTGATTGATGTTCTTCCTTGAAATTCCTTTCCTTGGCCTTAGTTCCTGTTGGAGCTCCTTGCAGAAGGGAGTCCAGCCTTCTCTGGGGCTGTTGGCATCAGGCCTTAGTCCCTGCACTCACAAGGCAGGTCCTGATAGCTTTAGGGCTATTGGTTTTATTACATCCCAAAGAATTCCATTGCCATGGGGGACCTTTCCAGCACCCCATAAAGTCCTCTAAGCCCAACCAGGAGTGACCACTGAACACAGAGCCAGGAGGAAGACCTGAGCACTGCCAGGTGTGGCCCCCAAACAAAAACAGCAGCGAAGAGTTGAGGCTCTGAAATCTGATGGGTGCATAGCATCTGTGCCGTTGGCTGGCCACACGGCCTTGGGCATGTAACTGCACACTTCAGGGTCTCAGTTTCCACATCTAGAAGCCAGAGATAACAAGAGTATCTCCAACAGGGCGGTTTAATTGAGGATTAAAGAAGAAAATTCCCATGAGGCACTTAGAAAACAAGCTGGCATGCCGTGCTCACTAACTGCATGCTAATTGTAAATAGTCCTAGACTTAAAAAAAAAAAAGACAACAAAAATTTGGAGGGGGGGGTCTGTTAATAAAATATACACATAACAGCACTGTCTGGATTCTAAGATCTCTGTTTCACTTTTTACATTTATCTTTTAATGACAGAGCCTCTGTGTTTCGCATCTGGCTGTTGTAATAACCCACAGAAAGCAAGGGTGAGCATAGGGGACACAATCACCCTTCCCCACCCCAACAATAGTGACAACGCACAAGCAGGAGAAAGTCAGGTTCAGATGGAGGCCAGGGGGTTGTTCTCCAGAGGTTGATTGTCTGTTGCTTTCCAGGGAGCTTTTTTCCCCCCAGTAATTCTCCACTTGACCCAGGTTATTCAACATGGCATTCATGCATCTAAGCAGTTATTGTGTAGACTGAATTCTTTATTCTTCGAAGACTTGCATGACTGTCACAGTTGCGGAAAGAGGTGAGCTAAGAGTCATCTTTGTAACATCTGCCAGGCACACTCATTCTTATTTGTGACCTAAAGATAAATGGATTTTTTTTCCCATTTTTTTTCCCTAAAATACCCAGTGAGTTTTCTGATTCTGTTGTAGTTTGATTTGTACTCTGCATTGTCTCCCCTCCCACCAGCCCCATTTTACCCCAGGAATGTAGAAAGAAGAGAAAGATCTCATCACGTGTGCTGAGCTGGGGAGAAGAGAAGAAAAGACATGCCTAGAACTTTATTTTTCCTGGAGGGAAGATGTTTTCCCTAAAACTTCTCTCCTCCTTAAGCCTTCCTGAAAACCCCAGAGAAGCATTTTCTCTACACAAGACATCAGGACGCCTTCACAAATGGCAGGGGCTGTAAGGGGGCAGCTTCCAGCCACTCTCCTTTGGCCTATGGGGCATTGTTTTCCCAAAGCAGGCCAAGTGTGAGCAACCATGTCCTATAACATCCAGTCAAAGGAGTTCAAAGGTCAAAGAGGAACACAGCTGAGAGGCAAAGACCTAGCTTTGTGGGCACCCTCTTTCTAGAAATGCCCATTTCCTTATCCCTTATCCCAGCCCAGGGTCCAAGTTTGGAACCTTGTATGAGAAACAATGACTAAGTGCTTATAAAGCCTATCTTATTTCATGCTTCTAATAATCCAGGAGGAAAGGCCTGTCTCTAATCAAAGGATGGAGAAGTAGAGGTATAGAAAGGTCACCAGGACCAATATTACAAGGTTACAGAGAATGTGAGGACCAGCACTAAGACTGACACCCAAATTCTTCTGCTACCAATGTCCTCTCATTCAATCACTAATAACAATAATAATGATAATATCACAATCATCAACACTGTGTGCCAAGCACACAAACAGCTCCATTGTGTTTGCACACCGTATTATAATACAGAGACATTCTCCCAAGAGAATTTCTAATATAATGTCCCTGTTATAGGGTAGAAACTTAAAGAAGCTCAGTGACATGCTCACTGTCACACAGCTCTCAAAAGTCAAGCTGGTCCCATTGCTCTACCCACACCTCACTGTTAAAATTACTTGGGAAGACCCCAAGAAACATTGTTCAGGTGGGGGCCTTTGCTGCCAAAACTTTCTTGTCCAAGGCAATTTATCTCTATTATTGAATTGACCCACTGCTTCCTAGGGACTCTAAGGGATTTCCTGGAAGACATGTGCCCACTGGAAATATACAATCCATTCAAGGTTGAGATGACTGAGCACCAGTCAGCCCCTCACCCTGTGCTGGGTCCTTTTCCATCCCAAGTTCCTTTGATCTGGGATTTCACACCATTCTGGAGGTGGGCGTGATCCTCCCTGTTTTATAGGTGAAGAAGTGCTTATTTTCAGGGAGAAAGAAATCCATCTGCTTTGGGCTCTGGCCAGGAATTCTCCCAGGTCAATCCTCAGACCGGGCAGCTTCTCACAGAGCAGCTGCACTCACACTTAATTTTTTTCTTAATATTCAGCACATGCATGAACACACACACACACACACACATACACACAAATAGAGCCTAGCTATTTAAGAACTAAATATAGAACCAATTGCTGGGTTCAGTGTTTATTCTAATCTGTGCAGGTTCATAAAGTCCACTTTAGACCAAAATAAGGCTGACTCACATATGTAAAAGAAAATCAGTTCATATTTACAAGCTCCATAAAACCTGCTGCAAATACTTGGGTTAGAAAGATACAGCAAATGCATTTACAATCGTACCCAAATGTCTCACTAGCAGTGATCTGGAGGAGGTTCAAAGAGGGTTGAAAACCAGGAGAGTATAAGACTCAAGTAATCTATGAGGGTAATATATTCTAATTGCTAAATGAACAGGGCAATCTGAGAATATTGGATTCAAATGGATTTTCCTGTGTTTTCGAAAGTACTGCAGAAACATGCCATAAATGGGGTTTATGACCTTTTTTAAGAGACCAGACTCATGAACATACAAATGTGACTATATACACACACTATCACACACAATCTCCCTCTCTCTGTCTCTGTCTGTCTGTCTCCCTCACACACACGCACACACACACACACACACACACACACACACACACCAATGAGAATCAGGGCTATTCTGCTTGAAATGATGTTAAATAAATGTTGATATTATTGGCTGAACAGGCCTATTGGCAGGTGGACTTGGTATTCACTAAGCAACACCTGCTCCCTGCACGTCTCTTTCTTGCCCACCCCCGTCATATTCAAAGAGGGGAAAGACTAGAAATGCGGCCCTGTCATGCAAGAACCTGATCATGTAAGCCCCAATGGCTTCTTTCAGGAAGTTATTTGGCATCCATAGCTGGGGGGCGGAGCCCACTGGAAAGGACTTTCGGAAGAAGTGATTGGCAGGAGCCTCTCCATCACCATGCTCTGAGGGATGCGGAGGGGCTCAGAATCATGGTTACTCGTAGTGGAGGTGCCTCTGGAAGACTCCCAGTCCCCACTGGCAATGTCACAAGGATGGCGTCAGTTGCCTGGACTCTGAAGTTGGTTTCTCCAACGTGGTTCTCCCTGGAGAGAACTCCCTGCCACAAGGCAGTGGTGCCCTGGAGAGGCCTGAGCTCTAAGGATGCAGACGAGAGGGAAGACTCCTGCATGCCTTCGCTCAAAGCCCGAAAAGGACGCACAGACCTGGCTGTGGCCCGCTGCCTCCAGCCAGAACTGACTTGTTTGCAGTGTTCTTTACACCTGAGCATTTGTGGGGGACCTGTTCAGAGCCTCCGCTTGGGACCCTGAAATCCACAGAGTTCGAAAACAGTCACCAACCTCGAGGACTTGTGCTCCCACCAGAGAGTACAAGCATGCCTGGCACCAAGCAGAACAGAAAACAAAGGTGGGAATATGCCTGTAAATAAATGAGAAATCTAGACTATTCACAGACCACTCCACATGGCATTCAGGCTTCACATTCTCCCCTAAAGACAGAAGTGGAACCCAGACCCAAAGAAGAGAAGGAACTTGTCCATTGTCCCACTATTCCTTCTAAGACTGACCCTTGCTGTTCTCGGGGTGATGGGCAGCTCCCTCATCAGACTGCGTATCCCCAGAATAGGGGCAGTGGAATGCAGAGGAGGCAAGAAGATCCCCATCCCCATCAACCACAAGAAGCAGGTAATTATGTAAAATGCCATGACTAATGTACTATCTCAGGCAACACAGCATGTGAGGAAATAGATTTTTAGGAGATTGGTTTGAAGCAGGCACAATAAGAAATTGACAGTGATGAAGACAGATCTAAGAATTCCCAAGACCCCCAAATGATATTCAGTGGAGCCAGTGAGTATCAGAGCAAGCAGACCTACCCAGCCCAGCCAGCCAACCCTCAATTGCAAAATCATCTGGTAATTATGTTCCCAATGACACCTCTGGGTTATCCAGGAATGAATCAATCACACTGACACCTGGTGAAAGGTGAATGAATGTGCAGAGGGGACTTGTGGCTCTGCCTTGGGCTGGCTGTGTGCTCTGAGACAAGTCCACAACAAATCTGGGACCCCCCTGCCCCATGTCCCAGTGAAACCCTTGATGCCCAGCTTCTGGAGTGCAGGATGTAGGGATGGAATGAGGTCTAGACAAGTGTTACTCATCCTGCAGCTTGGGAAAGGCAGATGGTCTGGGGTCCATTTTATTGCCTCGCCTGCTTGCATAGTTCATGTTCAAGGGTCAAAAACAGCCTCTATCAGGCATTGGATCTTCATCCTGTAGCTGCCCAATTCTTAGTCCAACACTTGATGTTACAGCATGAGAAATCCAATCCTGAGATCCTTAGAAAATAGAAACACCTGCTGGCTGAGACGTGGTTTAAAACCAAGCACCTGGAGCAGGGGGACAGCTCAATGATAGGGCAAAGGGACTGAGCTCTCGCACCACAAGGCTCCCCAAGCACAGCTGGATTCAGCCCCAAAGGCCCCTAAGCACCCCTAGGATTGTCCTGCTGGTCTTCCACACTGTAGTGTCTAAGCAGCTCCACATTCTCGAACCCTAGCAATAAAGAGCTCAGCTCACTTGACTGCTTACTGTGGGAGTGCCCTCCCCATCATGAGCACTGCTTGGGAGCCCTCCCCGGAAAATAAATTAAATTAAATTAAAACAAATGCCCTCGGGGGAGGTAAAACCTTAATCCCTGGATGGAAAAATAGGTTTTTATCTAAACTCGCAACTTTGATCAATTGGTAATGACTGCCTGGAGCATTGAACTGAGAAAGATTCTTAAGTTGTTCCCCAAGGTGATATTAAACATATTTAATGACCTCACCAATCAGCACAGCCATCAGCTGCACACTGATGTTCCTCCAGCACCCCCAAAGAAAGCCTCCTAGGTTGGGCTCTTCCAGCTCCTCGCTGGCTTACATGTTAACTCTTTGCTTGCTGGATTTCTTTGGGAGGTCCCAGGGGAGCACTCAGTCCTTTCCAAAGGGTTGCAGAACTCTGCTGGAGGAGGTTGCATGGAGAGTATCAGCTACTGTCTCTCCTATCCGAGGGAGGCAGCAGCAAGAGAACAGCATTACGAACCGGGTGGAGAGGCAGCCTGGAACTGACACATATGGGCTTATTCTCTCCCACCCTCCAGGTCTCGCCTTCTAAGATCCCACACCCTCATGGGACCAGAAGGTAGCAAGAACTGTCCATTTTAATGAGACACAAATAGTGAATTGCACAGGTAACTTCAGAGTCCTGCTGGATACCTGTCCATTAATTGGTTTTCCATTATACACTCTCTTCCATTTCGTTACGTTTTAATCACAGTGGAGTTCTCATGTACCCCTTTAGTCGGCATCTGTTTGAGTGTCTGCTCCACCATTGTCACTGTCACTGTCATCCCATTGCTCATTGATTTGCTCGAGCGGGCACCAGTAACGTCTCCATTGTGAGACTTGTTGTTACTGTTTTTGGCATATTGAATACGCCACGGGGAGCTTGCCAGGCTCTGCTGTGCAGGTGAGATACTCTCGATAGCTTGCCGGGCTCTCTGAGAGAGGCAGAGGAATCGAACCCGGGTCGGCCATGTGCAAGGCAAACACCCTATGACTGTGCTATCACTCCAGGCTGAGCTCCACCATTGCTATCAGTAATAGTTGTGATAAAGAGAAAAGACAGATGGCTGTATTCGTCATCTCCCTAGTTCACGGGAGCTGTGTCAGATACATCACAATGATCCCATGAGGGCAACACAAGTGGGTGACTTCAGATTTAAGGTGGTTGGTTGACTTTCAGTCCCTGGTTTTGCCACTTTCAGTCTGGTGACCTTTGTTTAAGATGAGATGAAATCAGTGTCTATCAACTCAGTGGCCACAGGGAGATTTCAGCTGGTGGATTTAGCAAAACTTGTCCTGTGGCTTCCATAAATGCACCCAGTTGCAAACTATGAGCTGGTCAGCCATCTGCCAGGACAATAGGAGGGTGGGGATCATATGTCAAGCATCACTGTCTTCCTCCATTGGGAGGTTCTATTGTTGTAGGGGCCACCCTGGAGGGGCTGTGGGGTTGCCAAAGTCACAACTACCGGTGCTGAGTGGAGGACAGGCCATGCTGGGGATCCAATCCAAGGCTTTGCATGTACAAGGCCTGTGTTCTGTCACTTGAGCCGCATCCACCCTGGTCTTTGTGTCCCTCCATTACACTGTGGCTTCCAACTGTTTTCAGTGTCTCTGGTTCTCATCCCACGGACTGATTATTCTCAGAGCATGTTCCACAACTGGCAGCGGGGTCTGTCTGGACAGAGCTGAAATGCTGATTTCTGCAGCTAGATTCTTTCAGGCCAGACCCAGAGTCTACTTTTGAATATATGTCTCCCCTCCCCTATTTCTGATAGTCACTGAAATAAGAGGGAGACTAGGTTCTGGTCCTCGGAGCTTCTCCAAGGCTGTGAAGTGATCACTCCACCTGCCAGGCTAGGTGTCTCACCAGTGAGCTCATCCCAGGTTGCCCCGATCCAAGAGTGGTATAGCAGCTTCTAATTAAAGAGCATCTAAGAAAGGAGAAGGGAACTTGATCACTTTCTGGGGCTCCTAGGGTCTAAATGCTATCACTTAGGGAGACTAATAGGTTTGATCTGACCCAGAAACCCTATTGGAGCTGAACAAAGCAAAGCTCTCACTTCCAGTTCTTTATCTTACTTTATTTCTCTTTTTTTTTTTTGGGGGGGGGGTGGCTTTTAGGCCACATCTGGTGGTATTCAGAGCTTACTCCTAGCTGTGTAGGCATCACACCTGGCAGGGCTCAGGGGACCATACTGGGTGCTGGAGATCAAACCCAGGTTGGCTACGTGCAAGGCAATTGCCTTACCAGCTGTCTATAGCTCTGGGCCCTCACTTTGTTTCTAAGGTCAATTCCAGGAAAATGACAGTAGGACAATTATGAGAGCACCTGGGAAAAATATAGATGTGCAAAATCAAGCCTGAGAAAACAGGCAGTGGGAGGAAAAAGTCATTATGACTAAGCCCAAATTTAAAATAGTCAAAAACCCTAGAAAAAAAATAAAGGCCTGAGTAATAAGTCAAAATTTATTGTACAATGTGTACAGAATAAAATTTCTCATGATAAAAATAAAAAATCAAATCAAAATGATAGCAAAATTTTAGATTCTGTCAGATAGTAAAAGACCAAGAAATTCAATTTACATGATAGACTACTCCATAAAATATTTTTTGCAAAAAGGCCCTGTTCGTCTTTTGCCAATCAAAATAACTGTTGGCAAGCATGTAATTGAAATACATTCTGGGGAGTCAACATAGCAAAGACTAGACTTTCGATAGGTAACACATATATAACTGTTGCCCACACCTGGGGAAGCTACTCGTGACCCTCACTCATCCCAGGAAGGGTGCAATAATTAAGGTATAAATGCTATTGACGCTGGAATAGTATGTGTCCCCAGTACCACACCTACTTCTCCAACAACAAATTACAGCTGCTATACTCCCGGGGGCGATAGCACAGCGGGTAGGGTGTTTACCTTGCACGTGGGACCCAGGTTCCAATCCTCTGTCCCTCTCAGAGAGCCCAGCAAGCTACCGAGAGTATCCCGCCCACATGGCAGAGCCTGGCAAGCTACCCGTGGCGTATTCAATATACCAGAAACAGTAACAACAAGTCTCACAATGGAGCCTGCTCGAGCTAATCGATGAGCAATGGGATGACAGTGCTACAGTGCTACTATACTCTGGGGGCGAGGTGGGGGGAACCTCAGCAAAGACCCACTACTTGAGAGGCCAGAGAGTACAGAGGTTAAGATGCTTGCCTTGCATAGACACAACTGGCCTCTATCCCCAGCATTACATATAGTATCTAAGTACCACTAGGAGTTATTCCAGGAGTAAGTCCTCTGGGTAGGGCACAAAGAAAAGAAGGCAGGAAAGCAGGAAGGGAAAAAGGAAGAGAGGGAGGCAGGGGTGAATCGACTGCTACCACTGAATTTGTATAATGATCTTGAGGCAAATGCACTCCCCACCTTGAGAGGAGGAAAAATATGTCTGAGAAATGTTGCTTTAAATGTTGAAACCTTTGCCCAAACTCTTTGTGTTTCTCCAGTCTTCCGTGCCATGAATCAGCTTCTATGCCTTGCTCACCAACCAGTCCACATCGTCATCATCTCCATCTGGACTGAAATCGTGTCACTCACTTGCCATCCTGCTTTACTCCTACCTTCTTACAACCTTGCTTCAACCTCTCATCAGAGAGATCTCTCAAAGGACTACATCAAATTATGTTCCTCTGCCTTAAACCATTCAAAAGGTTCCCATTTCACTTAGTATGAAGCATTAAACCATTCTGTTGGTTTGCAGAACCTGTTCTCTTCAGACCCTTCCTGCTTTCCCAGATACACCGTGTCCTCTCCAGCTCTCTTCTCACTTCTATGCCTGTCTGTCCCCAGCCCTGAGCCTTTGCACTGACAGTTTTCTCTGCTCTGAGTACTAGGTTATCTGGATTTGTCCTTTTTGTTTCCTTCACTTTCAGATCCCAACTGAAACCTCATGTCCTGGGAGGGGCATTTTCTGCCTAACTCCCAATCAAATCAGAAACCAGTCACTGATGTCACAGACAAATGGCCAAAAGGTACATGAAAAAAAAATGCTCTACATCACTAATCATCAGAGAGATGCCAATCAAAACAATAATGAGGTATCATCTCACACCACAGAGACTGGCACACATCAAAAAGAACAAGAACAACCAGTGCTGGCGCAGATGTGGCGAGAAAGTAACTATCTTTCATTATTGGTGGGAATGCCAACTACTCTGGTCTTTTTGGGAAAACAATGTGAGGATTCGTCAAAAAACTAAAAATTGAGCTTCCATATGACCCCACAATACCACTTCTTGGAAAGTATCCCGAGGGTGCAAAAAATCACAGCAGAAATGACATCTGCACCTGTATGTTCACTACAGCACTGTTCACAATAGCCAGAATCTGAAAACAACCCAAGTCCCCGAGAATAGACAATTGGTTAAATAAACAGCTGTTGGTACAACAGTAGTTGGTATATCTACACAATGGAATACTATGCAGCTATTAGGAAAAATTAAGTCATGAAATTTTCTTATAAGTGGATGGTCATGGAAAGTATCACGCTGTGAAATGAGTCAGAATGAGAGGGACAGACATAGAATGACTGCACTCAGTTGTGGAATATAAGATATCTTAATATGAGACTAACACCAAAGGATAGTAGAGACAAGGCTAGAAAGATCGTTCAATGGTTGGAAGCCTGCCTTATGAGCTGGTGAGAAGGCAGCTGGGATAGAGAAGGGATCACTAAGTCAATGATGATTGAAGGGATCACTCGGGATGGGAGATGTGTGCTGAAAGTAGATAATGGACCAAACATGATGGGCTCTCATTATCTGTATTGCAAACAATAATGCCCATAAGTAGAGAGAGTAGGAGGGAAACTGTCCGCCATAGAGGCAGGTGCAGGGATGGAAAGTGTTAGGGGTGGGGATACTAGGGATACTGGTGGTGGAAAATATACATGGGTGGAGGGATGGGAGTTCTATCATTGTTTGACTGAAACTCAAACATGAAAGTTTTGTAAGTGTAGCTCACAGTGATTCAATAAGAAAAAACAAAGAAACCAGTCACTGTTGTTTCATCCTATTTGAATATCTGTGTGATATTCCAGCACCTATGATCATTTCTAGACTGATATTTCCATTACGTTGTCATATGCCAGATGGGCTGCTTCTTATCCTGTTCACTATCTGTCAGCACCCAATGTGTACAGATAGATGTAATGACTGAATAATAAATGGCTGGGATGAATGAGCAGATGAGTAAAAGTACCTCTAAGAGCCAGAATGTTGAAAATACTAAAGAGAAATATTCCTTGTCCTAACCTAGGACCTTCCTCAAGTTCCACCTTCCCTCAAGAATCCCACTCCTCCCACTTCCTCTGAGTTTCTCAAATAGTCATTTACATAGACGGCACTTGGCCCTTCGTTTTGTCTGAAGCACTCTCGCTGCTCTATTGCACGGTCTTCCTTGTACTATAGCTCTACCCAGATTGGAAATCCCAACTGATCGGAATAATCTCCTTGCAGATGTAAACTACACCTTTTGAGACTTTCAGCTCCCGGCTAGGCATCCAATAAATGGTTCATATACAACAGGAGTCCGGAGGGCACCTTCCGGAAACACTTACTGTGAGGTAAGTGCCCTGAGAGTCCTAAAGTGACTCAGTACAGTGTGTGGCCAGCCAGACACAAGACTTTCTGGACCAGTGTGTCTAATATTCCAGCCAGTGTTATCTCCAGGGTCTCAGTGGAGTCCTGGAGAGCCATGCAGATTCCTGGGTTCCCCTCTCACCTGGAGAGGGATCTGGAATCAGGTGCCCAAAATGACTATGTGCCCCCAGGGGCCTGTCATCCTGAGAACTGCTGGTATAATTTAATGTTAGGCTGGACCACATGATATTGCCCACATCCTACAACCTTTAACATACAAAGCAGAAATTTCATATAGTTCATGTACACAACCTAGCGATGTGTCTGGATCCTAAACTACTCTCAGTACCAGGCACTAATCTATCCACCATAGACATGTTATGGGGCCAGAGTGATAGTACAGTGGGTAGGGCGGTTGCCTTGTACACAGCAGACCCAGGTTTAATGCCTGGCATCCCATCGGGGCCCCCTAAGCACTGCCAGGAGTAATTCCTGAGTGCAGAACTAGGAGTTACCCCATGGCATTGCCGGGGATGGCCCCAAAAAGCCATTAAATAGACAGTGTCTTATATATGCTACTCTCCACTCCAGTCAAGGAGGTACTGGCCCCCTGGACAGATAAGAATGCTGAGTCCCAGGAGGGGTCCAGGTCCAGCTGCTCACATCCAGGTCAAAACCCTGGATCTGTCGGCATGCAGATGACTGTGCTCGTTCCACAAAGCCCCAGAGTGGCTTCAGGACAAAGCTCTAGCATCCTTTCCTAGTTCTCTCTTTTAGTGGAGCAGGAGAGCCAGGTGGGGTGACGGAGAAGGAGCGGGCTTTGCACGTTATTGGGCCTCACTATAAACGACCTTTGTCTCTGGCAGCCTCAGCACCTGCTTCAGAGATGCGGGCAGTGCAGAGAAACAGAGCCCAGGTGAGTCCCACATAATCAAGACACAGTTAAAGACTCATCAACAAACCTGGAGAAGTCAGTGTGTTGGGACACCCCGACAAGCGACAGAAGCCCAGCTGCTCATTCAACATTGATCAGGCCCCCCACCGAAGGACGCCTCTGTCCGGGGGAGATCGATAGAAGCATAGGATGAGCTGGCACTCCCACGCTGGCAGATGAAACCGGTCCCCCACTATTCTGGGGTCCAGCCTGTTCCCAGAATCCAGAGACGCATTCTCCTGGCTACCCCAGGGACAGATGCTGTTGCCTTGCCTGATAATGATGTCATTTACCTCTCAGCTTCCTTGGGCTGGATTTTGTTTGCTATGCTACAGGAGTTCTCAATTAGCCTCTCTCCTCCACCATCTGCTAAGGAGATGAGTGTGCCCGTGAGCCACATACACACGCTCCTCCCCCACAGCCTCCGAGCCAGCAGGCAGGGACCCACAGTCTGGCCTGAGCCCATCCCTGCTGTCCCACTGTGGAGACACCTGAGATGACAAAGGGGGCAAGACTCCAAGTTCAGGGGTTAAATGAGAGAAGATGCCTGGGATTTGTTTGTTTGTTTGTTTGTTTGTTTGTTTTGAGACTGGGTACCCCTCCTTGGCTTAAAAGTCCCTTTCCAGTTGAGCTCTGCCTGGTTAATCCTGTCACCCTATTCCTCTGAGGGTCTTCACAGAATGAGTTCTGAAACCAGCCATCCTGGCTTCATCCAGGGACCACTGAGATGGCGCTGACAGCCCCATCCCTGTGCCACCCTTCCCACACTGTACTCGACAAAACATTCCCTACACATTAACACTTGATGACATGCAACAAAACAATTCCCGTTCCAGATATTCATCCTAAAGTAATAAAAATGTAGGCTAGGCCCACACAAGAATGTATGCATAAATATCCATGGAAGTTTTATTCTTTTCAGAGGTTCACACCAAGTTCAGGGTCTATGAAATATCAGAGATCAAACCTGGGCCCCTGGGGGCTGGAGAGATAGTACAGCGGGTAGGGCATTTGCTTTGCACGAGGCCGACCCTGGTTCAAATCCCAGCATCCCATATGGTCCCCTGAGCACAGCTAGGGGTAATTCCTGAGTGCAAAGCCAGGAGTAACCCCTGTGCATCGTCAGGTGTGACCCAAAAAGCAAAATAAATAAATAAATAAATAAATAAATAAACAAACCTGGGCCCCTGCAGAACAATGAAATATTACTTGGTCACAAAAGGACCAAACACCAACACTGAATTCAGTTCAACTTCAGGGAAAAATGCTAAGAAGGAGGGTGTAGATAGATGGTACAGAGAGTAAGGTGCCTGGCTGACTCAGATTTGATCCTGGTGTTACATATGGTCCCCTTGAGCACTACCAGGAGTAACTCCTGGGCACAGAGCCAGGAGTAAGCCCTAAGCTTATTGTCAGGGGTGATGACGACCCCCATTAAAATAGGGGCCAGAGAAGTAGCACAGTTGGTAGGGTGTTTGTCTTGCTCAAAGCCAATCTGGGTCTAATTCCAGCAATCCAAAGGGTCCCCCAACCACGGCCAAGAGTAATTACTGAATACAGAACCAGGAGTAACCTCTGTATGTCACCAGGTGTGGCCCCCAAACAAAACAACCCCCAAAAAAATTCACGAGAAAGAAACCATGTATACACAAGTATTTTTACTGCACAATTCCATTAAGGAGGCATTCTAGAAAAGACAGAGTCACAGTGGGGATAACAGATCAGTGGTTAGCCAAGGACTGAATTATAGGAAAGAAGATTGATTATAAATGGTCAGAAGCAAACTTAAATTGAAATGTTCTTTTATCAGATTAGGGTATCAGTTATCCAAGTGGACATTTTTTGTGAAAACTCATTGAGATTTTATTCTCTAAAAATAAACAAACATTGTTTGCATGCCAAACTTCAGTTCAAGTAATTATTTTTAAAAAAATCAAACAAGTTATTTTTATATCACAGGCATTTTTAAAGATTATAATGCTCACAAAGATTTTTTTTCTTGGCTTTTTTAGCATCACCCCCGGTGATGCTCAGAGGTCACTCCTGGTTATGCACTCAGGATTTACTCCTGGTGGTGCTTGGGGGACCATATAAGATGTAGGGGATTAAACCTGGGTCAGCTGCATGCAAGGCAAACACCCTACCCACTGTACTATTGCTCTGGCTCTCATGAATATTTTAAATCTTCAAGGTAGAACTATGGAGCCTTTGCATAATGCCATCTATGTGTGAGACTCAAGAGACCAATGCCTCCGTGTTGTTAATAAGAGCCATGTGTATGTAGGTGGGGGGGAAAGGAACGGTCTTTCACTGTTGGTGGGAATGCCAACTGGTCCAGCCTTTCTGGAAAACAATATGGACAGTCCTTCAAAAACTGAAAATTGAGCTTCCATATGACGCCACAATACTACTTCTGTAAATATATCCCGAGGATGCAAAAGAGCACAGTAGAAATGACATCTGTACCTATATGTTCATCTCTATGCTGTTCACAATAGCCAAAATCTGGAAATAACTCAAGTGCCCTACAACAGATGACTGGTTAAAGAAACTTTGGTACCTCTACACAATGGAATATTATGCATCTGTTAGGAGAGATGAAGTCATAAAATTTGCTTATAAATTGATGGACATGGAGAGTATCATGCTAAGTGAAATGAGTCAGAAAGAGAGGGACAGACATAGAATGACTGAACTCATTTGTGGAATACAAGACAGCATAATATGAGACTGACACCCAAGGACAGTAGAACACAAGGGCCAGGAATATTGCTCAACAATTGGAAGCCTCTCTCATGAGCTGGGGAAGAAGGCAGCTGGAATAGAGAAGGGATCACTAAGGCAATGATGATTGGAGGAATAGTTCGGGATGGGAGATGTGTGTTGATAGTAGATAAAAGACCAAATGTGAAAACCTCTCTATCTGTATTGCAAACTACAATGCCCAAAAGTAGAGAGAGAGTATGGGGGAAAATTGTCATCCATGGAGACAGGGGAAGGTTGGAAAGAGGGGGTCACTGGGGACATTGGTGGTGGAGAATGTGCACTGGTGGAGGGATGAACGTTTGATCATTGTATGACTGAAACTCAAACATGAAAGCTTGTAACTGTATCTCATGGTGATTCAAATAAATAAATAAATAAATTTTAGAAAAATAAGAGCCATGTGTGACCTCACATTACTCCCCATCCCACAAAGAGTTGCATGGGGGTTCCTCTCTGGGAGAATCCCTCCCAGACCTTAAACCGTTCCAATTCCTTGTTAGGCTTGACTAGTTGATTAGACTGGCTTGAGCTGACAGAGGTACTGCTATCCCTCTCATGGAGGGAAGCACGAAGCCACCAAAAAAAAAAAAAAAAGCACTGGGGGCTGGAGCGATAGCACAGCGGGTAGGGTATTTGCCTTGCATGTGGCCGACCCGGGTTCAATTCCCATCTCCCATATGGTCCCCTGAGCACCACCAGGAGTAATTCCTGAGTGTAGAGCCAGGAATAACCCCTGTGCATCGCCGAGTGTGACCCCAAAAGAAAAAAAACTACAGAAAAAAAGCACTGGATAAGTATTAAATTTGGTGTATGCTTTTCTTTGCATGCACTCAAACTGTTAGACTATTTCTCTGCCCCCCAAAAAAACATTTTTTAATCCCACCTCCAAGAAAAAAGGAAAGAAACTTTGCTATTTAATAAGAAGGTCATCTGTTTCTACCAGAAGCACTATCAGACAAATAAGCCTCCTAGAGTAATAATTAAATGTAACTGAAACAATATGAAGAGCACTGAATCTAAAAACAGAGGATTTTTAATATTCTATGATTGTTTATTTTCCTCTGTTGTTAATAAAAACAAAACATATTCACAAGTCTTTTAAAATAAATTAACTACAAATAAACTACTCTTAAATTATATATGAATTTTTTTTTTTAAAAAAAAGTAGTGTGCCTGAAAACAGAAATAATGGTCACAGCGCCCCCCTTCCTCCCAACTGCCCACTCCCCCACCCCACCCCACTCCACCCTGGGCAAGCAGGAGAGTTTCCTGAGGGCAGAGACTGACGCAGTTCTGTCCTCTGCTCTGAGCCCCGATGCCAGAACCCTCATGTCACTCAAAAAATGCATGTTGAGGACCGGAGAGAAAGTCGAGCTGTGAAGGCGCTTGTCTTGCCTGCAGCTGACCCAGGTTTGATCCCCGGTGTCCTACATGGTCTCCCAAATTCCTCCAGGAGTGACCCCTGGGCTTGGTCAGGAGCAAACCCTGAGTACAGCCAGGGGCTGCAGCCAAGAAAAACAAACCAAGGAATGTTGGAAGCACAAATCAAATGAATGGCCAGGCGTGTCTTCATTTTTTTTTTCTTTAAAAGAAAGGGAGAAATAAAACGGTTTTCCAGGTGATGAAGCAAAGTCCGGAATCCCCAGCCCCATAGGGTGACAAGTCCGGGGAGGTCCTGCCGGGGCCTGCGTTCACCCATCACCCATCGCTGTCTCTCCCCCAGAGGCGCTGGGGAACCCCGGCGGGACACTCGTTCTTGCAGATGCCTGTTGGGGCCTTCATGGGAGTCGCCTGGCGGCAGAGCTTCCCGCTGAAGCTTCTACCAAGAGCCCAGGGCAAGGCGCTAGGCCTGGTCACCAGCGCGTCTCTCGCCGCGAGGCCTCCTTTCTGGTGGGCTCACCCACTGCCCAGCCCAGGGGAAAGTGAGTGCTCCCAGGAGGCTGACCTGGGCTCTGAGACTCACCCTCCTGTGACCGCCTCCACCCTGCAACGGACAGAAGCCCGGCCCAGCTGCACGTACTCAGGGGCCACTGAGCAGCCTTGAACCTGCTTCTGCGCAGGCTCAAGTGCCAACGGAGTCCACCCTGGACTCCGAGGGACACCGCCCCGGGCTCCTCAGACACTCCTGCTGGGGACTGCCTGTGCCCCAGGGCAGAGGACATGCAATAACCCCAGCAGCATCCCCTGCCCTTGGCTGCAGCACAGTCTCCACCCACAGACTCAGGCTCCTTCGAAGTTGAAGTTAACCCCCTGATGGCTCTGCGGGGTGGGGGGGGGGGACCCTGGGCACAAAAGAACCCATCTTCGTTCTTTGTTCTTCGGGACAGGAGCTAAATGCGGCTCCAACTCCGCAGAGGCAGCGGGAAACTGACAAGAGAGCGAGTCTGCGCCAGGCCGGCTCTGATTTCATGCCGGCAAATTATTTTTTAAAGGGCATTAATATCACAAGCTGATGACTTTTAGCCCTGAGCAAATGATGCATTTTAATGTTTCTTTACACATAGCTCTCAGCCCAAGTGAAGCTGTCCTGGCAAAGCATTAGCAAACATTTACATTTCAAAACTCCACAGAAGGACTGTTGGGTGCTTTTCCTTCCTTCCTTTCTTCTGGGAGATGCCCGTACACATAAATCATATTTCACATGTTAAGTGGTGTGCAGCATCCCGATTCTAACCCCTGGCACTGCGTCGGAAGATGGTTGCACCTGGTTTTCAGGCCGACAATGCAATGATTGATTCAGAAAGGGACGAAGGATTGCCATGACGTCTCGTCAGACCCCGCTGCTTTGCTGGCAGGCCAGCTCCTTTGGAAAACAACAAAGACTTCTCCCATTCCTTTATTCTTCTGCCCAGGGGAAGGTACCGGCCTTTGGGGGGACTTGCAATGTCGGAGGGTCAGAGAAGTGTTTATTTTTCCAGTTGGCGACAAAGCCCAAACCACCGTGAATGCGAGGATGGTTGAGAATTTGATCCCACCAGAGCAGAGACTCATTTCCCACTGTAATAAACTGAACCGGGTTCAGCGTGCCCAAAGCCAGTGCTGAGTGACGATCCATGAGCTTATTTTAACTGGTGCCACCTTACCTGGCAGTGTGCAGTGCCCAAGAGGATCATGCCATGTGGGCCAGCTACACTTCATGGTGTTCGGGGATCAAACTCAGGACCTCGCCCATGCTAGGTCTGTGAGCTACCCCGTGTGCCATCTCTCTGGCCCGGGAAATCACTGCGGCATTTCAAGTCATCCTAGACTAGCGTCTATACCCCAGACCAAATGCCTCATTCCACCTCCCCCCAAGTATGAGGGTTGGAGCAGGCAAGCCTCGTTGGCAGTGAGGAATGGACCATAATCTCAGCCTGGCGGCTGCCTCCATGACATCTTTCAGTGGCTCAGCCTCTGTTTGCTTCAGGGTTTCTCCGTCCATCTGGAAGATGGAAGAATCTGGCTGCTCATTGGTGGAGCTCAAGGCAACAGATACAAGAAACGGATTTTGTCTTTATTGCCTCCCCCCCAACACCCTCCTCTCCCAGGCTACTCCAGCTTCTGCAATTTTCGGGCTACCGATCCTCTTTCCATCCCTGGCAACCCCCTATTCTAAATCTTTCAGGCCAGTCGTTCAGAGGACTCAGAGCGAAAATAACCATGTTCTTGGGAGAGGCGGTACAGCAGGCAGGGTGCTTGTCTGGCATGCGGCAGGCCCAGGTTCATCCCGCAGCACCCCATATGGGAGCCCCACCAGGAGTGATCTCTGAGTGCAGAGTTAGGAGTAAGCCCTGAGACATGCCAGGAGTGGCCCCCAAAACAAAATCCAAAAAGCGTTTTGTTTCCAAGTGGGATTATACTGACTGTGTTGCATTTTGTATAAAAACTCACATAACAGCACAGGCATGAGGTTGAGTTTATTTCTTTGGAGCCATATCCAGTGGTAGCCAGGGGCTACTCGCAGCTCTGTGCTCAGGGTTCGCCCCTGTTGGTAGGGACTGGAACTGGTCTCCTGCAGGCAAAGCCCGACTCAGCCCACTGAGCTCTCCGACCCTGAGGAATGGAAGGAAATCTGCCAAATGCCTAAACGCTCTAGTTTGGGGCAAACATCTAAGACATCCACAGCTGGGTCCCAGCCACGTGCTTAGACCCTATACTTACAGCTCTGGTGCGATGATGGGAACCCCGGAAGGCAGGGGTCCCCCGTCCTATCACCCCAAGCCCCAGGAGATCGCTCTCCTCCTCTGCCTACCCTTCCCTCCCGGGACACTGATGAGCAGGAACTCAGTGTGTGTGTGTTACACATGTCAGTGGTTTTGCTCGCCCAGCCCAGGGCAGAGTTCCTCACCGAACTCAGGGAAGGCTCCGAGGAATGCACAAACCATTTGTACTAGTGCCCACAGACCCTAAAAGCTCCTCTCTTCCCTCCACCCATTTCCCAGATATTTACCCCTCTCGCACGCTTCTTTAGGGAGTGACAGAGACCTGGATGGGGCAGGGGCATGGCAGCGTGGCATCCCGGGGCATCTTTGTGGCACACAGTATGTCGCGACTGCCCCGTCTTCTCTCTCCACTTCCGTCACAGCCTTGAATCAACGTGGCCGTGAGAAGAGGAGGGGCAGACTACCAGGCTTCAGCCAGAGCACACCTGCCTTACAGTCGCTGTCCAAGCCGTGGTGGGGTGTGCGGGTCCTGCCTGCCCAGCCCCTCCAGCCTCGTGGCATTGTGCCGTGGACTCTGTTGCCAGGGTTTTGCTCTTGCGGATGCGCCAGGATTGACGGGATTTGTCAGTGCAACTTCCAGCTCTGGTTTGTTTGTCCAGAGGCCCCTCTGCAAACACCCCAATGCCAAGGGCAAGAACAAGTGGGGTTCTGGGCCCAAACAACCCCAACACAGAGGCCAAGGGCCACAGGTTGGAATTCCCTTCCCCGCAGCCAAGACAGCCTTAGGAAGGGCCACCAGTGCCAGGAGACCAGGGGCCTGGTTTTTTTCTCTTGCTTCACAGATGTTACGGAGTGGAGACCCGCAGCCTTGCCGGAGTGCAGAGCGCCCCAGGGGAATCCACTTGGGCAGGGCTGCAGCGGCTCCTGGACTCTCCCTACTGATGGGACAGGCCTCCCCAGGAAGCCCCACGCTGTCTGCTTCTCCGGAGGTCTCTATCTGGGTGGCAGGGCCTTCTGCAGCTTTCTGAGGCCACTCACCCACCCCCCTACCCACCTCCAGGACTTCCCAGCCTCATCTGTGCCCACAAGCTCTGAGGCTGCTGTCTGCTGCGCCCTGAGCTTCCCGCCGGGGAACAGGAAACTCAGCACCCCCAAAGAGGCCCCTTCAGCCTTCGCCACACTCCAGGCCAGGCCCCTGCAGTGTGGACGCCTCACATCTCCTGGATACCAGATTCTTGGGCTCCCTAAGAGTGACCGGAGAAGGGAAGGGAGCTGGCCTGCTTGCAAGCAAAAAGACCAAGAGAGCGCCCTCCACCTCTCTCCCCTCTACCCTCCAGCTAGGCTCCCCATACCTGGGCCTGGTGGTCACCCCTCCCCATAAATCCTCCCTCAGCCCCGGTCCCCTCAGAACATGGTGACACATCTCACCAGGCTGTTCCCTGCCCCCCACACACACACCTGCACCCCTGTCCAGCCACCACCTGGAGTCCTTCAGCATGGGGGGGATGGCGGAGGGCGTGGCAGGCCCCCAGGAAATCTCGGGAGGTGCCTCTGCTTTCTCCTCTCGGTGAAATTCCACCCGGCACACAGATGCTCAGCGGCTGCCCACGTGTGTGAACATGTCAGTGGCCCAGCACGCATGGCTTCTGCCTTGAAGCCCAACTCTTGACTCCACATTCCTCACCCCTACCTGATCTCTCCACTGCCTTCTCTGCACCAAATATCGCCACCATCCATCGGGGGATCACCCTTGGCTCCCTTCCCCCCTTCCCTTCCTTCCCTCTTGCACCACTGGAGGCAGCGCAGAGCAAACAGGCTCTGGCACCTTCACACGTCCTGGCATCCTGGGTTTATTTGCTTCTCCATCCTCACCAACAGTAGCAATGTCTGGACTGGCCAGGAACCTCTCAGATGTGTCCATGGGCCTCACAGAGCCCCAGAGCCCCTGGCTTCAGAGTGTCTAAGTTCTCCTGTGGTCCCTGAAATAAAATCCAGAGTCCTGGGTCCAAGAGAGCTCAATAGGCCATGAGTATGGTGCACACATGGGAGGCCCAGGCCCCCCGTGGCCCCTGAGCACTACCAGGAGAGACCCCCAGACAGAGCTGGGAGCACCCTCAAGCCCTGCCGGGTGGGGTACCTCCAAAACAAAAACCCAGGCACTTGATGGTCCTGAGAGTTTTCAAGCTCAACATCCTAGAGAGGACTCAGTGGCCGCAAGGACAGTGCTCACCGCCTCCTCCACCTTCCCCTCCACTGTCCTGTATGCGTTAAAGACATTCCATGGCTCCAGCTCCACACAGCACCTCTCTCTGTGTCTCTCTGTGTCTCTGTCTCTGTCTCTCTCTCTCTGTCTCTCTCTCTGTCTCTGTCTGTCTGTCTCTCTCTCTGTCTCTGTCTCTCTCTGTCTCTGTCTCTCTGTCTCTGTCTCTGTCTCTGTCTCTCTCTCTCTCTCTCTCTCTCTCTCTCTCTCTCTCTCTCTGTCTCTCTCTCTCTCTCTCTCCCCTCTGTGCTTCCATGCCGCAGAAAACGCCTAAAAAAATCAAAAGCTCACCAGCATAATGGGAACTCTTGGACGCCCCCTCGTGGCCACATCTTGAGAGCTCGCTGAGATAACGCGTGCACGTTTCCTTCTGTTACCCTGGGAACAGAAGAATACTGCTGGCTCCCTCGATGGCTGGATTCTGCAAAAGGGGACCCTGAAGCAGAGAGAGAAGTGCTTCCAGATACCCACCGAGTGAGGGGTCCAGATGGAAATGGTCACTGCCAGCATCACTAAGCCTCAGGTTCCTGGCTGGTGGAACGTGTATAAAAATCCCTTCCCAACCACCTTAGTCAGGATGCTGTAAGCTAGCATGAGATCATCTCCACTCTCCTCTAGCCTCTGTATACACATATGCACCCTAGTCTCCAGTCTTGAGAAACTGTAATTCTTCCTCTGCCCCTGCACCATTGCCGATTCAGATGAACTTTTTGGTAACCACCAAATGAGTCAGGCAGGATGGGAATGAGGATATATTTGTGATCACGTGTGTGTGACAAAGAGGCGCCATATGCCACTCATCGTCATTGGGAAATGTCAGGGATAAGACTGCAAGTGTGAGGCAAGTGGGGGTGTGGTCCTCTTCCCCGAGGTGGGAGGGCAGCATAGATCAGGGCTGCAAATAAGTTCCAGCACTGGCAAAAAGGCTGGGTTAAAGAGCAGGTGTAGACCGTTTAGAAAACAAGCTCTGGTCTCCTGTGTGTCCAGCCCTGCTGGAATCCTACCTCTGAGTCTTTTAATGTGCTTGATACCAAACAGGTACATAATAAGTAGGAGGTACAGGGACAAATGAGCGCCCAGTGGATGGCAGAATAAATGAATGGCTTCGATTTGGAACCAGATATTTGCAGCATCTACAGCCTTGAGCACTGAAATTGTTTCATTTCTGCCTCTCCCGTTCAAGCCGCCGCAGATGCTATGCTTGCTCCGTGCAACCTTTAGGCTTCTTACATCTCTCATCTGAGTAAAGAAAAGCACGTGGTTAATTTAGTCATAAATGCCCGGAGTCTTTGAATTCCTCTGTCTGCACAACTGACTTTGCACTGTACAATAGTCACAGCCTTAGTCGGATTAAAGGAAATCTTCCTAGTTCTAACAGTGAGAATGGACCACCTTTTCTTCTGAGCCAGTAGCTCTTAGCTCTTAGTTCTAAACATCACAAATAACTGGTAAGCTGGTGTGCCTGGGAAGCTTGTACACACTCACCAATATCCAGGACCTATCCTGGATGAATTAAATTCAAATAGCTTGAATCAGGGCTGGGTTCATCTGTGCTTTTTCTGTGCTCCCTAACTTGTGCAAACATGCATTCAGGGTTGAGAGTCACTGCTAGGCACGACTCAGCCTTTGCCCAGAGAGCACAGGCTCACCAATTTGGCAGCATGTGAAAAAACAGGCTTACTAGGGGGCTGGAGCGATAGCACAGCGGGTAGTGCGTTTGCCTTACACGCGGCCGACCCGGGTTCGATTCCCAGCATCCCATATGGTCCCCTGAGCACCGCCAGGAGTAATTCCTGAGTGCAAAGCCAGGAGTAACCCCTGTGCATCGCCAGGTGTGACCCAAAAAGCAAAAAAAAAAAAAAAAGAAAAAGAAAAAACAGGCTTACTGTTGCCTTCCAAGATCCACAAAGAAAAGGGGGATGCTGAATCTGAGAGTGACATAGAATTCTGGTTCTTATTTCTCCTTGGGCTGCGCTCTCACTGGGGGCCAAGATGGGGAAGAGACCCTGAGAAGCTAGATCTGCCTTGTCCAACTGGGACAGGGACAGAAACTGGGACTATGTTCCAGCATCAGCACAAACTTAGGCGTGGCCCTGCCATGTGTCTGGGTTGGCCTGGAGAGTCAGCTGCAGTTCCAGCAGGGAAGGTGCCTCTTTTACGGCACCCACTGGGTAAAATCAGATTTTGGGTGCAAGTAACCAGACCTTCAGGGGGCTGCTGCGTTAGGAACCCACCACTCATGTATAATTATGCGTTTAACAGCCCCTCAAATTTCAAACACATGCACCTAAATTCAATCTGCTGCATTGTAATTTCTTGCTTTTAATTTAAGACCTCCGGGCTTCAACTAATTTAAGGGACAATCTGGTGACAAACAGGAGACCATCCTCTTACAAAAATGTCATTAGCATAAGGCACTGCTTCCCAAATTTGGAGCACAACTGAGATTTTTTTCCGCATACCTTCCCTACACTTTAGGCATCTTTTAAGGCACTGCACCTGAGTCGCATAAAATAAGATCAAGCCTGTCTAACTGGGTAGCAAACCAGAGCTGGGTCCATCTCGTCTCTTCCCTGCTGAATCTTTCATTCGTTTAAAGTCTCCGTGTTCTCTGACATTAGGTGGCCGCCTTTGAAAGCACAGAATAAACACGAGCACTATTCATTACTTTCCCGGGTTCAAACAGGGATTCGACCGTGTCCCGCTGGCTCTCAGTGAGAGTAGCAGTCCCTGGTACAGTGTCAGCCCCATGCTGCGATCAGAAATCTTACCCCAGGCCCAGGGTCCCATTGTTCATCTCCAATGAGCAGGAGCATCGCCAGGCCCGCCCTTTGTGCCTGATGGAGACATGTGCGGGAAGGACTGAGTTTGGGGACTGCTCGGCAGGCAGCTCTGACTGGCAGCCCAGGGAAGTGGAGGCACTGGCTCAAAGGGACAAAAGACAGATTGGTATTTATCTGTGCCTGCTGCAGCTAGATTTAAGCAGGTGCTGTGAATTTGCTCGCATGGGATGTCCCAGCCAGAGCAGAATTTCCAAGTCACCTTTATCCATCGTGGGAAATCGGTTATCGTCTCTAAGGTTGGCTCTGAAACTTTATCCCCAGAATCAACTGCAGAATTGCCTGTATTTCCAAAAGCCTTGATTTCCCCTTTCCTCACATGCAGTCCCTCCCCACCTTTCCCACTTCCCCCTTGGTCCTCCCAACAGGAGTGTTTCACTGAAATCACTGAGTAAATATTTGGAATAAAATTCCAAAACAGCAGACAATGGACTCTGCATGAATAAAAGGCATTAAGACAAAAGAAGAAGAAATTCAGCATAGATTCTCTTTGTTACATATTTTTGTTCAGACTCTCATTTTTCAAGCACTTGATCTTAAACATCTGTGCCTTGGTGGGGCTTCCCCCTCCCCTATAGCTAGGAAGGAAAGTGGAAGAACTCTTAGAGATTTTATCAACACACCCCCATCTTTGGTAGAAGAGGAAATTAAAAGGTAGAGAATACAGCGACGTAGACAGAGAAGACTTTTTAGGAATGGATGCAGCAAATAACAATCAAATGAATGTTGAATAATAGAGCAATGAAATGTGTCAAGACCTTGGTCTTCAAACTCCCTGTGCCATGCCCCGTCCATGGTACTATGCCTCAGGGAAGCAGTCCAGGATACAGCATAAGCTATCTTCTTGCTCAAATGTTCTGGGTTGTCTGGGCCTGTTGGTATCCACTGGGGCCCACCCCTGCCGATCATCTAGCACTTGCGGGCACAGTATTTCTAAAGAGCTGGAGAAATGTGTAAGCTTGGATGTAATGCCTGTGGCCGAACCCAGGTACAGTGGGTACTTAGGTGTGGGCTGAGAGATAGAGAAATGGAAGGCAAAAAGTAGAGATTATAAGTTTAAAATGTTGATGAGGAAGGATTTGTGGTTTCGAATGAGACAGGCTGAGCTGTCCCTGCTAACTCAGAGCTTTCTGAGTGGTGGTGGACGAATTAGGTCATTCTTATGAAAACAGTACATAGCAAAGGCTCCGAAGTACGAGGGTTGGAACACTCCTGGTGGGAGGTATCATTCTGTCCTGTAAAAAGGGTCAGGAAACCTGCAGCTTCTGTCTTGCTCTTTTTTCGTCAAAGACAGTGCTCCAGTGCAAGGTCCAGGGGTTTGCTGTCCTGTATAAAGGGCCCTTGCATGCCTAATTTCCTAATTCCTGCTCCCCTCATTTCATTCAGCATCGCTCATGCTCTTTTGGCCACGCATTCTCTCTATATCCTGGGAGTGTGGGGAAATCCTGTTGTATAGCAGCATTTCTCAACCCACAGTAATTCCCACCCAAGAGACACTTAGCAACGTGAAGATGATTTGGGTGCCGTCTTCACAACTGAAGGGGGCTGCTAAAATCTAAAATCTAATGAGTAGAAACAAAGGATACTTGTGAACATCACACCAATCCCAGGATGGATTCCCACAATGGAGAAGAATTGTCTAGACCAAAACATGAGTACCAGGATGTGGGGGGTGAGGGGAGGGGTTCAGTATTGGGGTATTTTGTATTGTGAGATTTAACTCTTGGCACCACCAGACTCAGAACACTGAGCTGGGAGTAGCCCCCAAGCACACCCAAAATAAATCAAAACACAAAATAGGAAACAACAACAGATATCAAAAGGGTCAAGATTGACAATACTTGGTGTTCTGCCAGTTTTACATTTTCTCACTATTTTCTCCTTCTGATAATAAGTTCATCTCTGCCTTCTCCAGTTCACCCGCCTGCACTCTGACTGCCCATCCTGAAGCCTCTCCCCATTGCTCATTTGCCTTCATATCACACTTAGTACTGATGATCTTCATGTTTTTCTTCCTTCCTTCCTACCTTCATCTTCTTATTCCATCTCTGTGGTTTTCCTCTTCCTTTCACCAAGGATCGACCAAAGATTTTTTTCCAAACATCTTCTCTTCCCCAAACCTACTTTTGGATATTTCCTTGAGAAAAATATCTATGTGAGCGAAGAACACAAAGATGGCTTCTACATGTCAAATTTCCCAGGGAACAGAGATACAGAGGTAAATAGGAGATAGATTCTGCTTTAGAAGAACTAATTTGGAGAGGAGCAAAGTAAACATTTGTTCAATGAAGTTCTGGAATCTACTTTGTGCCAAGCACAAATCATTGAGACGGTTTCTAATCACATGGAATTTGGATCTAGGGGGAGCCACAAAGGAATCACATCACGTGGGCAAACATGAAAGTGCCCGTTGGTAAATTATAGGAGGGGGGAATCACCTGGCAAACACTGGCTACAACAGAGAGAGTGACCTGGTCAGACAACAGAACCTCAGAGAAGTGACATTGAATTAAGATCTGAAGAATGAAGTGAGAATAATTTAGTGTAGAGTAATGAAACAGAGTTCCAGGCAGTAGATAAATGTACACAAATATCCCCAAGCCAGGATATATACACAGGGCAATGGTAGCTGGACCAAGGACACTACATGATGCCAAGTAAGACCGGAAAGTTGTAAGGTCCAGATTATGAAGCTTCATAGGTCTTGTAAAACCAGTCTGGTAGTTAATCAGAAGAGCATTAGAGACCACAGAGGTTCATAAGGAGGATGTGGGAAATAAGGGGGCAGGAGGGAATTAGCTGGGAAGACCTGGTTTTAGGAAGGTTGACTATGCTTCTTGGAAAACAAATTCTGAAGTCTATGGCCAAGTGGACTAATCCCAACAAGGCTACCACTTGCCAGACGGCACAGTTGAAGTGGGAATTTATTGCTTATGTTATCACTGAAGTTAAAAACCACAAGCAATTAGATTCATCCTCAGTGATCTCTCATTAACCATTGAAAAGAAAAGCAAGGTGACATCTCCCATTAAGTCCTACCCAGAAAACAGTGACTAGATCACCAGTGCTTTGATGGGACTCCTGATGATATATATAGACCATAGGGACAAGAAATACATGGATCAGCTGAGAGACAATATTCAGATACCCAATTCACGTCCTGCATGGTGAGATGCTCACTCTCTCCTGGAAGCCTACAGGAGCTGAGCGTGAACAGACAATAGCCTCTTCATATCCGAGATCTCACACTTGGTCCAGGGCCCAAAGCCAGTAAACTCATATTCATCTGCCTGGGCTGTCATAACAATTAACCACAAACTGGAAGAGCAAAGAAGAAAAATTAATTTTCTCAGAGTTCTGGAGGCCGACATTCGAAGATCAGGTTCAGTTCTGTTGCTTCTGGGCATATCTCCCTGGCCTGCAGATCTCTGCCTTTTTCGTTTGTCTTCAAAGGTCTTTCACTGTGTGTACGAAATATACATTCCAAGTATGTTTCACATACCTAAATTTCCTCTTTTTATGTGTTTTTTGGGGGCCGCATTTGGCTGTGCTCAGGGCATACTCTAGTTCTGTGCTCAGGGATCACTCCTGGTAATGCTCAGGGGATTGGGGAGTGAACCCGGGTCAGCCACATGCAAGGTAAATGCCCTCCCTGCACCACTATGTCTCTGGTTCCTGAATTTCTTCTTCTTATAAGGATGTTGAGGACTGGAGCAATAGCACAGCTGATAAAGCGTTTGCCTTGAACGAGGCCGACCCAGGTTTGACTCTTCCGTCCCTCTTGGAGAGCCCGTGAAGCTACTGAGAGTATCCCACCCACACGGCAGAACCTGGCAAGCTACCCATAGCATATTCAATATTCCAAAAAACAGTAACAACAAGTCTCACAATGGAGACATTACTGGTGTCCGCTCGAACAAATTGATGAACAACAGGACCACAGTGCTACAGTGCTATAAGGATATATTGATCAGGCCTAGTTTGCCCTAATAGCTTTATTTTCACTTTAGAACCACTATTAAAATCCTGTTGACGAATACAGTCACATTCAAAGGGACTGGAAATTAGCATTTCATGTATGAATTTGGAAATGTAAAATCTTCCCACTTTACCCCTGTGTCCTCTGTTTCTTTTTCTATGTCTCTCGTTTGTCTCTCTGTTTCTGTCTCTGTCTCTCTATTTCTCTCACTGTCTCTCTCTACCTCCCTCTCTCCCTCTCTCTCTCTCCCTTCCTCCATCTCTCTCTCTTTCTTTCTCCTTTTTCCCTCCTTTCCTCCCTTTTTCTCTGCTCTCCTGCCGGTAGCACACAGACCATGCTGAGTGGTCGGCAGGTACACTAGAGCGTCCAGAGCTTAGTGAGTTGGTGGAGAAATGAGGTTTGTTGGGAGATGAGATAAGAAATGTTGGAAAGGATCTTTGAACAGACACCTAGGACAAGAGTAAGAAAATAAAAGGAACAGGGCAAAGAAGAGCACAAATATTGGCGAGGTCAAGGAGTGTCCACCTCAGCTGAGCAGCCAGGGTGGCTGAGGAGACAGAGGGCTCATTCCTCATGGACACGGGAGAGAAATCAGACAGGAAGTCAAGTCAGTTGCGCTCAGTTGGGTCCGACCCGGAGCACTCTGAATGCCAGAACAATGCATATGGACTTGACTCTGCAGATATAAATCCATTCAGAACTCTGGCACTGAGAGGGAGGGAAGGGGGGACTGTTTAATGCAAGAGATCAATCAAAAATATATCGTAAGTTTGCAAATAGCTGGAGACTTGGGTGACATAAGACTTCCCGCAATATTCTGCTCCAAGTCAAGGTCAGAAATAGCTATTATGATCTCAGTCTGAATACCCTCCCCCAGAATACCAGAACCGTCACATGACTTCACCAGCTTCAAGCCACTAATCAAAAGCACAAAAAAACCAACCTCGGGCCAACGAAAATCAATTTCTGTTTTGCCCTTTGCTTTACAAACGATCTAGAAGAAATAAGGTAACTTTTCCAATAAGATTATTTCATGCAAGAAACAGTCTCCTTTTCAATAAATAGTTTCAAACCATTCTCCCCGGTTTCTGAATTACAGTACTCTCTGAAGATGTATAAATATCAGGTAGCAGTTTTATTTCCTGTGAGTGGGGAGCTTTGGTTTAATAAGGAAGAAAGAGGCCGGGTGATAGACTTCTGGAGATGAAGCAAGATCTATTAGATCATCTCAGCCGTTTCGCTGGGCCCGCCTGAGATTGCTCCCAGCTGTATTGGCATATTCACTGCTGCTCAGGAAGGTCCCGTTTTAAATGATTTAAGGGTAATACATTAAGGGCTCATGACCAGCTCTAAAGAGGTGCTTCTTCCTATGACACCGGCAAGGGCTTGGCTGTAATTGGAGATGGATGCTCCTCCTACCGGAGGTCAGGGGCGCCTTGCTGCCCGCCAGGCGGTACCATACCAGGGCCAGGGATGGCTCACCCATCTGGACTGCGGTCTTCCTTGGAGGAAAAGTACAAATGTCATGTGCATTTATCAAAATGGTCAGCCAGCATCGGCCTTGCTGTGGAAGAGCAATTTTCTTTTATCTTTCCATAATTTAAGATGATATTCTTATATCCAAGGCACAGAGTACAGATGTGGTCACACACAAAGTGGGGATGGTCATCACGGACAGTGGGGTCCAGTCTGGAGACATAGCAGGATCCAGTTAGAGTGAGACAGCACACCTTCGTCTCCTGCACCCCATCAGAATTGCACGTTGACCCCACTGAGTCCTGAGATCGAGTCATCGTAAGTTTAGGGACCCAGAACCAGAAGTCCCACACACACACTACAGCCCCACCAATCCAAAATTCTCTGAGTACATTTTAGTTATTGGAGATCTTTTGTGACAGTCTTAGAAATAGAGGATCAGGTACAAAGAAGTGGGCAACTGAAGCAAAAGGCTAGAGTTCTCCACAAGTCTCTGAGCACATCTTTTTGGGAAAATATTTTGTTATTAAAGACCCATGATTTACAAAGTTATCGATAGTTGAGTTTTAGACATAGAATGTTCTGACACAAATCCCACCACCAGTGTCAATTTCCCTCCACCAGTGCTCCCAAGTTTCCTCTTACCTCCACAGCCTGCCACCTTGACAGGCACATTTTTAAGTTTGATTGCTGTGGTTTGGGTCTCCTGGTTTCAGTATTGTTGACTCTGTGGTTTGGGCATCTAGCTGTACCACTCTCATCAGCTCTGGAATAAGCATTTGCTAAAGACACATATGCAAGGTCTCTTTATATTGTGTATCCTTTGGGTAATTGCTGCTTCTTTTCTAATTTCATAAGAAAAGTGACACTTTAGTACTATTAATTTAATCACTCTTATTTTCAGAGCTCTCTCTCTCTCTCTCACTTGCTCTCTCAGATCTATCCCATCAGCTGTATTAGAGCCTCTGTCAGACTCACTTGCTCTGTACTTGAGTCACTGTAGTACTGACATCCCTTGGTGTGTAGACATAACTCATGATAAGATTTACTTAATATGGGAGATATTAAAATGCACATCACTCATTAATTCCTACAAAGTTCTCTGTCTAGTCACTATATTTATTTATTTATTTTGCTTTTTGGGTTACACCCGGCGATGCACAAGGGTTAGTCCTGGCTCTGCACTCAGGAATTACTCTCAGCGGTGCTCGGGGGACCATATGGGATGCTTTGAATCGAACCCGGGTTGGCCACGTGCAAGGCAAACACCCTACCCGCTGTGCTATCTCTCCAGCCCCTGTCTAGTCACGATAGAAGAGATTTTTTTTCCCCAGCATTTGTACCTGAAACTTCTGTATGTCTATGGAGCAACTAGTTTTCTTTTAACTTCAAGCACTACAAAAACCACAATGATAATATTTCCTTTATTTCTTTTATTTTTGCAATTAGGAAATTCAAAATAAAGTATAATAGTTTTATTTAGGAATGAATAAACAAAGAGAGAGGAGTAGAGAAAGAGAGGAAAAAGGAAAGCAGAGAGTGAGGAAGGGTGTGGGGATAAGAGAACAGGAGGGGGAGATGCAGAGAGAGGGAGGGGTAGAGAGAGAGAATTGGGATATAGAAAACTACAGAATTGAGTATTCAGGGTATTTCCCTGAGAAGCTAATTACCAAGAATTCTTCCAATCTGCCTTAGACTGGGGCCCTCTATGCAAATAAGAGTCCACTGCTAGATCACTATCAAGGACTTTGAACTCTGATGATTTTCATTCAGAGTCTTATGGTGGGGGGGGGGTTGGGGGGAGCTTAGTTCCTAATGAACTGTCTCCAAGGAGGTCCAAACTTCTGGTTGTGCTGGGACCGGAAGTTGGTTAACTTCTGGAACCAGAAGTTACCTTAAATTGGAACCTAAAGTAAGTCTTAAATCTGTCATGGGTCATTGAGTGAAGGATAGCTCCTTTTCAAATCACATCTTGATTTTCATGCCTTGTGGAAGTTTATTGCCAAGGCTTCCCTGACCCCATCCTGCCCACTTTATAACCCTCTTAGAAATTGCACCCCCTAAAATCTTTAAATACATACGGTTGGAGATCCATCTTCTGAACTACTTCCTGCAGGCAAATGAGCATTGATCCCACCAATTTATGGAAATGAAGTTTTCTTAGTCTCCAATTCAAGGTAATCATTTTTTAAATTTTTCCTTTTGGGTCACACCCAGCAAAGCACAGGGGTTATTCCTGGCTCATGCACTCAGGAATTACTCGTGGGGGGTGCTGGGGACCATATGGGATGCTGGAAATCGAACCCAGGTCAGCCACATGCAAGGCAAATGCCCTACCCGCTGTGCTATCACTCCAGACCCAAGTCAAGGTCATCTTGAGGCTGAAACTGAGACCCACTTGGTCTGCACAGTGTGGGGACAGGTCCCTGCCAGCTAAAATTGGGGTGTGGGGAGAGGCTGTGTTTCTCGGGTTGAAGCAAGGTTAAGCTCTTTGCAGGGAAGTGAAATTCAGTCCTATCTCTACCTAGCATTAGGCTCCTTTAAACCAGAGGAGAATTTCAAGAGAATACAGAGAGTGAAATAATAGAGTTTTATTGAGCAAAGATACTAAATCTAAGGAAAATATGGTATACTTCAAATAAGAGAATAAGACTGAAAGTAAAGGAAACAGATGCCCTAAAGAAGAACCTGGACAAGTCCAGGGTAGAGTGCTATAAATTAATGGAGAGATTTCACACCCAATTGGGGTACAGGGACCCCAAGAGAAATGTACCAGGCTTTGCCCTTAGAGATGGATTATTATAAGCCTTTCCCAAATTGCCTTAGCCCAGGGCTCTCTGTGAAGAATCCTGACCACTCTTAGGGCTTTGTCAGAGACTCTACTCCAGTAGTCTTCAAATTCAGGGTCTTTGTTTCTGCCTGAATTGTTTCCTAAGGGGATTGACCTTGGGTTTGGGCTAGGTCAATCAGAAATTGGAGCCTCCGTCTAGTCTTAAATTCAGGCTGGGTTCTTTTGAGTATTGAGACTAAGGCAGGGTCAGGGCAAGATAATTTTTTTTCAGATCACATCTTGATTTTATGGTTTCCTGAAATTCATTGCCAAGAGGTCCCCCATGACTGCCTACTTAATTGGAAGTAAAATCACTGGAGTGATCTCTGTGCAGCTGATATCAAGGTTTTCCATCTCTAGCTTGTATGGTCTTTAGAAAAAGGACAGTCTCAGTTCTTAATCAGTGTTAACTAGGACACATGAAAATATTAGTTTGAAGAGTCATACTGGACTGTTAGAGAAATTCAAGATCTGTTCATTTTCAGGTTAAAAGCAAAATTTTCAAAATTAAGAGGACTTGATCTGATCTCTGCAAAAAAAAATGCGAGTGAAACACATTTTTCTATTTTCATTTTATTCTACTAGATAATTCAGTAAAAATTTAGGTTCAGTACTAAAACTTGATGAGTTACTTTGCATAAGCACAGTAAGAACAGAGAAAGCATGCTTTTAAATTTGATCTGCTTGAATTTCATGGAAGGATTCTAGATAGAATTATTAATGGCTTCTCAGGGCTCAGGAGTCATGTTGCTTCATCAGATTCTACCTGTTACCATCTTTATTTGAGGCAGGGGGAGGGGAGGGGAGGGTGTCTGGTACTGTCAAGGACCTGCTTTGTAGTCTGAAACCCTTTAAGGAAGGTGGCATTGTAGCGCTGTCATCCCGTTGTTCATCGATTTGCTCAAGCGGACACCAGTACTGTCTCCATTGTGAGACTTGTCGTTACTGTTTTTGGCATATCGAATACGCCATGGGTAGCTTGCCAGGTATCAGGCTATTTTTCCTTCACTGGGTCTGAGATCAGTCTTAATTCCTGAAACAGTATGGTCTTTGACATTCTAGACAAGATCTTGGTAATAAAACAAGTTTCCAATTTATATGTTACAAATAGAAATGATTTCTTTCTGGATTTATTCAAACACATTGCCATGAAAAAGAATTAACTTTCAGGGGGCTTCTATCTTGGTATCAGGAAGAAAGCAAAGGAAATGCTAGAGTTCTGGCCATAAAAAATTCAATCTACTATGTTGTATCAGATCACAATTAATGGAAAATGAACAGAAAATAATCAGAAAGAAGAAAAATATTGTTTCAAATTTAAAAATCACTAAAATTATATTCATCCTCAAAAGTTCATTCTGTCTTATACAGAAAATCCTGACCTATAGTAAATGCTAAGAATGATATTTTTCCATAAATTCTGCAGGGGGTTATTTTGATTTCCTTTTTTTCATCCTCAGTTTCATGATAAACCTGTTACTTCTAAAGTATTTTTCAAAGTATTTCCCAATAACTTATCTAAACTCAAAGTATTAGAGCAATTCTATAATTGGCAAAGTACTAAAATCTTATATCTAAAGATCGTATTATATAACTGACAATGAAGCTTGCCCAATTTTTAACATACAACTGTAGAATTTGCAGAATTGTCCAGAACAAGGAAAAATTCTAGAAATTTCATATAATTTTAGGATGCCCAAATTATTATTCATGTATATACTTAAGAAAGTTAAACATTTCTCCTTATGGAACAATTCCTCCCCTGTAGTTTCTCCACCCAAATAGGTGTATCTTATGCACTTCTCTTTCTCTATATTATGAGTTGTCTTACTAATTCTAAGACTTTACATATTTATCCTTTGAATTTTTTATTTCCAGGAACTCTTCCTCATATATATTAAATGGTTTAAATATTTACATAGGTTGTAAAAGACTTAATTGTCCATTTAACCAAGACAACAAAAACTTCAAAAGTAATATAAAAACCCTCCATGATGGCAAATAAAATTTAGTTATTTTACAATTAAGACCAGGTGTATGTAAAGCAACCAAGTATGATAAGGTTACAACATTTTCACTGTCTAGCTATTTAAAAAACAGAAAAATATTTTTGGTGACAAATTCCTACCCAACTTTAATGTGTGTGGGACATTATGACTTGGGGATATATCTTGAGGAAATCATATTCTGATCGTATTTTCTTTCTTCTTTCATTAATTCCCCTCCCTTCCACTCTCTTCCTTTAAAGTTATTTTTCTCTCATTGACACTATGAATTTTTATAAGTGATGACAAATAATTCTTGAAACAAGATGGAATCTAAAATACAATATGATCTGGACGTAAATACAGAGGTACATATGCCTTGGGGAAATCCCATTGAATACTCACAAATCCGTTTATTAACAGATTTTGTGGCATTAATAACTCTGAGTCCATTCTGCTATAAAAACAAAAAGGCAAAAGAAACAAAACCAAACCAAGGAAAAGTTGTCAGAATCAACTTTGTCAGAGTTCTGGAAAACTGTCTAAAGTTAACTGTAACCAAGTGAATTCTGGACCATGAAAAGGCAACTTTTGAATGGTAAGAAAACAGTGATTTTTTCAGTTGCTCTTGACCCACCTCATCTCGTGTTTGGTGGGTCACTTGAAGGCACAAATCTGTGTTCCCAGTATGAGATGCTAAATCTCGGCTCTGAGGGAGGAGAGCAATCAGCACGGGTGACTGTTTAACCTGTTATCTGGAAGACTGATGCCAGTTGCATGTCACACTGTTCAGCCTAACTTACAACTGACTGAGGGGAGAAAATGCAAAGGGTATTCCTCACAAACACTGTAAAGAAAATGAAAAACTTGCAACCACTTGGGGCAAAAGATCCCAGGTAAACCATACAAAGAGAGCCCGCGAAGAACACCGGGGAGTTTCTTTGGGAAATAACTCAAAGCCCCCATGTACACACAGAAGGAAGTGCCCAGTGTGTTCAGAAGAGGGCTAAGAGAAAATCCTGCCATCTTTTATCTCTGATTTATCTCTAAGCTCAGTGATGGCAGGAATGGGAAGCCACAGCAAAAATGTTAATGGCTTGATTAATAGCTGAAGGATACCATAGAAGAGTCAACTTCCAAAGACTGAGATGGACTTTTGTGGTGGTTGTTTCGTTTTTTCATGAAGTTAACATTGATCTATAGCATTATTTAAGTTTCACATTTACATGGGAGAGGCATTTTTTTGCTTCTTCAGTGTAACACTTGTCAACCTGGGGTCATCTAAACACCCTACCCCCAGGGGCCCCAGGACAGTTCAAGGGGGTCACAAGAGAAAACTGAATAAGTGGGAGCTGTGGCACAAGACTATGGGATCAACCAATAGGACTGTGTTTGGTGTGGCAATCATTTCACAATTTGCATAAATCATGCTGCAAGTCTTAAATTTATACAATATATATGCCAACTGTATATTATGAAAACTGGGAGGAACATGGGTTAAACTCAACAAAGCAGCAAAGACTTCAGAGATCACACGGAACAGAGTATAAACTTGGGAAAAATAACATGGAAAAATGCTAAACAGCTAACTACTGTTCATAGCAAGCAATAAAAACAAACTCAGAGGAAGAGGAAGAATCTGATCAGTGGCATTGATGTTAATTATAATATTCAAATGACTGCTTTGCAACAAAATATTGTAAAGCATAAAAGAAATAAGGTGTGACCACCTCTCTCTCTCTCTCTCTCTCTCTCTCTCTCTCTCTCTCTCTCTCACACACACACACACACACACACACATACAAACATACACACACAACATAACAGAAAGGTATGCTTCCTGAGGTAGCATAAACATTGAACACACTAAACAAAGACTAATCAACTGTTTTAAATATGTTCAAAGAGTTAAAGGAAATCAGAAGTGTTCTATGTACAAATAGAGAATATCAATAAAGAGACAGAAATTATAAAAAGGAATCAAACAAATACTAGAGAAACTTATGGAATGTTTAGCAGATTAGAAGAAATAGCATATTTTAGCAGGCAACAAAAAGAAAACAAATGAATGTGGGGACTACAGACTTATGAAAATAAAAAGAATTAGAAAATGATATAAGCAATGATAGCTACCAAATGAGAAACTTGGTAGAAACATTCCTAGAATTTCATAACCATTAAAACTGAGTCAAGAAGAAATAGAAAAGTTAAATAGACATGTAAATAAAATTATTTTAAAACTGAACTTCAAGGAAAGCCTAGGACCAGATGGTTTCACTATTTGATTTTTAACAAATATTTAAAAATGACAAACAGCAATCTTTCTCAAATTATTCCAAAACCAGGGGAAAAAATCCCTGCCTAACTCATTCTGAGGCCAACACTATCATGACGCCAAAGCAGGGAAACATAAAAAACCACTCCAAAAAAAGAAAACCACTGCCAACTAACCATTATAAATAGAGATGCAAAATTACTCAACAAACTACTTCAAACTGAATCCAAAATTATAATTCAAATACTACACACCAAATGGGATTTATTTAGAAAACCTAATGTTCAATATAAGGAAACCAATACATTAATTGAACATTAATCGAATGCAAAAGGAAAATAAATCAGTATCTCAACTGATACAGAAAAATCATTTGATAAATTCTAACAATTTTTTATGATAAAGACCATTCATAGTCAAAATTCTAAGAAAAATCCTTCAACAGTTAAAGGATACTTTTGAGAAATCGCAACTAATATCACATTTAATGATGAAAGAGGTATGGAAATCTTTACTTTTAACATCAGGAAGAACATGAGGATGACTTTCATCACTACTATTCAACCCTACACTGAAATTCAATCTGGACCAGTTTGGGAGTGAAAAGTACCAGGTTCTCTTAATAAATAGACTTGTACGTTGATGATGAATTGATTTTTGATGTAGTTTTTAAAAGTATCCAATAAGGAAAAGAACAGTGTCTTCAATAAATGATGTCGGACAACAATACATAGGCAAACCAATGGATTTGGGTCTCTTCCTTATAGCATATATAAAAATTATCACAAGAGGTTGGGGTAAAAATAAATAAAAATTATCACAAAAATGTTCCAACAATGTAAATGTAAATGATTCATAGCCATAAGTTCATAGAAGGAGATTAAGGAATAAATTTTCATACATTTGGATTTATAGACGGATTCTTGGATATGATACAAAAAGCAGGATCAACAAAAGAACAAACATTAGACTTCATCAAAATTTAAAACTTTTGTGCCACAGTGGAATGATTTAAAAAAGTGAAAAAGATAACCTATAGTATCAGAGATGATATTTAAAAGCACATACCTTATAGTAGCCTAATATTGAGAACAGATAAATAACTTTCAAGAGTTAAGGAAAAAAAAAGACAACATGATTTAAAAATAAACAAAGGACTTGAACAGACATTTCTGTAAGTGTATCCAAATGCCTAACAAGTATATGACAACCTGTTCAACATCATTAGTCGTTAGGGAGATGCAAACAGACATCATCTTGAGATAGCACTTTATCTCCAGAGGGATGGTTGTTAAATAAAAAACAGAAATTTTTACAAGCATTGGTGAAAATGTAGAAAAATTATTGCCCTTATAAATTTCTGGTGTGAATGTATAGTGCTCAGCTGGTGGATCCTTAAAAAAGAGAAACTGGGGGCTGGAGTGATAGCACAGCTGATTGCCTTGCATTCGACTGACCCAGGTTAGATTCCCAGCATCCCATATGGTCCGTGGAGCACCACCAGGAGTAATTCCTGAGTGTATGAATCAGGAGTAACCCCTGTGCATTGCCAGGTGTGACCCAAAAGGCAAAAAGAAAAGAAAGGAAAAAGAGGGGAGGGGAGGGGAGGGGAGGGGAGAGGAGGGGAGAGGAGGGGAGGGGAGGGGAGGGGAGGGGAGGGGAGGGGAGGGGAGAGGAGGGGAGGGGAGGGGAGGGGAGGGGAGGGGAGGGGAGGGGAGGGGAGGGGAGGGGAGGGGAGGGGAGGGGAGGGGAGGGGAGGGGAGGGGAGAGGAGAGGAGGGGAGGGGAGAGGAGAAACTGATGGTTCCTTGAAAAAGTAAATGGTGCTACAATGTGTACCTATAGTTTCACTGCTAGAAGTCAGGGATGAGAGACCTCAATCCAAACTCCTTTCTTTTGGGAGCCTGGCAGTGATGCACATGAACTGCCTCTGTCGCCATATAAGCTCATTAGCCGGCCATGATCCAGAGACTCATAAATAAATATTGAAAGAGAGCAACAAGCTGCAGAGATGCTTCTGGATCCCAAAATCACTCATCATCATCATCATCGTCATCATCATAATCATCCTGTTGATCATCAAATTTCTCGAGCGGTCTCAGTAATGTCTCCATTCGTCCTAGCCCTGAGATTTTAGAAGTCTCTCTTTACTTGTCCTTCCCAACGATGCTGCATTGGAGGCTCTTTCAGGGTCAGGGGAATGAGACCCATCATTGTTACTGGTTTTGGCATATGAATACGCCATGGGGAATTTGCAAGGCTCTCCCATGGGGGCAGGAAACTCTCAGTAGCTTGCCAGGTTCTCCCAGAGGGAGAACTAGGTTATAAAATCTTATAACCTAGTTATATCCTAGTTATAACCTAGTTCATCTTATAACCTAGTTCATCTTATAACCAAAATCACTATCCAGTTAAAAATTTAACTCCAACTGTATCACCCCATTCAAAATTTTAAACATCTCATACTCTATACCACTGATACACCAGGAGTATCACACCACATTGGATGGGATGTTGAGTAGTAGGCAACCAATCTTGACCAAGAAATTATTAGCACACAAAGCTTAACCTGCAACAACATGTTAGGAACCTCTTATACAAGGACTTAGTTGCTCCAGGGTGAGATACAGCAATCTTCACACACTTTCTTCTAAGGAAATTTTAAAAATTATTTTTAGTGAATTGTTCATAACAAGCAGTACAAAATAAATGATTTAGAGTCTGCTATTGGGCCATCTTGGGTGGTCACTGGGAAAATTGGAAATAATGGTGGTGTGTAATGGTGGTGGTCTTGGTGTTGAAATATTGAATGTAATAAATCATCATGAACAACTTTCTGTCTGTACCACTGTAGCACTGTCATCCCATTGTTCACCGATTTGCTTGAGCTGGCACCAGTAACGTCTCCATTGTGAGACTTGTTACTGTTTTTGGCATATCAAATACGCCATGGGGAGCTTGCCAGGCTCTCCAAGAGGGATTGGAGGAATCGAACCGTGTGCAAGGCAAACGCCCTACTGGCTGTGCTATCCCTCCAGTCCCATGAACAACTTTATAAAAATAAAATTAAATTTAAAAATATATATCTGAAATAACAGAAAGGGTTACTGGAACAAATACATATTTTAAAATGTTCAGAGGTGGGGGAGATAAATAAAGGCTAAAGTAAGATGCTTGCTTTACACAGGCTGATTTGGGTTTGATTCCTAGAAGCCCACAAGGTCCCCCGAGCACCATCAGGAGTGACCCTTGAGCACAGCCTGGTGTGGTAAAATAAACAAATAAATAAGAAAGAAAGGGAAAAAAAAAAAGCTCATGGCAGCATTTTTCACAATACCAGAACATAGAAACAGAAGTGTTCTGGTATCTTCAGGGAAAAGAATTAAAAATAGGGTTTCAATGTACCATGGAATGTTATTGAGCTATAGTGGTAGCATGACTGAATTAGGAATAAAATAGTAATACATGCTATCGTGAGAATAAACTCTGAAAACTTTATGCTGAGTAAACTTCATGCTAAAGAGGCTAGATTTATTTACATAGTTACATTTGTTTAACTGCCTTTATATAAATTATACTGTATCACTGTCATCGATTTGCTCGAGCGGGCACCAGTAATGTTTCCATTGTAAGACTTGTTGTTACTGTTCTTGGCATATCGAATATGCCACGGGTAGCTTGCCAGGCCTTTCCGTGTGGGCAGGATACTCTCGGTAGTAGCTTGCCGGGCTCTCCAAGACGGACAGAGGAATCAAACCCGGGTCAGCCGTGTGCAAGGCAAATGCCCTTCCTGCTGTGCTATCGCTCCAGCCCATGAATTATACAGGGCAGGTAAATCAACAGAATTGGAAATTGGATTAGTAGTTTTGCAGGGATGAGGAGAGGGAAATGAGGGAGTGTAGCTGCTTTCAGAGGCAGATAGTGAAACTTTTTTTAGAACCATGTAGAGGTGGTATTTACACGACATTATAAATACACCACTGGTTAGTTCGCTTTAAAATGGTTTTCATAAACCCGAATGCCCCAGAACGGATGACTGGTTGAGGAAACTTTGGTACATCTATACAATGGAATACTATGCAGCTGTTAGAAAAAAGGAGGTCAAGAATTTTGTAGTCAAGTGGATGGGCATGAAAAGTTTCATGCTGAGTGAAATGAGTCAGAAAGAGAGAGACAGACATAGAAAGATTGCACTCATCTATGGTATATAGAATAACAGAGTGGGAGACTAACACTCAAGAACTGTAGAAATAAGTACCAGGAGGTTGACTCCATGGCTTCGAGGCTGGCCTCACGTTCCGGGGAAAGGTCAACTCAGAGAAGCGATCACCAACTACATTGTAGTCGAAGGCCATGTGGGGGAAGGGAGTTGCGGGCTGAATGAGGGCTAGAGACTGAGCACAGCGGCCACTCAACACCTTTATTGCAAACCACAACAGCTAATTAGAGAGAGAAAACAGAAGGGAATGCCTTGCCACAGTGGCAGGGTGGGGTGGGGGGGAGATGGGATTGGGGAGGGTGGGAGGGACACTGGGTTTACGGGTGGTGGAGAATGGGCACTGGTGAAGGGATGGGTTCCCAAACTTTGTATGAGGGAAGTATAAGCACAAAAGTGTATAAATCTGTAACTGTACCCTCACGGTGATTCTCTAATTAAAAATAAATAAATTTAAAAAATATATAAAAAAAATAATAATAAAATGGTTTTCATTTTACCATATGTGACTTCTATTCCAATTAAAAAGTTAACCACCTAAACAAACATTTCAAAAAAATTTAAAAATAAAAACAACTCCCCAGAGTTGCAAGTCAAGCCTCATTCACCCTCCCATGGCCTAATGACCACCACTTTCCACATAGGATGCATGCAAAGACAATAGCAGAATTCACCTGGATTTATCCTCTGAAGCAAAATTACAAATAAACTTTGGAGATTTACAAATCTCGTATTTCTTATGTTTCTCTTGCCCTTTCTACTCTTTTTAAGTATTTCCTTATATTTCCTTTCTCTAACCACCAAAGTTACACTCTTGTTGCTATGTCACTAATAATACGCATACTTCCATCATCTCCCCGTTTCAATCCCCAACATTGCTATCTCTGAATCTCAAAAACTCCAGTTCTGCATTTCACATATTTGCAGTCTGGTGTGTATTTTCCCTGTTATCTTCTTGCTTATTCAAATATGCCCCAAATGACCTATTCAATCCTTCTCTCAGCCTGGCATGAGTATTAAAGAATAAAGTCCTTCTGTGTGTGCATTTTTATTCCTTCTTCTCCTGCCCCAAGATCCTGGGATTCAAAAGGGAATGATTGGGAGGTATTCTCCTGGGTCAAAAAAAAAAAAATGACATTTCCACTGTTACAAGGCATTGTCTAATTACACAGTGTAGGAGTTTGGTTTGAAACTTAAAATGAGAAAGCCTAAGTTGGTGAGACAGTTGGCAACACCCATTTCTCCACCCCTAATACATGCTATTCGTTATTTTATAGCATCACCATTTATCAGCAGAGACCATCTGCCTTTCCGCCTGGATTTTATACGGAAGTACTTCCTTTTCTATCAGAGATGGAATTTCATCCCTTTTTAATATTTCCTTGTGCTTACTGCCTGCTTCTCCCACCAGCTCATTAGCTCCACAGGGCTGTTTGGCCTCAACTGTCCAAAGACATGCCCAGAACATATTATGCTTAGCACATAATAGATGATCGAAAGTATTATTGACTTACACCTCAAAAGATCTTGTATTTGGGTCTTCTGGGGATGGTTGTTTCCCCATAGAAATAGTTGGGGGTATAAATCAAGTGATGGTTTTCTCCCCTCGTCCCCACTTCATTGTTCCCTATGAAGATGAAGGCTCAAGGGATGAGGGAGTGTTCACTGGCTAATGAAGCTCAGCTTGTTAGAATTCCCAGCTTCTCATCTTGCTATCTCCCCAGTGAAATTTAGTGATAATAAGGTCTTTCATGTGCATCATGCCTTGAGAATCAATAAGTCTCCTCACATAATCTCGCTGGGTTCTGGAGCCATCCTTTGGGAAAACTAGAGACTTTTCACCATTTCACAGAAAGAGGCCTTGGATGCTTCTGGATGAAAGGCAAAAAAATAGAACAGGATCTCCCATCCTTTAGATGCTCAGGGCCCTCTATTGCCAGAGAAGCCCCACCACTCTTTCATAAAGTCTTGATCTTAAAATCTTATTTTTCTACCTCTACAGTAGAAAAACAAACCCATTTAGAGAACGATAAAGTTCAAAAGTAGAGGCTCGAGGTTTTGGCTTTTTGTTTTGTTTTTTAAAGGTTGACCCTCCCCTAAGTTTGGTTTTCATATGGTGGGACTGAGGTTATGCATATCTGGCCCAAAAAAGAAAAAATCAAAGCCATCATGTCTTCAATGTTATACTTTGGAAAGTATCAACGTCATACAAACAAAGAAAGACTTGTTTCTTTCTCTTTTTTTTTTTGAAGTATGATGCTCTTTATTGATGTAAAGATTTCATAGTGAAATGTGGATATTATAACTATACAATGTACTAAAGGTTTATTAAGATATCATTGACATATATTGTGTAAGTTGAATGTGCTACATTTATATTGCAATATAAATCATTGGCTACATTTATATTGCAATAAGATTATCAACACAGAGTTAGCTAACATCTCTATAGTATTACATGATTAATTTCTTTCTTTTATTGAATCACTGCGTGATACACAGTTACAAAGTTGTTCAAAATTGGGTTTCTGTAGGATGACATTGGTTTGTCCTTTCTGCCTTGCCACAGGGAGCTTAGGTTTATTGGGTTACTCCCATCACAGTGCTCCCATTCCTCTGTGTTTACTTGTAACTTCTTTCTCTGTGCTCTGTTGACTTGTAAATATTGTTTTTCTCTTCTCCTTAACTCCTTTGCATAGTTAATTCAGAGCAATGTCCTTTTTGTGTGGGCACAGGAAGACAGTTAATGCTATGCTTTTGTAACATGGGAGTTAATTGACTCCAGATAATATCACCTCTGGGGCATCTGTTCTTTCGACCTAAGCCTCAGTTGCCCTTTTTTCCTAGCACCCAAAAAACAGGGTCCTGATGAGGGACTGTATGGACCCAGGGCAAGTGGTAAGCTATGTGCTACCCTGGCATCGAAATGGGCTGGGCCACTTTGTACCATAATGCTTAACTATAAGTTCAGAGTATGGTCATGGATATATCATGATCCAAAAAGCAGTAGCTAGATCAGGACCCTGCTAGGGTTAGGAATGATTAATTCAGCCTGAGCACTGGAGTCTGAGTCTGTGTCTACAAGCTCAATATCTCTCTTACTGTATTTATACAAAATAACAAATATTAGGGGCTGGAGCGATAGCACAGCGGGTAGGGCGTTTGCCTTGCACGCGGCCAACCCGGGTTCGAATCCCAGCATCCCATATGGTCCCCTGAGCACCGCCAGGGGTAATTCCTGAGTGCAGAGCCAGGAGTAACCCCTGTGCATTGCCAGGTGTGACCCAAAAAGAAAAAAAAAATAACAAATATTAAGAAGTAGAATTAAGGTGTTAATTAAGCTATTGGACTAAGGAAAGGAGAAAAACACCTTAAGTGGTATTTTGCCCATGAGCAAAGGAAGGGCTTTCTTATGTTGATTTTGCTGCCACACTGGGTGTGGTGGCTACCCCCAATACAGGAAGTTGGACAGAGATGAGCGAGACCAGGGCAGCCAAGATGGAGCACAGAGAGATTAGCAAGGGAGACAGAACAGAATGTAGGGGAAGAATTCAGGAGCAGGCACGTGGGGTAGATGAGGGACCAGGCTGCGAGAGGGAGAGCGGAGAGATGAGCAGGCAAGACAGGAGGAGACGGGAATGAGGGGCAGGGTGAGACTAGAATGGGGAACTTAGTGAGACTGGAAGAGACACATGGGGAGAATGGAATAAACTGATCACCAACCAGCTTGACCTTTGTTTCCTCCTTCATCTGACCCATGGCCTGGGCCACCCCGGGAGGGGGAATGGCCCGAGTCCACCGAACATGGGCAGTGAGAGGGAGAGCCACAGGGGAATATACAGGTTTTCATCATACAAGATTCTCTCACCTGTCCCTTCACCAGTGTACATTTCTCACCACCAATGTCCCAGTTTCCCTCCCTCACCCCTCCCACCACCCTGCCTTTATGGCAGGCAATTTTCTTTTCTCCCTCCCTCTAGCCCCCTTTCCTCCCTCTTCCCCTTCCCTCCCCTCGTTCTTTTGGGGATTACGGTTTTTAATACAGCTACTGAAAGGTTATCATGTTTGTCCCTTTACTTGCTTTGAGCGTTCAGTTCTTGTGCCTGGAGGGATCATTTCCAACTGTCATTGTCATAGTCTTAGTGGTTCCTTCTCCTCGCTGCTCTCTCCCTGCCATCACTTGTGGCAAAAAAAGACTTGAGTTTCATCAAAAGATGAAAGAACAATAATAGTGAAATGTGGGGCCCTGGGTAGGATTATGGAATAAAAGAGCACTGGAAAAATGTTCTTGTTCAAAATGTAGAAAATATCCAAAGTTAATAGCTAACAGTATTGTATCAATGTTAATTTTGTGTTCTTGATCATTATCCTATGGCCAAAGAAGTTTGTAACATTAGAGGAAAGTGGGAGAAGGAGATAAGGAAACTCAACTATGTTGCTACTTTTCTCCAGGGCTTAAATTAATTTTTATAAAATGAAAGAATGCAAAAGGTCCTTTTTTTTTATTCTCCCCCTCTCTAGTTACCTGGAAAGAGAATGGGGGAAAAATACATCTTTATAGCTCCCCGTCACAAAAGATAGAAGCACTGAACCCCAACCCAGATGAGAAGAGCTCCAACTCATTTCTGGGTTCAGAGTTGAATGACCAGCAGATGGGGGGTGTCTTTCTGGAATTCCAGGGTGCCCCATCTTGGTTAGTCTGCTGAACTTGCGGCATCTAGACACTAAGTTGTATTCTAATAGAGAAATGTGGATGCTGGTCTCAGTGGCCAAACTTCCTGCTTACCTGGGAGGTCTTCTTCCTCTTCCATGTCTGTAGGACATTAGTCACTCATTTTCACAGCAGCCTGGGGCCACACCTAGGTGTGAAGCTGTTAGCATTTCAGAAAATGTATTCCCCTCTTCCCTGTCCTGACCTCAGCTCTACCACAACTTAGCTCTTCTGCCTTCATCTTAAACGGAAGTGTGCTTTGGATAGAGTGTTTATACCGTGAGTGCTAAAACAAGCATTTTCCTACTTAAACTATTATTTACACTTCATTCAGCCAATATTTGCGTAGAATCGGTAGTAGTATTTGTGAAGTTGAAATCTAGTAATTAGTCATTGTGGGTAGCAAAAAAGGCAAAAGCTTTTTTAAACAAACCCCTCCTTCTTTCCTCTAGTCAGCAATGAGGATATACAGAAAGCCTTCCGACTCTCCCACTCTGTTGGCCAATGGGCGTGACTGTTCCAGCGCTGTTGTCTACAACACACAATATGGGCCCCTTTATCAGTGATCCTAGGCCCACCCCATCACTCAGACAGAGGCTCCATTTACTCTCTACCCAGAGGATCACGTCCAGTCACAGACAGAGAGCTGATGAGGTTTGGATCCAGACCAGACACTGGAAGGAATGAGAGCACACTTAGTTATCCATCAGATATGCCTTTATCAAGGTAGGGGGAGAAAAGAAAACTTAGCTCCTGTGCCTCTTTTCAAGTGCCTGGGGGCAGATTCTAGAAGGAACTTCAGCTCTTATTATCAACAATCTGAGTCTGAGTCTGTTCGGGATATTAGGACAAGAGTAAGTAGATGGGGGTTGGAGAGACAGTACAGTCAAACAAGGCACTTGCTTTGCATGCAACCAATATAGGCCCGATCCAGGCAACTCATATGGTCCCCTGAGCATCACCAGGAATGATTCCTGAGTGTGTTGGGTGTGACCTCAAAGCAAACAAACAAAATGCCACCGATGGGGCATCTTATAAGCAACAGAAATGGCTTCTCACTGTGCTGGAGGCTGAGTCTGTGCAATCAGGTAGGTCCCCCTATGGTCGGGCTCAGGTATGGTGAGTGCCGGCTGTCCATCAATGACCATCTTCTCCATAGAAGACAACACGGTAGGAGGAGGTGAAGCAAGTCTCACTCCTAAAATCACTCGCCACATTCCTTCACATGCTTGGCTTCAACATTGGAATTTTGAAGCCATCATGCTAGGGCAGCAACCCACCTCCCTCCCTGATTCTTCCTTTCATGGGTAGAGTCCAGCAACTCATCCTGTGACATGGAACACAGGAGGGTGTGGCGTCCAACCTGCCTGCACCTGACTTTGAACATTGCAGACTATTAGAGGGGAGTGCAGTGGGACACCCAACAGTGACCTCAGACACTACAGATTCCAGAGAAAGTCTGTAGAGACTCTGGTACTTCAGGTACTAGAGCTGCTGGCCAGCCCTAATCAGCCTCTCTCCTCCCACTTGTCCACGGAGTCTGAGGTGCTGAAAGAACCAGAGCCCTTGACACCACCTTTCTCGAGGATTGTGAACCTAAATGTCTCTCAGCAGGAGGGATCAGTTGCCAGCCACTTGTGGCCCAACACAGTGGGGAAGAGTGACTGTCCCACATCTGCTCTGCCCCTACTTTTTAATTGCTTAATGACAATGAGTGGGCTTCCTCCTCCCCTCCAGCCGAGCAGCGTGGGGTGCGTTGACATTCAGGGCCCGGCATGTGGGCAGGAAGCGCAGATGTGGCTGGGAAAATGTCAGCCTCCCACGGCTTCTCTCCCCATTAATCACAGCACCGTATGACAGGGCACACCTCTGGCTGCGGAGCCCAGGTTGGCAGTCCAGAGCCCTCGGCTCCAGGCCCAACCTCACGGCTAAATTAGACCTGTGACGCAGAGCCAAGTACTCAGCCTCTGGGAGCTTCGTGTTCCCACAGCTTTGGAACTATTAGCAAAGGAATGTGGATGGGGAAGAGGTTCATGAGGTATGGTTTGGGGGAAGGGAGAATTGAGGCATAGACCCAAAAGGACCCAGGACCCTTGAGCTCCCCCACTGACTATTGCTGCGTGGTCCCAGGGAGGAATGGAACTTGTTTGCCACCAAACCCTACCGCTGAAAAATAAGCATCACAACAGTATCCCCACAACAAGGTGGAGGGAAGGACTTGGAACCCTGCAGAGTGAGGGACATGCTTAATTCGCCCCATTGGACATCTCTGATTCAATGGATTCAGAGTTCTAGTAGAAGTTTAGAACTGACTCAAAGTTCTAAAAGAACTATTTTCCAAGATAAAAATAACATGGAATTTGCCACAACCCCACCCCCCATACTCACAATCTCATAGGAAGGATAAACAAGTGCATGAAGCAGTTGGGGGCAGAACAGGGGGCTATAATAGAAGGGAAAAGGTGCCATAATGTGGGATTCTGTGCTGAGGGCGCTGACTCCATCTCTGTCCACATTTAGCTGCCCTCCCTTGCACCCAGGGCAGCTGATTCTTTTGACACCTAGAATCTAAGATAAGTCATTCAACACCCCTGAGACTGCCCTGTAAGTGAAACTTAGTCGATGCTCTTAACTTGGAGTCCTTGGGGATCGATTACTGGGATTTGAGTATCTTGACCAAGGAAGTGTCCTTTGAACTGACCAAGTCTCCATTGTTTCAGTACTGGGAAGAACAGGGTCTTGGGCATCTCCAAGGTTTCAGGGCACAGAGATGGGGAGAAGGCAGCAATGCTGTGTTACTTCTGGGAATAGCTTAGTGTCTAGAGCTGGGATGAAGTCAGAGGCAGGAAAAGGCAAGGAGTTTCCGAGAAGGCAGTGAGCACCACTCTTACACTTGTCTGCTGTGGCTGTGAGCATCCTTCCTCCCTGCCCCACCTGGGCCTTCCAGGCAAGATTGCCTTGAACTGTGGTGCAGGATCCAGTATCAGCTCCAGACACAAGTCTGGAGCAAAGGATGCTCTGGCATACCAAGGTCTGGTTCAGAAGATAAAGAAGAAATCCTCCAATCAAGATAAAATGATTTGACTACTTTGGCCAGGAGTTTTCATTTATATCTCTCTGGGGTTTCTGTGTCTTTAATTCCATTTCTCCATCCCTGGCTGTGCCAGGCAGAGAGCTGGGAGGACACAGGGCCTGGTACTGGAGTGATTTGGTCCCTGCTCCAGGAATTCACGACCTGCAACTCTCAGATCTGCCCTCAGATCCCTGAGGACAGGGACAGGGGTGGGGTGGGGGTGAGGTGGTCACCCTGCTGTGACCCCACAATGCTGGCCACACAGCAGGTTCTCACTGTGCCTCTTTCCCACAATAAAAGAAGCAGGAGTCAAACAGAACTGGACTCAGTTTCATCCCTTATCTAATCAATTCCAGGGAAACGATTTCTTCATTTTTCATTACTACTAAAAAACAGGACAGATACACCCACACACACACACACACACACACACACACACACACACATACACCCGCCAAATTGGTTTCACAGGCTCGGGCAGCATCACCAAGAACTAATGTGACTGAGGTACTTGCATGGCTCCCATAGAGAGAATTCTGGGTCGAAGCCTCAGGCTACCGCTGGCTCTGCCCGAGGTCTCTGGTTCTGAGCCTGGTGCCCGAGAGTTGGTTCCTCCCCACTCCATCAGGAACCAAAAAGCAAAGAGGGACCTGAGCTAAGGCCTGGGGGTGGTTCTCTCCAATCCCAAGCCTAAGGAACCAATTAGTGGCCCCAGATGTGACTGGGACCCACAGAGAGTTTCCAAGAAAATGGATCTGATGTCCACATTTGAAATGGACACGAGACCGTGAAGTTGAAATCTGGGTTTTCATCTGGCCTGACCTGGTAGCTCCACATGAAGAGTGGCCACATCCTTGAGACAGAGCCTGTGCCCTGCGACTCTCTAGTTCTCAGCACAATCAGCTTTTTTCTTTGCTCCTCTTTAAGGACCCTGGAGTCGTTTGGAAAATAAACCCGACCTGGGTGACTGGTACCTGTAGAGATACACAGTAATGGGTGCGACTTGACTCCCAGAACTCCGAGGACAGGACATTGAAGGATGTTGGGAAGGGAGTCAGGGAGCGTCCTGGGAAGCATGTGTGGTCCTGCGTGGGGATCGGGTGTGAACAGCCAGCCAGCACACAGCCTCTGTGCAGGAAACCTGGCGGGTGGGGAGAAAAGGCTGGGAGTGATCATTTGAGCCTGTGCCATTGGAATGAGGGCCCCGAATGCCAGCTAATATTATTCTCAGATATGGATGCCAGAAAACCCCAGAGATGATGTATGGTTTCAGGACTAAGGCTGCCAAGCTCACCCCTACACACACTTCCGCCCCCAGGCTCATGACGAAAGTTGAAGTGGGAGTCTGAGCCTCAGGAAACACAGGCTGCCTACAAAGTTCTGCAAACCACCCTCCACCTTCCCAGTCCCTTCCCCTTCTGGTGGTTTCCTGAAGCAGTGACAAAGACCTGTGGTAGCAGGGAGCCAACTTCTGGGTTGAATTCTCCCAGAGCACCTTGGGGGAAGAAAAGGAGAAAGAAGGAAGGGGAAAATCTCCTTTCAGCTTCATTAGAGTGCTTGCTTAACCAAGCTAAAAATAAAACTAATTGCTTTTGCTATTCGAATGTGAAAAATCAGTTTTTAAAGGATCAAGATTCTCTCCTTGGCTGGAGAAATCATTGAATCGGTAATAGACTGGCTGCCAATGAATTATGAATGTCGTAATCAAGCCTTCTGGAAGGCCAAAGTCTTGGTTACAAATGGGCACTATAATTAGCAATATGCTGAAGCTGCCGAAAGCCAACGCCCCCCCTCCCTCTGTCTTTTTTTTTTTTTTTTTTGAGAGGGGAGAGGCAGGGATTGCTTTTTAGGCACTTGGCTTGTTCTTGAACAAATGCCTTGTTCTCACCAGTATAGGAGGCATCTAGACAAAAGAGCAGAGAAACAATCCCTTCCTCCTCTAAATCCCTTCTTCCTGCTCCACTCCCCCTCCCTATCATCAGACTTGGTTATCCACTCTTTAATGGTTATCAGTTTGATGAAATCCTCTCTCATCTGAACCTATCACTGTGATCCGTGGAATTGGGAGTCGTAAGAGACAAGTGTGCATATCCGAGAAGGGAAGTAGGAGAAGGGCAAACTTCAAGACTCTGATTGAGATTCACAATCAGACAGCCTCAAGGGAGGTCACAAGGACACGCTCCCTGCACTGGAAGGAGAGGTTCTCTCATTCTCCAGTGAACACAGGTCAATCTGAACTGGTAGGGTCCATCACAACAGGGCCCCCTCGAGAGTCGTACACCTGAGAAGGAGCTGCCTACCTCAGTGAAGAACTAGGATTGGCTGTTTTTCCTCCGATCTGTTACCTTTGAATTGTCCTCTAGAGATGGGACGTGTACTGAGCCCTGAGTTCCCTGAACAGAAGTTATTTCCAAGAGCTTACGTCATCCCAGACCTGATGTGGCTGGTGGTGGGGAAGCAGGTGAAGGATCTGCAGGTGAATCAAATGCCTCCACCTGTGTCTCTTGCTGAGAGCGGCCACCTGGGCCAAATCAGTGATGTTTGGCCACTTTGCCCATTAGATTTACCATTTTGCTGTTGTAATTCAGGTCCTATGTATCCCAGACCAATTAGGGAGAAAAATCAAGAAGTGGCACTGGACATGGCTATTTGTTAGAACTTCCAGGTGATTCTAATGTGCAGCCACGGTTGAGTGCTATGAGGGCCCACTTGGGGTTCAAGGCTGTGACAGGAAAAAGAGTTGACTTCTCAGGGGGGCTGCAAGGTTCTGAGGTATCTTTGAATGACACCCAGGACACTTCCCCACAGCCCCTCCGTCTAAGCCATTCCACCAGAAGACACCATCAGGCATGACTTGTGGCAATGAATAGTATGAATACTCCAGTCAACTCTTGGACCAGAAGAGCATGGATTGAGAACATAGAAACAGGTTCAGGAGGACAGGAGAACCCACTTCAGTGACCAGTGTTGGCCAATGAAAGGAAAAAGGCAGTGACAAAGCCCCCTGGGCTTATAGAAAGAAGGAAAAATACTCAGAGAGAATGAGAGAGAGGGTGTGTGGCATGTCCCAGAACTGGTCATCTTTCGCATCTTCAGGTGAACTTGAAAGGCTTCAACCAGTCTAGGACGTGCTCCTCACAGTGAGGCGGCTGAGCTCAGAGTCAGCTGGGCTGGGGGCTGGTTGGGTCTGTTGGTTCTCTGGCTCCACAAGACTGACAGGATCCGAGTTGGCATTTTGACTCATTTCCCAAGGGCTTTCATTTCACATTGAATCTTTTGAGAAGCTCTGCTGGAGGGTAGTAAAGGCGGGGGGGGGGGGGGTGGCGGTGGACAGTGGAGGAGTTCGGCTGAATATGATGTTGAGGAGCTCAGAAGCAAAGACAAGCCTCAGCGCTGTGAGGGCACAAGAGGCCGTGGGGGCTCCTACAGTGGAGAGCCCAGGACCAAGCAGCACAGCAGGGTGGGAAAGTTCCAGCAGACTGAGAGGGCCCCCTGCTTTCTAGCAGACTTTCTGGGCGCTCTGCTCCTGCCCGCCCTTTGAGCCGCCTGTGTCTATCCAGCCGCTGCTCCCCTGCCTCAGCTCTAGGCCTGGAAGTTTCCTGATGCCGGGGATGGTGTCTGGTCCCTGCCCCATGTCCTATACACAGCTCCACAGAACTTGGCCCTCAGGCACATGCAGATCAGGGTGGGGTAGGGTGGGGGTGGAGTGGGGTAGGGAGTGGATGAATGAGCAAGGTATGACTGAAGACAGGCCTGAGCAGAGAGTCCAGCTGTCCTGTGCCCACTTGCCATCACCACCCTACCAAATTGACCCTGTGGAGATGAGACTGGCACCCCAAGTGAGGAAGGAAGGAAGGAAGGAAGGAAGGAAGGAAGGGAGGAAGGGAGGAAGGAAGGAAGGAAGGAAGGAAGGAAGGAAGGAAGGAAGGAAGGAAGGAAGGAAGGAAGGAAGGAAGGAAGGAAGGAAGGAAGGAAGGAAGGAGGGAGGAAGGGAGGGAGGGAGGGAGGGAGGGAGGGAGGGAGGGAGGGAAGGAGGGAGGGAGGGAGGGAGGGAGGGAGGGAGGGAGGGAGGGATGGAAGGAAGGAAGGAAGGAAGGAAGGAGGGCGGGCAGGTCTAGAATCCCAGGTCTGATTGGCTTCTCTCGGCTGGGGTCCCTTTATTCTGGAAGAGAATTCTGTAGGCTCAGTGGTTCCCGCATTCCTGGCTAAGCCCCCAGAGTAGGCAGGAGAAGCAGAGACAGGCATAAAGAGAAGGGATGGGAGCCCTACCCAAAATGTTAACAGTCACCCACTAGGGTCTGTTCTCCCTGATTCAAGCTGTTCCCTCTTATGTAGCATGCAAAGGCCCCTGTCAGCCAGTCTGCAGACCCACCCACCCAGCCCAGCCCACCGAGTTAATCACATGAAAGTGCACTATAGGGAGGAAAGGGCTGGAAAGAATCATCATGGCTGGATACTGAGAAAAACTTAAATAGAATCTTAGAGTCATAGATATTTTCCATGCATTCATTCATTCACAGTCCTGCATTAGTAATTTTCAGAGAGAGAGGAGAGAGAGAAAGAGGAGAGAGAGAGAGAGAGAGAGAGAGAGAGAGAGAGAGAGAGAGAGAGAGAGAGAGAGAATGGGTCTAAGTAGATACTACCTGTTTTCACACTTCTTTGTATTACTTATGTGACCTTGAGCAAGTTATTTAACTTCTCTCTGCCTCAGGATCCTTGTCAATAAAAGGGAGATATTAATGACACCGATCTCACAGGGGTGCTCGAGGGATTCAATGAGCTCACGCATGTGTGAGTTCCTGGAACATCTGACATATTCAATAAATGTTAGCAATTATTATCTGCTTTGGCTCATGTCCACCTTACCTTCCAGGGACCAGCTCCCACACACATCTCCTGCTACGCCCAGTCTTACGAATGCGGCACCTGGCTGCTTGATCTTCCCCGGGCATCAGCCAGAGCCAGTGCAAAGCTGGAGCATGACTCTTACATTTACTCTTCTTTGCTGTATCCTCAGTAACCTGGGCCTTAGTCACTAATCTTACATCTGAAGGTTTTATAAAGATTCATACATTTTTGTAATAATCACTTAATATTTGCTCACACATTTATTTGTTGGTTTGGGGGCCACACCCAAATATGTTCAGGGATCAAGATGCTGTGCCAGGGGTCAGACTTGGATTAGACACATGCAAACACCTGATTCTCTCTTCAGCCCTACCTACTTTTTCAGAAGGAACCCAATGATAGCAAATGCCTCAGCAAAAAGGAACAAAGTCTTCACTCTAAAATTGCAAACACAGTCATAAACCAGGCAGGGATGTGCTTGTAAGTTGAGTGAGGAGAGAGACTGGAATGCCCAACATAGAACTGTTGGGGTCTCAGCAGCCAGCCTGAAACCCTGGCCAAATCCCCTGCCCTTAGAAGCAGAAGCAGGCTCTCTTCACGGGGGCCTAAGGCCCTGTGCCAGCACTCCACCCAGAAAAGGCACCCTTGGTTGAGGAGATAATGGGATGAAACTTGAAAGTCACCATTTGCCTGAGCTAACATACCCGGCCTTGAGAAGCGGGAAACATAAATCATTAGCTAACATCTGTAAAGAGCCCAGCAAAATGTTTATTTACATCAAGAGTTGATAACCAGGTGTCCATAGCATCCACGCTGCCCTGAAATTTGACTATAAATATCAGTATGTGAGAGCCAATAAAATGAGAGTTACTTGACCTCCAACTCTCCCTCCTCTGTGTAGTTCTTTCTTGGTGGCGGCGGTGAGGTGGCCACGGTGCACAGAGGGACTGGGCAGAGGCTTCTACCTCTCTCACTCCCTCTCCTATAGGGAATAAGTCCGGCCGGCGGCTTGGGGGATCATACTCCAGTTTGCCGGGGTCTACTGGCCAGGACCCTGACACAGAACAGTCCTGCTCCTACAGTAATACCAGAGGACACTAAGTTTCCAGAGGGAATGCCCAGGTAGCTGTATGACTTGGATGGTAGGCTGGCCTTCAACTTGGCATATTTATTCATGGGTAAGAGCATAGTGTGACATCTGTTTTGTTGTGGCCCGCAGCCAGCAGGCCTTCTGTGGCTCCGGATTAGAGTGCCAGCACTGGAGCGGGTGTGCCCAGAGCCCTCTCGAAGGCCAGGTCCCCCCTTGTTCCTCTCTCCATCCTGGGAAACCATCTCTCCCAAGGCGCTGACTAGCAGAGGGCTGCAGTGTTGGTTCAGCTTCCTCCTGGAAGAATGTGTGCATGAGATGGGTGTAGGGAAAGCAGGAGAATACGGTACCTGGGAGAACATGGTACCTGGGACTACATGATTCCTGGAAGAACGTGATTCCTGGGAGAATGTCATTCCAGGGAGCATGTGGTACCAGGGAGAATGTGGGACCTGAGAGAATATGGAACCTAGGAGAGTGTGGTATGGGCTGGCTATGGGAAGAGGGGTGGGAGGCAGCCTCTGAGCGTGCCATATCTCAGGCCCCAGTGGTGGTGTTTCAGGAGTCCAGGAAGAAGAGTTAGGTTTTTATTCTTTTTCCTTCCTGCTTTCTTCAATCCTAGAACTCTGGCTTCTTGATCATCCTGCATCATGTCTCACAGCTACACACACACACACACACACACACACACACACACACACACACACATACACACACACACACTATAATATATATACATATATATATATACATATATATATATATAAAACGATTCTTTTCTCAAATTACTGTTTTGTTCACTGTGGAATGAACGTATGTGTGTGAGTGTGTGTGTAGCTGTGAGACGTGATGCAGGATGATATATATGTATATATATGTGTATATATATATATATATATCACGAAATCACGAAAATCCCGTTAATCACCAATTTCTCGGGCGGGCTCAGTAACCTCTCATTTCGTCCTTTCCCTGAGATCCTAGAAGGCTATCTCGACTCCGCCCTCCCAACGATGTTGCATTGGGGGCTCTTTCAGGGTCAGGGGAATGAGATCGAGCTTGTTATTGGATTTAGCATATGAATACATCATGGGAAGCTTGCAAGGCTGTCCCATGTGGGCAGGAAACTCTCAGAAGATTGCCAGTTTCTCCCAGAGGGAGAAGCAGGTTACATGATATAGCTTCTGAGAGCTTGCTTTTAAGTCTCTCTCTGGATGTTGGCCATTGATGGGATTACACACACCTGGGTTCCTCTGCCGGTACCTTCATGCATAAGGCCTGTTCGAACGTGTGGAGAGGGGCCTCCAGCATGGCTGTTGTTGGATATCATTGGTTTGTCCTTTCTCCCCTTGCCACTAGGAGCTTAGGTTTATCAGTCACACCCACCAAAGTGCTCCCAAGTCACTCCCATTCCTTTGTTTATCTGTAACCATTTCTACCAGTTTATCTGCTCTTCCCCTAATCAGACTCTGTTAATTTGTAAGGTCAGACCTTGCTAGGACAGTGTAAGTTAATATTGTCTTTAAGTTAATATTGTCTTTCTCTTCTCTTATGTCTTTAGAATAGTTTACCTTAAAACAATATTTTTTTAATATTGTTTAATATTTCTTTGTCCATACTTTTTTTGTATGGACAAAGAAAGACATTTATTAATATGCTTTGGTAACATGGGATTTAATTGGCTTCAAATATTATTCATTCCTGGGCATCTGCTTTCTTGACTTAAGCCTCAGCTGGCCTTACTTCCTAGCAGGGTCCCAACGGGGGATGAGATGGACCCAGGGCAAGCGGTGAGTTATGTGCTACCCTGGCATCGAGATGGGCCTGGCCAAAGTGCCTAATGCTTAACTATATGTTAAGAGCTTGGTCATGGGCTGTCATGTCATGATTCAAAAGCAACGACGAGACTAGGCCCTGCTAGGGCTAGGAAAGACTAATCTGGCCTGAGCGCTGTAGTCTGAGATCGAGGTGACCCCTGGAGAGCAATTCTATAAGCTTAATGCGTCTCTTGCTATGTCCTTACAAAATGATTTATAATATGAATACTTATACATTAGTCAGACAAAGAGAGGAGAAACACACCCATGGAATTCCCGCTCTTGGGCGGATGTCCCGCTGAGAAAGATTCTGTCCTAGTGAAAGCATCTTCTAAGGGATAGAACTTTACCCCCTATGGATTGTAACCACACCTACATGTAAGCCCCGTCGGGAGATTTAAGGTAGCTGTGTGAGGGGCTGGGGCGAGTCGAGTGGAAGCAGAGGAGGAGAATGAAGTAGGATGGGGGAGGAAGAAGAGGGGGAGAATCAGAGGAGAATGGAGAAAGAAGTTTGGAATAAACTGCGGTGAGACCAACCATCTTGGCTCCGTTCTTTCCTTCACCTGCCTCGTCATCGCCATTCAACCTCCCCAGGGTGGGGGAAGGGGCCGGAGACTACTGAACTCGGGTGGCGGGAGAGACAGCGCTGCTGCCCTAGGCCCTGTGCCTGGCTCGGTGCGGTGAGGCGCTCTTTCCCTCACCCGCGCCTTTTCTTTTGATTTTTGTGTTTTTTACACAGCTGTAGCTAGGTTCCGGTGGTCTTCAGCTTCTGGGAGCTCTGCTCGGGGTGGGGAGGGAAGCTGGAGCCCATCCCCTCCGAGGGGCCCCGGGGAAGACACCCAGGCGTGCGGGCAAGATATTTCATATATATATATGCATATATATATATATATATCACTGTCATCTCCTTGTTCATTGATTTACTTGAGCGGGCACCAGTAACATCTCCATTCGTCCCAGCCCTGAGATTTTAGCAGCCTCTCTTTACTCATCTTTCCCAGCGATTGAAGGTTCTTTCAGGAGAATGAGACTTGTTATTGTTACTGTTTGGGGCATATAGAATACGCCACAGGGAGCTTGCCAGGCTCTGCCATGCATCCTGGAGCATGGTGACGGTTGGGTAGTAGAGGTTGGCTGCTGGGGCTCAGTCCCTTGGAACGGGGAGGGCTCTCACCTGCCCCCCTCTGGGGCATCCAGAGTGGAAACAGCCTCTGGTGCGGAGTCCGGTGGCATGGTTATGGGAGCCTCAATTTATGCTCCCTTCTGGGAGAAGCAGCCGTGAGTTCTGGAGGGTGGCCAATGAGATTATCTGGTGCCCGCAGGCGGTGGCTTATGGGTGTGACCCCTGGTGGCCGGAGACTGGGGGAAGCAGGCAGAGGATCTCTGCTCCCAGGTCCCATTGAGCCCAGAGCCCAAGATCACAAAGTCCCACGTTACCTGGGTTCTGCGGGACTTTGCTTATGCGTGAGGCTTGGCCCAAGTGTGTGGAAAGCAGCCTGGAGCATGGTGGCAGTTGGGTAGTTGGCTGCTGGAACTGGGTCCCTTGGGGCAGACGGCTCTCACCTGCCCCTCTCTGGGGCGCCCCGAATGGAAACAGCCTCTGGTGCAGAGTCTGGTGGCATGGTTATGGGAGCCTCAGTTTATTATGCTCCCTTCCAGGAGAAGCAGCCGTACTTCTTTTGGTTATATATATAACCAAGTCTCCATCATAGGAGATGCAAGTGGTGTCCAGCAAAGAGTAATAGCAGAGGCCCTGGGCACTGAGTGGCAGGCTGGCAGGCTGGCATAGACTAGAGTCAGTGGCATTTGCTGGTGGAAAGGCATGAGCCCATGAGACCCAGTGGGCGCACCCCCTCTTCAGAAAGGATGGCCCCATGTCCCAGGGAAAGGCCTCTCTTGCCCAAGGTCAGAGAGAGAGAGAGATTGGGAGAGAGGGAGAGGGAGGGAGGGAGAGAGGGAGGGAGGGAGGGAGGGAGGGAGGGAGTCCACAGTAGAATCCAGCTCTCTCTGAGGAACTCCTGCTACATGACTCCACACAGGCCACTGTTGGTGGCTGTTGGCGGCAGCTACCAGGAGGTCAGAGCAGCCTGGCATTCCCTCAGACCTTTCCCTTCCCAACTTTCTCCTGAGCCTCAGGAGCAACTAAGTCTTGGATATGCGGCTGTTACCAGTCTGGATCCCGTGGGATTCCAGCTCCCCTGCAACTGGAACACCCTCAGCACAGCAGATTCTCCCCAAAAACTCTGCCAAGGTGCCTGTGCTGGCTCGGTACCACAGCCACCTGAATCCCCAGCCAGATAAGCATTCACAGGTGGGAGTAGGGACGACGTAGCCACTGTCTGAGGAAGAGATGAGACAGACAGGGGACAGACAGACAGCCATCTTGTCCTCACTTTGCAAACCATCATCGTTGAAGAGAAGCATAAAGCTTCCAGAATTTCTACCTAAACCTCCCCTCCCCTCCTGCCATCCCTCTCCCCCCATCGCTGTGCTCTACCACAATGCCAGGGTGCTCAGGGGAATCGGAGAAGGAAGAAAAGGATTCTTTTCTCAAATGACTGTTTTGTTCACTGTGGAATGAACTAGTAAAGGGACAATGTCCCTTTGCTCCCACTGTGGATTGTTCCTTTTCTTTGCTCCTGACAGGAACAACTTGCTCTCAAGGGAGAGCCGAGGGTGGAGAGGGTAGAGCAGGTTCCATGTACAGGGACCCCCACCGCAGATGGAGCGGGTCTCTAGCCCAGGGGCCTGAGCTGACACCATCGCTTACAAAGCCTGGAGTCTCATCTGGGAGACGCCTGTCAAAGTCAGAGAGAGAGAACGAACTGCGTGAACACATGGACTAATGAAGACAGAACGCTTCTCACAGGCAGTCAAGACTAAGCTTTGAATCCCTGTTCTTCCACTTACTCACCGCGTCTCCTTGGACAAGGATCTTAAGCAGCGTGACGCCAAGTCTCCCCGCTTAAAATAGGATCCTCATCTGTGTCTCAGCCTGATGCTCCCAGGATGAAATGAGACGCGGGTGGAGTTGCCGGGACACCATCGCTCCACCATGGAAGCCGATGGTAGGAGGACTCGTGGGTCTCTCTCTGCGGGTTTTAATCTCCCCAGTGACAGGCTCTGTTGGCTCTGCTGCCACTCATTTGGGGGATTAGAATATTTTGGGGGAGCAGATACAATATGCCTCATCATCCCTTCTTCATCTGACGATGCCCCTGAGATCCTTCCTCTGACCCATTAACAAATTCCTGGTAGAGGCAGAGCTAGAGTCCAGACTGGAATCTGTGATGCCTCTAAATCCTGGGGAAAGCCCAGACAAGATGGGGAGCATCTTCTTCCCCAAATGCAGGTGGCCCCAGGACCTTCAGACTGTGACCAGCTGGAACTCAGGGCAGATGAGACAGTGGCTTGAGGACCAGGGACTCGGGAGTGATTCCTCATCACCCTCCCTGTTCAGAGGGTCTCAATGGCAGCTACAAAGGGGACGGGAAGCACAGTATGTGATGCTGCGGAGTGCAGCGGGGAGAGGGCATTTTGAGGGAAAGCCACACTGTGCCTGCAGTGACAGTCTACCAGCTTTTATACAGGTTTGCAGTGATGAGGGGAGATGCTTCAGCAGCTCAGAGAGTGCCTGTGAAAGGAAAGGCAATTCCCGGCAAGTCTTCCCTGTTCAGGCAGCTCTGCGGCTCCCTGTCCCCACCCCCACAGTTCAAGTAGGGCATCTCTTCTGATTTAGTGACAATTGTTCTGTGTCTCTTTCATTCACCACCAGGTTGGTGACAATTCTTCAAGTCTTCCAAATGCAGAGGCTATAAAGTACAGCTTTTGCCTTGGAGCTAGGGGGTGTCATTTTATGACCTCTATGTCATTGACAACCAGGGGCGAGTCAATAATTGTGATAAGAGCTCGGTAAAGAGGGAAGGGATTCTAGAACATTTCCAGAGCTCAGAGCCGGGGGCAGCTGTTTGAGGAGGAAGCATGCCCTGGAGTCACAGATCAGGAGAAATGGATGGAGTCAGACTCAAGAGACCAGGAGCTGAAGAGACCGTGTCCCTGTGAGCTGGTCAGAAACTTGAGAGAAAGCATGGAGACGAATCTTCCAGGTTGCCCAGGAGGGGGTACAATAGAGAGAAGACCAGCCACCTGGGAGTCCAGAGAATGTGCTCAAAGGGCTAGGAAGCTGGTAGGAAAGGCCTGGAGGCCAAGGGAAGGGGAAAGCATGAGGGAGCCCTAGACCAGAGGCAGATGGGCGTGGTGCAGGCCAGAGGAAGGTGGCCACTCTCAAGAGCAGTCTCTCCCAGCGGCAAGCCAGCCAGCAAGCTCCTCAGCATAGAACAGTTTCCAGCCCTTGCTGAGATGCCTTTGTGATTGGAGCCAGACCTGGGGGAGGGGGCAGCCGCAGTCCAAGCCATCTAATGGGCATCCTGTCAAGCCTCATTAATAGAAACATGCCTGCTTTCAAACTCGATATTGTTTGGACAGAGACAGAAGCAAACTGACAGTTGAGTTTTCAACGAACGAACATCGTGTTTGTTACACAACTCAAAAGTGTGAAGGAATTATGGGCACAAGGAATAATTAACCTGCTTGAGGAAGCCCCACTGATTTCAAGAACTTGGAAGGACAAGATCTCCTCTGGCGTTACAGCCAAATATTGTCACTTACAAATGACTACAGTCTCACCTCCGAGAAGGCCCGGCAGACACTTCGTTAATCACTAATTGGGGTGCTGTGTGTGCTTACAATATTGCTGGTGATTCACCCCTGCTTTCAAACACAGATTACCCCTTCTCCCTACTCTCTGAGGCCTTCTAGAATATCTCAGCTTCCAGAACATTCCCTGGGGAATTCAGTGGGTGCCCTGGGTGGGCTACCTAGGTCTATGCATCCCCTCTGCCCCAAGACCACGTCTCACAGCTCTAGCTGGAGTCCAAAATGGAGTCTTATTTATGGCAATGGCACCGTTTAAGCTACCAAGAACTCTGTGTTGGCTAATTGAAAGAGAAGTGTCATTTTCTAGTAAAATCTTCATCTACGGATTCTATGAAATATTAGGAAGCAATTAAAAAAGATGAGTTGGAGCTCTCTATATTGGCTGACCTCAGAACACATCAATTTCATTTCACTTTTAGTGTGAAAAAAAGGACCGGACTATTGTTCACTGCGCAAGCCCAGTTCTGAAGAAGACAAATGTGCTTTGGCGGAATATTGTATGAACAACGAAGGCTGTGCATATGAGCACAGAGAACAGGAAGGCCACACACCCAGCCACTGAGGTTCATTTTCCCTTCGGAAGATGAGGAGCTGGCTTTCCCTTTGCGGTTCCGGGCTTGGCTGGATGGTTGCAATAAACACGATGCTATGCTCCTTGGAGGGGAGTCGGGAAACAGAAACCGTCAGACTCATGGTCCCGATGACTCTGCCTCTTCCACAGAGACAGGCAGCTAAGCTCAGGGTGGGGAGGGGCCTGGGAGATCATCAGCCCCCCCGCTGGCGGTCCCCTTGGGGGATGTTATAGCGGATCTTCATAAAAGTCCCACATCCCTGGAACTCTCGCTTCCCCTTCACCACCTCCGTGGGTCTCTGTTTTTAACATCCCGGAGCCCTCTTGGGAACAAAGAGCAAATGGGAGAGCTGAAGAGTGCCAGCACCCCTTCAGGACTACCCCAGAGCCCCCAGCTTGCCTGCTCCCCGCCTCAGGCTGCCTCGATGACTCAGCAGTAAGGCTCCCTTGCTGACAGGGCGTGTGCCACAAAGTCCCAGCCCTGAGACAGGAGCCCAAGGGGGAGGGCACCATCAGAGTCCTCACTGCCACAGTTCCCTGGGGGCCAGGGCTGCTGGGCAGCCTCCAGAGCAGTGGCCTCTCCTCGGGGTGTGGGAATGTATCATATTGTGCGTAAGAATGTGGGCACACTTGCTCTCCTTGCTGACCCCCGGATATTCCAGCTCCCTTTGCTCCTTCCCTCTGGAACTGCCTGTGCATTCAACTCCCTTCCACCCACTCCCTGTGACCAGGCCATCCGCCTCCTGGCTGGGACCTGAGCCCTTGAGGGATCCTGAGGCCCAATAAAGCAGAGAGTGTTCAAGTGTGAGCAGCTTCTCCCTGGACCATCCCCCTCCCGGGACCCTCTACCCCGCACCCAGGTCCAAACAAGCACAGCATGATGACCACAGAGTGGGAGGGAGCAAGCCGCAACTGCCCTCTTGCAGTCCACAGAGTCAAGAGATGGAAATCTCCAAGCCCCCGCTCACAGCTAGAAACCATCAGAGGGATGCTGGGAAGCCAGCCTGCGTAGACAAATATCTCCCGGAGCAAAGTTCCGCTCCCGTGCGGCTCACCCAGCGGGTGTCAATCAGGCAGGGATGGGGAGAGAGCAGAGGCAAAGAAGCCAACTAAAAATACAGCTGCTGCAGACTTCACTCACTGTGCGGGAACATTCTCAGTCCCTGGGGCAAGTGCGGGACCTCAGTGTCTCCAGGGCCAGAGGAGGAAAAGCAGCTCAAATAAACCCCAACGAAAAGCAACGGCAATAATGACATGCCTGCATGCATGCACACACATTTATATATGATTTTATATAACGGCTCAGGTTGAAATCCTAGGGGATACGAGCACCTAATTAATAATCAAGCTAAGCAGGAGTGAGCTCTGGCCTCTGAATCCACTCACCTAATCTCTCTGTGGATGCTATTAATTCCGTGAACACCAGGAGACTCGAGCACGTCTGCATCAGGTCTGCTCTCAGGTGGAATGGGAGCCAGCAGTGAATTGTGAGTTGGGGTCTGAAGACCCTGCTAAAGCAACTAGAGGGGCTGGAGCAATAGTACAGTGGGTAGGGTGTTTGCTTTGATGCAGCCAGCCCGGGTTCAATTCCCAGCATCCAATATGGTCCCCCCAAGCACCTCCAGAAGTAATTCTTGAGTGCAAAGCCAGGAGTAACCCCTGTGCATCGCCAGATGTGACTCAAAAAGAAAAAAAAAAAGCAACTGGAAAATGCCACTCTAGAACCTCTGAAGCAGAGAGAAGGACAGAGGACTGCTCCTCAAATCCAGAGATGCTCTGAACTTGCCTTCCTTTTAGTGAGAACAGGGACTGTGTGTTACAGAAGGCTGAGTTGTTCAGATGGCGTGTGCAGAAAAAAGATATTAATTGGCTTATTACATTGAAGGGTCCAGTGGTAGTTCAGGTATGACTGGATCTAGGTGCTCAGTGAACAGCACCAGGAATCTCTGATCCCTAGGATTTGAGTTTGAGTGGCGTGTCTTGCATCACCTGCTCATGATAGCATACCTGAAATGCTCTGATTGGTCAGGACTGGGTCATGTGCTCGCCCAGACATGGAAAGGGTGTGGCCTGTGCACAGAGCAGAAGCAGAGAGATCTTCCACTTAGAAGAGAGCCCATATAAAAACTTTTCATGGAGGCCTCTGTGTTCCAGTTAGAGTTATACAGCAAAGTAGAGCGGACACTTTAGGTTGAAAGGTTGTTCACGGAAGTAGAGGTGCAGTGAGTACGTACAGGGGACAGGACTTGGGGTGGGGAGGTAGAAGGATGAGATTTTGGGGTTCAGGACTTAGAATGTGACTGTGGGGCATGATTGTTCCTTCTCACCCATCCTTCCCCTCCCTCTCTCATTGTTGCAATGCCTGAAGATTGCGCTCTTGGTGGTGGTGTATCCAAGCTGGCACGTTTGTGTTGCCAGGGATCATCATGGAAGGCCATCAGGATGGGACGCAGGTATAGGGCAATGCCAGGGACTAAACTCTGGATCTCGTGGTCTCATGCCTGCAAACCACCTCCCGACTACCACTGAGCCACCTCCTGGGGCCCCAGCAGGGTCTAGCCTAGTCTCCAGCTAGTCACTGCCCTCTCCATGGCATTTATAGTGTTTAGAGCAAAGCAGTTGACGTCCACGCTGCTCAGAGAGAACAGGATCTGTCCGCCCCACAGGCTGCCTGCTGCTCTGGGGTGGACGGTTCCTCCTCTCAGGGGCAGCGCGTTCAGGCTTCCCATCACCCTCCCTGACGTTTAGCCACTTTCAGCAACAAGGCAGAGCTCATCTGCAGAGCCAGATTCTCACACGCGTGATACACTCAACTTGAAACTGATTATTGAAAACTACAAGCTGTTAATCCAGTGACTGCTGGCAGAGCCCCATTCTCTGCACTGTTTAATCTTCCCTCACAAGGACAGAATTCTTATGTTCCCACAGACGCTCTCAGCAACCCCCACCTTTCCTCCCGGAGCCCCCTCCTGCACTCACTGCTCCCAGCAAATGCAGCCCTATGCATACCCTCCTCTCCCCTCCCCTCCCCTCTTCTGCTGGTCCTCCCTCTTGCCCCCTTCCCTCTTGTGCATTATGCGGACACTCTTCCTGTCCTGTTCTGTATCACAAAAGCACAGGCTAGAATCTTACTACATATCCCTTTGCTGTGTGACCCTGGAAAAACAACTTAACCGCTCTGTGCCTCAGTGTCTGAATCCACAAAATAGTATTCCTATTGAAGCAGAGTTATTGAGACGGATAAGGGGGCCAATAACTTAAGCATGTAGAGCAACATACAGAATATTTAAAAACCACCAATGCGGGGCTGAAAAGATAATACAAGGGGTAGGGCGCTGGCCTTGCATTTGCACACGGAGACCAGGGTTCAATCCCTAGACCTCCATATGGTCCCCCGGGCTCTGCCAGGAGTGACCCTGGAGCACTGAGCCACGAGTAAGCCCTGAGCACCAGCGTACTTATTACCATAATCATTTTTATTTCTCTTAAGTTCTGATGTCTCCTTCTCACCGGAGTCCTGCGCACTGCCCAGCACGCTTCTTGCACACCGCACACACTTGGCCCTAGTTGATAGTGTGTAAGTCACAAAAGGACAAACGGCTTAGCCCTGCACTTCCGGCCTGGATCAATTAATAGTCAACTATTTCCCCCTGGGGCCTGCCATACTCCCTCAGGCCTCCCCACACAGCTGGTTTCTGAACGTGTCACACCCGTTAGTCTCAGGAGGGCAGGGGGACGCCTGCATCACCAGCGGAGACCACTCCCCGGGGTGTTGTGCCCACACGAAGCGTGGAGCCCTCCAATCCCGCCTTCTCAGCATTCTGTCACTTGCCTCCTTGAGACACTCAATAAAACTCCGCTCAGCCCTTCCACGGTGAGAGCTGGGACAGCTGCAGGCTCCGTGGGCCGAGCGCTGCCCTCCTGGACTGGAACCCAGCAGAGCAGACAGGCCTTCGAGATTGTGAGGACAGACCACAGGAATCTATTTAGCTTTCTTAAGACTCTTTTTACAGGAGCCGGCATTGTAGAATAACTTGTCTATCTGTCCCTGAGCAAGGAATTTGGATACAGGCACCCTGGGTCGCAAGAAGGGTGGTGGTCAGACCAGATCACAAGACCCATATCACAGGACCCAGGACTGCCCCCAGAACTGGGACATTCCTGAATATTGGTGCGAATACTGATCTCTAAAGCCATGGGCTAAGGAGTGATGTCCTTTTAAATGGATTGGTTAAGAAAGTTTGCAATATTACAATTCGATTGGTTATGAAATGCGCAGCCTCTGCTGTAACAGCCGGGGAAGGCCTATATAAGATCTCCTTTGGAGAAGCTCAGGGTCTTGCCCAACCTGCTGGACCTGCGTGTCCGCGTAGGCGGCTGGACCCTGGCTAGCCAGTCTTACAATAAACCCTGCTTGCTGTTTGCAGTCTCTGGAGTCTCTTTGTCGTTATAGGGAGATTTCGATCCGCACCCTAACAGAGATTACTGACTGAAACAACTACTGTACAGTTATTCCTGCTTGCAGGCCCCGAGGGTGGCCTTTGGGAGGGGACACTGGCCACGCTGGGGAGCACAGGCAAGCGGCAGTCACCAGCCCCAGGAACCCGCATTCACAGCACCGTACACCAGGGGGCGCCTTTGAACTCTGCGCCCCCTCCCAGAGCCAGCAACGCAGGCACTGAGGGCAGCGTCTTGCAGGGAGGCGCCTAAGCTGGGCCCCGGGACCAGCACGACCCAGTGGGAGAGGAGGTACAGCCAGTGGCTGGGCAAAGGAAGGCCAGTGCCAAGGCCAGCCCCAGGCCACAGGAAGCAGGTGCCCCAGGAGGCCAGGAGGCAGGTGGCTTTGCCCCAGCACAGAGCAGCGGCGCAGGGAGGCTGGAGGGGACGCGGGTGTCAGAGCGTGTGGGTCTGAGGATGCGGCCCTTATTCTGCCAGGTGGCGAGAGGGGTGGGAAGAGGGTGAGGTCCTGCAGGAACGCCGCAAAGATGGGCTTCCTACGTAAGACACCTTTCCTCAAGGCCACCCTCCTGTCCTGACTCGCCTTTCTCCCTTCCACGCCTCCGTCCCTCCCTCCCGTCTCCCCAGCCTTTCCTTGCTCTTTATTTCCTTTTTCATTCTTTTCTTTTCTCTTTCTCCTGTTTTCCAGTGCCAGGGATCGATCCCAGAGCGAGGTAAGTGCTCTACAGCTGAGCTGCATCTCCAGGCGCCCCTGTTGTCCCAAACCAAACCCCATCCTACCCCCCAGTATTAAATATGCCCACTAGGGGGCACCTGTGTCCCCCACTTGCACCAACGCCACCTCAGAAAACCCAGAGTGGCGTTATTCCGCATAGACAAGATGAGATTTCTTTGAGGAATTCTTCCCTGGGGACCAAAGCAAACCTGAAGGGAGGAAGCACAGTGGCCCCAAAGCACTGAGGGGACGGGACAGAGTTCTCTGTTTTCCTCCTTGTCTATCTTCTCCTTCCTTCCACCCCCATACCCAGCGTTGCTAGGGGAACCACCTGGGCCCGTGGCTCTGGGGTCACTCTTTGTGGTGCTGGGGGGGTGGGGAGGAGCATGCAGGGAAGAGCCAGGCACGTGCTCAGTCTTCGAGGCATCGTCTCCTCCCCACCCTGGCGCTGGTCTTCCCAGACTTCCAGAGTGCCTGTCAACCCCCCATCCTAGCTCCCTGGGCCAGTGTCTTGTTGGTCAATGTCCCCAGAAGGTCGAAACCCAGCCCAGGGCTCTGTCCTCACCTTGACTCAGAGTCTTGCACTAGCAAAGGCTCCGAGCAGCTAATGCAGTTCCTAGAGAACACATGTGCATTTCAGGCCCAAAGCATCAACCGTAGGTTGGTGTCTGCACCCGTCTGGGGGTTAACTCCTTAGATAATTCCTCATTAGGAGATGAACACACAAAGACTTCAAAGACTTACGGGATCCCGAACCCATCTAGGGACTGCTGGTCCCATGCCATGTCCAGCGGAGTCCAGACACCTTGCCCTGTGTCTGCCCTGCCCACCTATGTCCATAGTTCCAGAGCCAACCTGGCTTTCTCCACCTGTTCCTATGCAGAAGGATAGATCTTTTTGTTTTAATTTTAGTTTTAATTTTTAATTTTTTTATTGAATCACTGTGAGATACAGTTACAAGCTTCCATGTCTGAGTTTCAATCATACAATGATCAAACACCCATCCCTCCACCAGTGCACATTCTGCACCACCAATATTCCCAGTACACCCCCCCACCCTCCCCCTGCTGCCATGGCAGACAATTTTCTCCATAGTCTGTCACTACTTTGGGGCATCATGGTCTACAATACAGATATTGAGAGGTTATCACGTTTGGTCCTTTATCTACTTGGAGTACACATAACCCACCCTGAACAATTCCTCCATCATTGGCTTAGTGATCCTGAAGCGTGGATCTTTCTTGCCTGCCGTTTCCTCTCTTCCTAGAACACCCCCCACCCCATTTAAAGTTACAACCTGAGAGCAGAGTGGCAGAAACATTTCTTAAAGAAACCCCCCCCCCAATATAGTCGGGCACTTTCCTTGCATGTGGCTGACCCAGATTCTATCCCAGGAATCCCATATGGTTCCCTGAGTGCCCCCAGGAATGATCTCTGACTGCAGAGCCAGGAGTCTGCCCTGAGCACTGCTGGGTGTGGTATAAAAACAAAAGAAAATCCCAAGGAACACTGCAAATCCCAGCTGTCCCCCCAAATCTGCTCTTTGCTACATCCTTTGCCTCCTTTGCCCAAACTGGCGCTGAAAAAAACCCTTCATGCAGTGCTAATAGAGACAGAGCAAGGAAGAGAAGGAGGGGAGAAGTCTGTGAAATCTATTTTGCAAACACCAGATCTGACAAAGGGCCTTTGTTGGGGACACCCCCGCACCTTCCCCCCGTGTCTCTCTGCGTGGCTCTCTGCTCCTCTGTCTCACAGTGCTTCCGGCGGGGGGGGGGGGCAGTGGGGTGCAGGAATAACGTTCAAAACTGAAATCCTAAACCACTTCCGCCAGCAGCCGAGAATCCAGCCCAGTGTCTCCCATGCCATCCTGTGTTCCACAGGCCTCTGGGCATGTCGGGTGACCCACAAGTGCCATTTCTCAGCCTATGACACCGTCTCTCTAGTTGGGGAGGGGCCGGGGCCCCCAAGAACCTGCAGAGGAAGCACCACAGGAAGCGAAGGCACTTCACAGAGAGTGGGGTGGGCCCTGCTAATCCCTCCTGTCCACTCCAGCCATTGGTCTCATCAGCGCCGGACTCTCCTGGCACCCGAATGCCCAGCTGGGCTCACTGCAGCCTGAGTCTGCTACACCAAAGGCTGATCCCATCCACAGGGCAGATGGAGCCAGCTGGAGCCCTGGGCAGGCTCAGAGGGTGGGGCAAGACCCAAGACATGCCCCCCCCTCAAGATAGTGTCAACTACCACTATCTTCAAAGGGGACAACTCAGCTGCTAGCGGGGCCTGTGCCAGCAGTTACAGGGAGGGTCCCTGAAACCCAGAGGGTCTGACACCTCTGCTTCTGGCTCAGGTGGCCTCTGTGAATGCAGCCGACAGGCCAGTGAGGCTGGAAGCAGGAGAAAACACCCAGACCTGACCAGTGTGTGTGTGTGTGTGGGCGGGGGGGGGGTCTGTATGAGAGATAATAGGTGTGTATGCGTGTGTAAGTGTATGTGAGAGCATGTATGTGTGAGCGATTGTGTGAGTGTATAAGTGTGAATACGTATATGTAGTGCATGTGTGTATGTATGTCAGTGTGTGAGAGCTTGTGAATGTACATATGTACATATGTAGTGCATGTGTGCATATATGTCAGTGTGTGAGAGCTTGTGAATGTACATATGTACATATGTAGTGTGTGTATGTGTGATTGTGTGTTTGTGTGTTTGTGGGAGTGTATGTGAATATGTATGTCTGAGTGTGAGTACATGAGTATGTGTGTATGATTGTTCAGTGTATGTGTGTGAGTGTATGGGTGTTTGTGAATGTGTGAGTATGTGTGAGTGTATAGTGAACATTTTGTGTGATTGTGTCTTGTGGAAGTGTGAATGTGTGTAGTGTATGTGTCTATGTATGTGTGTTATGTATGTATGTGTGTAGCTGTGGAGTGTATATGTCTATGTTGTGAGTATATGTGTGAGATTGTGTGGTCTATGTGTGCATGTGTGTGGGTGTGTTTGCATACACGTGCATGTCAGGCCCAAAGCATCAAGCCGTAGGCTGGTGTCCGTGGCTCCTGGAGCCCGGAGATGGCCAACTGCTCTGCTCATAGGCTGGGCCTCTACGGGGGCATCTGCCTCTGCATTTTGAAGAGATACTGCTCACTCAACAGCTAACGGGGACGGTCAGCGGGGAAACAGATTTTCTAACTTTTAAAGTTTCCCTTGTCGGGGCTGGAGCAATAGCCCAGCGGGTAGGCGTTTACCTTGCACGTGGCCAACCCGGGTTTGATTCCCAGCATCCCATATGGTCCTCTGAGCACTTCCAGGGGTAATTCCTGAGTGCAGAGCCAGGAGTAACCCCTGTGCATTGCCAGGTGTGACTAAAAAAGCAAAAATAAATAAAGTTTCCCTTGAATCCCACTCAGTGGTAGATAACGATGCCCATCATCTCCTTTAACCTTGATAATGATTCTACAGCAGATGCACCCCAGCGTCATTTCTCCAAAAGGGAAATTGAAGAAGCCAGGAACAGGGCTTGTTTCAGAGGGCAGAATAGGGTTTGCCCATTTCCAATAGCCTATGCCTCAACAGACACAATATACTGGGTGGGGGCGGCGTGGGGCTGGGGTCGGCCTGGTCCTTGCACCCCCAGGCACCAACAGGGCACCTACTGACCTGCCCCCCATGTGTCGTGTCTGGGCTCCTCTTTATCATCATCCCTGCCAGCCCCTCTTTTCTCTTTCCCCTCATAGCTCCCCTTGCTCCTTCCTCCCTCTCTCCTTTTCTCTTTGTTGTTTTGTTTCGTTTGGGACAACACCCAGCACACTCAGACTCTCTCAGGAGAATATGCAGTACCGGGGATACACACACACACACACACACACACACACACACACACACACATATACACACACACGTACACACCAGACCTCTGATATAGACCCTCTTCCTTTCCCACCTCTCCCCTCCCCTCCTCTCCCCTGCCCTCCTCTCCTCTCTTTCCTCTATAATTAACAAAGCAGGAGTGTCTGTCTCTGCATTCACACCACCCAGGCCCAGAACCAGACCCCGTTTGGGGCGATGGGCAAGCAGATCCTCAGGAAGCAATCTAAAATGATCTGAATGTCCTTTCTCGCCTCAGATTTTAGCAAGCATCATTTGTCCGGGAAATAATGATAATGAAAAATGGCCTCCAATTAGTCAAAGCCCATTTCCATGAATAATTCAGGAGCAAAGAGCTGGGATGCCATACATGCTTGCTACAGCATGCCACCTCCCTCATCCCTCCCCCACCGAAGGGGGTGCTTCATCCCCCGCCCCAGACTGTGACTCTCTGGGCACAGCAAGGTGCCCAGTAGCTCTGGCACTGGAAAGCCCCTCTGAGAGCATCTGTGCTGTTTGGAGACCCCCACGAGCCCTGCCCCACCGGCTACCTATCCACCTGTGAGCCTTCCCTGCAGCCTCTGCAGCCAGGAGCAAGGTCTTGGAACGATCCAGTTTGCAGGCGAGACAGCAGAAACTCGGAAAGTGAAAGCCATTATCCCAAGGTCATGGGCAGTCAGTGCAAGCCCAGGAGCAAGAGAGACCAGGCTCTGTCCACCCTCTATGACCAGTGTCCACTCATACAGCAGAGGAGATCTTGGGGTTCAAGCCAGTCCCTGGGGTTTCACACAGAGGTATCCCTCATCCCCTCAGGCGGCTGGGTGCCAAGTGTGTGGCACTGCCCAGGCAGCCTCATACCACCAGCCAACCCCTCCCGTGGCCACACCCCCAGGGACAGGACAAGGGAGCTAAGGGGAACCAGGCTTTGAGGACCACCGCAGAGCGAGCCTGGCAGAGGCAGCCAGGGATCCGGGATCCTCAAGAGGAATCCAAGAAGCTCACAGAGTTTCTTCTGGGACCCCTCCCCTTCCCCTCGAAACCCGCCTCAGCTCCCCCAGCCAGAGACTTGCTGCTTTTGGTCATTTCTCTCGTTTTCTCTTTTGTTCCGGTCAGACGGACACAAGACATGAGTTATTATTTCAGCCATTTCACACAGACCATTTGGGGCATTAAGTCCCTTCCACAGTTGTGCAACCACCACTAGCATCATCTCTGGAACGCAGCCCTCGGGCCCAGCTGAAACTCGGTCCCACTCAGGGGTGAGGCCTCCATTCCCCCTTCCAGCGCCTGGCAGCCACTGTTCCATTTCCTGTGTCTCTGAGGAGGCTGACACTCGGGGTCCCTCACTTAAGCAGAATCAGGTCATAGTTGTCACTGACAGCTTTGTTCCATTTAATGTCAAGTCCCCAAGGCTTGTCCACGTGTTGCTGAGGTTTGTATTCTTCCATAAGGGCTCAGCCCCGCTGTGTACAGTGACTCCTCTTGTTCAGGCCTTCATCCACCGAAGATGCAAATCACTCTGGACTACTGTAGAGTTTGCACCTGTGGACCCAGCTGTACAATATCCACACATGTCCTTGCTCTCTAGTCTCTGGGTTGTACACTGAGAAGTGAGGTTGCAAGGTCCTTTGGCTATTCTGTTTTTCCTCCGCAAATGGACCACTTTCCACTCCCACCGTCTCTGGATGAAAGGGTTTCCCCTGGGTCTCCATCCTTGCTTCAGGGCAGTGGTCACGCCTGTGTGTTCTTTTTCCAGTAGACTCTCAGAAGCTGCATTGAAGGATCACGCCTTCTCCCTCCTGTGGGGCCAATGAGACACCAACTGGTACCAGTGCCAGCCCAGAGATGGCTGAAGCCCCTCAGGAAAGAAGCTCTAACAGCATGAAAGGCTGATAAGAAGAAAGTGGGCCACCGAAAGTTCCAAACTCTTCCCCTTGACAGTGCCCTGACCAGAGACTGTTATCCAAATGGAAAATCCCAAGTGGGTGCAGTTAGGGAGAAAACTCACATAGATGAGCCTGGCAAAGGCAAGTGTTGCCTATTCTTCATCTTGGAGGTCGCCTCCATCTCTGAGATGAGAACTCTCCTCTCTCCGCCCTGCAGAATCCCATACTCCCCTGAATGCATTACTCTCTCCCTCTCCTTCCTCATAGTCTCTAAATACAACATTTTATTAGTATTCGATGTGCCAAAAACAGTAACAAGTCTCACAGTGGAGACGTTACTGGTGCCCACTCGAGCAAATCGATGAACAATGGGACAACGGTGCTACAGTGCTAGTATTAGATGACAGTTCCAAGCATTTTAGGCTTACCATTGGGCTGTCCTTTCTCCTCCCGCAGGAAACTTATGTTTTCTGAGTGATACCTATGAAAGTGCTCCTGAGGACACACCCAATTCCACCAGGGCACTCCCAATCCTCCCTGTTTGTCCTTAAACTCCCCTTTGTGTCCTAATCCCCCTACATGTTAGTCACAAATATTTCCAAACTAGACATGGTAATTTGTAAAGTCAAATCTTCTGATGACTTTGGATTTTGTATATGTAAGTGAAATATTTGCTTTCTCTTTTCCTTTACTGGTAATCCATTAAAACCATCATATTAAATTTACTTTTTAATAATATTTCTAGTCATTTTTTTATAAATGCAGAAAGGGATATAGACTTTTATCTATACCCTAGATTAAGCTTAAAATTTCTCTCTGGACTCATGGTAAAAGGTAGCTTTCCCTACGGACATCTCTCTATATTTCAGTCCCAGACTACAGGCTTCAGGCCTGGTTAGTTTGTCCTAACCCCAATTGGGTATTTATTCAGTTACTTTTTTGGGGAGTCATGAGAGAGTGTGTTCCACGACCGTGCTCTTAACTTATTGTACTTCCTATGGCCCTTACGCTGTCTCAGGTGGAAGCCAGGGTGGCTTACGGATTGCCCCAGATCCATCCAAGTCCCTTGGCGGGACCCACCTTTTGGGGTGTAAGGAACTAAGGTCAATGTAAGGGCAACTGAAGTTTAAGTCAAAAAATATGATAGATGCCCAGAAGTCAATATATTTCAGAGTCAATTAACTCCCATATTACAAAAACATAGCATTAACGATCCTCTTTTGTCTATACAAAAAAATAAAGGACATTGTTCTAAAATAAGAATAATGCAAAGGGCATAAAGGAAAGAGAAAAGGATTAGGAGTGCCCTGATGTAATTGGATGTGCCCCAGGAGCACTGTAGTGGGTGTAACTCAAATAACATAAGCTCCCTGTGGGAGGAGTAAAGACAACCCAGTGTTAAGCCTAAGATGTTTGGAACTATGATCCCACAACTAGTATCCATCTTCTGAAATTCCTTTCAGCAAGGGAAATAAACCAATCTGAAAAGAACCTAGGCAGAGCTAGGACTGATTTTCCTTTCACTACAATGAGCAATTTTTCACTCCAATCTGAGTTTCACGGTTCCCCAAGAAATCAGGTGGCAGGGATCATTTCCCACACCGTGTAAATCAAGTGGCACTCGGGCACTGCCCGCTAACTGCCAGTGTTGCTGGTGGGACACAAACGTTCACACCACACAGATACTCTTATTGCAGACTTTCGCAGTCCTGTCCCACCCAGACATTTCTCTGCACTACCAAGTTGCTTATAGAATAAAGCAGTAGATACTCTTCCTGAGGCTTCCACCTCTCTTCTCCCCACTTCACGTAAGGCCACAGTTTCATATGTGGACATCACCAACCCAATCACAGGCCACCCTATAGGAGAACTGTGACCACCGCCTTCCCCCAGTACCTGCTGGATATGAGTGAGGTTGAGGAGCTTGACCCCATCATACCCTGGCAATTCCTGGTTAGGAAGCAAGTGCATTGTGGGAAAATCCACAGACCACAGGCAAAGTAAGGAACTCAATGAAACTCTCCCCTCCTATGTCCCATCTCCAAAACCATGAGGCATTGTAGGAAGTTGGCAGGGAGGCCTATGACAATGAGATGAAAAAGTCTAGTTTACTGGGAAACATTATACCAGATATTGTGTGAAATTCCCACACACCTTCATGCACCCCCAGTCATTATTTTCCGTTTCAGAGTTATTTGCAGAACTCAGCTGTAGGGACCAATGCCTCCTGTAACTCTGGGGGGGTCTTCAGAGAAGCCTGACTTCTTTTTACCTCCCACTAATGCTGTCATCATCTAGGGCTTTGTATCAACTGGCTAGGCTTTGCAGAGAAAGATGTTTGAGAAATTTGTATATACCTCCTTCACCTCCCTTCAGTCTTTCATTGGGGGAAGAACCAGCCCTGTCTTCAAATCAACCTTGATGTTCCATTTGTTCTGAAAATGTCTGTGTGTGTGTCCTGTGAGACCACAGCCAGCCTGAGGTGGACCGTTTCCCAGCCTCCTCTTAGGTTAGCGGCTCTGTGAAAGAAATACCAGCTGCTGTTCGACAGAGAATCCCCGAACCCCAGAGGCTCCAGTGAGAGGCATTTCTTCTCTATCTGCAGGTTTGCAGTTTGGCAGGGTCAGCCCTGCTCCTGGTGTGGTACAAATCCCCTAGCCCCGCTCAGTGCCAGCGGTGAGGCAGGTGGTGGCCAGTCATCGGTCCCCTGCTCTGCTCCTATCACAGCTGTGGGCATCCCAAAGCACATGCAATGGCCAAACCCACTGACAAAGGCGATAGAGGCATTGTCCTTTGGGAGCAGAATTGCAAAGAGACGTAGCACCAGGCATAGACGTGAAGGAGGCTGACCCACCTCTCCTAACTTGCTAACTCCCCATTCCTCCCCAAGTCCCACGTTGGCTGAGTTTCTATGGTAGGCAAGGCAGGACGGTGAACCAAGTTGAAATGGATCCAGTCTGCATCTTCCAGAGATATAGACTTATGATAAGGGAAGTGTAGTGTCCCTAAAGGGGGTGGCATTTGAATACGAAGCCAAAAGCTGGGAGATAAAGTGGCCTGGTCTGTCGAGCAGTCCTTTGCAGGGGAGGGAACACCCTCTGTCCAAGAGAGAGCTTGACCCACGAGATGGAAGAAACCCTTCCTGACCAGCCCATGCGAGAAATCCCAGCTCAGCGGTGCTGTCAAGCGTGATTTGGGGCCTATTGCTGCCACTTTCAAACTCCTGCACACGCAAGGTCCAGAGCTTGCTGGCCTCCCAGCCGAATGGTGCTGGAGAGGATTTGAGAGGTCCCCTACCCCAAATCTGTATCAGGAACCCCCAAATCCAGCTGAGTCCAGTGGATGCAAATAAATAAGCCTTGTTCTCTCTGACTTCAAGGTCAATCCTTACAACTCCCAAACAGAAACCTTTGTCCAGGCATACAAGTGGGCAGTTTTGGGTCCTGGGAGGTCAGGGGCACCAAACCACACGGCACAGGGAGAGCACCAGTGTGGCGGCCTCGGGGACAAGAGATGTTGAGTGCCTCCTACTCAGGGTTCACACTCTGAAACAGGAGTAGAATCGACTCCCTGGGAGCAGGCATCTGGAATATAATTCTTCTTGAAGCCCCAAGGCTCCCAAGGGTGTGGGCCAACCTTGCATATCTTCCCAGAACATGGAAATTAGAAATGCCATTGTCTCTCCACACCTTCCTGCTCTTAGTGACATTGGGGAAACCAAGGCAGCAGACGAGACCCTAGTCTCATGGCTGTTCTGATCAACAAGCGGCCCAAGGCTCTCTAGAGAAGAGGGAGACCAGCCTGTATCCCAGTTTTGAGAGGGGTCTACAGGGAGCTGGAAGCACCCTGAGAGGCACCTGAACGGTGTCTGTCGAGGCCTACTTCAGAATAAGACTCCGTAGCTTGCGTTGTATTCTTCAACAACTATGACCCCTACCGGGAGCTTAAAATGTTTTATCTCCCCGGAACTTCAATTTTTTCAAATACTTGGACCAAATATGATTGATGAGTGAGAAATGCCATTGCCAACTGGGAATCCAGGGCAATCTGGACCACCCCCCACCCCCGCCTTGCTCTTTCGAGAGGCCTGTTAAGTCCCAGCACTTCAAACCCTTTGCAATGTGGGCCCAAGCCACACCGCCCCTCCCAATGTCATTCCTCACAATTCCCTAAATCCTCCTGAGCCACATCGTTCTCTCCCCGTCCCCACCCACCTGCCTTTCACAGACATTGAGGGGTCCCACCGCTGTGTGCCAGGCCCCATTGGTTTGATGACTGAACCAGGCTTTGAATTGGGAACGTTTGGGGGCCATTTATCTCTATGGCCATAAAAAGCCCAGGACTCTCCTCTGCGCTACTCCCCTCTCTGCACCCCTGCCCCGGGTGAGTCAGGGAACTTTGTGTGTTTCTTGGAGAAGCCCTAATGGTGACTCGCCCACGTTGACGTTTATGGAAGAACATTAGAGAATCGCCATGGTTACAGGCCCCATCTGCCTCCGGTATGGACCAGGGGGACCGGAGGAAAGCACAGAGCCGGAGCTCCTTGAGCTGCTTGGCCCGGAATAGTCATTAAAAAAAAAAAGCCCGTTTAGATCTGAGGAGAAATTGCTTTTCATATAGCAAAGGGAAAATACCGGGTCTGATGAGATTGTTACAGGCTCTTGGCCGGGTCGTTTCTCCAGGGCTCCCCTCCCCCCAGCCCCATTATTATTTAAGACCGTATTAAATCAGGCGAGCAGAGCGGAGGACTCAATGCGACTTTGCGTTGCCAGCTCGGGCAGGCTGTCCTGGGCCTGTGCTGCCCCATGGCCAGCCGCTGCAACTCTAGCCCCAGGGACAGAGGGGCCAGGAGTCCTACCTGCCCACCCCCTGCTCACGGATGAGTGCCAGGTCCCTCACTCCATCTCCATAGGGCTCCAGGACTCGAAGAGATGGTTCTGACTCTGAAATAGAACCACACCAGGTTAAAATCAGGCAGCTGTGGACCTAATTCAGTACTGTGCATGTGCTGTGTGTCTGTGGGCTGCTCTCTTTGTCTCTCTGAACTAAGAGTCTTCTGCCTTTAAAATGAAGGGGTGGGGATGAGGGACTTGCTTTGCCTGTGACTCACCCAGGATTGGTCCCCAGGACCCCATGGTCCCTGAGCTAAGCACAGAATCGTAGGCCCTGAGAACCACCAAATGTGATTCTTTAACAAATCCAAATAATAGTGATGATGATAATGCTGATAACAAATGAAGGCATGGGTATCCATCCTGAAAGCAAAGCGATGGAAGGCTTTTGTGAGGATTAGGCTGCCTGACTTGACAGAATTCAAACCCGTGAGGTTTGAAGGTTCTGCTATTTGCGAATCTCGGGAGGCGAGGGGAAGTATTGAATCTCAGTCTCCTCGCCTGAAGAGTTGGTACGAATCGCACTCACTCACTGCATCCAGCTGGGAGAAAGCCCAGGGTCCCTCTAAAGCAGATGTGGCCTTGCAGAGGAGACAGGCGTGGTCATCTCTAGGGTAATGGTGTGTCCTGGGCATCATCCCTCTTTCAGAACCGGTGTCCTTCTCCAAGGAGGCTGTCTCTGGCACAGCTCCATGATGAAAGAGTCTGCTAATATATGTCATTATAACTGCTCTTGGGGGTCACCCCTGGCGATGCTCAGGGGTTACTCCTGGCTCTGCACTCAGGAATTACTCCTGGCGGTGCTCGGGGTCCCATATGGGATGCAGGGAATTGAACTCGGGTCGGCTGCTTGAAAGGCAAAGGCCCTACCCGCTGTGCTATTGCTCCAGCCCCAGGACTGTACTCTTAAAGCAAGTGCTAACCCCAAGCCTCTGCCCTCCCCGCTCTCCTGCCCTCTGGGGTCATGGTGTCCCAGAGAACTTGATCAGGTGTGGAAGGAGATCCGGCCCAGCCTCCCAGTGCAGAAACAGGAACAGGAGCCGCTGGAGATGAAGGCTACCATGTGCCTGTGAAGCCAGCAGCCACCCCCACAGCCATACTTCACCCCGACTTGGGTTCTTTCAAGAGGCCTGTGGGCAGCTGAGTGGGTTTAACTATTGGGTTTAGCAGCGCGGTGTGGGATCTCAGGGCCTGTGGGCAGGACCTGCCGAGAGCCAAGCAGGCTGCCACTTACTCCGCCCTTCCTCTGCGCCAGGCACTGTATTAAGTGCTTTACACATAAGCTTTATGCCACTTGGCCTCACCACTGACTGAAGAGATAAATACAGTCCTTGCTGCCATTGTCTGGGTGGAAAGGAGCCTTCAGGGTTTAAGTGCCCTCTCTAAGTTCCTAAAGTGAGCAATAAGAGTGCCAGGAAGTTCCTCTCTTCAAGGACATAGACATTAGTTGGGAATAAAGGGAAGCTGTCTAGCCAAATCACCCAAGCAACACTGAGGCTGGTGAGTGAGGACAGAAGGCTGGACTTGGGGACACTGCAGAGTGGAGATCTCTGAGGGCTGCTGGGAGACCCCTGAGAGAGGCTGAGCTGAGAGGAAGTGAAGTGGAAAGTGAGCTGGGGAGATGTTGCTGAGAGGAAGTGAATGGAGAAGTAAACTGGAAGGATGTGAACACAGAGGAGGTGAGATGTGAACCTCAAGGAAGAGGTATTTAACCAACTGACAATGGGTCAGAAAATATAAATGTGCTGAAGTTCCCAGACAAAGCATGGCTGAGTCTATGAGGTATGCCTTGCCTGACATGCAGGAGATGGATGGATGGATGGATGGATGGATGGATGGATGGATGGATGGATGGATGGATGGATGGATGGATGGGTGGATGGATGGGTGGATGGATGGATGGGTGGGTGGATGGATGGATGGATGGGTGGATGGATGGATGCATGGATGGATTGGATGGGTAGATCAGTGGGTAAACAAACGAAGGAGTAGGTGGATAATGAATAGAGGATGATAGATGGATGGTACCACATGGATGGATGATGGATAATTGACTGATAGATGCAGAGATGCACAGATCTTAAACTTAGGAAATTTCTCCAGTCCCTTGATCTCTTTAACTCTTCCTTGAATTTTTACTTTCTTTCATCTTCCACAGGTTCAGTTCCTCTGTCCGGTTGCACCTGAAGATTTGAGGAGGAGCTAATTCATTTTCTCACTTCCTTACATTGTGAGACTAAACAATATGTTTTTAGAAATGTACCATATCCCAAACATTTCTGACAACCTTTTGTCTAAATGTCAATGCCTGGCAGACACTTCAGAACCTTGACCTCTGACTGTCCTGTGAGTCCCCTGCTGGTCATGTCCGGCTTAGTACAGTTTGTGGCCTCTTCTTTCACCCACTCTGGAGCTACAAACACTTCTGACAAGTTTAAAGCAAGAAAACCCAAGACCATTAGATTCCCAAGAATGTAGTTATCAGGATCATGCTGAAAAGGGGCCTCCCAGCAGCCATCAAAGATCTCTCTTAAGGAACACCTAGTAGAGGATGTTGGGAGGACCCACTCAGGTTGAAAGCTGCGTGCGGAAAGTAGACTCTAGACCGAACATAATGGCCACTCAATACCCCTATTGCAAACTACAGCATCCAACAGGAGAGAGAACAAAAGGGAATTCTCTGCTGCAGAGGCAGGGTGGGGTGGAGGGGGTTGGGGTGGGGGTGATGGGAGGGATACTGGGAACATTGGTGGAGAAGAATGGGCACTGGTTGGGGGGAATGTAAATGATGACTGATCACTGTATGACTGAAATGCAAACATGAAAGTTCATAAGTTTGTAACTATACCTCACGATGATTCACTAGTAAAATTTTTTTTAAAAAATCTCTCTTTGCCCAGAGAGACAGACATAGAAAGATTGCACTCATCTATGGTATATAGAATAACAGAGTGGGAGACTAACACCCAAGAACTGTAGAAATAAGTACCAGGAGGTTGACTCCATGGCTTCGAGGCTGGCCTCACGGTCCGGGGAAAGGTCAACTCAGAGAAGCGATCACCAACTACATTGTAGTCGAAGGCCATGTGGGGGAAGGGAGTTGCGGGCTGAATGAGGGCTAGAGACTGAGCACAGCCGCCACTCAACACCTTTATTGCAAACCACAACAGCTAATTAGAGAGAGAGAACAGAAGGGAATGCCCTGCCACAGTGGCAGGGTGGGGTGGGGGGGAGATGGGATTGGGGAGGGTGGGAGGGACACTGGGTTTACGGGTGGTGGAGAATGGGCACTGGTGAAGGGATGGGTTCCAAACTTTGTATGAGGGAAGTATAAGCACAAAAGTGTATAAATCTGTAACTGTACCCTCACGGTGATTCTCTAATTAAAAATAAATAAATTTAAAAATTTAAAAAAAAAAATCTCTCTTTGCCCATAGCCAGGATGATCCTTTAGCTTTTGTGCAGAGCCTCACATCGGCCCAACTCATCCTATTGTCCAGTAACCCTTCCCCGATTTCTCAGCCCTCATTAATCTGTTTCCTTCTCTGATCACTATAAAACTCTTTCAAAAGGGAAGATCAAACTCTTCTTCTCCTCTCATATTTCAGTCTCCGCCCAGCAGAGAAGGGTGTGTTACCAGTTTCTCCCCAAGGGAATATTCTAGAAAAAGACTGAGAAGTTCCACGATATGCTGTAAGATGCTAATACTAGGGGGAACTGGGAGTGGGGTGTACACAGATTCCCTGCCTTCGTTTTGCAATTTGAGATGGCTAAAACTTTGCTAGCATTGAATATTGATTTCTAAAAGGGCAACAGAAAAACTCGGGATCCCAACCCAACCACCCTGTTGCCCTAAAACACCTACATTCAAGGGCAGAACATGTTTGCTTCCTGTCTCCCACCTCTACTTAGTGACCCAGAAAGTTCATGTTCCTGAAAAGCAAAATCCAAGTTTTCTCTTTCTCTCACTTCACATGTAGACTAGTAAGGCAGAGTCAAGCTTACTAGTGCTTAATAACACCCCCACCCCATCCTTTCAAACATCTCACATCCCAGGGAGCAAGTGAAGGGGTGGAGAAAGCTGCCCAAGCGGCCTTTCAGTGTAATGTATGTTTTCCATGAAAAAAAAAAAATCAACCAACTCTGATATGTTAAATGAGGCCAACTGTCACAACTTCACAATTAGCTGACCTGCACTTGTAATACTTATAATCACTCACTTGTAATGCTGAAGGCATAAGCCGTGTACCTCTGGCAGTAAGTACTCAAATAAACAAGGCGGTGTGTTTGATCTGACTTAATCCTCATCAGAGTTCTAAGTAGTAAGTAGTTAGGATCACTTTTTTATTGATGAGGAAACAGGAGCTCAGTAAGACTGCAAAACTTACGCAAGGACATGAGGCCAGTCAGTGGTGGAGTTAGAATCTAACTCACCGAGGCAAAGTCATCTGATGGTGAATCTTCCGTACGTTGGTATGTGCTACTTATACTACCTGCCACACTATGTTATGCATTACAGCCTGTATGACAAGAACAAGGCACGCATTCCATGATATGTAGTTATCAATTCCTGCTGATTCAGTCAACATAAGCAAGCCTACTGGGAACCAGAATCCAGAATGCTGGAGCTGGAAGATGGAACACTGCCCCTGACAGGGGTCGTATACCTGCTCTATCTCCGCTCCCCTTCCTGGAGGAATTTCTTCTGGAGAAAACCCTTTACATTTGTGTTCATCCCGATAAATCAATACCCTCAGATATGTAAAAGTCTAACCCAGATAGATCAAGATAGTTAGCACCCGATCAAAGAACGTTAATCTTCTCCTTTCAATAATTACCGGTTCTAAGCCATAAATACTAACCCTGTGAGGAAAGCAGATGAGAGCAGAGGCCTTGAAGAACTCTCTGAAGAATGCTGTGTTGGGGCTGCATTCATTCCTGTAAGAGATCAGGGTGATGGTCATCAGAAACACAAGGAGCCTTTGCAACCTGTGGGCAGGCAGGTGCCATCCCGGACAGCACCCTACCTCTTTCCATTGATCCCGCCAGACACCTGCCCAGAACCTCCTAGAGCCGCATCAGCTAAGGAAGAGAACGCCACCACGGGCTCTCCAGACAGATGGTCCAAGGACCCTCCATACCTGCAGGCTCTAACTAATGCCTCTAGAAGGTCAGGCATGATTTCCCTTCATGCCCCAGATCTCTAGACAAGTCTGAGGCTATGTTACCAGTGCTACATACCAGAACAGCTGGAATCCAGACCCCAAATGTTTCACTAGCTGCAGTGGGGGGTTGGATTGGTCAGTCACCCCAAGGCTCAACTTACTCATCAATATCATTGATGAGTATCATAACAAATACCAGAATGACTGTGTAAGTACCTGAATCCCTGATGCAGTAACGATGATGTAAGAATTCAGTTAGATAATTGAAACCCTTTTTAACTCAAGGAAAATCCGCTTCATGGCAGGGCCCGAGCTAGAGCAACCTTTCACTCTCATTAACAGCTAAGGATTTTTACACCTGCGTAGTGACGGCGGTGCTTGATGCTGGAAACAATACGCTCATGTTTGGTTCCACAGAAGACTGCACGGTCAGGCTCTCTAGAAGGTCATCGTGGGCGGAAATCAGGGTGTCTGTTGGTCAGATTGAGTTCGTTTCTGGTGCCTCTGGGGGAAAGTCCCCTTCCACTGTGTCTCTCTAGATTTAGGACTGGGATTTCCTCCCCTTAGAGGCCTGTTCTCAGCAGCCACAGGCTGTCACCAGACCTTGTCACAACACTTGCCCCCTGCAGAAAGCCCCTCTAGTCCCAGCCTTTCTCAGTTCCTAACCTCTAGGGCAAGATTTGTTTATTTATTTGGGGCTTTATTATTATTTTGGCCACATCTGAATTCTCAGGGGCTACTTCCCAGCTCTGCGCTTGAGGGTCACTTCTAGCAGTGTTCAGGGGACCGTGAGTAGCAGGGATCAAATCCAGGGCTCCTGCATGAAAGTTCACAGCCAGCCCCTTGGGCTATTGCCCCTGGCCCTAGATTAAAAGGGTTCATGTGATTAGGGTCAGGCTGAGTCACCTTAAACTCAACTGATTCGAGACCTTATTAATATTTGCAAAATCCCTTTCTAGAATTACTGTGGTGGGTGTTTAAATAATTGGTCTATGTTTTCTAGGGGCTGGGAATCGTGGCCCTGTCTGAGAATTCTGCTAACCACACAGTTTCCAGCGATTCCAAATGAAGTTGCTATGGAAACTGCTTTTGTTTTAGAATACACACACACACACACACACACACACACACACACAGATCTATGGGATACCTTCACGTGTCCGTGTCTGTCTCTGTCCCAGGACCCTTTGTGGTGGCTGAGCACTGTTAGCTAGATTCCTCATGCCTTGGAACCCACAGTTTGAAAAGGGGGCAGAGGACTGGCTGGGGTGGGTGATTAATCCCAGAGAAGATGGCGGATGCAAAGGGAAATTGGTTGCTGTTGCCAATGGGGCAAGAGAAATTCTGCCCAGAACTCCGGGGAATCCCTGGGAGTCTTTGCTAGCCAATTCTTCTCATCTCCCGGCTAGCGGGAAGGCTGCAGCTGAGAGGTGTTGTGGACATAAAGGCTCGGAACCCCTGCCAGGAGAGTCCCTTAAGGCAGCTCCCACCCACCCGCCCAGAAATGTAACTTTCTGAATATCTCTGTTTCTGATGGTGAAAAATAATCCCGCCCCAGCAATCCTACCCAGATGCTCTTTTTTGGTTTTGCTTGAAATTGCTAGGGCATTCTACTAACACACTTTCAAGATTGAATCACAGAATCTCCAGGTTGGCAGTCACTTCAAAAATAATTCAGTTGCGAGATATCTAGAGGCCTCGAGCTCCCAGAGACAGAAAGTAAAATAGTGGTTGCCAGGGGCTGCAGGGAGGGGGTGAGGGGGTTTGCAAGATGAAAAAGAGTTCTGGAAATTGCTTGCACTATAATGGGACTATCCTTAACGCCCCTGAACTTAAAAACAGCTAAAAACAGAGTTTGATCTTACACGTATTTTAAATTGTGGTCACGTTTTTTATTAGAATGTAAAAGATAATACACAAAGCATTTCCGTTCAAACCATCACCAACCTAAATGTTTCACACCATATCCGTTTTCAGAAGTCCATTCCATCTGTACCACTGACAACCTCCCTCCCCCACACCCTTCCCCCACCCACACCACCACCACCACCACCAAGATGTGCTTTGAATTGGAGGTTCGGTCTTTTGAAGGAGGCAAGTGTGTGGCAGGACGTCAGGACAAGCGTGATGTGATTCTTGTACTCCAGGTTGGGAAAGTAGTACAGCTTTGTGTGCATGCACACATCTCATACACATATGCACACACACACACACACACACACACACACACACACATACACACGGGTGCCTGCAATACCCCTCACCTGCAAACAGGAAACCTCAGGAAACCTTTTCCAGTTGCTGTATCCGTCCGGTTCTGGCTGGGTTGGCAGAGCGGGAAGCAGAGGTTGGAGACTGGAGAGTGGGAAGAAGGGAGAAGCCAGAGTAGCTCCATGCTCCTCCTCTATCCCAGGAAATAGCTCTAGTCACCGCTGCATCCCCAAACGTGCTCCCCCGTTCCTTCAGAAATCACCTGCTCCGTGGCTCCAGCGCCCACCCGAGGAGGCTCCTGCCTCATTGCTGTGCTCACATGACACGGCTGCTTCCTTCTAACCCCCCCAGCCGACCACTGCTTCTGGCTGTGGCTACTCTCCCTGTCCCCTCACCATCTCTTTGGACCCGAAGCTTGTCCATCACCGGGCACAGAGGATTAGTAGTGACCACACTCACAGTGGAGTCCATTTGCCTGGCTGGGTGCTGCTCTCTGAGACTGGGTCCCCGAGATGGCAAAGCCTCTGTGCACAGCCCATCAGTGGGCCTGGGCTTCAGGGGCCAGAGGACCAGCCGCTCAGGAAACAACCCAGTTTGTGATCCCTTGTGGCTCAGGCGCTCTCTAGCACTCCCTGAAAATATCCGGGCAACCCAGTGGCCAGATGAGCTCAGAATCCAGAAGAGCCGGGAGCTGCCAGATTCCTGAGGCAGTGGGAAGCAGTTCTGGGGGACATTGAAGGAAGCCCACCACCCCTCCCCACCCCTGCGGGAGGTGTCCAGGGCCCCAGGGGTAATGCAGAGGAGCACTGGGAGGTTCCTTCCTCCTAACCAGGAGCAATCTCGCTCACAGACCCGTGTGGCCCTCAAGAGTGGCCAGAAGCCACATGTGGCCTTTCGTGATTTAAGTTGAAACGAAATAAGATTTAAAATTCCTCTAATCAGTTGCACGGAGCATACTTTAAGGGCCTCCCTGGGGTCAGCAGCTGCCATTTGGGGCAGCACAGATTCAGAACCCTTCCAGCCACGGGAGAGGCCCCATTGGTAAACAACACAGCCTTTGTCAACAGAGAGAAATGGAACCTGCATAATACAAATTAACCAATTACATTTTAACAACCCAACATTCTCCCAGCTCTGGGTGCAAGCAAAGCTTGATTGCCGTTTTATGCAGAAATGGCTTTTAAAGCTGGACGAGATAGGGGTTCAAGACAAGTGGAAGAGGCAGAGAAATGATTTTCTAATGCCTCCTCCAAAGAGGCACAATTTGCCAGTTGATGGGATTAATGTAAGAAAGCAAGCCCACCAGAGCGAGGAGCCTTTTTTCAAAAGGAAAGGCAGATATTTACTAAAATGGGAAAGAGAAGCAACAACATGTTTACTCTTCACTGGGTTCTTTAAAAGAAGAAGAAACAAAAGAGCAGTAGCTAAAGCCTTTAACTACCGCACACGTTTAGCAGGCCTGATGAAGGGAGCGCCAACGGTGGAGGAATGAGACACTATTTAACGCATCGGCTCTGACAAGAAGATTAAAGACAATTGAGCAAGGCATTGAGCCTGGAGAAACAGAGATGGTCCCTGAGCATTATATATACCTCCTCTTGCTGCGACTCCCACACAGAAGGAAGCAGCTTCGTTTCCTGTTCATTCCAAATCTACCGTCTCCCCAGGGCTGGGAGGAGGGGAGGTGGTCAGGAGGTCAGAAGCGGAGGCAGACAGACTTTTGGAACCCCTTCAAATTTCTAGGCCGGAGAGAGAGTACAGCGGATAGAGCACTTGCCTTGTATGTCACCTACCCGGGTTCGATCCCTGGCACCACAAATGGTCCCCTGAGCACTCGGGAGAGATTCCTGAGTGCAGAGCCAGGAGTAAACCCTGAGCATTGCCAGGTGTGGCTCCAAAGCAAAATAAAACAAAAAGAATGTTCACTTTCATTTCAGACTCAAAGGGTCAAGGTCACAGGGATATTGTCTTAACCTGGAGAGAAACGGTGGTGCTCCAAAAAATGCTTTTTACCAGCATTTGAAGGACACTCTCTCCCTTCAGTTGATTTGGAATGGGGCCCCAAAATGTGCCTTGTAGTGACATCTCAGAAGGTGCTGATGGCGCCAAGGAAACTATACTTTGAGAAGCACGTCTCAGGAGAGAAGTTCCAGGTAGGCAACACGCTGTGGTGGCATTCCCTGCTGTCCACACGGGGCACTGACTGAGGGAGTAGAGGGGATGCATTTTGTGATGAGAGAATAGCTAGTGTAAATGTAGTTCCAACTGACCTAATCAGAAATCTTTTCCTCTCCAAACAAATATGCCTTCTGAAGACATTGCAAAAGTTAACAACTACAATTGCAAAAGGTAACAACTACATTGCAAAAGTTAACAACTATTAGTCCCTGAAGCAAACATTTTTGTTCCTATACAAGGGCAAGTAACTGTAGTACCTGTGCTTTAAGACCTTAACATTATGACCCTTCCCATCTTTGATCAGTTCCATCATGAGTTATATATCTCTGACATAGTCATATGCAATGCTGCTTAATACTCTTTCACAAACGAGTTCATATGTTAAAGATGTTCGACACCTCAGGAGGTGAGAATGATATCAGGAGTCTAGGACAGGTTGGAGACAAGGAAATCCAAGAAAGAGAGAAGACCAGGTGATCATGCAATGACTTCCGGCTTCATTCCACACTCATTATAATACCTTTTCACAGTAAAAATCACATCCACCCACACCATGACAGTGCACAATTTCCATAGCAACCCCAGGAAGTGCCCAGATACACATAGACTCTTGGTGGCTTCTTGACTCCAGAAATTTAGTGCCCCATAGTCCTCCCTCTCCTTTGAAATATCGTTCACACTCCCTGAATGCCTTATTTCTTTTTTTCTTCTTTTTGGGTCACACCCGGCAACGCACAGGGGTCACTCCTGGCTCTGTACTCAGGAACTACCCCTGGCGGTGCTCAGGAGACCATATGGGATGCTGAGAATCAAACCCGGGTTGCAAGGCAAATGCCCTACCCGTTATGCTATCACTCCAGCCCCTGAACGCCCTATTCTGATACCTGTAAAACCTAGACATTTGTGGGGAGAGAGCACTGCTCCCACATGCTGGCCCTCTGCTTATAATAAAGTGCTTGGGTGCAGATCACACATCCTTCTCTCCCAGAAGACAGCAACATGACGCTTGCCATAACCATGCCGCCACACCCTGCACCGGGCTATTTCACTCGGGGCGCCCCAGAGGGGGGCAGGTGAGACCCTTCCTGACCCAAGGGGCCCAGCCCCAGTAGCTGAAAACCTCCAGAACTCAACTGCTGCCCTGCTTGCAGCTACTCTCCACATGCTCCAGCCCAGCCTCACCCACCAGTGACACTTTTCCTCGACCGTGTGACACTTCGTAGGACACACCCAACCCATACTCTAAGAGTACCGCACCACATTTGATGGGATTCAAAGTAAGAAACAAACAACCTTAGAGGGAAATGTTATATTATTTCAGTTCTGCTTTTGGGCAGGGATTGGGGTTCGGGATGTGAAACCCGAAATATGGTGGTGGGAAGGTATAATGGTGGTGGAATTGGTGTTTGAATATTAAATGCAATCAAATATTGTGAACTACTTTATAAAATAAAAAATTTTAAAAATAAAATAAAATAAAGTGCTTGGGTTACTTTCCTTAGATTATGGTCAGATAAGGATGCTCAAATGTATTCTAGTCTCTAAAAAAACCTTTTCTATACTTTATTCCTTTGACTTGTGCCTAAATCCTGTTCTGAGTGGGTCAAACGGACCTGGTCCCCAATCATGGCACTTCTCATACTGACTTTGTTTTGTTTTTTCTTGCTTTAATTTGACATCAAAATGCTACAACTCTTAGGCTATGGGCATCTTCCTGCTTAAATTTCATCTCTATGGTGAGTAGCTGACTTTCCTACCCAAGTCTCGGCCCTGGTTGTAAGACTGACACAGGAATTTCTATTGTCTCCCTCCCAAGGTTCAGCAAGGTGGGTAATTTGTCCAGGCTGGTACAGTAGGTGCAGAGCCAGAACTTTGGCCTCCCAAAGTCTAGGATTCCATCCCCTCAGCCATGGTTCCTCCAAATTAACACTCTCTGATGCACCTGTACCCCACTGTGCGCAAGACTCCTTTAGCTGATTGGCAAAGATGAGCCACACCACACAAATTGAGGGCAGAGAATTGCTTAGTCCTGTCTGCCAATACCCTCAGTGTACACCAGAGACCCTTCCTTCTGTCTCTTAGAGAGTCCCAGCTGGGAAGAGACAATTCTTCCATTGAAACATAATAATCAGCTCCTAGAGCCAAGACTAGGTGATGGTCAATGCTAACATTCATTAACTATTCACCAAGCACTAGGCACTCTGCCCATGTCTTATTTGATGCTTATAGCAAATCTGGAAAAGGAAGCACTGCTGGTCTCTCTCATTTGCAGTGGAAAGATGCCGAGTTTAGAAAGGCACATTCATCCAAATCACAAAGGAAGGAAAGGAAAATCCTTGATTCCAACCTCTACTCATCACCAGGAGACCCCAAGCAGGAAAAACAGAAGACCCTAAGGTTAGCAAAGTGCCCACATTGCCTCTGTTAATTCCTTGCAAGGACTTTTCCGAGTTCTTCTTTCAGCCATGGACTGGTTGTGCACCTACTATGTGTGGTGCAAATGTACACTTACTATGTATGGAAAATTCCCAGGTCACAATTCCAACCCTCCAGGCTTGTACAGATTTCTTTCTTCCAGGCTGGTCCTCCATGGATAATGTCCAAAATCATTTTTTCTTTCCAAAAAAATTAAAAAGGAAAAAAATAACAACACGTTTTTAGCAAGAAGAAGATGCCAGAAGGTAATTGCTTTGCAAATTACTGAAAGTTATAAACGGATCAATGATTTTCTCCAAAGTTGGAATCAACTGTAATTAGCAATTTGCAAATCCTACCCTGAGCCCTTCGCTGCCCACAATAAAGTGGGAGGTGCCCAGAGCAGCCATTTATATTCATTTGGAGGAGTCTGGATGACGTTCACCAAATGGGATTTGCAATCTGGGACCAAAGGAGAGGGGAAGGAAGCAGTGCATAGCTGGGTCCTGCCTGAGACGGAGCCAGACCGGCACATGTGCACAGAGCTCTTCTACCCAACCCTGCCTCTGTGTTTGATGTGGGCCTGCACGTACCCGGCAAAGGACAATTTCCATCCCCTGTGACTTTCCTTACACATCCTGACTGGAGTTTGGGAGAAAGGTGGAAACGCTCATTGTTGTCATTTATGTCTGAGAAGTTGACTTGGAGCAATGAGCACTGGAGTCCTGGGGCTAGCCCTTCCTCTGCACTTCCAGCCACATGGCTTTGAGCCAGTCACCTCACCTCTTGGATGTACAGTTCCTCATTAGTAAAAGAAGCAGATTGGATGAGATGTTATGTATTTCCTTGCCCCCCCACCTCCGTCTCCTGCCGCCCAATTGATTGAGTCATTCATTCACTACAAGCACTTATACTCCCTTCTATATGCAAGGCCCGGTTCTAAGGACCCACACCCCCCAAACAAATGAAAACAATGTGTTTCCATCATCACATGCTCTCAGTTTGCCAAGAGCATAGGACGTGTATTGCCATATATAAGTGTCCCGGTTAACCTGTGGACAGGTTCACTGTCCCCCGACCTAAATCAGAAACTCTTCTTAAAGGTGACATTTGAGTGGGCCCTCAGAGAATAGTTCTAGACTTCATTTTCAAATAAGTCACTTCAAATTCTACTGTGGCCACCAAAGGTTTAAAACTGCATGTTCTTGGTCTTTTTCGGACATACGCATCATTTGGGGGTACCTATGAACTGCACATTCCCAGGGCCAGCCTACCTCAGAACCTAAGCATCCAACTGAGACTGAGCATCTGTATTTAACAAGCTCACAGGTGATCCTGGACTGTTGGTGGGTCACATTCTAAGAAAAAACGACAATTCTCTTTGATTGTATCTCTAGTATGAAAGGCAAACCTTCTCAGGGCAGTTTCCAGATACTTGGACAAAAAAAGGGGGCAACATTCCATTTCAGAATGATTCTGGAGAGTTTCACAGAAGTGCCCACTTCCAGGATGTCAGCCACCAGCTGCTGCTGCCACTGCAGTGACCATTTAGGCCATGGACAACTTCTCCAGGGTCGAGGCTGCTAGCCATGTTCATTTCTTGCACAGGGCCCTGTGGCTCAGCACCCACTCAGACGCATGCTGGATGCAGGCTGGGGATATCCTCCAAGATGTCCCTGCAGCGCTGGCTCTCCTGATTCATTCTCCATGTTAATAACTGACTCCAGGACCTAAAGATCATTTCTGTCCAAATGTCTCTTCTTCAGAAAGGCCTCCTTCATCAGCCTCCCTGCTGCCCTTTAATCTTACCCTTATCATCAGTCTCTCTGGGAACGCTTGAAATGGTGACCACCGAAAATCACGCCATATCATCCCATTGAGTCTGACCTGTTTCTAATGTGTGTTTTAGCCCTATAACATAGAGATGGGATGCCATATCTTAAGAAGACCCAGAAGCAGGACAGAGAGATAGTACAGTGGGCAGGGCAATTGCCTTACGTGCATTTGACTCAGGTTGATCTTGCATCTCAGACAGTACCCTGAGCACAGCCAGGGGTGATCCCTGAGTAAGGCAAAGCCAGGAGAAAAGCCCTGAACATAGCCAGGTGTGCCCCACTTCCCAAAAAAAAACAGCAGGAGGAGGAGGAGGAAAAAGAAGAAGAAAAGGAGGAGGAGGAGGAGGAGGAGGAGGAGGAGGAGGAGGAGGAGGAGGAGGAGGAGGAGAAGGAGAAAGTTGCAAGACTGAAATGTCTATCCCAAAGCCCTAGTCAGAAAGAGGCCTTGGTTTCCATGAACAAACTTCACACTAACCAAAGCAAACCAGTTAGGGAGAGAGCTGGAACTTGCTCAGAGATTGCCATGACAGCTGGCTCTCAAACAGTAAGTGCTCAGGGTCACAGGAGGCAGCAGCCGAGGCCCATGGCCCTGTAGCCCACCCTTCCACAATCCCAGCAGCAACAGCTATCTTCACAGCCCCTTCCATCCTACACACATGAGCATACCTGCCTGAACCCCACTGCGGTGCTCAGCCAGCTGCTGGTATCAAAGGAGACCAAGAAGCCCCCTCTGGGGTGGACATACCGGCTACATGTGGGACCAAGAGAAGCCCATGCAGAAAATATGTCCCCACTACTATTTGCACAAACAGCTCCCAGGTTCCAAGCCCTCTCCCCACTTTGCGTGTTCACGTGTTCTCTCATCTCTCTATCTGCCACATCTGTGTGTACAAATCCCTAGGACTGGATTAGAGGTACAATTCCCTGCCAGCAAAGCAGGACGAGATGCTAGAATGTGCTCTACCAGGAACCTCACCACTCCCAAGTCAGTGGACAGTAGAAGTTTTAAGGTGATCTAGTCAACCCCCTTATCTTAATTTCCTTTTAATGTCCCTGTCTTCTCTTTAATTAGGATTCTTCCATACCCTTTCTGAAGCTCAATTAGGCAGTGGGTCTTACACACTTGAGCACACGGAATCATCCAGAAGACTTGATAACACAGAGAGGGCTAATTTTCAGCACCACGTTGGAGTAGATGAGGCTTGAGGTCCAGGGGGTCTTATTTCCAACAAGGCCCCAGATGATACTGATGCTGTTGATCATGCTTTGAGAACCACTGGTTTAGCCCACAAGGCTGAACATGTAGAGACATGCATAGGCATATGCAGAGGGAACCCAGAGTTGCCTGGAATCGTTCGGTCTTTAGTTAGTGGAAATCTATACATCATTTTAAACTGCCCCAGCGACAGCCTCCAGGGACTCATAAGGAAACGACCTAGTGGCGATTGCTTGTAAAGGAGCCAGAGAGGAGAGGAGACTTAGCTCACAGACTCTGAAATCCAAATCAGTGCTTCGTATCTCCCCCAAAGCAGCCACGAGTGTGGGGTGGCAGAGAGGAGAATCAGGATCTTCTGAGCCCACGAGCTAGGAGCATGACTTCAATGCATCAGTTGAGGAAGATTTAAAGCTGGATTGGGCCTTTAAGGCTGAGGAATCATCAGGGTGCTGGAATCTAGGAAACCCTCCTGAACACGCCCTCTCACCCATGCACTGAGCTTTATGATATATGAACCTGATACAATAGAATCACAGAAACTCAAGCCCTGAGGCCTCACCCCAAAACTACAGAATGGGGATCCATGGAAAGATAGTCCAGAAATCATTATGAAACATGATCCCAAGAAGAGGGTAGATTCTACGCACTTGAAGAATTTCTCTCTAGGGTGTCTTCAAGTCTCTTTGGGCATATAGATTGGGGGAGAGAAATGTGGTAATCAGAGTTTAATGGGTACAGAGTTGCTGTCTGAGAAGATTAAGCAATCCTGTGGACAGATGGCTGCATGGCGGTAGGTCAATTGAATGTGCTTAATGCTATAGAACTGTCCACTTAAGCACAGTTGTTAATGTCTATTTGGCCACAATAAAAAAAAGTAAAGTTCCCTTAAGGAAATAAAAGTGCAATCAATGAGATAAATTGCATCTGATTAATTATAAATTTTCTTGAGAAGCTTGTCATACTTTGTGGGGTTGAGTGTGGAAAATATCTTCAGGATAACTAGGAGGCAGTATTACTTGTGAATATGCAATCCCTTTCACTCCTATTTTGGGAGCCCCAGAAAATACTCTGATCTAAATGTGAACATTCACAAGTACCACTCCTACTACCCTCTACTGCCACCCACACCCCCATGGGCCCCTAATGTTCTCTGATAACACATGTGGCAAAAAATACTCGTACATTCTTGCTGCTACATTCTTCTTCTGTCTCTTTGCCCTGGGAATAGAGACTTTTCTGGCAACAGCAAACCCAATCTCCTGCACCTCAGTCCCTGCTCAAGGGAAACAGCAGAAGCTATGACCCTGCAAAACTCAAGATATGAACGTAGTCCCTACTACAAGGTTCTCTTTTCTTTTTATTTTTTTTACTTTTTACACTTGCGACATCATTTTTGCCTGAAAAACTTTTTAATGTAACCCTGGGTACACATAACATAGGTAATAAAATAATTTACTGATCCTAAAGAACAAAACAAAATATTTTAGAACTAATTCTTAGGATATTTCACAAGCCCCATATTCCATTTCAGAAGCCTCATAGATTCCAGGAAGTCCCTGCAGGAGGGTATATTTCCAGCTCCATCCAACTCCCTGCTCGTATATAATGAAAGCACAAGCCAACCAGAGGAACGCCCTGTGTTGCTCAGGAGCCGAAGCATCAATATCTGCTTCTGCTTCTCTTACAGGGATCCATCAAGTGCCACTTTCAACTTACCTCCTCAGCAAAACAATGACTGAATTCTCCAAATTCTCTTCCTAACCCTTTACAATCTACTGCACTCCAACCATGGGTTAGGCATTTAATTATGCTTGACCTTGCATCTTTTCCTGCCATAAATATCTCCTCAATGGGCTGCAAAAGCCTTAGAGTTTTATATATATATATATATATATATATATATATATATATATGTGTAGGATAACATAGCCTCAGGTAGTTTAGGTTTATTGGATTACTCCCGTTACAGTGCTCCCATTCCTCTTTGTTTATTTGTAGCTTCTTTCTTAGTGTTCTGTTGACTTGTAAATAATGTTTTTCTCTTCTCCTTGAGTCCTTTGCATAGTTTATTCAGAGCCATGTCCTTTTTGTATGGACACAGGAAGACTTAGCAAATGTTATGCTTTTGTAACCTGGGAGTCATTTGATTCTACATGATATTTCCTCCTGGGCATCTGTTATCTCGACCTAAGCCTCAGCTGCCCTTACTTCCTAGCACCCCCAAAAGCAAGGTCCCGACGAGGGACGAGATGGACCCAGGGCAAGCGGTGAGTTGTGTGCTACCCTGGCATCGAGATGGGTCTGGCCAAAGTGCCTAATGCTTAACTATAAGTTAAGAGCTTGATCATGGACAAATGTTGTCATGATCCAAACAGTGATAACTAGATTTGGACCCTGCTAGGTGAGGAATGATTAATCTGGCCTGAGTGCTGTGGTCTGAGTCTGTGGCAAGATGTTGCCAGGAGAGCTGCCTTGCAAGCCTCAATGTATCTCTTGCTATGTCCATACAAAAATAACTAGTATTAAGATGTTAATAAGTGTTTGGACTAAGGAAAGGAAAAAAACCTTTAGAGTCAGGAAGGGCTTTGGAATGCCCTGCCCTCAGGAAGGGCTTTCTTATGTTGATTTTGCTACCTGGCTGGGTGTAGCCTAGAGGACAAGGTGGGAGAGACAAATAGGAGGAGAGATGAGAGAAGCAAGAGAGGCGGCAGTTGATCCAGAGAGAGGCCGGAGCTGGGAGTGCTGGAGATGAGAAAGATGGAAGATTGAATAAACGGTAACTAATCAGCAACCAGCTTGGTCCTCGTTCTTCCTTCGCCTGTCCTTGGCCAACGGCTGTCCCGATCCAGCCCATACACAGTGGTTCCAGAGCACCGAACGCGGGCGGTGAGACACAGCCGCCCAGAGAGCCCGCAAGTGCACGCTCCTCGGCGTGCCTTAGTTTTATATATATGTATATATAAACATATACATATATATCAGAAACAGTTAAGCCTCAGAATCCACATATCTGCTCAGAGTTTAAGAAATTCAATAACAGGAAAGAGCTAAGAAGTGGAGATGTTGGGTTGGGAACACCCTGTACAAGGCTGGCTTACAGCAGCTCCTCTGAACGGGATCCTTTCCCCTGAGCCAGTTCTCAACCCTGTTTGTAAATGAGTCTGCTGGAGAGCTTTGCCAGTGATCCTGGGAGCAGCTGGAGCGGCTATCCTTCTAAAGCTCCCTCATCTCCTCCCTAGAGCAAATAGCCCACTGCTGGGTTCACAAAATGTTCAAAAAGTACTCAATAAATGGATTGAGATGCAGAAATCTGTGGTCAACGTGATTGACGAGAAGGACTATTCCTTGCAGGCATCATTATTTGTAAGTTCCATTTTAATCATGAGAAAATCCCCCAGAATACTGGAGAGCTCCAGAGAAGGATTCACAGAGCTGCCAAACCCTGGGTCTAAAGGCCAAGGATCTCAACGATGTTCCATGAATGATTCACCATCGACATCAGTGTCTCCACCCATCTGCAGACTCCTTACGAGGGAACTCGCCATTTTCTCACTGACTTGCTTCGTTTGCTGCATAGCAAAGCAAGAGAGAGGGTTGTGGAAGCACTTTGGAAGTTTCAAGGAGTGCAGTGGTGAATAAAGAGCTGGTTGGCTACTGAATCTGACCCCAGAGTCATGTAATTAGACAGCAGGGGGGCACCTCATTAACTACAAACATCATTAGCAGAGAGAGAAAGAAAGAAGGGCTGAGAGAAGAGGAATTGAGCAGCCAAGGGAAGGCAGTGGCCAGGACGGTAGCAGAACAGGCTCAGTGGCCAATGCAGGGCGGGAGAGTCACGGGCTCTGATGAGTCAGAACTGAAGAGTTGGACAGCTCCCTCTCACTCACGCTGGCCGCTTAAGTTGAGGTTCCAAAATATTCCAGAGTGAAATGAGTCAGAGCGAGAGAGAGCGAGAGAGAGAGAGAGAGAGAGAGAGAGAGAGAGAGAGAGAGAGAAGGGGGCGCAGATATAGAATGATGGTACTCAGTTGTTAGATAAAAAGAAGCACCATAGGTGAATAGTGCCCAAAAGCAATAGAAACAAAGGTCAGGAGGAAGGGTCGTGAGTAGGAAGCTTGCCCCAATAGAGGGGGGGAGAGTAGGTTAAGAGAAGGGGCCACTATGACAATGATGGTGGGAAGTGATCACTCTGAACAAGAACTTGGTGCTGAAAGAAGAGCAAGTGATATGCACGACACTCTTTCAGTAACAGAAGTGCCTAAAACAGAAGTGTCACGGTGCCTAAAAGGAAAAAATGGATAAAGAAAAGTGTCTGCCGCCAAACATGATGGCCACTTAATACCTCTATTGCAAGCCACGACACCCAAAAGGAGAGAGAGAGCGCAGAATGGAATGCCCTGCCACAGGGGCGGGGTGGGGGCAAGGGGGATGGAGTGGGGATGGTGGGAGGGATGCTGGGACCATTGGTGGTGGAAAATGGGCACTGATGGAGGGATGGATACTAGACCATTGTATGACTGAAATGTAAGCATGGAAGTTTGTAGGTCTGTAACTGTACCCCAAGGTGATTCACTAGTAAAAAAATAATTAATTTTTAAAAATGTTAAAAAAGGTATTGTGAGACTTAGATAAGATGATGCATGTAAGGGGAAGTGTGGACACCCTGGTGTTATTGGTGCTGTAGCTTCGTACATTGATACCTTTTACTTCAACACTATTGTAAACATCTTACCTAAGCCAAATTAAACTAAAATAAAAAAAATATTTAAAAAAGATGATGCATGCAAAATATAGAAAAGAAAGGAAAGGAAAGAAAAGAAAAGGAAAGGAGAGGAGAGGAGAGGAGAGGAGAGGAGAGGAGAGGAGAGGAGAGGAGAGGAGAGGAGAGGAGAGGAGAGGAGAGGAGAGGAGAGGAGAGGAGAGGAGAGGAGGGGAGAGGAGAGGAGAGGAGAGGAGAGGAGAAAAGAAAAGAAAAGTGTCTGCTGTTGAAGTAGGCTGCGGGATGGGAGGGAACCTAGGGATCTTGGTGGGAACCTAGGGATCTTGGTGGAGGGAGGAGGGCACCGTTGAAGGGAAGTGTGCTTGAACATGGTATGACTAAAATGAACAGCATTGTATGTCATGGTGATTCAATGATTTTTTTTAAATTAAATTTTTCATGATTTCATGATTTCATCATTCCTTACAGCTGCATAGTATTCCATTGTGTGTCTATACCACATCTTCATGATCCACGGATCTGTTGTAGGACATCTAGGTTGATTCCAAATCTTAGCTACTGTACTGAGAGATATGATGAATAATGTTGTGCATGTCTTTTTGAATGACTATTTTTCTGTCCTAGGGAATACTGTTTAGCAAAAACAACTCAGAGTGCTTTAGTAAAATAAAATTTGGGGAAAAAGAAAAGAAAAAAATCCCTCAGGCACCGAAATAGGGAGTTTCTGAGTCCTCTCAGCTCTGCGCTTTATGCAGGGTCATGAAAGATGCTCAGAGATTTAAAGGCAGGATGCAGAATAAAGTCAAGCACCCCAAAGAGCCTGGTCCCCAGCTCCTTATTCTCCCTAATGCTCCCCAAAACCTCAGCTCCCCCTTCAGCTCTGTGGACTCATAGGAGACCTTGCCAGTGACCCTAGATGAATGAACGCTGATTCGTAACATGTGCTAGGACCAAGGGAGGGATTGGTCTCTTAAACTTGACTCACTCAGCTTCCACGTGCCGTGCTCCTACTTGCACAGTGTTTGGGGCTGCACAGACACAGAGAATAATACATGGTGAATGAAAGGATAAGTCTGGATGGAAGAATGTCTGAACAAATGGTAACTGTTAGTAGCAAAATAGTAAATATGAATTACAAACTAGCAGCTAATAAACTTACATCATGGTAGGCTTGGAGCTAAGAGTGAAAAGTTACTCTTGTATCTTGAAATAACCTAGAAGCCCTGAGTATTGCAAAGCTGGGTTAAGTGGTCCCTTGTTTGTGAAATCTGTGACCACAGTTACCTCCCTTAGCATTTAAAGACCTCAAAGCCTAACTGAGTAGCCACACAGACAGGTCACAGGGTAAAGGACCCACATCACAGTCAGTCTCCCAGCAGGAAACAGCAGAATGGGGAGGAGGGTGCAGGAGAGACAAGGGGTGCCCACGTGCCACATCCTACAGGGATAGGGACTATCTGGACCCCCAGAATAACAGAGCAGCCCAGAACGCTTGCTGGGAGTAGCCCACTGGGTATCCATCAAGTGTGTCCAGAACACAGCAGGAATTTTGGGAGGACAATTGTCCTCTTGACAATCAGGAGGGCTGTGAGGCTCAAAAGCACAGGGGTTCTAATGCCAAGACCCTTTAAACCCAAGGAAACAGGCATGAAGGTGAAAAAGGGCTTGACTCCCCAGCTGACCCATTTTGGACTGACCCTCTTTCTTTTAACCTCAATGGCCCTGTTAAGTGGCAAAGACACACAATAGACAAAATTTGCATCAAAATGAGAATAACTGGATCCTCCAAATGATGAGAATCTTTGCTTTAAGTCTAAGTGTAGCCTCTAGCCCTGACCAGGCTGGGGAGTGTGTACAAGCAGATATTTGTGTGAACAGAATCCACACAAGGCGCTGGGCCAGGAAGCTACCGCACGCCTACAGCTTCTCACAGGGAGTGCCGCTCTCCACGTCACACAGACCACTAGATCGGGAATCAAGGTGGCTGAGTTGCTCTCTACAGCAGATGCCACACGGAGAGAGCAGGCCTGGCAGTGCCCAGCGGCTGCACAATCAGGCCCTGGAGACTAATTACTCTGTGTGAGATTCACAGGGGAAATGCTGACAAACTCAATCAGCAGCTTAATCCAGACTCCTGGGGCGGCAACCACATTCCCGAAGCAGGTGGGCAGGGCAAGGGCACCGGGGATTCTCCAGAGAGCCTTTACCTGCCAGCCCTCCTCCCACAGAGCCCCTCAGCTGCTTCCCACGGAGACCTCACCTTCCTCTCACAGAGACCCTCACCCTCCTCCTAGAGACACTCACCCTCCTCCCAGAGGCGCTCACCCTCCTCCCACACTGCCACTCACCCTCCTCCCACAGAGACCCTCACCCTCCTCCCACAGAGACCCTCACCCTCCTCCCACAGAGACCCTCATCCTCCTCCCACAGAGACACTCACCCTCCTCCCAGAGACCCTCACCCTCCTCCCACAGAGACCCTCACCCTCCTCCCACACTGCCACTCACCCTCCTCCCACAAAGAACTTCACTCTCCTCCCACAGAGACCCTCACCTTCCCCCCAGAGATCCTCACCTTCCTTCCACAGAGACCCTCACCCTCCTCCCACAGAGACCCTCACCCTCCTCCCACAGAGACCCTCACCCTCCTCCCACAGAGACCCTCACCCTCCTCCCACAGAGACCTCACCCTCCTCCCACAGAGACCTCATTTCCTCCCACAGAGACCCTCACCCTCCTCCCACAGAGACCCTCACCCTCCTTTAGGCTACGCCTAGAGGATCCCTTCAAGGTGTCGGGGTAGGCAGAGTAAAAGATAGGGTAGTAGTTCTGTTCAAGCTGGCGTCTCTCTGCCCAGAGCGCCCTGCCTAGGTAGAGAGCTGTGCAGGAAGCCTGGGGCTCTGGAATTCACCCAGTCTAGAGAGAATTCTTGGGCATGAGGCAACTTCCAATGACCCTAGGGAAGCCACAGTGAGAAGAAAGTTCCATAGAGGCTCTCCAGGGTAACCGGAAGGATGCAGCTTCAGCCTTGAGTGTGCTGTTGTATTCCTCTGGCAATAGCACACAGCCCGGAAGCACCTAGTTCCTAAGCTGGGAACTAATTTATTTCCCATTCCTGTTCCTTAGCTTCCTACCCCGGAGATGGGAAGAGTACTAAGCCTTGTGAAGACTTTCAGCCGACTGGCTAAAATGTATGAAATAGGAAACGTAGAAGTAATTGTGACTGTGACTCGGGCTGGGAAGTAGAGCCCTGAATTTGAAGAGGGGATGACCTTGAAGTCCTTGGTCCTCTGAATTACAGAGGCCATAAAAAAGATGAGACTAAAAAGGTGCTTAGAACAATGTCTGGCACATCCAGGCACTCCATAATTATTAACTTTTATTAGGAACAATAATCCAAATAAGATTTAGAACTGATTGCTGAATGGTCTTTAGAAAGTATTCAATATATTGAAGGTCAGTTGCCTTCCTCCCACCTCCTCTGTCTGTCCCCAGTGGGTTACAGAGGGGACTTAATGCAAGGAATGTCAGGGAATATGAATCCCATCTCTAATCAGACAGCAGACAGGAGGCATAAATTTTTTTGCACTTCCTTTGGTTTGGTCCAAATGGTGTTTGCATTTGAACTAGACTGGTCTGAGTCACAAAGGTATGTGAAGATAAATGTAGAGGTTTTCTTAAAATGTTTCCTCACCCTCAGTAATCTAGCCCCTTGCCTTGCCCCACCCTTGGGTGGTTTGTGGAAGTAGTTTTTCTTACAGGATAAAGAGGAATAAATGAAGGAGTGGGATTGGGGAAGAGTGTCAATGGTAACAATTGAGAGAAAGTCAGGACTGGCTCCACCTCAGGTGGGTATTTCATTAAAATGCTGCAAAGTATGGAGATTCCTCAGATAAGTAAGAGTAGAGCTCCCATCCGATGCAGTCATTTCTCTTCTTGGTATCTGCCCCATGTGACATAAAAACATTCATTCAAAAAGATATGTACACCTATGTTCATAGCAGGACTTCAATGCAATAGCCAAAATACGGAAACAGCACACGTGTCTGGTGGCAAAAGAGTGAAGAATGAAGCTGTAGTGTATATTTATAGTGGAATATTAGCCAGCCATAAGGAAGGGTGAATTTATAAATTCACTGCAACTTGGATAAGACAGAAAAATCTCACGTTAAGTAAAGTTGGTCAGAAGGACAAGGACAAATACTGAATGTTCTCAGTAACCTGTGGTATATAGAATTACATGACAAGGTGGAGCAAATGCTAGACCCAACAAAAATGACAAAAATGCCATGGAAATGAGGGGAAAGCAACAAGAAGAAATCCCATCTGAGGGCATACAAGGGCAAGAATCAGGGTCTTTGAACTTCTCTGTAGTGCAGAGACGAGGTTTCTACATGTATCTAAACCACTGGAGCCAACACCATTTTTGTAAGCCTGGGAACCAAACTACAAAAAAATAAACTTTAAAATGTCTGTTAAACTAAGAGGTTGCAGGACGAGAGGGAAGCCTGTGTCACTAGTGGAGGAATGGGGTTACTTGTGGTGGAACTGGAATTGGAACATTGTATACCTGGAACTGTTGTCAACAGCTTTGTAAGCTATAGTACCTAATTTATCTTCTTTCAAGTTTTGAGTCACTTCAAAGCCCAGTGAGGAGCAGCTGCTGTGCCAGGGCACTGGCCTTAACTCAGAGGAGCTTACAGGGAAGCACCAGGAAGGAGCCAAGGGATGATCTGCAGGGAACAGATGCACTCAGTTGGGTCTGGATGAACTCCCTGGGCTTGGGGCTGCTTTCACCTTTATTTGCCAACTGTGCCCTAGTCACACCTGCACAGGATTCTGAAAGACTGAACAAACAGGTGCTTGCCACCCTCTCTGCTCTCCAGAACCTCTCTGAGCGGCCGGGGGCTGCCTCCCTACCACGCTTGCAGAGGCCACTCAGCTGAAGGGCCTCCTACCTTCCAAGAAGAGCAGAATCTCAGCAGCGGCACTTTTCTTAGTAGCTTGTGTGTGGAGGTGATTGCTCCCAGCATGAAGTGACTTCAGCAGCGTTCTTCAGCTCCTGGTCCACAGACTGGTGCTGGTCCGCAGGTATACAAAGGTTGAAAATTAATTTTTATGACCACGGTGGTCCTCACCTCAAGCTTTGTAGTCAGATACCCCATCCTAGAGACTCTATGAACCAAGCTGTGTTGCATCACTAGTATTTTGTGCTATTGAGACTTAATGGAGGGAAGTGTAGAGAGTTCTACCTGTCCCCATACATCAATGCCACTTCCATGAGGCACACAGACTTCCTGTGGTGCCTTTGTTACAACTGAAGAAGCAACACTTACACCTCTTCATTCCAGGAGGTCCAGAGTTGACAGTGGGGCATTGCTTACACATTCTCGGAGGATACATTTGGAGAGATATAAGAATGTCTCAGTTCTGCAGAATATGTTCACTGCCCTAAGAGTCCTCTCTGCTCTGCCTGTCTATCCTCCCACCATCCCCAATTCCTGGAAACCACTGATATTTTTACTGTTTCCATTGTTTCACTTTTTCTAGGATGTCACATTTTAGGAACTACATAGTAACAGCCTTTTTAGATTGACTTTTTTCACTTATAATAAGCACTTTAATTTGTCTCTATGTTATTCATGGTTTAATCGCTCATTTCTCCTTAATGCTAAATTATATGCCATTGTCTGATGTACTACAGTTTGGTTACCGTTTCACCTACTTAAGAGACACTAGGTCGCTTCTAGGCTTAGGTAATTATAAATAAAATTTTTATAAACATCAATTTGCAGGTTTTTAGGTGGTGCTCAATTTCAAGTCCTTTGGGTAAATACCGAAGGGCACAATTACTGGATCATATGCTAAAAGTATATTTAGTTTTGTAAGAAATAAATGAGGTTTTTTCTAACAAGATTATAGCACTCTGTGTTCCTACTAGCGGTGAGAGTTTCTGATGCTCAACCTCCTTAAGAGTATTTGGGCTGCTGCAAGCCTTCCTCAGAAAGGAAGAAAGGGCCTATATAGATAGCTTGACTTCGCAGCTCAAGATATTAGAAGAGGACCAGCAAAAAGAACCCAAACCAGATCGAAGGAAAGAAATAATAAAACTTAGAGCAGAAATTAACGATATGGAAACCCGAAAAACAATCCGAAAGATCAATGAAACAAAGAGCTGGTTCTTCGAGAAAATAAATAAGATTGATAAACCGCTAGCAAGACTCACAAAGAAAGAAAGAGAGAAAACCCTAATAAACCGAATCAAAAATGAAAAGGGGGACATCACAACAGAAACCAAGGAGATTCAAAGGATCATCAGAGACTACTTTGAAAGTCTGTATGCCACGAAACAAGAGAACCTAAAAGAAATGGACGAATTCCTTGACTCCTACAATCTCCCAAGACTGAGCCAAGAAGACGTGAAATACCTCAATAGGCCCATAAATATCAAGGAAATCGAAACTGCAATCAAAAGTCTCCCCCAAAACAAAAGCCCAGGTCCAGACGGATTCACTGGCAAATTCTTCCAAACATTTAAAGAAGACTTGTTGCCAGTTCTCCTCAAGCTTTTCCAGGAAATTGAAAAAACAAGAACCCTTCTGAACAGTTTCTACGAGGCACATATATCCCTAATACCAAAAGCAAACAAAGACACCACTAACAAAGAAAACTATTGACCAATATCCTTGATGAACACCGATGCAAAGATCCTCAACAAAATACTAGCAAATAGAATCCAACAACTCACCAAAAAGATCATACACCATTACCAAGTGGGATTCATCCTGGGGATGCAAGGATGGTTTAACACTCGGAAATCAATCAACATAATCCATCACATCAACAAAAGTAAAGATAAAAACCATATGATCATATCAATAGATGCAGAGAAAGCATTTGACAAGATCCAACACCCATTCATGATAAAAACTCTCACCAAAATGGGTTTGGGAGGAACTTTTCTCAAGATAGTCAAAGCCATCTACCACGAACCTATGGCAAGCATTATCATCAATGGAGAAAAACTAAGGGCTTTTCCTCTAAGATCGGGGACAAGACAAGGATGCCCACTCTCACCACTTCTCTTTAATATAGTATTGGAAGTATTAGCAATAGCCATCAGGCAAGAAAAAGATATTAAGGGGATTCAGATCAGAAAAGAAGAAATCAAGCTCTCACTATTCGCAGACGATATGATGCTATACCTAGAGAAACCTAAAAGCTCTAGTAAGAAACTCTTAGAAACAATTGACCTATACAGTAAAGTCGCAGGCTATAAAATCAATACCCAAAAATCCATGGCCTTCCTATATGCAAACAATGAGACAGAGGAAAGGGACATGAAAAAAGCAATCCCGTTCACAATTGTGCCCCAGAAAATCAAATACCTTGGAATCAGCTTAACTAAAGAAGTAAAGGACCTCTACAAAGAAAACTATAAAACACTACTCCATGAAATAAAAGAGGACATGAGGAAATGGAAACATATCCCCTGCTCATGAATAGGGAGAATAAACATTGTCAAAATGGCAATACTGGGGCTGGAGCGATAGCACAGTGGGTAGGGCATTTGCCTTGCACGCGGCCGACCCAGGTTTGATCCCCAGCATCCCATATGGTCCCCTGAGCACCGCCAGGAGTAACTCCTGAGTGCAAAGCCAGGAGTAACCCCTGTGCATCGCCGGGTGAGACCCAAAAAGCAAAAAAAAAAAAATGGCAATACTCCCAAAAGCATTATACAGATTTAACGCGATCCCTATAGGGATACCCATGGCATTCTTCAAAGAAACGGAGCAAGCAATCCTGAAATTTATATGGAACAATAAATGCCCACAGATAACTAAAACAATTCTTGGGAAAAAGATGATGGGAGGCATCACCCTCCCCAACCTTAAACTCTACTACAAAGTGGTAACAATTAAAACAGCATGGTACTGGAACAAAGGCAGAGCTGCAGACCAATGGAACAGGGTGGAATATCCCCACACACAACCTCAAATGTATGATCATCTAATCTTTGATAAAGGAGCAAGAGATGTGAAGTGGAGCAAGGAAAGCCTCTTTAACAAATGGTGCTGGCACAACTGGACAACCACATGCAAAAAAATGGGTTTAGAATTCGACCTGACACCATGCACAAAAGTCAGATCAAAATGGATTAAAGACCTCAACATCAGACCACAAACCATAAGGTACATTGAAGACAAGGTCGGCAAAATCCTCCACGATATTGAAGATAAAGATATCTTCAAAGATGACACGGAACTAAGCAATCTAGTAAAAACAGAGATCAACAAATGGGACTACATTAAACTAAAAAGCTTCTGCACCGCAAAAGATACAGTGACCAGAATACAAAGACTATCTACAGAATGGGAAAGGATATTTACACAATACCCATCAGATAAGGGGTTAATATCAATGGTATATAAAGCACTAGTTGAACTCTATAAGAAGAAAACATCCACCCCATCAAAAAATGGGGCGAAGAAATGAACAGAAACTTTCCCAAGGAAGAGATACGAATGGCTAAAAGGCACATGAAAAAGTGCTCTACATCACTAATCGTCAGAGAGATGCAGATCAAAACAACCACGAGATACCACCTCACACCACAGAGACTAGCACACATCCAAAAGAACACAAGCAACCGCTGTTGGAGAGGATGTGGGGAGAAAGGGACCCTTCTACACTGCTGGTGGGAATGCCGGCTAGTTCAGCCCTTTTGGAAAACAATATGGACGATTCTCAAAAAACTAGAGGTTGAGCTCCCATTTAACCCAGCAATACCACTGCTGGGAATATATCCCAGAAAAGCCAAAAAGTATAGTCGAAGTGACATCTGCACTTATATGTTCATCGCAGCACTGTTTACAATAGCCAGAATCTGGAAAAAACCTGAGTGCCCTAGAACAGATGACTGGTTGAAGAAACTCTGGTACATCTATACAATGGAATACTATGCAGCTGTTAGAAAAAATGAGGTCATGACGTTTGCATATAAGTGGATCAACATGGAAAGTATCATGCTAAGTGAAATGAGTCAGAAAGAGAGAGACAGACATAGAAAGATTGCACTCATCTGTGGAATATAGAATAATATACTATAAGACTAACGCCCAAGAATAGTAGAAATAAGTACCAGGAGGTTGTCTCCATGGCTTGGAGGCTGGTCTCTCATTCTGGGTAACTCAGGGAAGGGACCACCAAGTAAAATGTGGTCAGAGGTCATGTGGGGGAAGGGTGATGCAGGCCGAATATAGACTAGAGACTGAACACAATGGCCACTCAACACCTTTATTGCAAACCACAACACCTAATCAGAGAGAGAGAACAAAAGGGAAGACCCTGCCATAGTGGCAGTGTGGGGTGGGGGGAGACGGGACTGGGGAGGGTGGGAGGGATGTTGGGTTTACTGGTGGTGGAGAATGGGCACTGGTGAAGGGATGGGTTATCGAACTTTGTATGGGGAAAACATGAGCACAAAAATGTATAAATCTGTAACTGTACCCTCACGTTGACTCACTAATTAAAAATAAACTAATAAAAAAATTTTTTTTAATTTAAAAAAAAGAGTATTTGGGCTGGAGTGATAGCACAGTGGATAGGGCATTTGCCTTGCACGTGGCTGGCCCGGGTTCGATTTCCAGTATCCCATATGGTCCCCAGAGCACCGCCAGAAGTAGTTCCTGACTGCATGAGCCAAAAGCAATTCCTGAGTGCATTAGCCATGAGTAACCCCTGTGCATCGCCGGGTTCTGTTACCATCTAAGAGTTTCATTATTTTACTGTTTATGACAATAATCTCATTTTCATTTTATTTTTGTGAAGGGCATAGAATCTGTGTGTAGGTTAGTTTGGATGCAGGTGAATGTCCCAAACTATTTGTTGCTATCTTATATCATAAATGAAGTCTATCTTTATTTCATTTGTCTGCTTTTATTCATTTGTGTTTTTTGTTTTGTTTGGGGGCCATACCAAGAAAATCTTAGAGGTTACTCCTGGCTCTGCTCTCAGAAATTACACCTGGCAGAGCTCAGGGAACCATATGGGATATTGGGTATCAAATAGAGGTCAGTCACATGATGGCAAATGCCATACTTACTGTACTGTCTGTTGCTCTGGTCCTACTCATTTATTAAAGATCAGTGGATTAGATTATATAAATCTATTTTTGAAGTTCTCTATTCCATACCATTATTCTATTCTTTATAATAGAATACCACACAAACTTGAAGACTCTGCTTTAAAAAAATAAAAATTTTTAAATAAAAAATTTTTCATTTAAAACCATAGTTTGCAAAGTCATTCATATACAGTTGTTTCACGCGTTCAATGTTCCAACACCAGTCCCACCTCCAGGGTGACCTTCCTTCCACCATTGCTCCCAGTTTCCCACCCACCCCCCCAAACCTGTCCCCTAAGTAGGCAGGCAAAAAATAATTTATTTTTTGTTGCTTGTTACAACAAAATGGCTAATTGAATTATTAAAAACTACTTCCATGAAAGAAAGTTTGTGAAAGTTGCCATATCTCACCATCGGGTCGTTAAAGTCATTGTCAGAGGGCTTACCAAGATGTTGCTAGTTGAGCCTTCTGTGCCTTTGGTTTTGTTTATTGAGCTTAGTTGACTTTTATGCCATTTTCCCCAGCTAATTTGGGTGTGCTCCAACTGAGCTGTCAATATTATGGAATTTAGAGGTGTTCTGCAGCCACATGTTTCAGAAATTTCACTATCTATAAATCTGGGCTGATGGGTTTCGGAGGCTTGACTTCACGTCTCTCCTGAGATTCGTGTTGATACTGTGAAGCTGAGCTGTTTACATGGCGGTGACTGTGGGATGTGGGTGTGACTGCGGGGTCTCCCAGCAGTACAGGGGGCAGGGAGGCTACCCACCCCGACTCTGAGAAGGCCTCAAAGTTCTCAACCCTAAAAGCAATGTGCCTGGAGTTTTTCATGGATTCACTGCAGAGATTAGTCGTGAAGCAGTGACGTTGGGCTGGTTGCATGATTTGCATGACGGGCAGCTGCAGGGCGTGGGTGAGGATGCCAGGGCTTCCGCAGGGCAGGAAACTCCACCCACCACTGGTGTACCTGTGAGCTTTAGGGTTAGCCACATGGTGGTGGCTGTGGGATGTCTACATATTTTTTGGCTTGGAAGCCCTACCTGGCAGTGCTCAGAGCTGGGGCTCAGGGGACCACATATGGTGCGAGGATCAAACCTGGGTTGACGTGGACAAAGCAAACACCCTGCCTGCTGTATCCTTGCTCTCGCCCAGATGACTTTATAATAAGTTAACTTATTTGCTAATAAGTTAAGTTGGGGATAGTCAGTCCTTCCATTTTATATTCTTCCAGTTTGAAAAGAGTCTCTGGGACCCAAAGAGAGTAGCTTTTCAAAGCTTTGTGTATGTCTATATATGACGTATGCATTCAGGTGAGTGGATGCAGTGATTTGGGGGAGTCATCTTTGGAAAGAGAGAGTAATAGAGAAATTACTTAGCACAGGACTTTGAAGGGGGTACAAAGCCCCTTGGAGCACCACATTCTTTTATCCATACAAAAGGTAAGAGAGGGGCCAGAGAGATAGGAAAACCGATTAGGTGCTTCCCTTGCATGCAGCAGGCCTGCATTCAATCCCTGGCATCCCCTAACACCCTCCCAGCCCCACCAGGACTGACCCCTGAGCACAGAGCTTGGAGGAAGCCCTGAGCACTGCCGGGTGTGAGTGACTTCCTCTCCTCCAAAAGAGAGAAGACAGAACCCGTCAGAGAAGGTCGCATGGAGGAGTGGGGTACCAGACCCTGGCACACAGTTCTCTCTTCGTTCAGTTGCCACAGGTGCTGCCACAGAGCCCACCTGACCCTTCTCTGGAGGACAGCCTCAAGAGGAGACAGGAGGGTCAGGGTCATTCTCCAGACTCACTGAGAGGCTGGCGCCAGTTCTGTCACCCTCTGGGCTTCCGGTGCTGCTCCTCTGACCCTGGGGGCTTATTAGAGAGGGATGCTGGACTCCCTAGCGCCGGGCTAGGGGTCAACCTGTCTGGTTGCAGGAACAGAGGCAGCCAGCTACCCCTGTGCTCACACAGACGGGCGGAGCCCTGGGGCCCAGCATCAGGCTGAGCAGAACAGGTTGGCTCTGGAGGACATAGTTTGAGTTTACCACAAAGACATGGTCACCGTGGGGGTGTCAGGAAAAGGGAACCCCCTGCCCGTGGCCAGGAAGGCCGTGAAAACTTGAAGTGAATGAGGCAGAAGAAGGAGCAGGCAGGATGAAGATGAAAGGAGGCAGAGAGGAAGAGGGTGGTGGGAGAGCTCATTAAAAAGCTAATTCTGGAATAATAATAATAATTTAAAAAATTCAACCCTGGGGGATAAAATTGCTAAAAGGGGCCATTAGTTCCTGCTGGGACTTATTCCTTGAGGTTTTTACACCCTGGCTGGCTCCTCACCCTCCCTCCCTCCTGTCATCCCCACCCTGGTGCTTCCAAGGGAACCCTGAGTTCTGTAAGCTCTGTGCTTGGATTGCATCTAATGTAAAATGTTCCACTCCAATAATGGTGTTTTCATTTTACCAGGAAGACAAAAGCCCGGAGACGCTTTGTAAAAGCAGTCCAGCCCTGGGGAAGTCTCAATAGGCTGGTGGGTGGGGTGGTGCGCCTGTAACTTTAAAACAGACTTCAAAAGAGAGGAGACAGACAGACAGAGGCAGAGACAGAGGGAGAGACAAAGGGCCAGAGATAGAGGGGCAAAGACAGGGGCAGAGGGGCAGAGACAGACATGGGAAAGGGACAGAGAGAGAGAGAGAGAGAGAGAGAGAGAGAGAGAGAGAGAGAGAGAGAGAGAGAGAAGCCTCAGCAGAGAGTGTGGAGCCCCCACCCCTGCCCCACCCCCTGCAGACACCTCATCTGAAATCCAAGAGCGCCCTCTTTTTTTTTTCTGTTGTTTTTTTTCTTTTTGGGTCACACCCAGCGATGCTCAGGAGTTACTCCTGGCTCTGTACTCAGGAACCACTCCTGGCGGTGCTCAGGGGACCATATGGGATGCTGGGAATTGAACCCGGGTTGGCCACGTGCAAGGCAAACCCCTACCTGCTGTGCTATGGCTCCAGCCCCCAAGAGCGCCCTCTTGCAGAACCAACTTCCCTGGTGTCCTCCAGAGGCACCCTGGAGGGGGGTGACCAGTGACAAGACCTCAGCCCATGGACTAGCTGATCTCTGGGGAACATCTAGAGAGACTGTCGTCCCCAGGAATTCCCAGCAGAACTCTGCTTCCCCTGGGACTCCAGCAAAGTGACAGCAGGGTGTTTTAAACTCACGGTGAAAAGTGGCTTTCTTCAACCCTGAATTCTGGAACTTTCTTTGAGGAGGAAGGGGGCGTGGAGGCAAAAAGCTAATGTCCTTCCTCCCTGTAGCAATTGCCTCAGGCCCACAGGTCCTTCTCCCTGAGCCAAGACCTACAGGGAACTTGAATCTGATCATTCCCGCCACCCCCATCCCTCCCAAGGCACCCTTTACTGACTGCCTATGATCAGAGTGAGAGTAAAGTCCTTCACCAGCCTGGCAGCGTGTGACCATTGCTCAGTCACCTTACCCTAGGGGAAACAGAGTGAACCAGAACAGTCGGGGGAAGTTGGCATAGATGATCACCACACACATGCCATGCCTGGGCTGCTGCTTTCTTCCTGCCCTGTGCCAGACCTGCCCCACTGCCTTCAAGCCGGGAAATCTCCTGCTTCTCCTACCTCAGGACCTTTGCACACACTGAACCTCCACCTGTACTCCCTCTGTCAATCCTGTTTAACCCAGGCGCTCCTTCTACACATCACCTGATCTTACTTTGGAGGCAGGGGAGAGAACACAGAGACTGAAATCTGTTCAAGGCTCCCAGTTCAACTGTGAGCACTGCAGTGCCCCCCAACTCCCACCCCACCCCACCACTCCCATCATGCCCAAGTATGGCCATAATGGTCTCCAGTACCACCTGGACCCAGTACCAAACCATCAGATCTATAAGATACCACAAGGCCAAATATCCTGGGGTAGGTCTTGGGTCCTGGGCATCCTGGAGAACGCGTGCGTGCTCGCGCGCACACGCACACACACACACACACACACACACACACACACACACATCTTTGAAGAGAGGTTTAACCTGGTCTCCCCCACCATACTCCTCTGTGATCTAGTCCCAAAGAAACAAATTCCTTTCCCCTAGCTCACTGACCTCCCTCCACATGAGTTACTCTTTGGGTCAATCTCTCCTGTCCAATTCCCTCTCCACACTGCCAAGAACATGGGTGGCTTGTGCTCTCTGCTCCAGTTAGATCCCTGGCATCAACAAAGTGCCTGGGTACAGCAGGTGCTTAATAACGCTAAGACAGACGAACGAGGAGCAGGTCAGACCCTTTCTAGAACACGCAGAGAAACCCAGGATGTCCATCCGCCCAGGACCTTGCCCAGCTCCTTCAGGCCCCATGGCCCTGCCTGCCTGCGTCTCCAGCCCCTTCCCCACCCCAGTTGGGCTTTCTCAGTTCGCAGACACACGGGCCGGGTCTGGGCCACCAAACAGAGGCTGGAGAAGTTCATGCTTTGGAACATTCTTGAATGGTTGCAGTTGTGTCTTCTAGTTACAAAGTTCTAGAACCCCAGGCCCAGGTGAAGGGAACTTTCTCGGCCCTAATCCTCATGCTCTGACCAAATTCTCGCCTAAATGTTTTTTTATTTTTCCTGCCTTTCCCCCTCTCCGCTGACATTGTTTTTAAAACTTCTGCTTAACCCACTTGAGTCACGCAGAACCCTCTGATCCAGCTTGTTCCGTAATGAGAGCACCTCTCAGAAGAGGAACTGATTGGGTTCAAATCCTGGCTCTGCTCCTCGTTAGCTGGGTGGACTTGGGCCATTGGCCTTGCCTTTCTGTGGCTTCATCTGTAAAATGGGGCCTTAATGGCCCTGCCCTTGTGCGGTGATAAGAGCATGAGTTCATGTGTGGGGGCATGTGTGCCCCCTTCAGGCACAGGGGGCAGTGCTCTTAACACAGTGACACCAGTACTGTTGTCTGTTTTCACTGAGTCACGTTCAAGTGTGAGCCACCAGTGCTGCACGCAAGCTGCCATCAACATGTTCACCAGAATTTCTTAAACTTTTTCTACTCATGACCCTTTTCCTCCTGAGGATTTTGTACACAACCTTAGGTACACAGGGATATAAAACAGGAGTACAGGTCAAAGAATTTAAAAGGATTTTTAGTTCCAGGAGGCATGGTTTACACAGCCAGGTTCTATTGTGCGTTAAACGATGCTGTGATCATTGGTAACACTGACTTCAAGTCTCTAGGATTGCGGGATGGGGTTAAAATTTCAAACAAGCAAACTGGAGTCATCTCAACCCCCTACCCTGACATGAGCACCATCGCCCTATGAGCCCAGGGGGTGTAGAACCCCACTGCTCTCTCTTCCTGCCTCTGCTTCTACCACTCTCCAGTCAAAGACACCTCCATGTCCCAGCACGACACCCCTGCAGGCCCAGATAACCCACAAATATGTCACAGGTTCCCAAAGGCTAGGCTTCTCAAGGCCATGATTGTTTCTCCCACTAACGTCCCTCCCATTCTGGCATGGCCCTGGCTGGCACGTAGTAGATTCCTTACAAATGTTTCTGACTGCTTGGTAACCCTTATGCCAGGGATACATCAAGGCACCAGCATGATATCACAATACATAAGAGACACAGACTCTGTACACGGGCTTACAAATTAGCTGGAAAGATACAGACGTTCAGAGGCCAGTTCATGAGAGCATGTTAAATGAAACAGTGGGGAGAGAGAAGTCCAGGGTGTGGTGAGAACACGGGGGAGGAGCACCCAACCAGGGAAGGCTGCCTGGAGAGGGAGTCGTGACCCCTGAGACATAAGGGTAAGAAAAAAACAACCAGAAGCTGTGATAGAAGGATGCCACCAGCTGAGTAAACAGCACTGAGAACCTTAGTGGCATGACAGAAGGTAACTGAAATGAATTTGGGTCAACTAGAGGCTTGAACTAAAGGAAAAGGATATTTGGAGAACGTCGGTGAGGGGAGAATGGTGAGGCTCTATGCAAGGGCCTGGAAAGTTCCATGGCAGCAGGTGGACTTTATTCTAAAGCCGTGGGAACGTGTGCCCACCTGCTGCCTGGGCTACATGCCAGGTGGACCAGGCTCTGGGTGCACAAGGGAAGCAGTTGGGTGAGATCTTGCCTTTGCTGACTCTTCAGAGCTGGGGGTGCTGGGAGCAGACATGTGCCCCACCGTCACTGGACAAAGGGAGGGAGAGCAATGACCCAGAGTGGCCTGGCTGGACCTTGCTATAATAACGGACACACAGTGGCTCTTGGATGTCATCATTCCATTCCACCTCCTTTCACTGCCATCCATCAGGGTGGAATCTATAATCTGCCCCAGCCTTATTCCAGTGAAATAAGCAAGTTCAAATATAAATGAATGAACGCATACAGTGGCTGTTTATGTGAGAGGTGTTTTAGGTTCTGATTCCAAAGTTCATTGATGTCTTTGGACCGAGGTTTGCCATAGGAATGCAATTCTAGTTCACACCTACAGTAAACTTGATTTCAAGATAGGGGTTGACAGACTGAAAGCCGCCGTGTCCAGCACCCCCTCCCCCCAGGTGAGGCGCAGTGAGGACTGGCTAAATGAGTGCGGTGTAGCGCACAGGACTTGGATCCCATCAGATGTGACCACTGTGAAAAGCCCCTTTCACTTTCATCATCTTCCATCCAAACTGAAGTAGCCAGAGGTGGCTAAAGGCTTTCCTATAGGAGGGCACAGAGCAGCAGGAACTCAGTTCTCCAACACAGAACCTAGGAAGGTCTCATTAGAGGGTCAGGAACTCTGACCTGGGAAAGTCCCCCGCTACCCCCTGCACCAACTCTGTAATGACGAGGCAGCAGGTACCGCTGATAGTGTCTCTGCTCCCTGGGGAGCACTGTAGGAGGAAGAATGTCTCCAACTCAGACACACAGATGGAAAGTCTAGCCCAGGCTCTGTGACCCGAGGATCAGGCAGTGCAGCCCTTGGACCCTCCCCTACACCTCCCTTTCCTGCTCTGGAAAATGATAGCCACCTAATCACTGAATTGTCATGAGGATCCTGTGAACAAATATTTGTATGGAAAGCTAGAAACATAGGGGCTCATAACTGAGTCATACTTTGCATGTGGGAACCCTGGGTTCAATTCTCTTGGTCTCCCCAGCCCCCAGCACCATCAAAGGTGACCCCCCAAAACTGCCAGGTGTGATCCCATTTCCTTTTTCTTTTTGCCAAAAAAAAAAAAGAAAGAAAGAAAAATTCTTGAATTAAACTCATGAGTTAAATATTTCAGGGCCGGAGTGATGGTAGAGTGGATAAAGCACTTGCCTTGCACTTGGCCAACTCAGATTCCACCCACACCCACAGCACCCCATATAGTGCCCAGAGCACTAGCAGGAGTGATGTCTGAGCACTGAGCCAGGACTACAACCTGAGCACAACCAGGGGCGGCCCCAAAATAAAAATTGCAATCTCTCACTTCGTATATGAGAAAAATATGCCTATTATAGAAAACATCAACAGCTTCAGAGGTGAAAAAAAATTCTGACATATTTGAGCTGTCTTTTTCCTTTTCTTGACGTGTGTGCAAATACAAATTTGTAAAACCAACACCAGTTTTGTGCTTTTTTTTTTTTCCTCCCCTCTCTCTCATGGTGCTGAAGACGCAGCCCGGGGCCAGGACCATGCCTACAAAGGCACTCCCCCTCCCATTAAACCAGCCACATTCTCAGTAAGCTACTTTTTCCCCCATTGGCAATTTATCACAAATCTTCCTCCATGTCATTAGTTTTCTGAACACGGTTTTCAATACTGCAAAGCATTCCTTATGACGCCGTGTTTTTACCTGCAGTGCCCCATTACTTCCGTCCTTAGCAGGTGGAGAGGGAGTTTCTGCCCGGACCTCAGGGCACATACCCATATCCTAGATTCCACTGGTTCGGCAGCCCTCAGCGAAGCCAATACTAAGTAAGGAGGAAGTCTCCAGGGGCCTTGTCCTGTCCCGCCTTTTTCAGTGCAATTGCTGTCTGGGTCCTGGAACCCAGCCCAGCCCAGATGGCAGCTCGCACCTATCTTAGCAAAAATTACATCTCAGTGCGCTGCCCCCAGGGCCACGGGGCTGGGTTCCCCAGACCCATCTTCCTCCCTGCCGGGCTCTTTGGGGAAATCACTTTTGTGTGTGTCCACAGTGTGTCCCAGTGACTTTTCTAGTGCCTGGTTTCAGAGGGACCCGGGTCTCGTAAGCAGCACTCCCACAGAATTGGTCCGGAGACAGTGCCACTTGAAACACAATTCGAGACAAATCACCGGTGCTTCCACTCCATCTGTCTCTGGAAATGGTCTTTGTGCTCAGATCACTCGCCAGAGACACTCCGTCTCCACAGTGACTTGAGCGATTTTTATCTTTCCCTCTCGTCAGCACTGCCAGGGAGCTGCAGATAGGGACAGGGTCATGTAGGTGACTAAATCGGCTTCGATGCTTCTGCACCAGGGAACTTGAGGGACCCCAATGCTGTCCTGGCCGGGCGTGGGGGGCCTAGCGTGGGGTTAGGTTGTTCCCATCTGTGCTGGGAACAGATCCGGTTAAACTTTGTTAAAAGGATCAAAAAGAGTGGGATGGGTGGTTTATGGTTCCTTTTTCCCAGAAAGGAGGCAGGGGTAAGTGGAAAGCTGTTTGGATGGGTGTGTCCTAAGGCCATGTGCTTTGTGTTCTTTTTCCCAAAGACAATTTTCTTGACATAACTTCACACTGGCGACCTTTGCCCCATTGGTCTCTAGTTCCTGGTAGTTTACCAGGCACCTAGTAGTTCCTTTGATATGTAAAAGCTTGGTCTGATTAGCATAGATAGGCAAGAGTCTGTTTAAGACAATAAATATGGAATGTGATGAAAAATGGGCTTTTCAGTCCCCAAGGCTGTCACCCCCACCCCTAGCTTTTCTTTCTGTGATGTCTGTCTGGTCTTCAGGTACCCTGGCTTTAGTCTGTTCACCGAAGGCCAGTCTACAACAGGGTTGCGCAATCCTGCCCTCTAGACCGGAGATGGTAAGTAGGTCAGATGGAACTGTGAACAAAATGATTTACGTCTAAGGGGGCAGCATGAGTAGCATGCAGGAGCAGCACTGAGACCCTCGTCCTCAGTACAATGCCCTGTGCCTGCCGCCTCTCTGGGGCAACAGGCTCGCTGACAGCATACGATGCTCCATTTTTACTGACCCCCCCCCCCCCGCCCCACCCAGGACTCATTTGCTTCTGCACAACTGTCTGGCGGAGCATGGCAGCCTGCCCCAAGGGAAAGAGCCCTAGCAAGGATCTGTCTAGTTGAGAGGATTCTCCTAGCCTCCCCTCTCCTGCACACACACCAGACGCAACTGCCGCCCCCGGCCTCCTGGCCCAGCAGATGAACTACCCAGAGACGATGAACAGAACAGGCCCACGAGGGCTTGCACTCCACTGAGTGCGCAGAACAAGCTGGTCTTGCTAATGCTACCTGCGACTCAGGAGGGATCTCGAATAAGACTAGTAACTGCCGGAGCATTCTGCTTCGGAAGCAAGACCCCACTTCCAAAGAGAAGAGTTTGGAGGAAGAAGAGATGGCAGGGGGAAAGGGATTGTCCCACTTTCTCATAAGTCCACTCAGGACAGCCTTTTCATGGCAGCTCTTAGAGCTTCGAAACTTCTCTAGAGCTAAGTCCCTACACCGGTCATGTCTGGCCATTTCCCTTCCTCCTTTCCAACCTCCATGCATTCTTTTTCCTCTCTCCTCTTTCCTTTATTTCTCTTCCATCCAACCATACCTCTATTCTTTTCTTCTTTCTCTTTCCTCTCTCCTTCCCTTCCTCCCTTCTTCCTCCTTCTTTCTTCCCTCCCTTCCCTTTCCTTCTTTCTGTTCTTTCTCCTTCCTTTCCTCTATCCATCCTTCTTCCCTCCATCCCCCTCTCCTTCCTTCCTACTTTATTCCATCCCTTACTTCTTCCTTCTCTCTCCCACTTTCTTCCCTCTTTCTTCCCTCCTTCTCCCCACATCTATCTGGCTCACTTCTATTTTCCTCCCTTAAAAAAAATAAAATTTCATCCCTTCCACTGCAGGACAAGGTCAGAACCAGCAGGAACATCAATCACGTGGGCCAGAGGAGGTATCGGGATCAGGCTAGATTGCTGTTCCAGGGACCCCAGAGCATGTCACTTGAGGAGCCAGTGAAGTTGTAGGTAAGGAAAAGTGCAGAGGACCTGTGACCACAGGAGAGGACCAGGGGAAACACAGCTTCCGGCGTGCATGTCAGAACGTTAGAGCAGAGAAGAAAACTAGCTGTGAGATCTGGCTAAGGATGTTGGCCTCAGAAGAGTCTGTGAATCAAGGCTGCCGTGGAAAAGGTTTGCTTGGCTACTATTTCTAGAAAGTCCTAGAAGAGGAAGCTGGAGAGCAGCTCCAGGGGCTGGAGCTCTTGCTTCGCATGCAGGTGCACTAGGTTGGATCCTGGTGTTACAAGGTCCCCTGAGCACTGCTGGGTATGCCCCCATCCAACCCACCAAAAGCAAACAAACGAAAACGAAGTCCCAGCAGGGGAGAGGTCTGAGGTAAGCAAAGGAGGGAAGAGCATCTAGGGCCTGATTTTTAAAAGTTCACCATTTGGGGGCAACTGGGGGTCAATGGCTGTGGATAGCAGACTGGTGTTGTTCCACCCGCATGTAGGGAGCTGTGGCATGTCTCCATCCATGCCCTCGTCTGAGAGTGAGATCAGGCACTTCAGCTTTGCCCCAGAGCTGATGAAGGCTCCTCCAGGCAGCCCCTGCTCCTGCCTAGGCAGATAAGAAGCTCATGCAAGGGCCTAGGCTGAGTCAGTGGTCATGAGGAAAGAAAGAGGGTAAAGATGAGATGCAAGTCTTGGGCTATGGAGGAGCTGGAGGACACGAAGGTCCATTGCAGCCTGGCAATGGGGACTCCCCAGGCAAGGTTGGTGAGAGCCACGGATGAAGCCTGGGAAGATGGACAAGCAGCTCCTATAGGCAGGTCACCCAGGTTCCACCCCAGTCCCATGGCTGGGTTGGCCAACCACCCTGGCCATCAGAGCCCAGGAGATGGCAGGAGCCTTGGTTCTCTGGTCACCTGCCACTCTCTCTCCCTCCCCTACTCTTCTCTGCAGAGTGTCCCATACCCCTTACTCTATCCCTGGTTGGGGAACTCTGCCGAGATGGTACCTACTCTCCCCAACACCCACACCCCCACCTTGTGGCAAGGGCCACCTGAAAGTTCTCCCTACAAGTAAAGTGCCAGGGGCATGTGGCTCTGAGACAGTCACCACAATTCTACATTTGGAAAATCCCAACCCTTCCCCCAGAAATGCCATTTTCATGTTCTAACTCCCATAACTGAACATCAGATGGGCAGGGCCATGGTGGGGGCAGTCATAAACCCTCACTGATTTGTAGAATGAATTTTTTTAAGGGCCAGCTTGTCCTGTTTTTAATTTATTTTTTTCCTTTTGCTTGGAGCAGACACCAGGGGTCCCATGTGAGAATCTAGCACCTGGGTCAGATGACTCAATGCCACAAGTTATGATCGAGACCATCTTGCTACACATCCACCTTTTCTGCTAATCCAAAAGTAAAAAAAAAAATCTAGGGATGACTTTTTTCCCTTAGAATTTCAGACTCCCTAAGGACTAATTTCTCTGAAAGCTGCATTAAACTAATAGCACCATAAAAGGCCCATTGTGAGATCTAATTGGTTTGCAGGACTTTCCTATAAAAATAATAAAAAAGACTGCCAAAGGCAGTTTCCAAAGGTCAGTTATCTTTGTGTGGCTTGAGTTGAGTGGAGGTCAGTCCCAGAATTCCATTTTATAGGCATATTAATCAGAAGTGGGCCTGCCCTTCTCATCGACCCATCACCTGTCAGAGAAGTCCCAGCTTCCGCCTCCTCAGAGCAAGCTGTGACAGGATTCAGTGAGGCACAGCTCTGCCCAGCACTGGTGAAGTTCATCTTTTGACTTGCATTTTGTTTTAGCGTTTCTGACTCAAATGAGCTTAAACAAAATGAAAAGTGGAGTTTGTGACCATAACTAAGAGTCTAGACAATGGTTGGATTCAAAGGTTAAGTAATGTCAAACTATTGATGAATATTAACCCTCAGTTCATCAACAAATGATAGTCTTCTCCCTTTCCCTCTCTACCACCTACACCCCCATGTCCCTAATTATCAGCTGCTGATTCTTCACAGGCAGACTTTGCTACCACCTGGCTGGCAAGGAGGCAGGGAGCTGGCCCTTCCTCCAGCCCCAGCCAGTTTGCTCCCTTGGAGCAGCCTCAGTAAGAGAAAGGACGTTTCACTTTTCTTATCGCTGTCTGGATAATGTACCCACTCCTGAACAATCACTGAATTCAAGGGGTTGCAAGATCTGATTTTCTCTGGTGGAATTACATGCTCACCCATGTGATTCCATCTGAATGGAGCACTCTGAAGACAGGGGACATGCAACATATTTGACGACTAACCAGATAGCATGAAACAGGGGGGGAAAGAGCCCCCCCAGGGGCAGATGCTGGCGTTAAATCCTGCTTAAAGCAAGTTATCCAACTTCCAAATGATCCAATTAGTTCATTTAAGCTACCTTCATATCAAACCCATTCATATTCATTCTTCTTTTCTTCCGTCTATCCAACACATACCCATCTGTCCATCCACCCACCCATCCACCCATCCATCCATCCATCCATCCATCCATCCATCCATCCATCCATCCATCCGTCCATCCATTCAACCCTGTATTTTTTCAGCAGAAAGAGTTGATTTTATAAGGACAGGAGAGATAGTACAGCAGGTAGGCTACTTTCCTTCCTGGTAGCCAACCAAGGGATTGTATTTCCCAGCATCCCTTATGATCCCTTAAGCCCATCGGGAAGCGACTCAGGTGCAGACCTAGAATAACTGTTGAGCATTGCCAGTCATGCTCCCCTCCTGCCCACCTCACCCCACTCAAAAAAGAGTTGGTTTTATAGGAACTAGTTCTTTCCTTCTTTCCCACAATTCAAATAAAATCTGAAAAACAATCCTCCTATAGGACCTCAAGTTTGTAAAAGAAAGGATTCCCCTCAAGCCCTGGAGGTTTCTATCATGATACATAGAGGTCTTAAAGGGAGGGCTGTGCAATAGGACAGCAGGTAGGGAACTTGTCTTGTATGTGGCCAACATGGATTATATCATGGGTTATTTTGATTGGTTTCATTTGGTTGGTATCATTTTAAGGTTCCTCGTTTTCCAGGAGCTGTGTGGTGCTAAGAATCAAACCCAAGTCTCCCAGAGTTCATGCCAGAGTACTGCTAGCGTGTACTCTGCATTTAAGCTGTGTTCCTCCCAAAAAGGAACTTGATGTTGGGAGTTTCACACCCCAAATAATTGATTTGTATTGTTTTAAATTGTGTGTGTGTGTGTGTGTGTAGGGTAGGGCCACACCTAGTGGTGCTCAGGAATCACTCCTGGTGGTGCTCAGGAGACTCCTGGTGGCTGGCTGCGGTGTGCACCTGGGTTGGTGGCGTGCAAGGCATGTCCTATCTCTCAAATAGCAGCACATCTGGTCCCTGAGCATTGCCAGGAGAGATCCTTGAGTGGGAGCCAGAAGTAAGCCCTGAGCACAGCTGGGTGTGTGCCCCGCCCCATCCAATAATGAAAGATAAAGCCGTCTGAATGGCTCATACTGAAATGTTAGCATGCTATCTCTCAGTGCTGTGTGCAGCTCCTCTTTTACTTACTAGCATTCTCTAATATTTCTGCAATGAGTACCTCTTTCTTGTATGATTTTAGAAAGGAAATACTAGTGCTGAAAACTACTCAATCCCATTATTCCAATTCTAGCCACACCAGGAAACTCTTAGAAACTTAGACTGGTCTCCTCAGTTGCCAATGCTACTACAAGAGAGAACGGGCTGACCATTCAGAATATTCTGGAGCCTCGTGTGTCTCAGTACTACTCCATCCGATTCAGTCATGCCAATTTATCAAGTCTTTTCTGAGTCTTGGACCTGAAGGTCTCCTGCTCACAGGGTGCTGTCCCAACAGCCTGACTCTTCTCAGTGAGGGCAAGATCAAAGTGTCTGCCTTCTCACAATAGCCCGACAGTGGCGGGCCACATTTGCAGCCAGACACAGAGCCAGTGCTCATTAGAAGCAAAGTGAATGCCAGAGTGTTTTCTATCATCTACATGAGGGACTCATCCCTCAATGCAATCTGTGACGGGCCACACTGAGCATGAAAGGGATGTGATCTTCCTGGAAACAGTGGCTGAAATGTTCCTGCTGGGTGGGGTGGTGGCTTCATGGTCATTTCTGTGTTGGGAATAAAAGTGGAAATTATCAGCCCTTTGAAAGAGCTGAAACTTAGATCTTAATGTTTCAAATAGGATCAAAGTGTCTTGGAATAGTGGAGTGCTTTTCCTAGAGCCCTTTGTCATCCAGGTATGAAAATACACAAATATGTCAGCCAGAAGGATTTGAAACTTTTATACCCAAACTATTCTTGAAAGAGGCAAAGTTGTTAAATAAAGGATACCATTTTTATTTTAGTTATATTTTTGGGGGAGGAGGATGGATGCATCTCGATGTGCTCAGTTCTTACTCCTGTCTCTTCTCTCAGAGATCACTCTTGGTGGGGCTCAGCGGACCTTACAGAATGACAGAGATCAAACCTGGGACAGCCATCTGCAAAACAAGTGCTGTACTCTCTTTCTGTCTCCAGGGATACAAGTTTTAAGGGATGTTGGTGCTTTTCCAGATACAAGAATTTTGATGCAAGGATACCAAAATGATCCATGTGGACTCTGTATCTGATATATTTCTTAGAAAACAAGCTATTACTCAACATTAAGCTAACATTTACCTTATTCCTCCCTTGTGGTTTCTACATATCACATCAGCTAGCCCGAGCCCCATCCTGAAAGCCTTTAAAGGTGAGAATTAATGAATGAAGTTAGCCGTTGGGAGAATCAGGGCTTCACAGCACTCACACACCTGGCTGGGTATAATTTTCTCCATCTACCTCCAGTGACTACCCAGGAAACCAGGGAAAGGGAGGCACCGTGCAGAAACATGCAAAGGGAACAACACAGAATGGGGAATGACCTCAAGAGCAAACCCTGTGGAACTGGCAGAGTAGGCATCCTAGAAAAGACTGGCCATTTCTGACTTCCAGAAAATCCCTTCAGAGAAAATTTCCTAACATGTCAGATGGTCTTAGCCTTAATATGTAAGGCGCATGTCCCCCCCCCCCCCCCGAGCCCTGCTGGGAGAAAACCCCTGAGCACAGAGTCAGGAGTGACCCTGAGGACAACCAGCTGTGCCTCCCCACCCCCACCCCCAAAAATAAACCAAAAGAGAAAAATTAATTTAATTAAAAGGCAATCTCAATGTCTGAGGGGAAATAAGCTTCGTGGTAGAGAATGCCTGAAGGACTAGTATAAAATGCCTTTACCTAGATGAGAATATGACACAGGGATGCTCCAGAGAGATAAGCACACACATAAGATACCACCAGCCACTAAAAGGACAAAAAGAGGGGACTGGAGCGATAGCACAGCGGGTAGGGCATTTGCTTTGCACTCGGCCGACTCGGGTTCAATTCCCAGCATCCCATATGGTCTCTGAGCACCGCCAGGAGTAATTCCTAAGTGCAGGGCCAGGAGTAACCCCTGTGCATCACCGGGTGTGACCCATAAATAAATAAATAAATAAATAAATAAATAAATAAATAAATAAATAAATAAATAAATAAATAAATGGGCAAAAAGAGCCAGGAACCAATTCATGGCAGTTACTTTAGCAGAGTCCTCGGGTTTTGTGTGCCTGGAAAGTTCCAGAGCCCCGGGGCCTGTTCTGGAAGGGAAGCCTGCTGCACCAGGCTCACTTCTAATGCTCAGGCTGGGGAAAAGTACAAATCTTTTTTTTCTTTTAGAGGTTTATAGAAAACAAGGCTGGCTTACTTGAAGTCCGGCTTTTTTGTTGTTCTTTACAATAACAGGATTTGGATACACACTTGGGTTTATGAAGTATAAATCCTGTTTAAATCTATAGACGTTAAGAAGGCACGTGATGGTTCTTTTGGGGAAGAAAGCAGCCCCAGTGTCAAGACGTACTGAGCAATGTTCTTTGTTGTTGTGATATATTGCTAAATCTCTAGGTCTTCAACAAGGGAGGCGAGAAGAGGAAATTCATTTCAAATCATATCTCAGGTAGGCGTCTGAGCCAAATAAGATGAAAGTCATTAATTTTTTTTTCTTTTAAGCCACCAAGCACAAGTGGAATACTTCTCACTTTTCCTTATTTCAACCTGAAATCTGTTAAGAACAAGAGCCAAGAATCCCTGTTCTAAATCTTCAGAGAATGACACAAAATTGTTCTTTTCCTTTTCCCTTTGCAGAAACAACAAGGTGTGAACACACTGTCACTTCACATGGTAATTAATACAAGGAGATAAAATTAGCTGCTACAAGTGTTCTTTCGCCTATCCAACACCGCAAATGCCAAGGAGACGAATGTCTCTATCAGCAGTAAGGTAATAAGCCCACCCAACGGACAGGGATGATCCCCCTGTCGTGATTTTGGTAACACAATGTCCCACGTTAATTTCCCAGGGATTTCTCATGGCTTCTTTACAGATGCAAAGAGACATGGGGGCAAAATGCTTCCTGGGGCAAATCTCACATCTGGCAATCAGAGCAGACTGATAACCAACCCAGTTGGCTTCCAGTAACAAGGTGAGTTTGGGAAACCCCATCACAAGGCAGTGGAAGGGGAAGCTTACAAAATATGAAGTTGTGACAACCTCTAATAAACTAGACAGATATGTAACCACCTAAAAACCACAAACCACACTGCCCCCCATCCATGTAAGTCCTGTGATAAAAAAAAAAAGCATAAGCACACCATAGTCTAATAAGCAATTTTTTAAATTAGCAGTTTAAAAAATTGAGATTCTGTGATTTACAATGCCGTGCGTGATGGTTTCTCATCACCAGTGTGCCATCTCTGATGAACTGGGGTAGGAGGAAGCTGGCACGTTTCCATTGTGGCTGCTGTTTCTCTTATTTCCAGCAAGCCAGAGCTTTTCTGTGAGAAAGAAAAAATCCAGGCTTGCAGTTTGCCCAGAGACGAGGATGCTGCTCCTTTCCCCTGCTCCAGATCACTCCACCCATCCCCTCGACCCTCTCTTTCCATCCTGAGCACAGCAGAAATAACCAAACCCTGCTTTCTCCACGTTTTCCCTCCTTTTCTGCTTTCACCTCCCCCATAGTTCATCTCTGAGTTTGTTCACTCTTGTCTTGCTTCCCATATTTTTTATCTTGTTTTATTTGGGGGCCTCCGGAGAGATTCCTGCCTGTGCCCAGCCGTGCTCAGGGCACCCTGGGGTGCAGGGGATTGAACCCAGGCCTCCTGCATGTAAAGCATGTGCTCAGTCCAAATTATCTCCTTGGTTTCCCTATTTTTTAAGTGGGAGCTTGACTGTGGTCTCCCCTGCAGGATGAGTTCTGAGGCTGAATTGCTTCCTTATGAGTAGGCTTGCCAGGCCATCGCATTTCTTCATTCCTCGGAAAAACAGGGCTACGTGATAATCGAGTTGACAGCGTGTCTGCTCCGGCGCACTCTGGGGCACACAGCCTGTCTCCAGGAGTTTGAGTCACGCTCTTCTCCCCCTCGGCTGAAACACTGCAGGTGAAAAGACGCTGACCATCTTGGAAGCAGCCTGTTGCCAAACTGCGAGCATCTGTAGATGAGGCTGCCTTGGAGCTGCTGGAGACCGGCTCATACAGAGTCGGATGTTGATAGTGTTTTCAATCTTGGGGTGGGGGTGGACAGCTCTGCACAATACATCAACACCGCTTCGCGCCAACCGGAGACAGAAATGTCACCCTTCTCAGTGAGAGTATTTGTGCATCTAGAATAGCTGACGCAGGAGGAGGTGAGCCTGTGGGCCTCTGGGAAACCAGGCCGTAGCTCATCCAAGGGGATCAGCAACCTTTGTCATGGATAAATTAAGAACCAATGCCACCAGGGGCCGGAGCTATAGCACAGCGGGTAGGGCGTTTGCCTTGCACGCGGCCGACCTGGGTTCGATCCCCGGCATCCCATATGGTCCCCCAAGCACTGCCAGGAGTAATTCCTGAGTGCAAAGCCAGGAGTAACCCCTGTGCATCGCTGGGTGTGACCCAAAAAAGAAAAAAAAAAAAAAAAGAACCAATGCCACCAGATCTCTCAATATGAGAGAAAGGTGCAACCTGGATTTACATGTAAAATTTCCCTGACAACTAAGTCCAGAAAACAGTTCTAAATATCATGTAAAGTATACGTAATATACCTGCAATTCAACTCTCAACCACATACGTGGGAGTCCACTGTCCAAAATCTCTTTTCTGAATCAGAGGTGTAATGGTTTCAATATCAGAAAACACTATTTGGGGTACCTTTTTATTTTCATTTATTGTCAAACACACTAACCTGTAGAAAACGCTTAAGCATCTTTCAATGTCTGTTTGCATTCACCAGGCTCTCTCTCTCTCTGAAACCATTGCAACCAGATGAAACTCTCCCACAAGGCTGCCAGCAGGAACACTCAGGCTGAACAGCTTAAGTAATTAGTCAATATTATTGGTCCTATGTCCAGGAGTCTGTGGCCTTAAAAAAATTCACTTAATCTCTCTGAGGCTCATTTTCTACATCTGAGAAGAGGAATCAAAATTGCCTTCCTTGGTGGAACTTATTACTACCATCCTGTCATGGGTGAGGTTGTATTAGAGTCAGTAACTTGCTTCTAATGAACAGAACATGGAAAGGGCCATGTGGGCATGGACAAACCAGGCAGATATCACCATCTACAGTTAATGACCATGAGCACTGCTGAATGCCACGAGGCCATCATGTCCATCCTGGTATGAAAACATTAGCATGGTCCTTCATCTTCATGGTACTCTTCCCTCATACTTCCAAAACATAACTCCAATCCAGACATAAAAGCATCAGATTGTTTTATTTATGGGACAGGTAGTTGATTTCAAGAGGGAGGAAGGGAATTCGATGCAAGGTGAGAGGACCTAAGATTAAGACAGGAGGGCCAGAGTGATCTAAGATTAAGAGAGTGGGTAGGGTGCTTGCCTTGCATGGTCCACCAAGTTCCACCAGAATTATTTTCTGAGCACAAAGCCAGGAGTAACCCCTGAACATGCAGGGTGTGCCCCCAGCTCCCAAAAAACAAGATGGTTCTCTTCACAGATGCTTCCAGAACAAGAAGTATAGGTGGAAGGTAGATTAGAAAGGGTTGGAAAATAAGTGTAACTAAGCAAACATAATGAATTCAAGGTGTTTTTCTGGAACAGAAACAACAGAAGTTGATGTAAGCGTTGGGGGAAGATATGAAATCAAGAAATCACTGTTGCTAAGTGAAAGGAAATGATCCAGTGGGTGGACTAGGACAGAGTAGCAATGAGGGAGAGGAGATGAGAAAACTTACTGGATCAACAAGTCCTTAAGAAAGTGAGGAGGTGGGTCCCAGAGCCCAAGAAGAGGTTGCCCTTTAATAAAGTTGGGGTACATCTCAGCTTTCAATGGGAAGGAAATGAAAAGAGGCACAGCGCCAACAAAATTTCTGTTTGTTGGTGGGAGGATGGCAACTTGTAATATTCTTGATGAATTATGAAGCAATCCATGAGCTAAGTCAGAAGGCCAGGGCCTAGGAAGGGTGGTGAAAAGAGGGCAGTCAAGTGCAATATCACCACGGAGTTTGCCAGCAATTCCCATGGAGAGGTCAGAACAGCCTGCTAGGAATGGGAGTCATTGTCCCTAGAGCTACACAGGGAAGAGAAAGGAAGAAGCAAGATGAACAGTGACAAAACAGTCCCTGTGTGCTGAGGGGCTCAATAATGGAAATATGTCAAATCAGTTATTCTGGGGCCTTTAAATGGAAGACAAGGCTGTGGTCAGAAAGACTATTTCAATCAAGAATTAGAGACTGGAGAAATAATTAGGTAAATATCTAAGGTGGAACAGAAGGAAATTGTTGAAAGTGAAGGACTCAGAGAACAGAGAGGCCAGGGCACTGTGTGTGCCGTCTACACAGTCACTAAAGGCCCCAGAATCCACAAGAGGAGCGGACAGGTGACAGCAAACGCCGAGGCAGGAGCTCGGGCGAGGGGCCTGAGGAGAGCATGTGGGGAGAGGACAGACAGGTGGATGTGAAAATTAGTGAGAAAGATGGATCAACTTTAAACATTCATATTTTGAAGGAGAAATTGATTTGGAACTAGAAAAGACAAGAATAGTAAATTCATTATCTCAACCGGAAGAACAGAGTATGAGATTTAAAATGACAAAGATCTCCTCTTAAGAAAAGTACAAGATAGGGGGGCTGGAGCAATAGTACAGCGATTTGCCTTGCACACGGCCAACCCGGGTTTGATTCCCAGCATCCCATATGGTTCCCTGAGCACCGCCAGGAGTAATTCCTGAGTGCAGAGCCAGGAGTAACCCCTGTGTGACCCAAAAAGCAAAAAAAAAAAAAAAAAGTACAAGATAAACAGGGGTGGGTAAACCAGCCCTTCAGAAGGGCAGGAAGAGGAAGGGTGTTCCCACTGGGAATAAAAGGAGGAGCATGTAGATTATTGCTGATGCTCAGGCCGCATTCAGTGGGAGTAATGATGGAAAGAAGAGAGGATCATGTCCGTTGCTGTGATATGGTGGTGGTGGGTGCTTATGTGTCCATCAAAGATGGAGAGAATCCTCAATGCCAGTATGCGGGGCTTTAAGGCATTAGGCGAAGAGGCTTAGAACACTCAGGTCTTGGGCCTGGAATTCAAGTTTACAACCTATGTGGCTCTTGGTAAGACTATGAAAGTGAGAAGGAAGGTTCTAGTGGCCAGGTGCAAACATGCCAGCCTATCAGACACTTGGAGCTTCTTGAAGGGATCCCATATGGCCTGAAACAATGAAAGCAGATTCTCTGGGAGAGGAACCAAACCTCAGTCAAGTTCCCCAAGGGATTTTCACATGCACCTGGGCTTGAGAACGTGGGATCCTCTCCTAAAGATTCTGGGGTGTGGTCTGGGCTTTGGTGATGGCTCCCATTACTGTTTCCTCTTCAATTCCCTTTCGTGCTCACAATGGGAGGGAGAACAAAGAATTCAGTTTCTCCATAGAGAACAGTGCTATTTTAGAACCAGAGGAGAGAGTTCCTGGCATTCTGTCTCAGATTAAAAGAAGGAAAGACTAATCACTTTAGATGAGAGAAACAGAACTGACACAATACACTTGAATAGACATTCAATCTTGTAATACCTATTTAAAGAGCATAATAAAAGACACTCCAGAGAAGGCTCTTGACTATGCCCATTGAGATGCCAGTTCAGCAATTCTCACAATGTTTATTAGCCATTCATCTGAACACACAGGACAATATTTTAAAATTTCCCAGACTATTATTAGAAGCAAGGAGATGATTTCTAGACAATCATCACTCAAACCGACAATTTATTAAGCACTTACTATGTGCCAAGCACTGTGCAGCCTCCTATATTCATCATAACAGCTCTCTGAATACTGTTATCCTATGTTACAGAAGAGAGTCTGAAGGTGAGATGGTTTTATTTAACTGGATTGAAATCAAACACATAATCAGAAGTGTTAAGGGTTACGATTCAAAAGGTCATCTTATGATGTATGCTCCTAACCACTATGCTTTCCTGTCAACTTACAGCGTTTCTGTCTGTGCAGGCCACATGAAAGGGAATCAGACTGTAGGCAGAAATGGAGAAATTAACCTCCAATAATTAACCTCGAATAAAGCAGAGGTAACTCTCTTTCTGATGGTACACAAGAATGATAGCCAGAAAAAAAGTGAAGGAATTTGAAAATGAAGAAAAACATAAAAGTTCTAAAATTTTACAAGAGCACCTTTATATTTCCTAAAGAGCTGAGTGCAATAAATTGATAAAGTAGAAACACAGAACACACTATGGCTATTTCTAGGAATAGTCTATGAATACTCTTTGAACTGTCACTGTACCATTAGATAAATGGAAAAATAATTGTGAAAGGGTTCAGGTTTTAAAATTTTGGGGTGCTGAAGTGAAAGTGCAGCAGGTAGGGCATCCCCAGTACCTCATAGCTTCCACCGAGTTCTACCAGGAGTGATTCCTGAGCACAGAGCCAGGAGTAAGCCCTGAGCACCACTGGGTGTGGGCCAAGATCTAATAAATTAAAAAAAATTAAAACCCAGCTTTTAATTTTTTAAAGTTATTTTTATCTTTTCAAACAATAGTTTGCACACAGACTTTTAGACATTTAAAAAAGAAGACCAGAGCAATAGTAAGCACAGCAGGGAGGGCATCTGCCTTGCATGCAGCCAACCTAGGTTTGATCCTCAGTACCCCATATTGTACCCCAACCCTACTAGGAGTGATCTCTGAGTGCAGAGAAAGCCCTCGTCACTGCAGGGTATTGTCCAAAAACAAAACAAAAAATTTAAAATACCCAGTGCCCTGAACAAGTACCATGACCTTTTAGCACCTGTATTGCAAACCATAATACATGAAAGAAAAAGGAGAGAGAGCAAGAAGGAAAGTGTCTCCCATAGATGGAGGCTGGGGGTAGGAGGTGAGGGGTTGGGGGATGGTGGTAGGGAAACAGGGGACATCGGTAGTAGGAAATGTCACTGGTGGAGGGATGGGTGCTGGACCATTGTATGACTGAAACCCAATTATGAACAACTTTGTAATGATCTATCTCATAAATATCCAATTAAAAAATTTTTTTAAGTAATGTGGAGTTCATGCCCAATTCAATCAGTTTAATCAATGGCTGAATAAATAGTAGTACTCCTACATTAAAAAAATTTAAAAAGAAATGTGAGGAAGGGAAAGGGGGAGAAAGCATTCTCAGCATAAACCTCCAGCTAATAAATGTAGAAGGAATAATGAAATAATAAAATAATCATTTAGTAAATTTATAAATACTGTTGATTCAAGAAAAAATTATCAGTGGTGTTAAAAGAAGCTGAAAAACTATAAAAAGGGCTCAAATATTTAAATATTCTCAAATTGCTCACCAACTAGACATGTCTTGATCACATTCCATTTCTGGTATTTAACCCAAAAGAAACAAAAGCACCAATCGTAAAAAATCTGTAGTGCTATAACTCAATATCCTGTTATTCACAGTAGTCAAAATATAAAACAATTTAAATGTCTGTCAAGTGATGAAGATAAATATAGTAATAAACACACAATGGAATATAATTCAGTCATTAAAAAGGAAGTCCTGTCATTTATGACAAGTTGGGTGAAATCAGAAAGCATTATTCTAAGTCAAAAAATCCATAAAGAGAAAAACAAAACATGCATGATAAGACTTATATATGGAATCTAAAATTAAAATCATCGAACTTATTGAAACAAAGATTAGAAAACTGGTCAAGAACTTGGGGAATGGCAAGATGAGGGTGTGGGAGTTGTTTAAAGGACACAACCTTCCTTTTGTTAAATAAATAATTATGGCAACTATAACTGATAGCAATCTACTATATAATTGAACTTTCCTAAGAGTGTAGAGCTTAAATGCTCTCACCCTCAAAATAAGTAAATACATGAGATTATAGATGTGCTAATTAGCTCAGTGGGGAGAATTCTTTAATAATGAATGCTTATTCAAAACCATTACATTGTACACTTAAACATGTTGACACCAGCATTGCAATTTGTATAAATAAACCACATACAAATGTGAGCCACTGGTGGTACAAGCTAGAGTCACCATTTTAATATTCTAAAAGTTTATTTGTTAATTATACCTCATGAGAGCTAAATACAATTTAAAAAAAGAAGAGGGAGAATGATAGGTAAATAGAAAACAAACAGCAGGATGGTCAACTTAAATAATTTGAATTGCATATGTTTAAAAAGATCAAGATTGACAAACTAAAATTTAAAAGAAAAAGACAATACCCAGCTATATTACATACACAGTGTTGTATTGTAGTACAAGGATATCAATGGCTTAAAAGCAAGAAGTTGTAAAAAGATACAAATAAAAATATAGATCATAATAAAGCTAGCACTATAGCACTGCTGTCCTGTTGTTCATCGATCTGCTCGAGCGAGCACCAGTAATGTCTCCATTGTGAGACTTGTTATTACTGTTTTTGGCATATCGAATATGCCACAGGTATCTTGCCAGGCTCTGCCGAGCGGGCAGGATACTCTCAGTAGCTTGCCAGGCTCTCCGAGAGGGACAAAAGAACTGAACTCAAGTTGGCCTCGTGCAAGGCAAACACCCTACCTGCTTTGCTATCGCTCCAGTCCAACTATAATAACATGAAAGTTAATTTTGAGACACGCAATATTAGCAGAAATAAAGAGATCCCATAATAGTGTCTACTTACGAAGACATAACCCTAAATGTTCATGCAATAACTTCAAAATGCAGAGAGCAAAATCTGACAGTGGTGGAAGGATAGGCAAAACCACATTCATTGGAGACTTGATGCTCCTCTCTCACTAATCAATAGAACAAGCAGACAGAAAATCACTAAAAATTTAGAAGAGTTGGATACTGCTAGCAACCAACTTGACCTAATTGACATTTACAGAGCCCATGCATCAGAAAAACAGTCATAAAGGAAAATAGAAGCTAATTAAACTGAATAATAACAAAAACATAACATTAAAATCTGTGGAAAGGATTCAAAGAGAGCTTAGAGGGAAATATATATATTTTAAAGAAAAATGATAAAATTACTTTTTCCTAAACTATAAGAAAATTAAACCTAAACCAAGAATCACTGAAGTAATCTGATAACAGAAAAAAATTAATAAATGAAAATCTTTTATTTGAAAATATCTATAAAATTTTATCCATAAACTTCTAACTAGATCTGTAAAGCAACAAAAGAAGTTGAGGAGACCCTGGATAAGTTAATAATATCCAGAATGAAATAGGGAACACCTACTAGATCCCACCATTAATTAAGGAATACTTTGAATAACTTGATGTCAGTAAATTCAACAAATTAAATGAAACCCACAAATACCTAGAAAGATATGAATTATTGAAAGTGACAGAATAAAACAGAACAATTCAATAGTTCTGTTTATTTAAAAACTCCCCACAAAAATTTACAATTTCAGATTACTTTACCAGGAAATTATATCAAATATTTGAGGAAGAAATAATGCCATTTCTACATGAAGCATTTATAGAAATATTGGAGAAGGAGAATTTCCAAATTCAGTTTATGAGAGCAGCAAAACTTTGGCAAGCCAAAGATGAAGGCTGGGTATGGCGCCCAGGGATAAAGTACCTGCCTCACAGTTGTGAGGTCCTGGATTCCATCTCTAGCACCTCAAAACAGTGATGGGAGACAGTTCACGGGGCTTGAGAGAGTGTATGCTTGGTATGAATGGATAAAAATGCAACCCCAAACCTCACAAGGCTGTCCCCCACCCCCATCCCAGTACAACTGGGTGTGACCCTGACAGTCACAAGCATTGTTTCCCTGAGCTTCACTGTGTCACCTGGGCACAGAATTGAACCCTCAGGCCTACACAGTCAGGTTGAGTATTACTGGGAGTGACCCCCAGGATCCCTGAGTATGGCTTGAAAGAAGCCCCCCATAAAAGAAATAAAAACTCCCTACTCATCCCTCGCCCAGCCCCTGGTAAACATTATTATGTTTTAATGTATTATAAGAAGCACTATAGCACTGTTGTCCCGTTGTTCATCGATTTGCTCGAGCAGGCACCAGTAACATCTCCATTGTGAGACCTGTTGTTACTGTTTTTGGCATACGAAATATGCCATGGGTAGCTTGCCAGGCTCTGCCATGCGGGCGGGATACTCTCGGTAGCTTGCCGGGCTCTCTGAGAGAGATGGAGGAATAGAACCCGGTTCAGCCGAGAGCAAGGCAAATGCCCTACCCACTGTGCTATCACTCAGACCCGCATTATAAGAAACAACAACAAAAAATAATAATTTCTGAACATTATTATAATAGTTCCTTAACAAAATAATATTTACTTCAACAATACATAAAAATATATCATGACTACATAGGATTTACCCAAAGACTGCAAAGTTAGTTTAAACTTTGAAATTATGTCCAAAAAAATTAAGATAAAAAATAAGGACATGTTTATTTCAAAACCATACAAAATACAATGATATTGATGAAATCTATTCATTAAAGACTTTTTGTGAAAAGTAGCCTCCTCAACCTAATAATAAGCATATGTGAAAATCCTATAGCTAACATCATACTTCATGATAAAAAAAGTCTTAACATCCCCCATATTAAAATGGGATGTTGCTTTAAGAACTTCATTTTAATATTGTGCTAGCAGCTCTGGCCAGTGCAAGTATGGTGATTATAAACAAATAAAAAGTAAACTAATTGGAAGCAAAACAATATTGTCCTTAGTCATAGAAAATGAAATTATGTTCATGGAAAATCCTAAGTAATTTAAAGATCCTCTGAAAAATGAATTTAGAATTGCATTGCATAAAAATGAGTGTGTAAAAGTAAGCAATTTCCACATATTAATGACAAATGAAAATGATGTTTCAAATACCATTTATAATGATATCAAACATGAGAAATATCTAAATAAAGCAGGTGCCATATTTATATACTAAAATTTTCCAAATATTGCTGAGAAATTTTAAAAGATCTAAATAAAAGGAAACATATAATATATCTATCACTGTCATTCTGTTGCTCATCAATTTGCTCAAGCGAGCACTAGTAACATCTCCATTGTGAGACTTGTTACTTTTTTTGGCATATTGAATACATCATGGGTAGCTTGCCAGGCTCTGCCATGCAGGAATTGGTAACTCATAATGGCATTTACCATTCTAGAAGTATTCATTTCTGTGATTCAGAGACAAGATTTTTTTTTCTTTTTAGGTCACACTCTGCCTGAGTCTCTTGCCCGCACACCTGGCTGTCTTCCCCAGGGCCCCTCAGAGGGGATGGAATCCAGCTTCCCTCCCCGCCCCGAGCAGAGCTCCCGGCGGCCAAAGACCACCAGAACCTAACCACAGCCATGCTCGAGGCCCCTCTCCACACATTCGGACAAGCCTCATGCATGAAGGTACCAGCAGAGGAACCCAGGTGTGTGTAGTCCCATCAATGGCCAACATCCAGAGACTTAACAGCAAGCTCCCAGAAGCGCGCGGCTGCTTTGTGGCCACTTGATATCTTATAACCTACTTCTCCTCTGGGAGAAACTAGCAAGCTACTGAGAATTTCCTGCCCACATGGGACAGCCTTGCAAGCTTCCTGTGGTGTATTCATATACAAAGCCAGTAACAAGCTGAATCTCATTCCCCTGACCCTGAAAAAAGCCTCCAATGTGGCATTGTTGGGAAGGCCCAGTGGAGGCAGGCTTCTAAAATCTCAGGGATAGGACAAATGAAGTGGTTACTGAGCCTGCTTGAGAAATCAACCATCAATGGGATTTCGTGATTCGTGATTAGGTCACACCCGGTGATGCACAGGGATTACTCCTGGCTTTTCACTAAAGAATTAACTCCTGGCGGTGCTCAGGGGACCACATGGGATGCTGGGAATTGAACCCCGGTTGGCCGAGTGCAAGGCAAACACCCTACCCCTTGTGCTATCGCTCCAGCCCCAAGAGAGCATTTCATAGTGGGGAAAGATTGATCAAGAAGAGCATATACAGAACATGAGTGAGATCCCAGCTGTGACCCAAGCACAGCACATCCTGAGAACAAGGAGAGGCATGAAGCTATGTAAAACACACATGTGTTTTATGTCACACACAAGTACATATTGTACTTGCATTTTGTACTAAAAGCAATACTTTTAGTATTGCTGAAAGTAACCATTATCCCAAAGTTGATTTATAAAATGAATGCAACTCTAATCAAACTCCCAGCCTTCTTTTTCTGGGTGGGGGGGGGTTCTGGAAATTAAAAAGCTGGTACTAATCTATGTATAGATACAGAAAGAACTTAGAATACCAAAAATCTAAAAAAGAACAAGGTGGTTGAAATATTTACAATTCAATTTCAAGACTTTCTATAATGCTATTTTTAAGCCAGTTAAAGGGATATAGACCGATATGACAGAATAAAGAATTCATAAAATGAATTAACTCAAATATAGTAGTTGATTTTCTACAAAAGTGTGGAGGTAACTCAATTGGAAAATGAGAGCCTTTCAGCAAATGATGCTGAGCAACAGTTAGCCACGTGGAATAGAGTACTTTACATATTAACCTCACACCTTAATTAAATGAACTCCAGGTGGACCGCAAAGATAAATGCTCCTCATGTTAAAGCTAAAACTTACTCTTTTAGGAAACAGGGGTCAGGGATGCCTGCTCTATATGTGTAGGACCCTGGTTCAATCCCAGGCACTGCATGGCACCTCCCCCCCAGAAATTCTGGTGTAACCCTGGAGGTCTCAGAACAGCTGGGCCTAAGCAAGAAGCATCTGTCTGTCCTGATTGGCTAAGCATCACTGGAAATGGCCCCTGGGCCCCCCAGCAAAGGAACAAATCTATAATTTGAGTGAGTCATATTATTTCCTTGTACTGCTATCCTGGAGCAAGGGAAACAAAAGCAACAATAAGTCAATGGGTGTTGGAGTTCCTCCTGGTATTAAACAAACAAAAAAAGTTGCACAGCAAAAGACATCACCAATATTAAAACTCAATGGGAGAAGTTATCTGCAACTCGACAACAAAACAATTTTAAAATAGATAAAGCATCTGGACTCCTCCCCAAGATGGCCAAAGATGGTGAAGAGGCGGGAGAAAGGATGTTCACCACTACTTAGTGAAATGTGAATTTAAATCACAAAGAAATATTACTTCACACCAATGAGGATGGCTATTTATCAAAACAACAACAAGCAATAATTATTGACCATGGCGTGGAGAAAAGGGAAACCCTATACATTCCATCTCTGGATATTTATCTTAAAAATATGGAACACACAAATATAAAATACAAACTCAAAGAATTTTATAACCCGTCCCCCATGTTCACTGCAAGAATATTTACAATAGCTACAATTTGAAAACAGTCTAAATGTGTATAGACCTTGAATGGATAAAGACCATGAGGTGTACATACACAATTTTATACTGCTCAGTTGTTTGTTTCTTTTAAAAAGACAAAATATTATTATTTGCACTAAAATAGGTAGACCTTGAAGGCATTATGCTAAATAAAATAGAACAGGTGGAGAAAGACAAATGCTGCATAATTTTACCATGTGGGAGATAAAAAATTAGAGTAAACAAAAGACTAAAGAACAAATAGTAGCTGTTGGAGAAGCGAGATGAGTAAATTGAGTACAGGTTATTAACTGTATGGTGAAGGATAGAAATTAAGACTTTTGCTGATCACAAAGTCATATCTATAAATGTCAAATTATAATGCTATATGCTTAAAATCTATATAACGTTAAAAATAAATCTGCTTCAAAAATTAAGTTAAGAATTCTAGAAGAGGGACTGGAGTGATATCACAGAGGGTAGGGCATTTGCCTTGCTGACCTGGGTTCAATTCCGAGCATCCCACATGGTCCCCCAAGCACCACCAGAAGTAATTACTGAATGCATGATCCAGGATAACCCCTGTGCATTGCCGGGGATGACCCAAAAAGAAAAAAAATGTTATAGAGAAAAGCGAACAAAATATTAGTATCTTGAAGTAGATAAAATTACTTAAGAGAAGAAGTAGATAAAATTACTTAAAAGAAGATCTTATTAAAATTTAAAATGTCTGGACGGGTGTGATAGTACAGTGGATAGAGTGCTTGCCTTGTACTCAGGCAACCTAGGTTAGCTCCCCAGCGCCCCACAAGCTTCCCCGACACTGCCAGGAAGGATTCTTGAGCTTAGAGCCAGAAGTAAGCCCTGAGCAATGCTCTCCACAAAGTCTCTCCTTCATCATACACTATTAATAAAATGTAAAGGCAAGTCAGAGCTAAACAAATACATATCCAATATGTCACTGTCACTGTCATCCCATAGTTCATCGATTTGCTTGAGCGGGCACCAGTAATGACTCCACCGTGAGGCTTGTTGTTACTGTTTTTGGCATATCGAATACTCCACGGGTAACTTGTCAGGCTCTGCTGTGTTGGCAGGATACTCTGTGTAGCTTGCCAGGCTCTCCAAGAGGCGAAGAAATTGAGCCCGGATCTGCTGTGTGCAAGGCAAACTCCCTACCCGCTGTGCTATTGCTCCAGCCTGTCCAATATGTATTGATGACAAAGGTTTTGCCCATAAAATATGATACTTGATAACCAAATAAGATTACAAATGGGTAAAATAGTATGACACCTCGCAAAACAAGACATATGAATGGCAAGAAGCACGTGGAAAAGTGCTTACCATTATTAGTTCTCAGGAAAAACAAATTTAAACCACAATAAATACTACTATATATCTGATAGAATATCATGAAAAATACTGACAGTGTCAAGTAACAAGAATTAGGGTATGTTAAGAGTATTTCAGGGGCCGGAGCGATAGCTCAGTGGGTAGGGCATTTGCCTTGCACGTGGCTGACCCAGATTCAATTCCAAGCATCCCACATGGTCCGCTGAGCACTGCCAAGAGTTATTCCTGAGTGCAGAGCCAGGAGTTAACCCTTGTGCATCCCCAGTGTGACCCAAAAAGAAAAAAAAAGAGTACTTCAGAGTTGATACATATTGTTGGTACAAATGCAGTAAGCCCATTCTCCAGTATCTACCCAAGAGTTGTAATAATACTTCCCCACAAAAAGATTTATACATGAATATGTATGACAACTTTATACATAATAATATTAATACACTGGAAAAAACTCGGATTTCCATAATAGGCAAATTAATTAACAAATTTCTACATTGATGAAGTGAAGTATGATTTAGCAATAAAATAATGAACGAATTCCCCACTATCTAAAAAATATGAGTGAATCTCAAATAATATACTATATAAACAAAAAGAAGCATTAAATAAGCACATAATAAACAATTCAATTCTTTTTTGGGGGGGTCACACCTGGCAATGTAAAGGGGTTACTCCTGGCTTTGCATTCAGGAATTACTCCTGGCGGTGCTCAGGGGACCATATGGGATGCTGGGAATCGAACCCAGGTTGGCCATGTGCAAGCCAAATGCCCTACCCACTATACTATTGCTCCAGCCCAATTCTATTCAATTCTAAGGAAAAGAAACTTAATACAAAATGATAAATGGTCAAGCATTGCTTGGACAGGGTCTGGATCTTTCAATGCCAACGAATAGGACACTTTTATGGGTTGTGATGGTACCAGTGATTCCTTGAGCATAAATACTTGCCAAAACCTGCTATATAGTGCACTTAAAATGTGTACTTTTATTACATGTAAATTACAACTCAAATATAGAAACAAGATTAAAAAATTCTATATTTATCTACCTTTACATGTATATTAAGTGTCCAGGTAGATAACACTCAAAATTATAAAACAATGGTATTTCAGAGGTAATTTGTTGAAAATTTAACAATGGAAACTATAAGTACCAAGCAATCAGTATATAATGGATGTAAAGAATTCATACAGCCAAACTATGAAAGACTAGTACTAACCCAGAAAAATAATAGATATCAGTAAGTGGGATTATTGATGTTCTTTTTTGTTTCTTCTGTTCATCTCTATTTTCTAATTTTCTGCCCATGTTTCTAATCAGGTAAAAGCAAGGGGAAAATCTATTTTTAATTATTTAAAAAAACTACCCAATTGCTATCACATTTCATACTGTTATAAAATCCTAATGGCCCTCCAAACCCTAATGAAACTTTTAAATAATGAATATGAGAAATGGTATACTAAAACAACATTGAAATAGAAGTTAAAAATGGATACCATTATAAAAATATTTTTATCCACTCAAACAAAATAGTAAGATGTATTTTAAACTATTTTACTATTTAATATTGATAAATGCCCTCCCTTTATTCCCAATTCCAACTAGATCTCCATATAATTATGTTTAAGAGACTTATCTTTCCTCAAATGTCCAGGCTTGGAAATGCCATAGTGGCTCAAAATTAGATATTTGCTATATTCCAGTGGACATCTTGACCTGCATCAGACTTTAGAGTATGGTTCAGCAATCCAGGAAATCGAATGACAATTATCAACCCAGGATAAATTTTTATAGCTAAATTATAGCCCATGACAAAAATTGCCTGCATCTCCTTTTAGCATAAACCCCTGTCTCCATAGCTTATCAATGGAATAAACCTTTGCTCCAATCAACTTCTTTAGAGGTAAGCACAGTAAGAACCTGACAATAAGAGTAATTGCTGAGAAGCTATAATCATCAAGTAATGACCAGGGAGTCTTCTTTATCATGTCCCTATCAACAGAAGAACCATCTTAGTCAAGTCAATAGCTGGTTTAGTGACACGACTTCGTTCAGGGATTCTGAAAACCAGGGGTCTAACAGTGCTTCTGTACAATCTCCCAATGTTGCTTTACAATGCAGCTCAAAAGGAGTTTCAAAAGCACCTCCTCCCACTGTGAGTTCACAGTTATCTTTAATGATTTGCAAATCTCCATGTTTCTAAAGGCAGATTTTGGTACTTGTGGTTAAGGTGATAACACTTGCACCTAAACAGTTACTGCCCAAATCACCCTGGGCCACCAGGATGTGCAGGGTAAATGAGAGGCAGTGATGGCATCTCTTTTTCTAGCTTTAACGCATCTCTCCTTCATTTGGACATAGCATGTTATTCCTGGAGCATCCTCCGGTCAGCTCCTAGAGCCTGTTGGGCTCATGTGACCTCCCTTATCAGCAGAGGCTAACCACTCTGCTCCATTACTAGGAAGGAAACACGATGGCAGCTCGAAACCACTAGAAGGGAGCCTTTGAAGAACATGTCCCCCAGATGTGTGAATAAGAAAAACACGCAGGAGTTTCATGAGGTAGCCAATGTGGCATCTCCACAGATATTCCATTACAAATCACATCACCACGTACAGCTTCATCCAGACATTTCGTGTATTTCACCTTCTGAATGAGGACTAGAAACATCTTTGAATTAATATAAAATGTATAGTGATTCTCTAATTCAAAATTCTCTTAATCTCTAATTCAAATATTTTTTTAATCTTTTCTGTTTGGTTGGGCTTTTTTATTTTGGGGTCATACCCAATGGTGTTCAGGGATTACTCCTGGCTCTGTGCTCAGGGATCACTCCTAGCAGAGCTCAAGGTGATGTAGGCAGGCAGATAGGGAAGGCCCTTCCCAAGGCAATGGCAGTAAGTCTCCTGGGAAGGGATAGCCCTGACCTCATGGAGAACTGATGCCTGTCTGTAACAGACCCTGAAGAGGCTGGACAGAAGCTCCTGCAGAAACAAAAGTCAAGGAAGGAATTTCAAAGAACACCATCATCACTCCCAACCCCCTGGTAATCTCCCTAGCAACGGACTTTTACTTAGGTAGAAGCCCCACATGGGGGCAGGTTGGAGAAACCCTATAAACCACCTTGAACAAAGAAAGGGAGCACGTATGCTGCCCGAGCTCATGTGCTGCCTGCGTCCATGTGGCCGAGCTCATGAATCGCCCACATCTCCTCTCTTGAGATGTGTACTTTCATGTTTTCATGTCTAATGCTGGGGTGTGTGTAGGGGCTCTCTCCGCCCTTGGAGAAGCCTGGACTCTCTCTTGAGCAGGTTGCTCTCCACTCTCTCCCACTTTCTCTCCCTCCTTCCCTTCAAAATCTCCAAATGAAAACTGTAATTTCACTGCTCGTCTACTCCTAAAATTCCTTTCTGCAAGGCGAGACAAGAACACAGTGACCCTGGGTCCCAGGTGGAAGAGGCAGATGGGGAGAAAGTGATCGTCTTTCTCCTCCCTGCTTCACAAAAGTCACTTGTGGGGCCCACCAATATCAAAGGGACCATAGGTGGTGCCAGGTATTGATCTGGTTCAGCTGCGTGGAAGGCAACTGTTGTATAGATGCTTCCAACCCATTCTACCAAGTCAAGATTGGAATCCTGAATCTGTTCCAGAGACTCTGCCATATTGGAATTGCTCAAAAATCACAGAAATCATTTACTAGAGAAGTGAACCTCTAATAAAGTCACCCAAGGGCTCCGAACAAAGCAGGCTATGGTTATACTTCAAAATATCCCTCCCAGAATGAGGTCATGACGTTTGCATATAAGTGGATCAACATGGAAAGTATCATGCTAAGTGAAATGAGTCAGAAAGAGAGAGACAGACATAGAAAGATTGCACTCATCTGTGGAATATAGAATAACAGACTATAAGACTAACGTCCAAGAATAGTAGAAATAAGTACCAGGAGATTGTCTCCATGGCTTGGAGGCTGGTCTCTCATTCTGGGTAACTCAGGGAAGGGACCACCAAGTAAAATGTGGTTGGAGGTCATGTGGGGGAAGGGTGATGCGGGCCGAATACAGACTAGAGACTGAACACAATGGCCACTCAACACCTTTATTGCAAAACACAACACCTAATCAGAGAGAGAGAACAAAAGGGAATTCCCTGCCATAGTGGCAGGGTGGGGTGGGAGGAGACGGGACTGGGGAGGGTGGGAGGGATGTTGGGTTTACTGGTGGTGGAGAATGGGCACTGGTGAAGGGATGTGTTATCGAACTTTGTATGGGGGAAACATGAGCACAAAGATGTATGGATCTGTAACTACACCCTCACGATGACTCTCTAATTAAAAATAAACTAAAAAAAAAAAGTTTGTTTACTACGCTTGAGAAACATAAATGATTGCATGAGTCACAAAGGCCAGGAGGAATGATTGTCTTATTACAGTGAAAATTTTATTCATGCTCACTTAGAATAAAGAGTAAATATCATCCCTAATAACCTTTCAGTATCAGTATTACAAACCATAAATCCCAAAAGGGGGGAGAAAGAGAGAGAGACAGAGAGAGAGAGAGAGAGAGAGAGAGAGAGGGGGAAGGAAGAGAGACAGACAGACAGAGACAGAGAGACAGAGACAAAGAGACAGAGACAGAAGAGAAAGAAGAACAGTGCCTGCCACAGAGGTGGGGTGAGGGCAGGAGGGAAACGGGACATTGGTGGTGGGAAATGCACTTTGGTGAAGGGACAGGTGTTAAAACGTTACATGACTGAAACCCAATCGTGAACAACTTTGTAACTGTGTATCTCACTGTGATTCATTAAAAATTAATTAAAAAATAAATATGTTTATAGTATCTGAAAAAAAATAAAAAAATAAAAATAAAAAATATCCCTCCCAGAGAAGAAAATCTCCAGTACTGCGAATGTGTCGTAACCACCTTACCTTAACTGCAAAAGCATAAACAGTGGGGAGATGTATGATTTCAAAAATGGAAAAGACCCCACTGGCTTTTGGTGTGCTCTTGGTAAAATCTCTAGGACACACACTCATCCTCCATGGTGTGTAAAGATCGAATGATCACCATCCACTATGGGGCCACCAGCTACACTGGAGGCTGTTCCAGCTATAATCCTCCCATTAGGACCACTGGGAAGTAAATTAGAAGCTAACACTATTCAACCCTTTCTCTAGCCCTGCACCACTTTGACGCTTCCCATTATCAGTACATGTAGTTCCTTTATTGAAGGTCTGCCCCCAGGATGGCAGACCCTGATTTACCAGCAGCCAAGTAAAGCCATAAGGATTTCTCCAGAGAAGTCATTGCCCAATGACTAACAATCCGGGGCATATATTTACTCCAGATCCCTCATCCTGCTAGGGACAATTCTGAGATAAGATCATATGGTCTTCAGAGGTCCCTGTAAGATGCAGTCTCCCATGACAGGACTTGACTATCCCATAGCCTGGTTTCCCTGTCACTTCTCAGTTCTACTTCCCCACCCTTCCTACCTTTTCTGGGATGACTTTGGAATAAACCACTGTCGTGGTCATCGTTGCCTTGGGTTTGTTTGGGAAGGTGAGTTGAGAGAGACAACAGAATACGCAGAAGTTTCCACTTCCCTGGATAATCTGAACAAATATCTCGGGGTCACTAAGTCTACCTCTCCCCACCTTGGAAACGAGTTTCACAGCATGAAAGGAACAATCCACTTGCATTGTCATTGCATTACTCCTGAGCCACTTACTTCACAACTTTTCAAAAAATTATTGAATGTAAGTTATGGGGAGATAGATGTTCAGAGTGTCCTCACCTAGTATGACTGAATGAGTCCCCTTTATATAGAAATTTTAACCTGATTCTCACTTAATGGCGGCTTCAACAGAAAAACACAGTAGATTCAGCATCTCAAAATGCTAGTCTGCAGCCTGGAAGCCAGACAGACTTCCTGTGCCATCCCAGTCTCCAGAGGATACCAGACCAAACTCATCTCACAGTTCTGGTTCCTCTGAATCAAACCCTCATGCTAAACAATTCTTACAGTAGTTTTTTTTTAATTTTTTTTTTTTTTGCTTTTTGGGTCACACCTTGCGATGCACAGGGGTTACTCCTGGCTCTGCACTCAGAAATTACCCCTGGCCGTACTCAGGGGACCATATGGGATGCTGGGATTTAAACCCGGGTCGGCCGCGTGCAAGGCAAACGCCCTACCCTCTTACAGTAGTTTTAAACTTTAGCTACATATTCTCCCAAAACAAAGATCAAAATATCTACAAAGCTTTTTTAAAAAAATGTTTTTATGATGAAGTACTATTATGTCTCTTTGGAATAGATTTTCATGCCCCAGGTCTTAAAAGAATTCCATATAGAAATCATCCTCATCATAGCTTTTAGATACTTGAGATTTTATTCTTCTTTATAAAAATCCCAGGCGATGACTTGTTGATGAGAAAAATAAATAAAGGAGATTCTTATTAATAAGAATGTACTGTACTTCCAAAAATATGCTTTAAGTATAAAAACTTCAAGTGTCATATTGTCTTTAGTAGAGAAATTAATATCCAAAGCTTCATCCATATGGAATGTCTAGATGTGGTAATTTTCAGATCAATCAGTCTAGTACAAAACAAAAGATTTGCTTCATGAAATGAGTCAGCCAAACTGAATAGAAATAATTACAATCTGTTAATATCCAGGTAGACCAAGTAGAGCAATATCCTTCTTATATGAATATAACTGTAATACTTCTGCATTTTTAAAACAGCACTGATTTTCCAAACTATGTATCTGTGATCCATGGGATCTGGAAAAGATTCCTCTGTGATGCTCCAGATTGTGAGTTTTAGAAGCTGTTTAACTGGACCAGGCCAGAAGCTTCCAGTTAGGACTTCACCTTGGACGACCTGTTGAGAGGAAATCCACCCCCAGCATACTGGGAGACATTTGGTCTGGGCATTGTGAAAGGATCCAGGAGAATTCTGTCCTTGTTTCTGTAAGAGAGCGGAGATGAAAGTTAACTTCCTTAATATCTTTTTCCTTTTCTAAGTTTGATGTTCTCTAAGTTCTTAGGGTGTGTTAGCCACTGAAAACTGCTTTGATTAAAGCTTCCAGTCTTAGACAAGGTGGTTGTTTAAATCTAATTAGATGTTCATCAATAACACATGGAATTAGAGAACGACACAATTAAATGTGCCCTCCTAATGCTGATCTAAATAGGGACTGAAAACCTCATTATAACCTAAGCACTATGGGCCTACAGCTTCAGACTTGTAATCATCTTCCTGATTTATAAAATACTTGTTTAGTTTTAAAGATTAGTCAAAAGATTTCCCTTGGCTCAATGATAATGACTAATTCATCATTTATCAACTTCTATATTCCAAAGTTCCAGGGGAAACTTATCAATATTTACTATGCATAAGAAATCTTCATCAAAGTTGAACATTTATAAAATGCAGATTGTTTTGTGACTTTTCCTAACAAGCAGCAGCTATTATTAGGAATATTTAAAATAGTAAAAAATATTACTGGGAGATAATCTCATGGTTAGGATACATGCCTATGTAAATAGTAAAATAGTAAAAAATATTACTGGCAGATAATCTCATGGTTAGGATACATGCCGGGTATGCATCCAACCTGGGTTAGATGCCTGGGACATATGACCCCCTGATTATCATGGGGTGCAGTCCTGGAGCCCTGAGCAGCCTGGTATTCCCAACACTTCGGGCCTCAGGAGCATCATATCCTCCAGCCCATGTGCCGAACTGAAGGCCAAGAATTCCAGGGAGAATGGGGAACGGGAGGACCTCCTGAGCACCAAAACTTGGGAAATTAAAAAAAAAGAAAGAAACATGGAAAGGTAAATAAAATAGTAAAATTGGCAAAGGAAATTCTACCCTAAAATCTACAATGCATCTTCTATAATATATATCCCCACGAGGGACCCAAAGACAGATGGAAGTGCTAGAGCACATGCTTTGTGTGCAGGAGGCCCAGACTTAATCCCCAGCACACCAAGGTCCCCTAAGCATCACAAAGAGCCATCCCTGATCAACACCGAGTGTGGTCCCAACACAAAATAACAAATATAAAAAATGAAGCACATATCCATTCCATTGTCCTGCCAAAGTACTTCAAATTTACTCAAGTTATCTATTGTACATTTAAGGAATGTATAATCTTTGGAACCCTGTCTTAAAAATTAATGTACCAGAGAGATAGTATAGCAGATAGGGCGCTTCCCTTGTACATGGCCGACCTGGATTCAATTACCAGCACCCATATGGTCCCCCAAGCACCACCAGGAGTAATCCTGAGAGCCAGGAGGAAGACCTGAGTATCACTTGGTGTGGCCCCCCAAACAAAAACAAACAAAAGTCAAAAATTTAATTTGACAAGTAGGAATGATTTGCTGTAGGGGACTGAACTCTACCTTTGTGTGTGTAGGTGGGTTGAGAGGGGAGGATATGTACTGCAGACTCTTGGACCTGCCTGAGTGGTATTCCAGGGCAAGTGCATGGGTATATATATATATATATCAGGTGTATGAGAAAAGTAGAAGGTTAAAGAAAAAAAAGAAGAAATTCTATAAAATACTAATTTGTAAAGAGCAAGTTTGGGAAGAACTTCTACAGTGATTATTCTAAATTATTGCATTTGAAGAGAACCTATAGAGGATTGGTTAATCAATCCAGCTTTTCCTTAGCAAAATTGATTTCATTATTATAGAAAACCATTCTTCATAAATAGGACCAAAACTTTAGCCCTAAGCCAATCCAGCAGAAAGAATTCATTCCAGCACTTTGGCAACTTGGCCACCTCCTGATTATGGTGAGATGGGGTTCCCACCCCACCCATCTCTATTCACCGTTCCACTCCAATACTCCCCCTGCCAACCCCGCCCAGCCCCCTGTATGTCTTGCCTTAAATAACCTAAATTTTCCCATCTGAAGAAATTTAAGCTTACTGCTTCTGGCTTAGTCTAAGCTGAGTAATGGGAATAAGCTTCCTCTATATTATTTTTAATGTATTTATAGACCATTATAATGACTCCCTTCAGCCTTCTTCCTTCTAGTCTAAACCATCTCAGCACTTTTGTTCATGCCTCTGCATTTTTCTCTACAGTTCTCTTTCTCCTCCCTCTCTCTTTCTCTTCCCCCCTCACCTCACCCTACCCCAATCTAACTTCTCTGTCCACCTCCAGGCATCCCCAACCAAATGGAACCACGGATAAAGCCCTACCAGGTCAAAGTGTCTACAAATAAGGAGCAAATGAAAAGAAGAAAAGGACTCATTGAACCAACACAATGAGTAGGGCACTTGCCTTGCACATGGCTGAGCCAGGTTCAATCCCTGGTACCCCAAATTCTATTTCTACTTTTGGGGGCTCCCAAACCCTGACTGGAGTGATACCTGAGCTCAGAGCTAGGAATAATCCCTGAAGCACTGACAGATGTGGCCCAAAAACCAACAATTAAAAGAAGGGGGGCCACAAAGGCCCAATTTTTAGAGCAATCTCTGCAGGAAAACCTTCCACAAAAGCAGAAGGACCTGTACATTGGGGCCTTACAAGGTTGGAGTCTGTCCACTCATCCATGTGGCTCGAAAGCACTTCAAATATGACAACTGCAACTGAATTTTTCATTTGGTTCATTATAATTCATTTCCATTAAGAGTGTCATGAGGGGTAGATATGATTGCTGATGAATGGGCTATTGGGAAGGGCTAGGACAACAGAGGGGTGCTGTTAGGTTAGTTCAGTGTCTACTCAACTGTGCGGGGTCAATAAAGCCAGAGTATAGGTCAAACCCTGGGGGTCAATGCAGAAAAGTTAACTGGCTTCAGGAAACAAATGCTTTAGCAAAACCAACTGCAGCTAAGTAAGCCAGATCCCTGGTCTCTAAATTGGTGCACCTGGATTTGAGGAGTGAAAGGACCCACCAAGGGGCTCGAGAGGAAGAAGAAAAAGAGAGATTCTATTTATACATTCTTTGATCTTTAAGAATTAAAAGTCAACTTCTGAATAACCATGATGTGAAGTAACAATAGCACTTTCATGGAATTTGTGAGTTAAAATATAATGGAGATTTTTTTTAAGTATTCTAAAATTTAAAAAAATGTTTTAAAATATTTTCAGTTATCCAAAGAGTAGTCTAAAGGTTCAGTTTGTTCTACTGGTAAGGGTGTCAGCAGGTCCCTGAGCCTAAGAAACACTGCCATCCTAGCCTGAAAGAAACCTGCAGTGCCTCTACTCCAATATTAATTAAATAGGAACTTTCTACAGCCAGGACCCCAGTCTGCCTATCTGAATCTCTGAAAATGCAGTCTGAGAATCTGCCTGTTTAATAAATCTCAACCACAATTCAGAATGAGACGCAGCTAGGCCGTCACATTAAGACAGATTCATATAATTAGCTATAATTTTTAGCAGTATTTTATTCTACCAAGGCAGGGGCATCTAAATGTGGAATGGGGGACTCCTCTGATTTATAAGAAGAGTAGGTTTTTACGAGCAGATGAATTTGCATCCAGTTACTTTAAATAGCTGTTTGCCGTGAATGAATCATACGGGCAGATGCGTTCAAACCATCTCGCAGCAGACCCCGGAAGGGTATATATGGGTGAAATATCACACTTGACTCTCACCCCAGAAGGTGAGCCACTACAGAATGAACCAGCTCATCTGCTACCCAATCAAACCAAGTTTCAAGATTCAAACCTACTGGCTAATTTGAGCCCGCTCTAAACACCAGGAATTGGGCAAACTATGAAAACAAAGCAAGCCCCAAATGTCCAACCAATGTATTTGCATCATCCATCACATCCTTCAGGAATAAGTATTCATGAAGACATCCACAGCAGGACTTGGAGCCAGTTGCTAGACAAAGAGATGGGTCAGAGGGCTTTAAGTGCTCATGTTTATAAGCAAGATCCCTTGGCAAAATTTTCTGCACTCGATTTGGAATGTGACTGGTTCTTCAGCCCAAAGCAGCCTGACTTGTTTGCAAACCTAATTATGGCACCATTGCCTCCAAACCAAGAAAAGAAGGTTGAGGACAAACCCCATGGCATTCCCTCTGCTCTCTGATAGGGCCACCAGTGAGCAGATATTCACAGGTCCCTATTTGAGTCCTGTGATGGGGTTCAAACCTGAACCCCATGAGTGACCAGGGATGGGAGCAGGGGGGAGCATTGTTTGATCTTACTTTGCCTCCAGTGCAATCTGCAATGACACAGGGACTCACCCTAAAATAAGTCTGGACAACAAATTCTGGACACCAGAATTAGCAGAGCATAGGACCAATTCTTACCGCTGAATGTGTTCTTTGCGTTTCTGAGCAAGGTATTTCTTCTTTAAATTCAGCAGTTCATTGCTAAGTTTTTCAATTTCATACTTATATTCTTGGCTCTGGGACTCATACATATTCAGTTCTGAAGACAAAACCTAACGTGAAAAAGAAAGCAGCATTAACAAAAGATACATTCTGAGACAACTAGCCTTTTTTTTAAAATATATATTTTTTCAATTTTGCCAGTAAGGTGCAAAACCATGGCCAGGCCTAAATAACTCACCTGCATGCTTCTTCAGGTTCCAAGTCTGCATCTGTGTAAAAACCCTGACAAGGTTTGAAGACTCCTAAGACCCAGTGACAAGTGTAAATGAAACCTCATTCCCACGCTTCAAAGGAAAACCATCAGGCAACATTCAAACATGATCAAAGTGAATGGGACTATTTCAAGGTACATGGTGAGTAGGGACAGGAAAATTCCCAGACATATAATACAAAAGTATTCTAAAGCCTTTTTTTTCTTTTTAAAACTATTCAAGTCAGACATCACTAGGGAATATGAATCATTTAAAAAAATATATTCTGGGATAATCCTACCCCCATTGCTATGAACTAGCCTTGAGTTTCTGTGTTTTCCTACGTTGCTCTTCTGATAAATGCCTCTTCCCTTTTTATTTTGGGTTTGGGACTGATTCATGGACTCTCTACCTAGGCTCTGAAAACACATTGCCACAAAGCAAAGGCCTACAGCTTAGCTGATAAGAGGCAGGGGGGAGCCAAATGTAATGGGGTGGGGGGGGGCTGCAATAGTCAAGTTTATCTGCACTCATATTGTTATGTCAGGTAGATGCTCCTGGGTTAAACATGGTCAGGAAGAATGAGGGCTTACTTATTTGAATAGAACTTACAAAGCATGCTCAAGAGAGGGAAAGCGGAGACCCCAAGAGTGGCCTCACAAGAACAGCTCCTCCACTCCTAAAAGACCATGATCCCGAGGCTTAATGACTACTTTCGGCACCCAGCGGCTTCTTGCAGAATGCCTCTAGACTGTGAACTAAGTTACGGCCCCATGCCGTCCTGGGAAGTGAAAGGTTTTTCTCTCTCGGCCTTTCCTGTCCCAGAGGTGTGGCGACCGCCATCTTATGGAGCCCACTAACCAGAGGTCCGAGCTTGCAGTGACGCAACTTCTGGCATAAATTTCTCTGGACTTAATTACTAAAATACCAGTAATCCAAAACTCGAAAGTGGCTGTGCAACCTCATATGCTCTTCATTCTCAGTAATGGAAAACAAATTATCAAATGATGCCTTTTCGGCAGGTCTGATTTTGGGGGGGAAATTCCAATTAATAATAGTGAGTTTTCGGTTGAAATATTGAATGTAATCAAAGTAAAGAGAAAGTAAAGTGAAAATCATCAGCCACACAGACAGGGGAGGGGGGGTGAGATGGGAGGTATACTGGGGTTTTGGGTGGTGTTTGATCATTGTATGACTGAGACTTAAACCTGAAAGCTTTGTAACTTTTCTCATGTTTATTCAATAAAAAATTTTTTAAACAAAAGAGAAAGGGAAAGCTCCAGAGAGAGAGAGACAGAGACAGAGACAGAAAGGTACAGAGAGAGACAGAGAGAAGATTGTTGATCTAAGGTGCATGCCATATTTCTTTCCTCTTGCTTGTGATTATAGCATGTGCCTTTTGAGTGTCTTCCAGCTTCTGAACTTTTATGTCTCATGCTATAACAACTCTTCTATCTTGGAGCTAAAGAATATAATTTGTTTGTTTGGGGGCCACACCCAGGGGTTGCTCAGGACTGGCTCAGATATCACTCCTGGTCATGCTTGGTGCTGACCATGTGTGGTAGCCATGTGTGGTGCTGGGGATTGAACCAGGGTTGTCAGGCAGCATAGAAGGCAAGTGCCTTAACCCCTAGACCTTCTCTCTGTCCAAAGAATATGACTTTGTCTTAGATGAAAATCTGTCTCAGGAACTAAACTCTTAGGAACAATGACCCTGTTTCCAATGAAAACAGAACTTCCATTTTAAAAAAGTCCACAGTCATGAGGACAGAGTAACAGACCAGCTCCATACCACCCACGTTGGAGCCTCTTCCACACAAGGTTAATTTTCAGTCAGAGCAAAAATCTGGATTTCCCAAGCTTAAGGGTTAAAGTAACAAGTCTCCTGTGAGCCACTAAATGCGCCTGAATAGTTTCTCCACGGTAGGATGAATGCAGACACATGCTTTTCCTGTCTATGCCTACCGCTGAGATAAAGACCTGGGTTTATTTAGTTTAAAATATTCCACTGTTTAAAGGGATGGAAATCATCAAAAGCTTATGCCCCATGCAAAACTCAATTTATGTCCCAGGATGCCTCCTATGAAAGGTACACAGAGTAGAGAGCTGACAAGGAATGCTCTAATTAGACTTTGGTTGCATCTGCCCCTTTTAAAGCAAAAGGACATGATTTATAGCATCTTATCAGTGAAAAGATCAGAATTATACTGGTATCAGGGCATCTATTTCACCCGGGAAGCAGGATGGCAATGACCAGCCACTCCTGCGCAGGTAAGTGGCAGGATTTAGTTGACTGTGCTAAAGGGTGTGTGTATTGTGTGTGTGTGTATGTGTGTGTGTGTGAGAGAGAGAGAGAGAGAGAGAGAGAGAGATTCCTGACATGCCAAGAATATCTAAGTACACACTTAGGAGGCAAAGTTCCAAACATACTGGAATGTAGTTCTTGAGAAAACTTTTTAAAGGCTCATGTAAAACATTCTATCTCCCCAGTTGAGGCTCTTATAAAACCTAGAAGGAAATTTTATGCTGAAAGAATTCATGCACAATTTTACTTCCCTTTCATGGCTACTTAATTGATAGATGATTAGGGCCATGGGGCTGGGGAATAGCCCGAACTTCGTGTGCATTTATTACCATTGGAATAGAACAGCAAGGACCTGCTTCGGTTCAGACAACTACTTTTGTGGATAACAGCGGTTCAGACATTTCCTTCTGTTCCTCACGGTTCAAGCCCTTCAGTTCATCCGAGACCCAGGCAAACCCTAATTTCCATTCCATGGCCATCATCTTCTCCCCATCTTCTTCCTTTCTCGTTTGCTCACCACGCTCTTTCAGGCGGTGAAAACTGTGGGTGGGGGAGGGCAGGCCTTGTAGTCTAGGGGCAAAGGGGTGTCTCAGGCTGGACCTGCTCCTCCTGGAACCAAACTTGCCCAAAGCTGATCTCTCTGAAGTTTGTCATATGGGAGGGGGCTGGTCCAGGTGTCCCCCAACCCCACCCCCACACCTTGATTGTGGCTATCCTTCTATATCCAGAGCCACCACTTACTTTGAGCTGCTTGGTCTTCTCCCGCAGCGTGTGTCGGTAGATCTGGAGCTGTTCCGCGGCCTCGGGACCAGGGTGCCGGGCGATGATGTGCTTTAATTCCACGTACAGTTTCTCCTTTTCCTGGTAAAGAGCATGTCCACAGGTGGAGGTGAATGACCCCACAGGGAAAGAGTCCTGAACAGCCCGGGCAGGGTATGTGAAAGCATCTAAAGTGACTGCACAACTCCAGGCCGATTGTGTGCACCTTGAGAGTGATCCCACCATGCAGAGAGGCCTCCGAGGTCCAAGCATGTGCCCAACATTTGAATGCAAAGAAATGAGAATGAGAAAGACCCCCTCAGCCTCAGGTTAGAGTCACATGTCTGAGTCACAAGGTCAGTGCTGGCAGAAAAGCCAGTGCTGGCCAGCAGAAGCAGGGATTAGAAGAATTGGCGGTATTGGGGGAAATGTAGGGGGTGGGGGTGGGGGAGTGTAAATATTACAAAAATGCTACTTGAATTGTCCCTTTACTCAGGTTCAATCCCCAACACCACGTGGCCTTCTGTGCACTGCAAGGCGTAGCACCAGTAGAAAGGTCTAAAGACAATAAGGCAAACAAGCAGAATGAATGAGCTGGAGCCTGCCCTGGGCAGAGGAAAGAGAACTGTTCGCTCAGTGACAGGACAGCAGAAAGGCATCTCTGCATCAGGAGTGCAGCGCAGAAGGAGGGAGAACAAAGGGGTTTGGGACACATTGGAGCAGGCAACTGGGAGTCCAAAATGATCCACACATGAGTTTATCTTTAAAGGAAGAATTTGGGGACTGGAGCAATAGCACAGCGGGTAGGGCGTTTGCCTTGCACGCAGCTGACCCGGGTTCAATTCCCGGCATCCCATATGGTCCCCTGAGCACTGCCAGGAGTGATTCCTGAGTGCAGAGCCAGGAAAAACCCATGTCCATAGCCAGGTGTGACCCAAAAAGCAAAAAAAAAAAATGAAAAGAAAAAAGAAATAAAGGAAGAATTTGGGTGGAGAGACAGAGAACATAATGAGGAAATAGCTCAAGGTACCTGGACAATAGAAAAAGTGAAGAAAGTTGCATTTAAAGTGTTTAGGATGGAGAATAGATGGGTGCAATGACAGTACTAAAGAAGAACCCCTGGAACTTGGCCAATGATCAGACGAGGAAGGAATGAGAGAAGGGAAGGAAGGAGAGAAAGAAGGAGGAAAGAAAGGAAGGAAGGAAGGAAGGAAGGAAGGAAGGAAGGAAGGAAGGAAGGAAGGAAGGAAGGAAGGAAGGAAGGAAGGAAGGAAGGAAAGAAGGAAGCATATCTACTCTGTACATTTGTTTCCTTAAGTTATACATAACATGGTTTAAATATAATAAGTTTAACATAACATGTTATGGTAAATAGGGAAATACGGGTAAAAAGTTCTCATTGAATAAACTGTAGTCAAATGAAAACTAATTTTTACATAGAGCTAACTATTTTAAGAATTAATATCAAATAGTCTGTGCCCTTTTTTATTTGATTTCCATTGCTTCCCCCCGCAACCCCCCAAAGAATACTCAAGTAAAGTCATTGAAAAAATTAGGTAAAAGAAAATTTACTAGTCATTGTTTGCTTTCCTTTTCCTTTCTTCAATATTTGGGTTGGAGGGTGGAAGCCACACCAGGTGTGCTCAGGGGCTACTCCTGGCAGTGCCAAGGGGACCCAAAACCACGGATAAAAAGAGTCAAATGAATGCAAAGCAACCACCTTAACCCCTGTAACTATCTCTCCAGCCCCTCTCCTTCCAATCTTTTTCTGACCAAAATTACAGAAACTTGACTACAAATGACACAGCTCAATTGTTAAGAGTATGCAACTTAAAATTGGTAGGATGGAATAAGTTTCCAGAGAAACACCCAGCAAAATAATACTTTCTGTTAAAGAAATAATTTCAGAAATGACAAGAAAATCCTAAAACCCGTGCAAAAACAGAAAGCTTGAACAAATAGAATTACAAAGTGGTGATTTTCCTAGGCTGTTCAACACCTTTTGCCACCCCTTACAATATAATCTTCCCAGTAAATGGATGTAGCAGGCAATAAGGAAGATATCGGGAGGTGAGTTTATTTTCTATAGCCTCTTAACGCCTGCTCTGTTGGAAAAATAACACTTCTGACAAGGCTTCAAAATTCCATTTGGAGAGGGTAATAAATAGGAGGCACAGCCCAGGAAACTGTTTTGCCCATTTCTTTCAGCTCGGCTTTCTCTCTCCAGTACTAGAGAAGCAGACTTGAGAAGAACCTCACAAGGACGAGGAGAAAGCAATCTGATATGGGATCGAATAATGTCTTAAACTGAAAAGACCATCTTACTCCAAGAACCTGCCAATGTTTCACAGATGCAATTCTTTTTGAGTGGTTCCCAGTGGAGAGAGGCAAGAGCTCCAGAGAAGAGAGACATAAGGAAACTAATAGCATTGCTGCCCACACAGGTGAGAATTCTGAGGTCAAACGGGAATGAACAAATGAATTCCAAGTCCAAGTCCCTTAAGTCAAAATTAAATCTAGTCCTAATTGACATTTCCCATGTAACTTCACCTCCAGTGGGGCATGTTAGAACCCTGAATCAATCTGTATCCAAGTGAACGACATCATTCATACATACTACCTCATAATATTCATAGAAAAATGGAGCCAGAAGAAGTCAAGTTCAAAGCTAAGTGAAGGGTGTGGCATGTCAGAGCAGAAATCTATACCCCCCTCTCCTGATTTACGGCCTGGAATGAGTTCTGTTCATGTCACTCACATTGCATGATATCTGCATGATCAGAGGGAAAAAGAGGTGCAGCTTTTTTGTTTTTTGATCACTTCCAATTTTTGTTTTGTTTTGTTTTTCCTAGGGTGTAAAAGAATTGAAATAGACTTATCTTAAAAGCGAAGGAAGCAACTAGACTTTGTGGGGAAATGTAAAGAAATTTGGCATTAATACTATCAGAGTATTCAAGTTCAGAAAGTTCTGAGAGTTAAATACCTGGAATCCAGCAAAGCATATGTGTTGCTAGTAACCAGTGAAACTTCAGGGTCTGAGACATTGAAAGTATGAAGAGCAGGGGGAATGGGGGCTTGAACTTCTTCTACAAGCATACATTCTGCTCTATTTGGACAATAGAAAAACCTAACTAATAAAGCCAACATGAAGTCTGGTCATCATTAACATTCTAGCCATGTGTATCATGCAGATTTTTATTTTGGGAGAACGTGCGAGTAATTTAGATAAATATGGAGTGCTTGATGGATTGAAGGTCTTAAGTACGATTGTTTTTCAATTTATTTCTCTCCTAACCCTCTACAAGGGCCAACCAAGCTCTTCAAACATTGTGCAATGGTGTGTATAATAACCCCATTTAGAGACAAAGCGTGCAATTCTATTATAAAGAGAATCTATCTTATGCAACAGAGACTCATTAGCTGTCCGATGTATATTGTCTCCATAAGCCAGCAGTGGCAGAACCAGCTGCCTGGTAATACATATCCTGTCCTTCTTCATTAACTGTTTCCATTTCCTTTTAAACCAAGTCAATTAATTTGTCACTAGGTTAGAAGTACCATATGTCATCGAAACATCATAAGAAAATCATAAATAGCTTATTATTTCCCTACTAGCAAAAGATTAAATCTATTGTTTGGCATTTCCTTACTCAGGGTTTTTCATAATACACCATAAATAGTACTTTGAAGCATGCCCTACTCTTCAAATCATTTTATGAGCAGCTATACAGGAGTGGGGGTGAGGGATTGAGGTGGGCAGCTAGCATCGAGCTTTCTTTTTGGCTTAAAAGCTTAATGCTCTTAATTCTTAACAGCATTAACCATATTGTGTCCATTCTGAAAACAGTGTTCTTTTCCTAAACATCCCATTCTTCTGGTTGGACAAACTGTCAAACATGGTTATAGATTCTTTTGTTGCAGGAGTCCCTGCCAAGTAATGCTAACAATAGCATGGTTCACTGTCAATATTGGCTGAGTATAGTAAGAAATTAATTATAGTATTAGCCTTCACAAAACACCGTCATTGGATGGTGGCAGTCTCTACCCCAAAACAGGAATATTCAGATAAAGAACCATTCAGACATTAGCTATTTGGATTTTATCTGACAATAAATTAAAAGTCCACATTCTGTACAGTGTGGGCAAATAAGAGTCAGTGCTATTCTGAGTACAATTCAGAGGGGAAAACTGAGTTGTGCACAGAGGTCTTTACCTCACCAAGCTATAGTTTTATATTCACTATTTGTTTGGGATCCCTGAGTTTTGTTTTGCATCTTCAGCTGAAAACAGAAGGTAGTTCATATTCAATAGGCACCTCTTCTTCCTCAGTCTGCCTACTCAATGGCTGACTACACTGTAGCACAGTCATCCCGTTGTTCATGGAGTGGGCACCAGTAACGTCTCCACTGTGAAACTTGTTGTTACTGTTTTTGACATATCGAATACACCACCGGTAGCTTTCCAGGCTCTCTGAGAGGGACAGAAGAATCAAACCTGGGTTGGCTTCATGCAAGGCAAACGCCCTACCCGCTGTGCTATTGCTCCAGCCCCTATGACAGACTGAGAGGAATTGATTTATACTATTTTAACCTGAGTTCTGTGTTTGGCAAATACCAGTGCCCTGACTCTGCTGCCTGAATTCATCAGTTGGCTTGGGTGAGCACTGGAAGTCAGGGGACTAACACACTCATGTGAAACAGACAAGCTTCTCTCAGATACCGACACATGCTTATCTACACCCACCAGGGTGAAAGTCTCTCATTCAGCTACTCAGGTTTCGTCTTCTCTAAGGAAAGGGACGCCATCTTGGATTCACTCTTGTTGGCCCAATGAGTTCAAAATGAAATTGGATTTTTTTTAAATCCCCTAACTGCTACTTCTGAGAAAACCTACTTCAAAAATTATATATAAAATCTCTTATCTAAAATGTCAACAGACACCATCTCTGTAGCTTCAGCATTTAATCTTTATGAATCCATTTTTTCTCTCCAATTGAATAATGAGTCTTTAAGGTCAGCACCATAGAGAATATTGCTAAATATACCCGGTACCTACTAATCTCTGTTCATCCTAAATGTCAATAATTTTGTTGCTTGCAATTATATTGTTGGCCAACTATACCCATTATATTTTAGTAGTATATTTCAACAGAAGTAAGTTATATGGTGAAAGTTTTTTTATTGAATCACCATGAGATACAGTTACAAACTTTTGTGATTAAGTTTCAGTCATACAATGATGGAATACCCATCCCTTCACCAGTGCACATTTTCTACCACCAATGTTCCCAGTATCCCTCCCACCACCTCCTGCCTCTGCAGCAGGCATCTTCCTTCTTACTCTCTCTCTCTCTCCCTCTCTCTAATTTTGGACATTATGGTTAGCAATAGAGATACTAAGAGGCCATGATGTTCGATCCTTAGTCTACTTTCGGCACACATCTCCCATCCCGGGAATGAAACTACTGGGTAACACTTTCCAGTTAGCAGAACTTGTATAATTCACACTATCAAGCTGGTTCTGAAAATTATATAACTTTGAGTTATACTTCTTCAGTATGTATACATGTTGTATAAAACTTTGGATATCATTTGATATGAAAGCTTGATCTCTCAGCTACATGCTTACAGAATGTGTTCTAACCATGCAAGTGGTTTCAAGTACTTCTTTTAATTTACAAAACTTGCAAGTTAATCCACATTAACTGATTCTAAAACCCACTTGCATGTCTATACTGATAAATCTAAGTATGAAATACAAATGTGACCCAAACTACCATCCTCAAAATAATATGGCATTTTTTTGATAGTGGGGGGTTCTCCAAAGTTGTGCTCAGGAGACTCAGGGACTCAGCCCACCCACCAATTCTTGGCCCACTGGGGTTGATAGTTTAATGCAAGGGCCCAAGGATACAGTGCTGCTCAGTCACAGAACCAGAAGGTGCTTGTGAGACCATGTGATACAGGTGATGGAAAGGAGGTCTTCCGCATGCAAGGCATGCACCTTTATCCATGTCCTGTGGCTTCGGCCCAACATGTTGATTTTTTATAAACAAGTTCCTTTGTGGAGGGAAAGGGGGGTGGGGCTACACCCAGAAGTGCTCATGGTCTACTCCTGGCTTTGTACTCAGGAGTCACTCTTGGTGGTGCTCAGGGAGCCATCTGTGGTGCCAGGGCCTTAGCCCCTGTACTATCTCTCCAGCCCTAAAACAAACTCCTTAACAAAAACTCTAACTGCACACATAACTCTTTTGCATAATTAAACAATGCAATATATTTTTGTCTCTGCTCAGCTTCAGCCCTTTTGCCATCTTTCCTCCTCTACCTATAGTTCTGAGCAAAGGACTGAAGCCAGATTTTAAAATTTAAGCAAAATTCCCTTCTCTCTGAATAAAGTCACTCTAGAGCATTGCCTAATTTCTCTATAAATGCCTGTTTTTGTTAATAAAAATAAATTAGAAACTGTAAACACATTACATTTCTATCTAGCTTGAGAAGAGGGAAAAAAATAATAGCTGGTAGCTTGGGGCTTTCTCGTTTATTAGCTTTATAAGAAAATAACCAAACTGAACCCTGGACCTATCTTGTTTATGATGTCATGATGTGGGAAAGCCCCCTAGAGAGGAAGGGAGATGCTGAATTAGGGAGTGAAACAGAATTACACACCCTTCCTTATGAGCAGGAAACCACTTGGCTACACAGTGGTTCTTAGATTTGGATGTAGATGATTAAACATTTTATGAGGCATAAAAGAAACATGCATGCTCTACCTTCACCATTTTCTTAACAATAAGAAAGATGCCTCTGGTGTTTTCTGATACAAGCAAAATACATTTTCTTGAAAGATCTTTCAAGCAGGCAAGCAGGCCAGAGCAATAGTACAGCAGGTAGGGCATTTTTCTTGCACACAGCTGATCTGTGTTCTATTTCTGGCACCCTGTATAGTACCTTGACACCTGCTAAGAGTAAGTCCTGAAGAACCACTGGGTGTGGTTCAAAATCCAAATGAATAAAGAGAGAGAAAGAGAGAGCGAGAGAGAGAGAGAAGAAATGATCTTTGACAAGATATTTTATTTTCAAATGCAAATAATGTTTGTGAAATCCCATACACAATAAAAAGTGGTCTAAATTAGCCTAAATTTTATAGTACCAGTTTTTTGGTTTTACCAAGCTCCTTCCCTATCCATTAAAAGTATGTGAATTTGTACATCTTAAATAATAATCGTGCTACTCATATGTGGAATATAAAGTAGCTGAGAGGTACAAGCTTACAATGATGCAATTTCTGGCAGATATTTCTCTGGACTTAGTTACTAAAATACAGAAATCCAAACCCATGCGGCTGCTAGTGTGGCCTCTTGACCTCATATCTCTTCATTCTCAGCAATGGAAAACAAATTATCAAATGCTTTCTTCTCAGCAGGTTGACTTTAGGGGGGAGAAACTCCAAATCAATAATAGGAGTTTTTTGTTGAAATATTGAATGTAATCAAAGTAATGTGAAAGTAAAGTAAAATTTACCAGTTACACATGCGGGGTGGGTGGCTGGGGAAGGTGTGGGGGGGGGGAGGTATACTGTGATTCTTGGTGGTGGAATATGTGCACTGGTGAAGGGATGGGTGTTCAAGCATTGTTTAACTGAGACTTAAACCTGAAAGCTTTGTAACTTTCCACATGGTGATTCAATAAAAGAATAAATTTAAAAAATAATAATAATAGTGCTAACTGTTCTTAAGGGCTGGAGCTATAGCACAGCGGTAGGGCATTCGCCTTACACGTGGTCGACCCGGGTTCGGACCTGGATTCGATTCCTCCACCCCTCTTGGAGAGCCCGGCAAGCTACCAAGAGTATCTAGCCCGCATGGCAGAGCCTGGCAAGCTACCTGTGGTGTATTTGATATGCCAAAAACAGTAACAACAAGTCTCACAGTTAGTGATAACTGTTCTTAAAGCCTGTAATAAAACTGGGCAAGAAAATTTCAAGCCACTTTAGCTGTTCTTAAAGCCTGTAATAAAACTGGGCAAGAAAATTTCAAGCCACTTTAGTTGTCTTTAAGTTCTTTCATTATATATATGTGTATACATACATATTTGTATATATACATGCATATGTATAATTGTGCCAGTTTTACATATAGTTAAGGCCCACAACTTTAAGGATATTACAAGTATACTGAGAAATAAACAAATAAGTAAATATACTAAGTCAAAAATGAAAGTAATATAGGTCCCAGAGAGGTACTGGGAGTGATGTTCAGAGTGTAGACAGGAAGGTAGAGGGGACAGCCACTTATTAGGCCAGAGGAAGGGAAATCATTCTGATGGCCTTTGATGATTGTAATAATAAAAGCAATGATCTTTATATTCATGAGTTAAAGAAAAGCTTCACTATCAAAGGACAAATTTAATCAATAAAACATCTAAAAATTGACCCACTCAAAGTGGTGACCAATTTTCTATAATACACAGTGAAGGAGAAAAGTTTGAATAAAAAAATGTTTAATGACTTTGTCCTTGAAAAGTCTATAAAAAAAATCTATAACTTGGAAAATAAGTGTATTTCATTATATAGTTTAAATTGTTTTATTCTAACAAGTTTACTAATTGCTGGAAGAAGTAAATAGTGAACTAGAAGAATTTGAACAACATATTGTGGTATAATTTAACTTCCTTCATCTAATTTCCTGAAGTCTGATCTTTTTAATTTTTCAGCCATCATACAAAAGACTGTCACATATGTGACTATGAAGCATAAGGGTGAGTGGGGGGACATTGAGACAATAATAGAGGGAAGTGGACACTCTAAGGGGGTGGTAAGGGATTATGTCATGTGTTAAACTCTATCATTAGCAGTATTGTAAGCTATGGGCCTAAAATAAAAATTTAAAACAAACAGCAACCACAAAAACAATAAAGACATTGCTCCTAGTTAATTCATCATCTGAAAGAAAACATTATCAATACTTCGAGGCTCTCTATTTTCCTTCCTCCTCCTTGTCCCTACACAACTGCCACCAGCAGCCAAGGTAACTACTATTCTGAGTCCTTTTACTATCATTCCCCTCATTTGTTCAGAGAGTTTTATCATATCTCTTTTTGCTTTGCTTTGAGCTTTATAAGATACCCGTGTGGGGGCTGGATCAGCTGGGCACAGTGGGTAGAGTGTTTGCCTTGCACGCAGCCGACCCAGGTTCGATCCCCAGCATCCATTATGGTCCCCTGAGCACCGCCAGGAGTAACCCCTGTGCAACACCGGGTGTGACCCAAAAAGAAAAAAAAATAAGATACCCGTGTGTCCTGAGTTTACTTAGCTTCACTTAACCTGATGGCCCTAGGATTTATCAATGCCATTGTGTATTTCTGTGCATGCAGTTCCTTTGATATTCTTCTGGGTGAGAATTTACCCTTTCTCCTGCTAGTAGGCATTTGGATTGTTTCCAGAGATTTTTCTTTATGCATAAGATTTCTAGGACCATAAATATAAATATATGTGTATATATATGTGTGTATATGTATATACATGTGTATATGTGTGTGTGTGTGTGTGTGTGTGTTCCCTAGTTAGGAAACTAGTTCAAAACTAGTTCAATTATTCCCAGGATACAGACCTAGAAGTGGAATTGCAGAGTCTTAATGATACAGGAATGTTCAGCTTATGTAAGATAAACTAGCATGGACACTAATGCATAATATATTATGTAATATATTACAAAATAATATCATTGAGATCAGGTAAAATTATTTTCCAAACTGTTGTATGAAACTCCCCACTGATCTGCATCTTGTCATCACTGTGGTTCTCAGGCATTTCTAAACAAGAGACCCATCAAGTTTCACCCAGACTCCTGATCCACTGAAACTAGAAGATAATATTTTTGCCTTTAGTCTCTACATTCGTCAAAATTTATAATAGATTAGTAGGAAACATAACAGGATTATCTTAACTTTTGTCTCTCTGGAAATAGTTAAATGATATGGGAATGTGTTTCATTACTCTGCTGATTAAATAAGGGGACTCACCTTTCACAAGTTTATTCATCATTTGTATTTTCTTTGCTGAGGAAATGCCTGCTCACAAACATTGTTTTCCTATCTGTCAACTTAATTGTCTTCTAGTTATTGATTTGTAATTCTTTATAGAGTCTAGATAAAGATAAGTTTGTTCCTTACATTTTATGATTTCTTGAAGGGGCAGACATTCTTCATTTTAATGCAGAATATCCATAATTTCTTATAGGCTAATGCTTTTGGTACATAATTAAGCATTCTGACCAACTATTTTTAAAAGACTTCCTTTAGCATAAATATTCAATGGCTTCATTTCTCCCAAGTTCTCCATTAATCTTTTAGCATTTAAGACATGTTTGGAGGTGCCTGTACTCATGCTTATTCAATTTTTTCTATTAGATGCTGATTTGTCTTTGACTTGGTATATGATTCTAGCATTTTTCTAGTAATAATTGCATCGACTTTGTGGTATCTGACATCTTTTGGAATGTTTACAATTTTACTGTATAATTGCTTTGAATTGTATTTGCATCTAAAGTACGGTATTGATATTAGGGGACAATTCTCCTAAAATGAAGAGACCAATAAAAGTAAGATGGACAGGAGTTACATGATCCTGGAAAGGTTATCTGAGTAAGCAATGGTCTTGTAAATTGCAAATTCAGCAATGAATATTTTACATTATGACAACATTTGCTTTACTGTACAACTTCACAATTTGGAAGGATTGAACAAAGGATACTGTGGTGGGGGATATAAGAGAATCAGTAGCAGTAGCTCTTCTCTATAGAACCAATAAGATAGATATGATAGCACAACACATATTTTTTAATAGCTCATCACATCAATCCTGATAATTCATTATAATTATCCCTATTTTCCAGATGAGGAAATTGTATCTTAGCAGTGCCAGCAACTTGCCCAAATGAAACAATAGAAAGTGGCAAAACAAATATTTGAGCATTATCAAAGGAAACACTTCAAAGACTAAGATAAAAATATATACACATATGTTAGTCCTTGCTCAGATAGTACACAGACTGCTTCTTATATTAAGTGGAGAGTAAAATAAGAAGAAAATACAAAGTTTCAACGGTCAGAAGAAAGCATATACAAGCATTCAGTAAACCTGCAATATGCCCAATGGAGGATGTGAAGGAGGATCTTCTAGACTAGAAAGATGAATTTGTTTTCAATGTGATAGTAAACACTGAGGGTTCCTTAGTATATAATATTTTACATTATATTTATATATTTACAAAATTATGAAAATTATAAAATGTATACATTTCTAAAAAATATAAAATATTTTATATATTATTTGAATATAAATTATTTTAATGTATTTCTAGACATGTATGATCCTGTAAGTTGCTTGTAACATATACACTAAATAGAATACTTCAAAAAGATTAAAAATGCATCCATAACTGCACTCATTTGTGGAATACAGAATAACATCACATGAGGCTGACACCCAAGGACAGTAGATACAAGGGCCAGGGGGATTGCCCCATAGGTGGAAGACTGCTTCATGAGCGGAGGAGAGAAGGCAGATGGAATAGAGAAGGGATCACTAAGAAAATGATGGCTGCAGGAATCAGTTGAGATGGGAGATGCAAGCCAAAAGTAGATAATGGACCAAACATGACCTCTCAGATCTGTGTTGCAAGCCATAATGCCCAAAAGTAGAGAGAGAGTATGGGGAATATTGTCTGCCATGGAGGCAGGGGGAGGGTGGAAAAGGGGGGTTATACCCGGGATATTGGTGGTGGGGAATGTGCATTGGTGGACAGATGGGTGTTTGATCATTGTGTGATTGCAACCCAAACATGAAAGCTTGTAACTATCTCACAGTGATTCAATAAAAAAAAAAATTTTAAATGCATCCATAGTTGAAATTCTAACCATTTTTCCAATAATCAGTAGTTTTTCTTCAGAGCTCCACTTTGGAGGGCATTGGTTTAAAATTATAGAAATAAGATTCTGAATCAGGATAGTGACAGGAGGAATAACTCCAACGAACATAAGATTATACAACTAAGAAGCAGATTCAGACACTACGTCTATAAACAGATGCAAAAGCAGGAAGAGATGGAATTCACAAGACCCAGCAAGTGACATGGTGGGAGGGGACAGAGGTCAGAAATGACTTTGGCCTTTTCCAAGCCTCTAGTGTGCCTGAAATTATTGTTGTAACCATGGACATGAGCATGTCCAAGTCAGGGAAAGAGGTGTCTTTAGGAAGAAGATACTAAGTTTAGCTTTTAAAAGTCAACACAACATGCTATTGACAAATATTAAGACATATGAAACTGGTATGTAAGAGAAGGTAGATCATAACTGTATCTAAATAAGGATGAAAATTGAGACCTTACAAAAGAATGAAATCCTGAAGAGAAAAACCTCAGAAACAGCTTTCATGTTATTCCTTGGGAAATGGTGAACATTAAAATAATAAAAGAAGAAAATTTAAAAAGAGGCAAGAAAGAAGAGAGAAGAGATAGTTATTAAGGGAAGAGAATCAGAAAACTTGTGAGAGATTAAAGAGAAGCAAAGCCTTGAGCATGTTTGACAGCATCAATTGTGGTTGAGGTCGAAAAGGACAAAAGTTGACATTGCTCTACAGGAATCGTTACCTCATCTCTTTAAATAGACATTCATCAACCATTCGTTTATGCAACCAGCATCCATGCATCGTGCTGTTGTCCCAAGCTGAGAGGTGTGCCGTCACCAGGCTCCACACTGGGATCATCCTTTCTCTTGTGGTTCTTCTTTTGTCCCCCAAAATCATTTATTGAGTGACTATCATATGCCAATAAATTTTACAAATCATGTCCAATTGTTCTAACAATTCTATACATCATTAGGTATCTCCCTTTTACAAATAAGTAATTAGGTTAAATATCTTGGCCAAGGTCCCTAGTGCAACAGCTCTGAAGTAAACCTAATTATAATAGGCCAACCTCCTTCTTGGAGACAGTTATTCTCGAGGGATTTAGAGTCATAATGAGTCAGACAAGTGATTCAACAGGTATTGTGAGAAGAATAACTATAGGCCGGTATCAATAATGCCACAAGAATTAAAGAGGTACACTCCTGAGGAGAAAAAAAAGGTCCCTGAGGATCCATTGTTAATAATGGACTTTCACTTTCCAAAGGTCCAAGGGACTGGTTCCTCTGCAAGGTTAACCTGGCTGGGTTCATATGTTTTTTCTTCTGAATCTCTCTGTCCCAGGATCCTTGCTTCTGGGTAATTTGTTCTGAGTTCAAAAACTAGGTTCTTCTTGTTGGAATTCTAGAGAGAAAATCTAGGGGTATACTTCAATCAAACACATTCCTTGAATCTAAAAGGAGATCCTTCTTTAAGCCCTGTCTACATTGTTAAACTTAGAGGGATATCTCATATGCTGTTTTCCTTAAAACTGACAGTCAAAATGTAGGCCAGAGAGCAGAATCTCAGCTTCATCTCAGTGTCACCGAGGTAGGAAACACAAAGAAAATCCTAGAATCATAAATAGCTAAAATTTGCTCTATACTATGCCTTGAAATTAACTGAAGGTTGAATACAGTGGGTAAGGTGCTCACATTGCATGCAGTCCACCTGGGTTCAATCCCTGGCACCCCAGCACTCCATATGAACTTCTCAGCCCACCAGGAGTGAACCCTGAGCATAAAACCAAGAATAAACCCTGAGAATCACCATTGTTTGGCACATGTCACAATTCTAAAAACCCCTTTGCTAACAATTTTCATATAATCCTCACATATCAACTTCACAGATAAGAAAACTGAAACTCAGAAGAGCTTTTTAGTGGGGGGGTGGAGGGGTAGGGGGCAAGATCACACACTTGTGAACTATAGGGTCAGGATTCTAAGTCAGTGGATCAACACACTTGATTTCCTACCAATTTGTTGCCAAAGAACCTGCCTCCACCACTTTGTCACAGCTAACCCGGAGGTACAGCAAATGTACTAAGGGATGAGGTGAGAACAGACCACTGTGTAATTGCTCTGTGAGAATGAGTGCTGCAGAAAGGAAGGGCCTTCAACAACCACGTTATTAAAACAGGCAATGGTGCCAATGAAAGGGAGTTCAGGGAAATCTTGTTAACTTGGAAAATTCTGGGAATCATTTAGTTTTGTGCAAGCCAAATCAAATTTTAAAACAAGAAAATACTTTGATGGAATTATTTCATCAACTTGAAATGACTCCAAGTAATTTGGATTTTGTGATTAAGTTTCAAAAGACTCCCAAGCAATAACAGGACCATGTCTGAGGATGCCCTCACAGTTGAGAGAACTCTGTCCTCATCCTGCTCCCCTCCGTCATGTCCCTCTATGCCCACCACTATGAAGTGGCTTTCACACCCTGATCTACCAGTTCATTTAAGCCTCCTTTGCCCTGGTCACACATTTCCATAAAATGCACCCCTCTCCCGCCACCGCCAACCATCCCACCCCCACCCTCACCCCCAGTTCTGACTCTTATTTGCACCCTTATTAAACACCTCTTCATCTTTCAGGGTCCTGCTCAAAGTAACTTCCGCTGGCAGAACATTCCAGTGTCTTCAGATTAACTACACTCTCGGGGCTATCACAGTATTGCTGGATTTCTTAGCTTTAGGTTGACTTATTTATATTGATTCACTTTTGGTTTTACACATAGCATAGTATAACACTGTACTATCCAACATGGATTGGTGGATAGAGAAGATGTGTATATATGCACAGTAAGATACTTTTAATTCACATTTTAAAAGATAAAATCTTTCCACTTATGACCCTATGGATGGGACTTGAGAGGATTGTGCCAAGTGAAATGAATCAGAAGGAGAAAGACAAAAATACCTAGCAATTTTACTTATTTGTAGAATATAAAAATAAAATTAAAAACCCTTAGACTGAAAAGAGAATGTGGTTATCATAGGGAAGGGAAGGGTTGGAACAAAGAAAGGAGGCTGATTGGATTAGTGGGAAACGGCTAGTGGAAAGAGAGGGTAGGGTACTTACCTTGCACGTGGCCAAACTGGGTTTATCCCTAGGACTATATATGGTTCTCCGATTCCACCAGGAGGGATCCCTGAGTTCAGAGTTCTGAACACCATGGGTGTGGTCCCCAAAATAAGGGGGCCTTTCATACACCCCAAAATATGTAGAAATCCATTTTATTACATTCTCAAATTTTGGCAATATTTCTGAAACTTTAGTGTATGGTATGAAGTGTAGCTCTAATAAATTAGTGAATTAATAAACATGAGTGAGATGAAAAGTGTGGAGAAAAAGAGATAGGTAAGGCACTTCTCTTGCGTGTAACAGACCTGGGTTCTATCTAAGTACCACATATGGTCTGCCTTGAACCCTGTCAGGAATGATCCCGATTGTAAAGAGCCAGGAATAATCCCTGGCTCTGCCCAGTGTGGTTTAAGAAACAAAGATAAAGTTTTTAAAAGATGAGTGAATGAACAACTCATAGATTAGATAAACATCCAAAAATCACATACAAAAAACTAAATCATAAACCAGGACTCAGGAGGCTAGGCACTCGGACGGACATTGGAGGGTACTTTTTGTGTCAGTTTTCCAGGAAGCTTCCCAATCCGGACTGGCCCGAAGAGCTCAGCCACTCTGCTTTGCTCCGTAGCCATTCATTTAAACACTGTCATTCATCCTACACATACAAATACATCCTAACTTAGTCTCCTAACCACACAAAAGCACACAGGTAGCAACCCCAAATGGCACAGGTCATGATGGTAAAACAACTCAGAAATCCACCAGGCTTAGTGAGTAGAAGCTAGGCCAGGTGACTCAACAAGTAATAATGAGCTATCTAACCTCTCTGATAAGGAATTTAGAATGGAATTGTTAGGGATGCATAAGGAGCTCAAAGAAACCATGGAATGCACCACCAATAAAATACAGGAGGATGTGAGAGCAGAATTGAGGAAAATGCAAATGAAAATACAAGCAGAAATGACAAACCTGAAAAACATGGCAGATAAAATGAAAAACTCACTGGAAGGCCTCACCAGCAGAGTAACAGCTGCTGAGGACAAAATCAGTGAACTCCAAGACGAGGTACAGACTACAGCAGAAGATGGAAAAGACCCTCAAAATAAACCAACAGATGACAAGAGAAAAATCAGAATGATGCCAAGAGAAACAACATATGAATCACTGGAGTCCTAGAGGGGGAGGATGAACTAGTACCAAGAATTCAAGGCTATAGAACAGACTCATGCTAATCAATATGGTAGCCAGCCACATGGGTTTTTATGCACTTAAAAGGAGCAGTCTGAATTGATGTGTGTTCTATAATATCTGGTAAGTATAAAATACATACCAGATTATAGACATTGTATAAAAATTAGGAAGATAAAATAATGTACTAATAACTTTCAAAATCTATCTCCTATTTTAGATAACAACATTTCAGATACATTTGGTTAAACAACGTATTGTTAAAATAAATTTTACCTGATTCTTTTCACCTTGTTATTGTGGCTACTAGATAATATACAATTATAAATATGGCTTGCACTAAATAATTTTTTGGACAGCATAGAAATACAGGGAAAATGTTGTCTTAGATTTTAAAACTGAAGTTGAAAAACAGGTCCAGCTTTCACATTTGCCTGCTCTGAATGCAAACCAACCACTTCTTTATAATGTCATGAAACTAAATGAAAAAGTATGAGGACATTATGCTGTATAGCCGACAACTTAGAAAAATTAGACCTCACACAAACTGCTCCATAAAGAACTTAATAAGATTCTAGAGAAGTGGAAAATTTTGTATTGTTCTGTAATATTAAACAGATTCCTTTCTAAAATAAGACCGTCAGGTGAGAAAGACATGTGGAAGGCAACCACTACACCGAAATGACATTTTCTGTCAGAGTCCTAATGATCTGGTGCCCTATATCAGCTTGTATCATTTCTACAGTCCTGAGGCTACTCTATTTCATGCAGTCTACTTCTGACTGAAAATTATTTCTCGTGTCACCCTAATGACACCAAGACCCATGGGGCCCAGGTCTAGAGAACTATTATGGCCAAAGAAAGTGGCCAAAAAAGTAATTTTGAACTAATTTCAGTAGTCCATTGGTATCAACTACTGTGGACAATTTTTTTGTCCACATCAGTACTTAAAAATAGCCTTTCCCTCACAACCTGCGGCTTCTCTCACATCCTGGACATCCCACTCCATAGAAAATTGCCTTTCATGGTTGGCTTGTCTAGCTGTCTCTGACTGTTAACATGACTGTGGGTCTCAAAAGCCATGAGAACAAGGGCTCTCCCAAGGCACCATTTCTTCATGTTTCCACAGGAAGTTGACATTGGGTGCCCCATCTAAACCCACAGAAGCCAGGAGCTAAAGGGTCTCTGTGCAGCTAAAGGGTCAGCTCGGAAACGCTACACATCATCATCATAAACACTAACACTGTGATAGCCGTGTAACCTAAAAGATAATATAATCAATGTCAAAATGAAAATAAATTTTTAAATGTTTTTGCATAAAAACAAATGCGTACGGGATGGTACAAGAGCATACCTTGAATCATTTTGACCCAGGAGAAACTGAGGCTGTATCAGACCTTGCATGATGGATGGATTTTACAAGTCAGGAAACACCTTCAATATTCTATATTAACTAGGAAACAGGGCTTCTTCAAATCACTGTGATTTATATACACAGTAGGTTTTCATAAATAACACAAAGGATCCTTCAATAACAAAGAACTCTGAATAAACTATTTTGGGGAGCAGGGTCTGAAATGCCACAATAGGCACTGGCAGAGAATAAGGTTTTTCCATTCTTATCTGATTGAAATATTATAACAGAAATTTTATAGTCAATTGACTATTCAAGAGCTGCCTTTCAAACACTCTAGCATCATGTAACTTCCTCTCTAAACACAGATTCCTTGGGGCTGGAGAGATAATACAGCAGGTAAGGTGCTTGTCTTGCACTTAAGAGATCAGGGGTCAATCCCTGGCACCACATAAGGTTCTCTGAGCACTGCCCAGAGAAATCCCTGTGCACAGAGCCAGGAATAAGCCCTGAGCATATTAGATTCCGAACTTAATATGATTCCTAACGTATTCCTAACTAAATAGATTCCTACCTTATTATGTCTCTCACGCTATCTCTGCTTCCAACCCCCAGGACCTACAATCACTCAACTCTCCTAACCCACCCCCTCCCTTTTCCATTCCTTGTTCTTCCTCAGAGACAAATATTTCAAGCACTGCTACAGCACTTGGACCTTGCTCATACTTAGCCTCTGTCACAGCCGCTGTGCAAGTCCATCCCCTCTTCTCCAGCCCAATTCCTCAGTTCCCTGCCACCCACCCAGGGCATTCTGCACAGAGCAGCCATGGCAAATGCAAGCTGTCCAATCAACTATTTCCAAGCCTCTGCTCAGTGATTCTCTTTTTCTTTTCTTTCTCTTTCTTATTTTCCTTCTTTCTCTTTCTCTTTTTCTCTCTCTTTGTGTGTGTGTGTGCACGCGTGCACATGCATGATACTGGGAATTAAACCCACAATCTCATACACATGAGTTTTTCCAGCTGCACTTCCAGCCCCTCATTTTCATTTCTTGTCTGTATCCTGACAACAGTTCTTCCTCAGCATCCTTGACAGAACTCTCTCCCTAGGACCCAGTTTCACACTTCATCATATAAGACAGAGATGCTGTACAAATTCTCTCTTGCTTTCTTTCCATATTACATGAGGAGCTGGTAACCTTCATCCTCCCTCTTGGTATGTGTGTATGAATAAATATGTAAGCACATATACATGCACAAAAAAACACATCCCACTATACCAAACACAAACACACACACATTTATACACATACACCAAAAAACTCACATCTACTATATATATATATATATATACATATATATATGTATATATATATATCACACACGCATACACACACAAAAAGTTACTGCGCATCTTGAATTCCTGTTTTCCCATCTTTGACTTTTTGCACTCATGCTTGATATCAACATTTCTCTAAAATTATATTCACTGCAGTCCTAATCCCTACAGCCAAAATCTGGAAACAACCCAAGTGTCCAAGAACAGATGACTGGACAAAAAAAAAAAAAAACCCTATGTAGTATATGTATACATACAATGGAGTACTACTCAAATCTTCAAACAGACAAAATCTCTGTCTACATGGCTGGAATTGGAAGATCTCACGCTGAGTGAAGTCAGCCAGAAGAAGAGATACAAATACAGAATGATCTCTTCCATGTGGGATTTAAATTAGCACAGGAAGGGAAAAACAAATGGCCAAAGGCAACAGAATCTAGTTATAGAACAGACCATTCTAATTTACAGAAATGGGCTTCCTATGGCAGGGAGAGGGTGGAGTGGTGGTGGTGAGGGACCCCGAGACAATGGTGGAAGGAAGTAGTCACTCTGATGGAGGGTTGGGGTTGGAATTTGCATGAAACATAACCCTACCCTTAACCATATTGCAAATCATAGCGACTAAATTTTTAAATAAGATTTTTTAAAGAATCCAACCCCATCAAAAACTGGGGAGAAGAAATGAACAGAAATTTCCTCAAAGAAGAAATACAAATGCAATAGGTACAATGGAAAATGCTTTACATCACTAATCTTCAAAGAGATGCAACTCAAAAACAATGATATCATCTCACACCACAGAGACTGGCACACATCAAAAAAGAACAAGAACAACCAGTGCTGGCACAGATGCAGGAAGAAGGGACTCTCATTAGTTGTTGCTGAAAATGCCAGCTGGTCCAGCCCTTTTGGAAAATAATATGGTCATTTCTCAAAAAACTAAAAAGCTTCCATGTGACCCAGCAATACCACTTCTGGGAATATACCCTGGGAGCCCAAAATGCAAAGCAGAAATGCCATTATACCTCTATATTCATTGCAGCACTATTCACAATATCCAGAATGTGGAAAAACCTAAGTGCCCAAGAATAGATGACTGGATAAAGAAACTATGATACATCTACACAATGGAATACTACACAGCCATTGGGGAATATGAAGTTATGAAATTTACTAATAAATGAATGGACATGGAGAGTATCATGCTGAATGAAATAAGTCAGAAGGACAGGGACAGACATAGAATAAATGCACTCATTTGTGGGATAAAAAACAAAACATAGTATGAGACTAATATCCAAGGACAGTAGAAACAAGGGCCAGGAGAACTGGTACACTGTTAGAAGATTGTCACAAGTAGAGGGGGGCAGTTAGGACAGAGAAGGGACCACTATGACAATGAGATTGGGAAATTACCACTCTGAACAAGAATTGAGTGCTGGAAGTAGGTAAAGGGATATAGGTGATAACTTGTCAGTACCTGTATTACAAACCATAATGCCCAGAAGAAGATGGAAAGAGAGTTGTGGGGGAATGCCTGCCATAAAGGCAGGCTGGGGCAGGGATAGGGGATAAGGATGGTGGCAGTAAGGAAACTGGGGACATTGGTGGTGGAAAATAATACACTGATGAAGGGATGGGTATTGGAGCATCCTATGACTGAAACACAATCATGAACAACTTTGTAACTATCTCATAGTGATTCTATTTTTAAAAAAATTTAAGAAAAAAACATTAAAACAAATTTTTTAATGTTTACCAAAGATTGGAAGAGGTCATTCCATATCACTAGACAATGAGAAAGGTGTTTCCATACGATTTTATATTGGGATCAGAGACATAGATCAAGTGGTAAAATGTATGCCTAGTATGTGCAAGGAGACCCCTAGTTCAATCTCTGGCATGGCATAACCCCCTGAGCACTCCTGAGGGTGTATGCTTAATGGCCATGAAGCACTGCTGGGTGCAACTCTGGTGACCCCATAGCACCTCTGGACCCAAGGACCAAACTGCCAGTTAATGGTGATACCATTAATCTAAGTATCACCAGGTCTCCCAGCACTACTGAGAATGATTTTTATTAAAAATAAATAAATGATATAGACAAATGAGTTCAGAGATAAAGGCAAATTGAATCATTATTGAAAAGGTTAAGAAAAACTATCACTTCATAAAGAGAAAGTAAAGTGAAATTTATCAGCTACACAGGTGGGGTTGGGGGCTGGGGGGTGGGGGGAGGTATACTGTGATTCTTAGTGGTGGAATATGTGCACTGGTGAAGGGATGGGTGTTCAAGCATTGTATAACTGAGACTTAAGCCTGAAAGCTTTGTAACTTTCCACATGGTGATTCAATTAAAGAAAAACTATCACAGATATGATTGTGTACCTAGAGAGCCCCGCAAGTTAACTGCAAAGCTGCTTAGAATTATAAGTTAGATGGGGCTGGAGCGATAGCACAGTGGGTACGGAGTTTGCCTTGCACATGGCCGACCTGGGTTCAATCCCCAGCATCCCATGTAGTCCACTGAGCACTGCCAGGAATAATTCCTGAGTGCAAAACCATGAGTAACCCCTGTGCATCACCGGGTGTGACCCAAAAAGAAAAAAAAAGAATTATAAGTTAGATAAAAATAAGAATGTGAAAATCACTCAAGTTTCCAATATCCCAGCAGTAACCAGTTAGAACACCCAAGAGAAGTAAGAAATTGTTTTCTCCATAATTGATGTGCCCCACCAGAGACATATCAGGAAAAGAAAAAAATGGGATGAGAGAAGAAAAAAAAATGGAAAGAATCAAACAAACTTTGATTCTCCTCCTTTGATCTTGAGTTGGTCTTTTAGAAAGTCTCATGAATTTACTTCTTCCTCCTCATCTCCAGTACCTCATCTTTATAATATCCTAGAACAAGGACCCAAATTATGCCTATCTCTCTATGGTTCTTTCAGTACCATCCCTTGACCCCCAAGTCCTCCTCAGTCTTCTTCCTCATTACCGTGTCATGTCCTGCAGAACACAGGCCAGCAAGAGGAATGGATTCTCTTCTCACCACAGACAGCTTAAGTCAACTCTACCATTGCTTATCATTGTAATCTTGACCATATTACTTAATCACTTCCTCGTTGACAAAAGAAGACCCCACAATAAATAAAATTATTGTGATAATTGTAAACAATACATAATATATGTATCAAAGGATGAGATGCGCAACAATGCAATAGACACCCTAGTTCTATCACAATTCCAAAGGGCATAGCAATCAGGATCAAGGTCAAGAGGCAATAATTGTCCACCCAAAGAATCTTAGTGCCAAGGTTTGGCCTCAAAGGCCATACAATGGTACCCCACATAGAATAACCAAAGGTTCTCCCCCAACACAAAATACTCTGCTCTGTGGCTCTGCTCCTCAATTTCATCCAAGTTCAAGTTATATATTCAAGAGTATATACAGCCCACCTCAATGTTGACTACTCATCTTTCCTCAGCCTCCATTGCCCTTTTCAAGTATGCTTTCTGCAAGAAACTTTTTACTTGCCTTATCAGCACGCTTCCCTGCTACCTTTTCTGAGCCAAAACAACCCCTACTATATGCAGCTAGCTCCGGCTACCCATTGTGCTTGCTCTGCTTCAGATCTTTGAGGAATATTTTTCCTTGATCCTCACACACATTCCGTGAGAGGGTACCACACACTTCACCCCTTTATGGCTAATGTCACTGAGGCTTAGAGAGAGTGAGTTGTATTCCCTAGGCTGTTGAAGTGCCACAAGTAAAACCAGGGTTCCAAATTAGATCATCCTGAGTTATTGCAATAAGTCAAAATAACCTAACTGATCACAGTCTTTGTCCTTGATAAAGCCAGTTCTTTGTTTTTTTGTTTAGTCCATTGGTTTGTATTTGGGTTTTTCATTTTGATTTTGAATATCCAGTAGTGCTCAGTGACCACTCCTGGTGGGGTTTGGGGACCATCTGTGGTGCCAGGGTCAACTGAATGCAAGGCAAGTGCCTTATCTACTGTACTATCTCTCCAGCCCAAGAGAGTCAATTCTTACTAGTTCTTATCACTTTGACTCAAAAAGCTATTTTAAACAACAAGCACTATAATCTATCCCTCCTAGACACAGCCTTTCCTGCAGTGGTCACCCACTATTGTCATTTTCCAGCATAATGTTATTATGCTTGATTGAGTATTGTTCAGTAAGTAGAACTATAAAGTAATGGCCTGGGTTGTCATATAATGTTTGGAGAGACCATTTTCACACCATTCCACATGGACCTTAGGAATCCTCCCAAATAGAATATACATTTCTTCCTTGAAAGGATCGTGCTTTGTATTCTTTTGTGTCTTTCAGATCTCTGCAGACATTATAGTCCCTCCACTACCCCCAAATACCTTTTGGTTCATCGCTGGCTTTCCTGAGCAGGCACTCTTAACTGGGGGAAAGCAGGTTCCCAGAGACAAGCAAGACCAAGGAGTGTTAGAGGGAAGGACGTCCTGTTATCATTTCGGGACAGGCAGCAAACTGGGTCCCTATTTGCATCAGGAAAAGAAAAATGCTTCCACTTGTCAAGAGGTGAAAGCAAACTGGGTTTGATGGCATCAACATAATGCTTAATAGGCTACACATTTGGCATCTGTTTCAGAGATGACTGTGTCAGGAACTCAGAAAAGGTCTCCAGGGCATATAGGCAGCTTTCAGTCTGTTTCCTACACATTAAATAAACTCTGGGTAGAGAATATACATTTTTAAATGCATGAAACAGGAGCCAGGCCTGACACCCATCTATCAGAGCTACTTTAAGGATAGTAAAATCAGTTGCTGCCATTATAAGGAATGGGAACTTGATGACCCACTGGAGATTCCTTCTAACCTAAATGCTTCTATAAATCCCCCTAAAATCATAAAAAAAATCAGATTAAGGATTCATGGAGGTGTTTGCACTATAAATACAAATTAATTTTTGCTCCAGTTGCAATTTTTTTATACTTGTAAAAAGTCCCTCCAACTCTGAGATATTGCTGGGTGTAAGAGCAACAGAAATGCTAAAGATAGCTAGGACTCCCTAGGTTCTGATTGGCAACTATTTTCCTCTAATTTTGCAAATAAACCTGCATCCTGAAATAAGCTGAATTGAATCTTGCTGCTGTCCAAAACCATTTATCACTGAAAATCTGTTTTGTTTGGGGAGTAAGATATAATTGTATACAGATTCAATAAGAACCTAAATGTTCCACTGAGAAATTCCTTATTGAAAATATTTTGTCTGGGACTCTAAGTAACCTATATATTTCCACTTTCAGTTACTATTCATTCATATGATTACTACTCTCACTAAAAGAAAAAGTCCTGTTTAACCATTAACCACTGCTCTTTTATCTATTTTTAATTTGACTAATTTTTTTAATTTTTAAATTTTTATTTTATTAAAGCACGATGAATTACAAAGTTATTCATAGTTTTTGACATACAGCTCGAATAATTTCTGAGAGCAGAAACTCTTACTATTCTGCTTCTCATTGGTACTGTGAAATTTAATTTAAACTGACCCTAAAAACAGAAAGAAAATGAATTGTCTTTTTTTTAACATCCCTTTCCTATTAGAGCTCAATAACTAGAAAAAATAGTAGATAACATGATAGGGGGAGGGTCTTAAGTGGGACTTAGGGGGACTTGGGGACACTTCCTGCAATACTCGGTTCCAGGGCCAGGTGGTTCAGTCAATGCTAGACTTGAGTATGCAGAGCTGTTCAGCCCTATGGAGATCATCAGAGCCACCCCAGAGAGCCTAGGGCTGTCCAAGGCCACCCCCACGTGGTACTTGAGGGAACCTACAGGGCTACACACAGAAGTGCTTGGGGCACCATGTGGTGACAGAACTCGGACTCTGGTCCCAGTCAGTGCATGCAAACTATACACTCCTGAGCATGAAGCTATCTCTCCAGCCCCGTAAGTAATATTTTTTAAAGATTAATTTATCAACTGAAGCATTTTTTTGATCTGTATATTTACTCTAATTCATCTGAAGTCAGAGGCCAAAAAGGAAATGAACACATGAATTGTGGATCATATTTCCAAATGCCTGCGGGTAAATATATATCCCTAAGGAAATATGCTGTTATGACATCACAGCTGTTTCTCCTATAAAAAGAACTATGTCCCGCAGCAAACTATAATTTCCCAAATAAAGGGAATAAAAGATTAAAGAAAAGAAGAACATGTCAGCAATAAAATCTAAGGATAGAGACCAGATGCCAGGCATATTAAAATACCATGAGACAAAGAATTAAAACAAGAAATCTTGTACTACTTGAATGCTTAAAAGCCAAGTATTTGCACTTAAACTCACCAAAAGAAAGAGATGGTGATGGATTACCGCAATAATAGCTGCATGATCCAAGGTCCCAGACAGTTCTCCTCCACATCTCCCTCACTCTGGGCCTGCCGTGTGACTTGCTTTTGTGAATGGGGCATTAACAAACAGGACACAAATGAAGGTTCAAAAAATGCTTGTACACTGAGGTTTGCCTGTTAGTTTATTTTTATTTTTGTTTGGGTCCACACTCACTGGTGCTCAGAAGCTACTCCCAGCTCAGTGCTCAGGAAGCATACAGTGCTGGGAATCAAACCTGGGCCTCACATATACACAACAAGCACATTAGCCCTCGGAGCTATCTCCTAGCCCAGGGTTTGTCCCTCTAGAACAAATCCTGAGATTGTCATCATGAGCATCAAACTGGTTATTGGTCATAACAAATGCATTGACTGCTGCCATCTTGACCAACCAGCTCCTAGCAGCCCACTTGGTCCTGCAGGAACATGAATGAGGCCAGGGAAGCCCAACAGAAAAGCCAGCCGGCTGAGCCCAGCCCAAACTACCAACTGATAGAATTATGACGTAATAAACGATTATCTTAAGCCACTTTGCCTCCGAATGGTTTTTATATACGGCAAAGACTATTGCTGACATCACGGAGACCATTTATAGTCACAGCAATTAATTTATGAGCAATTAATTTTTACTGCTTAGAAAGCCCATTTGTAAGCAAGTCCCCATAGAAGGAACAAGAGAGACTGCCCCAGGGATGAGTGAGTCTATGAAAGTTGTCCTGTGTTTGCATGTGAGATGCTGAGTTGTCAATCTACACACTTCTTAAACTGCAATTTTGGAGATCCTTCTAAAATCTGCATTCAAATACCATGATAATAACCATTAATATTTATTAAATGCCTATGTTGGCCTATACACCTGATAAAGATGATTTTGTTATAACTACACAAAAAGAGAGAAAGGAAGGGGGGAAAAGTGCCTGCCATAGAGGCAAGCTGGGGCAGGGAGATCGGGGATGGGGGATGGAGGTGGCTTGGTAGGGAAACTGGGGATGTTGGTGGTAGAAAAGATACACTAGTGAAGGGACAGGTGTTGGAACATTACATGACTGAAACCCAATCACAAGCAACTTTGTAACTGTGTATCTCATAGTGTTATTGATTCAATTTAAAAAAAATTTGTAACTCAGGTAAAAGTTTAGTAGAGGGGAGATGTAATAGCAATTGCATACTTAATAGCTATCAATTATTTGTTAATGAAACCTCTGGAATCAGTTGCTGGATTGCTGACGGTTTAAAATGCCTCGACCCTAACTCTCAGTACTAAGATGAAAACAGGAACAAGAAAAAGGAAGTCAATCCACACAGCCCCTGATTTCAAAATACAGCATCAACAGAGTCCTGTCAAAGATCCAGTCCAAGGCTTAGCCTGGGGCTCTTCGGGGTTGACTGAAATAACAAGTGTTTAAAGTAGACTCTGGTCTCTAACCAGAGCCAAACAGTTTTAAAAAAAAAAAAAACCCTAACACTTGCAGGGCTCTGAGGATTTGAGAAGTTACTAAACATTCAAAGGGAACAGTAAGAGTGAGATAAGATGGTGCGTCCTGACTGAACAGGTGAAATTTATGGAGCAAGAGTGAAGACACAGGTGGAGAAACTTAGTTACAATAAATGAGGCTGAACACAATCTTAAAAGTTTCAAACATCTTCATATGAAAATCCTGATATCTTAAAGGAAACCCTGGCTCCCAGGCGCCCTCCCCCCCCTCTCAACCCTGCCAGCAAAGACCTAGATATTTCCTCAGCGTCCATAAACAGCTGGTCATTTGCTCACCTGATCTGTTAAATGGAGTTTAAGAAAGTGAGAGCTTAAGCTACCATTTTAATTTTCTATTTCTCAGGGCCAGAATCAGTCCTATGGTATCTTGAAGGCTCAGGATAGATTTTATAGCTCCACTGTCACAGAGAGAAGAAAATAACTAATTGAGAACATTAAAGAAGCATTTGTTATGCTCCATAGACAATTCTAAATATTTCAACATGCTTTAACATCGTTCCCCCCAACAAGCCTATGAGAGGTACGATGAGGCCTTTGACCTCCGAAGGACACCAAGTTGTGAGCCGGTTAATTAGCCTACCCTGGGGTTCACCGTAAGTAGCAGAGCCAAGATTCAGCCTCTGGTCATCCAGCTCCAGGATCCAGAGGCTTGACATGTGGGCAACTGTCAGGACCTCCAGGCATTTCATACAAGGGAGGAAGCACGAATAAAGGAAGGTGCTTTCAGAAACGAGCCCTTCTGTCTCTAAAAGCAAGAACCCAGACAAAGGCCAAGTCCTCCTAGCTGAAGAGTAAAGCTAACTTGCCGCTTCATGGTCCTGTGGAGAAGCCCAGACGCTGCGCTGGCCTGGAGTTCCTGGACTATGCAGGCAGCTGACCTCCGGGGCCTGAGGCTTCTTTTCCGCCTGTAGCCAGGGCAATGTACCCAGGGCCTCAGTGGAGAAGCAGCCAGTGCCCACAGGGGCAACCCCTGCCCCACCCCCTTCACCACCACCACCCCCAGGCTCAGTGTCAGAGCCTGCGTTTCTCTGAAGGGACATTCAAGGGACATTCGCAGGGCTTGGATGATGGAGCCCCGCTGGAACGCCAGTGATACTGAGACTCTGCCTTAACAGTAGGCATCAGTCCCTTTCCTCCCCCTGGGGCTCCCCCTTCCCAGTTCCTGCTCCTGCCCCAGGCCAGCTTCCTGGAACCATCTTCCAAGGCACCAGCATAATTTTCTCAGGTTAGATTTACGGAACTCAAACTGGGACCCCCACAATCACTCAACCTTGTGCGGGGTTGGGGGTGGGGAATGCGGAGGCTCAAGTGATGGTACAGTGGGGAGGGCAATTGCCTTGCACAAGGCCAGTTGGGGGTCAGTCCCTAGAAGCCCGAACAGCCCCCAAGCCCTGAGCACAGAGGACCAGGAAGCAAGCCCCAAGCAGCGTTAGGTGTGGCCCCAAAACCAAAGCAAAATAAATCCAAAGTCTTATGCAGAGGCCCCTCTGCCCCCAAGTCTCCATACACAGCTGCGGCCTTTCTCATTCATCTGGGCAGGACCAAGTCCAAGGCACTCTCAGTAATTGTGATTGAGTAAATGCTGCCTGTGCCCTTTCTACCAATTCAGGGACGCACTTCTCTGTTGTGAAATGAAACTTCGGAGAGCCACTAGCAGCAGGGGGAAGGCCTCCTCACAAGGGCCCATCTCCCAAGGGCCAGGAATATTGTCCCATCGTTGGCAACCTGCCTCATGAGCTGAGGGAGAAGGCAGCTGGCATAGAGAAGGGATCACTAAGTCAAAGATGGTTGGAGGGATCGTTCGGGATGGAAGATGAGTGCTAAAAGTAGATACAGGACCAAACACGATGGCCTCTCAGTATCTGTATTGCAAATCATAATGCCCAAAAGGAGAGGGAGGGAGGAACGGAGGGGGGGGAGGAGAGAGAGAGAGAGAGAGAGTATGCGGAAATTGTCTGCCACAGAGGCAGAGGGAGGGTTGGGATGGGGGGAGGGCAGATACTGATGACATTGGTGGTGGAAGATGTGCACTGGTGGAGGGATGGGTGTTCGATCATTGTATGACTGAGACTCACACATGAAAGCTTTGTAACTGTATCTCACGGTAATTCCATTTAAAAAAGAAAGGGGGGACCTATTTCCGTTCAATCCACCCACTGCTGCCCCACAGGACACAGCCCGGCTTCCCACCCTTCTCCCCTCCTGGAGGAATCCGGGCTCACTCACCTCTGCCCCTCACTGCGGCTGCCGCCTCCTCCTCCGCCTCCTTCTCCCTTTGATGCTGGCACTCTGCTGCCCTCCCGTCACGGCCTCACAACAAATGACTGAGCAAAGACTGAAGCCAGTGGAGCTGGTGATGCCACGGCCTTCCTTCCAATCCTTCCCCGCCCCCTCCCCCCGCAGGCCTGGAAGGGGGAGGTTGCCAGTTTGTCTCCTGCGGTTCCAGAGTGGCTGGCAGATAGGTTTCCGGAAGGCAACACTCTTAAAAGCTGGAACTGCTTCAGGCTCCAAGTAGAGAACATTTTGAAAAAAAAAATCTACATTTTTGTTTGTGAAAAATTCAAGATTTAAAAAGTGGCATGATCCCACAGGGCTGTGTGTGGGATCCGCCGCATCCTGTCTGAGTCCCCCGCCCGTGCCTGGCCCGCTGACTCTGAGGCGCCGGCAATCCCGTTGACATTTGTGACTAATGTACAAAGTTCACTTTGCTCTTATTACTTGCCTGGCCCTGAGGGTGATTGTATTTGAGCTGACTATCCCCAGCTCGAGCACTTAGAAAAGACAAGGCCCAGCTGCTGAGAATGTTCCTTGTGTTTCTAAATGCCCCTGGCAAGGGACTGGAGCTTCCTCCTCTCGAGCAATCGAACCTTCTGCCATTATTAGGAGCGCAACTTGGTGACGATAATGACGAGGAAATGATACCCAGGTAATGGGCAGCATTTACTCGTGGCACATATGCCTGTCGAATCCTACAGAAGCTTGGGGTGGGGGAGAGTGGGGGACAAACCCAGCAGTGCTCAGAGGCCATTCCCGGTTCTATGCTCAGGAGTGAGCCCTGGGAACTTTAAGGACCATATGTGGTGGGGTGATTCTAAGATTTGGTGGAACCTTAATCCCTGTCCTAGCTCTTTGCCCTGGGATGCTTTTTTGTTTGTTTTAAAAAGTCATCACAGCTGGAGCAATTGCACAGTGGGTAGGGCATTTGCCTTGCACGCGGCCGACCCGGGTTCGATTCCCAGCATCCCATATGGTCCCCTGAGCACTGCCAGGAGTAATTCCTGAGTGCAGAGCCAGGAGTAACTCCTGAACATCACCGGGTGTGACCCAAAAAGAAAAAAAAAAGTCATCAATGCTGAGAAATTCAGAAGGGATGAAGAATATAGAAAGCAAAAGTAGAAAGGAGAGACCAGAGGAAATGCCTTTTAGGTAAGCTTGCATTCTCCTTGCTTCTTTAAAGGGGAAAGAGCCTTGTGGCAAGAGAAATTCTTGGGTCAGGGAGATGGATCAGAAGGTGGAAACTGCATGCTTTGTGTGTGGAGCCCTGTTCAATCCTGATATTGCAAACCAGTTTCCCCAATCTGGGAGCAATCCAACGGCACCTACCAAGCCGGGAGTAAGAGGTAAAATATCCTTCCCCTCTACATCTGAGAGCCAACTCTGCCAAGAATAGCTGCCTTCATCTCACCAATGATGCAAAAAGTCAGCTCAACTACCATTTTCATATGAATCCAGAGCCTGGCAAGAACTGAGTGGACCTCATGAATCAGCCTGCCTCTGCAAGCAGAAAGGGCACTGCCAGTTTGCATCAAGTTTATAGATCCATAAACCCACAGTAAATTCCAGCCTCATGCAAACTTAGAAGTTAATAACAAAAATGCCAAGGCAACAGGAAGAATCATTTCTTGACCTCTCAGAGTTCAAAGGCAGAACTTGAATGACTATGAGACAGTACCCCTGGCTGAAGAACCACCACCCTTCAAAACTAAATCAGTCGTGGAACAAATATTTACCTGTGAGCCTGAAACTAGGGGTGATCACCGAGACAGCCTTTTTGAAGTCTACGGCTTTTCTACCCAGAATCATTAAACACACAGGTACAATCATTTTGTTAATTATTTGTGTGATGAGGTATAGGAACATTTACCAGGAGACCCAACCACTAACCATGAACTAGTGGGCCCTAGAGGAAAAGGCGCTTAAGCTCAGGCTCCAGGGGTGGGTAGCCTTTGATGAAGCAGAGGTCCTAGTCTATGTTACTGAGCACTGAGTGCCTGGGATTGTACCTGGCATTGGATGAAGGGGTGAGGGGTCAAGTGCCTTTTTTCAAATTGCTCACAGTCTAGACAGGCACATGGGTTCCCATCCCACCTATTGCTGGGAAATGAGAGCTCTCTGCTTCTCCATGCCGCAGCTTAGATAGTCATTATTTTAAAAACTCTGCCCATTCAGAAGAAGTCAACCAAAAAAACTCCCTCACTGGAAATTATTTAGTTTTGAGTGCGGAGAATTTATTTAACCAGGTAATAAAACAGATGATATTGAGAAACTGTCAAATCAGTGTACCCGGGGCCAGAGAGATAGTTCAATGGGCTAAGTGTGCATGCTTGGCCTGCGGAGATGTGGGCTCGGTCCTCAGCACTGCATGGTCTCCAGAGCATCCCAGGAGCAACCCTGAGCACAGAAATTGGAATGCACCATTGATGGTGCCCACTCTGTCCACTCCCACCCCCACCAGCATAAATAAAAAATGGGAAAAGAGAATAAAAAGAAACAGTTTATAATCCAAGGATATACCCTCAAACTCTAGCAGGAAAACCTCAGGACAGACCCAGAGCAACCTAACCAGCCAAAAGAAGGCTGGTACTATTTTTGAGTTTTTTGTGGAGGTTAAGTATCGTAACTATACTTCACTGTCACTGTCACTGTCATCCCATTGCTCATCAATTTGCTTGAGCGGGCACCAGTAACATCTCCATTGTGAGACTTGTTTGTTACTGTTTTTGGCTATGGAGATTTCTCAAAAATAGTAAGAATGAGCCTCCAGATGATCCAGTGATTCTACTTCATGGCATATGCCCCCAATTCACAAAAAAAATTCACTCAAAAGAATGTATGTACACCTCTGTTCATTGCAGCATTTAGTACAAGAGCTGGACATGGAAACAACCCAAATATCCAATGACAGATGATTGGCTAAAGCTGCTGTGGCTTAATTACCCAATAGAAAACTATGCAGCTCTAAGGTGAAATTCTGCAGTTTGGTGCAACTTGGATGGCACTGGAGGGCCTTGGGTTAAGAGAAATAAGTCAGAGGAGAAGAACAAATATTGGATGATTTCACTTATTTATAGTGAATAGTGTATAAGCAGGATTAAATAGTGACAAACTTTGGCCTTGGATTATAAAACAGATTACCAAGTAGATAATAGTAAAGGTGAAAAAGGAACAGTGGCAGGGGTTTTGTGGAGGTTAAGTATCGTAACTATACTTCACTGTCACTGTCATCCTGTTGCTCATCGATTTGCTCGAGCGGGCACCAGTAACATCTCCATTGTGAGACCTGTTGTTACTGTTTTTGGCATATTGAATACGCCCCGGGGAGCTTGCCAGGCTCTGCCGTACGGGCGAGATACTCTCGGTAGCTTGCCAGGTTCTCTGAGAGGGGCAAAAGAGTCAAACCCGGGTCGGCCACATGCAAGGTGAATGCCCTACCACTGTGCTATCGCTCCAGCCCTGTAACTATACTTACATATATATAACAACAAGAAAAAAATTAACTGAAGTTTAAGTAAATTTCATCTAATAAACATAAAGAAATAAAAACAAAATAAATGATCAAAACACCTTCCACAAAGATCAGTTATCATGAAAAAAATCTAAAAATCGTGCCCCAGAAAATCAAGTACCTCGGAATCAGCTTAACCAAGGAAGCAAAAGACCTTTACAAAGAAAACTACAAAACGCTACTCCATGAAATCAAAGAGGACATGAGGAAATGGAAACATATACCCTGCTCGTGGATAGGGAGAATCAATGTTGTCAAAATGGCAATACTCCCTAAAGCATTATACAGATTCAATGCAATCCCTATAAGTATACCCACGACATTCTTCAAAGAAATGGATCAAGCAATCCTAAATTTCATATGGAATAACAAACGTCCAAGGATAGCTAAAACAATTCTTGGGAAAAAGATGATGGGAGGCATCACCCTCCCCAACCTCAATCTTTACTACAAAGCAGTAACAATTAAAACAGCATGGTACTGGAACAAAGGCAGAGCCGTAGACCAATGGAACAGGGTGGAATATCCCTACACACAACCCCAAAGGTATGATCATCTAATCTTTGATAAGGGAGCAAGAGATGTGAAGTGGAGCAAAGAAAGCCTCTTTAACAAATGGTGCTGGCACAACTGGACAACCACATGCAAAAAAATGGGTTTAGACCTTGACCTGACACCATGCACAAAAGTCAGATCAAAATGGATTAAAGACCTCAACATTAGACCACAAACCATAAGGTACATTGAAGACAAGGCCGGCAAAACCCTCCACGATATTGAAGATAAAGGTATCTTCAAAGGTGACACGGAACTAAGCAATCTAGTAAAAACAGAGATCAACAAATGGGACTACATTAAACTAAAAAGCTTCTGCACCGCAAGAGATACAGTGACCAGAATACAAAGACTATCCACAGAATGGGAAAGGATATTTACACAATACCCATCAGATAAGGGGTTGATATCAATGGTATATAAAGCACTGGTTGAACTCTACAAGAAGAAAACATCCAACCCCATCAAAAAATGGGGTGAAGAAATGAACAGAAACTTTACCAAGGAAGAAATACGAATGGCCAAAAGGCACATGAAAAAGTGCTCTGCATCACTAATCATCAGAGAGATGCAGATCAAAACAACCATGAGATACCACCTCACACCACAGAGACTAGCACACATCCAAAAGAACAAAAGCAACCTCTGTTGGAGAGGATGTGGGGAGAAAGGGACCCTTCTTCACTGCTGGTGGGAATGCCGACTGGTTCAGCCCTTCTGGAAAACAATTTGGACGATTCTCAAAAAATTAGATATTGAATTCCCATTTGACCCAGCAATACCACTGCTGGGAATATATCCCAGAGAGGCAAAAAAGTACAATCGAAACAACATCTGCACATGTATTTTCATTGCAGCACTGTTTACAATAGCCAGAATCTGGAAAAAACCCGAATGCCCCAGAACGGATGACTGGTTGAGAAAACTTTGGTACATCTATACAATGGAATACTATGCAGCTGTTAGAAAAAAGGAAGTCAAGAATTTTGTAGTTAAGTGGATGGGCACGAAAAGTTTCATGCTGAGTGAAATGAGTCAGAAAGAGAGAGACAGACATAGAAAGACTGCACTCATCTATGGTATATAGAATATCAGAGTGGGAGACTAATACCCAAGAACTGTAGAAATAAGTACCAGGAGGTTGACCCCATGGCTTCGAGGCTGGCCTCACGTTCCGGGGAAAGGGCAACTCAGAGAAGCGATCACCAACTACATTGTAGTCGAAGGCCATGTGGGGGAAGGGAGTTGCGGGCTGAATGAGGGCTAGAGACTGAGCACAGCGGCCACTCAACACCTTTATTGCAAACCACAACAGCTAATTAGAGAGAGAGAACCGAAGGGAATGCCCTGCCACAGTGGCAGGGTGGGTTGGGGGGGAGATGGGATTGGGGAGGGTGGGAGGGACGCTGGGTTTACGGGTGGTGGAGAATGGGCACTGGTGAAGGAATGGGTTCCCGAACTTTGTATGAGGGAAGTATAAGCACAAAAGTGTATAAATCTGTAACTGTACCCTCACGGTGATTCTGTAATTAAAAATAAATAAATTATTTTAAAAAAAAATCTAAAAAAGTAATAATAAAAGCATTGAAAGAGGAATATCAGTGGATTGGCTGTTAACAGATTAGTCCACCTTAAGAGAAAATAAAGAAAGTGAAGCTGAGAAAATGTCACACAAGGAATAAAAGGAAGAAATATGTAAAAAAGTAGCTAACAAATAAGGGAGAAAGAGTAAGCAAATCCAACATAACTAATACTAAGAGCTCAGAAGTAACAGGATAATTGAAGACTATCCAAAAAGACATGGAATACTCAAATTAATAAAATATGACTCCTACACACAATAGTGAAATTAAATTCATAACAAATGCATTATGCTAAAATCTCTAGAACACCAAAGACAGATATTCCAGCAAACAGGGAGAAAAAAGCAGCCAACTTTAAAAGGAGCAATAATAATTAGATAGCAATAATAATTAGATCCCAAAAATATAACTAGAAGTAGACACAAATGATTTCAAAGAGCAACTGAAAATAAGATTTTAAGACAATCATTTATGAGTAATGTCAAAAGAAAATCATTTTCAGATAAGCAAAGAAGATTGTTAGCCAGTTGCAGTTTTAAATATCATTATGAGGGCTGGAGAGATAGTGCAGTGCCTTGCACACAGCCAGCTGGGTTCAATCCCCAGCACCCTATATGGTCCTCTGAACTCCCCCAGAAGGACCCCTGAGCACAGAGCTAGGAGTACAGAAGTCTTGGCGTGTGGTTTAAAATACAAATTAAAAAAATCCTTAATTTAAGTAAATAAGATTAAGAAAATAATGGGTGTTTTAAAGGCTTATTTTCAAACAAGAACTAATTCTGAAATTATAGAAGAAGAACTAAGCTGAAATGAAAATACCACATAGCAAATCCTATGGAGAAGAACTAAGGAAATTGAAGAACATATCACGGTAACTGTTCATATTAGCAAACCACACTGAACACTAAGCTGAGCATTAATCTTAAGATCAAAAAAGAGCAGAATAACCCCAAAGGAAGAACAAAATAAAGCTAAAGCAGGCCATGAGAATGAACACAATGAATTCATATAAGATGAACGTACAATAGAGAAACTTGGCAAGACACAGAATGTGCTTCTTTTAAACCATCAAAGGGCCCATAATAAGAGGAAAGGCCAGGTAATAAAACATGGATTTTTTTTTTATTATTCCATGCACTGCACTCTGGAGCAGTGTGTTGGGATGTCTACCCTGCTGTGGACCAGCTGCAGGCAGGGTCTTGGCAAGAGACCTGTAGCCAATCATGCTGGCATCACACCCCCTCCGCTCCTGGAGGTCGAAGCCCAGTTCTCATACCCTAATTAGATACTCTAATCAGAGTATCACTCCACCCCCATGATCAAACTGGATCTTGTTCTTCCCATTTTACAGATAGGTAAAACTGAGATTTGCAGAATTTTTAGAATATTCCCAAAGTCATCAAATTATAATGTGTTGGCCGTGATTTAAGACCAGATCTTTGTGACTTCACTGTCTGGTTTCTCAAACATCATACATATTTATATATATTTCTCAACTATAATAGAACAGGAAAACTACAGTTAGTCACTCAGAATTGATGATATTCTGGAAAGCTCTCTACTATATTCAGACTTCAGTGCACATGTTTTTATAAAGTGCCCTTTAATTGTCTAAGTGGCCCTTTATCGTAAACAGGAGTTCCCACTCATACTAATTAATGGTAACCCACCCACCAACTAAGGCTGTGGACTTGAGAGCAGAGGAAGAAGGCTCAAAGAACTGGAGCACATGCTTGGCATGCAGGAGCCCTGGATTCAATCCCTAGCACCTCACATTCCTACAGTCCTCTGGGCACCACCCAGTGTGGTCAGAAGACAAAAACTAAAACCAAAAAAAGTGGACTTTGCCATTCAGAACAATAAGAACTGTACCACTGTAGCAGTGTCATCCTGTTGTTCATCGATTTGCTCGAGTGGGCACCAGTAACGTCTCCATTGTAAGACTTGTTACTGTTCTTGGCATATCGAATACACCACAGGGAGCTTGCCAGGCTCTGCCTTGTGGGCGAAATAATCTTGGTAGCTTGCCAGGCTCTCTGAGAGGGGTGGAGGAATCAAACCCTGGTCGGTTGCATGCAAGGCAAATGCCCTACCCGCTGTGCTATAGCTCCAGTCCAACAATAAGAACAATTGCTAATATTTATTAGGCATGTATATGTGCCAAACATAATGCTAAAGCTCTTTTATTAGCCCATAATACAGATTAAGAGGGGCTGGAGCCATAGCACAGCAGGTAGGGCATTTGCCTTGCACGCAGCCAACCCAGTTTCGATTCCCAGCATCCCATGTGGTCCCCTGAGCACCGCCAGGAGTAATCCCTGTACATTACTAGGTGTGACCCAAAATGGGGGAAAAAAAAACCATAATACAGATTAAGAAGCTCAGATGCAATGAAATTTGACTCTCAGCCATAAGTGGGCAGAGGCAGGATTCCAACACAGACCCTCGAGCACCAGAGATTACATTCTCAACCACACAAAATTCCTGGGACCCCACTTGCTTATCAACTGATTGGAGATGATAGTAGCCACCCCTGACCAGTATAGTGGAAATAACATAAGGCAAGGAAAGCCACCGGCTTAGCATCTGACAAGGTAATGATGGGAACTGGCACTTGCAAAGACAGTCTAAAACGGGGGCAGGGGTTCTAAACGTTCCCACCTGAAACAGTCACCATGACCAGAGCAGCCAGAAACACCTCAGAGTCACAGTGCAACTGATTCTCTGTTCATTTGTGGTGACCCTGCATTCAGAAACCTTTTGTTTATTTGTTTTTAATGTAGTCACTGTGAAATTACAGAGTTAATCATGACTGGGTTTCAGGCATACGGTGTTTCAACGCCAATTCCTTCAGCTGTGTCCTCTTCCTTCCACCAATGCCCGCCTCCAGTTGGCTGCCCACACACCAGTTTGCCCCTCCAAGGGGCACTTTTTTGGGTGGGTTTCATAGTCTACGTGACCTCCTCAATCCCATGGGGTCACAGCCCACGGTTTAAGAAGTTATTGTCAGCTAAAACACACTCCTGATTCTCAATGTACCCATATAATTTACTCCATAAAGTCCTTAAGGAATGTTGCTACTTCCCCCACCCACCCACCAGCACACCCCCACAAGTCTTCACATGGACAGATGATGTGTGCTTCGTCTGAAAGCTTAGTTTAAAAATCAAAATCATTGCATTTCATGCTGTGTGAAATATGAAGAAGGGTATTTCAAAGAATCTGACAAAAATGAAAAGAAGGGGCAGAAGCTAACGTTACTCAGTGCATCGAGTCTTAAACTTCATTCTTTGGAATTCTTAAAATATCAGTGATGGGAGCATAAAAGACCAATTAATCAGGCTGTTATTTCTCTGAATGTGAGTCACTGTTGCCATCTGCAGTTAGAAGCAGGACCTGCAGTACTACCCAGTCTGGCGGTAAGGCTTGGCTTGGAACAGACAGAGCTCCTGAGGGACGGGGTGGGTGCCACTGGGCCCAAAGGTCTGCTACCCAAGTGCAGAAAATGAGGGGATTACCTGCAAGATCAGCTCTTTTTCCACCACCTCTTCTGTCTTGCTGATGAGACGCTTCTGCAAAGTGTGGATTTTCTCTATCAGCTCAAAGGTACTGGGGTCGCTGGCCTATGAGAGAACAAAATGAAGCAGTTGAACCATGTTTCAAAGCACCAAGATTCCGGAGCAACACAATCACTGTTTAATCACAATCTACTGCCAACCTCCAGGCCCAACACAGAGAGAAACGCAGAAGCTCCCACAAAGCATAACAATGAGGATGGTCATCAAACCAGGTGGAAGTTCAGCTAATGGCTTGGCTTGTGGCTCTGGTTAAGCAATCAAGGGGAAAGGAGTACGCTTATTCCACGAGCAGGAATAGTATTGATGATGGCAACAATAACAGTGATGATAAATGCTGTGCAAGATCCCCGAAATTTCAACAGCATGCAAACACCACCCAACGCATCATCAAATCTGAACCATGTGACAGCCAGAATAGCTGCCAGTCTTTCACTTCGACAGATAAATCAACTAAGACTCAGAGGGTTGTTTCCTGCCCTGGTGGGAGGGACAGAGCTGTATGCAAATCCGTGTGTGCCTACTTAGTTGCTGAGCTCTGTAGGAGCCAAACAGGGTTCCCTCGTTCAGCACTGGGCCCGAGGTCCCCTTATACCTCCAGGGTATTCTAAGGGGGTCACAGTGAAAATCGAGTAGAATGGGGGCCACCACACAAGACTAAGGGGCTGATCAATAGGACAGAGACGGATCAAAGAGGTTGATAAGCTGGGCCCTAACTCATGCAGTTTCAGGGATCCGCTTTGGGGGGTCAGAGTGATGGTACAGGGTAGAGAGCTTGCATTGCCTGCAGCTGACCCAGGTTCAATTCCATTACTCCACCTGGGCCCCTGAGCCCATCAAGAGTGATCCTTGAGTGTAGAGCCAGGGGAAAGCCCTAAGCACAGCCAGGTGTGGCCAAAAACCCTAAATAAATAAATAAATAAATAAGGCGGGGGGGCGGGGGGGGAGGGAAGAATCCTTTTCTTTTGCTACTTGCCAACGAGAAAAGATTGATTTCAGTCCATGATGAAGAAAGTTTCTAGGATGTGGACTTCCGCTGAAAATTGTCAGCAGAACACGATCATGGCATTTAGCTTTCAGATGGAGTTATCAATCCGTAAAGCACTGATGCGCCCTCAGTAGCTATCTGTGTACCATTCAGGCAAGAGCGACAGTTATAAACTGATAATTTGTCCTCTAGACTTTGAGCCAAAGTGTCACTTCCAACTGTACTGACATTTTAAATTAATCTAGCAGCTAAATATTTTCAACGACCTCCCGTGTCTCTATCTTCCAATTTTTTAATAGAAATTGACGGGGAATTGGAAACTTTATAGATCTGCTTGGAAACACAAGGAATCAACTAATGTGGCAGTAAACGAATTTTAAACCTTCAGCCCCACTTCCCCAGACATATCCATATCGTTGTTAGTTTAGTAAACCGCACCACTCTTGGCATTTGAAGACAAATTAAGTGAGGCACCAAATGGGGATGGGGAGGGGAGAAGGTGGAGATCCCTTTGACTCCAACTTTGCTTAAGAAATCCTGAGCAGGGCTGGAGTGATAGCACAGCGGGGAGGGCGTTTGCCTTGCACGCGGCCGACCCGGGTTCGAATCCCAGCATCCCATATGGTCCCCCTGAGCACCGTCAGGGGTAATTCCTGAGTGCATGAGCCAGGAATGACCCCTGTGCATCGCCGGGTGTGACCCAAAAAGAAAAGAAAAAAAAAAAAAAAAAAAGAAATCCTGAGCAGTGCCAATTGATATCCATATATTGGGATTAGACTTGGCACACATTCACTTGGCAACACTGGATGTTGTTAAAATTCAGGCCTCGTGTTTACACAACGATTTATAATGCATTATCTTTAATGCTCTCTTCATTAAAAGGAAAAAAAGAAAATTGAAAAACAAAAGCCAGCTTGGCGGATTTTCTCCTTTGCCCTGTTCTTGTTTATGTCACTTACATAGATTCTCCCAGCACCCTCACTGTTATTTAGTCAGACCCCTTTCCACACTCACATGGCTGAGTGTCGCTTATACTTGACCATCCCCCCGCCCCCGAAATAAACAGGACTTATCTTTAGCTGCAATCTGCCATGCTAGTGGCATGGTCTAGTAGGAGAGTCAGAAAATATGAGGTCCATTATCTAACGCTTATCAATGGGACTCTGACCATGTCTCTAAATCCTAAGAAGCAAGGCTAGTTCACAAATACCCAACTTCCTGCCTGAAATAAAAGGATGCAGGGTCCAGCTGAAAAATGCTAAAGATGTTAGTAGCTGATGTATCTTGATGCGAAGAACAGCCCAGGGCTAAGAAAGAGTTGAAGGCTACTGGTCTGAGCGTTAGCTCCCTATACCAAAAAAATCAATGTTGGTGGGTGTAAAAAACTAAAGCTCGCCGAGGGGCGCATGCATTCTCGGGCTCTCCAGGCAGCTCTGTCTCACCACCCGCGTTCGGTGCTCTGGAACCGCAGTGTGTGGACTGGATCGGGACGGCCGGTAGCCAAGGACCGGAAGGGAAGAACGAGGACCAAGCTGGTTGCTGATTAGTTACCGTTTATTCAGTCTTCCATCTTTCTCATCTCCCGCACTCCCAACTCCGGCCTCTCTCTGGATCAACTGCCGCCTCTCTTGCTTCTCTCATCTCTCCTACTTGTCTCTCCCACCTTGCCCTCTAGGCTACACCCAGCCAGGTAGCAAAATCAACATAAGAAAGCCCTTCCTGAGGGCAGGGCATTCCAAAGCCCTTCCTGACTCTTAAGGTTTTTTTTCTTTCCTTAGTCCAAACACTTATTAACATCTTAATACTAGTTATTTTTGTATGGACATACATTGAGGTTTGCAAGGCAGCTCTCCTGGCAACATCTTGCCACAGACTCAGACCACAGCACTCAGGCCAGATTAATCACTCCTAACCCTAGCAGGGTCCAAATCTAGTTATCACTGTTTGGATCATGACAACATTTGTCCATGATCAAGCTCTTAACTTATAGCTAAGCATTAGGCACTTTGGCCAGGCCCATCTCGATGCCAGGGTAGCACACAACTCACCGCTTGCCCTGGGTCCATCTCGTCCCTCCTCGGGACCCTGCTTTGGGAATGCTAGGAAGTAAGGGCAGCTGAGACTTAGGTCAAGAGAACAGATGCCCTGGAGGAAAATATCATGTAGAGTCAAATGACTCCCAGGTTACAAAAGCATAGCATTTGCTAAGTCTTCCTGTGTCCATACAAAAAAGACATGGCTCTGAATAAACTATGCAAAGGACTCAAGGAGAAGAGAAAAACAATATTTGCAAGTCAACAGAACACTAAGAAAGAAGTTACAAATAAACACCGAGGAGTGGGAGCACTGTAACAGGAGTAACCCAATAAACCTAAACTACCCGAGGCTATGTTATCCTACAGGTGGGGAAGGTCAGTTCATAGTGATCATTGGATCTTTAGACACAAAAGATTTTGTCCAAGGTTTTTTCTAAAACAAAACCCCAGTAAGCCACCTGGTTCTGGAAGGATCCAATTTACCTTTGTCCTGCTTTCCATTTTAGGTGACACTTTGCATAGTATTAAATAAAACTGTGCTTCTTATTGTGCTTGAGGAAGAAAAGGAGCAGGAGAGATTTGGATGTGGGAGGAAGGTTCTGCCAGATGTTCCTTACCTCAAGCTTCCTCCATCTGTGCACATTCATGGGGTTCTCCAGTTCCTCCTCCAGGGCTCTGCAGCGTGTCCTCTCCTTCAAGAACTCTCTTTGCATGTGAAAAAGCTCCTGCCTGAATAAGATCAAACTTTGTTTTCCAAGAAATCCTTTGGCCACTTGAATATCCTATCCTTAAGTAGTTACATACACCGGCAGCTTTATATTAAAAATCTGAATTAGGGAGAGCTGGAGAGACTCCTCAATGGTGTGCACAGGATGCCTGGTGTCAATCCCCGGCATATCATGGTTCCCAAAGCCCCATCTGGAGCGACCGTCAAAGCACTAAAGAAGGAAGGGAGGAAGGGAGGAAGGGAGGAAGGGAGGAAGGGAGGAAGGGAGGAAGGGAGGAAGGGAGGGAGGGAGGAAGGAATGTTAGCCTCCTAATTTGAAGGTAATTCTTATAGGGGCTGGAGCAGGTAGGGCATTTGCCTTGCACACAGCCGACCCAGATTCGATTCCTCCGCCCCTCTTGGAGAGCCCGGCAAGCTACTGAGAGTATCCGGCCAGCACGGCAGAGCCTGGCAAGCTCCCTGTGGTGTATTCAATACGCCAAAAACAGTAACAACAAATCTCACAATGGAGACGTTACTGGTGCCCACTCAAGCAAATCAATGAGCAACGGGATGACAGTGATATAATTCTTACAGAGATCAAACTTTAGTTTTGCTTTAATAAACAGAAAGGGTCTGACCTGATTCAAAGAGCTGGAGCATTGTGCCCTGCAGGCAGGAATCCAAGGTTGGATGGATCTCCAGCACCACTCGGCTCTCCAAGCACCACTGGGTGTGACCAAAACAATGATAGAAGCCCCAGAGTTTCCGAATCATGATTCTGGATACCCACAGACTTTAAGACTAGGTGGCAAAGACAGTGGGGAGGGAATATGTGCAAGGTTCGCCGTGCTTTTGTCTTTCTGCCAACATCTCAACAGCAGTGCAAGAGAACTACCTGCATCTCACCACCGGGTCTGGCCCCTGTCCACAGGCTCTTGAGACCCATGTGCCAAGTCACCTGACACTAGTCACTGCGGCGTGGGTGCATGCCTATAGGTCCCCTATGTCTGTGTGCCTGCTGCTGCCCTGATTGGCCCTGGAATCATCTGAGGCACCTGGGGCACTTTGATCACACACCTTTCCAAGGGGAGCCGGCCTTAACTGGTCTAGCATTTGGGTTTCATACATTCAAAAGTTCTGCTGATCTTTCTAACGAACCACCAGAATAGAAAAACACTAAACAACTCTAATATTTTGTTGTTTTGTTTTGGGGTCACACCTGGCAGTGCTCAGATTTTACTCCTGACTCTAGGCTCAGGGATTACTCTTGGCCGGGTTCAGAGGACCATATTGGGTACCGGAGATTGAACACATATCTGGTGTGTGCCAGGCAAGTGCCCTACCCACTGGACTATCTCTCCAGTGCACAGTGACAGGTTATCTCATGCTCCATGACTATACAGAGGGCTGGCTCGGTCCAGAAGCACGAGTTCCAGCTCAAACTACTTGTAAAATCTATGGGAATCTCTAGCTAACAGTTAAGCTACTACAGTCATTCCCCAGGACCCTGTGAGCTCCTATGGAGAAGCTTTGTGGGGAGGTAGGGAAGAGGGAAACTCTTGCATTGACAGACACTGGTAAGGATATTATTATCTGTCCTCGTCTGCTCAAGTGTGCAGATTACTAATATAACCATCTCTTTTTACTTAATTGCTTCATTTAAACCAATAATACAACTTCCCCTCATTAGCAAGACAAACCATTAGAATTAACTGCATGGTGTTCACTCAACGGGGAGTTCGGAGCAAGCTGCTTAGAATTAAAAGCATATTTTTAACACTTCGATTTTCTAGAGTGTCATGGGAAAAGAAGAGTAAAAAGCATCAGCCACCTGGGTTGATGGCGTATTTTGTACTCATCTCTATATTGGGTACATGAAGTGTGTTTTCATCTTTGATTTTAACCACACATCTAGTGTACAAAGAAGTTAGATTATAGGACCGAGGTCAAACGGCTTGTAGGTGGCTAGACTGGTTGCTTGCATCAAGATATTGATTAAGTTCTCTTTCCATTGAAAAGAAAAGACAATCTATTATCAACAAACTCACAATATTTTTAGGAAGGGGTCATATATGGTCATTTGTTTTTATAAGAAAAATAACTCAGGCCTGACAAGTTTAGTGAGGGCCTTGGAGATCATTCAATAGCTACTTAGTATGAATCCATTTATCTTCAAAAAACCAATGGTGTTATCTCTGGGTAGTAAACTTGTGAGTCATTTTTTAACACCTGCTTTATATTTTTTCTGCATTTCCCACATTTTTTACAATGAATTTGGATTACTTGCATCATCTGAAATATGAGCAACTAAAAAAAAAAATATATTGATTTCTCGTTGATAGTGGCAACTTCCCCTGCCTGGATATACCCACTGCATCTAAAGAGCAAAAAGCTATCTTCCAAATTTTATTAATTGAAAAAGCTGACCCCTACAGCCTTGGTCCCAAGACAGTCACAGTTCCTTTTCATCTTCTGGTCTGCTGAGAATCGGGGAGCTAAAGAGTCAACACCAACCTTCTTCCTCCTCCTCCTGCAACTGCCTGTACAAAGCCTGGGGATCTTTCCCCAAGGGAAAGCAGCTCTTGTATAATGTAAGATTTAAAGAAGGAGGCACACGCAGCCGAAGTGAAAGCTGCAGGGAGATACACCAAAAGTGAGATATGAACTCTGACTGCCTTCTGAGGAAACAGAGTTTTCAAAGAGTGATAAAATCAAATTTGCCCCTTTTGATTCTGTGTGTAATTCCAGGAAAGAGATGTTTAAATGTTACTAGGATTAAATTTAAATATTGATGCTCCATCTAGTGCATGCCGCCTTATTAAAGAAATTCTAAAGCACCTGTTAAAATTGTTTTTTCTGAATTATAATGACTTTGGTTAGTGATTTGACTTTAGTTCTTTAAAAATCAGAATTAGGTTGTTGCTTTTTTAATAGGAATCACTTCAGGCAGAGATTGGGGTTAGGCCAGTGGTGCTGAGGAGTGGGGTGTGCAGGTGCTACACCTGGCAATACTGGGGGCCACTGGGGCCACACCCAGTGGTACTCAGGAACCAGGGTTTATACCTGAGGTACTGTGAGTTACACGTGAGGGGCTGGTGGGGGCAGGAAGTCAATGCCGGGTACCCAACCCAGAGACTGGCACATGTTTAATATGTGATCTACTGCTTAAGCTATCTGGTTCCCAGACTAAAATCCTTTTTGAAAGTCTCTTTGCACTTATTTACATTCCTCAAGAGTAAGTTAATGCATTTTTGTGAGATAGGATGAGTACAATGTACCCATTCTGAAACATGGAGATTCTGAAATATGAAAATTCTGAAAAATGAAAAATTGTAAAAATTTGTTGATAATGCCAATCACTATATCACTGTCATCCCACTGCTCATTGATTTGCTCGAGCAGGCACCAGTAACGTCTCCATTGTGAGACTTGTTGTGACTGTTTTTGGCATATCAAATACGCCACGGGTAGCTTGCCAGGTTCTTCTGAGCAAGTGGAATACTCTCAGTAACTTGCCGGACTCTCTAAGAGGGATGGAGGAATCAAACCTGGGTCGGCTGCATACAAGGCAAACGCCCTATCCACTGTGCTATGTGTTGGTGGTATAGTGGTGATAATGTCCATACACTTAAAAATGTTCTTTAGGATTTGATGAAGACTGTCAATGCCCAACAAGAGGAGCCAATATTCATTTCCAGAGCTCTGAGGAGGCACCCATTACCTTAGTTCATCAACATTGGCCACGCTTCTGGCAAGGATCCCCTTTTCTCGGCGAAGCTTCTTGATCTCGAGTTTGAGGATTCTCATGTCCTCCAACCTCTGATTATATTGGTTCTCACCCTTATTCAGCACAGACTGTTGGATCTTTATCTTCTCGTACAGCAAAGCTAACTCGTCATTGCGCCGAACAAGCTGAGACCCAAGGATATCTCTCTCACTGATGACCTAGAAAGAGAGAAAAGCAAATTCAAGTCCAGTAAGTCACTCTGGCAGCTGCAGCCATTGGTGCAGTATAAGTTCCCCTCTGCTGGGTGCCCAAGGCAGGACCCTGGAAGCAGACTTCAGACAACCAACACCAGAAGTGCCCTACAAGGTTGAAAACTCATTGGAAATGAAGATAGAAACAAAAAATACTCCATCCTTGTCATCATATTCCTCCCTCTCCTCCTCTACACCCCCTTCCTCCTCATCATCACCCAATGTTTGTTGGCTCATGGGTATTTGCTTCCCCGCCCCCAGCCATTTTTCTGGTTTGTTTTGGCTTGTTTGGGGGAACACCCAACTATTCTTGGGGCTTACTCCTGGCTCTGTGCTCAGGGATCTCTCCTGGCACCAGGAAACAAGCCCAGGTCAGCTGGGTGCAAGACAAATGCCCTATCCAGTGTACTATTGCTCCAGTCCTTCCAGCCCTTTTTGTTTGTTTGTTTGTTTGTTGGGTCATACCCGGCGATGCTCAGGGGTTACTCCTGGCTTTGCACTCAGGAATTACTCCTGGCAGTGCTCAGAGGACCATATGGGATTCTGGGAATCTGACCCAGGTTGGCCATGTGCAAGGTAAACGCCTTACCTGCTGTGCTATCGCTCCAGCCCTCCAGCCCATTTTTAAAAATAAATATTTATGTTTGAAGGCCTCTATAGTGGTTTAGCTCTTGCCAAGTGCTTCCACTCCTTACTGTTTTATGCTAGCCAACTGCTTTTTTTTTTAACCCGCCAAATCTCTGGAACTGTTTAAGTTTTTAAGTCTCCAATGAGGTAAGTGTAAATTATACTTGTGGGCAAGCAATTGTATTATACTAGAATGCAGTTAGGCTTCCTACAAACAAGTACTCTATTTTCTTGTTGACCTTCATGTCCCCAGTACCCAGAGGAGTGACAGACACATAGTAGGTACTTGAAAATACTTCCCAGAGGAGTGGAGTAAGTGAATAGTAAATAATCAACCACAGATTAATGCTGGACCAGTGGATTGAAAGGAAAAGCTGAAAGCAGGATGAGTGTGTGTTAGGGTTAGATCAAACACTTGTGTCTAAGGGGAGGTGTGCATGAGATATCCCTACCTGGTCCAGTTCCTTCTTCTGCCTCAGCCTCTCCCCATCAGCCTCAGCAATGATCCGCAAAAGTTTTCTCTCCTCAGATTCCTGCTTTTCAATGAAGTGTTTAGTCTCCAGGGCCTGCATTCTTAGCTTCTGCAGTTCAGCCTGGCAATGAGCAAAAGATACAGACAATTTCACCCTGTAACAGCCCAAACCAAGAGTGGGAGGCCCAGATTTAGATGCACAGTTGTGCTTCTTAAACCTTCTTCATATGTTTCACTTAACGGAGTTTCATCACTCTCAGAAGCAAGACAAGCTTTGTAGACACATGTGCATGCGTTGTAGACACACATACACACACACACACACAAAGGAGTAATGAACATTATGATAATAATGTTTATTCTATGAGCTGTGCCCTTTAGGGGTTTCCATCATTTTTCTATATATGTGCAGTAGGCAAGTCATTGTTATTCGGCAGCACTTTTCTTATCAACTAAACAGAAAGAGAATTCACAAAAAAGAGTGCAGAGGACACCGGGATGAGGGCAGCCGCAGGAGTGAAGCTCTATCTGAACCTATTCTTTGTAATGGTCCACCAGCATGTCAGACGAAAAAGGCAAAGCTCATTGTATGCAAATATGAAATTAATGAAGGTAACCATTAAATGTCTATATCCTATACAACAGCATGCTGGAACAGAAGAGATGTCCTGATACAGATGGTAGAGAGATTCTGCTCCTGGATGAAAGGATAAACTATGCAAGAATCCAAATACTAGATGCTGGCAACACTTATTCAGAATCTTAATTACTCCACAGACCATGAACTGATGTTACAAAGGGTCAGAGGACTGGGCTTGTCAGGCAGGTTTCCTGGGAAAGCACAGATCCCAAGGCTCTCGAAATCAGAAGAACATGGAGGAAGAGGTGATATAGATTATAAAAGTTTCAAGAAGAAAATTCCCCTCATCAAGGATACAATCACTGACATGCCACAAATATGTCTTTGGTCTCCAATAATATACCAGGCATGATCCTAGGCATTTTTATGACATTTTTCTCCCCATTTCATAAGCGCAATTACAGAGATGAACAAAAGGAGATTACCTCACCTCTTAGAAGTCACAGAATTGAGATTACAACCCAGCTCTTCTGATTCTGGAGCCAGTGGTCCCTCTGGTGTCATCACCCAATAGTTCAAAGTCAGATACAGAAGATGAGCATAACTTGAAGGATTTACCGTGCACTAGATGTGACAAATACGGAAATGCCAACTACTGTGGCTAAAAAGAACAAGGGAGGACACAGGAATGAGTTTCTCTTTCAGTCTGATGTTGGAATGGAAAAACTAGGCAGGGTCTTTGTCACTGACACATTTCTAAATGCAAGAAGTATGTGTAAGGGAAAGGGAACTCAACACACTAGCTTACTGAATAAAGGCACACTAACTATAAAGCTCCTTGTGTGTTCAACAGTCCGCAAAACTCCCGATGTGATTGGGTTGGAGTGTTAGATAGAGAATGGCAAGAGGGAAGGCTAGCAAAACCATTGAGTTGGATTGCAACAGGGCCTTGCAGGCCACACACTATACAGTATAAGCAATGGGGAATTATGCAAAGGGAGAGAACAATACGTCTTTGAGAGGACCCATGCCTAGAGGGAAAGGAGAAGTGCTACTACAGACTAGGTTAGCATAGAAGAAACAATCTGGAAGAGGAGCTCTACTGCCTCATGCCTGAGATCACAAAGGAGAGGACAAAACTTTTCAAAGGCTTGTAGTCAATCAATGATCATGAAAAGTTTTTTTCCTTCGAAGACACAATGGACCTCATCTCCATCCACCCAGAAACAGGACCAAAGTAACAGAAACCCCCATATTTGTAAGTGTCTATGAACCAAGTCAACTTTAGTTGAGATCTGCCTCTAACCCATAAAGACAAGAGTCATTAACTCCACACCTCATACCTACCCTAACAGCAGGAGATAACTGCACCTAGTAATAGATGTGTAATGTCAAAACTAAAGGCAGCCAGCTACTGTAAAGCCAAGGGCTTCTTTCATGACATTTTGTTTGTTCATTCATGAAATGTGTTTTGGTCTAGGGATAAGCAAAAAGAAATGCTTATCAATAAAATAGCTGGTCTAGTGTTTACCACTTTGGGGGATTGCCTGTTAGGAAAGAGAGTGAAGAGCCAGCCTTACTGTTTCTATAATCACTTAAGGTGATAGAGAAGACAGCAATGAAATACCTGTTTGTCTCATTCTTTCTTTAATAAAACTTTTATTTTCCCAGACGTGGGACACTCACTTGCCTGTTCCTAAGTGCCAAAAGCTGATCAGAATCCATCAGCACAACAAAATGAAACCTCTGTTATATTAAAATGCAATCAACGGTGTGTAAAAGTATCTGTCTGAAATGTAAAACCATCCATGCGTTTGGCATTGCTGAGTGGTTGTTTTTTTGCTCTCCCCCCTCCCCATAATCTATCAAAATTCTGAGTGGTCTCCTTATGTCATAAATTTATGGGCTGTAAACAAGATGTGGCATTAGACATTGGCAGCAAATGTTAACATCAACAAAATACCTTGGGTCTAATGCATTTAGCAGCTATAAATCTGAGCTGTCTTGCCCAGGAAAAGGTAGTAACAACTGCTCTGCTCCCAAAAGCCCATCAAAGCAGTGTTGTAGGTGGGACCCAAGATATTAGCATCTATCGAAGTGTGACTGACTGTAATATGATGGCATGCACACTCTTTAATCACTGCCCCCACAATTATACAGTCACGTGATATGGCTTGATGGAATATATATTATCTCACTTGGTGCAGCCATAAAACAAACCACAAGACCCACAATGGCAGGATACTGGCCCATCACCCAGAGGGACTTAAAGAAGTCACCTCTTTCCACCCAGCAACACAAACAGGGACTCCTGAACTTTCAGGTTTTTCTCCCTCTGTGCCTCTCTAGGACCATTTCCATCCATGTCATTCTAGAGCACCCAATAAGTGAAAAGGCCTGGAAGTCAGTTGCTAACATGATGCTATGCTCTGGACAGAGAGAATTTGTTGCTGAATTATTCACCAAGTATCAAAGGGCTGTCAGATTGATGTGGGATGATTGGGAAGTGACGAGCCAGACTCGGGGGCTTGTTAGGACTGGAAGGCAGACACTCCAAATGAGATGACTCCTTCAGTGCTGATGAAACAAGACAGGGACAGAATGGGTAGACGCGCACGCAGAGGCAGTGGCATCTACAAAGAACTATTGACATTCTGTCAGGACCATAATGTGCTGACAACGTCGAGAATCCTGAGGCGACAGCAGAGCCTTGCAGCAACGGAGAAGGGGAGAGAAATGTGGAAGGAGCAAGTTTTCCCTCCCGAGGGGGTTGACTGAGGCTGAGGATGATCTCTGATGGACAATTGTCTGTCTGCTTGGAGAAGTCAAAAATTAGGTTGCCCTGTCAAGAGGCATCTCACTGCATCCAAATCAGGTGAATCCTTGCAATTGCAGAAGGGCTCGTGTGTCTGCATACTTTATAGAACTTTCTATAATCAGCTAAATGTCTCTTGGAGTCAAGTCACTAGAAAATCTGTCCTTTCTACCACAGTTTCGATTGGCAAACTTTCTATGACAAAAGTCCAGAGACCCATGGGGAACATGACTCAAATTTGAGGCTAAAAAAAAGCCAAAAGGCTAGAACTCAAGAGTTGCACTATCATATTTTAAAATATATATATACATATATATATGTGTGTGTGTGTGTGTGTGTGTGTGTGTGTGTGTCCAGCAGAGGCTAGAGCAATAGTACAGTGGGTAGGGCACTTGCATTGCATGCAGCTGACCCAGACTCGATCACCAGCACCACACATGGTCCCCTGAGCCCTGCTAGGAGTATTTCCTGAGCACAGAGCCAGGGGTAACCCCTGAGTGTTGCCCAGTTTGGCCCAAAAACAAAACATAAGAATGTCAAATAGGCATATTGACAGGTCAAATATTCCCAGGAGAAGCATTGTTGCAAGTCTCCCCTAGGTGCCCCCAAATCATATATCAAGCAGGTGTCCTGTTCCTTCTCCTCATTCTTGCCTTTGTGGAAAACCGGTGGGAGCAGCACCCTATTTTCAGTCCTATGCAGTCATCTTCCTATAATCCATGACCAAGGCTGTCCAAACCTAGGCTTCCTCATCTAGATCTGAGAAGAAACCAAGAAGAAATCCTTTAATGGCCTTTTATGTCCGCCACCTGCCAACTCTACAGGCCCAGTATCAAATATCAGAGTTCTGCTGCCTTTCAGTTTATGTTGTTATTATATTTCTTTGGAGATATATGTGTATAGGTTGGCTGATGGAGGGTATAATTGAAATAAATATTAACTGAAGTAAAACTGCAAATTAGGAATAATACCTCTTCTGATATGATATTGCTTACTCTAAACCCAGACTTTAAAGCAGATGGCAATTAATTCTCCCTTGAACCCCATATATACTAGCAATATATCTTTTGAAGAGAAAATTACTCAGAAAAGTAAGAGGTGAGGTTCAGTGTAACCCTCTAAAAGGAATGTGAGATCTGTCAAGTTCCTGAATTGTCTTACATAGGTCCTGGAGGCTTATGGATGAAGAAACACTTACAGTAAGATTCTTCTGTAATTCATTCAGCAATTACACCCCAGTACACTATAAGAGCAAAATTAGAGGAAGCTGCCTTCTATACACCTAAACTGTAGAATAAGTAGGGGGAATAAAGCAGAGTTTTTCAGACCTTATAAAAAATATTTTATCCTTTCTCTTTTTGGGTAGACTTTCTTTTATAGGAGATTGGCGTATTGGATATGCCAAAAACAATAACAATAAGTCTCACATTGAGAGACGTTACTGGTGCCCACTCAAACAAATCGATGAACAACGGGATGACAGTGACAGTGACAGTGAGGAGATTGGGGTAAGTTAGGCCACACACAGGTGTGCTCAAGGCTTATGCCTGGCTCTGCACTCAGGGATCACCACAGGAAGTGCTGTGGTATGTATATGGTGCTGAAAATTGAACTGGGGACAAACAGCATCCAAGTCAGCACCTTACCTCCTCTACTATCTCTGTAAGATTTGTTGAGTATAGTTTTGTTTTGTTTTGTTTTGTTTTGTTTTGGAGCCACACCTAGTGGTGCTCAGGGCTTACTCTGATTCTGTGATCGGGAATCACTTTGGGTGGTGCACAGGAAACCATATGGAGTGCTGGTGACTGAACCCAGGTCAGCTGCATGCAAGACAAGCACCAAACCTGTTATACTCTTTTTCTGTCCCCCAGGTAAGTTAAGTTATTTTTTAAGTTAAGTTTTAATGCAGAATTTTCTGTCCTTTTTTATTGAACAAGCTGGGAGGGGAGTATGTCAGATAAATATATCAGTTATCATAGCATTTTTTTGCAAAAGAAATTTTGTTATATTTTAATCTTCCCTAGATCAAGTAATGTGCCTTAATATCATTTGATGCAGTAGTTCTACTTCCATGAAGACCTATCATTAAGCTGACAAACCCATTATTAAATTTAGAAAGAATATTTCCATCTTAGAATCAAGAGTTAGTATTAAACCTGCCCCCAAACAAAACAAAGCCAATTAATCTGAAATTTCCTGGCCAACACTAGTGAAATAATTTGTATAATACTATTCCACCTTCCCTTAAGACAGAGGTTCCCAAACATTTTTGGCCTGCTGTCCCCTTTCCAGAAAGATAAAATAAAGCTATTCAATAACCCCCAAAATATAGTAAGCCTTCCCAAAACCAACACACTTTTCCAGGTCAGCACTATCTTTGAAAACTAATAGGTAAAGAAACCACAATCTTCAAACACATTTTGAAAAGAGTTCCTACACATGGCTCATTAGCATCCATGAATATTCTGCACACGTATTTCCAAAATTAAAGTGACATCATTCTCTTAGCTCCTCTTTAAATCTTCGGTCAAAGAATCAAGAGAGAACTCTATTGGACTGATAGGAAAAGAAAAATACATTAGGTTTAGTGACTGGATAGTAAAACATATTTGGTTAAAGGAATTGAAGGGGCATTATTATTCGCTGTGTGCTGTTGGAAAGATTCTTTATATTACATTAGTAGATTCTAAATTCATAGACTTAAATGGGTATGTCTCAATAAAATAGAAAAAAAAAACACCTCAGAGGTAATTTATTGCAGAAGTGGCTACAAAGTTCCAAGACCCAGAGATGTAAGAAGGACTATTAATCTCACTGCGAGCAAACCAAGTGAACACAAAGTATGGTACCTGGTAATTTATGACAACACGGGCAGAAAAGGCACGTGCACAAGATGTATACAAAGATAAGGAGCAGAGGGACGAGTATCCTGTCTCAACTGCCTCACAGAAGACCCAAGGAGAGGGTAGAAGGGTGGGGTGTGGGCACAGGGTTGGATTTGGCTGGTGAAACTAAAAGGACTCTAGGGAACCTGCACGCTCCAGTGCTTCTTGGGTAGGGCTGTGTACCAGCAGTTCGCCCTTCCCCCAATGTGAAGGGAGTCTGCATGGGTGAGGTGGGCCCCTTCCCATGTCCATCTGAAACCACCACCTGCCTGGAGGCTTGGCCAGGAAGGGCGAGGCTCATCCTTCTCGCCCTCAGTCACTGTCCTCACCCTGTGTTGCCTTCAGCTAGCCTGGAGCCACCCTCAGGTGGAACAAACAGACTCTTGGCCATCATTTTTGTCATGAGGCTGAAACACTGAAGTACCTTCAGGGTTTCCTTTTCCTTCTCTATCCGCTGCTGTTCCAGATGTAGCTTCACGAGTGCTGACTCTTTCGAAGAGATTTCTTCTTTCAACTGGTCTACCTGGTGGGTCATAATCTTTAACTTTCTCTTCATTTCCGTTATCTCATCCTAACAAAATCAAAGGAGGCATGTTTGAAAGGGAATTAAATAGACATCGCCATCCTCAAGAGCTCATACATAGGCAAGAGCTTTTAAGGGAGAATTTTACAGCAAAGATCTCTTGACCAATAACAAGTGGACTACTCCTTTGTAACTTGGACCCACTGACCCTCAAAGCACTTTACAGCATCAACTCTTAATACTTTCATGAGGTACATATACAAAGCATTCATAGTGAATATCACACACACACGCATGCACACACACACACAAATCACACATACTTACACATTATTCCTAATTCATACACTTTATTCCTAATTTTAGCAGGCACAATCTGGAAAGACAACAAACATGATCACTGACATATTACAAAGCAGAGTCTGTAATTAGGTGACAGGAGACTGCTGCTCCCCTTTCTGTCACGGTCGTTGCGAGCCATTTTAAACAGCAGAAGCAGAAGTATGGTGATTCTATCTAATATTTAAAAACTGGGCCAGGATCCTCAAGTCCTATTATTTGTATCATTTCCATTTCAGACAACACGACGGTATGTATAAATTGTTGTTCCCTTGCTTGCAAGCACCATGAGATTTCTTTCTTGATTTATTCTAAATTCTGCCATTAGTATAGCAGACAGGAAGCATCAAAAAAGTCAATGCATAAATATTTTCTTTACCTGAGCCTCCACCAGATTTTTGCTATACAGATTTCTGTCTGACCTCACAGCTTCATAAAGGTTCTGCTGCTGTTTTAATTTAGTCTCTGATTCAGCGATTTTTTTCCTATAGTCAAAGATCTGCATTTCACGGACTTTTATGTCTTCCATGTTCATGAGGACCTGTAGGAGAAAGGGGGAGAAAAGTGCAGTTGGTTCAAACACCAATTTCCAGTTATGAATTCAGGACAAGAAATTTCTATCAAAGAAACCACCAGTCAGAAAAGCTGACCATAGTGCAATCACCAGGTAGTATGCAGTATATCAATGCAGCCCATTGATGAGCATCAATAAAACACATTTTATTGACACCGCCATTCAGCTGGTGTAGGAGGTGTGAGCACAGTTAAGTTGTGATCACAGCGTGGGGAGGGGGTGGAGAAAGAAATTCTTTCAGTTCTTAAAATCTCTCCTAATCACCCTATGCACCAAAAAGGCAAAGAAAAAGCCCGGCTTAAACAGATCTTAACACCAAGCATGAAGAAAGATAAGAGATAACTTAGCTCCTGTGCCACACTCATGGCTTTATGGAGTTGACCATGAGAAAGAAAAATGGCCTTTGAACACTGATAGCAATCATAACGCTGCCTTGCCAACATCAACCTCACTCCATCAGGGAAACTCAAAAGACCTCATAAAAATGCATTCTATTGTACACTAAAGGCTTTGAAGAAAGATGAGATATGAGAATAACAGTCTCCTTTCTGCAAGCAAGAAGAAGAACAGAGGCACAAAATTCCACCATCGACTCCTACACCCCTGCAAGCATCCTGCAAGCAGAAGTGACAAGATTCTCTCATAGCTGTGAAGACCCCAGACGACAATTTTTTTGAAAAAACAAACTTCCTTTAAAACTCCTTAAGAAGTGCTGGAGCGATAGCACAGCGGGTAGGGCGTTTGCCTTGCACTTGGCCAACCCGGGTTCGATTCCCAGCATCCCATATGGCCCCCTGAGCACCGCCAGGAGTAATTCCTCAGTGCAGAGAAAGGAGTAACCCCTGTGCAATGCCAGGTGTGACCCCCAAAAAAAATTTGTTTACCTCCTTAAGAAGAAAATTTTGAGCAATAAAATGGATCAATTGATTTTCTTAGACTTCCATTTAAGAAAGGGGTAATATTAAATTTTATTAAATGCCTTTTATCATAAATAGTTCTGTATAATTTTTTTCTTGGTGGTCTATTGCTTTATTATACTTGAAATCCTTTTGTTTATGTTTTGGGGTCACATCCAGGTGATGATGAGAGATGACTCCTGGCTCTGCACGCAGGAGTCACTCCTGGCAAACTCAGAGGACCATATGTGGTACCAGGGGTCAAACCCAGGTCGGCTGAGTGCAAGACAAGCGCCTAACCTGCTATACTATCTCTCTGGCCCCTGCTTTAAAATACTTGGCAACAAATGTTTCCTTTGAAAATTATTTTTTAATTTCTTTAGACATAGCCTCTCATGCCCTAATTTTAAATATAAGCATAACATGTGAAATAATACTTTCTATATTTACCTGACCTTCTTTCTGCCCTCCTCTCCTTAGCCAACACCAGTCCCTCAACTACCTAAAATATAACCAGGTAAACAATGTAGCTTACGTTCTTCCGTATCTTTCTCTGAATTCTGCATATTCTACACATATCTACAAACATCATGAACACCATAAGAGCCAGTGTGTCTTAGGCACCAGGCATTTACAGCGGGTAGGGCATTTGCCTTGCACACGACCGACCCGGGATCAATTTCTCTGTCCCTCTCAGAGAGCCCAGCAAGCTACCAAGAGTATCTCACGGACACGGCAGAGCCCAGCAAGCTACCCGTGGTGTATTCAATATGCCAAAAACAGTAACAAGTCTCACAATGGAGACGTTACTGTTGTCCACTTGAGCAAATCGATGAGCAATGGGACGACCGTGCTACTACAGTGCTAATCTTTGTCTAAAAACTCTGAGAATTACAATATGTATTTTTGCCCCAATATTACAAAGAAAAAAAACTGATAGCCAATGAAATACCATGCTTAGCAATTCATGTAATATGTATATATGTATGTATACACACATACATATACATACATGTATATCTTTGCTTTGCACTTTGGGTATTGTTTCTGTTTGTTAGAAAAATGAGACCTTATACTTTTATTTACCTTGCTTGTTACTAAATTGTACTTTGGGGCCAGAGAGATAATACAGGTGTTAAGGTGTTTCTAGGCACAACCTATGGTCCCTTTAGCACCATCAGGGAGTAACCTCTGAGCACAGAGTCAGGAGTAATCCCTAAGCACCGATTAGTATGGCCCAACCCCCATCTCCACAATATCATATTTTGTAAAGATCATTGGAATAGATGATCAGTCTTTGTAAATGGTATAACACCCTACCATGTGGGTGTGCATTTGTACACTAAACTCTAATGATGGACTTTAAAAGTGTTTCCTTTTTCCTGACACTCTGAATCATAATGCAGTAATATTTTTGTACATAGGGCATCATACACTTGTGCTTTTACTTCCAAGAGATGGATTCCCAAGAGTTAAATGTCTGGTTCAAAATGAACCCTATTTTTAACTTTAACAGGTACTGCTAGACTGCTCTCCAGAATGACTGTAACACTTTACATACCCAGACCATTGGAAAGAGTTTTCTTAATAGAAAACTGTATTTGCAGAGTCAGGATAAACCCTCTTTGGTCATACTGGATGATTCTTTTAATGTATGTTGAATTTCGTTTGCTACAATTCCATTTAGGATTCTGCATACATAGTCATGAATAATCTTGGTCTAGAGTTTTCTTTTCAGTTCTTTTTGAAAATGAAGGTTTCTTCTGGTTTCATAAAGTTAATAGCTCACCTTTATTTCTTCTCATTCATCCACTCATCCATTTATTTCTTCATTCAATGAAGACATGTTTGTGAGATCTGAGACATTGTTTAAAACTGACCTACTCAGGCACTGTAAAATTGACCTAAGGCAGGCACTCAGAGGTAGAGAGAGGAATAAGACACATTCCCTACCCCAAGTTCACCTCTGGTAAGTAAATTTGCCACAACTTAAATAACAAAGGAAGGGATACAACAAGTTACACACCAAGCATTAAAAATCAAATACTGGTGAGCTAGCAAACAGTTTGTAATAATGGGCCTAACCATTTATCTAAAAAATTAATACTTGGGATTTACATGATTTGTGGGAACTGCCTATTCCTTCTTACCCAATTAACGTAGTCCGACCAAGGTCCCTCATTACAACCCAAACTTTCTTTTGGATCTAGAAATTTTATTTATAATCAGTGCAGAAGGAATGAGTTGTAGCAGTAAAGCAATGCCAAACAATACCCCAATGAATATAAAGTGCATGAGCACTTTCCCAAATTACTAACCCCCACACACCCAAATTATCTGATTCTTAAAAGTTTGAGGAAAGGCAATTTTAAAATCATCAAGCTGGGGCTGAAGCAATAGCTCAGCAGGTAGGGCGTTTGCCTTGCACTCAGCAGACCCGGGTTCGATTCCCAGCGTCCCATATGGTCCCCTGAGCACCGCCACGAGTAATTCCTGAGCACAGAGCCAGGAGTAAGCCCTGTGCATTGCCAGGTGTGACCCAAAAAAAAAATCATTAAGCCTTCAGAAACTGTATGGGAGCTAACTTCTCAACTTTTTCATTGACTCCTATTGAGTCCCCCTAATTTATCTATCTATATTGTCTATTTTCTAAGATGTAGGCATCTTAGAGATAATTACCTATTTTAACCAATTATTTAGAGTTAGGAGGCCAGAGTTATACAAAATATTTTATATAGTTTACTATTTGATTATCTTTAAATTGATAGTTGCCACTATCCCTTTTGTATGGAAAGAAAATGGCCCAAGGTAAAAGTATATATAAACTCAGAGGTCAATGGGTACAGGAAAAGAGAAAAATGAGAAATTCTGATCCCAGAAACCTGGGGGAAGAGGCAGAATGATAGGTATAAAGTGAAAAGAAATCCCTTTCCTTCTCCCATCATTTGTCTGAAATCTTTAGAATTCTTAATAATGAGTAATGCGGTGTCTTTTACGATATACCACAAGTGATTAAAAAAGTGTCATATAGAAATAAATGTGAAACTAAGTCGGGGATTTGTTCTGGATTTGTTACTTGCTTGATTTTTTTAAAGAAAGAGACTGTCTCTGTCTAAAATTTAGTCTTCCTATGGACGTGACATCATCTTCTTTGGGGCCAGTGAAATGAATAGAGTGAAAATACTTTGAACAGCATCATCAGCATTCAGAATATCAAGCAGCACATCAGAGAAGAGAAAAAATTGCTTATTCAATCACTTTGAGAAAAGGGAAAACAGGAATAATCCATTGCACAGACAGAATACTGTGGCAGAGGAAAGCTACAGCCTGGAGCATTTCTTCTTGTGGCATCCAACTAACAGAGCCCATTTTTCTGTCCACATAATGCACAAAAATCATGAAGTTACCTCTGGACCCTTAAAACTGGGAGTAATCAGAATCTATCAGAATATCCATAATCTCAAAGAAACTTCAATGCCATGACAAAATAGATAAATGCATATATATGTACATATACATATATATGTATACACTAAGAATTGATAACAGAGAAATTAATTCTAAGTGTTGGCATTCAATTTTCTTTGGTGGAAATCATTCAAACCAATATCAGGTAAAAGTGGAAAACCTAAAAATTCATAAAATGTGGAAGTGTTATGTAAAAGCAAAAACCTTTCATCAGCAAAATGCTCCCTCCCCCACCCCGCCCCCATCAAAAATGGCACATCACAAAATGTGGGATGCCAGTGATGGGCTGGAACTAAACTAATTGACTGCCCTTTAGTACTTCAACCCAGCTCATGATATAAATCACATCCAAATATAGAAATTACTATTATGACTGGAGAGTTGGATCTTCTTAAAGTTGTAGATGCACTTCAGAGGAGCCCAGAAAATGCTTATGGTGCACTCTGAGGGTACAGTTCCAGTTTATAACCTAATCCTACCTTTTCTTTCACTGTTAAAACAACCTGCCAATAGAAATATGAGTGAGATAAAAATCAATAACGCATGCCAAAAATCTGCAGCATAGTCAAAACATCATAGCGACGAAGGCAGGATAAGAAAGTAGGTCATTGAATTTGGAACCCTTTAACTTACATTTGATGAAATATCAGTACAATAAACTTCTCAAATAAGTTTTTCTGACTCAATGTCAATGGTTTGAGTGCTGACAATGCCTTTGCCTCCATAATAAAACTGAAAAAGCTCACTGTCTGGAAAAAGAAAAACCTCAGGTGTCTAGGAATGTGAATTTTTAAGTCTCCTCTACTTTTCTTGCTTTCTTATTTTATCCTCAACCTCCATGTTTCTGGAGTTGTTTGTTTGTTTGGTCAGTTTGGTTTGGAATCTTGATCTGGGGGGTCGTACCTGGTGGTGTTCAGGTCTTACTCCTGCCTCTATGCTTAAGGTTCAATTTCAAGTGATGCTCAGGGGATCATGTGTGGTGCTAAGAAACAAAGTAGGGTCAGCCATATATACAAGGCAAGCTCCTTAACCCCTGTGCCATCTCTCCAGTCCTGTTTATAGTTTTTAATAGTATGGTATAAATTATTTCTATTATAAAATGTGGATAATATCTACCCTAGATTGGTATTATGAATAAGTTTTTAAAATAAGCATTTGGGAAGGGGGGACAGATATATTACAGCTGGTAAGGCATTTGCCTTGTATGTGGCTGACCCAGGTTCAATCCTCAGCACCCCACCTGATCCTCTGAGCCTGCCCGAAGTGATTCCTGAGCACAGAGCCAGAAATAAGCCCTGAACGTAGCTGGTTGTGCCCCCAGCACACATACACACACACAATTATATAAAAATAAGTCTTTGGGTCATCCTTATAGGTACCTGACCATAGCAATTTAATTATTCTAAAAGATTAGTGGTTTATCATGATAGGATAGGTTAATATTATATTATATGATATAAACTAGCAATGTATAGTAAAATTTAATTTTTCTATGGACAAATTTTGTTCTTCAAGAAAATAATGATCCATGATATACTTTTTTTAATAGAGCATAAATAGCTTATAATTTGTATCTGTCCTTTTGAAACATCTCTTCAGGATTCTACCTTATTAAAGATGCTTTGTATAAAACTTCAAATTAATATCAAGGAAACAGGATGTTTTTTTACTGTGAAGATACCTATTTTGTGAATGATATTCCTTTGATCACCTTTGCTTTCCTTCTAAGCCCTTTAAAGTACATTTTTATTCATGTCTTGGCACCTCTGTCTAAAAGACCTGTGCCTGACATTATTATAGGCAAATAAGCAGTGAGTTAAGAAATGTACAAATAGGAATTCATTGTGAAGGAACTCTTTTTGGCATACAAAATGTCTAGGTTATCAGAAGACTAATATTTAGAATGATAAAGGAGTATCCCAAAATGAGCCAAATGTATAACGGGTGGAAAGTGTTTGGCAAATTTAATAATTAACAGGGGTTGTTTTATCTAGAAATTGTGAATATTTGGAAGAATAAATATGGAGGACCAAAACTTATAATGTCATTCATTCCCGGGGTGTCTTGATTTAATTGAATAGTAACTTTTAGAATGCAGTAGAGGAAAGTCCACGAGAATAAAAAAGCTGTGACCCAGTAGTAGATTACCTTATCATTCAGGACACCCTTACTCCCTTTTCCCTGTTCCCACAGGCTCCAGGCAGTCACCTCTTGCCCCAAATTATTGAGGTTGAGCTTGGATTAGTGATTTACTCAAGTGTAGATGACGTTGGTTTGCCCTGCCTCCCTGGCCGCTGGGAGCTTGTGTTTGTTGACTGCCCCCCAACTTGTCAAGTGCCTTAGTCTCCTGACCAGACTCTGGCTTGTAAATATTGTCTTTCTCTTCTCCTTAATGTCCTTTGCGGGGTTATTTTTTTCAGAGCAATTGCTTTCTGTATGGATACAGGAAGACAGTTAAAAAGACAAGCCTGTGGCTTGGGAGTTGATTGACTCCAGAAAATATTACCTCCTGGACATCTGCTCTCTCAACGTAAGCCTCTGTTGCCCTCGCTTCCTAGATCCCCAAAAGCAGGGTCCTGATGAGGGACTGGATGGACCCAGGGCAAGTGGTGAGCTATGAGCTACACTGTCATCAAAATGGGCCTGGCCAAAGTGCCCTAATGCTTAACTATAAGTTAAGAAGCTTGGTCATGGACAAATTCTGTCATGATCCAAAAGTACTAACTAGATTTGAACCCTGCTGGGGTTGATCTGGCCTGAGCACTGTAGTCTGAGTCTGTGGTAAAATGTCCCCAGAAGAGTCACCCTACAAGCCTAAAGAGTCTATTACTGTGTCCATACAGAATGGTAAATATGGGCCGGAGCAATAGCACAGTGGGTAGGGCGTTTGCCTTGCACGCGGCCAACCCGGGTTCAATCCCCGGTATCCCATATGGTCCCCCAAGCACTGCCAGGAGTAATTCCTGAGTACAAAGCCAGGAGTAACCTCTGAGCATCGCTGGGTGTGACCCAAAAAGCCAAAAAAAAAAAAAAGAATGGTAAATATTAGGAGAATTAAAGATGCTAATTACGTTGCAGGTCTAAGGAGAGGAGAAACAAACCTAAAGGCTGTCTTGCCTTCATGGGCTACAGGTGGTTGGGAAGACTGAAAAAGCATTTTTTTTTTGGCTTTTTGGATCACACCCAGCAATGCATGGGGGTTATTCCTGGCTCATGCACTCAGGAATTACTCCTGGCGGTTCTCAGGGGACCATATGGGATGCTGGGAATCGAACCCAGGTCAGTCACGTGCAAGGCAAATGCCCTACCCACTGTACTATTGCTCCAGCCCCTGGAAAAACATTTTTGATCACGCTTCCCATGGGGAGGCGTGGTTGGGGCGGTGTGGTGAGAGAATGAAAAAGAGCAGCTGCAGGGAGAAGGAGGTTTTTGGAGATATTGATTGTTGGATTGATTATGGATTGATTGATTGATTGATTGATTGAAAAAGAGACAGCAGAGAGAGATGAGATGGGTACAGCGGGAAGAAAAAACTATGCGGCTACACAGAGACAGAGAGAGAGAGAAGGGGGGTTGGAGAGAGCCGGGAGAAATGAGAGATTAAATAAACGGCAACTAATCAGCAACCAGCTTGGCCCTCGTTCTTCCTTCGTCCTGTGAGCATGATTTTTCACACTCGAGCCCAGTGGAATTCCAGAAAACAAAACAAGAAGGGAGTCATGAAATGTGCTTGTGGGGTCCCTTACAAAGGGCTACCTTTGTGTTTCTTCCTATCTCCTTGAGAAGATCTTTGGTGCTGGGAGGATGAGAAACCCATCAAACAGAACAGGACCCAAGGCACATCTTGGAGGCGAGCCTAGCCCAGATCAGCTGAGCTCCATGAATTGCAGGTGTGTGAGTGAAAAGTAAAGGCATGACAGTGAGACTTAATGATTGTGTGCTATGCAGCATTATTATGGAGCATTGATTAAGAAAAAAAAAACTAAGAAAAGACCTTGAGATTCTGAGCAATTCAATTTTGACACACAAAGAAATCTTCTTTCTAATTTGCAAACGCAAAAGTGAAATTAATAAAATGTAACATGGAGCTTTCAGCATTGTAGATTTTACTCATATTTCTCTAAACAGAAATTGCCTGAAGGCAAACAATTGGTACTATTTTCTGCAGCCCACAGGGAAGATGAGAGGGAGCTGCAAGTGGCTCACGGCTGCAATTGCCAAGGCTGATCCAGAGACGATGCCATGGCAGCATGTATCACGGGGATTCGGAGGGCGGACACATCCACAGCAATATATACACCCTTGAAGAATTAGCCCTTGAACCCAAAAGTAAGCCTGGGCTAGCTAAGTCACATGTCTGATGATGCTTCCTATTCAATCTTTCAAAATTATTTGAAAATCTACTTAGCAAAAACTACTCTAAAGAGCTCAGAAGGAAGTAAGACCTGCCTTCCAGGAGTCTCTGTAAGTAGAAGGAAGCAGATATGCAAACAAAGGTGAGTTAACACAGAATTTCCTCCACTGCCAGGGCAGGGAACCAAGTACGGAGGGGTTAGAGATCACTTTTAATAATGCTCCTTGGGGAAGTGAAATTTCATTTGGTTCTTGAAAAAAGGGCAAGATTTTATTAATAGTTTGTCTTTATTCTTTTGATCAGATACTACAGTAAATTGTATTTATTTTAGAAAACTGGGGAAATACAAAAAGTACAAAAGAGGAAAACTAAACCCATTTATCTCACTACCATCCAAAGATAATCACTGTTTAATATGAGGTATATCTCCTGCCATCTTTTCCTATTAAGAGGAAAGGCAACTCAGCTTCTGTTCTTTCTTCATCTTCCTTTTTTTTTTACTTTGAAAAAAATACCTTTTTAAAAATTTTTATTAGTGAATCACCATGAGGTAAAGTTACACACTTATGAACTTTCATGTTTGGATTTGGTTTACATCCCTCCACCGGTGCCCATTCTCCTCCACCAATGTTCCAAGTATCCCTCCCACCACCACCACCCCAACCCCCACCTCCCCACCCTGACTCTTCAGCAGGGCATTCCCTTTTGTTCTCTCTCCTGTTGGGTGTTGTAGTTTGCAATAGAGGTATTGAGTGGCCATCATGCTCGGTCTATAGTCTACTTTTGGTACGCAGTTTTCAACCCAAGTGGGTCCTCCCAACATTCTCTACTAGGTGTTCCCTTCTCTTACCTAATTCTCAGAGAATAGTTTTTTGCCTCATTGTGGGTAAAAACAATGCAAAGTAAATATAAAAGCATATGAACATGCACACACAAACTTTTTCGGTTCTGTTTTGGGAATACAGTGGTGCTCAGGATTTACTCCTGGCTCAGCATTCAACGGTACCAACTGTAGTGAAGGGATTGAACTGACATCAGCTGTATACAAGGCAAAGTGCCTTAATCCTTTTTCTATCTGTCTTGTCCCAATATACAACCTTCCATCTAGGATGAGATTATGAGACTCTCCTATCACTAATTTTATCTGGAATGTGTTCAGACTGCATGCTTAAGGCTTTCTTTATCTACCAAAAATATTTCCCCATTACATACATCTTTGTTTTGTGACTCAGTCCCACTGTCAGAAACCCTCTGTGTGTGCTGGTTTCATTCCCCATCCTTGCTTACATGCCCTTTGAGAACTTCTCTTTGCTCTTTTTATTTTTTTCCCTCCGCATTCTAAGAGGATTCCTCAAATACAAACTTGAACTGAAATTTTTGTTTTTCACATTATTTCTGTTATTTATTAATTTCAATGTGGATTTTATTTTATTTATTCGTGGTTTTGGATCATACCCAGCAATGCTCAAGGGCTACTCCTAGCTCTGTACTCAGGAATTATTCCTGGCAGTGCTCGGGGGACCATATGAGATGCTCGGGATCAGGCCTGGGTCAGCACATGCAAGGCAAATGTCCTTCCCACTATAGTATTGCTCCAGTCTCTCTCAATGTCGATTTTAAATCTATTCCTTTGTTGTTGGCTTGGGGTCCTCCCATAATAATGCTAAGGGGATACTTCCAACTCAGAGCTTAGGGTTCACTCCAGGTGGCTCCCAGCAAACCATCTGGTACCAGAGATCAAATCTGGGGCTCCAGCATGCAAAGTATCCACTCAAGCCTTTTGAGTTAACTCCCTGGCCCAACTTGCCTTTATTTTCTTTGGATTTTGTCTACTTGCTTTTCTGGTCTCTTTGCAAGTGGTTACTGAAGGAAAAAGGCTTTCATGCAGAGCAAGAGGGAAAGGACTTCTAGGGATAAGAAAGAGTCTGGATTTGGGGTAAACCAAGAGCTTTGTCTTGCATGGGTTATAAATATATTGCAAAATATTGATAGATTCTATCACTAGAATAGTCAGGTGGGAACTGGACAGCTGATAACCTGAGGTTAGTCCTACCCAGTTGTGAACAGACTCATCCCCTTATTCCCACAGGATGTAAATATAATATTTTATAATATTCCATGATGTAAAAAAATTAGGAAGAAAAAATTAGGAAGTACTACTCACACTGCTGAGAGGCGACATGTTTGTAAGACTGGGAAAAAAATGTCTCACACTGACACTTTCACTAGTTTAACAGTGTGATGGCAGTCAGAAGGGGAGAGAAACTTATTATCAGGAAGAAATAAAAGGCTGCAACAAATTATATGTTCAGATACAGTCACCATGCCCCCTTAGAATATGACAGTCCTACCCAGGAATGTCAGATATGACTGTATGACTTGGCCAAAGGTCCCATGCCTGTCCCCTGCCAGCAGTGGCCCTGACAGGGTTAGCCTGGGAGAAAGAGGACAGACTAGGCTGTGGCTGACTCTCATAGGCCACTAGAATGAGAGAGGAAAAAACCGTATTTGTTGCTACAGACCAATGAGAGTTTAGGGTTATTTATTGCAGTTTAAGATGACTCATCCAGAGACTTAGTGGGCTAGTTCAAGCTAGGAAATTGACTATCCCTCTGGGAGTTAGAAAACCAATCAATGGAGCGTCTAAATCAGCTAAATCAGAAGGGAAATATGCTGTCTTACAAAGGCTCCTAGTCAGGGACTGAGAATCACTTGGGGATATTTGAAAAGGCAAAGAACCTCTGCCCAGGGCTGGACTGTGCATTGGTCAGCGTCAGTGCCTTCCACGGCTACATTCTGAAAACACCTGCAGAGCCTTTATTCGACCGAAGCTGACCTCCTAACAGCAAAGCTTATTTCCCACTTTCCTTACGCTCACAACTCAAACGGTATCTGTCTCTTTTGTCATCTTCTTGGAGATTTAACCCCAATAAAACACCCCTACACGAGCATTAGTAAATACTGGAGGCTTTACTGCAAGGTGTCGTTGCGGAGACAGAAGAGAGTACTTGCACTGTGTAACCACATTTTGCTGGAGGAAAAAGAAATAACCTTATCAAATGAGTCTTCTCTCCCAGGCCTCCCCAAGTCTCCTCAAGGCTCGTAACTCAAACGCTTCTCCATTCCACAGCCCCTCATCTTGAAACCTCAGTTCTGGGCCCTGTGTGATTGCTCTCAAGAGAGCTCTCGTTTAACCATTGTGCTCAGTGCAGGCAATGTGCTAAGACAACTGGTTCGAGTCAAAGCCAGATCCCTAATGTCATTCTCAAAGATTCTGTCCCGAGCTCTCACCCTCACAAGCAGTTTCCAAGACGCACAGTCTGGAGCTCAGCTATCTAGCCTGTGGATGTCCACCCCTGGTGAGATTTTAGGCTTGCAACTGTTTTAAAATGGGAATTCTTTGTGAATATGTCACATGGTTCTCTGAGGCCAAGAGCCACTAATTAGTTGCTTTTCTCCTAACAACTTATTGGAATATTGGCTGTGAGAGGACAAGAGTTTCCGTGACAGATGGAGCATGAGAACCAAGGAGCCATGATGCCTACAGCCCTGGTGAGGCAGACTTGAGGGTGCCACACGGCAGGGCCACAGGGAAGAGAAAGAGCGCAGAAGTTGAGAGAAAGATCCCAGAAAGGGAGAATGGAACCCACCAAGCCAAGCCTTATCCATTTCACTATTTACCCAGAACAGCTCTGGACTGTTCTTCTTCTGTGTACGTTAGCTCTCTTAGATCTTCACTGAATTTTTGGACTTTTTTTGTTTTGTGTGGAGGGGATAATAAGTTTCTCTCCCCTTTTGTTTTTGTTTTTGCTTTTCGGGTCACACTCAGCGACACACAGGGGTTACTCCTGGCTCTGCACTCAGGAGCTACTCCTGGCAGTGCCGGGGGACCATATGGGATGCTGGGAATCAAACCTAGGTCAGCCGTGTGCAAGGCAAACGCCCTACCCGCTGTGCTATCACTCCAGCCCCATTCACCGAATTTTTGAAATTGAAATCGGAATCAGTCCACTTTGCAATAGTGCGTCACAGTCCAAGTCAGGCTGGTGCTCCCCCACATCACCCAGGGGCAGCTTACCTTCTGCGTGAGGTCACTGGCTTCGTTGATGTACCGATCTCTCTCCTTTTCCAGCTGGAAGATGATCTTCCTCTGCTTCTGAGCCTCCTCTTTGTAGTTCTGGATTTCCTCTTCCAGGTTCCTCTTGGCCTGTTCATGGAGCTTTACCAGGTCCATCTGTTTCTGGGTTGCATGAACTGCTTTCACCATATTCTGAAAAAAAAAAAAAAGGACAACATAACCCTCACATGATTCCAAACTCATACAGACTTTTAGTGAACTTTATGGACTGTTTCATCTTGGAAATAATTAGATGCATTGTTTTTGATGGATAAAAAGAACCATATCCTCTCTTGTCATGTTAATATTGTACAAGACACTAAATACACATACAAATGTATCAAGCAAATTTTGTCTCATGCATATTTTAACACACACACAAATTAACTCAATATTTTTTTAAAACACAGATGTCGGTGTCTCAACTCTAAAGATTTATATTCACAAAATCTGCGATGACACTCGAAGCACCTAGGTTATTTTCATATACCCACATCTAGCAACACGCAGCATAAAGGTATTGAGGGCCTTCAGAACCATACCCACTAATTGTTGGGGGGCATGTGGTACCAGGGATCAAATTTGGTCTTGCAAAAGCGTGGCATGTGATCTACTGCTTGAGCTATCTTCCATCCTGGATTTTTTTAAAGATGAATTGGTTTCTGACACTTAAGTGGAAATGCCTTGGGTTGGTCCCCTAAGAAGCCAGGTCATTCCCCTGAATCACAGAGTTAACAGCAGATAACTCAGGATGGTGTGGCTACTTCCCTAGCCACAGCTGAATGGACCCAATCACCCATCAAAAACCCCTATGGACTTTTGAAATAGGATCTTTAGATTTTTGCAACTCACTAGAAGATATAAATAGGAAGCTGTTGGTGATAGCAATTTTCTGCTATAAGACCTGGGAAATAAACAATTTCACTAAAGAGAAAGGCAGATGGGGGGCTTAGGGTGGGGGGGCTAGGGGCGTGGGGGTGTTTGGGGTGTGAGGGGGCGGGGTGGAGCTATACTGGGATTCTTGGTGGTGGAATATGAGCACTGGTGAAGGGATGGGTATTCGAGCATTGTATAACTGAGATTTAAACCTGAAAACTTTGTAACTTTGTAACTTTCCACAATAAAAAAAATAAATTAAAAAAAAAAAAAAAAGAGAAAGGCAGATGGAGGGAAAACTTAAGTCAAGTGATAAAGAGAGAACATCAATCACCTCCCCAAGAATGCCAGGCCAGGTCAGTTGCTGACACCTCTGTCTCCTCAGGTTACCATAGGCACGTCAAGAGTCCTGTCTCAAGCCTCTAACCAATACTTGCCTACAACTTGCCAACTCTGAGAAGCACTAGAAAATAAACAGGTAAAGCACACCGTAAACCTTGGTTGGGTGATAGTGTAGAAAATAGAAAAGGTCAGCTTTGTTTTCAAGTACTGAATTAAACATTTTCTCTCTAAGAGACAAAGCACTTTGACATGACACTGAAAGAACCGAAATACGTTAACACTGCCTGCTGTCAAAACTGTATCCCTCATTCAACTGACAAAGGCAGCGTATCAAGACTATGGAGAAATAATGTGTTACCAGGAAAAGTTGATTGAATACCTGCAAAATGTTGGGCACTGTGTAGCAACAAAGGATGCCATGGCCAGTAGGGAAAAAAAGAAAAAGGTTTGCCCTGCCTTAAAGAAGACGTTAGCATCAGTCAAATCAAATTAAACATAAAACTCAGGCTACATGTCCTATCATAACAGAAAACTTACTATTTATAAGTCCATGTAAAATGAGTTCAAAAAAAAATATGAATGTATTAAAATTGCATTGTTAAAAATTAATTTTAAATATAATAATACTATTTTCATATATAAATGTATGGAGAAAATGAATATATTATATCAGGAAATTCTATGATTTTTCTTAAGAAGTATTTAGCATCTAAAGCTATCTGATATATGCTATAAAGCTATCATCTAATAGCCTATTATTTTCTGGTATTTCTCCCTTCAAGACTCTTTATTTAAAGATTAAAGGCAGTTCATTTTGCTAACATCTGTTCAGTTCTGGGAAACGTAAAGAAAGAATGAAAATCAAACTGAACAAATAGAGGTTGTTTCAACTTTGAAGAGATGAAGCTGTCTTTTTTTTTCTTTTTGGGTCACACCCAGCGAGACACAGGGGTCATTCCTGGCTCTACACTCAAGAATTAACCCTGGCGGTGCTCAGGGGACCATATGGAACGCTGGGAATCGAACCTGGGTCGACCAAGTGCAAGGCAAATACCCTACCCGCTGTGCTATCACTCTAGCCCAGATGAAGCTGTCTTGACCAAAAGTCATCAGGTCATCTGTTCTGGAAGCTGACTCTGAACAGTGTACCTGTGCCTTCCTGAAGGAAGTTCTTGAGCAGAAAGTTGCCCCTAAGTCATTGAAAAAAGCTAATCTCCTGAGAGTGACTATAATGGAAAACAACCTCTGGGAGGGACCTGGTGAAGGAGAGAGCTGGAATAGAGGGTCTCAAGATCTCCCAGCTTTGTATCATATTGCACCCAAATACCAGAAGAGATCAGAGCAGGGGTGGGGGTAGGGTGCGGCAGAAGGTCCACAGCCTGCAACAATCCTAAAAAGAAGAAAATCTAGAAGTGTTTCCTACCACCCACTAGGCATCCTTATCACCACCAGTATTTCCTACCACCAACTATCACCCTCAAACATTAGGGGATTTTTTTAAAGTAGCATTTACTTGTATTTTCTGAAGTAGCAAAAACCACAGATTATAGATATCTAATTCAGCAAAAATGTTGATCAGCAGCTCAGAATACCATCAATTAACACACCAGAAACAAAAACAAAACCCACAAATCATGAATATCCCGAGCATTTATCTGATAGTTCTTCTAAGTCCTTCTGTGTCCTAAGTGGTGGTAATACAGTTTCAAACATAGAGTGGTGAACAGTGGGTTTCGGACAGTGTACAGTGAACAGTGGACTGTGACTTAGGGGGAAACTGAGCATTATTATTCATTCTAACCTACTTTTGTTTGCCTCAGGTTTTGTTTGAAACCTGTTAGTCAGCGATTATGGCTGTACATCCCATGTTACTATGACACACTCACCTTATTTAATATGTCCCTTTCTCTCAGAAGTTCATCCATCGCTTTCTTATCAAGCTCTGCCTGTTTCTTTGACGCTTCCACCTCTAAATTACCAGGAAGGAAGGCAAACAAAAATGTCAAGTCCATGGTTAAAGAAACTATGATACATCTACACAATGGATCAAGACATGAAATTTGCTTATAAGTGGAGGGATATGGAAAGTATCATGCTGAGTGAAATGAGTCAGAAAAAGAGGGACAGACATAGAATGACAGCACTCATCTGTGGAATATAAAATAACATAATATGTGCCCAACACCCAAGGAAAGTAGAGACAAGGGCCAGGAGATCAATCCATAGTTTGGGAGCTGCCTCAAGTACTAGGGGAGAAGGCAGTTGGGATGGAAAAGGGACCAGTAAGTCAATGATGGTTGGAGGGATCGCTCAGGATGGGAGATGTGTGCTGAAAGTAGATTAAGAACCAAACATGATGGCCTCTCAGTATTTATTGCAAACCATGATGCCCCAGAAGGAAACAAAGAGTAAGAAAGAAACTTCCTCCTGTGAGTCAGGGGGCAGGTGGAGTGGGAATGGTGCGAGGCATACTGGAGACATTGGTGGTAGAAAATGCGCACTGGTGTTGGAATGGTATTCAATCATTGTATGACAAACTCAATCATTAAAGCTTTGTAACTATATCTCATGGTGATTCAATTAAAATTTTTTTTAAATTAAGAAGAATGTCAAGTCCACCTGGGAGAGCATCTTGCCTAAACCAAAGTGGCACAAAAGTGGCTTTTTGAGTGATCAGGAGCTGTAGAACTGCTGTTTGTTGTAAGCAGGTCTCCATTACAACTCAGAGAGCCCGTCTTCCTGTCCCACTGAGTAAGTGGAAACTGTGGAGTAGGGATTAAGCTGCAGTCCCAGGATCCACAGCAACAGAAGACAGGGCTGAGAATGGGAGAACCATTTTTGACTCCAAAAGCACTGCTCTCCTTAAATCTTTTTCTATTGAACACACGAAGAAATTGGAGAAATAAATAAACAAAAAGAGGGAAAGCTTACATCTACTAGAATCAATTTAGGGTCATGATGTCTCTCTCAAGAATTTTTCCTATGAAAATATACATAAATGTAGCACTGCACTGTAGCACTGTCATCCATTATTCATTGTTTTGCTTGAGCGGGCACCAGTAACGTCTCCATTGTGAGACTCGTTACTATTTTTGGCATATCTAATACACCACGGGTAGCTTGCCAGGCTCTGCTGTGTGGATGGGATACTCTCAATAGCTTGCTGGGCTCTCCAAGAGGGGTGGAGGAATCAAACCTGGGACGGCTGCATGCAAGACAAATGCCCTACCCGCTGTGCTATCACTCCAATCCACATAAATGTAAAGAATTATAAAAATACACAGAATATATACATTTATTTGTTCATATATTTGCACTCCAAAATGGACTAGCACAATGCACACTGCTTTGTAGCTTGAATTTGTAACTACCATATAGTAAAACTAATTTTACTATATGAAAATATATAATTTAGGGCAGGAGTAAAATATATATATATAATTTATTTAGCTAATTCTCTCATCTTAACATGTAAGCTGATTCTCCTTTTTTCAGGCAATTATAAGCAATAATCTGGTGGGAGTTTTTGTTCATTTGTTTCTCTAGACAAAGAGATCCTGTACCGAAGGGGATTTTGGTGGGGAGACCAGTGTTCAGAGGACCATATGCAGTGCTGGGATTTGAACCATTGGTGTGGCCACAGCAAGGCAAGCACCTTCACCCCAGCCTCCAATAGGTGTGGGAGTTTTGGAAGGGTATTTTTGTTGGTTTGGTTTAGATTGGGTTTTTTGGAGGGAGCAACATCTAGCCGTGCTCAGGACTTTCTTCTGGCTCTGAGCTCAGGAATCCCCTCCGGTGGCTCAGAGGACCATATGGATGGCAGGGATCAAAGCAATCAGTTTCATGCTTAGCAAGTAGTGCCCTACCTGCTATACTATCGATCGGCCCCCGAAAGGGGGATTTTTGAAAAATATTTCTCTCCTGTCAGATATCTCCCAAAAAAATTAACAGTGATTTAAATCCCCACTCAAGTCACCATTGGGTTCTATTCTTATATTTTATCTTTAACAGTCCTAGAGGGTTTTTTTAAATTAGTATTTACACATTAAACTCACTTTACTTTGATTAGTAGATATAGTGAAACTACTTTTTCATGTTTAATGGCTTTTTATATTTTTTCAAGCTGTTCCACACTTGTCACTTTACCCCTTTTTACCAAGAATTGTTATCCTTTTTGTGGATTCATAAGTTTCTCATGTACAATAATGATATGGCAATTTGTTGGTCAATTTCTTTATATATACAGCTTGCTACATTAAGAATTTGTAGAGAATCACTGTGAGGTACAGTTACAAACTTATGAACTTTTGTGTTTGCATTTCACTCATACAGTGATCGTTTACCACCAGTGCCCATTCACCTCCACCAATGATCCCAGTATCCCTCTCACCACCTCCACCCCATCCCCCACTACCCCGCCCTGCCTCTGCGGCAGGGCATCCCTTTTGTTCTCTCTCCTTTTGGGTGTTGTAGTTTGCAATAGAGGTATTGAGTGGCCTTCATGTTCGGTCTATAGTCTACTTTTAGTTCGTATCTTCCAACCCGAATGGGTCCTCCCAACGTCCTCTACTTGGTGTTCCCTTCTCTATCTGAGCTGCCTTTTCCCACAGCATGTGAGGCCAGTTTCCAAGCTGTTAATCTTTTTAACTTATATAATTTTTATTATTCTTTCCCCCTAAAAACATTAGATAATTTTATATTAAATAATTACATATTATTAAATTAATTAAAGAATCTTATTAACATGTTGCTATTGTTGTTTATTTTACCATTTTTTAATCCATACTAAACAGTGGCATGAAGCATCTTTATTTTCGATAATATTCTTAAAGAAAAGCAGAGTTATCTTTAATTTAGAACATTGGAGTCTTTCCAGTTTTTTCCATTGGTCTGTTTATTCAGCCATTTCTCTAGCACTATTCAATTATCTTTCTGGAAGAACACTAGATCAGTATTCAAGTCCCAAACAACAGAAATCACTGAAATTTTTTTGGAAATATTAAATGTTGAGACTAACTTGATCAGATTCATATTTCTTTCATATTGAGTTTTATCCTCCAGGAATCTGATACATCTCTCCAGTTTTTTCAGGCTTTCCATCAAACCTCCTCAACAGACATCTGAAGTGGTATTTTTATGTCTTATAAATATCTTATTGTAGATTTAAAATTTTTTAGTTGGCATTGCAAAAGGGATTTTTTTATTATGTATCCTGATTCTTTGTATGAGAGAAAGCTATCAATATCTATATAGTTATTTTCTAAACAGCCACTATGTAGAATTCTTATGTCTGCCAGCTTTTTTCAATTGTTTCTTGGATTCTGTGGAAGAAAGTCATTAACATAGGAGGATTCATGCTCTTGCCAAATATGTCCAGTGCCACTCTTTGTGGGCATATGAAAAGAAAGAGTTATCTAAGAATAAATAATGACATGAATGATATCCATAACATAGCTGGAAGAGACAGCATAGTAACTTCTGGACACATAATTTAAGGATAAAGAATTGAGTTCAAGATTAAGGAATTTGACATGTGGAGGGAGAGAGAATGATCCCCTAATATAAACATATATTAAATTTTATTTTGAGCTTAAGTTATTAAAAGAAAAAAGTACAGAAATTTAGATGTGGCACTAAGTTGAAATTACTAAGCTAGTGACAAAACAAGTTCTAGCAGTTCCATTTTTATTCATGTCTGTCCCTAAGGACACTAGATTTCGGCTCATGCTAGAATGTAAGCATCGTGGAAGTCCAGTTTCATGCCTGCACTTAGAATACACCCAATTTGGTACATGAATGAATGAAATGAAGAAATGAATCAGGACAATCTACAACTGAACCTCAATTTTATACCTCAATTAAAAATATATATGTTTATCACTGTATCACTGTCATCCCGTTGCTCATTGATTTGCTCGAGCGGACACCAGTAACATCTCCATGTGAGACTTGTTGTTACTGTTTTTGGCATATCAAAAATGCCACGGGTAGCTTGCCAGGCTCTGCCGTGTGAGTAAGATACTCTTGGTAGCTTGCTGGGCTCTTCAAGAGGGGCGGAGGAATTGAACCTGAATTGACCGCGTACAAGGCAAACACCCTACCCGTTGTGCTATTGCTTTAGCCCATATATATATATATGGGAATATATATATATACATATATTCCATATATGTTCCATATATTCCAGGATATATATATATATATATATATATATATATACTGGGACCAGAGTTGATATAGTAGGTACGGTGCTTGCTTTGCAAGCAGTCAACAGGGGCTTGCTTCCCATATGGTCCCTCAAGCATTGCCAAAAGTAATTCCTGAGTGCAGAGGCAAGAGTAATCCCTGAGCATCACTACATTTGTCCCCAAAACAACAATTTCCTTGTGTCTTAGAAGGAAAAATATCTGCTCCTCAAGCACTAAGATATGTTAATATCACTAATAATTTCATCTAAACATTGAGCTTTTAACAAGATTATTTTATGCCTTCATGTATGTTAGTTCAGTCAGTGAGTTACAATTCAACAACACACATAAATAAGATAGAATGTGGGGCTGGAGCGATAGCACAGCAGGTAGGGCATTTGCCTTGCATGTGACCGACCCGGGTTCAATTTCCAGTATCCCATATTGTCCCCCAGCACCGCCAGGAGTAATTCCTGAGTGCATGAGCCAGGAGTAACCACTGTGCAATTCCGGGTGTATCCCAAAAAGCAGGGGAAAAAAGAAGAAGAAGAATGCAAACCCAGATTATCTGTTTCCAAGTTCAGAGTGTTTCTAACTTCCCAAACTTCGTACTGTGCCCTACTTATATAATTCTATTTCAGAATGAGATAAGAGCCTATCCTGTTACTTCCATTAGAAACCAGTACTAAATTTAGCTACCAACACTAAATACTAATAGGTGACATTTAGAAAGCACTTACATATGTACTAGGCACCAAGCACAGTACTTTATGTTCAGTGCGCTCCCTCAACAACTGTGACAGAGATGAGACCAGAGTCAAGGCAGAACTGACTCCAGAATTTCTATCCTTAATGATTTTCAGTATCTCCAGCCCTCATAAAGTTTTCCTTCACAGGTCAATGAGTCAGTAGCTGAGTAGAACAAGAATTCACCATATGTAAAAGTATTAACAGAAAAATAAGAAGTTATAAATCCTTCAGTTTTATCCCACTGATTCTAGGTACAATTGGGAAAGTCATTCGAGCCTGTCCTTTATCTTCTTTGGAAAGGGGGACTAAGGCAAAAAGATCATGAAGAACCCAGATCTTAGAGTATAAATGTTATTTTCTTCATCAACGAATATTGACTAATGCTTGGAGGTAGATTTATATTGAGCCAAAAATGTCTATTGAGGATTTTTTTTAAGATAAGAAAGTTTTGGGGCTGCAGCAGTAGTCCAGAGGCTAGGGTGCTTGCCATGTACATGGCTGACCTGGGATCAATCCCCAGCATCCCATTTGGTCCCTAGCGCACTGACAGGAGAGAACTTTGAATGCAGAGACAAGAGTAAGGCCTGAGCATGGCTGGGTGTGGCCCAAACACAACAACAAATAGAAAAAGAAGAAAGTTTGAGGTTTCAAAGTGGCATGCCCTGCGGATTTTCTGCTTACTAGTTTGAAGTTTCTTTTTTGTTTTGTTTTGTTTTGTTTTGTTTTGTTTTGTTTTGGAGTTTTTGTTTTGGCGGGAGGCATCACACCTGGCTATGATCAGGGGTTATTCCTGGCTTTTTACTCAAGAATTATTCCTGGCGGTACTCAGGGCACCATATGGGATGCTGGGGATCAAAGCCGGTTCTGCTATGTATGAGGCAAATGCCCTCCCCGCTGTATTATAGCTCCAGTCCTTGTACAGTTTCAATGACGAAACTGTTTTGAAACTTTCTCATGGTTTTGCTTTGCACATATGGAGCCCTGAGTTGCAAAACATTTGTTACCACTAGAACGTTCATAAAATAAGACAATACAGACAAAGCATAGAATAGCTCTTCGTTTACCTCTCTCCAGTGCCAAAATCTGATTCTTTAGGGTTTCTTTATGCTGCTCCACTTCTACCTTTTGCTCTTCAATCAACCGCAATTTCTTATGAATTTGTTCTCTGATTTTATTAAGCTTCCCAATGTCAAGGCGCATCTGATGGACTTCATCCTCTTTAGCCTGTAATTAGTGAGAAAGAATTAATCAGAGATAGTGTAAACAAAGGGCCATGACTGGATGCTGGCAAACTCAGAATCAATCAAGGGCAATGCTCCCTGTGGCAGAGAGAAGCTGTTGTATGGGGTTAAATCAACACACACCGGTTCTCAGAGAAATCTCAAAACTATGTTGTTAGAATAAACTAGGTGGTGCTATAAAGCTAAATATGTCTCCAGATACCAACACAAGAATGCTGTGTGGTCGCTATCATAAATAAAAATGTCAAATGTGCAGATCAATTAGCAGTTTTTATAGAATCAAATAGTGCGCTTTCTCGAAAGGTTATTAAATGCTATATTATATCCCAACTCTCATTTGGATCCCTGTGGTTTGTGGTGCAACTGTACTAACTAGAGAAGGGGTCTTCCTTTCTCTATGCAGATTTGTACAAGATGTACAATTTGTACAAGATGTACAATAGGTGAGCGGGGAGACAATAAAAGGAGGTCTACAAGATGGCAATGAGTCCCAAAATAATCATTCTCCCATAGCAAGGAACCAGATTTTTTTTCCTACGGATTTTTATCATTTAATTTGCGTTTAAAGTGTTCTTACTCTTAGAAATTACTGGAAAAGAAACCAGTGTGGGGGCTGGAGAGATAGCACAGTGGTTGGGGCTTTTGCCTTGCATGCGGCTGACCCGGGTTCGATTCCCAGCATCCCATATGGTCCCCTGAGCACCATCGGGGTAATTCCTGAGTGCAGAGCCAGGAGTGACCCCTGTGCGTTGACAGGTGTGATCCAAAAAGCAGAAAAAAAAAGTGCATCTTCTGCAAATGAAGGCTTGTGATTATTCCCAGCACTTAACAATGGAGAGACTGAATTTATACTTAGATTATGGCTAGAGAAAGAATACCATAGGTTCAGAATCTGCTAACAAAAATATTCTATCTCTCAAGGTGCCCCGCCTGTTATCAAAAGAGAGAATTCATGGCATAAAAATTTATTGCTTTAATTTCACCTTAGGAGCTAATACATTTTTTCCATGAAGCAGTCATTTCATTTTTGCTCCAACTTACAGCATTCTGATAAAGAACACTTTTGAATTAAGACCTCTGGGCAGCTTTAATGGTTTATCAGACTTACATCCAACAGGGCCCAAATTAGTTGACCTAAGGTCCCTTTTGATTCTAAGATGTTCTAATTTCAGTAGTGATCAATCCAGACCCTGTGATTAGATTTCAGAAAAATCCCAGAACTCTATGCTAAAGGACAAGCAAACAAAATGCAAACGTGCAAATAAATGTGTGTACCTCATGCATGCACACATACCAGTACGTGTACTTTAGTTTCACAAAAGGCCTCTGCTGTGATATATTATGATTTACTGCTCAAAGCATGTACTATATTTGAATCATCATTCGCTTATGTGCAGTATTCTAGTATAAGCAAAATAGGGTTTATAGGTATATCAGGATTAAAATGCTCAATGTAAAGCTGTTCTGCTCAGCATGTAGCCAGACCGCATGTATCAACATATAAAACTGTTATCCGAGCTAATTTACCAGCACTCTTCTATGAGGAAAAAGAAAAGAGCAGGAAACCTGCCTTGAAGTTTGTATTGGGTAGAAGTGAAAAATCATGGTTTTACAAACCTAGAAGCAAAGGCCCAAAGTCTCTTCCCACAGTCTTCCCAGTCCACCTACTCCATGCAAGTAGTAAAATAGAATCTGATTCCTTTGTTCTTTACCTACAATGGTCTCTAGCTCTGGGCAACTGGCTACTTGCAAGGTTAAGATTACAGAGATGAACTTCTGAGCTTGCTTCGGGAATGATCAATCATTTGCATTTGTGTATGATCAATAGTCAGATTTTATAAGTAAGAATGGGAACTGTCTGCCTCCAGGTATAAGGCAACATGTAGATTTGTGCCTGCCCTTGGTGTATCCAGGTTAACCAGCCAAAGATTCCAACCACAGAAGCCACCTATATTATTAATATAGGGTGAACAAGAGAAAAAGTACAAGGGGGTCAGTATGTGACTGGGTGTTTACTTTGAGCTCCAACGCCTTCTGCTGGTTTTCCTGGGCTAACTGCTCACAAACCAAAATGTGTTGCTCGTTTTCTTGCTGAAGTTTAGAATTTCTCATCTGGAAATGCTCCAATTCCTTTGCAGCTCTCTCGTTCAGTATCTGAAAGTGTAAAAGGAGCTGGTTATGGCTTTTTAATCTGATTATTGTATCTGCATATTCACACAGGAAGCCCTACAAACCTCCTGAGGTGATGCCAACAGCCACTCTTTCTTTTGTCTTTGTAGAAATTGTTCTTTATCCCCTATGAAAGCACTACTGCACTCATATATGATGAATGTTAAATGGCTGAGGCAAATGACGCCTCCTAATGAATAACACAGTGAGTATCATTTTTTTTTTTCTGGGAGCCTTGGGAAGTCTTGTTCACAGGTGGTGGATAAATATTTTAATGCCTCTTTGCCATTTGGCAGATTTCACAGGCATCTCATACAACAATTGCTATAATCATTGCAAATGAACTCGAGATTCAAATGGGTTTTATCAGCTATGGAGCTCCAAAGCTATATCTTCAGAGGCAAACCCTGCTTTAACGTGCCTCCAACATTTTCGAAAGGGAACTGTTCACTACCACTAATGCAGAAACAATTCCTTTTTAATACAACTTAAGTCAAAACCAGGTAACAGCAGTGGAGTGATTTATATCCATGTCTGTCAGATTTTCCTCTCCCTACCTTAACTATTCTAAGGAGACATGCTTTTATAAAACAGAGGATTATTTTGGAGGGCAGGAGTGGAAATCATTGCTATTGGCAGAATATTGGGAAGATAGAGAATAAGAAAGCAGTTAAAGGAAAAAAAGAGAGAAAGAAGATTGCTTGAACACTCTTCTAAAATAGAATTTCCATGCCAGCAAAAGTTAAGCATCCAATTTCTCATTGATAGGTACTAAATAAAATATAGCCAGCTACGCTAAAATTGAGGTTGTGTTTCACATGAATCCTGGATACTGCAAAACAAAGCAAAGTCTTTGATGTTCAAATCCTCTCAAATTTCATGGTCAAAGAAAGACTTTTTCTTGTGCATATTACAGATAATGCATTATCAGTTTAATTTCTTGCTTAACATAAGATTAATAAAGCAGATGACAAAAATAGGTATTCTCATAACTTTTTTAAGTAGAAAAATATTATATGACTTGTCAACTCTTTGAAAACTTCCTAAGATAAAATAATTTCAAGAAACTACTTTTTTTAGTTACATGAGTTTCTTCCTTAAGAAATGAGGGGAAAAGGGGGCTGGAGCAATAGCACAGCAGGTAGGGCGTTTGCCTTGCACACGTCCGACCCAGGTTCCATTCCCAGCATCCCATATGGTCCCCCGAGCACCACCAGGGCTAATTCCTGAGTGCATGAGCCAGGAGTAACCACTGTGCATTGCCGGGTGTGACCCAAAAAGCAAAAAAAAAAAAAAAAGAAAAGAAAAAAAAAGAAAGAAAGAAAGAAATGAGGGGGGTAAAGGGGGGCTGGAGCGATAGCACAGTGGGTAGGGCGTTTGCTTTGCACGCAGCTGACCCGGGTTTGATCCCCAGCATCTCATATGGTTCCCTGAGCACCGCCAGGAGTAAGCCAGGGGTAACCCCTGTGCATCGACAGGTGTGACCTGAAAAAGAAAGAAAAAGAAAGAAACTACTTTTTTAGTTGCATGAATTGCTTCCTTAAGAAATGAGAAAAAAGGTGGGGGGGGCTGGGCCATAGCAAAGAGGGTAGGGCATTTGCCTTGCACGTGGCCGACCTGGGTTCGATTCCCAGCATCCCATATGGTCCCCTGAGCACCGCCAGGAGTCATTCCTGAGTGTACAGCCAGGAGTAACACCTGTGCATTGCCAGGTGAGACCCAAAAAGGAAAAAAAATGAAAAAAAAAAGACAAATTGGAACCCAAGTTTGATTCCTCCGCCTCTCTCAGCGAGCCCGGCAAGCTACCGAGAGTATCAAGACCACTTGGCAGAGCCTGGCAAGCTACCTGTGCGTATTGGATATGTCAAAAACAGTAACAATAAGTCTCTCAATGAGAGACGTTACTGGTGCCCGCTCGAACAAATCGATGAGCAGCGGGATGACTATTTAACCTGAGTTTTCTTAAGCATTTACTCACTATTGAGTAAATGTTTTGAATAATGTCATATTTTAAATCCGTAAAGACTGGGGGCTAGAGCGATAGCACAGCAGGTAGGGTGTTTGCCTTGCACATAGCCAACCCGGGTTCAATTCCCAGCATCCCATATGGTCCCTTGAGCACCGCCAGGGGCAATTCCTGAGTGCAGAGCCAGGATAACCCCTGTGCATTGTCAGGTGTGACCCAAAAAGCAAAAAAAAGAAAATCCGTAAAGACTGAGTATAGTTTCCTAAACTTGAAACTTTAAAAATAATAAGCATGTCAAAAATAAATCATGTCATGGTTGAAACACAAATATAAAAATTTTGTAACTGTATCTCGTGGTGATTCAATAAAATTTTTTATTTTTAATGTTTTTTAAAAATTTTAAAATAAATCATGTCATAGAATGACTGAACTCATTTGTGGAATATAAAATAACCTAAAATGAGACTAACACCGAAGGACAGTAGAGATAAAGGCCAGGAGGATTGCTCCATGGTTTGGAAACCGGTCTCACATGCTGGGGGAAAAGGCAGTTGAGACAGAGAAGAGGCCACTAAGTAAATGATGGTTGGAGGGGTCACTCTGAATGGGAGATGCATGCTGAAAGTAGACTAAGGACCAAACATGATGGCCTCTTAGTATCTGTATTGCAAACCATAATGCCCAAAAGTAGAGAGAGAGTAAGGAGTGTACCTGCCACAGAGGCAGGGGGTAGGGTGGGGTGAGGATGGTGGGAGGAATACTGGGAACATTGGGCACTGGTGGAGGGATGGGTGCTCAATCATCATATGACAAACTTAATCATGAAGGTTTTAGACTGTATCTCACAATGATTCAGTAAATAAATAAATAAATAAATAGATCATGTCAGAGCTATATAATAGAATATTACAAAACAGCAACAAGGGTAAATAGTCTATTGAACTCTGTCCAATAAAACTTTCAATAATGATATATTAACTTCTCTCTACAACTTGCTACCTACTAGTCTCCTGTGGCTATTGAATACTAGTGCAACCGAAGAACTAAATTTATTTTATTTAAGTAACCCAAATTTGGGCCAGAGTGAGAGTACAGGTAGGGCGTTTGACTTGCATGTGAGCGACTGGCTTCAATTCCCAGCATCTCACATGGTCCCCTGAGCACCACCCGTAGTGACTCCTGAATGCAGAGTCAGGAGTAACCACTGAGCATTGCGGGATGTGGCCAAAAACCCAAATCAAACCAAAATAAAACAAAATAACCCAAATTTGCATAGCCATATATGGCTCATGGCTACATACTGAAAAACACAGTTCTATAACCAGGTGGCATCAACATAAATAAATCTCATGGACTGAATACTGTCAGAGATTAGACAAAAGTGACTATATTCTATATAAGATTCCAAGCCTGTAAAGTCTGATTAAATTCCGAACAGACCATTCAGGGAGAGAGGGATGAGGAGGAATCTCAAGTGGGCTTTTGGGTGCTGTTCCTTAGGCAAAGTCTAGGTGACTGAAGTTCAAAGAAGAAGTAACCAAAGAGCAAGATCAGCTAGATACAATGGAGAAAATTCACTGAGTGGATATTTTTGTGACATGCGCACTCTTCTATACAATTATAAGATTAAAAAGAAATGAGCCCATGGAAGATGGAAGAGAAAAAGAGAAAGCTTCTGCACCCGTAAGAGCTTCTTGGGGGCTGGAGCTATAACACTGCAGGTAGAGCACTTGCTTTGTACATGGCCAGTGTGGGTTCAATATCTGGCATGTCACCTTGGACCGCACATAAAAGTGAAGCCTAGCACAGGGTCATGAGTATATACTAAGTACCACCTGTTCTTCTGCCCCATGCTCACCCCCCTCCAAAATAAGCTTTCAAAAACCAAATGCAGTGCAGGGTGTTTACAAGCCACCAAAGAAAATCCTAAATGCTCCGACAGACCATGAAGAGGTTGTTACTTGTGTGAGGGACCCGTGGTGCAACCCACACCAAGCGCACCTTCTGTTCCTTCAGCTGCTGTTCCAGTCTCAGCAGCTCCTCCTTGCTCTTCTGCACATACTGTTGCAGGGACTTGATTTCTGTCTGCCTGCTGTCCATGTCGATCTGAATCTGCTTCAGCTCTTTCTCTAGTTTTTCCTTCTTCCGAGACTCCCGGGAAGCTTCATTCTGACGTTGCTGGATCTCTTGTTGGAACTACAGGCAGAGAAAAGACAGGAAAGAGATGAACGACTCTCACTTAACCCATCAAATTTCCCCTCTCGGATCTTTTCTTTTCAAGGTGGCCACCAGGTAGTAGCCTGCCCTGAATATTTAGCTACACGTTGAGTGTTCAAGAATTTTTCAAGAACACACTGCTTTGTTTTCCATAGCCTTGACACACTGAGGGTGGGAACAAATCCACCAAGAATGGTATAAAATCTAATAAAACAGGAAAGCCCAGAATTCTAGCCAGGTTCAACAGGGAAAGGATTCATCAATTGGAACTAAATAAAACACAGCCCACCGCCCTATTTATGAAATGGTATTTTACATGTGCCTTAGACATCTCTAAACAAAGCACTCTAGTTTAATCTGGAAAGTCCCTGAAAAGCCCTTCTCATAACTGTTCACTTCTTTTTCTTCTGGAGCCTACGAGTATGTGTTATCTGTCGGACTTTTGGCTCTGTAGAAAAATGTTGGAAAATAATTTGCTATAGGGGGGCTGGAGCGATAGCACAGAGGGTAGGGTGTTTGCCTTGCACGTGGCCGACCCGGGTTCAAATCCCAGTTCAAATATGGTCCCCTGAGCACCGCCAGGAGTAATTTCTGAGTGCAGAGCTAGGAGTAACTCCTGTGCATCGCCGGGTATGACACACACACACACACACACACACACACAAAAAAAAAAAAAAAAAAAAAAGAATTTGCTATAGGGTTTCCTCACCAAGAGCCAAAGAAACTATTTCCACTCTCCCCCAGATTAAGGGTGCCATGGTCTTCCTCAGGGAGATTTTCTTGAGCCAAAACTCTAAGCAGTGCCCTATTTAATTGACTTCCAACAGTAAACGCTGGGAAGAATGACAAGGAAAACTGCTCCAGTAAGAACAAGCCAGAGAAACAGGCAGAATAGTGAATGCTTCCTCTGGGCCCCAACAGGAAAACGCCAGCGAGGAAGGAAAGGAAGGGAGCTGGGGAAGGCGTTGTGCCCCCCTGCAATGCTCCTCGCAGGTGCCCTCGTCTGCACCAACCCCACCTGCGTGATGGCCTGCTCGGCCTCTTCTCGGTTGCGCTCGGTTTCTTGCTGCTGGTCAGTGCTTAGCGCTAAGGCCTCCCGTAATTTCACCACTTCCGACAAGAGCTGGTCTCGCTCCTTGGTCACTTCTTCTTTGAACTTCAGTAAATCCCGGATGCTAAAAGAGAACACAGAAATCAGAGCACGGTTGCTTCTGCTCAGGGCTCCTTCGCTAAAAGCCTCTGGCTCATTTTCACGGGAAAGATTCATTCGGGTCAAGCCTAAACATGATCTGAGTGAGAAAGAGAAAGATCTGTATGTCTTGGCCAGGCGCTGTCTGTGTGCTAGATAGTTCTATAGTATTATACATCTCCTGTAGTTCTATAGAAGCATATGCAACATGTCCACTTTTCTGAATTTTAAGAAATCACTGGATCTCTATATACCTGTGTTTTGTTGACATTTTTATGGAAATTGCAAAAAAGCAGACCGCCCCCCAACTGGTAACTGGTTACCTCTGAGGAAAGGAATATAGGAGAAAGAATTGGGGAGGCAGGGTGGGTGATTTTTTTCTCTCCATTTTCCCCCACCTCTTAATTAATCTAGCTACCATGAGACTATACTGTTGTCGGCAATGGATGTAATTAACCTCGAGGAGATGTCAATTTAGGAAATGATTTGTTTAATACACCTACTGGAGGGCTATTATCACCACTATGAAGCCTATAATGAAGCATAAGCGTAAGTACATCAGACACATTTCTGCTGGTTTCCAACCGTTCACCACAGGGACTGGTTTCCCACACCTGGACATGATCTAGATTAAACATTCCCAAGAACAAAATTTGCAAAATCTTCCATAATGCCTTTTTCTTTGGAGGCATGGAGAGGGATTTGTGATGCTATGTATTGATTTGAACTGTGAGCCAAAGTCACCTGTGCATTTTGAAAATCATTATATATGATTTGGCCTCACTTTCTGCACATCAGGGATGTGGACACCTTGTCGGATGTGCCTTATGCAGCAGAGATATTCTAGAGTACGGCAGCTCTTTGAGAGCCAGAAAGCAGAAGAGACCTGGCAGCTGACAGTCATCAAATAGCTTCGAAACAGTCAACTTGACAATATTTACTTATCAACAGCTTGGCTATAGCATAAATATTTAATAAGGAGCCTTCAAAACTGCACTCAGAAAGTCAGTCAGAAGGAAAGGAAACAGAATGATCTCTCGTGCATGTTTGGGACTTAAAGATACAAGGCAAGGTTGCAACATAGGCCAAAGGTGGCGGGGGTAGAGGTTGGGAGAAGGCAGGTGTTGAGAAGAGATGGTGGGTCCTTGGGAGAAAGAGGTAAGTACAATAATTATGATTTTTGTGTTGGAATTACATGCATGAGTATTGCAAACCACAGAATCTCAATCTCAATTTAAAAAATAATTTCTTAAGCTGCACTCAAACTCTTTTCCAGAAAGAAAACCTCAAATAATCAGGTCATCATGAAAAGACAGGTACACCAGAGTGTCTTCCATTCCCCTCACCAGGTTTCCATTGTCACTTAAACATACACCTGACTGAATCTGTTCCCTCACCGTCCTCTTTAGAAGTGATTCTGAATGTAGTTGACTTTACTAGCAAGAAAAGCAGGACCCATCTTTACATACACATCTACTGATTTTTTTATTCTCTTCCACCCATCATCCCAATCCCTATACTTAGAACTCTCTATCAGCATGCACATATGCATCTAGAAAGCATAGGAACCCAAGGCAACAATGAGATTCAGTCAGGAGCTGAATGAGATTCAATTCAACAATGAGATTCAATCAGAAGCTATCCTGGTTCATGATTCCTTAGTTAATGCAAGGCACTGTGTGCCCTGCCCAGACTCTTCCTTTCAAGAAGTTCACATCCTCATGGGTAGAGAAGCACACAGAAAAATACAAGGTAATCGGTACCACACAGGAGATGGATATTGGGTTGCGTGGTCACTCTTCAGCCTGGTCAGCAGTGATGAGATGGAGAGGAACTAGAACAGAGGTGTTGCTAAGTGAAGGTGGTGTTTGCAATGAATCTTGAAAGATGTTCTTTTCACAGTGTAGAAAAGGTCTTCCTGGCATACTAAAACATCCTGCTCAAAAGTATGGGGCCATGACGTGAAACTGTCCCAAAACTGACTGGGACAGACCTATGAAGAGCTGTGAAGATCATGTTCAAGACTGCGAGCTCTGTACTTAGGTGTGGGCAGGTCCATGAAAGTGGAAGCATGCAGGTACACATTTCAGAAGCATCGGTCTGGAATGTTCCAGACTTATAGTTAAAAGAAAGAGGAGAGTCTCCCTGGTGAAGATGGGGAGATCAGCTAGGAGTCTATTACTAAATCCAGCTTAGTTAGCATGGGGCCAGACATGAGATAGCCACAACTTGTCATGGGGGTGAAAATCAAGTAATACTGAGAAGACTGAGCCAAGAAGACAAAGTTTAGAGCAGAAATAATGGGGAAGTTAACAGAATGGAAGCCCACTAACAAGAGGACTGAAAAATCTGAGCAGAAAGGCAGATGACTCTAGCCCAATTTCAAGAGAAATAAACCTAAGATCATTTGTAGTTTTGGTTCTTTAAAAGAGGGGGAGAGCAATTTAATATAACCACAAATCGGGTGTTTCTGAGTGTGCAGAAGTAGTAGACGGGAAAATGAAAGAAAAAACTATCTTTAGGGACACAAGGAAGGAGAGTGCAATATCACACACACACACACACACACACACACAAAAGTTCTAGATCAGTGTTTGCCATCTTTGTTGTGCCCCTCATGACTTTGTTTCCTTCCTTCCGATCAGTTATCCCCCTAATTTTGTGCTGTGGCCCCCATTTATACAGATCTCATCTGTGGTCCTCTTGGAATATCTTGAAGGCCACAGAGGACCATATGGCCCCTGGTTGAGAAACACTGTTCTAGATGCAGTAGCCAGTTCCCCGTCTGTTAAGGAGGCCTCTGTAAAAGCAAGTTCAGTATCAAGAAGGTTGTGTCCTACTTGCTATCCTGGTCCATGGACAGTCCAGACCCTTGCTCCACCAGTTTGGTCAAGCTCACTATTTCTTCTCTCAGGGCAAGAATTGTGTCCTTCGCCTTCTGTTCTTTATCATAGGCTACGTCCACCATCTTCCAGGCCTTTTCAATTTCCTAGATAGGTCATGGGATATCAGTGAGAACCACCACACAAGGATGAAGAAGCAAAATAAACAAGAATGAGAGATTAACCATAGAGTGGTCCTTTCTAGGAAGCAAGAAGATATATTAATCTATTATGCAGAAAATCTACATAGGCTTATTGAATTTTCACCATGTACTGCTGAATAGAGGGATACTAGCAATGAATATTTTTTAGTATATTGGTGAGTATAGCCACAAGCTTATATACTGTAGCTGGGGAGACTACGTCTAATGAAGATGTTAAGATAGGTTTACAAAAGTGAAAAAAAAAAGTAAGCTTAGGTACTTTTCAAGTCCAGATATTTTATGCAGCACGGGGGTGGGGAGGAACAGTCTAGTCTTGGATCCAAAACTCTAATTTAGAAGCTCTTGACAGATTCCAGGTTTCAAGGGAGCTCCTGGAGAGCAATGGAAGTTTTAGAGTAAGCTGTCAGAGGATGGTCTTCAATGTTACTTAATTATATACAGCAGCCTTGTTGATTCCAAAGTCTCTCAAGCAAGTGTGTGGGGCTCAGGGGACTATATGTGGTTCCAGGGAACAAACCTGGGTTCCTGGGTGGCCCACATGCATGCCAAGTGCTCCATCTGCTGTACTATTTCTCTGGCCTCTCAAAAAACAATATATATATGTATGTATATATATATTAAGTAGAAAATGAAAGCAGTGACTCATGCAGCTTTGTCTTTCATAGTATGATGAAATTCAAAGTGCAATAGTAAATAAATACTTAAAAGAGGAAACTGACCTTTTTAGTACATGATCAGAGCACAGCAAATGTTGCGACGACCCCAAGTTTTACCTTGCCATTACATTTCTTGCAAAATTCTGCCACGTATAATGTGAATCCTACACAGATAAGACACTACAAGGCACAGGTAAAAATATTCTACTTTTATGTTGACAAGGAACAAAATGAGAGCAAAACAGTATTTAATTTAACAAATCCATGCCAACAATCACATTTCAGAGACAGATGACTCTGGGGTAATGATATCCCATAATTTAGAGTTTCAAAACAAGTATCAGTTTAGTCTTATGTATTTATGTAGCAACCATATGCACTATTTTAGCAAAAGAAATGGAGGATATTTAATGGAATAATGATTATATGAAATTTTGTCCAAATCAACTTCCCCAATTAGATTCTATTACTTCCATTTCCAGCTCTTATTTATAAGTGTTTTTATAATAAAATTATTTTAGATAGGTATTTCAGCAAGGATATAAAAAAATAACACTGTAAAAATTGTTTCTGGGGCTGAAGACTTAGTACAATGGGTAAGGGTGCTTATTTGCATACAGCTGACCTGAGTTTGATCCCTGACACCCCATATGATCCACTGAACTCTGCCAGGAGTGATCTCTGAGCAAAGAGCCAGAAATTAACCCTAAGCACCACCAAATGTGTCCCCACCCTCCCCAAAAAATTAAATTTCTAAGAAAATAGCTATGTTTTACTTTGCACCAGTCTTGGAAATTAATTTGAACTGGAATAAGTTTAATTGCATGATATCAAAAAAAATTGTCTTGAAAATTTGCAAATGATTTGGGACTAGAGTTTTCATTACAAGGTAAAATATCTTAATCTTATGTCACTCTATAATCTCCAAGGAACATCTATGTTTTGCCTTCAAAATAATGGACATATTTAAGAACAAAAAATTAAAGTGTAGGGCTGGGAAGATGGCTCAAAGGGTTGGAGCACAGGTTTTGCATGCTGGACAACTGAGTTCATCCCCAACACTACAAGTTCCCCCAAGCATTTTCTGGAAATCAGCTCCGAACAGCAAGTAGTGAGTAGTGCAAGAACAGCTGACATGACCCCAAAACAAACAAAAAATTAAAGTGTAAGTCAAAACAATACTTCTTCTCCAGACTGAATCCCCATTTCCCTATTATGAGGAGCTGGGAAGATTAAGGTGAAAGGAAAGGCAACAGGAAAAATAAGATAATGAAAATTAACATCTGGGCATTTCCAAGGTAATCTCTCCTAAAATAGTATGTAAATTATAAATATGCAAATCTCTCAAATAGGCTATCATCCTGAGATATTGAATTACTCATCTTGCCTCCAACAAGACATACTAAGATTAAGATTAGAGATAGAGTATGACATTCTTAATGCCTAAATATTAATTTGGAATTTATAATTAGATGTCATTTCCAATTATTTTTGCTAACTCAGTATTTCCTAAAAACATTATTCCCTTGGTGTAATGGATATATAAATCAAGTAAATTTTTACTTAATAATTCTTTTACTGCCAGCCTAGAGCTGCCAATATAATGAAAGAATGAGGCATTAAATACAGGATGCGTTTATGACAACTCCCCACTGGTTCTGTTTCTCAGAGATCACTGACCTTCTTCAGGGATGCAATGGTGTTTTGATCGTCCTGAGAGAGCTTCAGGGCAGTGGCGACTTTTGCAGAATTCACCACAATCTCTGCATTGAGCTCCCTGCATTTGGCCATCAGGCGCTTCTCATTATCATAAGACCTTTTCAAGACAGCATGCAGTTTTTCATATTCAACCCTGAATTTTTCCAGACTCTTGTCTCCTGAAAGTTCACTGAGAACCTGCTGGAAATCCCTTTCGATTTCTTCAAATGCCATTTCTTCCAGCACTGGCTTCTCATTTTTTTCCTGTACAAAAGAGGAAGGATGGGACTGAGCATTGCATCCTTCATCATAGGTTACATACATCATGGGGGTTGTTAAGGATTAGGTTACATGAGATAACCTAAGCTTAATATTTGCCAAGTGCCTGGAAAATAGTAGGCACTTGCTAAGTTTTGATAGCCATAATAATTTTTGTAAACCCTGTTTTCTTTTCATTCCATTCTAATTCTTTTTGACACCAGGACTACCAAGGGAAGGCATGACACGTTGAGGTCACAAAGATTATCCTGGAATAAGTAGCATGAAATGATGGACACTCCAGGTGAAACTTATCTAAAAAGTGGAACATGATCCGAAAAGATCATCGATAACTTTTATCCCTTAAAAAGTTAGGCTAGGTTATCTTCACAGTATACTGAAATATGTGATGTTCACAGGACTTTTCCAAATTTTCTTTCCATGATTAAATGGGCAGCAAATCAGTTTTAAATGTAAGACTAGATAGCACTGCACTGTCGTCCCATTGTTCATTGATTTGCTCGAGCGGGCACCAGTAACATCTCTATTGTGAGATTTGTTACTATTTTTGGCATATCGAATACACCACGGGTAGCTTTCCAGGCTGTGCCGTGTGGGCAGGAGACTCTCGGTAGTTTGCCAGGCTCTCTGAGAGGGACAGAGGAAGAATGAAACCTGGGTTGACCATGTGCAAGCCAGACACGCCCTACCCACTGTGCTATCGCTCCAGTCCTAAGACTAGATATAGAGATGTAAATTAAACAAGTCTGACCAGGATTTAAATAAGAACCCAGGGGTTAACTACACAAGAGTTCTTATTTTTCTAGTTTTGTGGATTGAATTGTGTCCCCCAGGATGGTAGGTTGGAGTCCTAACCCCCAGTGCCTGTGAATATTACTTTCCTTGGAAATAAAGCTTCAGCATAATTAGTTCAGTTGAGGTCATATCAGAGTAAGGTGGGCTCTAGTCAGTATCACTAGTGTCCTTTTAAGAAAGTTATAAATTCTTTAGAACTAGGTGTGGTGTGGTGATGAATGTTAACTAACATTACTGTGCTAATCATTTAGAGTACATACATATATCAAATCATTATTCTATACTCCTAAAATTACACAATGTACATGTCCATTATATCTCAACATAATTAGGAATTCTAATTTGAACCCAGAGCATATACAGGAGAAATCATGTGAGGATAGAGGTAAAAAAACGTCACGGAAATTTAACAACTTCAGGTTATACCCAGAAGCTAGAAAGAATCTCAGTGGCACAGCCCCCATCCAACACTTTGATTTCATGCTTCAAGACTCTTAAACATTTTTGTTGCTTTAAATCACGATTCCTCTGTTCGATTCCTCCGTCCCTCTCAGAAAGCCTGGCAAGCTACCGAGAGTATCTCGCCCACAGGGCAGAGCCTGGCAAGCTACCCGTGGTGTATTTGATATACCAAAAACAGAAACAAGTCTCACAATGTAGATGTTACTGGTGCCCGCTCAAGCAAATCAATGAGCAATTGGATGACAGTGATAACAGTGATAAATTACCCAATTTGTGACACTTTAGCTGCCCTAGCATATAAATACACATAGTACTTGTTAGATATAGCACAATTTTTAATAGTTTTTAAATGACCAAGACACCTCTCATCCAATACTGATTGTCTGCAACATGTAATCTGGAACAGTAAAGGCTTTAGGAGATACACCAATAGGATTGAGTTTGTTAGTCAAATAGTAACAATAAATAGGTCTTCCTCATAAAGCCTAAATATCAATGACTGATGGGATATGCACCAAGATTATGGTGTTGTCTGATTTGATATCTGCCATAAAGTGGGTTTTAAGTTCTATGAGGACCTACAGTAGAAAGGAATTGCCCCAACAGCAAATATTAGAGTAAATTTCTAAAAGGAAGCAATCTTTGAGTAAGGCCAAATGGATAAAGAGGAAAAAAGCATGACAAAAGTTTTAAGACAAAACAAGTATCCAGCATTTGAAATTGCTTTAAAAGCTCAAGTTGTGAGATGGTGGGGAGAAGCTCAAATTGGCTAAAATGCAAGAAGTATGGCAAAGGGAAGGAGGAAACTAGGCAAGGAGTAAATCACAGACAATGAAGACCTTGAATGGGATTTTAGGGAGCATGGAATTAATTATTCTATAAACCACAGGGAACCACTCGTGACTTTTGAACAAGAAACTGTTATGGTACAAAAGAACTCCCTGATATTTGTAAGATATGCATTTATAGCCTACACCAAAGTAAACCTTGGCATCAAAATTCAATTACTAATTTTAAAAATCAGCTGAGAGCATGTCTAATCCCAATAATAGAGTAAAATTCAAATTTTCTTAAAAATATTTGAGTAAATAATCTAGTTATGCTTAGACAACCCCATTTTGTCCAATTTGTTTTGATTTTTGTTTGTTTGGGGAGCACACCAGAAATAAGAACCCTAGGGGCCAGAGCGATAGCACAGCGGGTAGGGCATTTGCCTTGCACGCGGCTGACCCGGGTTCGATCCCCGGCATCCCATATGGTCCCCCAAGCACCGCCAGGAGTAACTCCTGAGTGCAAAGCCAGGAGTAACCCCTGAGCATCGCTGGGTGTGACCCAAAAAGCAAAAAAAAAAAAAAAAAAAAGAAAGAAGAACCCTAGCCGCTGTACTATCTCTCTACCCCCAATCCTTTTTTTCTAGTTTTTGAGTTTTTTTTTCTATATTTTGTCCAATTTGGATAAAACTACATATCTTAAGTTTTCCAAAACATTTCTACTGCTGATTAAATTTCTAAAGATGACATGTAAGCGAAACGGAGCTCGCATCTTAAAATAGATGTAGAGTCACATACATAAACTAAAACATTTTTGTATAATAATATTAGTTCTGATGTTAAACTCAACAGAGGTTTCCTTCCTGACTAAAAGCAGATTATTGCCAAGATCACAATATAGAAATTCCACAAAGGAGGAAAAATCATATTAAGAAAATATGCTGCTGCTACTGCTCTATGCTTTCCCCTTGTCGATGCTAAACATGAGCACACACGAAAATTTATCACAGCAATGTTCTCAGTTCTATCCCTGTAAATGGTATTAACGTCAACACTTGATCACCAGCCTAATGATTTGTTTGCAGGCTGAGTTTTCCCTGTATGCCTGGCATTAGCAAAGGAATGGGAAACTATCAAAGAAAGAAAGGTTTCAAGGAAACTTTTATAACTAAGAGAGTTTTCCTATCATTAAAAATATATACTCTGGGGCTGGAGAATGGGGTCTTATTTATAACTCAGGCCAGGGCCCGGAGAGATCGCTTAATACACTGAGTCTATGCTTTGTATGTGGGATGCTTGGGTTTAATCCCTGGTACCACTTGGTTTCCCAGCATTTCTGGGCACTTAGCCCTAATCTCCACCATAGAGTCAGGAGTAGCTCTGAGCACCACCAATATTTTTTAGTGGATTAAAATATACTACTAAAAGCAAAAGAAAAAAATAGCTCTTAGTTGTGATCAAGAGCATTTGTTATCTACTCTGCTAGTCCACACAATGGAGATTAGAGATGGAAAAGCTGGAATGATAGGGGATCTTCCTGGTGTAGACAGTGGTTTTTAACATTCAACAATTCACTGGTATGAAAGAGTTGAAACCCAATCCACAGGAAGGGTGAAAACCACTGGTGTGAAAGAAGCAAGAAACTGCAACTAGAGGTGGAGGCATGGTGGTGATTAGAGCGACTGGGATCAGGGCTGGCTTCACAGAATGTAACATATGCAGTTGTAGGAGGCCCCAAGCTTGTGGCACCAGGCAGAGCCCACACTGCTTTTACTATTCTACTGTCAATTCTTTAACAAGGACATTTTCATTTCTCACTCAGCCTTGAAAAGAGCAGAGCTGCTCCTGCTGGACACTAGCCACGAGATGAATGACATTGGGGGAGGGATCTGATGAATGAAGTCCTTTGGAGCAGGGCCAGGGAGGATGTGGTGATGATGGCAACTTGAGGTTGCCAAGGTTACAGAAATTCTAAGGGATCATTGAACAAGTGACAGAAGCGACCCCTCATCAGTAAGGGTGCCTGTGAATTAGAACATGGGGGACAGACTGGAGGGGGCTAGGCGGGTGGTCAGTGGTAAGAGGGGGCAGTGGTGTTGTGTTCCGGGGCCTTGATGAAGGTGTGTCAGCTGGTGATAGGATGGCAGTACCGATGAATAACGATAGTAGCAGTGGTTATAGATGAAACTTTCTCCTAGGTCTTCTCCATCAATGTGGCATCAATCCTTCTAGAAGGACCTTTCTTGTCGTATCACCTTATAGTCACTCAAAACTGAGGAGGGTTCAATTACGTGAATCACTCAGGAGTCATGAGTTTTCCTACCGTGCGGATCAATAATGGGGAAGAATAGAAGGTAAGAGGATGGTCAGAGTCAAAGGGGAGAAAACAGGTGGGTAAGGCCGCGGGTGGGAAGGATCGGTGGAGGCTGTGGGAACAGAAACACAATAGGATGTGACAACAATCGGTGAGAACGTTGGGGAGGGGCGAGGAGAGAGAGAGAGAGAGAGAGAGAGAGAGAGAGAGAGAGAGAGAGAGAGAGAGAGAGAGAGAGAGAGAGAGAGAGAGAGAGAGGGCGCTGACTCTGACCTCGGACATCTTGTCGCTCTCTGGGGGATGGCCTCAGCGGCCGCTGTGAAGACCTCGGAGAGTGGACCGGAGTCTGAGGAAGGGACAGTAGAATCCCCGACCCCAGCGTCTAAAGCGGCGCCACGTTATTTTGTTTTGCCCGGCTGATGGCTGTAACCCGGCCCTCGGCGCGTCTTCCCGTCGCCTGGCAACAGCCACGCCCCCTAGAGGCGGGGCCTGGGAAGTTCGCAAGGGGCGGAGCCTCGGAGGCGGGCGCCTGGCCGGAGACGGGCATGCAAATTTCCCCTGTGGGCGGGGCTGTAATGAGCGGGGCGGTGCTTCTGAAAAGCCAAGCGTGCACTTGAGACAAAGCCAGAGAGGGTGATGGCAAAATACAAGCAAGGGCCCACGTTTAGAAGGAAATGTGGCCCAGAAGATTCTGAATAAGGGAAGATTCGAAGGCCAACGAAGAAAGAGAAAACGGGTCCTGCTTCCAAAGTATTTTGTCACGAAAGGTGAGAAAAATAAGGAACAGAACTCAAGGCTGTCTGGGAAAAAACAAAAAATGTACATAGAGTCACGCCATAAAAATGTGCCCAGCATCAGGAGCTCCTCTCTCATGGCCCTTCCTTCATCTTCCCGCCACCTTCAGGGCCAGGGAACTGCAGAAATTAAACGTCTTGGTTCATGAACTGTGTAGGACACCTTTGTCTGTCTGGGCCACGCGTGGCAATGCTCAGAGTTATTCCTGAAGTTACTCTGCACTCAGGAATCACTCCTGGCAGTGCTCAGGGGAAACCTATGGGATGCCGGCGCCCGAGATCAAACCTGGCTCAGCTGCGTGCAAGCAAGCACCCGACCTGCTGCATTGTCTCTCCAGACCCCATATTTTATTTGATCCCTTTCTCCCATCAACCCTTCCTCTCCCATGGAGTCATTTAAGCTAGATTGGTTGATAGGCAGCTTTGAAAAATGGATTGCATTTTCACTAGTGAAAAGTTTTAAAATTTAGTACTGATATTGGACATGGGGATCATTGCATTTTGGGCATTTTTTCACTCAATATTCAATTAGAGGATAGATCCCCGTTGCACTTGTTTTTGTCATCCAGTTCATTGCTTCTGGCTGCTGTTTATAATGTTCCATATTAGATGTCTGCCTCACTTTAACTTCCGCCCACGAAGTGATGGCTATCTATCAAGACTTCCATGCCACAAGCAATGTGATGATGGCTCTCCTTGTCCATGGCCCCTTATGGATCTGTGTTTCAAAGTTCCCTTGAAATAGATATAGACATAGATATATCTATTTCTGTGTAGAAACATATATCTACTTTCTGTAGTAGATATATCTACTTTAAGAAGAGGGAGTGTTAAAGTTACAGGAGGTGAAAGGGGCCATCACATTCAGTTATGCTAAGGTCTTGTCCCATACAAGCAGACATTCTTCCAGAGGGGCCAATGAGGACTGAAAAACAGCCAAGAGTTTCTCTTCCATGTCAAGTAAGCTACCAGAGAAAAAATTGCCCTTCTTCCCTCAGAGCTCAGCTCCTTAATCAAGTCCGGATTTTAAAGAGTGGACAAAAAGTGTGGTTTTTTCAAATTCATCTACCCTATAGGGGGCACAATAGCACAAAGTGACTGGTGGTAGCCTGGTGGGAACCTGAGTCCTTAACCAAGCACTACTAGGTCACACCCCAGAACTGTGCCCTTGACTACACTCCAGCATGTACAACTGGGCTTCCTGTCCTCACTCCTCTCTTTCCTTCATAAACAAATACTGTTTCCTACACCAGCTTCCATTCTAGGTGCCTTACAAATACCCATTCGTGGAATTTGCAATTTTCTAACATGTCAATATCAGAGGAGGTAGTATCAACACATTTTTGTTCTAATTCACATTTCTTAGGCTCCTGGTAAAATTGAATATTTATTTCTTCATGCACCTTTAGATCACTTGGGGTCCCTTCTGTGAGTTGTCTACTTATACTTGCCTGCTGAGTTTCCTATTGGTCTCTTTCTTTATGACTCGTGAAACATTTTTGGACAGCCTAAATTTTAATCTGTTTCCAAAGGCTGGAAACTTCTCTCCTGTCCTTTGTGAAACAATCTTTAATTTGGTAGCCCTGCGTCTTTTTTTGTTTTTTGGGTTTTTTTTTTGCTTTTTATAGATATTTTGTATGATTAATTTACAGAAAAAAAATAATCCCATCGCCCTCTTTTTCTTTCTAAGATTTTGTTATTGAATCACTGTGAGACAGATCTTTACAAAGCTGTTCATAATTTAGTTTCAGTCGTACAGTGTTCCAACATTCATCCCTCCACCAGTGTACATTTCCCAGCATCACCCGCTTATTTTCATCTTTTTCTCACCCATCTGCTTTCCCTCGGATAACCTTAGTTCTGTTGTTAATGTCCACTGGTTATTTTTATTTTATTTTGTTCATTCATAAATTTTTATACCTTTACTTTCCATTGATGGGTAAAATCATGTAACGCTTCTATTTTCTTCCTACTTATTTCACTTCACTTAACCCCTCAAGTTCATTCAGTTTTCTTTGCAAATGGTGAAGTTCTATCTTTTTATACCTGAATAATATTTCTTTGTGTGAACATCTTCATTATCCATGATAAAAAAAACTTTGCTTCCATATCTTAGCTATTATAAATAGTAACACTGCATATGTATTGGGGTGGACTTAACTTTTAGCTTATTTTCCTATTCTCCACATATACACCCAGCAGTGGGATTGCTGGATCATATTGCCCTGTTTTTAGCTTCTTAGGGAAATTTCATTCTGTTTTCCAGAATGGTTGCACCATTTGCATCCCCATTCAGTATGATTTAAAGAATCCTTTTCAATCCCAAAGTCATAAAAATATTGTATCTCTTCCTGTAGCTTTTAGTTTGGTGGGTTCTTGGGGCGGGTTGTTTTTTATTTTTGTTTTTTGTTTTTTACATTTAGTCCACGAATCCATCTAGAGTTCAATTCTATACATGATGCAAGATAAAGATCTGATTTTCTTTTTCTTTATGGAATAAGCCAATTTTTCAATGTCTTTGATTGACCCATTCTTTCCAAAATAGTTTGAATTTTGCAAATCTACCTGGGTCTGCTCTGAACACTCTGGTCTGTTCCTGGGTTTATACAACAAGATTTTGTTACCAGGGTTTGGTAGCCAGTCATCATGGTTGGAGGACAAGTACCTCAGCCCTGCGTGTCTGTCAAACTTCCACTATTTATTTGTCGTTCTGTAGAATTTTCAATGTTTCAAGTTGCCTATTAGAATTTCTATTCGAACACCAGTCATCACCTTATGAGTTAATTTGGAGAAAATTAACATTTCTACACTGATATCTCAGTCAAGAACCAAACCAACATGGTGGGTAAAGAAGATAAAATATGACTGAGGCATAATATGCATGCAGTGTGTGAGAGGTGGCAGCTGAAGCTGAAGAAGCAGGTTGCACCAATTAAATAGTGTTCATAGATATGGACAGAGGATGGAGCAGGTGACATGACTTAAGCTGCTTGTTTATAGGAGACCGAAGTTCACATTGGGAATATCTATTTTAGGACGGCCATGCTGCAAGCGAGACTCGTTAGCCTGAAGCAACACCGCAGAGAGAAACCTAGAAGGCTCCGGTCCCCCCATGTTTGTACTAGCGTCAGCTATGAGCTGTGTACCATTTCCCAAGAACCTCCTAAGGTCACTTCAATCCCCAAAACACTTTCCTTAAAGATCCTTCTTTTTTAAGAACAGGCAGGTGCCACATTGGCCACAGGAACCTAGAGGTGACTAAATGCCTTCACAATCTGACATCGGTCCGGGGGTGGGGGGGGGAGGAAGAGAGAAAAATACACAATTCTTACTTGATTTGATGCCAACAGGGCAGAAGATGCCTGGTGACAGAGAGCACTGTGGGAACTCAGAAATCTAAATGTCTGAAAGCGTTGCTTAGGTGAGAACAGAAAAACATGGACATGAAAACCCAGGAAGACACAGGAAATGGAATGGAATATTTCCAACTCACAGGAAAGAGGTGCGGGTGGACATCAACATGAACGGTTGAACACTTGACACCAGAGAGGATGGGTGGTTGGTCAAGTTGACTTAGGCACTCAAGGAAATCCTTCCTTTCTAATCTTTCAGTTTACAAAGACAATGAACTCATCACCAACTCCCCCTTCGTTGTTGTAATAAAACAGAGCACTAGGTGGCATCATGCTACCAAAAGTCCTTCCCTCTGAAGCGCCATTAGGAGAAAAATTCAAGACTGGGTCAATCCATAAGGAAAGAAGAGTTCTTCTATCAACCTCATTTTTCATCATATCCACTTAGTTTATTTATTAAGCACCTACTATATACACAGTCTTATGCTGTTCCTTGTGGTGTCTATATAGGAATCAAACAAAGGATCACTTCCTTAAAGGAGCATAAGGAGAAGTAAAACATGCATGCCACCCTTCCCACACACAGTACATTTCAAAACAGACCAAGGTAGAATGTAGTAAACATTGAAATGAGGATGCCAGTACACAATGCCCTGTGTGATATGACACCTTTCTGGTATCTTCTACCTACATACAGGGGTGTCAATTGTATGGCCCTGTGGGAAGGAATGAATGCACAAATGCTTTCTTTTGATTATTTGTCTATATTTTGAGTTCTTTGCCACTACTGGGAATTTGCAAATCGTTACTGCTGTCTGTCAAACTCAAGGCTTCCTCTTATCTAGCTGTCTCCATCCGTCCTTTTTTTCAGATCTCTTTCTTGGGGACACCTTTCTTGACTATCCCCTCCAACCTCCAGACTACCCTTTCAAGTCATATGCATTCTCCCTCTTGAGCTGACACAGTGATGGTTAATTATGCATTCACTCAATAGGTCGTTTAATATCTGCCTTCCTTACCAGGCTGACACAAGAAGACATGGACCATATTTGTCTTCTTCATCCCTGTCTCCATCAGCATTATGAGCTGAATTATCTCACCCTAAAATTCAAATGTTAAAACCTTAACCCACCCATCACAGCCCCTCAGAAGAGACTGTATTTGGAGACAGAGCCTTTAAAGATGTGACTAAGTAAAAAAAATGAGACCATTCAGGTGGGCCTTCACCCAATCTGTCCTTGTAAGAGGAAATTTCCATGCTCAAACACTCACTGGGGAAGCCTGCACACGGCGCAAAACAGAGACAAGGAGATTGTCTACAAGCCAATAGAGGCCATGGGAGAAGCCAAACCTGCTGACACATACTTGACTTCTAGCTTCCAGAACTGTAAGTAAATGCATATATGTTGTTTAAGTCCATTGTACATTATGATGGCAGTTCCAGCAGATGGAAAAAAATGCCCATCACTCTTCTAAGAATAAAACTATTAAACAAATGACTATGAAATGAGCTGTAAAATAAGGAAGAGCAATGAAAGCATATTAGGGAAAGCATGACAGATATAGCCCTTGAACTTGACCTTAAATGATACACATGAGTTATAAGGATGGAGGGTTACAGTATCGGAAGTGGGCAGAAACCAAGACAAGACTGCAATAGGGAGGGTGGGTCAGTGAGCACTAATGTTGACAGGAGGGTGTGGATGAATGATGGAGCCTTGGAAGAAGAGCAGAGAAGTGGCTGTAATTTCAAAGAACGGGGACAGGCAAGGACATAACTCATCAGCTCTGCCAGAGAACTCGGCTGTGCGAGTTCTTCATGAACTAAAATATCCCTGCAAAGTTCCTTGCCTAAACCTTGCTCTGAGAGCCTCCTACCACACACACCTAGTTACGCTAAGCTGTGCCATGGCTTTCCCAAGTGTTCATCCCTGCAACAACATCTACTGAGGATCACTTACCACTGTGTCACTGTCGTCCCGTCCATTGCTCGGGCGAGCGCCAATAACGTCTCCATTTGTCCTAGCCTTGAGATTTTAGCAGCCTCCCCTGAGGATATCAAGAAAAAAATCCAGAGAAGCAGAAAGAAGCACAAACAAGCAGCCCCAGGTGTAAATTCTCAGTGTGTGCGGCAAGAGCCCACATGAAATCGGCCACTCTATTGAAACAGAAGGCACCTAGAAGGAATTCCAGGGCCCTATTTGAGATTAATGATTCCTACCCAGAAGAATCTTCCTCCTCAAAGCCAATATGTTCATTACAGTCCTACCAAACTCCTCGAGGTCACCCATGAAAGGCCCAGAGGTGGAGATCTGACCCATAAGAAGCTGCTTTCATTCTTCTTCCTGGGGGGTTGTGGGACTGAGCTGGAAGCTACTCATTACTGGGTTTTGGAACTGAGCAGGTGAATTCTAGGAGGGGCCAATAAGGAAAGGCCATAAAGATGGAAGAATAAAGCAGATGAGAAGGGGAAAGCCAGAAGGGTGGGGAAGCAGGGCCTTCCCTGGCTGAGTCTCCCGGCCTCCTGGGGTCACTATCCCTGGTTATCAAGTGCAGAGAGAGAAGAAAGTCCAGCAGCCTCTGCTCTCTGGATTCTGCAAGATTCTCCGCCTTCACCTATTAAAATCATTGTATTTGTTGAAGCTAGATAAAGTGATTTTCATTCTTCTTCCACCACCATCCAATAAAAGAAAAAATATAATATCCCAGATAACAGATCCCGTTTGAGTTGCTGCATTGAATATGAGTAAAATCTGAGCTCTGCATTTGGGGCTGCAAATGACAGTAGGATGTGCTCTGGTCTTATGTCCAGCCACATTTCTTCAGGCGGTTGGGAAGATTAAAAGCCCACGTGTTGCAGAAAATTGTGACCATTTATCAGTCGACCCCAAGCTCACCTTCCATGACAGAAAGGGGTCCCAGCTGGCTGGTGCTCTCCCAAACTGCTCAGGCCATCTTTTATTCCGTTAATCTGCCCCCTTCCCGGCCAGCTGCGAACCAAACTAAGCAGAGCATTTGTTGGACATCTTACATCGGCTCCCAGAAGGGCTCCACGCAAACTCCCCTCTTGATACCAGAGCAGGCGGCCAGGCTCTGGCAGATTTATTAGGAAGATTAAAGGGTCAAGATGAGGTGGAAGAAGGGGCTGACCCACCACTGCAGGGGATCATTTTCATCCAGGAAACGAAATGAGAGGTCTCCTCCCTGCCTTGAATTTCATTGGCTTAGCAGCAACTGCACACACCTCTCAGGCCACTGATTTGGGGGCGTGATTGGTTTGACTCCCAGGCTTGGCTGGCTATTCTTCTCCAGGAGGCTGAGTGTAGTTTGTCTGGTATTCAACCCACAATCAGTCTGGACTTAGACATACCAGTTAGCTTACCAGATCGGTTAAAGCTTGAGTAACTCTGCCTGTTCCTAGTATAAATAATTAAAGTCAATAAAATGCATAAATAAATACGATTTTTGAAAATCAAAGCAGGAAGCTTTCCACGACTGAGTTAAGGTTCTTATGTCTAGTATCCCCATAAGACAACATTTTTTTTTCAAACACCCTCAAGTTTACATATACAGGTCCCTTATATAGAATATTCTAAGACCAGTGCTTAGTGTTTGATTAGCTTTATTCAGTGTCATCTCCTCCAGGAAGGCTTCTAGCTAGGCAATCTTTCTCTATACTGCTAGAAATCCTGATTGTCCGTCTATCACACACTGCACTAGAATTGTGTGTTTATTTCTATGTCTCGTATACCAAATTAGAAGGACCTGGTTTTTCTTTTATATATCTGTACATCTGTGATGTTGACACATGAGAGATGGTCAAAATACAAAAGGGAAGGAAAGAAGGAAAGGAAAGAAGGAAGGAAGGAAGGAAGGAAGGAAGGAAGGAAGGAAGGAAGGAAGGAAGGAAGGAAGGAAGGAAGGAAGGAAGGAAGGAAGGAAGGGAGGGAGGGAGGGAGGGAGGGATGGAGGAAGGGAGGGAGGGAGGGAGGGAGGGAGGAAGGGAGGGAGGGAGGGAGAGAGGGAGGGAGAAAGGGAGAGAGGGAGGGAGAGAGGGAGAGAAGGAGGGAGGGACGGAGAGGTAAGGGAGGTAGGGAGGGGAGGAAGGAAATGAGATATGAAAGGAGAAAGATAATTAGCTTATGCATTCAGGCACACAGCAATTACTCTTGAGAGTGATTCGTGATGGAGGGAAGCAAACAACTACTGGAACACAGATATTTAAGAATCTAAGGCAGTTAAATAAAAGCATTTCCGGCCACAGCAGTTCTGTCATACACAAGAGAATGGGTAGAGCACAATGTATCTCCTTTCTCTTCCCATCCTTGATCCAAGTGCCGAAGAAACATGTGCTTTTTACACCCCTAGGGCGGGTGCACAGCAGGTACTCAATGTAAGTTGACGACTGGTTTTTCATAGCAGCCAATATAGGCATCTATAAAGAAAAACTCTTTGCTGTTATAAGGGAATAACTCTCTTTTGCACCCTGTAGGTAGTTGCTTTCTTCCCAATATCTGCTGCCAATTCTACCGAACAATTTCAGCTGCAAAAAATGCCTGCTGAGGATCTTGAGTGAACAGGTGTTCTCGAAGGTAATGCAAGGGAGGCCACTTGCCTTGAGCACATTCCCCCTCTGGCAAGCATCTTAGAAACCGGTTGAGAGTAAGCAGGATAATGTAAGCCTCCAGAACGGCAGATCCCAGACTGAATTACCTCTGTGTTCTAGAATCTTACACCAGAGCTACAAACCGCTTTTTTTTTTTTATAACACACCAGCTTAGAAAAATAATTTGAGGACCAGCAATCAGCAGTTGAGGTTTTGTGTATTTGTCCTGCATAGGCTTGGTCCCTGGGATTTCCAAAAAAAGACAAAAAAATTCCAAAGAAACTAGTTAGCATCCAGGTTACACGGCCTCTGTAGCAGCTACTCAACTGTGTAGCACAAAAGCAGCATAGATAATACACAAATGAATGAGCAGGGCTGCCGTCCAGTGGAACCTTATTTACTCAAGCAGATGGTGCTTGACAGTTGGCTGTTGTTTGCCAGACCCTGGTTTAGTATAAAAGGAGTAGGTGCTCAAATATTTACTGAAGGGATGAATGGGAGGAGAAATGAATGAATGGGTTAATAAAAGCTTTCCTACTCTTATAGCCTGGTGGCTTATTTTCAAGCCCCAGTGCGCCATCTTTATAACTGACTATCTTTCCCACTCCAAAGAGGATGCAGATGTAAATTTAACATACAAACCACTAACATCTTTCATGACAGGGAGGTATGCTAGAAAGAGTAAGGGTTTTTCGTTGTTATTGTTCTTGCTTTGATTTGGTCAGGTGGGGGGGCCCACTCAGCAGTGCTCAGGACTTACTTCTGGCTCTGAGTTCAGGGATCACTCCTGGTGGTGACCAAATGAGGTGCTGGGTGCCTGGTTGCCACACACTAGGCAAGCATTCTACCTGCTTGGTGGTACCAAACTACAGTTAATGATTCATAAGTAAGTTGCAGACTTTTTTTTTTTTTTAACCAAAGGGTGAGAGATAGGAAGTGAAAGAAAAGGAAGAGGAGAACCCTAGGGAATGGCTCAGTAACAAAATCACTTGCATTGCAAGCTTGAGGCCACAAGTTTGATCCCTGGAGGTCCCCACATGCACTGAATGTGGTCCTGACAGATCCACAGCATAACAGGCAGTGGGAGGGAGTGACCCCTGGCAGGCAGGGATGTGACCCCCCGGTGAGCATGACTGTCAACACTGCAATGATGAGCACTGCAACTAAAAGCATGAGATTCCCCAGTCACCCTACCCCCAGCTCAGCAACTCCCCCACCCCCACCACTATTGCCACAACAAAAGGAAGGAAGGATTGAAGAAAATAAAGAGGAAAATGCCAGAGCATATCACATATGGTGCGCATAAGGACCGCTTCCAGGAAAACTCTTTCACTATAATGCACTGGTATGCATGTGTATGTTGGTTCCAAAAACATTCTTTTTTTTAAGTTTTAAAACACTCAACTATTAGAATCTCGTTCTTGGGGGAATTCAGTGTGGTTATACATTTGAAGGGGATTTACTTTGAATTAAAAGGGGAGCTGCTTGCTTTGCACGTGGCAGACCCGGATTGGATCCTCAGTACCCCACAAGGTTCCCTGAGCCCCTCCAGGAGTAATCCTGAGTGCAGAGCCAGGTGTATACCTTAAGTATAGCCAGGTGTGCACCCCTCTCCGCCCCCCCCCAAAAAAAGAAAGAAAATCTGAATAGTTACAGGAAAAACTCCAAAGCCAATGTTTTTGCTTCAAACTTTGGGTCTACTTATTAGCTGCTTAACCCCAAGTCAATTGCTTAGTCTTTCTGGCTAAGAAAGACTTAGCCAGAAGCCTTCTTCTGTTAAATGGGTATGTTATTAATCCCTACACACACATTTAGCCTCTAAAAGAGAATCACTGTCTCCCTACATCTTTTTTGTTTTCCTTTTAAAAAATGCATTTTTTAAAAATGATTCACAGTGAGATATACTGTTACAAAGATACACAGTTACTGTAGGATAACATTGCTTTGTCCTTTCTCCCCTGCCACAAGGAGCTTAGGTTTATCAGGTTACACCCATCACAGTGCTCCTGAGTCACTCCCATTCCTTTGTTTATCTGTAATCACTTCTCTATGCTCTCTTCCCCAACCAATTAATCAGCTTTTCCCCCTAATCAGACTCTGTTTATTTGTAAGGTTAGATTTTTCTAGGACACTGAACTTGTATTGTAAGTTAATATTGCCTTTCTCCTCTCCCTATGTCTTTTGAATAGTTTACTTTAAAGCAATGTCCTTTTTGTATGGACAAAGGAAGACAGTTAATATTATGCTTTTGTAACTTGGGATTTATTGGCTTCAAATATTATTCACTCTCGGGCATCTGCTTTCTCAACTTAAGCCTCAGTTGCCCTTAGTTCCTAGCACCCCCAAAGTAGGGTCCTGACGAGGGACTGAAAGGACCCAGGGCAAGCTGTGAGCTACCCTGGCATGGATATGGGCCAAGTAAAAGCGCCACAATTCTTAACTATAAGTTAAGAGCTTGATCATGGACAAATGTTGTCATGATCCAAAACTAACGATGAGATAAGGACCCTGCTAGGGATAGGAAAGACTAATCTGGCCTGAGCACTGTAGTCTGAGATCGAGATGGCCCCAGGAGAGCAATTCTATAAGTTTAATGTATCTCTTACCGTGTCCATACAAAATGACTAATATTATGAATGTATGCTTGTTGTACTAAGGAAAGGAGAAATGCACCCCTAGATGGTATTTTGCCCTTAGGCGGGTCATCTTGCTGTATGAGAATCTGTCCTAGAAGCAGCATCCCCTGGGGGAAAGAACTTTAACCCTATTGATTGTGACCACACCTATGTGTAAGCCCAATCCCTCATGCTTGGGGATTTAACTAGGCTGTAACAGTGGGCTGGGGGATTGGAATCCAGATCCAGATCCAGAGCGAGAAGGAGAATGAAGTAGCATGGGGGAGGAAGAAGCAGGAGGAGAATCAGAGGAGAATGGAGATGGGAATGGAATAAACTGCAACTGAGACCAACCGGCCTGGCCCTCATTCCACCCTTCGCCTGCCCATCATCATCCACCTCCCGGGGGTGGAGGAAGCGGCGTGAGACTACTCAACTTGGGCGGCGGGAGAGATAGAGCACTGCTGCCCTTTTTGTGATTACACAAGTTACAAAGTTGTTCATGATTTGGTTTCAGTCAAATATTCCAACACACATCCCTTCACCAGCATGCCGTTCCCACCATCAATGTCCCCAGTTTCCCTCACACCCACCCCCCACCCCCATTATGAGAACTAAATGAGTCCTATGGAAAGTGCTCAGAACAATGTCTAGAACCAATTGCTACACACTGTCACTAACCAACTATATGCACTTGACAAGTGACCCAGCTTCCTGGACTTCCTTTGTTGGTAAATAATCTGCACAGAACCTACCGCCCCCGCCATTCCTGGAAGAGGGGGTTTCCGAAAACAGACCTTGAGGAAAGAAATAGCCAAAAGCCAGTGAGCTGATACCATTGCAGTGAGCTCAGCAAAGCAGCCTGAACCTCTGAAATGCCTGCAGGCCCACAAAATATTCTCTCCTGAAACTGCACTCAAGGGTGACATCAGGAGGGTGACAAATTAGCTAAATCGAAGAAAATGCTCCTTTTCCCCCCATCTCTCAGACCCTTAATGACTAGCATTGACTTCCTGTCTTTCCCATTGTATTGTATTTAATTCCAGATACTGGGATAACCACAGCCGGGGGTGGGGGCGGAAATCTGTGCCTATGTTTGCTTGTTTTTTATTTCCAGCCTTCCTGATAGTGAAGCCCACTGTGAGTCACAAGGCCCCCATCACTGTGGAACTGGATGCTACACCTCACACCATAATCATAGTCTTTTTTTTTAAATCCCATTTACACACATACACACACATACACACACAGACATCGAACAAATCAACAGAGAATGAAGGTGAAGTTGTTGCGGTTCACACTTCATATATAATAAGTAAAATGGGTTGATATTGTTGCTCCCATTAAGTTTCCCTCCGAATTTAAGTGCAGGATGCCAAAAGAGATGCCAAAAAGGATGTAGGGACACAGGCATTAGGAAAACTGAAGTCATGAAATTTGCTTATAAACGGATGGACATGGAGAGTATTATGCTGAGTGAAATAAGTCAGAAGGAGAGGGCCAAATATAGTATGAAACTAGTATACAAGGCCAGGGAAAACAGGGGCCAGAAGGGTTGGTCAATGGTTGGAAGATTGCCACAAGCGTATGAAGGGGAAAAAAGGCACTTAGGATACAGAAGAGACTAGTATGACAATAATAGTTGGAAATTATCTTGTTGAACAGGACCTGAATGTTGAAAGTCGATAAAGGGATACACCTTATAACCCTTCAGTATCTGTATTAAAAACCATAATGCCCAAAAAGGAGAGAGAGAGAGAGAGAGAGAGAGAGAGAGAGAGAGAGAGAGGAAGAGAAAGGGGTACCTGCTATGAGGGGGGCAAGCGTTAAGAGAAACTGGGGACATTGGTGATGGGAAATGTACACTGGTGAAGGGATGGGTGTTGAAATGTTATATGCCTGAAACCCAATCGTGAACAACTTTGTAACTGTGTACCTCAATGTGATTCAATTAAAAAATAAATGTTTTAAAAGAAAAACAAAAAAGATGTAGGGAGATAGAGATTCCCATCCTTTCTTGATGAGAGGCTAAAAGGGGGAAATACTTCGAAGTACAGTTTTGCTGTGCCTATCAAAACTTCCCCTTTGGCCAGTCCCCAAACTACTAAAGCATTGAACCAAAGCAGCTGCCTATATACAGGCCTCTGGTTTGTCTATATAAAAATTGACCTTGATTTGTTTAGGCCTCGGGAAGTCTTAACCACATGGAAATTATAGTCTGGTGTTCTATAACTGACAACCACACACCTTCTTGGTTGACAGTTCTCAATAAACAAGAGATGAAAGAAGACATCTTCATCTCACACTGACTTCAGCATAACGGTTTCTGATCTCTCCCTGTTTCCAGTGATACTGGCTTTGGGATTGAATTTTGCTTCATTTTCATCATGTTACATAGTGTTTATTTTTACTTGAATATTAAGTTCTGTCAGAATTTCAGAAGCCAGTTTATAAATGTGATTATCATGTTTCTTTTCTTTATCTTTTTCTTTTCAGTGAGGATTATTTTGTTTTGTTCATTTGCTGTTGTTAAGTTTTTGACTGGTATTTCTCCAGAAAAGAATTCCAACCAGGGGCTTATTTTCCCCATGTAAATGATTACATTTCTTTCCCTTTTTCTTCTATTTCAATTTTTAAAATTTTCTTTTCTTTTTTGGGGAGGGTGGGGGGCACACCTAGTGATGCACGGGGATTACTTTACTCCTGGCCCTCAGGAATCACTCCTGGAGGAACCATATGGGATGCTAAGGATCAAACTTGAGTTGGCTGCGCACAAGGCAAGCATCTTACCATCTATACCATCGCTCTGGCCCCTGATGACATTTATTTCTATCTTTTCATTTGTAAAATTTTCATGTTAAGCTGTTTTTTCCATAATGATATGTCTTATCATTTTCTCTGTAATTACTTTGAACGTAATTAAATGGTCTCTTGCAAATTGCTCTATTGTCTCAAGTTCTTAAGGGATAGATACACCTGTTTACTGCAACTACCAATCCAGTCCCTCAGGTTATTTCCTAGTTTGGTTTATAATTTTTCATTATAAGGTAATCTTCGGTGATGGGAGGGAATCAGGCTGAACAGTGGGGTTTGCATCCGCTTCTGACAGGACCACAGACTTTCTCCATTCTAAAACCAGCTTTAATTATGGCTTCAGAAAGTCCCAATACACTGGTGGGTGGACTGGGCTGTCACATATGTGCAGGTCCATGCAGGCTGGGGGTGCGAATTTCAGCAGCAGATTTTTTTTTATTATTATTATTCACCACAACTTCTTTGCTGTGGCAATGGCCCAGGATGAGAATTTTCCTCTTCCATCCATCACTAGAGCATTTCCAGGGTCCCAGCTTCAGATAGGAGTCTTAAGTCCAGACCTCTGACTTTCCAGAACCCAAGGCCTGAATGGGTCCTAGCCCATAGGACTGAGCCATTGGGGCTAACATTTAACCCAAACACCAGAAGGAGCATTTGGGGTCCTCTCCCTGCCTCACACCAAAAGATCCCTTCTTTTCTTCTTTCTTTTTCCTTCTTTCCTTCTTTTTTTCCTTCTTTCTTTCTTTCCTTCCTTTCTTTCTTCAACCCTCTTTCTCTGTTTCTTTCTTTCTTTCTTTTCCCTTTCTTTCTTTCTTTCTTTCTTTTTCTTTCTTTCTTTCTTTCTTTCTTTCTTTCTTTCTTTCTTTCTTTCTTTCTTTCTTTCTTTCTTTCTTTCTTTCTTTCTTTCTTTCTTTCTTTCTTTCTTTCTTTCTTCCTGTTGTTGGTATTTTCCCATCATTTCCATGTTTAATGACAAACTTCCTGACTGCTTGGCTTCTCCTGTTCTCAGAAGTTGAAGCCATTAGATTCGCCTGTCTGTTTTGTTTTGTTTGGGGGCCACACCCTGCAATGCTCAAGGCTTACTCCTGGCTCTGCTGTCAGGAATTATTCCCAGTGGTGCTTGGGGATGGGACCCTATGGGATGCTTGGAGTTAAACCCAGGTCAACCACACATAAAACAAGTGCCCTACCTGTTACACTATCTATGGGTTGGAGCGATAGCATAGCGAGAAGGGCGTTTGCCTTATATGCGGCCGACCCGGGTTCGATTCTTCCGTCCTTCTCGGAGAGCCCGGCAAGCTACTGAGAGTATCTTACCCGCACGGCAGAACCTGGCAAACTAACTGTGGCATATTCGATATCCCAAAAGCAGTAACAATAAGCCTCACCTTGGAGACGTTATGGTGCCTGCTAGAGCAAATGGATGAGCAACAGGATGGCAGGGACAGTGACATGGTAACCATTCCATCTCGAATATAGTAAACAAAGTTAAGGAAATAAAAACCTTTTCTAGAGTAAGAAGGGGCTGTGGAAAGTCACGGGAGAGGGCAGTTGGGGTGTCTAAACCCCCAGTGTGGGAGTTCATAGGCGACAAAACACCTATTCTGAGGCCTAAACACTGATAAGCACAGATTAGCCAGGCAAAAAGATATGCGTGTACATTGGGGGTGACAAGGTTGGAGGAATTGGTGGGGTGAAGCCTGTAGGCAGAAGATACATGTGGATATGGGGGGGATGGGAGGAAGGACAGGACACATTCAGAGAAGCGCATGTTCCAAGAGTCATGGGTGGGGGGGTGGTGAGGAGAAAGATATGAAGCTGGTGAGATAAGAGGCCACAGCAGGCCTGGGTGCCGGGTTAGACTGTGCTGAGGCTCAGGGCATGCCAATGAAGGCGACCAGCAGGCCACAGAGTCAAACGACCAGGTGTGAAAGAAAAGCAAATCCCATCAATGGGCAGCAGGTTAGAAGCGGCAGAAACAGCACAGCACCCGGGATGACAATCCAAACAGGAGGGAGCACTGCCCCTGGCCGCCAGCAGACCTGACCTGGAATCTTCCGCAGAGAATACAAGGTCGGGCTTTGGAGATGTGTCCCTGTCCCTGTCCCAGCCTCCCAGGAATCCCGGGAGCTGCTTAAGGAAGAGGGGTGAGTATCAGCACCCCCTGTCCCCGCATGCCCATCAGTCTTGCAGGCGTTTTGGAAACGCCAAGCTCTTTCCTAAGTTTCTCCAAATCACCTCATTTCCCGCTTGCACTCCCAGCCAGGCCCCAAACCGCTGCCATAACTGTCGAGATTGCAAAGGAAAGGTCGCCGGCAGAGGCTAGAAAAGGAAAATGGCCCAGGCCAGGGGCGGAGGGGGCGGGGGGGGGGGGCAGGAGTGGGTGTGGGGAGTTGGGGGCTGGGGGCGGGGCTGTAGGGGGAGTGGAGGTACCTATTTTTAGAACTTTTTCTGTTGCCTGTTTATCTTTCCGACTCCGCTGCTTCGTGTCTGCCAAGAGAGTGTTAAAGCGATTTGGCTCCCCCGGCGAGGAAAGGCAGAGGAGTGCAGTGAAGCCCCCTACAACAGCAGAAATGCTAACAGTCATTTTGGACTGTGTTCCCCCCTAATGTCCCCCCCACACACACACAAGTGCCCTCGTCGGCTCCCCCAGTTGTGGGGTTTATCCACGTCCTCCTCGGCCGCCTCCAGTGACTTGTGGAATTTGGGCAGGTCCTGGGGGGCGAAGAGAGGAGGCGATGGACTTCATCTCCCACCGAGCCTGGGCAGGGGCCCGCCAGGTTTTGCAGGATCTGTCTGTCCCCAAAGGAGGTGAAACTTCGCCAAGTCAACAGGCTTCGGGGACTCAAGCGCCCCCTGGAGAAGGGAGCGCGCGGCCCTTTGTGCCCAGCCGCCGAGCGTCCCTCTGCCCCGCCACCGGCTGGCTCGCGTCCACGCCTGTGAGCCGCGAAGCAGAGACGGGACGAGCCGTCGGGTCTGGATTTATATTTCCCTCCAGAGGGACAGTCCAGGGCGCTCGGAAACCCCGCCGCGCGCCCAGCGCGGGGAGGGCGCGGCCGCCGAGCCGCCTGCAGACGGCGGGCCTGGACCGCTTTTAAGGGCGCGCGCTCCGGCTCCCGGTGCGTTTCCTCCAGCCGCGTCCCGGGCGCCAGACCCCGCCTCGCCGGGGGCCCCGGGCCGTCGTGCTGCCGCCCTCGGAGGGTTTGGGGGGCGGCTCAAAGGGCAGGCCTGGGCGACTGAGTCCAGGCCGCCTCCCGCTAACTCTCCCGGGCCTCCTTAACGGGCTTCCGCGGCCGCGCGGAGAGGCGGGTGTTTTGTTCTTATTTGGAGGAAAAAGTTTCTGTGACATGCAGGAAATGAGTAACTGCGCCGCGCGCTAGAGCCCAGCCGAGGGGTGCCAGGAGGCGGGAGCGCGACCGACTCTCGCCGCTCGCTGCTCCCTGATCGTCCCGCCGGACGTTCCCCGGGGACCCGCGTGCGGAGCCCGGGTTCGAGCGACTCTTCCCGCCCCCCCCCGCCACCTCCCCGGAGCGGGGATCCAACCCCCGGAGCAAACGTGAGTGGCGCGCCCGCAAGCTGCGAGGCGCTCATCCTCCCCGAGCCCCTTAGATGCTGGGAGAAAGAAGCGCGCGGAGGGGGTCGCCGGGGTTGGTGGGCTTAGTGCGCGGGGCGGGCGGAGAGGGGGGGGGTGGGCAGCTGCGCCCGATGGGGGCAGCTCGGGCTCCCTAGGATCCGGACCCGCAGACTTTGGAGACCCCTCGACCCCCCGCATCCGTGCCGGGCGGGGAGCATTGTCTCCGGCGGACCCCCGCGTCACTTGGCTGCAGCCCGGCGCGGCCCGCTGCTCCCCTTCTGGGCGCACAGGGATCGAGGCTGGAGCCTGGGCAAACGCGGTGGGACGACTTTGTGCCCGGTGTTCCCGATGCTCCGTTACTTTGGACCGTCTGAGCAGAGGACCAGGGCCCGAGGACTGGCCGGGTGGCCCAGCACGCCCCGCTCTTTGGCCCGCTCTCTTCCCGCCTTCCTTTCACTCCTGGAAGGAGGAGGAACGGGGCTCGTTTTCCCACCCCCTCTCCTTGTGAGATAGTGGAGCTCAGAGGCTGCTTGGGGGCAAGGCACCCCCCGCTTCCTCTTTTGGGGGCTTTCTGTTGGGACTGCAGCTGTCTCGGCCAGCTGACCTGGAAGCCCATCCCCAAGACCTGCCCTGTGTGTCCACTTTCTGAGTGCCGACGAGCACAAACGCTCCCCAAAGCTCCTGCCCGGCTTCTCATCCCAGTTGCTCCTTAAAAGCAAACATGCTGCCGGCCTCGAGGAAGGAAATTATTTTACTGAGCCAACCAGCAGGACCCCACTGCGACTTTAGCTCTCTCTGTGTGGTGTGAGAAGTGAGAAGACCACCCCCCCCATCCCCCCACAACAACAACAAACCCAGGCAGGGCACCAGATCCTCCACCCTGGGCAGCTTCAGAGCCATGCTCTAGTTTTTGTTCCTCTTTTGGGCCCTTCCTTTTTTCCAAACCAGTTCTACCTCTCCGAGGCTGCCAGATAAAGCCGTTCTCTGTGGGTTGCCCTGAACGGGGCATGACAAAAGCACAGGGAGAACCTGGGCCACCTCCTCGCTTGTACCACAGTGCCTGGTTTGCCGGTACCCTGAGCCGCGCTCTGTCTTCGTAGTTTCTACTTGCGGGTAACCATGGAGTGGTTGTACAGCCTTCTCTCCCCGTGGATGGGAGGAAGCCTTTGTGTTCACGGCCTGTCTTGCAGCTCATTCACATTCAGAGGTGCTGCCGTATCAAACCCCTGGATTTCAGGGACAAGCATCTGAACTTTCAGCCCAGGGGTTCTTCATCCCTAACGTTGTCATCATACCAGGAATAGATCCCGGATCCAGCAGAATCCTTGGGGGGTTGCAAGGGTGACAGGGTATGTGGGTGAACCGTTTCTCCAAAAGCGAGAGGAAGGAGGAATTTCTGCGTAGACTGCTGAGGCTTTTAACTTTATTTGACCTACTGCCCCCTTTTTGGACGGAAAACAATTACTCAGTGGCCCTTCTAGAAATCTTTAAGTGAGCAAATTTGTGCCTAAGGCTCAGACTTCTCCCTGGATGGGTCCAGCATTGGGATGGGGTGGGGGTGGGGGTTGCAGGTTTTGCATATCACCCTCTTTAGCAATGCTCCTGGCAGAATCGCACACCTGGGAGCCCAGAGCAGTAGTACAGCAGGTAGGGAGGGCACTGGCCTTGTACCGCCAACCTGGGTTCGATTCCCGGCATTTCATATCATCCCCCACTTACCACCAAGGAGTGATCCCTGAGTGCACAGCCAGGAGTAACCCCCAAGCATTGGCAGTGTGGTCCAAAAACAAAAAAAAAAAAAGAAAGAAAAAATTTTAAAACTTGCACACCTGAGAAAGTATTGTCGGGGAGGCATCTGGGTTTGTAGCTTCCCACTCTTGAACACCTCTGCGTTCAATAAAGAAAGAGTTGGCTACAGGCGAGGGGTTGTACTTGATGGAGAGGGTAGGTTGAACCCCCAGGGCACACACTAGCTCTCAGTGCCTTTTCTCGCAGAGGGCCAGGTGTAGGCACTAGAGAATGGTCCAGAGGAGAGAGGAGGGGTGTCCTGGCTGTTGTGGAAGGCGCCTCTGTGAGGGAGAGGGTCAGGGGCCAACACCACTGCTCCTGGCCACTTCAAAGCCTGAAGCACTGTCACGGGAGAGAGGCCTAGATGGCTCCTATGGCCTCCAGCCTCCCTGGCGGAGAAGCAGGGAAACACATCCAGCCTCACCGGGTAAGAGGAGGCCCTGGTGGGAGCCTGCTGCCCATCCCTGACAGAGAAGGTTCCTTTGGAGATCCAGGCTCTGGGACTCCGTGCGGCAGGGCCTGTGGGCCTGGGGCTGATGGAGTGGTGTCCTGAGGGCAAGCTCTCGTGTATGCTGGAAGCTGAGTGGGAGGCAGTTATCATTGAGGCCAGGCCGTATACAGGTCTGGTGTGTAGGGAGACCCGGGATCGAACCCTGGTACTGAATGTCCCCAGAGCACTGCCCAGAGCAACCCCAGAGGAGACAGTTGAGAGTAGCCCTTGAAGTGGTCCCCAAGCAAAATCAGCCAGTCACTGAGATGAGGCTGGGGAAGGTCTTGCTGGGAGGAGAATATAGCCCTGAGAGTGTGTGAACGACTAATAAAAGCCGCCAGTGGTGCCAAGAGCTTGCATGAATTAGGATAAGGTGTCGAATTAGGAGGCGCTGTTACCTCCCAACAACAATAGCATGGCCACTTGGTGCCCTTTGGGAAAAGAAGTCTTATCCGGGTGCACTTTGCCAAGGCATATGCCTGAGTAAGCGGCACATGGACCCACTCACCCCCACTACCTCCAGCTCAGTGTCCTTGAGCAGTGCCCCACCTATACAACTGTCCACAGCAATTATTGAAGGCTTCACATCTGCCAGGTATTTAAAAAAAAAAAAAAAAACCTATGTTGGCAGCACTCTTTTGATCTCACCAATAAATAACCCGTGAGAATATTATCCACATCATGAGGATACATGGATGCAGAGAAGCGTTCTACTCGGGAGCCTCGAGGCTGAGTCCCAATCATTGAGCTCTCAGAGAGGCAGAAGCAGGTTAACCCTCACAGGTTAACCCCAACTCCCTTGGTGGGGGTCCTTGTGTGAACCAGGCAAGAGCAGAGGCCTTGATCTTCTTCGGTCAAAGGAAAGAGTAGCAGCTCTCTGCTGAGACCGACCGAAGCGTCGGGAAACCTCACCTGACGGTGGAGAGGCTAGGAGGGTGAGAGACAAGACAGCCGTGAGAGTTGACGGTGAGCCTGGCCCGAGCCGTGGATGGCTTTCCCTCTTGCTCACTGAAGGGGCCGGGCATTTGTGAGGTAGCAAATCCAGTTTGAGGCCTGGCAAGGGGTTGATGAGTAAGTGCCACCTGGGTGTGGTGCCGAAGGAAGAGGCCTGTGCTCCATGAGAACACCCCCGGGACTGGAACTAGGTGGGGAGTGTCCGAACAAGCTGTCCCCAGCCCCGTGCAGGTCCTGTCCACCTGCCAAGCTGCCGTTCCTGAGCTCCTGCAGGAAGCCCTGCTGCATAGCTCTGGTAGGTTCTTTTCCACACTGGCCATTCAGCACTGCATCAGGCAGAGTGGAAAATCTCAGCAGCTCCTGCTGACGGCAGTGTTTTAAACACCCGGGCCACCGGCTCAGGCTGTCCCCTGGGAAAGTCATGTCTCCCACAGGGAGCTCTTTCCCTACAGGTGCCACCTGTCCCACGGTTGGGCTCTCAGCTGCGCCTGCTCAGAAACACTCTTGTCACTGTTTTTAGAGTGGCCTGCACTTGGTCTACTGGGTGACCACAATAAATCTCCCAGAAGGGGGGCTCTAAATCAGAAGGCTGGTTTATGAATTTGCCGAGAGTCTTTGCGGCTATCACACAGACTGGATAAGGTCTGTCCCCTGGGTCCTGGACATGCTGTATGGGAAAACAGATCAGGTGACTTGTACTTGGCATAGAGGGAGTCGGAGCAGGGCAGGGAGTGATGTTCCAGTCACGTGGGGCCCTCCCAGCCATGCAGCCGCGCCCGCCGCCAGGTCACCAGACCCCACTACACGGGGCCCTCTGCGTTCTTTCTCTTGCCCGGGGTCTCTGGAACAGTGTGAACAGGTGGAGTCGCTCCCTTTCCTTTTTTAAAATACTTCAGCAGTTCTTAAATTTGATTTAATTGTTGTGCTTAATGTTTTTTTTAGCATTAGCTCCCAGCTTCAGAGCAGCACATTTGCATAAGTTAAATAACTTCTGTAAATTACGGGTCTGGAGGTGCCGGCCAGGGGGGCATATGCTATATTCAAATCAGGAGGATGGCCAGGCGGCCCGGCTGGGTCAACAGAAAGCCAAGCGCATGGAGGCTGTTCTCTCATCCTGGGCAACTCAGAGAAGGGAACAGCAAGTAAAATGTGGTTGTTGGTCATGTGGGGGAAAGATGATGCGGGCCAAATATAGACTAGAGACTGAACGCAATGGCCACTCAACACCTTTATTGCAAACCACAACACCTAATCAGAGAGAGAGAACAAAAGGGAATACCCTGCCATAGTGGCAGTGTGGGGTGGGGGGAGACGGGACTGGGAAGGGGGGGTGGGATGTTGGGTTTACTGGTGGTGGAGAATGGGCACTGGTGAAGGGATGGGTTATCAAACTTTGTAAGGGAGAAACATGAGCACAAAAATGTATAAATCTGTAACTGTACCCTCACGTTGACTCACTAATTAAAAATAAACTATAAAAAAAATAAAAAAAAAATAAAAAAAAAAAAAAAAAAGAAAGCCAAGCGCAGAGTGAAGAGCTGGGGGCCCTTGTCAGCAGGAAGGCCCGGAAAGTGGAAGGACAGGCCTGGCTTCCGGGTGCTTCCCGGGCTGCCTCGGGCCACCTGGCCTGCCCAGCTCACCTTTTTGGTTTTAAAGGGGCCCTCTCTGGTCTTTGCACAGTCGCCCCCACAGGGCCCAGGGTGCCTCAGAGCTGAGCAGGTGCCTGCCGACGTGAGGTGCTGAGTAGCGGGGTGCCCTCTGTATGTGGGTACAGGCCTTGACTCCGCAGCCTGAGTTTCATCTCGGGTTTACCCCCCTGCCAGGGCATGCCCAGAAAACCCTGGGTGAGGTGCCTGGCACTGACCTGCGGGCTGGCTCTAGCGGGGCCCATGCCCAGTTCTCCTTTCTGTCCCACCTTGGGCCCCCCACTCTCCCGCAGTGCCTCGCTCCTGGGCAGAGGACCCCCCACCCACCCCAGTCTCCCCACCGGCCCAAATGGTGCAGCCCAAGCTGAGCCGGCGCTCCTGGGAGGCTTGTTCAGAGACAAGGACAAGGTTGAAGATCCAACATGGATTCCCCATGGAGAGGGAATCCTCAGTCTGAGACCCGCTCTGGCACGCACATCCCGAGGGCAGGCCAGGAGAGAAGGCTTTCCGGGAGGAAAGACGACTCCTTGGGGGTGCCCCTGAGGTTTACGGGGTCCTCCTCAGCCATCTGGGGCCAGGGGCGTTTCCCACCAGAAGCAGACCCCCCTCCGTCCACATGGCCCACCCCGTGACCTCAGCAGAATGGAAGCCCCTGGAGAGTGACATCACCGTCACCCCGGGCAACACCTCTACCTCCAGGGGCACCGGGAGGAAGGAGACCCACCTCAACTGTAAGACACATGTTGGAGGGGGGCAGCACAGGTGTCTCTGCCCAGGTGTGGCCCTTGGGGGGCAGGGCACTGCAGGCCGGAGTCCAGGCTGGGGGCTGGGGGGGGGCGGTTGGCCAGTGGGGAGAGAGCACTGTCTGGCTTTGTTCACAGGTCGGTCGGTGACCAGGAGCAGAGAGCCTGACTCCTTCCAGGCTTCTGTCAGCTTCCATACCTCCCCTCAGCCTGACTCTAAGGGATGGGAGGGTATCAACAGTGACAGGACAGGAGAAACCAGGTCCCCAGACCTTCTCCTCAGGCGCTGAGGAAATAGAGAGCATCTTCATCGGAGGGGTGTGTGGGGCCTATCCGGAAGCAGGGTTTGGAGCTCAGTGACACAGAGGCGCAGTGCCCGAATGCACGACCCGAGGGTGGGGTGTGCTCAAAGCCTCCCCTTGGACCTCTCCCCCCTGTCCCCAGGGATCCCCTTTCCCCCGCCAGGTTCCATAGGAGCTGGAGGAGTTGGAGATGTGCCTGAGATCTGGGAGGTGGTGACCGAGACGAGTGTCAGCCCAGCAAGTCCGCAGTATCCAGTGAAACTGCCAGCGTGGCCGTCTTCTTGGGGTCCCACTGGTTGGGCCATTGTGGTGTGACCACGGCTTTAGCTCCAGCCCATAGGGCAGTGCCAGCTCTTCTCTGGGTGGTGCTCCCTGAGAGAGGAGGCCCAGGAGAGGACGCGCTCCCCACCCAAGGGAAGGGGTGACGAGGCAGCTGGCTGCAGAACAGCTGGAAAGCTGTGGCAGAACCTCACGTGTGCGGGGAGCAGATGTGCTATATCCCCCGCCTGCACGCAGAGTGGAACTGAAAATGGCGGGAATTCTTCGCAGAGAAAGTGGTTCAGACTGTGCCTCTCTTTACCCATCTGGCTCTCAAAGCGAATATCATCATAAAAGTAGTAAAGGGTTGAAAAGTTCATTGTAGGGGCTGGAGAGCTAGTACAGTGGGTTAGGCAGTTGCCTTGCACCCGGCCAGCAAGGGTTCAATCCCCAGCACCCCATATGGTCCCCGAGGAGTCACCACAGAAGTGATCCCTGAAGGCAGAGCCAGGAGTGATTCGTCCTCTGGGTAAAGCCCCAACACAGGGTCTTTGCACATATTTATTTGTTTCTCACGACAGCCCTTCGCAGTGGGCATTTGTCCAGTTTCCCAGGTGGAAGAATGATAAGAATGGTGGTAAATGCTGGTGGTGCATCAGCCCAAATAGGCTCAGAGAGGTCAAGCAACTTGTCCAGCCACAGAGCTAGAAACAGCAGAGGTGAGGTGCACAGCCAGGTCTGTGCCTTGCCGAATCCCCGACTCTCTGTGCCACCCCAAGTCTCTGTTGACACCCCGTGCATAAGCAGGTGGGCAAACCCCGTGAGAGCTAGTGTCAAACGTAGAGGATATGAGGCAGACCCCCAGCTCCAGCCTCCTTCCTGGGGCTGATTCGCTGTGATAATATGGGCCAACAGGGGCTGGAGCGATTGCACAGCTGGTAGGGCATTTGCCTTGCACACAGCCGACCCAGGTTCAATTCCCAGCATCCCATATGGTCCCCTGAGCACTGCCAGGAGTAATTCCTGAGTGCAGAACCAGGAGTAACCCCTGTGCATCGCCAGGTGTGACCCAAAAAAAGGCAAAAAAAAATGGGCCAACAGGGTCCATTGTCCCAATTGCCTAGTGGGGACCATGAAAGCCAGCACCCGACAGTTTCGGGAGCACTTTGCACGCCTCCAGTGGAAGCCCTTAACATAATTCGAGACCCCTGTTTGTCAGGCCACTCTTCTGGTTGACTGGGTGGTGGGACCCAGCCTCTCGCCGGGCGGGCCTCGGCTTTGAATCTCTCCTGCCCTGCTCCTCCTCTCTCCTGGGCCACTTCCCTTGAGCGGATGCCAGTGAGTCTCCTGCCATCCCGCCTCTAACCAAAAGGGAGGGCGTTGTCTGCGTTCTACTCCTGCTTGTTGGTGCAAAACCAGGCGCTCGTGACAAACGGTTCTCATGGGAGCCTGTCTCAATAGCCTTCTTAAGAGCAGACAGGGGACCCGCCTGAAGCTCATGAAAAGGTCCTTTGTTTGCGGAGACTTTGTGCCGGAATGTCTGAGGAGAGAGCGTGCCTGGGCTGGAGGGGAAGAGGCAGGCTGAAGTACCGCCCCTGGATGCTGCTCAGAATCCCCCCAGTATCCAGGGGTGTCGTCCTTGATAGCTCACCCCACAAACACACTCCCCCCAGTGGCAGAAGACCTGGCTTGCCCAGGGAAGACAGCCCCTTCCTTTTGTCTGAAAAGCATCTCCAAGAACCTGGGTCATCCTGCATATCTGGGTGGCGGGAGTCCCCTAAGTTCTTGAAGGCTGACTCTTCACTTGGTGCCCCAGTTTCTACTGAATGACCCACCTGCCTTTCCCGACACAGTACAGGGATCTGGGCAGAGAGCACGTGGAGAAACATGTCAGTTCGAAGCGCAGAGTCTGAGGTTCCCAGCCTGGTTCCAGGGTTCAGCAGCCTCTTTGCTCTGTGCCTTTGTTTCCACAGCTGTAAAATGGGGTTAGTGCCCACCTTGGGTTCCTTATGGGATGGAAACGTGGAAAGCGTGTGGCACAATGCCTCAGCCTCAAAAGAAGCCTTGTCCCCTTGCTGTTTACCAGCCCTACCCATGGACTGTCGGACCATGACGTTTCTTGTCTGGCATTCTCTTGAGAGGGAGAAGGTGTCTTCATTCTGCCAAGGTTCCTTCTTCGCTCTCTCTTACCTAATCTGCGTTGAGCCCCAGAACCTTCCATTTATCTCCTGTTTCCCGGGCAAGGAGGCAGGGGCCAAGAGGAGGAGCCGAAGGGCCAGGTTGGAGATGAGAGACCGCATGCCGGGCCTCCTGCTGGAATCATTTTCTTGGTAGATGCCGGTGGTGAGTCAGCCCGCAGAGCAGCGAGAGCCCAGCCACAAGCCACGCGGAAGCAAACTGCAAACTGTGGTCTGTCTCCAGGGCTACGTAGGGGAGGGCTTTGCTCACATTTCCCAGGCACTTACCTCCACTGGCTCTTGGCTCGTGGACGGCTGAGTGCCTCCCAGGCAAAGAAGCTCAGACGTTACTTTATCCAGGACTCAGACCCCGCTCCTACTTCAGATCCCTGCTTCCAGAAGGGAAAGCAGGGAATACCTTTTCGGTACTTACCTATCCATTCATACATCCATTCTTCCATCTACCCATTCATGCACTCACCCATCCAACCACCCACCCATTCATTCATCCATCCACCCACTCATCCACCCACCCATCTACCCACCCACCCATTCATTCATCCATCCACTCACTCGGCCACCCATCCACCCATTCATTCATTCATTCATTCATTCATTCATTCATCCATCTACCCACTTCTCCCCATCCATCCACCCGCCCACCCACCCATTTATCCATCCACTCACTCATCCACCCATCCATCTACCCATCCACCCTCCTATCTACATACCCATCCACCGTCCTATCTACCCAGCCTCCATTTGCCTATCTATCCACCCATCCACCCACCATTTACTCATCCACCCATTTATCCATACACCCATTCATTTTTTGCAGGCATTCCTAGCACACCTGAATCTTTCATTCTGGGCATCGGAGACCAACCCTGGTTTCTCCTAGGTGCTCAGAAGGAGTGGAGGTCTATCAGTTGACAGGGAGCCCCCTCAAGCTTGCTGGTGCTTCCATCCTGTTTCCCCTCTGTGCCCTTCTCCATCCTTCAAAAGAAAACAAGTGGACGAGACAATCATGTTTTCTAACTTCTGGAATTGCTTCAGCGATATTGATCACTGCCCGTTTTCCCCAGAGATAGTGGTCACTCCCTTTGTCTCAGATGTCCCTAAGATGTACTGAAGAGGATTCAACCAGTCGAAAGGAATCCTGGGGATGGAGAAATAGTATAGAGGGTAGGGCCACCTTGAGCCTGGCCACCCCAGTTCAGTCCCCAACACTGTGTGGTCTCCTGAGCACCACTAGGAACGATCCCTGAGCAGAGTCAGGAGTAAGCCCTGAGCATTGCCGAATGTACTCCCACCCAATGGGAGCCATGAGCTGTCACCAGCACCGCCAGTGCCGTAACTGTCCTTTGCAGGAGCCACCATGCCACAAGTAGGTACTCGTGTCATAGCAGGTGGTGGAGCCAGGACACAGTCCCAGGCCTCCTGCTTCCTGTTTTGGCCCCAGCACTCCTGCCTTCTCTGTCTCTACAAGTGTGTGACACTCTACTGAGCCCAAGTGCATCAGGCTATTTCTTGGGGGCGCTGGGGGCAGAAGCCTGCCCACGAACTTGACGTTATTGGTGGCTGCTTACTGTCTGACCCGTGTACCTGTTGTTCATTCAGGGACACTGCTATGCCAAGCTCTGCTTTGGATAGAGGCAGGGGGGCATGACTCACTGTCACTCCATTCCTGTGTCTGCAGAGTGACAGAGGCTGTCAGTCTGAGTGTTTTGCTTTGTGTAGTGAGAAATGTCCTAGTGGCTGTTTATCAGGTGGTGGCCCTGCCACCAATCTCAGGAGTTGGAGTAATTTCACGAACTGCTGCTCTCCTTCGGTCTGGGCCCTCTGCCTGCCTGCTGGAGGGACCTGGTAGCCTCTGATGAACCCCTCTGGCCCCACCCACCTTCAGTGTGGGGACACTGAGGCAGACTGCAGGCTGCTGAGCAGCCCTGATCTCTGCTGCATGCCGAGCACAAGCCAAGAGGCCAACCACAAGCTCTTCACTTTTTTTATAGCTGGCTGGGCCCCCTCCCGCCTTTGTGTCTCTCACTGTTCCTCTTTGTGAAGATGAAAGGCGGTTTAGATCTTTACAGGCCCAGAGCCTGAGGGCGCGCTCACATGTGGAGAGAGAGAGAGAGAGAGAGAGAGAGAGACAGAGAGACAGAGAGAGACAGAGACAGAGAGAGACAGAGAGACAGAGAGAGACAGAGACAGAGAGAGACAGAGACAGAGAGAGACAGAGACAGAGAGAGACAGAGAGACAGAGAGAGACAGAGACAGAGAGAGACAGAGACAGAGACAGAGAAAGCGAAACAGAGACAGAGACAGAGAGAGAGAGTGTGTGTGTGTGTATGTCAGAGAGAGAAGAGCGAGAGAGAGAGAATGTGTGTGTGTCTGTGTAGGAGAGTGAGAGCGTGTATGTGTCTGTGTGTGTGAGAGAATGTGTGTATGTCTGTCTGGTGTAGGAGAGTGAGAGAGAGTGTGTGAGTGTATGAGAGTATGTGTGTGTGTGTCTGTGTGTGAATATGTGTATGTGAATGTGTGTGGGTGTATGTGTGAATGTGTGTGGGTGCATGCATGAGCATGTGTGAATGTATGTGATTATTTGTGTGAATATGTGTGTGTGAGTATGTATGAATGTGTATATGGCTGTATGTGTGAATGTGTGTGTATGTATGAGTGTGGGGGGGTATGAATGTGTGTGAGTGTATGTGTGAATGTGTATATGGCTGTATGTGTGAATGTGTGTGACTGTGTGTGTGAGTGTGTGTGAGTGTGTGGGGGGTGTATGTGTGTATGAGTGTGTGTGAATGTGTGAGTGTGTGAGTGTGAGTGTGGGTGAGAGAGAGTGTATGCAGAAGTCCCAGGGCCCTTCTTTTCCACCCCCACTCGCCTCCTGGCACTATGTGGTCCCTGTAGCCCCGGCCAGCTGCAGGGACCTAGGGTGGGAGATCAATAGAGCTTCTGGGGGCAGGAGGCGGGACAGCAGCTGGCCTGCGTGTCGCCAAGGAAGACCGCTGGCACCCGAATCCCTGGCGCCACAGAGGCCGGGTTGCCTCTGAGCGTCCCTGATGCCAGCCATGCTCCGTGGAGCACACAGCTGGCGCCCCAGGGAGAGTCCGTCCATCCCGCCCCTCCAGGAGGGCCGTGCTGCCCCTTTGCTGTGCTTTATGCCGACTCTGCTTCCTGCGCCAGCCCTTGCCCAGTGAGTGTGCAGCCCTTCCAGCCCCCACACAGCCCCCTGCCCCCCCCAGCTGAGGGATGAGAACAATAGTGGGGAGAAAGGTGCCCCGAGGGGGATTCCTCTTTCCCCTGCAGGGAGAAGGGCCCTCTGGCTGGGGGGGAAACCTGAGAAGCCCCCAGCTGGGGCCGCAGCCCCCAGGGACTTTTGTTGTTGTTGTTCACAGGGCTTGTGGCTTGGAGGTCTGGCCTGGTACCCAAGGCGCATCCCTCTGAGGAACGGGAGCTGGTGGAGGGGGGTCGGGAGTTTTTTGTGAAAGTACTCTCTGGGGTGCCCGTTGTGAGCACACACACACGGGTGGTGCCCCTCAACAGATGCCCCCAGCCCAGAGAGCAGGCAGCACTGGACTTGGGGTTCCGGGAAATGGGAGGATGCACAGGAACCACCACCCACCCTGGCCAGCAGAGGAATGAGCAGGAGAAATGGCTTCACCAGGAGACCAGGGGGATCTGGGCTGGCCCTGCCTGTGAGCTGGGCAGAGAGGCGCAAGTCCCTGCCATGGATGGCCCCCGTCGCCTGCCCGTGCCCGTGCTGTGGGGTGGGTGACGGAGGGCCATGGAAGTGGGGTCGGAGACGGGTACAGTGAGTTCCCCTGGGCAGGAGCGGAGTGAGGAGGAGAGGGGGTGGCAGAGGAGCCCTGCACTGTCTGGAGCCCGCAGGAAGGGAACCAGGGCTCCCGTGGGGCCGGGTGGGGCAGACTATGCCCATGGAGATAGGAGCCCTCTGGCATGGGCAGGGAGACCCCGTGCTGACCTCAGAGGAGCTCAGAGGCGCTGGCTCGCCGGCCCTGCTGGCTCTGCACAGCTGCCCCGGCCTCTCCTCCCTGCCTCTCTGCCCAGCACGGTTCCAGAAGAGATTCTCTAGAGCCCCGACTGCGTGAACAGCAGAGCACACACGGGCCGTGCATGACGAGACCGGCGAGATTCCAGGGGGCCAGGGGGAGCAGAAGGGGCTGTGGCCCCCTGGGGGGCATGCTAGGGGTGACCCTGGCCCTGTCATTTTGATCGGCCGGCATCCCCAGGCTGGTCCCCTCGGCCTCTCCCTTCTGCTGTCCACCCCCGCTGCCCAAAGGTCTCCAGGCTCTGTGCTTTTCCATGACGTCCCGAGGGTCAGGGCCTCTGTCTTTGGGAAGCGGGTGGGGGGGCGGCGGAAGGACGCCTTGTCCTTCCTGGGAGATTGATGGCTTCCCTGCCCACCCCCGAGGACCAGGGCCAGCGGCGGTGACCGGTGACCGAGCGGGAACAGGAAGGTGCTGGGCTCCCCTCGGAGGCTGCTGTAACCCCGCCAGGCCGGCTGCGTGACCCCGCAGCAGAGAGCGGCTGGCATCCTGCTGGCCTGCTGGAAGCCCCTCGCCCTCCAGAGTGGACCTTAAGGACACTCAGTGCCCTGCGGGTGGGAGGGTCTGTGGCATGCCAGCTTTGTTCTGGGCTCTCTCCTCTGCCCTCTCCCCCTCTGCTGCCAAACCCTGAGCCCATCTGAGCCTTGGCCCTGCTCTCACAGTCTGGGGTCCCCTGGGACTAGGGGATCTCCAGCTCTCCATTTCTCTCCTCCTGGCCCCTCTCTTTGCTTGCAGGAGAAACCCCCCTTTGTAGCAGCCCTCCTGCTGAGCCCTGCACACCCTCAGCCCCTGTGAATGGGGGGGGGGGGGCAAGTAACTGTAACTGTTCCACAATGATTCTGTAGGGCTCTTGCCTTGCACGCGGCTGACCCACGTTATAAGACCCGGCCTCCCACGTGGTCCCTCAAGCACTGCCAGGAGTGATTTTTGAGTGCAGAGCCAGGCATAAGCTGGCTGAGCATCACCGGGTGTGACCCCCAAAACAAAGAAACAAAAGGTGTTGGACTGGACGTGGGGCGTGTTGCAGCAAGTCAACTTGAGACAGGGGGTACAGGCATTGCTGAGAGGGGAGGGTGAGAAGGCCCCAGGGAGCAGGCAGTGGGGAGGCAGGAAGAGAGGAGGGGTATGTGTGTGTGTGTGTGTGGCGGGGGGGGGGGGGGGGGGGGGTTATAACAGGCAGGGGCCCAGGCTCTGAAGTGGCCCACTGACATTGTATTTGACTCGTGTTTTGAAACAGCAGTTTGTATTAGAACACTGGAGGTGGGAAGGGGTAATAAAAAAAAATCAAATTTCTGACCTCTCTTGGGACAAAAGAAAAATGGTGCCCAGGTGGTGGTGCCCCTTTGGGGACAGCCCATGTGGCCTCATCCCCACCCTTCATGAGTCTCCCAGGGCCAGCAGCCCGCTCAGGGGGCCAGTCCCTCCCCCAGATTGCCAGCTCCCGCCTTAGGAAGGTGACGCAGGATGGGATAACGCGGTGGGGGAATGCAGGCTGGTGAGCCGGGTCGGAGGCCTGTCCCGTGGGAGCGGAAGAGGGAGACAGGGCATGGGGGAGGGGGCACCTGGGGCCCAGAACCTGCCCTTCCCGCCCACTTCCTCAATCACTCCTTCCTTCCTCTTTCCTCACTTCCTCTCTTGCCCCTCTGCTCCCTCCCTGGGGCCCGCCAGGCCCCAGCTCCCGCCCCCAGTGGTGCTGCTCCTCAGTTTCCCCAGTCTCCTCCCCCTCCCCCGAATGGCATGCAGGTGAAGGGAGCCCCCAGGGAGGTGTCTCCTGGCAGCTGCAGACCCAGCCCTTGGGGGTGTAGTCACGGTGGCCACCAGGAGGCTGGTCCAGGTCGAGCAGGGGTCAAGGCCGGCTGGAGCAGGGCCTGGGCCCAGGGAGGTAACTCAGACAGGGCTGTCGGAGCTGTGACTCTTCACGACGTCCGGTGAGGGCTCGCTGCCCAGACTCCAGACCTCGTCGGGGGTGCTCCTCGTTCCGCCCACCCTCCTAGCAGTCCTGCGTGGGAACCCACGCAGGTGGCTTGCGGGAGGCCTCAGCCAGGGGAGGTAGCCGGCTCAGTTTCCCATCAGCCCCTGGGAGGATGAAGAAGAGTAGACGGCCCAGGGCAGTGTCCTGGGCCCAGTGTCCCGGGCACCTCTCTGAGCACCGGACGGTGCATGTGAAGGGTGACACCATCACGACACTCTCCACTGTCGCCATCGGGGCCTGGCCCTCCCCATCCATCCCGGCCTGGCTTCCTGATGAGGGTCCGCAGCTGCTGTCCCCTCCAACCCTCCTCGTCAATGGTGTCTCTGTGTGGGGCTCGGTTTTCTCCTCTGCCAAATGGGTGGAGGGTAGGACAAATCTGAATGTGTGGCTTTACTTCTCCCAACTGTGGATGGCTCATGGGCAGGCGCAAAGGAGGGCTCCGGCCCAAACCTTTGAACTGTTTGAATCTCCATTGGCCACTTCTTTTTCAGAGGGCCCAGAAGCTAAGCTATGGGGAAGGGACCCATGGAAGCCAGGGGCCAGGACTAGGTGCCCGCTCTCCCCCCCACCCCCCCCTAAAGCAGGCTCCTTTATCTTGTTCCACCCTGAGTGTATCAGCCTCTCCCTTTGGCTCTGAAGGTGACACCAGGCTGGGGCTGCTTTGCTGCTGTAATTAGCAGGGCTAATTGCCTCTGACAGGCTGGGCGTGGGCTAAACTCCAGGCGGGCGAACTCCTCCTCCCTGCCAGGTGCTGACAAGCTCACCCTCTCACACCCAAGTGGGCATTAGACCCCTCTGGGAGTTTTGCTGAAACACAGGACCTGGTCCCCCGCCCCCTGGAGTCTCTGTCAGCTGGGTGGGGACTGCATGTGAGCTGGGCGTTTGGGTGTCCCCAAGGCTCCTTGGGGACATAGGGACCGCTAGCTTCTGAGAGGGGGGTCCAGGACGCCCCTAAGGCCAAGTCAGCCAACCCTGGGCAGGGGCGGTGGAAGATGAGCAGGAGGCGTGTTGAGATCCCTGAGCTGTGTCCAGCCCCCACTGTGCCTGCCCCAGACCTCGGTCACCCTGCGGGTCTCCATGGAAGGACAGTGTGCAGGGGGAGGCCGGCCGAACGGGCCTGAGTCTCAGCTTGTGTGTCCGGCACTGTGGCTTAGGAGCAGCCCCCACCGCTCGAGGCCAGCGAAGCGCTGAGCCGGCAGGCAGCCCCGAGGGGCCGGGACACTGTGACTGAGCGAGGGGAGGAGGGAGAAACCTTCGCAGGTCTGCGTCCACCCTCAGGGCCCCCGCTCAGGGCACACAGCGCCGCCTTGTACCCTCCAGTTCCTGCTGCCCCGTGAGCCTGGCCCTCTGCCAGGCTAAATTTAGCCGCAACCTGCGTGGTCACCACACGCGGTGGGTTGGGTGGGTGGTTGGGTGGGTGGAGGAGAGGAACTCAGCAGGTTTCCTGCCGACTTCCTGGCACGCAGACTGACGAAAGCCCTGCGTGTGACCCAGCTCTGTTTCCTTTGTGTGTGTGTGTGTTTTGGGGGGATGGCTCCCCAGCCGTGCTCAGGGGTCCGGGCGCCTGGTGATTCAGGCACGGTGATGTGGTGCTAGAGGGCCCCTGAGAGATCAGGGATTGAACTCGGGGCCTCCTGGCTGCCAGGCAGGTGCTCCGGCCCTTTGAGCCATGTCCCCACCCCGGCCACGCTCTGCTCAGAGCCGGAGCCGCGTGCTGGAGAGCTCAGGCCACACGAGGGCAGGCAGTCGCCCCCCTGGGAAAGCGTCAGGCAGGGCCGCACCCCGGGGAGGGGCGCAGGGGAGTGAGTGTCCTTCTGATCCCCGTCGCCCTCTCTTCATCCTTCTCTCCATGCCTGGGGCGGGGGGCGGGGCCTGTGTCTGGAGAAAGAGCAGAGACTTTGACCTGGGCCCCAGGCCCTTGGGTTAGCCCAGTCTGTGCCGAGGGGCGACAGGAGCACAGTGACAGCTTGGAGCTCAGCTGCGGGGGGAGGTGCAGTGGCACTCCAGGGAGCCCTGACCGTGGCTCCACTCCCCAGACCGTGCCGGGTGTGGTCAGTGATGGTGACGGCCGTCCTCGGAACTCAGGAGTTTTCTGTGCTTGCCCGGCACTTTGCAGCCTGCGTTCTCCTACCGCCCAGGGCCACGGGCGGGCTGCCGTGCTGGGCAGGGGAGGAAACAGGTCCGTGGAGACACAGGGAGGAGCGGGGCCGCGGGGTGTCCGCTCCCTGCCAGGTGCTGGACGATGCTAGCGCTGCCATCTCCCCGGGAAAGCCCTGGAGCCCTCGGGAGGCCAAGGGCTCTTCCTTTGCCCTCGGCAAGACACCAATTCCAGGCGCACACCAGCCAGTCGCTGTCTGCTTCCCCGCGCCCCTCCCCAGTCCACGTGTAACATCCCGTGGATGCCCCCCTCCCACCAGCACCTTGGAGGGCACCTCCGCCCCCTCACCGCTCAGACACACGAGCAAGCCCCAGCAGAAGCCTCACTCAGGGAACACGCGGTTTGCCAAGGACATTAGAGGTGTCACCAGCTTCTGGCTTGACCAATGTAGGCACAGCTCTGCCCATTTTGCAGATCGCGACACTGAGGTTCCGAGAGGCTGTGGTAGCCTCATGGTCATATCTCTGTAGATACACAGGCTGGTCCATCAACTCCACATCCTCAGAGGTGGCCGCTCCAAGGTTGGGCTGTCCCTGTCCTGCACAGGGCAACCTTCCGGCCCTGGCCCCTCCACAGACCCAAGGTTGATGGGGAGGGGGACGAGGACTTCCAGGCCTCACGGCTTAGGGGGTGACATCACCCCCGCCAGGACACATCCTATCCTGGTTGGCCTAGAAACCCACCTCTGGGCTGGGAGTTGCCAAGGATTATCACTGACTTGTCAGGGCCTGCCCAGTGGTGGCTCCCTGCCGAACAGGCGCCCGGAAGGCCTTGGAAGCCCGAGTACTCTCCAAACCGGGTGCTCCGGCCAAGTTACTACAGCGCCTTCATCTTCAACGCCCAGCCACAGGACCCCCGGCCAGCCGGAGTCGCCTGGGCTATCCCGGCCAAATTTTCTCCGGGACGTTTCTCTAATGTTGAAACCAGGGCTGACCTGTTTCTGCCATTAGCTACTAGCCGCTCCCAGACATGTGCCTCCCCCCCCCCCCCGCCCACTCCAGCCACGCCCGACTTCCTCCACTTTCTCCTGTCCCCCACTTCCTCCTCGGGTGACAGTGCTCAGAGCTCACCTCGCTGGCCTGAACATTCCACCCCAGCACACCCGATTCTGGTGCTGGCTTCCCGCGGACAGAGCCCTCCGGGTGGAGGGGCCTCCCTGCTGGCCGGCAGGCTGTCCCCGAGGAGGAGCCCTTCCCTGGTGACAGAGAGTTCCTGGCCTTGGTGCTGCTGTGAGAGCCAGAACAGGTGGTTTTCAGGATGCGAATCCAGGTTAGCACCTCGGCTGCAGACCCGCCCCAGAAGCTCCCGTGGGGATGTGGCCCGCCTGCGGTCTTGTTTGTCCTCTGACCGGAAGGAGCCGGACAGGTGGGCAATGAGTGATCATTCCCAGGGCCCTGGTGGGGCACGGGGTGGAGGAAGGTCACACTGGCGCTCTCTCTCCAGCGCCTCCCTGATTCCCACTGAGGGTTACTGCAGTTACAGATTGGGGGTCGTGAGTAGGGGCCAGGCCAAGACTCTGCATTTCCTCGGGGGAGTCTGTACAGTTTGAGGAGCAAGAGTTGTGTGCCAGACTCGCCTTTTTAAATTTTCTTTTGCATTTGGGGTCACACCCAATAATGCTTAGGGTTTACTCCTGGCTCTGTACTCAGGATTTACTCCTGGCGGTGTTTGGGGGACCATATGGGATGCCGCGGATCGAACCCAGTTCAGTCCCCTTCAAGGCAAATGCCCCCCCCCCCACTGTACTATCACTCCGGCCCCAACCCTTTCCTTGAAGTCACTGATGGCCTGAACATTCATTCGTCCTGGAGGAGCCCCGTGTCACCTTTTCCAGCAAAGAGGTTGGCTCTGGAGTCCAGAGGCCTGGCCAGGGGGGGCCCAGCAGGAGGGAGTGTTCACTTTGCATGCGGGATCCGTTCTGACACTGCACGGATATGACCCCTGAGCACGGAGTTGGGAGTGCCCCGAGCACTTACACATGTGACCTCTAACATCAAAAAACAAATAAAGGAGGGAAGGAATAAAGAAATAAACTTCAGATGCCTGGAGAGGCCAAGCAGTCACGGGAGTCACGCTGATTGTCCCTGGGAGAGTCTGGGGCCCAGGAAACAGAAGATGGAAAGAGGAGATCGGGGTTAAGGTTTAGGGTGGGGTTTCCCAGGTCAGGAGGTTTACAGGGGCTCAAAACTCCTCACAAAGGGACGCTATACATGATTCCTTACTTGGCACACGGTGTGCGTGCCGTGACATTTCTCTGTGTGGTTAAGAAGCAGGAGCTCAGGGCACAGAGAGGTGAGCTAACAGGCCATGGTCACACAGCGACTCCAGACAGGTGTGGCTTTGGACCTCAGCCCTCATATCCTTAACCATTAGCCTTTGCTGCAATGAGAAAAGATGTGTTCACCAGAAAGCATCCGTGCCTGCTGGGCCCGGTGGGGTAGCGGGATGGTGGGAGTGGGGGTATGGGGGATGGGAAGGGGACCAAGGGATGTCTTATTCAGAACTGTTCTGACTTCAGAGATAAAACAAACAAACAACAAACAAAAACTTGGGCCTGAGAGAGAGTGAGAGAGAGAGAGAGAGAGAGAGAGAGAGAGTGAGAGAGAGAGAGAGAGAGTGAGAGTACAGTGGTTAGGGCATTTGTCTTGCTTGTGGCCAACTTGGGTTTGATTCCGAGCACTAACAGGAGTAACCCCTGAGCACCATCAGGTATGGCCCAAAAACAAAAAGAAAAGAAAAAAAGTTCAAATTGACCCTATTTGTATGACTGAATCAGAGGTAACGGCTTCAAGCATGACTGGATCCAGAGGACCTGCTTTCTTCCGTGGTGGCCGCTCCCCACCCCCCAGCCCCCAGACTCCACCCTGCAATCTTTGAGGTAGCTAGACAGCCACCTGTGCAGATATAATCCTGTTCCTAAATCGAACCGACATCCCAGTGTGAATCGTATCCCTATTGGCCAAATTAATCCCTCCTCTCTCTCTCTCTCTCTCTCTCTGATTGGCCCCAGTGGAGTGATGGGCTCATCTGTGAGCCAGTCACTTTGCAGAGCATCGCCTTGGCTGGTCGTCTTGGGCAAGGACTTTAGGCTCAGTCTTGGGCTGGAGTGTGATCCTCACCCAGGCCACCAGGACTGAGGACTGAGAGTAGAGAAGGGTGTGTGCCCTGGGAAAGTCGGGTGCTGCTATGGGAAAGAAGGATCCTGGCAGACGGAATCCAGGGTCTGCCACATGGTAGTGTGGGCAGGATCGTGGGTGTTGGTCTTGCAAGGCCAGACTGAAGCCTGGAATGAGATTTATAGGTTGTGTGTGTGTGTGTGTGTGTGTGTGTGTGTGTGTGTGTGTGTGTGTGTGTTTTGTGGGGAGAGGGGGACTACCAAACATTCACCCGCATGGCAGCACTGAGGTGGGGGGCAGGGTGGGGAGGGCCCAGGGAAGGAGTGATGCAGAAGGAAGGTTGGTGACCACCCCTCCCCCCTCTCTCTCTCTTCTCCAGCCCCAGGAACACTCCAGCCATGGCCCTGGGACTGTTCCGGGTGTGTCTGGTGGTGGTGACCGCCGTCATCAACCACCCTCTGCTGTTCCCGCGGGAGAACACCACGGTGCCCGAGAACGAGGAGGAGATTATCCGCAAGATGCAGGCGCACCAGGAGAAGCTGCAGCTGGAGCGGCTGCGCCTGGAGGAGGAGGTGGCGCAGCTGGCGGCCGAGAGGGAGGCCCTGGAGGGGCGGGGCGCGGAGGAGGGCCCGCAGCCGCAGGACGCCCGCACGGCCTGGGACATCTGGAGCACCCTGTGCATGATCCTCTTCCTGATGATCGAGGTGTGGCGGCAGGACCACCAGGACGAGCCCTCCCCCGAGTGCCTGGCCGCGGACGAGGACGAGCTGCCCGGCCAGGAGGGCGCGCCTCTCCCCGGCCTCGCGCTTCCCGGCAAGAGCACGCTGGGCCACTTCTACGAGCGCTGCATCCGGGGCGCCACGGCCGACGCCGCCCGCACCCGGGAGTTCGTGGAGGGCTTCGTGGACGACTTGCTGGAAGCGCTGAGGAGCCTGTGCAACCGGGACGCGGACATGGAGGTGGAGGACTTCATCGGCGTGGACAGCATGTATGAGAACTGGCAGGTGGACAAGCCGCTGCTGTGCCAGCTCCTCGTGCCCTTCACGCCCCCGGAGCCCTACCACTTCCACCCCGAGCTCTGGTGCTCCCGCCGCTCGGAGCCCCTGGACCGCCAGGGCTACGGCCGGATCAAGGTGGCGCGTGCCGACGAGGACGCGCTGGGCTGCGTGTGCGGCAAGACCAAGCTCGGGGAGGACATGCTGTGCCTCCTGCACGGCAAGCACCGCGGGGAGGCGGCGGGCGAGCTGCTGTGCGCCCCCGACGCGCCCTACCTGGACGCGCTGCAGGTCATGAAGTGGTTCCAGACGGCCCTCACCCGGGCCTGGCACCGCATCGCCCATAAGTACGACTTCGACCTGGCCTTCGGCCAGCTGGACACCCCCGGCTCCCTGAAGATCAAGTTCCGCTCCGGGAAGTGCATGCCCTTCAACCTGATCCCGGCCGTCCAGTGCGACGACTCGGACCTGTACTTTGTCTCCCACCTGGCGGCCAGGGAGCCAGCCGCGGCAGCGGCAGCGGCCTCGGCGATGCCCGGCACCGACTGGCTGCTGTCCTTCGCCGTGTACGAGCGCCGCTTCCTCAGGATGACGTCCAAGGCGCTGCCCGAGGGCGCCTGCCACCTCAGCTGCCTGCAGATCGCCTCCTTCCTGCTGTCCAAGCAGAGCCGCCTGACGGGCCCCAGCGCGCTGGGCAGCTTCCACCTGAAGACGGCCCTGCTGCACCTCCTGCTCGCACGCCGGCCGGCCGACTGGAGGGCCGCGCAGCTGGACGCGCGTCTGCACGAGCTGCTCCGCTTCCTGGAGAAAAGCCTGCTGGAGAAGAAGCTCCATCACTTCTTCATGGGCAACCGCAAGGTGCCGGCCTCTCTGGGGCTGCCCGAGGCCGTGCGCCAGGCCGAGCCCCTCAACCTCTTCCGGCCCTTCGTGCTGCAGCGCAGCCTCTACCGGAAGACCCTGGACTCCTTCTACGAGATGCTCAAGAACGCACCCGCCCTCATCAGCGAGTACTCCCTCCACGGCTCTGCAGACCCCGCCGGCCCGCCCCACAAAGCCGGCGTCTTGTGAGCGTCCAGCGCTCAGGCCAGCACACCTCACCCGGGCCCAGGCAGCGGGCCGTGTGCACCACCGGGGGAGCCAGGAGTGGGAGCGGGAGCGGGAGGAGGCGGAATTCCAAGCCGGGAGTAGGTTCGCTTTCCTGCCGTTGGGCCCCGCTGGCGAGGGGGCAGGTCCTTGGTGGCTTCTGGCCATGGAAGGCCAAGACGAGGACGGACAGAGGGCGCCACGGGCACTGAGTTCAACACGGCCCGAGCACTGGGCAGTGAGTGCCGCTACCCAGGGCAGCCTTCAGCTCATCAGCGGCAAGGCTGGCGGGAAAGGTTGCAGGTACCATGTCCCTCTCTCGGTGACCTCTGCCCCGGGCATGAACCCCAAAGCACTGAAAGGGACAGATAGATGTGCGACATGGCCCCTGCCCCCCCCCCACACACACCTCATGCCAGGGGCCCCACTGGCCGCCACTTTCACACTGTGGAGGAAAAGCCGCAGTGGAGGCGTGAGGGTGGGGGTGGGGGCCGCACACTGAGGGTACCGAGGCAGGGAGGCGGCAGAGTGGCCACAGTTTCCTCTGACCTCACTCAGGTCGCGCCCCTTCTCTTTGCCCCTCCCATGCATTGACCAAGTCCAAGCAGGGTACCAGCCTGGGGGCCCCTGGCCCTGCTTTCGTCCTGCCACGGGTGGTCTCGCTGACCAGAGGAGGGCGGGTGCCCACCTGGGAAACAGATCCAGGGAGGTCTGGGACAAAGGACAGAGCCTGGCGCCCCGGGGCCCGGGGTCGGCTCGCAGTCTGGCTTCTGAAACCCTATTTTGAGTTGTCGTGTGAGAAGCGGCCCAAGTTCTCTCTCCCCCTGAGGACCCCCCACCCCAGAGCGGGGCGGCCTGGGAAACAGCAGCTGCGGGGAGCCCCGAGCACAGCACAGAGCCCCCCTTTCCGCCAGCCACACAGGTGACCAGGAGCCCAAGAACCTGACGAGGCAGGCATAGCCCCCGGCCCTCCGAGGGGACACCTCGCCTCCGTCTCCAGACTCGGGACGGCTGGCCGGGAAGCTGCTCATCCAGTGACATCTTCGCCAGCCCTTGTGGGACTCCTCTCTCCGCCTTGCCTCGGGACCCCCTTTCAGAGGGCCGCAGTTGTGGCCGGCTGTGCTGGCCCAGCAGACACTTCCACAGGGCGCCGGCCTTTCTGCACTCCCGAGGAGGAGCCTGTGTCTCCCCCAGGAGCGCCCTCCCCTGACAGAAGAATCCTGAGAGCACAGAAGGGCTTCCTCACAGGGTTCCCAGCGTGTCGCCGGGCTGTGAAGGGCCTGGGACTCCGGGAAGCCTTCTTGTGTGAGCCCATCTGAGGGAGCAGCAGGGGTCTGCTCAGAGCCCCACGGAAGCCGCCTGTCCTGGCAGGAACCCATCTGGCCCTCTGGTCTCTCCCTTAGCCGGGGACCCCTCCCTCCCCATTCTGTCAGATTCCTCTCAGGATGGGGTGAATTTCCTTATTTATTGTTACCTGTGTCTTTTTGGTCTGTCTAAATCCCTATATCACTGTGCTCTGAGGAGCCCCCAGCAGCCGAGAAGAACCAGCCCTCAGAGGCCAGACAAAGCCTGAACCTCCCAGCGCCCCCAGGAGTTCAGGGGAAATGTGCCTGCTGGTCTCTTATTTTCCCAGGGACACCAGCTGCTCAGCTGAGCCGGGCTCAGGGGCTCGTCATTACGCCCAGGGTCCTGCTGGGCCCCTGGGGCTTCGTGCTGCCTTATTTATATGAAAGGAGGGAGTAAAGTCTTGAGAGAAGCTGTTTGTGGCAGTGTTTTTTGTTTCAGGAAATCTGGGAGGTTCCCAGGGCTGGGAGGGAGGGAGGGAGGGAGAGAGAGGGAGGGAGAAAGAGAGAGAGAGAGAGAGAGAGAGAGAGAGAGAGAGGAGGAGAGGAGCGAGAGGAAGAGAGAGAGAGAGAGAGAGAGGTGTGTGTGTGTCAGTGTTTTTTGTTTCAGGAAATCTGGGAGGTTCCCAGGGTTGGGTTCGTGTGTGTGTGTGTGTGTGTGTGTGTGTGTGTGTGTGTGGTAGGTGGGGGTGGACCCTTTTGACAGACAGAAGCTTTCACACCCTTTTTGTTCTGACTCTTTCAGGAAATAGGAAAAAAAATAGCAAATTAGATCATTTCTAGCCCATCCTTGAGGCAGCATGCAGGGTTCCAGAAAGGGCCACCGGAAGCCAGCCGGAGGGTGGATTCCAGAGCACAGGAAGGCCTGATCTCGGAGTTGGATGTATCAAGAAATGCTGGAGCTTTGGGTTTTGCAGGAAAGAGAAAGTGATCTTCTCCTTCAGAGCCCCAGGCCTTGCCACTAAAGTTAGCCCTGCCTTCCTTCTAGAAATTTCTTCCCTAAGGATACTTGACTTTTCCTTAGCGTACTTGATTTTTCCAAGTATCTGCTTCCTCGTTCCACCCACTATTCCAGACCCAGTGGGGAGGGCTGCCTCCTGGCCCAGACGAGTTAGGTTGGGGAGTGTCTGGCATCTTCAAAAGCCCAAGTCCTCCACTCTGCTGCACTCGGACCCCGTGCATTGTTCCCTAATCAAGAGCCATGGACCATTGGAATCACCTGTAGGTAGACCTTGGGCAGATGCCCAGACTTACCTTTTTTTTCCCCCTACCCACTAGCTGTACTAGATCTTTCCAGAGCTATCAGGAATGCAGTAGAGCTGGATTTTCAGTCACTCAGTATTAACCATAAGCAACAGGTTAAAATACACAAACAGTTCAAATGTGCCTGTAATTCATTACGGTTTTAGTTTTCCTTTAAGAAAAAAAAAAAAGAAACGAGATCTCGGGGTGCTAGGGATGTGGCTGGGGTAGGGCTTCCGCCCTGCAGGATGAGGCTGGGGATCCAGCCCGTCCCAGCACCGCCCACCTGTCGGCCTGACCCTGCCTCCAGCCTAACTGTCCAGGTAAAGCTCAGGCTTCCCCGCGTGACAGGTGACTGTGGACTCCCCTCTGTGAGGAGGGCTTTTCCTTTCCTTTCTCTGCGGAGCTCTTGGGTCATAGAGTCTGTCTTGCCGTGAGCTCACAGGCCTCCCACGCGGGCTGCCATACTCCTGGTTAGGGAGCACCAAGAGTCAAAGTTCGCTTTTGCTTTGCTTCTCTCCCCTCCCCTCCCCTCCCCTCCCTTCCTTCCCCTTGTCTCCCCTCTCCTCCTCTCCCCTCCTTCCCTTCCTCTCCCCTCCCTGCACTCCCCTCCTCTTTCCTTCCTCACCTCTTCTCCCCTCCCTCCTCCCTCTTCTCCCCTTCCCTCCTCTCCCCTCCCTCCTTTCTTTTCTTTCTTTCCTTCCCCTCCTTTTCTTTCCCTTCCCTCCCTCCCTCCTTCTCTTTCTCTTTCTTTTTCTCTCTCCCTCCCTCCCTCCCTCCCTCCCTTCCTCCCTCCCTCCCTCCCTCCCTTCCTTCCTTCCTCCCTTCCTTCCTTCCTTCCTTCCTTCCTTCCTTCCTTCCTTCCTTCCTTCCTTCCTTCCTTCCTTCCTCCCTCCCTCCCTTCTCTTTCTTTCTTTCTTTCTTTCTTTCTTTCTTTCTTTCTTTCTTTCTTTCTTTCTTTCTTTCTTTCTTTCTTTCTTTCTTTCTCTTTCTTTTTGGCTTTTTGGGTCACACCCAGTGATGCTCAGGGGTTACTCCTGGCTCTGCACTCAGGAGTTACTCCTGGCGATGCTCAGGGGACCATATGGGATGCTGGGAATTGAACCCGGGTTGGACTGCATGCAAGGCAAACGCCCTACCTGCTGTACTACCACTCCAGCCCTGTCTTTCTTTCTTTCTTTCTTTCTTTCTTTCTTTCTTTCTTTCTTTCTTTCTTTCTTTCTTTCTTTCTTTCTTTCTTTCTTTCTTTTTCTTTCTTTTTCTTTTCTTTTCTTTTTCTTCCTTCCTTCCTTCCTTCCTTTTTCTTTGTTTCTTTTTCTTTCCTTTCTTTTTCTTCCTTTCTTCCTTCCTTCCTTTCTTTCTTTCTCTTCCTTCCTTCCTTCCTTCCTTCCTTCCTTCCTTCCTTCCTTTCTTTCTTTCTTTCTTTCTTTCTTTATTTCTTTCTTTCTTTTCTTTCTTTCTTTTCTTTCTTTCTCCACACCTGACATGCTCAGGAATTTCTGGCTCTGTTCACCTGTGCAAAGTGCAATAGGAAAGATAGAAGTGCCTCAGGCGTTCAACCAAGCTGTCAGGACCTTTTCTCCAAGTGTGGCTGGCACTGTCCATCTAGGCATCACCTAAGCACTGGTTTCCGGCCTGACCATGAGACTTCAACAATTTTTCATGAGCAGATGCTGGAATCTGCAGTTGCCAAGTTCCCAGCAGGTGCTGAAAATCCACCAATGCTTGGGTGATCAAGGATTCTGAACGATGGGAGGGTTGTCTGGAGGAGGCAACACATCCGAGTCCCAGCGAGGGTGGCAGAGCGCGACAGACGAGAGCAGCACGTAAGGGCAGCTGCTGTGTGCCGGGCACCTTCCAGCATCTTTCCAAGCATTCATTAAATTCCCATGTGGATCCGAGGGTGGGAGTGCGGTTATCCTCCCCCTCATCCACGGGAGGAAACAGTGGACTCGTCCAAGGCCTTTGCTAGTTCCCTGTAGCTGACTCAGTCCAAGGCTTGGAGCCTCGTCTGTGGCCAGCCCCACTCAACATTTCCAACTGCGTATGTTCTCGGTATAGATCAGCACATACACCAGCCCTGCCTGGCTCAAGGCTCTAACCCGTGAACTATTAGGTCACCTCGAACTTCTTATAGTGGCCAGCGATGCGCCATTAGCAATTTGGAGGCGAGTGAGTGACTTGATTTGCCCGGTGCTCTGAAGTCCTCGACTCTGACGAACTCTGTGTTGGGAGCTGTGAAGTCTGGTACCCAAAGCAGGGTTGGTGGCCTCTGTGGCAGTGGTCAGTGATGTCCTACTCCAGCCCTTCCAAAGGCTGGGATTCAGAACATTCTCAGGCTCGGCGGCCCCTGCCTCCTGGGACAGAGCTAGGAGAGTGTTTGGCTTGGCCAGCTGTCCCTAAGCAGAGCCAAGATGCACACACAGAAGGAAATATGTGTCTCCAACCCACTGTGGCAGCCCCCCCACCCCGCCTCAGCCCTGCCCCCACTGCCCTGGCCAGGCTTCTTTCAGAATTCACTTTTCTCATTGCCATCCAAAGATAGCTTGTTTTTATAAATATTTTTTAAATATAAACAGTAGAGTCATGATAAAGTTCCAACATAAACATAGACGTTCCCATTTTCCATTCAATATTCCTTTAGAGACCCCTCCCCCCAAAAAACAATGATTTAGGGGGCAGAGCAATAGTACAGCACATAGGGCATTTGTCTTGCACATGCTGTCCCAGGTATGATCTCTGGCACCCCACATGATCCCCTAAGCCCACCAGGAGTGATTCTTGAGCAGGGGCAGGAGTAAACCTTGAACACTGCCAGGTGTGGCCCCCAAAACATCACTGTATCACTCTCATCCTGTTGTTCGTTGATTTGCTCAAGCAGGTGCCAGCAACGTCTCCATTCATCCTTGTCGCATTCAGGGTCAGGGGAATGAGGCCCATTATTGTTACTGTTTTGGCATATTGAATACACCATGGGTAGCTTGCCAGGCTCTGCTGTGCAAGATTCTGCATTGCTCTCTTCCAGGAGCTTTGTTTTCTAGTCTCTGGATCTTGGCCATTGATGAGATTACATGGCGCCAGGGGCACTTTGTGGGTGTGACGGCCAAGCTACTAGAAAACGGGGATTTGGGTGGAGGAGGCCCAGTCCTGATCCAAGCAGGCTTGGAGTTCTCAGCCATGGGTCCCACATACCTGGGTGGTTCCTTCAAGTGTGAGGCTCATCTGAGTGTGTGAAGAGTGGCCTTCAGCATGACTGTGGCTGGGTTCTGGAGGTTTTCAGCTACCGGGGCTCTGCTTGGGGCGGGAAGGGAAACTCAACCCACCCCCTCTCCGAGGGGGCCCTGGAGAAGACAGCCTGGCATAGAGGCAGGGGATTCTGCTGGCCTCCCCCCCAAAAAAAAATAAAACCCTCAAGAAATGTTTTAAGTAGAAAATAAAATTGTTAACAATTATCTCCCAGAAAAATGGAACCAAAGATATGCAAAGACATTTCTTTTTTACTGATGGGAAAAAGCATCTTAAAAGTGTTATGCAGGGTCAGGAAGATTGTTCTAGTGGTAGAGCACATACCTACTGTTCCATCTCCAACAACATGTGACTTCCTGAGCACCAAGAACACCACCAGGCCCAAGCAATGCACCCTGGAGCCCATGCATCAAACCAGTAGGCTAAGCATCATTCCAGAGAAGGACCCCAGTATCCCAGCGCCAGAATGATCCCTATTCAAATGGTGCTGAATGCAAGGTACAGGAAAGGTGGGGGGAAGTGGGTTTCATCTGTTTCAAACTCACAGATCTGAAGTCAGAGAGATCTTACAGGGATTAAGGCACTTGCCTTGCATGAAGCTGGCCCAGGTTTGAATTCCTGGCATCACATACGTTCCCATGAACTGGACCAGGAGTGATCTCAGGCACAGAGTCAGCAGGAGGTTCTGAACACTGCTGGGTGTGGTCCCAAAGCAAAACAAAAGTATCAGTGATTTCAGAGGGTTTTTTCCTTAGTGCACTTTTACTTAAATAAGAAAAAGACCCACTTCCTGCCACTTCTCACAAGCCACCCTTGGGCCTGTCTCCCCAGCTGGCCTGAGATGGCTCTCACGACCCTCTTGGTCTCCTTGCTCACTTCTTCCTGAGAATGGATTCAGATATTCGCCTCAAAGTTTTTCAGACAGTGGCTGGACCACGGAAGACTGATAGTGGCCTTGGAATCTCCTAAGAGGCACGTCTACTATTGCATCAGCAAATCCAGGAGCTGGATTTGCAAACCAGTCCCAAGACCCTCAGGCAAAGATGAATCATCCTGGTACTTGACTCAGGGACATCCAAAGATACCTCACTAGGCAGCCAAAAACTTCCAGGCCCCAGATTCAGGCCAAGGAGCTGTGCAGCCCCCTTGACTCCACACTTTTGCCCCAGGAGACTGGCAGAAGTCCTCTCCACATGCGTTTCCTCCTTGTGTCACTGCATTTTTCATCCTTACAAGCAGGGATACCTCTGAAGCTCCACCTGCCCAGAACAGACCAAGAAGGGTGTTCCTGGCCCAGAGAGAAACAAGGGAATAAGGCAGGTTGACCTAATCTCTGACCATTTGATGCGAGACCCCTGGGTGACAAGTCACACAAAGCCCAGCAAGACCACAGACAGGACTAGAACCTGTGCTTTTCTTTGTTGCTTTAAGTAACATGGTTATAATCGTGATAACATTTATGGTACTAATGTACATAGTTAGTGCACCAACACCAAAGCACCTAAGAGACTCCACCACTGCCACTATATCACCTTCATTGACCTTCATCCTCCGACATATCCCCCCATTGCTTGGTAATCTGAGCTTTGTAATCCAAGGCCAAGGGTTTGTCATCTTTCTATACTGTCTCTTCCCTTCTCTTGTCACAGGTGAGTAAGATCATCTGGTATTTGTCCTTCTCTCTGACTATTTCACTTAACACGATGACCACCAGTGCCAAGTTGGAGCAAGCGGCAAGATTTCTTCTTTCTCGCAGCTGCATCGTATTCCATTGTGTGCCGAGGCCTGTTCTTAACCACCAAGCTACACATTTTTTTTTTGCACCAAGAAGTTTCATCTGAACTTTGTAAAGTTGAGAAAGACCAGCAGGCTGCTCTGAAAATGAAGCGAGTGGAAAAAATAGCATTGGCAAGGGCATAAGAGCCTGGGGCAAACCAGATGTGAGCAAAACATATCTTTTCATAAACAAATGATCAATTTGGTTTACAACATTAGAGAAGTTTCAGGAGCCGACACAACTTTAGAAATGCTACATGTGCAAACCACACACGGGACCAGCCCACTTCTGGTGCCAGGACCCTCTGTCCCAGTCACACCAATCTGTCCCCAAAATGTTTAATGAGATCAAACATCAGGTCTTCCAGTGGCTCACAGGTGAAGACAAAGGCCTGGGAGGAAGCTAAAGGACTAGGACACATGCCTAGCATTCTGGGGGCCTGCATTCAGTCTCCAACATAGCACTGGGCAGTCAGCCAGGACTAAACCCGAGCCTGCCGAGTATGTCCCCCAAACAAAAGAAATGGTCTGCTGGCTGGATACTTTGCTCAACGTCAGTGTTTGGGGAGGGACTTAGCAAACCGAACCAGACCAGCATAGCACAGGGGAGCTGGGCTCTGCAGGCAGGGCCATGTGCTTCCTTCCACAAGGAGTCATGCTTCTGGGGCTGGAGCAACAGCACAGCGGGTAGGGCGTTTGCCTTGCATGCGGCCGACCGGGTTCGATTCCCAGCATCCCTTATGGTCCCCTGGGAGCACCGCCGGGAGTCATTCCTGAGTGCATGAGCTAGGAGTAACCCCTGTGCATCGCCGGGTGTGACCCAAAAAGAAAAAAAAAGGGGGGAGTCATGCTTCTGACAAAAGAACATGGGCCAGGGGAGACACACGGGTGAGAAGTCAAGGACACTGTCCTCCCCACCGCACCCCGGCCTCTAAGCTCTAAGGAGCAGGACCTGCTGGGCCCCAACATTTAGATTTCCTCCCGCTGGAGCTCACGGTCACATCTGCTGTCTGAGACAGGGACACGTGAGCGGGGAGGAATTCCAGGTAAATTTGGGCAACTCCCTCCACCCCCACCCACCAAGTCAGCTCAGAACTGAACTCTACAGGGAGCCCCCTGGGACCCTCTGGCTGGGGATTCCAACATTACCAGCCCAATAACCGCGAGGTTCCTTTCTACAGTTTCAATTTTCTCTTTTCACCATCTGTAGGGCCGAGGGTGGCTCTTACCCAGGTTCATCCAGTGTGACCCGCTTGTTGGAGATACTCACAGGTGCCTGCAGATAGCAACCTCTGAGGCCCAAGAGGATGGAAAACTCCCTGAATCCTTTTGCTATTCATTTGTTTTAATCCTGATATATTATATCTGCTTTCACATACACATACCCCCACACACCCCCAATAAAAGAACTGTGTGTGTGAGTGTGTGTGTGTGTGTGTGTGTGTGTGTGTGTGTGTGTGTGTGTGTGTGTGTGTGGTGACAGGATCAAACTCAGGGCCTCACACATGCGAAGTCTATCCCACTCGAGCCATTTCCAGGCCCTAAGAAATGGTGCTTTATTGTCTTACTGTTGCAGCGGGGGTCACTCCTGCAGTGATGTGTGGAACCTGCCGTGTTTAGACACCACCTGGCTGTGCTTGGAGAAGAAAGCAGTGCCGGGGCTCGAACCCAGGCCCCCACACGAAAGTCACACACTTTATCTCTTGAGCCACATCCTGGGCTCCAAGAAATAGAATTTTAAAAGCTCCTCAGGGCTCATTATTTAACTTCCCACGCCAGATTCAGCCAGGCCCCTCCAGGGGTTGACAACTCAGCTCCCTCTGTGGGTCCGATGGTGACATAAGGTGAGAGGAGAAAGACTGGGAGGGCAACACAGGGACTCTGCAACCACGAGAGCATTCCCTGGAGAAAGGCACGGAGGGCAGACAGGGCTGGGGACCCCTTCCCCGGGGGCCTCTCTCCTCCCACTGCCCCCTGCTTCTCCAAGCTGTCAACTCTGTGGAGCCTCAGAGAGAACGTCTCCAGGTAGGCTGCCCATCAACTCGCTCAGCCCATGCCAGCCGCGTGCTGGCACTGTCTACCTGCAGACTTGGACCCGTCCCCCAGGCCCAGGAGAGGCCTCAGGAGCCAAGCAAAGCTCCCAGGGAAATATGACTCACACACGTTGCTCTCAATTGGTTCCGACACTATGGCAACAGGCGCCCCGTCCCGAGCAGATGGCACAGCAAACTGGCCCGGCCCGTCACGCGGTGCCTACCCTGGCGGGCCAGGCCACCCCCCCTCACATACACACACAGGCACACGTCTGTCCAGCTGGCACTGAGACGCACTAGGAACTATTTACATGACTCAAAACCACCCAAGGGCAGCAGATGGCCGGGCCAGACTGGGCCATAGAGCAGGGGCCTGGGGAGAAGGCAGGGGCAGGGCGGCTGCTCCTCTGTCGGCAGCGACAAGCCACACCATCACTTCCGGTGGCTGCCTGGTCTCTCGGCTCAGCTGAAAGTCAGGGGAGTTGTTGGTGTGAAGTCAGTCGAGGCGCTGGGAGGCATGGCTAGGGACAGGCCCGTCCAGACTGAGCGACCCGCTGGCCCACGGCCAGCCCACCGGACTCTGGCATCAACCGTGGTCAGCAGCAGATGCATCCCCAGGGCCAAGCCAGAGTTTCCTGCCTGACCAGAGTTTCCAACCAAAGCATAAGGGCTGGAGCTGCCACCAAGTTGAGTGGTGGCCTCGGGGCTTCTGTCCCCACCATGCCCCAGGCTGGGGACACAGCAATCAGAGAGGCATTCACCCAGATGCAAGAGGGTGTGTGTGTGTGTGTGTGTGTGTGTGTGTGTGTGTGTGTGTGTGTGTGTGTGTGTGTGGAGGGGGCGGTTGGAGGGGGTAAAGCCATCCCAAATTCAATCTCTGGCACCAAAATTGGTTCCTCAAGCCTGGCCAGGAGGGATCCCTGAGTGCAGAGCCAGGAGCAAGCCCTGAGCAAAGTCGGGTGTGGCCCAAACTCTGCCTACCAAAATCAGATACATTGAACGGGTGACTTAGATCCCAGAGTGTTCTCCCCTGGAACCAGGTCTGGAGGGGGGGGCGTTTGAGAGCTTGGTTGTTTTTCCAGTGGGGGATGCACACTCAGGGGTCTAGCAGCGTTTCCTCCTGGTGAGGCCCAGGGGACCGTGTGTGGTACGGAATGCGAGGAAAGCGCCCTCCCCCGCTGTTTTCTCTCTCTGGCTCCTTGAGAGCTTGTCTGGCGGTTCTAGCCAGAGTGCAGCCACATCATGTGGCCTGGGCAGCAGGACATGCCCTGGTCTCTCCAGGAAAAGCCAGCCCCTTCCATCAGCTTCGGGCGGGGGGAAGGATGGACCCCTGCCTAGCTGCCAGGTCAGCCCAGTCACCCCTGGTCTGGCCATCAGTGGAGTGACAACCACCCTCCGGTCCCGGGGTGTGTCCTGAAGGCAGGATGTGAGTTCTAGGACACTCTGTGAGCTGTGAGCTGTGCCCCACCCCCTGGCGAAGCCTGGTGGGGCCAATCCAGTCGAGTGGGATCACAGTACGTCACTTCCTGCTTTGGAATTCTGGTGGCCAGGGGTTCTGTGGGGTCTCCGGCCTGGGGCCAATGTGAGGAAGGGCATGAGCCTCAGAAGGGCCCCAGAGGGCAGCTTTCAATCAGACTCATCCTTCTCCTTCTAGGTTACGGGGCAACATTGTTGGGATACACAATGGGGGTGCATGGGCCCAGAGCCTCCACTTCTTCAGGATCAGAACCAACTGCTTAGTGGCAAAACGGGGCCCAGATCCAGAGGCTTGGATGTCAGCCACAGGCACTTGAGAGTTTGGACAGGAGGAGTCATGCAAAGACTCACTCCAGGAGAAGGGCTGGAGGTATAGTAGAGCAAGTTAAAGTAGAGCAGGTAGACAGGTAAACCGCTTGCCTTGCAGGAGGCCAAGTCCAGATTCAATCCGCAGCACTGCCAGGAAAGATCCCTGAACACAGAGCCAGGAGGAGGCCCAGAGCGCAGCCAGGTGAGGTTCTACAAAACCCACCACCACCCAGACAGGATCGGACAGAAGCCATTTTCTGTCTCTGTTTATTCGGAACATCAAAGGAAAGGAATAGAGATTGATTAACCCAACCAAACAATTCTCAGTGCAGAATCCGGACATACTTGGGAGTTCTGGAAGGTGACAGCTGGATTGTGAGGCTCAGCACAGCCCATAGTCAAAGGCATCAGGGTGGTTCTGAAAATAGAGATTCAAGAAGCCCAGGAAAACGTTCTTCTCCATGAAGAGTGCACACACTGTGGGGTCTTGCCTCATGGCCTGGATCCAGAGCTGAAGTGCTGGAGTGTGGTCCACACAGCTGCGGGCGGACAGGAGAGAAGCGTGAGCCCCTCCGTGGTCAGAGGGGGAGAGAGGGCCACCCGAGACCTGTGACTGAGGTCTGTCATAGCCCACAGGGGCTGACTGTGAGGACAGATGCCCTGCAGCCCTTGAGGCAGGGGCCTCTAGACACAGGCTCCGGGCAGCAGCCCGGTGGTATAGGGAAAGGGACCCCAGTGAGGGATGGAGAACACAGGTGCAGCTTTAGCCAGGACACAAGGGTGAACACTGATCATGTTTCCTGTGTCGTGGAGAGACCTGTCCACGGTGGGATCAATGGCCTTACCATGACTGTTCCCCCGCACGCCCATGAGTTCTTGGCCACAGGGTGCAATGTCTTACTCTGCTATTCCATATGCATCCAGCCGCTCAAACCAGGGCCAAATTAGGTAATCGATCATGGAAGTACAGTTTCCACCAAAGAAGACGGTGTTCTGATAGCCAAGAATCTACAAGTTTAAACAGAACAAAGTTAACTGACCTACTGGTTGGCATATTTATACACACTACTGACAGTGTCGTGGCAGAGAGCACAGCAAGGTGACGCGAATGCAGCGGATCAGGAGGTCCATGTACTAAACAGTAGAGTGGACCAGAGAGATAGTACAGGGGTTAAGGCATCTGCCTTGCATGTAGCTGGCCCGGGTTTAATCCCCCACCATATGATTCCCTGAGCTTCACCAGGAGTGACCCTTGAGCACAGAGTCAGGAGTAATCCCTAAGCACAGTGACCCAAAAACCAAAAAAAAAAAAAAAAAGGCAAAATCAAAAAGACAAAATTAAATTAATTCGCAATAGGGAAGAGCTGAGGCTGAAAAGCTGGGTCGACGCTGCTCCGGTCCCCCGAGGCCCCTCCCTGCCGGCGCAGTCCTCCCTCCCCCTCACAGACAGGAGTCTCTGCCCTCCTTTCAACCCAGAGCATGGCAGTGCTCTTCTGATAGGGGGATCTGGAAGGGTTCAGGCAGAGGAAACAGCCTCTCTGTAGCCTCCTACCAGTTCCCTGCTGGGCTCAGCTTTCCAGGGGCAGGCTCAGCCCCTGCCCCTGTCAGGGAGAAGAATCCCACCCCCCACCCCGCCCTCCATTCATCAGATTCAGTTTATCAGTAAAGAAAGGGAATCCGTGCCCCCAGGGCCCTTCCAGGGCTTTCTTCCCTCATGGATGCCAAACTAAGGCTGGGAAGAAGAGAGGAGCTATTTCATGAGGCCTCCATAAACCCCAACATGTTTTTTCTATCACCTCTTTTCTTCCATTTGAGCTCTTTAAAGTTCACGTTTTTTTTGGCCACAAAACATGATCAATTTTTGACATTAAAAAAGTGTACTCGGGGCTGTAGCGGTAGCACAGCGGGTAAGGCGTTTGCCTTGCAAGCGGCCAACCCGGGTTCGATTCCCAGTGTCCCATGTGGTCCCCTGAGCACCGCCAGGGGTGATTCCTGAGTGAAGAGCCAGGAGTAACCCCTGTGCATGGCCGGGTGTGACCCAAAAAGCAAAAAAAAAAAAAAAAAAAGTGAAAAAGTGTATTCATTCCCTGATTAAATAAATCAAGCCAGATAGACGGCAAAGCAAACAGATCAACTCTTGACATAGGCCAAAGAAGAAAAACTAAAAAGAAAAAAAAAGTGAAAATTTTAAAAAGCAAAAGTGCTTAGCAGAGGTTATTGGTAGGCTATGTCTTCCCAAAGAAAAAGTAGGTGCCGCGCTCTCTGCCCAGATGAGATCCAGAGCAGCCGCACACAAAACGGCTCCTCTGCTCCTTAAACACTATGATCTTGGAGGTCTACTAACCAATTTTGGCACCCATCGGCTTCTTATAGAAATGCATCTAGACTGTGAAATGAGCTAAAATATCAGAAATCCAAAAGTATATCAGAGTTCATATATTCTTCATTCTCAGCAATGGAAAACAAATTATCAAATGATGCCTTTTCAGCAAGTTTGATTGTTGGGGGGAAATTCCAAATAATAATAGTGAGTTTTCTGTTGAAATATTGAATGTATTCAAAGTATAGAGAGAACAAAGTGAAGATCATTAGCCACACAGGTGGGGAGGGGGTAGGGATGGAGGGTATACTGGGGTTCTTGGTGGTGGAACATGTGCACTAGTGAAGGGATGGGGGTCTGATCATTGAGTGACTAAGAATTTAACCTGAAAGCTTTGTAACTTTTTTCATGGTGATTCAATAAAAAAAAATGAAAATTGAAAAAAAAGTAGGTGCCAATGGCCTAGTTAAGTCAAGCAAACAGATGTTTGACCCATATAATTCCTACCAAATGAATCGTTCCCTAGACACGGTGACCTGTGCTTTATATCCATATCTGTATTCCCAGATTCCAATCCCTACACTAGGCTTGGCTCTTCCTACTCATGCCAGCCTGTGGACGTGGCTATAGATGTCAGGTTGCAATTCAGAAGGTGAGTTCTGATATGGGAAAGAGTTTGTCATCATTCATTACCAGGGAAATGTTGAGCAAAACAACAATGAGCTCTCATCACATACCAGGGAGATGGCATCTACCCAAAACAGCCAGTGTGGGCAGGGAAGTGTTGAGAAAGGAACCCCCTTTCACTGTTGGTGGGATGTCATGCAGTTCAGCCTCTGTGGGATATAGTACGGAGACTTCTCAAAAAAAGTAAGCAAAGAGCTTCCATAAAACCCAGCCATTCTACTTCTCGGCATCTACCTCCTAAATACAGAAAACACTAATTCGAAAAGATACAAACATTTCTATGTATATTACAGTGCTTTAAATATAGCCATAGGAAACAACCCAAGTGTCCAACAACAGATGAATAAATAACTAGTATATAAACTCAATGGAATACTACACACAGCAAGAAAAGATGAAACCATGTGGTTCACTGGCTGGAGAGACAGTGTAGCAAGGCATTTGTCTTGCACACAGTTGACTCAGGTTCAGTCCCCAGCATCCCATGGAGTCCTCTAAGGAATCATCCCTGGGTTCAGTTCATGGTACCACATGTAGTTCCTCTGAGCATTACATCCCAGAACCCCCATGAATGATCCCTGAGCACGGATTTAGCAGAAAGTCCTGAGCACCACTGGATGTGGCCCCAAAATAAGCAACAAAAATAAATCATTCCGTTTTCACCAAGATGAATGGTACAAGAGTGTATCATGTGAAGCAAAGGAAGTCAGAGAGAGAATATACACCAGGTGACCCCATGCATCTGTGGGGTATAGACAGAACCCCCCCACCCACAAAAAAAAGAAAGTACTGAAAAATGACAAACCTTTGCCTTGGATTATAAAACTTAAACTCAATGAAGGGAAGTCTGGGGGATATCATACTAAAGGCGATGTGGGGAGTCTGGTTGGAGGGTCCCGGGTATATTGGTGGTGGTGGGGTGCAGTAATTCTGTACATTGATACCATGAACTATAACACTACAATTTTAACCTAAGACAGCATAGTAATAATAATAATAAAAGGAAGGTGTGCTCTAGAGCCCTGGCGTTGGATGTACCCCAGTGACAGAGGAACTGCCTTCCATGTGTGAAACCATAGTTGAATCCATGGCACCACAACAAATAATTGTGATCCCTGGTCATAGCAGCAGCAAAGAAAAGAGTAAGGGGGAAAATGAGAAGAAGTGACCTCTGAGCCTCGAACCTGGTTCTACACTGGGCTAGACTTCTGAATTCACTCGTTATGAGAACATGTGCCTCCTCTGCCACATCTCAACGTCCTCATCAGTCAGCTCAGAGCTCAGGAGGGACTAAACCATGTACAGATAGACCTGTACTCTCAGGAGGAGATTACAGAGGCCTCTGAGGTCCACAGTGTCAGAAAGCAGGTCCATCTCTGACTCAAGGGATCCATGGGGCTCCTTGGAGGAGGAGAAAGAGAACACTGGGGTTTTCACTTTAAAATGCGCACTACGGTCCTATAGGGTGTGAAGGAGATTCCTGGGAGGCCCAGGTTGCCCCACTTGGTTAAAAGAAACCAGGAAGAAGGACCAACGGTACAAGTGTAAGAACGTGTAGCAGTTTCTCAGAAATCTGAATTGGATCCCTGGGACCACATGCCCAGATGTAGGCCCTATAAGAAAAATTGCTCTAAAAATAAAGATGAGAAAGAAACTGAGGATGGAGGTAAAACAGCAGGATCTGTTTATTAAAAACTCAAAGCAGACTATTTTCAGTTATGTATAAACAAGACCTGACTGCCAGAAAGAAAAACAAATATTTCTGTTTTTAGGGATTCTAGAATACCCCATGCCTTTTTGTCTAGCAGGAGATCATATGACCTACAATGAGCTGGACTGGAACCATTACTTCCCTCTTAGTATTGGTCTTCATGGTATATGTCACAGTCAGAGCTAACCTGCCAGACTCCAGAACATCTGAGCCCAGAGCAGAGGGACACCCGGAGACGTCCCGGTCAGATAAACTCACGCGGAGACATCTAATGGAACCCAGATGGGCCCTTTGGTAAAGTGGTAAGATACTTGGAAATGAATAACTATTTAGGGAGTTGATGCTTACTTAGCAAGTATTCCTGAAAGCTTTTCATTAACTCAAACTAGAAGTATGCCTTTAAATATATATATAAGATCTTAGAGTTCATCTTTCTATAAACAATAATGAAGTAATTCAAGCTTCATCAAGATATTCAGTACAACATAAAGTTGCGATGAGCAGATGGATGAAATAAATCAAGTGTCTTCTGCCAGCCTCTCCCTTGCTCTTGAAATACACTCATTCCCTTGCACTTTCTTAAATTCCCGTGTGGCGGGAGCATTCCTCAGAGTTCATGACAAAGCTGTCAATTCTCCAGACTTGCTTCAGACAAACCTTCCGCCAGAAAATTTATCATGATATACCTATAAAATCCCAGTAAATTTTAGTAATGAACCTGACATACTGTATATGCATGTTGATTTTGTTTAGTTGCTTTTTTTGTTTGGGGGTCACACCCAGTGGTGCTCAGGGGTTACTCCCGGCTCAGTGTTCTGGGGTCATATCTGACAGTGCTCAGAGGAACTACATGTGGTGCCATGGATTGAACCCAGACCTTCTGCATGCAAAGCATGTACTCCAGATTACTGAGCTATCTCACCAGCTCTATATATTGATTTTTAATGGTGCATATCTAAAAACTTATGTTACATAGTGTTGTGAATTCAATTTTTTAAAAATGAGGAAAACAAATGAAACAATCCCAAGAGAAAAGCTGCTTTCCCTTGAACTAGCCCACAATGCTGACTCCTTCACAGACACATTCCAATGACAGAGGACAGCAGCCTGGCCCGGCTCCTGGGGCTCTGCTGAAATCTCAATAGGAGCAGCCTTCCCGGGAAACCTGAAAGGGTCCAAATGGGTGAACCGACTTTACCCATCAAATATCAGAACCCAAGAGATAGCTCAGAGGGCTGAGCACTGGCTTTGCTGAGGAAGTTCAGGTTCAAGACCTGGTACTGCCTGGTACCCCAAGAACCACCAGGAATGACCCCTAGCACAGGGCCAAGAATATCCCATGAGCACCATTGGGTTTGGTTCTTCTGTAACCACACACACACACACACACACACACACACACACACACCCCACATACACACAGATGTTTAAAACAGGAGGAGCCACCAGAAGTCACCTAGTGGGGTGCCCCTCATTACACAAGGCACGAGGCACACAATTCAATCTGAAATATAAAAAATAATAAGCCACGAAGAGCCCGGAAACTAAGAGTTGGAACAGAAGGTCAAGAGCAGAGTCCTGCAGAGTTCCTGAAACAAAGTTTTGACTCTGGCTTTTCCTGGCGGCGAGAGTCTCGCTGCGTAGGGAGCTGAGTGAGTACTAGGGAGGCAGAGGCTCTGCCTCAGTTGCTACAGCTGAGACAAAAAAAACTCCTTTGTCTGTTTGTTGTTGTTGTTGTTTTGGGTTTGCTTTTTTTATTTTTTGGTCATACCCAGTGGTCTTCAGGGTTTACTCCTGGCTCTACGCAAAGGAATCAAGCTTGGCTCCTAGCAGGGCTTGGGGGACCGGGTGGGGGTGGGGTGCTGGGGATCAGACCTGGGTCGGCTCTAAGCCTCTTACCCGCAGCATTATCTCTTCAGCCCACCAACACTCCCTGTTCTTAATTCCCGCACTAGCCCCTGAACTCTGACAACAGGTGGCCAGGGGGCAGCAGGGAGAAATGACCAGGGTGTGGGGCAGAGAGATGGCACTTGAGTGATGGGTGCAGTGTGGTGACATATTTTGAATAGGTGTGAATATGTGTCCTCAAGACATATACAGCCATTCTACACTGACACTACCTCAATATAAACAAATTCCCTCCTTCCTGTTTAATACTAAGGATAAAGTCTTCAGGTAAGTTTCTCAATTAAAAAAAAATCTATTTTGGGAATGGGTAGAGGGGCGGGACACACTGGTAGAGGGGGTGGTACTAGAATAATGCAGGCATCAAACCAGTCACATGATATTGTAAACTAGAGAGCCCGCTTTTTAAAATTTAATTAATACAAAGAAAATCAGGAGCTTTCAAACCAAAAATCCAAGAAACAAAAAGTATTATTCAATTCTTTCTGCCTTCCACCTGCCACCTATGATGCCATCGTGCTCTCTGTTGAACAGCGTCCCTCACTTTCAGGATGGTTCTCCTTGGCTTCGGAGAACAAGGTACAATGGCATGCTTAGGGGATATACTTTCCTTCAGAAGCCCCAGATACCCCTGTACAAGGGGGATTCATGGCCCCGATATGGCCAGGGAAGGGGACCAAGTTCTCAGGGGTCCTAAGAGTTAGAACAGAGTGTAAACACTTTAGCATTGAATTATTTCAAGAAAAAAATATTAAACCATTTGATGGGGAATTTCTTTTTTGAAAATTTTCTATTTTCCAGTAAAAACTACTTTAGTGCCTTCTGAAGCTTTAGGGTCTGAGAAGGGAGAAAGAGCAAATATGCAAAATGAAGAGGGTGAAACTGTTAAGTCAAGAGCCACTGACTCTAGCCTCAGAACCTGAGAAGTCTAGGCGGGGATGAAAGGTCTTGCTTTTTCTGCAAGGTCCTTGCTAGCTCGGCGCTCCCAGGGGGATGGAGGTTCTCGGATGAGCAGCGATGGAAGGAAGGAGTGCGCGGGGCTCCCCCTTGTGGTCGTCAGTGGGGAGAGGCACTGTCCATGGCTGTGACTGCAGCAGGGGAAATGAATCCCTAAAACTTCTCCAACCAGACATCCGAAAAGCTTCCAATCACAGTCTTGGAGTCTAGGGATCAATTTCAGAGACTCCCAGGGAACCCTGCGCTGCCCAATCCTGAAATTCTAATGCAAAAGCTGCAGAAAAGTACTCAACTCCAGGGCAGAAGTCTGTAGAGTTCATACCAAGGAGGTTCTCAACATTGAAGGCTTCAGATCCCTGGTTACTCAAGCCCAGTTCATGGCAGTATACTTATTTCCTACGAAACCAACTTAGGGTACAGAAAGAAACACAGAAGACTGTTTCTCCTTTGCTAGATCTCTGCCCTCCTGCAACTCTTCAGTTATCACCCAGCGTTCCCAGGAAGTCAGAAGGCAAATTGTCAGAGCTTGGAAAGTAAAGGGTGATATTCTGTTTTGCAATTCTCTTAACAATCTAGGTCTTTATCCATTAATGTTGTGTGAGAGCAGGGGAAAGCCAGGGAGGTAATGCCCACGCAGCCAAGTATCTCTAACATGACAGAGAGGGAAGGGAAAGGAAAGTCAGGAAGAGGAACTGGAGCAATATAGCACAACAGGGAGGTCCTCCTGAGCATTGCCAGGTATAACCCAAAAAGACAAAAAAAAAAAATGAAAAGCCCAAGAACTGATGGCAGTGGGGCTAGAGTGATAGCACAGTGGGTAAGGCGCTTTCCTTGCACATAGCTGACCTGGGTTTGATTCCTGACATCCCATATGGTCCCAGAGCCAGGAATAACTCCTGAGCATAACTGGGTATGGCCCAAAAAACAAAAAGAAAAAATAAAGTCCGAAGGCAGAGAGAGCCTCCTATGAGTAAAAGCAGTGGAATAAATCACAAAATATATATATAATACATGTTTGTGTTATATTTGTATTATATTTCTATAACATGTATAAAAGATGAACTGGATTAAAAATTAAGACCAAAAAACCAAGTCTTTGTTTTGGGCCATGCCCTGCAGTGTGCAGGGCTTAGTCCATCTCTATGCTCAAGAATCAATCCTGATGGGGCTCAGGGAACCATACGTCATGCTGGGGATTGAACCCAGGTCAGTAACAGCAAGGCCTTTCCCACTGCACTATCTCTCCACCGTCTCTTTAAAACACGCAAATATCCTTTCTAAATAAGGAACATTCTAGAAGGAATTTTTTACAAAGCAACAAGGAAAATCAGTAAGACAATAAAGATATGGACCAAGTACCCCAACAATTTCCATCAGACAAAACATGAGGACAAATTGAACCCAACAATATATTAGGGGAAATGTTCTTCACTAGCAATCAGAGAAATGCACATCAAATCAACAATGGAAAACTACAGTTTCTCTCCAAAACAGACAAATATCTATTTACTTATTGGGGGATAGTGGGGTTTCCCCAGCAATTAGAGAGTGACGGAACCACCAAGACCACATCCTGGCCGTCCGTGGGAGCACAAGCCCTGGGCATGCCGGGCAAACACCCCAGCCCCACAAGCCATCTTCCTAGCCCCCAAACATCTTTTGAAATGCCATCTCCCAACAGTGCATAGGGGACCATTTTCAGAGAGGAGTCAACCAGACAAGCCTTTGGGAACAACTCAGTGACTCAGTCAAGTCTATGCTATTATGCTTCGAGCTGGTAACCCCACTTCGGAAAAGTCCAGCCCCATCACCTATTCTAAAACTGACAAAGTGTTTTATGCAGAGAAGCTTCTGTTCCCATTCCATAATTCATAGCTATAAAGAACTAGAAATAATAGAAACATCCTAGTGAGGGTGCTGGATAACTATGGCTAATCCACATGTAAATTATGCACCCCTGTGCCATGTTAAAAAATGATATGCAATAGAGAAATACATCCTTATAATAAACAAAAAATCCAAACCAGAAAACAATATAAAGGCAAAAACTTTCTCTCCCCCTGTCCTTAACTATTTTTTTCCAACCCCAATGCTCAACCCCTTCCCAGTAGACATTAGGAGTTTGATGTGTATATCACTAGACATTTTTCTAGGATTTATTCATGTGAATACACACGCACAGTTTTGTTTTCTTCTATAAAAACAAGATCATACCATCTGTTTTTGCAGTGTAATTCACTTAAACATTTCTAGACAATCTTTCATGTCAATACACATAGACCTACCACATTCATTTTTAATTGCTCTACAGAATTCTACAAGATGAATATAATTTAACCATTCTCCACATAATGTACATTAAGTTTTATAACTTTATCACCCCAAATAATACTGTTCTAATAAATAACCCTTATACATATAATTATTAGTAGAGTTTATAAAATATGGAGGATTTACTTGGTCATAATGATAAGCAAATTCTGTATACTGTAAAATTTCAGCTACACATAATATACTTAGCATAAAAGAGGATAAAGTAAAAAAATCTAAAATAATAACAGTAGTTGTTTGGAGGTAGTAGGATAATTATCCCACTTAGTTCATATAATTTTTCTGTATTTTCCAAATTTCCATAATAAACATGACTTTGTAATTGGAAAGAATAAATTTTAGCCGGAATTAAATAATGATCCTTCTATTAATTACATGTGGGAGAGAGAAGCAGGAAGTTATTTAAAGATAGATGGTAGGGAGCTAAAGAGATAGCACTAGGGTTAAGGCACTTGTGTGGCACGCAGACGGCCCTGGTTCAAATCCCCAGCACCACATATGGACCCAAGCATACCCAGGAGTTATCCCTTAGTGCAGAGTCAGGAGTAGTTCCTGAGCACCACCAAGTGTTGGCCCCCACCCCCACAAAAAATAAAGAAAAAAAAAAGAAAAGAAAGACAGCAGATACTAGTTTACCTAAACATCAGCTGTCAAAGTTGAACAGCAAATGAAGTCACCATAGCAATAGCACTAAAACCATTCAACGGGTCTCTGGAAGACGGAGGATGACCAACTCCTCAGAGTGAAAGTTATAATTCACATGGCAGGTTAGCAGACAAGCCACGGGAAGAGAAAACCCAAGAAAACTGACAACCTATGTCCAACACAAAAATATGAACTTTGAACGTTCACAGTGCCATTACCCAAATAGCCAGAAAGTAGAAACAAGCCAAGTGCTCATCAACTGACAAATGGACAAAGAAAAGGTGGTGTCTTGCATGCGAAGACCTGTTCCCTTTTATTTAGCCATAAAAGATGAATGCTGAACATCTCATGCTAAGTTAAAAGAAGCTCACAAAAGAAAAACACTGTTTGATTTCATTTCATTTCTTTTATTTATTCATTTATTTTTGGTTTTTGAATCACACCTGGCAATCCTCAGAGCTTTTTCCTGACAGCACTTAGGGATTACTCCGGACAATGCTGGGGATTGAACCTGGATGGGCCACATACAAAGCAAGTGCCTTGCCTGCTGTACTGTCTCTCTAGCCCCCAGAAAATAGCAAACTTAATTAAGACAATATAAATGGGTGAAATATATATATATATAAATATTTTTTTTTTGGAGAAGGGAATCAGACCGGTTAAGATGATGGGCAAAATTCTAAATCAGAAAAATATGCTTGACAGTTGCTGCTGGGTGGGGGCTATACATTAAAAATTAGGCATATATATGCCTAATATATACATATATATATTCCCCTCCAAGGGGCCCCAGGGAAGACAGCCAGGCGTGCAGGCAAGAGACTCTTTGCATATATATATATATGCATGTGTATATATATATGCATGTGTATATATATATATACATATATATATATTTGCAAAGAGTCTCTTGCCTGCACGCCTGGCTGTCTTCCCCAGGGCCCCTTGGAGGGGAATACATATATATATATATGTACATGTATATATATATATATATACATACATACATACATATATATTTGCTTTTTGGGTCACACCCAGCGATGCACAGGGGTTACTCCTGGCTCATGCACTCAGGAATTACTCCTGGCAGTGCTGGGGGACCATATGGGATGCTGGGAATCAAATCCAGGTTGGCCGCATGGAAGGCAAATGCCCTACCCCTTGTGCTCTCACTCCAGCCCCAAATTAGGCATATTTGACCTCTTGCAAACCACTCCAAATTCTACAGATTTGACTATTCCACATCCCCACTCCACATTTCCCCTTGGGAAGTGGCCTGGGATTATTAAGGTCTCCAGGCAGGCAGATTGGTTAGTGCCAAGAATTAAAAGCCTGGTATGCTGGTGGAGCCGATGAACACCTCAGCCACCAAGCAGGTTGTCACCACCCTAGTTAGTCCAGAGTCATCCATGTCATCCTCTATCTCATGCTCCTTTATTAAATCCTGATGACGACCCAGAAGGACATAAGCGATACGGCCCAAATGCAGAACCAATTCATGTATACATTGGAACACCAGCACAAAAATCCAAAGCACCGAAGAAATAGGGCCTACACTCTTCATTGCACTTGGTCTTGACTAGACTTTACCCATAGTGAAAACACGAAGAATAAAGCCACTGGCCTAAAGTAGTCCCTGGAAGATTCTGCCACAGTCAAATTCACAAAGATAAAGATAGAAGCTGGACTCTAGGGATATTTTAAAATAGAAAAGTCAATAACAAACATTAAAAAAAAATAAAGCAAAAACCCATAGCTACTCAGATTAAGGATTCAGGAAAGGCAGGGAAAACAGTTTGAAGACAAATGTGGTGAGAAAGGGCATCGCTGTTTTAAAACTCGTGAAAATGTTTAGAATGAAAAGCCAGCAGGGAGTTTGCTGCTTAGATAATAAAAGCAGCAGTAATGTATCTCAGGGAATTGTAAAACTAGTAAGAAAAGTGGAGTTATACAGGGCCAGGGAGATGGCAAAAAGGGCTGGCGTAAATGCCTAGCATGCACAGGGTCCCGGGTTCTACCCCCAAACTACATACTTGCCTGAGTACCATCAATGACCCAAAGAACAAACAAAATCACACACACACACACACACACACACACACACACACAAAAAGTAGGATTATGTAATAAGCCAAACAAGTCTTTCATTTTTGCTGAAGCCATGTTTAGAAAGAGATAAGTCAAAGTATTTTTTTAAGTGTCATAGTTAAAGACTAAAATATGAATGGAGACTTACTTGTTAACATGCCAAGTTAGATACCATTACCTTATCACAGGAAAGTCCATAGCTATTTAATCTCTATTCACCACATGCAAAATCTTTTTTTATTTTATTGTATTGAATCAATGTGAGATAGTTACAAACTTTCATGTTTGGGTTACACTCTCACAATGATCAAACACCCATTCCTCCACCAATGCACATTCCCCACTACCAATATCCCGGGTATACCCCCTCTTTCCCACCCTCCCCCAGCCTCTAAGGCAGACAATATTCCCCATACTCTCTCTCTACTTTTGGGCATTATAGCTTGTATACAGACACTGAGAGGTCATCGTGTTTGGTCCATTATCTACTTTTGGCACACATCTCCATTCCCAACTGGTTCCTCCAGCCATCATTTTCTTAGTGATCCCGTCTCTATTCCATCTGCCTTATCCCCTCCGCACATGAAGCAGTCTTCCAGCTATGGGGCAAACCCCTGGCCCTTGTATCTACTGTCCTTGGGTGTCAGCCTCATGTGATGATACCCTATACTCCACAAATGAGTGCAGTCCCTCTATGTCTGTCCCTTTCTTTCTGACTCATTTCACTTAGCATGATAGTCTCCATATTTATCCATTTATAAACAAATTTCATGACTTCATCTCTCCTAACAGCTGACCACATGCAAAATCTTGATTGTTCAAGATCATGGGAAATAATCACCCAAGTCAAATAACCATCTTCATTAAAATTATCTTGTTCACAGTGATTCAATAAAATTTTAAAAATTTTTAAAAAATGAAAATTATTTTGCCAAGTTTCAGGGGCTGGAGCAATATTACAGCAGGCAAATTGCTTGCCTTGAACACAGCAACCCAAATTCAATCCCCAGCATCCAACCTGGGTTCAATCCCCAATATATATGGTTCCCCAAGGTCATCAGCAGTGATTCCTGAACACAAAGCCAGGAATAAGCCCTGAGCACTGCTGTGTGTACCCTGCCTCCCACCCCCTGCCCCCACAAAAAAATTAAATAAATAAATAAAAAGATCCTGCCAAGTTTTGATTTCAGCAATAAGGCCTGGAGTCGGCTTACTGGTATTCAGAGAAATAGATCAAGTCACTCACATGTATGCCCTGCGGAAACCCCATGGCCGCACTCACACCCCAACAGCTGCCGCCATACCAAGGGTTGGACTCCACCATCTCACAACTGAGTTCCACAAAGAAGCCAAACAGCTGAATGTTTCAGGTACGCCAGGGTGTTTTGGCTGAGAACTCTAGGGCCTTCTTGGAGGGTGGGTGAGAAACCTCTCCCCACCCTATTCCTATGCTTCCAGAAGCCCCGGCAGCCATGCCCACACCCCACAACTGCCTCCAAGTAAACTCACAGTCCAGTTAAATATTCTAGAGTTTCTGGAACATGCAGCCACATTTGTAGCTGTGCAACATCTCCAAACTCTACAATACTAACATCCCAGTAGGAGCACACCAAATTCGATGGTACTGTAATGTAAAAAATAACAAAGCTCAATTAACAACAGCATTAACATAGAAGGCTCATCTAGCAACAACAGCTTACTACACCGTCAAATAAGGACTTAATGTCCCTATGGTGAGATACAATTTTCACGTTTTCGTTTACTGAAGTCGTTTTTGATAATTCCATTAGCCACTTAGGTGTAATAGCAATAGAAAATAAGTTATTTGGGGTCAGGCGTGAGGGGTGATTGGAAAAATGGAGACAATGATGGAAGGAAGGTCACAGTGGTGGTAGGATTGGGGTTTAAGTATTGAATGCCTGTATACAAGTATACAGGTGTATCATGCCAGTATACAAGTGTATCATGAACAACTTTGCAAACTATGGTGTTTAAAGTAGAAAACAAAATTTTAAATTCCTATGTGGAAGAGCTTTCAAAGTAATTTGGAAAGCAGTGGACCCTTCTCTCTCTACCCAAGTGAGATAAAGTATCGCCTTTGCTGGGTGGGCACTCTGTGGAACCCAGAGGCTCTGAGAATATACCCTCCTTGTTCTATAAATGGGATAACCAAAGCCCAAAGGGATACAGAATAATTTCCACATCCTGGAATCCAGTAAAGTCTAGAATCCAAGACTATGCCATAGTATACTTCCACTGCATGGGGCACCTACACCACAGTCTGTGGTCTTAGGACCAAAAGTTAACATTTTCTTGCATGTGAATAGTCATCAGTCACAAACACTGCAACAGTATAATTCTAAGGTGGGCAACTTGGGTTGTAAATAAGTTTAATCTGCTTCCACTTGACAAAGGTCAATTGAAAGAGTATTAATAACCAAGCTTCCCGTAAGTGGATAAAAATAGCATTCTCTGGCTGCCAACAGAGTTGCAACCTACCCTGTCAGGGAATGCATCTGTTTATTGAACAAAGATAATGGGGGCGGAGGGGAGAGCGGCAGAATCAAAGAAGCACCTATCAGACGCTTCTAGAACAGTGTTTCCAACAATAAGTGATACCATCACATAGAGGTAGGAGGTCAGGAGTAGCCTCAGGTACATTTGTGAGATGCTTTTCATTTGCCCATTTAATGACGACAAATTTCAGGGGTGGACTGGCGCTAAGAAATGTTTTATTCTTTCTTTTCATTTTTTCTTTTGATTTTGGGGCCACACCCAGCAATGCTTGGGGTTATTCCTGGCTCTGCACTCAGAAATTACTCCTGATATGGAATTCCAGATTCTGCACAGAATCTCTCACGGCAGAGCCTGGCAAGCTACCCATGGCATATCTGACATGCCAAAATCAGAAACAATAATGGGCTTCATTCTCCTGACCCTGAACACAACAGGGATGAATGGAAACGTTGCTGGTGCCCGCTCAAACAAATTGATGAGTAATGGATGACAGTGATACAGTGATACAGTGATGGAATTCCAGGGATGAACCTCGGTCAGCTGCATACAAGGTGAATGCCCTTCACTGTGCTATCACTTTGGCCCCCTGAGAAGTACTTTTATAACAAGAGGACAGCAAACCAAGTTTAATGTTGGAAGATTCCAACCATGTGAGGGGACCCTAAGACAATAGTGGACGGACCATGACACTCTGGTGGAAAGTCTGGTGTTGGAACATTGTATGTACAAAACACTATCATTCACAAATTGTCAATTACAGTGTTTCAAATATATTTGTTAAGTTTTGGAACTTCACCTAGAGGTGAGAGCTGGCAGCCCTATTACTTCCAGGTTATGCAGGTTAGCTGACAGAAATTATTTCTTGCCCACACATAGCCATTTCCCCCCCTCTTTCTTAATTTTATAACCTTGCTTTAATTCAGGCTGCTCTTCACTGAAAAAAAAATATTTTTTCTAGTTTCCTGTCGCATAACAGAGTTAAGATGCTAGCACTAGGTCTGGCCCAGGAGTTAAGGGCGCACTGAGTAGGGCTTGAAAGCCTTATAAAGAAACATAGGCTTGCGCCATTTTTCCCCCTTTATGTTCTTCTTTCCACAACCTCGAACTTGGATGTGATGGCTGCAGTTCCAGCAGCTATCTTGTCATTTTGAGGATGACAGCCTTGCACTAAAGAGGACAGAGCAGAAAGAAAAAGCCTCAGTCCTCTGCAGTTTCATAAAAGACCATAAAAACTAGCCCTGAACTGCCCTGCCTTTTTTTTTAATAAGAGAGAAAATATACCCTTACACTATAAGTTTACAGTAGTAGTTGTCTCTTTTTCTAGAAGCCAAACATAATCCCCAACCAACAAGACCTGGGTCTCACTGGCTGAAGCTACAGCGGCATGTACCTATGGCAGTTGGTAATTCTGGGGAAGGAAAGCATGTCTCAGAAGCCCTCCCCAACTCCTTGCCAGTTATTCAAGACTAATTCCAGGGCAGGTGAGTGGAGTGGGGTGGGTGGCACTTCAAGTCAAAATCAGATGTTTAGAAATTCAACTTAACCAAGTCAGGCAGAGATGATAAGTCCATGGAAGCAGAGGGTGATGGGCCCACCAGGTCACCCACGCTGCCTTCCACTGGCCTTTCACTGGGTGTGGCCACGAAGGGCCCCTGCGGTCTGTACCTCTTCCAGGTTGCAGAACTCCTGGCGCAGTGCTAGTTTCAGATCCGTGCATTCTCTCCCGAATCTCAGTGCTACCAGACACTCCTTGGTCAAAGATGGGACCTAATCGAGAGGACATGCGTTCTTTAGCTGGGAAGTACCAGACAACTCTGTGCTGCTGCTCTGCTGAGAAATGCAGCCTCAGCTTTTCACTGCACAGACTGACACCCAGGTTCATGCTCCCCAGCTCCCTCGGAGGGGGCATCTGTGCAGTTCCACAAATCCCCACACCATTGCCCCCTGGTTGAACAGGGGCTTTAAAGCAATGTTCTTCAACCTTTGTACACCTGGAGATCCCCTCTGTCCTTCATCCTGATTCATGGTCTGTTAGTTATAACCCAGGTGGAGAATAATGGTGTCCAACCTTTCTCCCTTTGTAGATGGGTCCTAGTCTGCTGGCTGGCCATGGAAGACCACTGCTTTAAAGGGGATTCTCCAGAACTCCTTACTTGCTCCACTACTTTTAGGCTGTAGCAGCTTAAAAGTAGTGGAGCAAGCTTTCTCTTAGTCCCAGTGTTCTCATCTGGAAAATGGGTGACTAGTAAGACCCACCAGGAAAGATGGTTGTCGAAGTTCCATAAGTTAACCTTTATAAGGGCAGGACTGTACAAGGATCATGTGGGTATTCAATAAAACATTCCCACTGTTGGCATCATTATTTATTTTTTTCTCTCCATGAGACCTATTTGAACATTGCTCCGTCATTTCTTCTTTCACCTCCATAGTGTCCCTTTTCCTTTTCCTTATACTCCCCAGACAGAAGGTACACTTGCTTCCCAAAAAGGACATGCCTTTCCATGCAAGACGATCTTCACACCCCAGTATGTTTCACTGGAAACCTTAGAAATCTTCCCCTTTAGCAGCCCAAGGTTTCACCTCTTTCAGGATTCCTGTCTTAAGCCACACGATTCTCACCATGCACTAACCACCCCTCTGGAGACTCTTAGCTGAAATGGTCATTATCAGGTAAGCTTGAAACTTTTCATCTCAGGGGCCACAGCCCTGATTCTATAGAATAGAATAATCTGGTGTTACAGAACAGGATGAGACACTATCATTCCGGATCGACTGCCTTCTTAAGGTAACAAAGTGTGAATACCAGGCTATTTAAGTTTGGGAAAGATATGCAAAGTTTGGGCTGGAGTGATAGCACAGAGGGTAGGGCGTTTGCCTTGCATGCTGCCAACCCAGGTTCAGTTCCTCTGTCTCTCTCGGAGAGCCCAGCAAGCTACCGAGGGTATCCCACCTGCACAACAGAGCCTGGCAAGCTCCCCATGGCATATTGAATATGCCAAAAACAATAACAACAAGTCTGACAATGGAGACATTACTGGTGCCCGCTCAAGCAAATTGATGAACAATGGGACAACAGTGCTACAGTGCTACACAAAGGCAGATCGAGGTTAAGTGGAAAATACATAATTGCCCATACCTTATCGAAGAGCTCCAATAACATCTTTTGGCGAGCTCGCTCATAAGGGTCATATGGGTACAGCTTCCTCCCTGGAAATGCATCATCCAGGTACTCACAAGCAATCACAGATTCGTAGATCAGCTGACATCTGCTGTTTTCCAGGACAGGGACTTGGCCAAAGGGGTGCTTCAGATAGTACCAATCAGGCTTGTTTCTCAGGTTAATGTTGACAATTTCGTGTCTTCAAAAGCAAAGGGAAAACAAGAAGGACATATAAATCAGAACCTGACTCAGACAGATCTGACAGCAATTTATCAAATAAAATTTGCAATTCATCATTCAAAAGTTTAAGTTCTGCCCCCTAAAAATATTACACCACAGCATCATTATCTTTATTCTTTGGGGAAAGTTCTGTGAAATGAGTTCTCTATGTTTCCCTGGTATTTCCCTTGACAAAGTAAGACGCCCAAGTCGGAATTGGAGAAGGCACAGAAACTATGCAACGCTTCACCTACCAAGAATGGGGTCCAGGACACCGAAATCTCCTGAACAGATTCTCTACCCACCAAGAATCTCCACCCACTGAGAGTCCTGATCTGGGCTTAGCAGGACAACTGAATTCATCTGCTTCCCCAAGGTTCACCCTTCAGTGGACGGCTCAGGGCACTCTCAAACTTGAAACTAAGAACCTGATATCTGGAGACATTTTTTCAGTTGTTATCCCTAGGCGGGAGGAATATTCTGACATTAACAGCCAGGGTACTTGCTAACCACCCTCTACACACACACACACACACACACACACACACACACACACACACACACACACACACACACACACACACACCATGATAAAGAATATCTGGCTCAGAATCAGAATGTCAGCAGAGCTAGAGTAGAGAGTTTTGGTCTAAGGAAACAGGGACATCAGTGCCCCCACTGCCAGTTTATCCCTGTGGGTCAAACATGCAGATTTTTTTTTTTTTTTTTTTGCTTTTTGGGTCACACCTGGCGATGCACAGGGGTTACTCCTGGCTCTGCACTCAGGAATCACTCCTGGCGGTGCTCAGGGGACCATATGGGATGCTGGGGATCGAACCCGGGTCAGCCGCATGCAAGGCAAACGCCCTACCCGCTGTGCTATTGCTCCAGCCCCAGATTTTTTGTTTTTAAAGGCATCATCTTAGGGCCCACTACAATGAAAGGAGAAAGATAAATCTGGAAATCCCAGACATCTCAGGGCATGAATAAGAGAGACAAAATCCCTACCCTCAAGAGCTCCTATTTTGGAGTTAGGGTTGGAGGTGTGGGTGGGGGGTGGGCATGTGGGAGTGGGGTGTGGAGCTGAGGCAAGACAGGTAACTGTATAGGATCTGGGGTGTGGCAGCTCAGTTCCTAGGAGAACAGGGTCACCTGAGGTACATACAGGCAGTGGCATGGGCAGCAGCTATGGACATCCTGTCTTAGCTGTGCCGGTCCTTCCCAGCCTGGGGGAGAAAACCAGGTCCCCAGGCCACCATTCCTTCACTGAAGGGGCCTGCAAGGCTCAGTAAACAGGCCGTTCTGGGGCTGGAGCGATAGCACAGCGGGTAGGGTGTTTGCCTTGTACGTGGCCTACCCCTGTTCGATCCCCAGCATCCCATATGGTCCCCTGAGCACCGCCAGGAGTAATTCCTGAGTGCAGAGCCAGGAGTAAGCCCTGTGCATCGCCAGGTGTGACCCAAAATGCAAAATAAAATAAAATAAACAGGCTGTTCTGCTTAAAAAGGCGTACCTACCACTGACTTTGCTGTGGAGCTGGACAGAAAGCCCTTTCTGAAATCTGGGCATCCCGCAAATGCCAGGGATGGAACCTGGGCTCCCGCATGCGAGGCCAGCACCCTGCCCCTCTGAGTCTCACGATCTCCCTGACCAAGCCGGGACAGGCAGCAGAGCTTCTGCTTCTCACCTGATGTTTTTGGCCCGGAGGACCAGGCGCGTCCGGTGCGCGTAGGGGCAGAACCTCATGCTGTAGATGCGGATCAAGTCTTCGGGGACCGGCTCCGGGGGAGGACTTCCTGCGGGCAGGCGGGGGGGCGCAGAGGCGCCTTGGCGGGTGGGGAGTGGGGAAGGCGCGCTCCGCCTCCCGAGTCCCAGTTGAGGACCCTTTTGCAAGTGGCTTTGGTACAGCGGCACCTTCAAGTCCGTACCCAACGCGCTGGTCTGGTTACAAGGCCCCCCCAAGCCACCAGCCGTGATCCAGAAAACTCACCTTTCACCAATGCCTTAGTCTCTGCCATGGATCCAGGTTTCAGTGCTCTCCACAGACTTCAGGCAGGCGTTGCCGTTCTTCAAGGCCTCTAGGAGGAAGCTGCGCCCTGGAGTGCCCCTCCTGCCCCAGAAGAAGTGTGTAGGTGACTGGGCCCTGGGAGGGCAGAGGGCAAGGGATCTGCGAGAGATGCCAGGATGACATAATCAAAAGAGACATCGCCCTAGAAGGGCGCGCCCAGGGTAGCAGAAGCAGGCAAACACCAGGATGAGACTTGCTTTCGCATCCCGCAGGACATGCCTGCAACTGGCCATCTCCTCGGATAAGTGTATCTTTGTTGTTGCTTTAAATAGGCTAAACCTTCTTACGATTTGGCAGATAAAGAAAAAAAATCGTCAGCGCTCAGATAAAGAAGCACCCCTGCACTCATCCCAGCATTACTCACAGTACCCCCCAGCTGGAAAGAACCTAAGGGTGTAGCTATGGATGAAAGGACACAAAAGATACTGTTTGTAATCCCATTGCTCAACCAGTGAAGAGACTTACCCGTAGACCAAGCAGACCAAACTATATAGTTCAGGTAAGAGTCAGCCTTATGGTCCAGGTGTTTTTGGTTTTTTGTTTAATGACACATTTATGTGGCTTTTTTGGGTCACACCCGGTGATGCTCAGGGTTTACTCCTGGCTCTGCACTCAGGAATTAATCCCGACAGAGTAATTCCTGAGTGCACAGGGGGACTGTATGGGACGCCAGGGATTGAACCCGGGTTGGCCCCTTGCAAATCCACTGTATGGTTATAGATAATAACGAGATTTTTAGTGATGAATGTAATGTAGTATATGGAGATATTGATACATGACTGTACACCTGAAACCAGTTTTAAAAACCCACATTTAAAGTGTCAGACCCTTACTCTCTCAGACATCTCACTTCCTCATTCTAACACAGGCATAATGGTGAAACTTCACCCAAGCTATACAACCTGGTATGTCTGAAAGAAAAATACCTACAAAGAAGAAATAGTCACGTTTTCCTCACCCCTCAGAGCCAATTTCAGAGAAGTCCCTTTCTAGTTGCTGAGGTCACGTGCCACAGGCCATCAATACAGGTGGCACTTGGCCAACTTTTCCGTCTCTGTGCAATAGAGGAGCTGGCTAACATTTGCTCTGGCCTGAAACGCTGAGACCAAGTCAGTTAGCCATGGAAAGGGAGTTCCTTTCACTTAAACACAGGTCACATGGGGACTGCAAGGGGATGTATTGTCTGGGACTAGTCAACCAAAAAGGGAAAAGAGTTTGGGGTCTCATTCACACTGACCAGGATCCAAGGATTACTCTATTTCCACAACTACTCAGGAAACTTGACTATTTTAGAAAATAGGAATAGCCTCAGAAAGAAAATGAAATTATTTTCTCCAAGAAATCAGACATGGGGTTGAGGAGTTCAGTGCCTCACTCATTGTTTTAGCCTCTAAAGTTTCATCAGAAACTTTCAGCACATTAGAAAAATACTAAGGCTTTCAGTCTCAGGACAGTTCTAGCACATAATAGTTGCTCAACGGATGCTATTCTGTAGAACTATCAAAATGATAGTACCTATGTTGCTTATGAATAAGCACATTTCAACCTTTGAATTACAACCTATCTAGAAAGTTAGAGTTAATAAATTGCAGCGTATTTCCCTATGGAATAAGAATCTTTGAAAATCTTAAGAAGAATGACAATCATATTTTTTGCTAAATTATTCAGAGTGAGCTCATGTGAAATATGGCAAGTTGTCACTATATGAGAATTGGGGAATGGCAAAAATGTTGGAATAAATGTTCTCTGAAAAGAAAATGCAGCAAGAAATCTGGTGTTGGAAAAGACAAATTGATTCTTGACTTGCCCTGCTGTCAATTTTGCATTTGGGGAGGTAAAGTAATAGAAGCTACTCTTCTGCAGCTGATTTTGATCAGGAAGGACAAATCAAGTGGTAAAATATAAGAAAGGAATATAAACATGACCTGTGAGAGCTTCTGGTAGTCAAAGATATGACTTCTGAGGAGACAAATGTTGCCCTCACCCAGAGGGGAGATTTCAAATAGTTGAGAGAAAATAGATCCATATTCTAAAGCAAAAGGTCATAAGAAAAATATGAAATTCTCAAAATCAAATTATCACTTGGTATTTTATGTGTGCTAACTCATTTCATCCTTAAAATGTCCTACAAGAATTGTTTAATTATTGGGGGCAGGAGTGATAGCACAGCGGGTAGGGTGTTTGCCTTGCACACGGCCGACCCGGGTTCGATTCCCAGCATCCCACATGGTCCCCTGAGCACCACCAGGAGTAATTCCTGAGTGCAGAGCCAGGAGTTAAGCTCTGTGCATCGCCAGGTGTGACACAAAAAGAAAAAAAAAGAATTGTTTAATTATTACATTTAAAAAAAGAGTAAACTTGGAGCCAGAGAGATAGCACAATCAACCAGGGTTTGGTCCCCCGCACCTCATGTGGTCCTCACCCAAGCCCTGCCAGGAGTGGACTGGAGAGATAGTGCAGCCTTGTGTGCCCTGCCACCACATAAAATGCTACCCCCAAGTCCTGCCTGGAGTGATCCCTGAGCACAGATCTAGGAGTAGGCACTGAACACGGCCAGGTATGGCCTTTCTATCTCTAAAAATCCCTCACCACTAGTAAGAGGCAGACACAGGATTATGAAGACAAGAAGTCTGGCTTCTTGGCCTTCATAAGGGTCAATAATCAAATTAAAATCTCAGTCTAGGCAGTGATCCCACAACCACTGCCATATAAACAATGGCCCAGCTTTATAGCTTCACGACTAGTCTCAGAAGAGATGCAAGCCAAATCTTTGAAACACATAGGTACACTGGTCTTTGGACTGAAAACTCTGGGGCGCCCTCTGGAGGGGGGGTCAAGTCCCCAACCTGCTGAAGCCCCAGCAATTGTACCCACAACCCATAACCACCACCAAGCGAAAGGCCCAACTTCATCGCTTCATAACTAAACTCTGCAGAGATGCCAAGCAGACAAAACTTCCAGAGACATCAGTTATAGGGCTGAAAACTCTGGTATCTTCTCAGAGTGGGGGTGGGATGTCCACCCCACCTGGCTGTACTGCTGGAAGCCCCAGCAGCGACATTCACATCCCACAGCTGCTTCTATGCAAACTGGCTCAGCTTCTGTTTCACAACTATTCTAAACCACGCTGCTGAAATACATGGGTAGCCTAGTCTTAAGGCTGACAACTCTGGGATGTCTTCAGGAGGGGATGCAGACCAAGAACTGTCCCAGTCCTACAGATCCTGGAGCTCCTGGAACTTGCAGCCACTTATGCAGCCGCTCAAGACTTCCAAAGTTCACAACACTGACAGCCCAGTAGAAGCATAGAAGCCAACATGCTCAATAAACAATATAACACAGAAGATTCAACTATCAACAAACAGCTCAGTAAACCCTCAGATGGTGACTCTAGTGACTGCACTGATATAAAAACTTGTAAAAAAAAAGACTTTCTTTTACTGAGCTAATTTTTTATAATTCCAACAGCCATTTTATTAAAACAAGCGATATAAAATAAGTTGTTTTGTGCCTGCTAAGGTGAGTGGGAAACTTGGGACAATAGTAAAGGGAAGGTCACATTGGTGATGGGATTGGTGTTGGAATTGAATGCCCAAAACAACTATATTATGAACAACTTTGTAAACTATGGTGTTTAAATGAAGTTAAAATTAATTTAAAAAATCTCAGTCTAGGGGCTGGAGTGATAGCACAGCGGGTTAGGGCGTTTGCCTTGCACGCGGTCGACCCGGGTTCGAATCCCAGCATCCCATATGGTCCCCTGAGCACCGCCAGGAGTAATTCCTGAGTGCATGAGCCAGGAATAACCCCTGTGCATTGCTGGGTGTGACCCAAAAAGCAAAAAAAAAAAAAAAAAAAAATCTCAGTCTATGCTAGAATTGGAAAAATTACCTCGTAAAGCCTGAGTAGTAAATATTCTAAGATTTTTGAGCCATCTGGTCTCAAAAAATTTATTCCATTTTGTCGCTGAAAAGAGTCATAAACATGTAAGTTAATGGGTGGGACTGTCTTATTTATAAACACTGAATTTGAATTATATTCATTAGCAATAACATAGTAGGTAGGGCGTTTGCCTTGTACACGGCCAACCTGGGTTTGATTCCTTCATCCCTCTTGGAGAGCCTGGCAAGCTACCGAGAGTATCCCGCCCAAATGGCAGAGACTGGCAAGCTACCTATAGCATATTCGATATGCCAAAAACAGTAACAAGTCTCACTTAAGCAACTCTTTGATCTTCATCTTCCTCACTTGTAAAATGAAAACAAAAATATTTAATATATTTGTGAGAACTGAATGAAACTGTGCTGATGATCCTCAGTAAAGGACTCAGTGTACTTCAAAGTTAATGACTGATACCAGTGAATAAAAGAGACATTTTTAATAGCATAGTGCATTCTGAGTCTATACCCATAAAAAGGAAATACACTGTAATTGAGCTCTGCCGAGCACATTAGACTTAAAATTCAACTCAGAGTAATACTTACTTCACCAGTTAGCACTTTAATGCCAATTGAATGGGTTCAATGCTGCAGGCTACACTTCAGTAATGTGGTTTTTAATCTTACCTCGGTACACTATAGTTTCCCTAGAAAGATTTAATTATAGCCTTTAAACTTTTCCTTACTTGTTTTTTAATCCTCTGCAAAATTTCCTTCTATACCATCTTATGTTTACAACTCCATTATGCTGACCGACTCAAGCAAGAAACAGAAAGTGAAGCCCTATTAGACTTACTCCAAATCTCCAGCTACCTGAAATACAATCAGCTGTTTTGGAGATATCGTGAACTTCAGTCATGGGTGATTATAAATTAAGCTGTCAAGGAAAATAATAACACCACAGAAATGTCTTTACTTACATGAGTTTCTGTTTGGGGAAGGAGAGGAAGTAAACTTTGCATTGCAACTTATCAAAAAAAAATCAGTTGAGGTGGGAGGGAACGAATAGGGGGCTCATATTACTCCCTGAAAGTTGCAAAAACTGGAGGAAATTATCTTACTATTTCAAAAGCATAATTTATATGTTATTTACCCTCTATTCTGATATTGATCACCATGTTCAGGTTAAGTGCAGAAAAAAAAGATTATTCCAAATAGTACTAGATTTGAGACTTCTTTTTTTTTTTGGTATGGATTTGATTGTTTTCTTATCCTTGTTTGTATGTTTGAAAAGATAAAAAAAATTGTAACATTTTGATATATTATTTTGAACAAGCAAAAGGCACAACTTCAAGATTCAGAATCTAAAGCAACATTTGTAAAATCAAATAAAACCCAGAGTTTGGAAAAGAACATCATGCTTCTTGTCAAGTCCCAGGAAAAATAGCAGTTTGTCCAAAAGGTGGATGATCCTCTCTGACTCAACTTCTAAACGTCAAGAGCTGAAGATTAAAAGGAGACTAGAACATATGTGAATGTAAGCAGTAGTTCTCTTAAAAAACGTGTTGAAAAGCTGTAAATTGTGACTGGATTTCAGTCTCTCCAGCGTTTTTGGTGATCTTGGGCCAGATCACATCTCTCTAGGTGTTCTCGAGGGTCCAGTAAACAGTACAACACAGATGTGATTTGGGAGGAAGTAATTCAGGTGCTGGATGGGAAGCACTTAATACTGTGCATTTGTCTGTTATCTAGTAAACATTTAACATTAACTATTACTATTTGCACCTAACAGGGGAGACCCAAAGCTCAGGGTCCTGGAACATAGCTAAATTAGTGATGCTATTTAGCACCAAGGCTAAAATTTAGGGCTGAGAATTAGTAATCTGGGTCCTCTTTAACTTCTTCCTGGGGCACATTAGAAAAACACTAACAATTTAATGAGGGGTTCTTTTGTTCTCGAAATCAAAGGCATTTGCTTTAAAAGCCCTGTTCTTGATTCTTAGAATACGACCTTGTGTTCTGTTTGATGAAGACAGATCTTTAGGGCAGGGGCTATCTGTGGGCTGGGGTACGGGGGGGGGGGGGGGGCCGCGGGGTTTCAATCCCGCACAAAGATCCCAAGACATTGAGCCAACGGTGGCACTCCCACCCTCCCCAGGTGTGTCGTCAAAACCAACAAGATCTTTGAATAAACGTCGAGGTTAGTAGGTCTTCCTTCTACGGATGGGACAAAACAACAACAACAAAATGGTAATTCTATTCTGAGTCCAAACATTCAGAAAGGAACCTCCCAAATTCAGAATTGACTTCAAAACCCTCTGCCCTTCAAACAGGACGCGGGCGGAACAGACCCATCAGCGCCTGCGGCGAAAGAAGCCCCAACACCTGCCGCTCGGCTGACGGAACCGGATGTGGGGCAGCGGCCGCCGGCGCGGGAGGCGGGGCCCGCTCTGAGCCCGCCCCTTGGAACGCGAGCCTACCCTCTGACTGGCCGCGGCGCCCAGAACTTCGACCAATTCTCAAAGCGCTTGGAATCGCTTGCAAGTCGAACCAATGGGCGGGCGCGTTACAGGCTCCCGTGAGTTGTGAGTGGCGGGTCCCCGCGAAGGTGCGGCTGGCGGGTGGAAGCTGGAGAGAATGGCTGGTCGTGGCACCCGGGCGCTCGGTTCTGCATCCACGTGGAGTTAGCCGGCGCTCGACCGGCCTGGAGGGTGATACAGGCAGATGCCGGCGCAGACGGGTGCGCCCGTAGCCCGTCGTTGGTGGTTGGTGAAGGGTGCGCTGCGGGTAGAGCGTTTGTGAAGTCACCGGTTCGCAGCTGCGCCCCAGAGCGCCTACATCACTGCGGGGCGGCGGGGGCTGGGGGCTCTTTTCCAGGCTGGACCTATCCCCCCCCACCCCCCGAATCGGGTAGGTCCACGGATCGGGTGTCACAGTAACGACACGTGGGAGGTCTGTTGTCCCAGCTTGGGGTTTGGTAGTGGAGATCTAACCGGGATTTGAGATGATGGAGACTAGACCCACCTAGTCTCTTGGATCTGGTGCCTTTTGGGGAGTGGGATGGGCCAGTTTGTGAGCGGTGACGGTGGCAACGAGTGACACGAAGCTGCTCATTGGGAGTAAAGAAAGTTTATTAACTCTGAACCCAGACTTGAAACTTTTGCACCTCTCCAGTTAAAGACAGGTTATCCCCATGGAACTCCCCTCTAAAAGGTTAGAAATCCCGATCGGAGCCCAGCTCTCATAGGGTGTTCACAGCGGGCGGTGCAAGACTAGAACCCACGGCACCTGAGATGGGAAGTGTTAACATTCCCGCTGGAGGGCCTCGAGAACACCCCACAATTGGCATGAGGTCAGATCAGAGAAAGTGACTCAGTGAGATGTGAGAGCACTTGGCAGAATAAAAACTTTTTTGTTTGTTAGTTTAAACAGTACTGAAGGGAAACGGAAGACATGTCTTCATTGCTGACTCCTGCCTCCATCAGAGCCCGTAGTCAAAGGCCTGGGGGTCATTCTGCACGTAGAGATTGAAGAACCCACGCAGGGTCTGTGGGTCAATGAGGAGTGCTGATACCACCGGGTCCTCCCTCATGGCTGCCACCCAGAGCTTGAGTTTTGGAGAGTGATCTAAGCACCTGTGGGAGGGGTGGAAAAAGGAAGGCATGAGCTGGGTTGGCCAGGATGGCATTTATTATAGTCTCCTGTATATTACTGGTACTCAACAATTTCATTTTGTTTTCCTCTGTTCTTTAAAAACCTTTCTCTTAAATGCACATGATCACAGAAGTTGAGATATTTATTTCTCAGGTTTTTGTTTAAGACTAGAGGGAAGTGATTTAGCATGAAAACCTGCCTGAGTGGGGAGACTGATAACTGATATGTGTTTTTTTGGGGAAGTGGGTGTGCCCTGGTATGCTCCCCAGTAGTGCTCTAGGAGTGAAACTCAGCCTACCTGCGTGGAACCTGACCAGTTCATTGCTCGAGCTTGGTATTGTACTGCTGGGAGCCCTGGGGGCTACACCTGGCAGTGAGTTCTACTTTCAAGGGGGTAAACGTGGAGATCTAGCACATACAAAGCATGTGCTCCAGCCTTCTTAGCTATCTCCCTGTCCCAGACTGCTTTTATAAGTGAGAAAGTGAAAACCAAACAAGGATGCAACAAAATTAATGTTTTGTGGCCAGATTGTGATTGGGAAACTGAATAGCTCAGAGCTCCTAAGAAGTGGGAATAAATAAAGTAGCTCCAAATGTCATACAGGATGGAAATGTGTGGGGATCTGGCAGGGAGGGAGATGGGAGGAACCAGTGGTTAATACTTCAGGACAATCATAAAAATGTACATCATGCGGTTATTTCGCCAGGAAGAGAGAGTAAGCTTTTAAAAACAGGCTGGGGAGAGAGCACAAAAGAACTACAACATATGCTCTGTATGCGAGGCCTTGATTCCTGGCACCACACAGTCCCTTAGCACTGCCAAGTATAGCCCGTGAGCACTATGCTATGAGCATTCCCTCATAAAATCATTTTGTTACATATGATAGAATTCTGCCCTAGCTCCAGCACCCCAGAGATGGGGAAGAATGGTGAGTGGAAGGTGCTAACAGACCCTGTGTTGTCCAGACTCTCCACTGTCCAGTTGTATGACATTTTATACCATCTTATTAGTTGTATATGCATTGCATATTAAAAACTGCATACGGTTATCATACAAAATATTGTTTCCAAAAAATATTCCATATGTACTAAAACATGCACACTATTGAAATGTCTTACTCGTTTAGTTCCAGTACTTCCAGTCGTTCAAACCAGGGCCACATGAGGTAATCGATCATAGAAACAGAGCTGCCACCAAAGAAGGTTGTCTTCTTATTGGTCAGAACCTAAACATAAGACAGAAGAACACATTGGTGTGTCTAACAATGCCTCATCAAAAACAATGAAAGCATATTGAGCAGAGCAAATGAGAGCAGCATCTTTTGTACATCTTTGATGATTTCAAGATGACATTTTGTCTCATGGGTTTGAGTTTTTAAAATCGGTTAGTGTGGGATAAAGTAATCAACAAAATAAACTAGAATATGAGTTTGTATATCTTATATACAAACGAGTATAAAAGATCTTTGTAACACATCTATCCAACAAAGGACCGGTATTCCAAGTACAGAAGTCCTAGGAGTCAATCAGAAAAAAAGTGAACAACCCATTAGAAAATATGGCAAGATGTGAACTTCACAAAAGTGTTCAAGATTACTAATCAGGGAAGTGCATATTAGAACCAAAATACTACTCACACATCCATCAGTATGGCTAAAAGGAAAGTTAGCAAGGTAATGGGACGCAGCTCATACAACTTGCCCTTAACTCTACGTGTACAAAAGGCTGAGTGCATACATGTTTTACAACCCAGTAATTTAATTCCTTGGCAATGTGAATACATATTCATTAACCAAAAGATACGTGTAAGAATATTCACTGTATGGCCAGAGCTCTTGCCTTATATCAACCAGGGTTCAATCCCTGGCACCCCATGTGGTCCCCCAACAACACCAGGAGTGATCCCTGAGCACAGAGCCAGGAATAAGTCTTGAGCACTGCTGGGTGTTCAACCTAATATATCCCTGGTTATCAAAATCAAATACATTAGAACACTGTAAGAAGACACTATGAGGAAAAATATGGTATAATCAAGAACAAACAAATTCCTTATTCTTTATGAACTACATAAAGAATATATACATGTAGGAAAATCCACTGAATTCAGTAATGCTAGAGGGAAATTCAACATTTAAAATATCAATTATTCCAGATTCACCCGGGTTCGACTCCTCCGTCCCTCTTGCAGAGGCCGGCAAACTACCGAGACTATCCTGCCCGCATGGCAGAGCCTGGCAAGCTACCCATGGTATATTCAATATGCCAAAAACAGTAACAACAAGTCTCACAATGGAGACATTACTGGTGCCCGCTTGAGCAAACTGATGAACAATGGGACAACAGTGCTACAGTGCATCAAATTAAAGGCTGACTTGGGTCATCTCCAGGACACAATGGTTCCCTGAGCCTTCCCGGAATGAGCCCTGAGTGCCACTGGGTGTGGCCCCAAAATTAAAAAAAAAAAAGTTTGATACATATATATTTGATATATACATATATATATAAAAGGTTGTGCAAAAATCTCCAACAAATGTCATACTAATAAAATGTTATGGTATACTCCCTAAGAATGGTGAAGGGTTGGGAGCAGAATGACACAGGTCACAGACCCAGATTGCAGTTTCTGCTCTGCTCTGGGGTAAAGACAGATCTGGGCTTCCCAAGCACACCTGACAAACTCTGTGGCGGGAGATGCTTACTATATAAAATGGGGGAAGAACGAATGAATGGTATATAGGATCTTATTACAGTTATGTCGCATTTCTAAATTTATGAACAAGGACGACATAAGCATGGAAAAATAAGAACAGGTGACGAATGGTAAAAATAAGGAATTTTCTTTTTCCTTTTTTTTTTTTTTTTTTGCTTTTTTGGGTCACACCCGGCGATGCACAAGGGTCACCTCTTGGCTCTGCACTCAGGAACCACCCCTGGCAGTGCTCAGGGGACCATATGGGATGCTGGGAATCAAACTCACGTCGGCCACGTGCAAGGCAAATGCCCTACCCGCTGCTGTGCTATTGCTCCAGCCTCTCCTTGTTATTTTATTTTTTTTCTTCTTGTTATTTTAATGTGAGGGTAACAAAATGTTTTAAAAGCAAGTTCATGACCATTTTTTTTAAGGCACTTCACATATATATTTTTAAAGTACTTTCCCTTTTAGGGAAAGCTGCAGTAAACTAAAATTTCTTATTTGGTATTATTACTAATGCTATGCTGTGATCTGGGAAATGGAAAAATAAAGAATAGAGCAGAGAAAGAAAAGGTGGGTATGCCGCATCAGTCTAATCAAAGAAGGAACGGATTACCTCCTCTAGCTTGCCAAATTCTTTGCATAATTCTTCCTTTGGGGCAATACGATCTTCCTTAGTTTTACTTCGAACAATGCTTCCTATCAAAGGTGGCACCTAGACAGAAAAAAAGTTTCTTAGTCTGGGAATAATTACACTGGCCCTGCCCTCCTCACAAAAGTGTGATAGAACCAATCCCAGAGTCGGTATTCTAAAAACTTCAAAGGAGTCCCAGCTTTGTGTTCAAAGAAGTCACGTATTGATGCTCTCAGAACAGTGCTCCCCACTGCCTCTGAGACCCTCGCCACTTAGAAACAGCTTTGTGGTCTAAAATGATGTATTAAAAAAAATAAATGATGTATTTATTCACCATCTTATAAGCTAAAAATAGCAGAACCCATGTTGTTGTCTTTGAGTCAAAAATCACCTAAAAGGACATTGAGTGGGAAACTAAACAAGTAGAAGTGACATTAAGCTGGAACATTCCAAAATAATGCTCAGGCCTGGCATGAGAAGCAAGCACACACCACAGCCAGTGACCTGAGTACTCCATTCTCCCATTTGTGCACCCGCCCCTCCCAATTCCAAGGATAAACAAGCAAAAAAACCTTTTTCTGGAGTTGCAATTTCTTAACACACACACAGACACACCTTAGAAAATAGTTCGAAGACCATCTTCTGGCGCGCTTTCTCATACGGGTCATCTGGAAATAGCTTCTTCCCGGGGTAGGCCTCGTCCAGGTACTCACACGTGATGGCAGATTCGCAGATGAGTTGCCCCTGACTGTTCTCCAGAACTGGGACCAGCCCAAAGGGGTTCTTCTCAAAGAACCACTCAGGCTTATTTTTCAGGTTGATGTTGATGACTTCATGCCTGAAAAACCAACAGTTTTATATCCTGTCCGTCTGCATCATCCTCTCATGCCCTGCCATCCATTTTGCTGGTTCAACAACAAATTTAGGAGTCAGCTCAGCCTTGATTCTGTCTGCTTCCTCCTCACATTGCACCCCCACCTCACCATTACTACCTCCTGTTCCCCTCTCTACTCCAGTCAAACCACCAACAAGTCTTGATAGTTTGGTTCCAGGTCAGGTTCTGATTTTATCCACTTCTCAGCATTAACCTCCACTTTGAGCAAAATCAGCATCATCCACCACCTGGATCCCTGTAACAGTCTCCTAGAGGCCTCTGCTTCCTCAGTGGCCTTCCTACAGCCCATTCACTCCTGACCTTTGACTTGGGTCAGGCCACCCTCCTCCTTACAAGCCCTTGATGCTCCTTGCAAAGCAGACAGACTAAATTTCTTCCCAGGAAGAAGTCATTGAGGATCAGGAATAGAGGATCCAGGGAGCTGGGAAGTACCTTTGTGGGATGCAGTGTTTGACCTGAGAGGAAGCGGAGGAATGGCAACTGTGGGGGTGGGGGGTGGGGGGCTTTAGGTGGGGACATGATTGGTAAATTCAGAGAACAGAAACAAGGCCAGTGAGCCAGAGGCAAAATCATAAGAAGGAGATGTGAAAGGTAAACAGGCATGGCGAAAATAAACCAAAAACGGGCTGGAGCGATAGCACAGGGGGTAGGGCCGACCCAGGTTCTAATCCCAGCATCCCATATGGTCCCCTGAGCACCGCCAGGGGTAATTCCTGAGTGAAGAGCCAGGAGTAACCCCTGTGCATCGCCGGGTGTGACCCAAAAACCAAAGAAAAAAAAACCCAAAAACAGTGCCAAAATACATACTCAGCAAATATTTGTTAAATGAGTAAGTTGAGAATGCTTTAAGTCGGACAACATGGGGCCAGAGAGAGAGTATAGCAGGTAAGGTGCTTGCCTTGCATGCAGCCAACCCTGATTTCATCCCCAGCACCTCATGTGGTCTGCTGAACACTGCCAGAAGTGATCCCTCGGCATAAAGGTAGGAGTAAACTCTGAGCACAGCAGGGTTTGCCCCATCCCCCCCAAAAAAAGACTGCAAATATACATGATATTCCATTTGGGGGTGTGTAAAGATATATTGTAAATTATATCAGATGAAAATTCTTCAACTGTGTCTCCTACCCACTACACCAAAATCATGGTCAAATTCAATTCCTTTCATTTAAATGAATAAAATAGTCCTCACTTTTTATAAGGCTGTAAGGGAATAATAAAAATTCCATGCATGACTTGAACTTCCAGATTAAATATCTCAATGGTGGTAATTTCTTTATAACTTGTGTGGACACATCATGTAATCCTAAACAGAAGAAACCTGGGGACATTCGGCCACATCCAAGTTGTAATTAGATCTGACTTGTAAACTGCTCAGATTATAGAGGACATGAGGAAGGTTTTGTATTGGTTATACTGGATACTTTTTCAACAACAGATTAGTTATTTAAGAATAATACACACCCACAACTTTGGTTTTTATTTCCTCATCCTGGCCTAGAAAGAGCATTGCTTTTAAGGAATCAAACATGTAAATCCTCAGGGGCTGGAGTGATAGCACAGCGGGTAGGGCGTTTGCATTGCAAGCGGCTGACCTGGGTTCGATTCCCAGCATCCCATATGGTCCCCTGAGAACCGCTGAGAGTAATTCCTGAGTGCAGAGCCAGGAGTAACCCCTGTGCATTGCCGGGTGTGATTCCCCCTGCCCCCCAAAAAAGCAAAAACATGTAAATCCTTAGAGAAACAAAGGAACATCCGGTTTGAACAGGAGCATGGGGCACAAAGTTCATGCCATGACATGAAGTAAACACTCAGCTATAAGCCACTGCCTCCTGCCAAGGAGCTCTCAACATTTCCGAAATTTTACACTGGAAAAACAATAGGCTCGCCTTTATAAAGTTCTCATATCATGCCTTTTGGTAACTTGGCCTTGTAAGCAACAAATTAACATACTAGGGGCTGGAGCGATAGCACATCGAGTAGGGCATTTGCCTTACACGCACCTGACCCGGGTTCGATTACCAGCATCCCATATGGTCCCCTGAGCACCGCCAGGAGTAATTCCTGAGTGCAAAGCCAGGAGTAACCCCTGTGCACTGCGGGTGTGACCCAAAAAGTAAATTAACATACTAGCCACAAACTGGAATATACCCTCATTAGAAAAAACCCTATTGTTTGTGCCATCTGGCAGTGGACTCCCCCGCCACCATGCCTTTTCACTATTCCTTTGGAAAAGTGACGGAGAAAATAGAACTGTTTCTAGAGTTCCAAAGGGCATATTGCCAGAATTTTGTGTCCCTGCATTCAACTATGCCCTGCATCTAGATTATTTCATTATATGAGCACAAAATGTTTTTCAACAAGAGCTGGAGAGACAGCATAGTGGGTAGGGTACTTACCTTGTATGGGGTCAACTGGGGTTTGATTCCCAGCACCCCATAAAGACCCCCAAGCCCCATAGGGTATGGTGCAAAAACAAGAGTCTTTCAATAATCCAATCTGAATTGTATTTGTCTTATAGTGGAAGAATTATTATGACCACTACAGATATTACAGCATTTTGGATAAAGTTTTCTTTGTCATAAACAATTGTATGTTGAATATCTTGCTATGAGTTAAGGATTATAAATTTCATCCAACTGAGATGCAAATCTCAGTGAAGCAATACTAACCCCCAAATACTAGGGCTTATTTTAGAGTGCATAATTCTCTCAGGGACCAGAACTGCTTAATTCTCTCCTCTAGAAGAAAACTTAGTTTATAAATTCTAAGCACCCTGAAAGTTTTTTCAGCACGGGGGGCTTAGTAGGCCACAGAGATGGTCCAGGTTAGTCACAGCACTTCAGCTCCCATTCTCAGCACCACCAGGTCCCCTGAGTACCCCTGGGGCCCCCTGGAGTGCAGGCCTCCTTAATACCCCCCAGCACTGCTGGATATGGCGCACTGCCCCCCAAAGAGTGAGGGTTGTGTTTTAACCTTCCATCCCTAAAGTCTGTTCAACAGGTCCTGGAGGTGAGCTGTGAGTGACTTCTGCGCCTTTCCTAGGGATAACCCCCCTTCTCATTTCAGGGGCGCTTTGTAAAAGACTGCCCTTTTTAGGCTCAGCCACTTTTGATATAACTTAACCATGCATAACTACAGGAATAAATTTATGCTGCAGAATTTTAATTTAGCAGAGTCTGGCTTCCACCCGGGGGTGGAAGTATTTGGCAAAAACGGAGAAAGGTGCTTGCCTGGCAGGCAGCCCACTTGATTTTACCACCCCTATCACATATGGTCCCCTGAGGATCCCCTGGAGTGTCCCTGAGTGCAGCAGAACAGGAAAGGCCACACTGGCGGGAGGGACGCCCCAAACAAACAAAGTAGGCCATAAAGTCTAGAAAGTATTGGGGCCGGAGAGATAGTAGAGCCGGTAGGTAGCTTGCCTTGCACGTGGCTGAACCCGGGTTTGATTCCCCGCACCCCAGAGGGTCCCCCGAGCTCCGCCTGGAGTGATTCTTGAGCGCAGAGCCCGGCGTAAGCCCTGAGCACCGCCCGGTATTTAAAATAATAATAATAAAATAGTAATAATAACAATAAAATCTGAAAAATAGCAAACCACTGGATCAAACAGAAAAATGGGGGAGGGGGGTTTTCTAATTCGTTAAATGGTTCATCAACAAAGGGGCGAGAGAGAAACGGTCCTAGACTGATGAAATCCGTCGTTTTCTGGGTAAAAACTATTTACGATGTGCCCCTTTTCCCTCTAAAACGTTTGCTTAGCAAATACAGGCATCTCAGCAGGCCCGCCCGAGCCTTCCACCCCCATCCCCGCGGGCTCCTCGGCGAGCGTCCCCCGGCCTCTCCCCGGGCCCGCCACGGTCCTTACTCGATGCCCTTGGCCTTCAGGACCAGGAGCGTCCTCTTGGCGAACGGGCAGAACCTCATGCTGTAGACGCGGATCAGGCCCTGGCCCACCGGGCCGGGGGCCGCGCTCCCTGCGGGAGGAGAAGCGGAGGAAGGGGGGGGTCAGGAAACGGGAGAATGCCCGGGTCCCCCCGCCTCCCGCGCCCCCCGCCGACCACGGCTGGGGCCTCCCTCCAGGCCGCGGCGCCCGCGACCCCCGGGGCCGCCGCCGCCGCCCCCCGCGCCGGGCAGGCCCCGCTCACCCTTCGCCAAGCTCCGCGCTGACCCTCCCGACATTGCGGCGCGGCGCTGGACGAGCTCGGGGCGCCGGCGGGCGGGCGCTGCAGGAAGTAGGTGGGTCCGCCCCACCCTCCCCCACCCTCCCCCTCGGAGAAGGCGCGGCCCCGGCTAGCGCCAGCTGCGCACCCCGCGCACCGCGCTGCAGCCGGCCGAGCACCCCGGCCGAGCACCCCGGCCGCGCTCCCCTGGCTCCCACGCTGGGCCCCAGGCTCGGCTGCCCCTCCTGGTGCGGTGCAGGGGAAGAAGGTCCCTCTGCATACCGTGTCTGGCCCCAGGCCCTCCTAGGGGTGTCTTCTCTCGCTCTCAAGACCACCACCGGGCCACCTGTAACTTTTTCTGTCTACACTGGTGGAAGAGGATTCTTCCTCCGTTTCCCTGGTCACAGGTCAGGAGATAGTCCATCACTGCACTCCCTGGAAATGCAGTACACGCAGCACACTACTCCTAAGGCCGTCAGAGTTCAGAGATACTGACGTCCGTGGGCCCCACGGGTGACTTACGTGAAGCAGCGAGGAGAAAGACGGTCACTTTCTCCCCAACCGCCTCTACCACCAGGCACCCAGAGTCACTGGGTTCTTGTCTCGCGCGGAAAAGAATTTCAGGAGTAGACAAGCAGTGAAGTAAATAGATTTTATTTAGAGGTTTCTGAGGGAAGGAGGAAGGGATAAGTGGGAAAGAGAATAGTGAAAATAACACACTCAAGAGAGAACGCGGGCTTCTCCAAGGGTGGAGGAAGCCCCTACACATAACCCAGCTTTAGACACAAAAGTATGAAAGCAAGAAAGTACACATCTCAAGAGGGGAGATGCGGGCGACACACGTGCTCGGGGACACATGTGCTCGGCCACTGGCCGCGTAGGCGCAAGAGGCACAGGGGATCAGGCAGCATGTGCACGCCCTTCCTTTGTTCAAGGTGTCTTTTATAGGGTTTCTTCAACCTGCCCCAACATGAGGCTTCTTTCCAGGTAAAAGTTCGTTGCTAAAGAGGTTGCCAGGGAGCTTGGGAGTGGTAACGGCCTTCTTTGGGGAACTTCCTAGGCAAGTTCCTATTATCCTCAATTATCCTCTGGGTCTGCTGATGGTTTCCTCTGGGTCTTTTGTTTTCTTAAATCTGCAAGTCTTAAGAGTCTCCTTCCCAGAGATTCTGTTAAATCTAAATTTTCTTTGCCAAGGGTCTTTCCCTATGCACCTGCCTACATCAATACTGTCCAGCATTCTGCCAAGGCCAAGGCAGGGAAAGAGGTAGCAGCCTTTCTCAGCCAGAAAACGGGAACAGTCCTGACAGGACAAAGAAAGTCTCCACAACCTCCAAGGTCTCTGAACCAGCAGCAGAGCACAGCTTCCAAAGGGCTTAAATGATGCAAATAGCCCCACAGCCAATTGCTGACCAATGAACTGCCAGGTCTCAAAATCCTACCTAGAGCTGTCAGAGTACCTGAACCCAGCCCGGCTGCTAAGAGGAACAGCATCAGATAACATGGAGCAGTGGTGAAAGTTAGTGCCACTGTGAAGATAACCTTTCTATCTTTACTCAATTAAACTCTCTCTTTGAAACTTTTAATCTCCTGTCCTGTGATCAATTTTTGTTTTTTCTCTTTGAGCCACATCTGGTGATTCTCCATGGTTACTCCTGGCTCTGCACTCAGGAATTACTACTGGCAATGCTTCCGGGTCCATGTGGGATACCTGGGATCCAACCCAGCTTAACTGCATGCAAGGCAAATACCCTACCTGAATACTGTCGCTGAACCCCAACTTTTGATGAGCCTGGGCGCATCCAGGATCACTGGACACTGTCTACACTGCAAAGACATCTGTGCCTGTGTATCTGCAGCACTGGCTTAATGACTAGCAGGCGGGTCATTACTGTCACCAGGACACTTCCTTTAAATGGTAACATCCTTTACACGGAACCTACAAACCTGGGTACTAATCATTTCAGAATGGTGGTGCTACCTCAGTTTGATCATTCGGGGAGATGTTGAACTTTGTTAGTGAGAGACTCATGAAAAGAATCTAGACAGGGCTTAGCCTCTAAATTTAGGAACTAGGAAAGAGAAGTTTCTTCATTTATTTTCAGGGCACATAGTTTCAATAAGAGAAAGCTTTGCCTTGGTTGGAAATCTGGTTACTCCCAGGCTGTTAATTGGGGCTATCTGTTTTGATTTTGATTAGCTCTGTAGTGAGAGTGGTAATGAGGTGATAAGCACCAAGAACTTGGTGCCTTCCTGCCTGGCTTGCTTGGGCTGCCACCTCTGCGTGGACTAAGGCTGATATATGTAGGAAGATGGTTGCTGTGGAGGAGAAGTGAAGAATGGGAAAGGAAACTGGGAAAATTGCTTCATAAAGCAAATTACACAGTGTCATGTGTCTAATGAAATACAGAAGGAACTCAGACAGAGGGTCTTTAAGCTCTAACCCAGATAGCTTTATGGTTATCAACTTCCTGATAGAGAGAGCAAGCTGGTAGCATGCTCAAACTAGAACCCTGACCATCTTTCACCTTTCCCTTCACTTAGCTCAAAGTCCATACTAACCTATGTGCCGTCTAAATGCATATTTAGATGCTACTTGGACATGCAATATTGGAGCAAGCGTCTAGTCTTTGTACAACATTGACATCATCCCAAATATGATATTTATGCTCGACAACTTGTATATATTTTTCCTTTCAATTATAAGAAACTCTCACCTCCAAACGTAGCGTGACTTCCTCCCTGTAGAGTCCCCTTAGATGTGTACTGTGTAAAGTTGACTCAGACCAAGTGGCGATCAGCTGATGAGATAGCAACATTCCAGAAATCAAAGATCACCCTGCTCCCAGTTCGAAGACAGGACTTATGGCCCGTCTGGTGACAGGAAGGCACCAGGCTGCATTCCTTTCGTCCTCACAACCATCACCTACAGAAAGAGAAGACCAGACCAAGTGCACCCATCTCGCTGGTCTCTGTTCCCTTCCCCCTTCCCCACAAGACAATTTAAAATCCCACTTAGCCTCTCCCAGGCGGGTCTCTACCCCAGCCTCACCAGGAGCCTGTAGGTCCGCCGGGGAGTACACCCCAACAAACTCCTATTTCTCCACTTTATTCATCTCTGCCCCTCTGTCTGTACCAGGTGAGGTCTCTGACCTATCATACTGTACCTTTAATAAACCACCCGACTATGATCTGTGCTGGCTTGTTCTTGAATTCTTTCACCAAACACAAAGAACCAAGGTACAGGATTGCATTGTCCCCTCAGCCCCCCACTCAGCCCCATCTGGCCACTCATCCCAGTGAAAAGGCAAAGGTCAAAACCTAGCATGCACCGCACCCAGTGCTAGATTTTAATGACACACATTCAACAGTCCCAGAGGCCGCAGGGAAAGATGAAGTGGCAGGGAGACTGGATTTTGTGTCATGCCTCACCTCAAACTCCTGTTGGTTTTCTAGCCATCTCTGGCCTCTCTTGGAGGTAAAGAGAGAATCCAGCTCTGCCTTCATCTTCACATAGCATCCTCCCGGTGTGCATGTTTCAACCACATTTTCCCCTTCTGTTAGTTTTAATTTTTATTTACTTTTGGGTTTGAGGCCATCCCCGGCAGTGTTCGGGGCTTACCCATGACTCTGAACTTAGAGATCACTCCTGGTGGTACTCAGGTGACCATATGTGATGCCTGGGATTGAAGACAGGACAGGCTGCATGCACAGCACCTTCCCCACTGTACTTATTTCTCCAGCCCCAATTTTTCTCTTTTATTTTTTTTTATTTTTTATTATTTTTTTGCTTTTTTGGGTCACACCTGGTGATGCACAGGGGTTACTCCTGGCTCTGCACTCAGAAATCACCCCTGGCGGTGCTCAGGGGACCATATGGCATGCTGGGGATCGAACCCGGGTCAGCCGCGTGCAAGGCAAATGCCTTATCCGCTGTGCTATCGCTCCAGCCCAATTTTTCTCTTTTAGAAATAACACCAACCATGGTGGGTCAAGGGCCTACCCTAATGCAGTATGACCTCAACTTAATTTAACTAAGCTGCCATGAACCCAACTTGTAAGAATGGCCAGTGTAAATGTGGTTACAGTGGACTCAGATGGGGAAAGAATCAGAAAACGGGCTCCAGTATGCAATGTCTTCCCATTGCAACACTTCACAACTACAACGTTCTAGTGGTTTCTTAAGCAACTTCTTTTGTGTTCAGACAAGGATTAATCACTGTTGTACTCTGTCCTTTAACTTGCTCATATCAGATCTAAAGATAAGATCCCCTATCTTTATTCACTTCCCTATTATTCACCTTCCTTTGGTCCTGCCTTTTTGACACAGCCATATACACAATGCTGGAAAGTTAAACATGTTTTCATTCCAAAAGAGTGAATGTGTTACAGATACTGAACCTTTCAAAAGGTTGAAACAATGAAGTCTGAGCCTGGTTGTAATCTAAGATCAGCTGGAATTGAGAAAATCCGAGATGTAGGACTGTGGTAGACGATAAATGATAGACGATTTCTGGTTTCATTACACATCCATTATAATATCTTTGCGTGGTTAAAAAAATTTTTTTACATCCACTCATGCCATGACAGTGCACAATTGCCACAGCAGCCCCAGGGAGTGTCCCAATAGGGTTAGAATCCAGATGACATCTTGACCCCAGGAAATCACTACCCAAAAACTGACCCTCTTCCCTAAAACACCATGGATATTCCATTGCTCCATTTCTATATATTCTGTGTTACTGACATCCTGTTATTCATTGATTTGCTCGAGCGGGCGCCAGTCACGTCTCCATTCATTCCAGCCTTGAGATTTTAGCAGCCTCTCCTTACTCGTTTTTCCCAAAGATTGGAGGCTCTTTTCAGGATCAGGGGAATGAGAACTGTTGTTACTATATTTGGCATATCAAATACGCCACGGAAAACTTGCCAGGTTCTTCTGTGATAGGTCCCCAAGAAAGGAACAAAAAATATATTAATCTTTAAACTATACTCAGACATTGGTGTTTTAAAATACTCTTTTTTACCAATTTAATATGCTTAAAGTTTAACCAAATTATGTAACTAATAAAAACCTTAATGAAATTGTATTAGTCTATCATCTAACATTAAAACAGAGGAGATAAAGCATATGCAAGACTACTTATTAGCTTTCTCAGCTATTAATTTCCAAATGAAAATATACACACTGGACATAAAACATAATTTATTTACAAAAGCCATCTAATTTGGAAATATATATTATATACACACATGCATACACACACAAACACAAAATCTCAGGAAGTTTCTTCCAATGTCAGAATGATCCTTTTTCCCTATAATTTTTTTTAAATCTTATTTTGTCTTTTTATATATTCCATTAAGATTTTGACTGACTCATATTTTACAGAAATATAATAATTATATTAAAACTAAAAGTTTCTTATCACCCAGATATCTTCCTGATCATGTTTATCATTTCGGGTAAGTTTTCTTTCTTTTTACCCTGATCTGATTACCTCCTTTAGATAGATAGATAGATAGATAGATAGATAGATAGATAGACAGATAGATAGAGAGAGATAGATAGAGAGAGAGAGAGAGCAGCAACCCAACTCCTAAAGCACCATAAAACTCAAACTCACTAAGGCAGCTCTAGTCTTAGCAAGTTCTGAAATCCTTGCACGTGAAACTTAAGATTTCTATACACTCATATTTTCTAGAGAAAGAGGTATATCTTAATTTTCTTAACTAATTTTAAAAAACCCACTTTTGGGGGGCCATACCACATACTAACCAGTGCTCAGAGATTATTTCTGGGTTTGTGCTCACTCCTGGTGGATAATAATTGTACCAAAATTTGTTTATTCATTCATCTATTGAGGGACAAGTCAGTTTCGTTTAATTTATACTTTATAGCATACTGTAAACATTCACTTGCAGGTGCAAGTGTAAGTGCGCAAATCTTTTGGGGACCAAGGAGTGCCATTGGAGGAACTTTGAGGCTCTTCCCCGTGACTGTGCCACCAGTACTGAATGAGAAATTTTGCCCTTTCTCATCAAGTGTTAACTATTAGAAAGACTTTTTAGTCTTTCCTAAAGATTAGTTCATTGGGGCTTCATTCTTGGTGAGGAATTTAAAATCTATGTGTATGGTTGTCCTTAACTGCAAAGACCAGGTCTCTGTACCTGTTATGTAGACCCAGCAAATATGAGTGGACCTGGTGATTGTTCCAACCAAAATCTTTACATATACTGTAAATATAAATATAAGGCTTAAAGAGAAAACCAACTGTGATCTTTTTAACAATTTATTGTGAATAGTTTGGACATTAGACTAATTGAGTCTTAGTCCACATTTATAAAGTCAGATAATTTTGATAACATTTATAATGCAGAGTATTAGAAATTAACCAAAATTTTACTTAAAAATTTGGGGATATAGGGGCCGGAGCGATAGCACAGCGGGTAGGGCATTTGCCTTGCACGCGGCCGACCCGGGTTCGATCTCCGGCATCCCATATGGTCCCCCAAGCACCGCCAGGAGTAATTCCTGAGTGCAGAGCCAGGAGTAACCCCTGAGCATCGCTGGGTGTGACCCAAAAAGCAAAAAAAAAAAAAAAAATTGGGAGATATAGAATTTTTATATTTTTGTGATAGAATTTAGACTTCTGGTATGCATTATGTCAAGTAAAACATTAGCATGTTATTCCATGAGGATATGTGGAATTAGTTTGGGTTTTTGGGAGGGCTTTGGTCTTGGGGAGGGTTGTTTTGTTTATATTGGTGGGAGTGATGTTCTGTTCCACACCCATATGTGCTCAAGGCTTACTCCTGCCTCGGGCCCAGGTGTCACTCTTAGGTGAGGCTCGGGACCATATGTGGTGCTGGGAATTAAACCCATGTTAGCTCTGTGCAAGGCAAGCGTCTTACCTACTGCATTATCTCTCTGGCCTGAGAAATGAGTTTTTTATATAAATATGTATGTGATTAGGAAACTGGGGTTAAAAGTAGCAGGAAATAATCAGTTTTTAAATGCTATTTATATCGAATCACAAAATAGAATGATCTGTGACAATATTATCTGTGATATTCCCCAACCTAGGTGTTTACCGTGGCAAGAGTGGAGCTTCGATAATTTATATGTACAGTTTTCATTCCATTGTTTTCTTGCTGTGGAATAATTTAGTATTTGTTATATTTTGCTAATCTATTTTCAGAAGTTGCAGTGTTATTTTTCCACTTTTGTCCTGGTCTTTCCCCTTAAAGTTTCTCCCTTTTTTAGTTTATTGATATCATAACCTAATTAACCAGAAAGATTAATATTAAAATAAAAGCATCTAAAATGAACTTTTGTTTAGTTCTTATAATCTGGTTCATTTATAATGAAGACAAAAATTCACTAATTTTACTAATAAACTATTGTTTTCAGCTACATAAACTCATTATTTATAACTTATAATATTTATTAGGACTTTTGGTTTACCTAGAATGTTTGAACATTTTTAATTATATGTTAAATTATAGTACACATTATATATAAATGTATATGTATATATAATTAGTACATAGGTGTTGTCTGAGTGATAGTTAATTCTGATTTTCAGTAAAAATTCACTTACAGATAACTTGTAGTACCAGAAGAGTAATCTTTCTTTAAAACGTGAATTTATTTACTACTCTGGCTTTTGAAGAATATGGAAAAGTTCTATGACCTACATGTAGGGGTAATTTCTTTGGATATTGAACACATCTCCATTTTATGCTATAATCTCTGTGTGTGTGTGTGTCTATGTGTCTATGCGCATGCGTGCACATGTGAACTCAGGAACTCCAATTACCATATCCTACTCTGTATAAATTTTTTTTCTCTAGAACTAAGTGACCATTGCTTCACATAAATCCATGAGCACCTTTGGTGGTCCATCAACTGGAATGAAAATATGCATTTGTTTTTATATATACAATGTTTTCATGAGGGGCAGGTAGTTCTGAGATCGTGAGGATAAAATACATCCTTTTGACTAGAGCCATAGTACAGCGGGTAGAATGCTTGCTTGTTTTGTTTCTATATACTAGACCCTATATATTTGTGTAGATCTGACTACCCTCTCAGGAGCATACCCACACAAGACTCTTTGAAAGTGTACAATTACTCTTTGTAAACTTTAGAAAGAAATGATGCTACTCGCTCTTTGAATCTCGTGTGTATTATTCCTTTTCTTTGGCAGGGTTGGGAGAGGGTTGGGGCTACACACCGGGTGCTCAGGGCTTATTCCTGGAATGTCCCCAGATATGCTCAAGGAGCCATATGTAGTGCCAAAATCAAACTGGGGTCAGCTGAGTGCAAAGTAACTTTTACCATCTCTCCAGCGACTAGAAAATGAACTTTTAGCACATGAATCTTAACATATACATTAACCCTGGAGAGCTATTTATTTTGCTTGCTTTTTGAGCCTCTCTCCAACTAGCTCTCAGGAGACCTAGGGCCCCTCTTATTAAACCACGGAACCATTGAGCCGGGCCAATCAAGCCAATGGTCCAATGCAAAAGTCTGAGGACACAGCTGCATGAGTCCTGTGGTGTCCATGCCTGGGATTACTTGGGTGACCCCTTGTAGTGCTGGTTGCACAGGAAGGGGGCTTTAGGGTTACATCTAGAGATGGATCCCCAGGACTGACCACATGGAAGACATGAGCTATACCACACACACACACACACACACACACACACATATATATGTCTTCCACATATATATGTATGTGTGTGTATATATATATCCTTATACTTTTTTTTTTGCTTTTTTTTGGGGGGGCGGTCACACCCAGCGATGCATAGGGGTTACTTCTGGCTTTGCACTCAGGAATCACTCCTGGCGGTGCTGGGGATCATATGGGATGCTGGGACTCGAACCTGGGTCAGCCATGTGCAAGGCAAATGCCCTACCCCCTGTATTATCATTCCAGCCCCTATATCCCTATACTATTGTTCCTGTCTTCTACCCTGTACACTCAAACTCTTAAAATAAAACTTCTGACTGGTCATTGTTTGCTTGTGTGGAGGCAATATCCTTCTCCCACAGAAAGATCAAAATAGTTAAATGACCTCAGCATATGCTTTGCATTGGTAGAGGCTTGGGTCTAATCCCCAGTTAACACATCTGGTCTCCTGAGAACAGCCAGGAATAGTCCTGAGCACTGTGGAGTGTGGCCTCCATTTTTTTTTAAGTTAATGGTCCTATGTATAAGAAATAGTTTCTATGTCCTCTGCACCAGTTATCTTCTCTTGTAGGATAACATTCATTTGTCCTTTCTCCCTTGCTGCAGGGAGCTTAGTTTTATTGGGTTACATTCTTCACAGTACTCCTAAGGCACTCCTATTCCTCTGGGCTTAACCTCTTCTCTGTGCTCTGCCTCCCCAACCGGTCAATCACCTTTATCCCCAAATCAGACTGTTGATTTGTATTTGTAAGTAAAATACTGCTTTTCTCCTTTCCTTATGTCCTTCACATAGCTTATTTCAGAAATTGTCCTTTGTGTATGGACCAGGAAGATAGTTAATGCTATACTTTTGTAACTTCGGAGTTAATTGACTCCAAATTATATTCACTCCTGGGCATCTATTTTCTCAACTTCAGTCTGAGTTGCCCTTACTTCTTAGCACCCCAAAAACAGGGTCCCGACGAGGGAGTGGATGGACTCAGGGCAAGCTATTAGCTACCCTGGCATTGAAACAGGTCAGGCCAAGTGCCATACTACTTAACTATAAATTAAGATTGCAGTCATGGACGAATTCTGTCATGACCCAAAGAGTAACAACTGGATTAGGACCCTGTTTAGGGTTAGGAAAGACTAATATGGCCTTAGCAGTGTAGTCTGAGATCTATAGCGAGATATCCCCAGGAAGGTCACCCTATAAGCTTAATGTATCTCTTATTGTGTCCATACAAAATGGCTAACATTAAGAAGTAGAATTAAGATGAATGTTTAAATGGTTATTGGACTAAGGAAAGGAGAAACACACCCCCAGGTGGTATTTTGCTCTTGAGCAGATCTCTTGACTGCTGGAGATCTTTGTCTTATTGGAAGGAAGGGCTTTCATATGTTGATTGTGCTATGTGACCTAGGTGTAGTTGCTACCCCCAGTGCTTAGAGGTGGCGGTCTAGACAGGAATGAGAGGCAGTGTGAGACTGGGATGGAGTGCTTAGTGAGACTGGACCAGGCACATGGGGAGAATTGAATAAACGGCAACTGATCATCAACGATCCTGGTGGCCCTGTTCCCTCCTTCATGCGTCTGCTGGCGGTGGCGGTAGGATGAGGTGGGGAAGCAGCTCATGGCCACTGAACGCACGTGGTGGGTGAAAGAGACCATGCCACAGCTCACTTATTTATTTTGTGATTACACATGAATGAGTAAGTGAAAGAGTAAGTAGAGCCAAGTGAGATTAAAATAACATTGTAATCCTCACTCACAATAAAAAAATATACAAGAGTAAATGAAGAGTAAATGGTCCATAAAGAAAAGAGCATAAAGAGAGAAAAAAGGGTGGTGGGGTGGAGTGGTGGATATTAAAAGTGCATTGAAAGTAGAAAGGATAAATAAATTATGGTTGTGTTAACATAATAAGCAACTCTATATAAGTGAAAACACAAGCGATAGCTTTCAACATCAATATATCCCCCAACTTTAATATTGAGTCATAAAAACAAGTCATGAAATAAAATATGGGATGATGCTGACTCTACATGTATTAACTTTAAACATATGCAAAGTGAAGCAGAGGGACGCAAAGGCACATCATATGTGCTAATACTGAAAAGCAAGTAATAAACAGCATTCAGGAGGGGTGGGAGTCATAGTACAGTGTGCCCATGGCCACGTGGGTTCAATCCCTTGCATCCATATGGTACCCCAAGCACCACCAGGATTGATCTCTGAACACAGAGACAGAAGCGCTGAGCACATCTAGGTGTAGTCCTCCCCCCCAACCAACAAACCCTAAACAAACAAAAACAAAATTCAGAGGTGTCTACAGAGCAGTATTTACCAAAGTGTGTGATGGAGTTTAGACCAGGATGCAAGTGGGAGTCTGAGATATTTTCTATTTTCCTTGCTAAAGGAAGGTAGATTTCCAGGGAGGTGCTGAGTCATTTCCCTATTGAAGAGGGGCAGAGGGTGGGGGCAGGGAACATAGACCAAATAACAGTGATAGAGGGAGGGAAGAGAAAGAAAAGAAGGGTTTGAGGCAGGAGGAGTGCGGGGTCCTCTAAGGTTAGTCTTGAGCTCCATTTCTCCAGCTGGAATAGCTTCTGAATAGTGGGATCAGGCAAAAAGGGATAAAGTGGGAAGACAGGAGACAGAATCTGCTGTCATTTACAAACCCATCCAAACAGTGAGTTTTGGTTACTTCCAGAAGCTTCTGCTTCTTCCAAATAGAAAATTTACATTTGAAAATTTAATGCAGGAATTAAGGGTTTTGAGCTGTCACTCAGCTTAGGTTCAACTCAATTTCGCAGCTTGGGGAACTTCTCTTATCCTCTTTCCCACAAGAGCTCTGTAAAATAGAGCTCTAGGATTTTTAAGATATAAAAAAGTATGCTCAGAGCCTAAAACAATATCTATTGGAAAACAATATGGACATTCCTCAAAAAAACTAGAAACTAAGTTCCCATTTGACCCAGCAATACCACTTCTGGGAATATACCCTGGGAGCCCCCAAACACAGCACAGACCATCTGCACTCCTACGATCATTGCAGCACTATTTACAATAGCCAGAATCTAGAAACAACCTGGGTGCCTGAGAACAGATGAATAGATAGAGAAACTATGGAATACTATACAGTTGTTAGGAGAAATGAAGTCATCAAATAAATGGGTAGACATGGAGAGTATCATGTTGAGTGAAATGAGTCAGGAGAGGGACAGATATAGAATAACTGCATTCATTTGTGATTAAAAGACTAATATCCATGGCCAGAGAAAACACAGGCTGGGAGAACTTGGTCAGTTGTTGGAATCAAGCCAAGTGTGTGTGGGGTTGAGGGTAGGTAAGATAGAAAAGAGAACAGTTTGACAATAATAGCTGGAAATGGGGTCGGCAAAACCCTCCACGATATTGAAGATAAAGGTATCTTCCAAGATGACACGGAACTAAGCAATCTAGCAGAAACAGAGATCAACAAATGGGACTACATTAAACTAAAAAGCTTCTGCACTGCAAAAGATACAATGACCAAAATACAAAGACTATCTACAGAATGGGAAAGGATATTTACACAATACCCATCAGATAAGGGGTTGATATCAAGGGTATATAAAGCACTGGTTGAACTCTACAAGAAGAAAACATCCAACCCCATCAGAAAATGGGGCGAGGAAATGAACAGAAACTTTCCCAAGGAAGAGATACGAATGTCCAAAAGGCACATGAAAAAGTGCTCTACATCACTAATCATCAGAGAGATGCAGATCAAAACAACCATGAGATACCACCTCACACCACAGAGACTAGCACACATCCAAAAGAACAAAAGCAACCGCTGTTGGAGAGGATGTGGGGAGAAAGGGACCCTTCTACACTGCTGGTGGGAATGACGACTAGTTCAGCCCTTTTGGAAAACAATATGGACGATACTCAAAAAACTAGAGGTTGAGCTTCCATTTGACCCAGCAATACCACTGCTGGGAATATATCCCAGAGGAGCAAAAAAGTATAGTCGAAATGACATCTGCACTTATATGTTCATCGCAGCACTTTTTACAATAGCCAGAATCTGGAAAAAACCTGAGTGCCCTAGAACAGATGACTGGCTGAAGAAACTTTGGTACATCTATACAATGGAATACTATGCAGCTGTTAGAAAAAAATGAGGTCATGACGTTTGCATATAAGTGGATCAGCATGGAAAGTATCATGCTAAGTGAAATGAGTCAGAAAGAGAGAGACAGACATAGAAAGATTGCGCTCATCTGTGGAATATAGAATAATAGAATAGGAGTCTAACACCCAAGAAAAGTAGAAATAAGTACCTGGAGGCTGTCTCCATGGCTTGGAGGCTGGTCTCTCATTCTGGGCAACTCAGAGAAGGGAACACCAAGTAAAATGTGGTCGGAGGTCATACGGGGGAAGGGTGACGCGTGCTGAATGTAGACTAGAGACTGAACACAATGGCCACTCAACACCTTTATTGCAAACCACAACACCTAATCAGAGAGAGAGAACAAAAGGGAATACCCTGCCATAGTGGCAGTGTGGGGTAGCGGGAGACGGGACTGGGGAGGGTGGGAGGGATGCTGGGTTTACTGGTGGTGGAGAATGGGCACTGGTGAAGGGATGGGTTCTCGAACTTTGTATGGGGGAAACATGAACACAAAAAATGTATAAATCTGTAACTGTACCCTCACAGTGATTCACTAATAAAAAATAAATAAATAAAAATTAAAAAAGAAAAAAAATAATAGCTGGAAATGATCATACTGGACAAGAACTGAGTGCTAAAGGAAATAAAAGGATATTCCTGATAACCTTTCAGCATCTGTATTGCAAACCACAATGAGAGAGAGAGAGAGAGACAGACAGACAGAGACAGAGACAGAAAGACAGAGACAGAAAGACAGAGACAGAGACAGAGAAGAAAAGCACCTGTCATAGAGATAGGCTGGTGGGGGTGAGGGGGTGATGGGAAGAAAACTAAGGACACTGGTGCTGGGAAATGTACACTGGTGGGGGCTGAAGGGGTTTTGGAACACTTTTATGACTGAAACCTAATCATGAACAGTTTTATAAGGATCTATCTCATAGTGATTACATTAAAACAACAACAACAACAACAAAACAGAAACCCGTCTGGCCTGGCTAACCCTCCACTGTGCTTTCAACTCTTCACAGGTATTCCTACTATAATTACTTGTCCCTGCTGGACAGATCCGGCGCTCACCCACGGGCCCCGCCCTCTCGCTTCACTCGCCAATCACCCATTGGCCAGCCGGCTGCGCCTCCACCAATCCGCAGGGCTCTGGGGAGGCGGAGCCAATGGGCGCCCAGGGCAGGGTCTCCCGGGAGAAGGACGCAAACTGTGCCGCGGCCGGCCCGGCTGCCCAGCCACCGGCTCCGAGCGACCGTTGCAGAGCCGCGCGGGGCCCGGCGGAGAAAAACATCCCCCATGGCGCAGGAAAAGGAGCGCGACGAGGCCGCCAACACCGCCGCCGCCCCCTCCTCCCTCAGCCCTACGCTGTCTGTGAGGTGCGGCGCCCTCGGGCCCCGCGGAAAGCCCCTGGTGGCCGTCTCCGCGCCCTCCTAGACCCCCTAGGCCCGCTTCCGGGGCCCCGGGCCTCTCCTTCGCCCCCACCCCCGGTCCTCAGACCCCTTCCCGCCGTGTCCTCTTCCCCTCACCCCCGCCGCCCTGTTAGATGGCCACATGCGCAGGTGGCGTCCCGGACCCCGGCCGTTTCTCAGGCCGTTTCTCAGGCCGTCCCGTCTCGTCCCTCCGCGCTGCTTGCCTCCCCCCTCCGTCTCCGCGTCCCTGTCGTGACCCGCCCTCCCCTCAGAGGCCAAGAACAGGAGTATGCTTCCGCGTGTGACTGGAACTGTGGGTGTCCCCTTGACCTTTCTCACGGTCCCCCCCACCCGACGCCCAGCGCCCCATCCCACCCGCGTCGACTGGGGTGACTTCTCCCCACGCGACGGCTGTGGTTCCTGTCCCTTCCTCCCCAACTCCTAGCACCCAACTTGAGATTTATTAGCATTTGTGTCAGCCTTTGGAAAAATGCTGCACAGCACCGACGTCCAATGGCATTAGGGCTTTCCGTCCACATTCTAGAATGTTCCCCAAGCTCTGTTCCACACCGCATTGTGCAGCCCGGCCCTGGTGTCTCTTGAGTCTACTCATCATCCCAGTGTGCTTCCTTCCTTTGCCTTCTCCACCGTCTTTCTGCGTGTTTCTACTCTCCTAAGAGCTCAAACTGACCAGATTCTAGTACATAGCCACACTTTCCTTACTTAAAAGTATGGGTGTGTGTGAGTGTGTGTGAGTGTGTGTGTGTGTGTGTGTGTGTGTTCTCGTGTTCTTGGTGTTCTTTGCATTCCTGTTGACTTACTTCCTTTTATTTTTCTGCCCGTACCTGTATTTTTTAGATGGAAACTATGACTACAATGGCTTCATTCTTTGGAAAGCATCAGTTTTCCCACACAGCTCACACAGTTTGCAGAGCGTGCTATCCTACTCAGAGTTGATCTCTAATGTTCATTTTTTTTTTTTTCAAATCAAAACTAATCCTAAAAGGGTGACCCGGGGCTATGTCTTGTTTTCTGTTAGGAACCAGTTCTTTTCTCTGTCGTTTTCACTTTTTCCTTCAAGCATACAACACCGCGAAAGTCCTTCAGAAATGTTTCTCACGTTTAATCAAATGATTTGCATTCCCAACCAAGTCACTGGAGAAGGCTCTTGAGACCCAAGGAAATTTTGGTATACATTTAAAATTCGATAGTGCACAGACTGAAACTATGCTTGTGGCTGGCCTGTGTTCTTTTACTTCATAGATTGTTTTGGTCACAGAGGGGGTGAAAATGGTAGTGTTTCAAAGATTTTGATGACCTTGTATTTATTTATTTTTTAAGTATTTGAAATGTGCCTTATTGATCTTGCCATATCTTTTCCTAAAGATGGGTGCTAGGATTCCCTAAACAGAAAGTCCAGTTTATGAATGACAAAACCATTTGCTATCCTTGTGGAAACTTCATAGTGTTTATTAATATTGAGACCAAGAAAAGGAGTATGCTTCAGTGTATGAATGGAATTGTGGGTGTCACGGCAACGAACATTCCTTATCAAGTTGTGGCTTTTTCTGACCGGAAACTCAAACCCGTCATCTACATATACAACTTTCCAGAATTGACCAGAAAGATGAAATTGAAAGGTATCCTACAAGACCCTTCTTCTGCCCTAACTAGAGGATTTTGTTATAAGATGTGACCAAATATAGTTCTTAGAAATCAAGGGTTGGGAGGAGGGCCTCATGCATCTTATTTTTTATGATGTGCATTGTGAAAGGAGTCTGGCTGCTCACAGAGTACTTCATGCAGTGGGCCAGAGCCTTGCCATTCTAAGTCTGCACCACTTTCCTACAGTACTTGGACGCTGGCTATCCCTGCAGAAACTCTGCTCCCACTGGGATCTACTGAATCAGAATCTAGATTTTAACAAGGTTTCCCCAGGGTGATTCATAAGCATATTTGGCTGAGAAGCAATGGGGAAGAAGCTACCGAAGCATTAAATGCAGTTTTAAAAAAATTTTTTTGGAAATTTTTTTCCTTTCCTGATGATTGATGGTGAATTGATGGTGAATTGATGTTGAATCTTTAGACATAGTCCCAATTTCCTTTTCTGACTAATAGGGGAAATTCGGTAATGAGGGTAATGTGGTCGTAACTATTATTGAGACTTTGGTGGTGATAAGTGACATCTATCATTGTTACCTACCATTTGAAGTGTTATTGACTCATTTATCGATAACAGCTGACCCATACTGGGCTGATACTCATCTACTATTATGAGACTAGACGAGTCTCAGAATACTAGACACTAGCCCCATCTCATGATTAGATTGAAAACATCATGGACAGAAAGCTCTAAAAAGATTGAAGCTCTCTTATTTTTGTAGCCTATAGGTAAATAAGTGTTCAGTCATACCAGGGAATTTGACTGTAACTTGTAATATTTTATTTGTGTTGAAATTTGGTATTATAGTTTTTGATGAAGGTGGGAGTACAAATTAATATGGTCCTTGAGGGAAGTGACTATTTCCTCTATTTTACCAACTTAAAACTGTTTTAAGAACTACAGTTCAATTTTTAGGATATAATGAGAAATATTGAAATATTGGAAATAGTGTATATTTCCAGTAATACGAATATAATTGGGTAAAACATTCCACAGAAGGGGTATCATAAGAACATTAAAATCAATATTTCAAATATCTATTAAGTGTTAAAGGTAAATAAAAGCTCAATAGGAATAATGTTATATGATCCAATTTTATTTAAAATTAATTATGTAGTAATTCATTAATACTATATAACTTAGCAAAATTATATTAGAAGAAATAATACATCTGTAGTTTTACAAGCAAACAAACACAAACAGTAAGAAATAGACTAAATTTATTAATCTTATAAATGATGTTTTTCATTTTTTCCTCTTTTGTGTTTTTTTTGGGCCACATCTGGAGATGTACAGGGGTTACTCCTGGCTCTGCACTCAGGCATTACTACTAGTGGTCCTCAGGAAACCATATAGGATGCTGGGATAGAATCTAGGTTGAATATATGCAAGGCAAACGTTTTACCCACTGTACTATCGCTCCAACCCCTAAAAGATATATTGCTGTTCTTATGCTTTTTAAGGGATATTTTCTTCAAAAATGAATGTATTTTAAAAATTCAAAACAAGTGTAAAGAAAATATCAAATGACTAATAGGGGAAATTTGGTAAGGAAAGGGTAGAAAATCATTCTGCTAAGGCTGCTATATTACAGACAAGATAATTTTTGCACCAATTTACCAGTAAATATAGGTTGGTTTCTTTGTTGGATTATGCTAAATAAATTTCACAGATGTTAAACTTTAGCATTATATTCTAGTTAAAGTGAGAATAAGAGAGAGAGAGAGGAAGAGAGAGAGAAGGAGGGAGGGAGGGGAGAGGACAGGAATTAAAAAGTACACAAATTAGCAGAGTAATGAGGGTAAAAAAGACAGACTTAGGAACAGGCCAACTTGCCTGTAGGAGCCACCCTGCAGAGAAACCCAGGAAAGAGGGGAGCCAGGGCTTCTACATAGGGAGCAGAAGCTCTCCTTAACATCCTCTGGTGTGTGCATGCGCGGTATGCACAAATAGCCCAAAGCATAGAGGAGTAAATTATTACAGCTCTCCAAGGTATTTAAGAAACAAATTAAGCTATGGGTAGTATATTTGTGTATGTGTGTGTGTGTGTGTGTGTGTGTGTGTGCCTGCCTGTGCATGTCCCCAGGCATTGGCAAGTTATTACAGCTCCCCAAGGTATTTCAGCTGTCTTAATAACTTTTCTAATTACAGCGCGCCATATAGTTATGGACTTACTTGTAGTTCTGGGATTATTTCAAATCCTACCAGGACAGACATGAGGCCAAGTGATCATTTCTGTACTGAAGTCCAGACATAGTGACTTAATGGTCTTTATTCACTATCTATTCAAAACAGACCTTCACTTTGCTTGTGGTTTTCTGTTTATAGTCGGAAACCAGCTAGGAGATATCTTAATCCAAGAGCAAAATATTTTTGCATTCATGTAAAAATTATTAGGAAAATAAATGATGAAAAGCTGTAATCTGGATACAATCACTAAATCCTTGGAATGCATTTCTGTTATAGGCAATGTTCTTCTAGACTATACAATACTTTCATTCAGTTACTGTGGCACCTACCTGGCAAGTTACTCCTCTCTCCCAGAATTTGAACTGGCCATTTGGTGAGTTGGTATATATCTTGCACAGTTTTATTTTTTCCCATTGGGTTACAGTTTAACCTTGTCCTTGTAGGTTGTTTGTTTGTTTGTTTTTGTTTTTTATGGTTTGGGGCAGTGCTCAGGGGGTACCCCTGGCTCTATGCTCAGAATTACTCCTAAAGGGCTTGGGGACCATATGGAATGCTGAGAATTAAATCTGGGTTGGCTATGTGCAAAGCAAATGCCCTAACCGCTGTGCTATCACTCTGGCTCCTCCTCGCTCTAGTAGGTTTTATCAGAGGACATTATCTATGAGAATTCTGAAATAAGAAAGACCAAAAGAAATAAAAGCCCTAATAATAAAGTTTGATATAATTGCTACTTCTAAGCATAAAATTTGACAGGGCAAAATCTAGATGAGAGCTTAATTATAATCTTTATTCTTTTTTGTTTTTATTTCATCTTTATCTTTTTATTAAGGTATTTCTTTCATCTGGTAAAACATCATTTGAAAAATATGTACACATTCATCTTTCCCTGAAATAAATGATACCTTTGAGTTGTGTATTCTTCACTAGTGTTGAAATTAAGATGCTCTTAGAGCTCAGTTGGCTAATTTTTTTTCCTTTACCTTTCCTATTGTTATTGTTTTTGTGATGTTTAGGGACATGAGGCTGTTTCAGGAATTTGGCCCTTGGCCTTTGCCTGAAAGTCACCTCCCCCCCGCACCTCACTGAGTCATGTCCAAGGGGTCCTGATGGATTTCAAAGCTATTAGAATAATTCCATGTTAAAAGAGAGGAACATCACATCATGTTTGCCAGATGCATAGGAAATGTCTGTTAATAAGGCATAGCTCTGATCTCTACTGGGCCCCTCTGCCACCCATAGTAGAAATAATAATACAAACCCTGCAGGGCGAATTTAGGAGAAATACAAAATGTTCTAGGAATAAGTTTGGCTATACCTATACATCAGAATTCCCTATGTAAATGTAATGATGTCATTCAGAGTTTAGATTACACAATTTTTTTTTTTCATTAAAGAACAGCTTTATTGGGTTTGGAGCGATAGTACAGTGGGTAGGGCGTTTGCCTTGCACTCGGCCAACCCATGTTTGATTTCCACCATCCCACATGGTCCCCTGAGCACCACCAGGGGTAATTCCTGAGTGCAAAGCCAGGAGTAACCCCTGTGCATTGCTGGGTGTGACCCAGAAAGAAAAAAAAGTAAAAAAAAAAGAACAGCTTTATTGAGGGTATAATTGATATCTTATAAACTGCTCATATGTCACTGTCGCTGTCACTGTCATCCCGTTCCTCATTGATTTGCTTGAGCGGGTACCAGTAATGTCTCCATTGTGAGACTTGTTGTTACTGCTTTTGGCATATCGAATATGCCATGGGGAGCTTGCCAGGCTCTGCCTTGCGAGTGAGATACTCTCCGTAGCTTGCCGGGCTCTCCAAGAGGGGTGGAGGAATCGAACCCAGGTGAGCCACGTGCAAGGAAAATGCCCTACCCGCTGTGCTATCACTCCAGCCCTAATTTAAAACTAAGCTAATCATGTAATTAGCTAAGTTTTAAATTATGTATACATCTGTATTATAACCAGAATCAAGATAATAAATGTATCTGTATCTATCACGCCCCCCAAATTTTCTTGGGCTTCCTCAGATGCTTCCCTTATTGGTCCTGCCACACAGACATTTACCCCATCTACACCCCTTGTTCCAACATCCGCCTAAGGTTTTTCTGTCACTCTGCATTAGTTTTGCCATTTCTAGTATTTCATACATAAGGAGTCATACATTATATGCTCTATTTTGGTCTGACTTATTTCATGTGGCATCACAATCAGTTTGGGTTTTTAAATTTCTTTTGGAGCTACACACAGTGATGATGTTCAGGGGTTACTCTTGGCTCTGTGTTCATAGGTCACTTCTGGAGACACTCAAGGGACCATGCGGGGCTGGGATCAAACCTGATTGGCAGCATAATTATTTAAAAATCCTTTTATGTTTCTCTGTGTATCAGTAGTTGAGTCCTTCTGATTTCATGGGGTGGCCATTATCACACTTTGTTTTTTCACTCACCTTTTTTAAAAAAAAATTTTTTTTTTTTTTGCTTTTTGGGTCACACCCAGCGATGCTCAGGGGTTACTCCTGGCTTTTGCACTCAGGAATTGCTCCTGGCAGTTCTTGGGGGACCATATGGGATGCCGGGGATCGAACCCAGGTTGGCCGCGTGCAAGGCAAACGCCCTACCGGCTGTGCTATCGCTCTGGCCCCTAAAAAAATTTTTTTTTTGCTCTTGGGGTCACACCCAGTGATGCTCAGGGGTTACTCCTGGCTTTGCACTCAGGAATTACTCTTAGTGGTGTGTGGGATACCAGGGATTGAACCCGGGTCGGCCGCGTTCAAGGCAAACTCCCTACCAACTGTACTATCCCTCCAGCTTCTTTCACTCACCTGTTGCTGGATATACTTATTGCTGCAACCATTAACAAAGTGCCCAAGTAACCACAAAGCCAAACAACAGAAATTTCATAAGAGGCGAGGTGTCGGGGCTGAATCAATAGTACAACCAGTAGGGTGCTTGCCTTGTATGCAGCTGACCAGGCTTTGATCCCCAGCATCCCATATGGTCCCCTGAACACTGCTAAGAATGATTCCTGAGTCAGAGCATGAACATCGCCTGATATAACCCCCACAATGAGCCAGAAAAAATAGAAGTGAGGTTTCTATGACCATGTGTCAGAGAGGCTCTGTGGGGGAGCATGTATGAGAAGTTTAGAAGGATATTTTACTATGTTGGAGTAAAACCATACCAAATTACCTCATTTAACCTTGTAAAACCCTTCTTTCCAAAGATGGCCATATTTTGAGATATTGAATCTAGCAGGGGTTAACAAGTTTTGTCAGGCATCTGAGGTAGAAAAATTGGAAAAAACAACAACAACAACAACAACACAAAACCCTGGTAAGCAGGCTTTTACTCTTCAAGCTCATGTTCTCCCTTGAACAAGTATCTCACTTATCTCTATGTCTCTCTGCTTGCTTTTTCCATTCTGGAGAAGTTCATGTTATTTCTTGAACATGTGCTTTCTGTCCTTTTCTCCCCTCACATCTTTTCACATCTTTCTAAATAAGTTTTACTCGGTAAAGTCTATCTTACTTCACACACACACACACACACACACACCCTAGGGCACAGGAAATTGCATCAGACATTAATATGGCAGACGGACATTGTGATGGGGGTGACAGGAACAGGAGCCAAGGGACATGGTGTCTCCTCATCTTTCAGCTTCCTGTTCACAAGTAGAAGAGGAATCTTGTCTCCTGCATGAGAGTGAGAGCTAAAGCGAGTTCTTCCCTCTCCTTCCACAGAGAGCCCCCTCATGGAAAGGACTGAGAACATTCTCTCTAATGGGTGGGTGGATGACTTTGTTTAAAGTGTAGTACTAGGAAATTTTTAAGTGATCACTGGGAACCACTGTGGTTTTGTTTGGCTTTGGAGTCACAGCTAGTGGTGCTCGGACTTATTCCTCACCCTGCTCAGGGATCCTTCTGGGGACCATATGCAATGCTGAGAACCAAACCTGGGTAGATATTCAAAGGAAGCACCTTAACCCTTTCCTATCTCTCTGGCCCCAGTGGACACCATTGTGTATAGAATATTTACCCTTCAGAGACCCACACATATGCCAGGGCTTACTCCTGGTTCTATACTCAGGGATCACTCCTGGCAAGATCAGAGGACCATGTGGGGGGTTGAGGATTAAACCTGGGTCAGCTTTGTGCAAAGCAAGTGCCCTATTCACTATGCTATCATTCCAACCCTTTGAGACATCCTTAGTTTATAGAAATTGTTATCAAATAATTGAATAAATGTTCTTTTTTTTTTTTTTTTTTTTGCTTTTTTGGGTCATACCCGGCGATGCGCAGGGGTTACTCCTGGCTCTGCACTCAGGAATTACCCCTGGCCGTGCTCAGGGGACCATATGGGATGCTGGGATTTGAACCCGGGTCGGCCGCGTGCAAGGCAAATGCCCTACCCGCTGTGCTATCTCTCCAGCCCCTGAATAAATGTTCTTGAGACATGAAATCTAAGGGGCTGGAGAGACAGTACAGAGATTAAGTTCCTTCTGATTTCATGGTGTGACCATTATCACACTGTTTTTTCACTCACCTTTTTAAAAGAAAAAATTTTTTTAAAAGGGTCTGGGATAGGGTGTCCCCGGTGCTTACCTGATGTACAGCCAGTCCTAGTCCAATCCCTGGCACCATGTATGTTCTCCCAATCACTGTCAGGAGTCACTCCCCCTGAGCACTGTTAAGTGTGTCCTACTGTCCCCTTGCTTTCCCCCCAAAGAATGAGATCCAAATGAGGTGTTGTTGTTGTTCTTGTTTCTTTTTTCCTTCTCAGGGACTGGAAAATGAGTGTCATTCTGTGCAAGAAGACACAGCCTGGCACAGATGTGAACCAGATGACATTCAACCCCATGAACTGGCGTCAGCTGTGCTTATCAAGCACCAGTGCAGTGACTCTCTGGACCATTGAACGCTGTAACCAGGTGCATCATTTGAAATCAAAGTAAGAGCATTTGTTTCCACACAGAGTTGGTGTTCTTCACTGGTGTTCGTGCAAATGAGCACTTTGGTGAATTAAGTGGCTTTATACTTACCGTAATAATACATTTTCTTTTTTCTTTTTATATTTATTTGTGATTTATATTTTTTACTTTTGTTCATTTTTACCCCTTTTGCTAGATATTGGAAAGATCCTCCTCCTCACCCTGTGAAGACCATTTTATTCACTTATTAAATTTTTTCATCACAATATTATAGTTTACAATATTATTGAAGTCATCATTTTATAGTTGTAGCACCATCCTCCTCCCATCAATGTTTCTTCCTGTAGTCCCCTTCAGTACTTCACCCACCCAATTTCCAATTCTATTAATCATATTTTAGGATTTGCAGCAGTACTACTCCTCCCATCAATGTTTCTTCCTGTAGTCCCCTTCAGTACTTCACCCACCCAATTTCCAATTCTATTAATCATATTTTAGGATTTGTTTGCCATGAGGATTGTCTCACCCCTTTCATTGTTTCTTTTTTTTTTCTTTTTGGGTCACACCCATTTGGTGATGCACAGGGGTTCCTCCTGGCTCTGCACTCAGAAACTACCCCTAGTGGTACTCAGGGGACCATATGAGATGCTGGGAATCGAACCCGGGTCTGCTGCGTGCAAGGCAAACGCCCTACCCACTGTGCTATCACTCCAGCCCCTCATTGTTTCTTTATACTCTGCATATATACGTATATCTTAATTCAGAATTTTGGCATATATAATTATGTTGATATCATTTGCACTCTGAAAAAATTCTCTATGACATGATTTCCCCATGATTTTCTTTAAATATTGTCTTCCTAGAACTTTTTCCAACCATGTTTCATCTCCCAAATTTTGATGTATGTTTACTTCTTCAGAATATGCTCAGTGTATATAAGAGCTCTTTGCTATAAGTTTAATGCTCTGCCTAAACAAAAAAAGAAATTTTTAGATATGAAAAATATATAAATATTATTCCTTCAGTTTCATTATCTGTAATTAAAGGGTAACTCCAGATAATGGAGTCAAGGAAGTTACTTGCTTAAATAGAACTGGGTCAAAGAGAAATTATGCTATGAATGATGACAGTGGGTCCATTTATGAAAAAGAATTAAATGACTTAATGCTCTTGGTCTACTCTAAGAAATACCAGGCTAAAGAGATAGACAGTAGACATGTGCTTCCTTGAAACTGCAATTTTTGAAAAACTGCCTTTTTAAGAGAACGATAAAACCAGTCAATAAAGTTTTCTAAATGGAGGGTCCTCAGGAAGGCACTTATTCCTGGCCAATACACTTTATGTTTTCATTTCCTTTTTACAAGCACCATTGAACAGCCTGATCTGTCTCTAGGCAGAGTTGACAGCATAACCTGTTCCTGAACGGGGAGAGGGCTCGCCCCGATCCCTTAGGGGTGGGCAAGTCATCTGGCCCAACTTCTCTGCTCTTCCTTTCCTGGGATATTTTGTTCCAAATGTTGCAGAGTGATTTTTCCATGATAAATCAAGTGGAAGACAAAATGAGTGGGTTTCTGTGGTTTAGAAAGCAATGCAGGCTTCAAAAATATTTGCGTCTGAATTGGGGTAGCAGGTAATGTTTTCATGTCCTCATTTTTTTCCCAAATCATGCTACTTTTTTGAAAAACATAACCAAGGAAGTTTTGAATGTAATGCAGAGAGCCAAGAATTTTCCAAACTTAACTCTTTGCCTCATCATGATCAAAGAATTGATTGGTGGGACATTTGAAAATGAATCAAGACCAGAGTTTATAGAAGAATAACCTCCACACAGGCTTGTTTTAGTCCACAGTACCTTTTATTTTAATTAGTCACCAATGTGTAAATTTTGAGAATTTTCTAAGTATACAGATGAGCAACGGGATGACAGTGATACAGTGATACAGATTATGATTGTATCTTTGACATTTGTGATCAAAAACTCACTTGTTGGTAAACCCTTTGGCTGTGGCTACTGCTGCCTCAAGGGAAAACGGTTTCCCATTGGTCACAGTCCCCAGCTGGCAGACATTACCTGCCAGACCCTTATCAGTGCTTAAAAGTCTAATTTCTGCTTTAGACAATAACTTTGGACATTAAAACAAAAAATCCATATGGATTTAAGGAGCTGAAGAGATATAGTACATTGAGTAGGGTGCTTGCCTTACACACAGCTGACTGGGGTTCAATCCCCAGCACCCCAGATGGTCTCCCAAGCTCTGCCAGGAATGATCCCTGAGCACAGAGCCAGGAGTAAGTCCTGAGCACCTCTGAATGTAGCCCCCAAACAAACAAAAATACCTATAGGCTTAATTTATAACAGCATGTTACTTGGCCTTTAGTCTCTATTATCTCTTTTTGGGGAGTCCTCCCAAGAAGTTCTCAGGGGTTGGGGGTCATCCCTGGAGATAATTGATGGTGCTGGGAAATTCATTGCTCTGCTCTGAGGATGCAGAGCTGCTTGGGTCCTGCAGAGCTGGGGGACTCCAGGACCACACTGTGTTGCTTGTAGGACCATGTGGTACCCGGATTCAGACTTGGGTCCCAGAATCTGGAGCAAACACCTAGCCACAGAGTCTGTATTTTGGAATCTGCTACTTGGCTTTGTCTGGTTGACTGGTTGTGAGTGACATCAACTCCCACCTTGCTTACCACTCACACTTCTTTCTGTCAGTCTGATTATTCTTTTTCTGTGCTGCAGAGCAATAAAACTGCCTTTGGAAGATGGGAGCTTTGACAATGAGACAGACAATGTATTCCCCCAGTCGCTGCCCAAGGACCTGATCTATGGTCCAGTGCTCCCACTGTCAGCCATTGCTGGGCTCGTGGACAAAGAGGCAGAAACATTCAAGGTAATCACCTGGCCCCCTGTCCTGCCTGCCCTTTGGCTTCTCCCAGTCATCCCTTGAGACAGCTAGCTTGATAGCACCGTACTGGTTTTCAGTGGCTGAGTAATGGACTCTGAGTTCTAGCCTATGTGATGAGGAGAACAGGGTATCCAGGTGTAAATTCAGTTCTGAGAATCCCAACTTTGGGGTGTGGGGAAGGCTAGTCTGGTTGGGATGCTAGATGAGTGGTAATGAAGTGACTTGGTGTATGGCAGGAGGAGTCTAGGCTGGAGACACGTAGTCTGGGTCATTGCCCAGAGAAGATGGTGGAGTGCTGGGGCAGGAGGCTGGAGAGAGACAGGGAGGGGGTGGGAAAGGAAAGAGGAAGGAGGAAGAAAGGAAGGAAAGAGAGAAAGAGAAAGGAAAGAAGGAAGGAAGGAAGGAAGGAAGGAAGGAAGGAAGGAAGGAAGGAAGGAAGGAAGGAAGGAAGGAAGGAAGGAAGGAAGGAAGGAAGGAGAGGGACAGAGGGAGAAGGGAGAGAGTCTGGAAAGAAGTCCTGAAGGACAAGGAGACCTTCATCCTACCACTAACAGGGTGAAAGGGTGCCAGCAGAGGGAACTGTTTGTCCAAAGACCATGGGAAGAAATCAGCATATCAGAGGAGCTGGAAGTGAGAAAAGATCAGAGGCCTGAGCACAATCTTTGAAGGGAGATGAGGAGGAAGTGATGTTCAAGAGATGAGCATAGGTAGTACCTATGAGATGAAGTAAATGAGGTTGGTTCTGCTAACCTTCTGTGATCTGCTATACTGACCCTTGTATGAAAACTCCAAGCCATGGATGAAGCAGGCAGAGGTTCTCAAATGTGTATGACAATGACTCTAGATGTTAAAAATAATTCTTATTTGTGGGGAGAGCCTGGCAAGCTCCCCATGGTGTATTCATATCCCAAATACAGTAACAAATATATACATACCTCTCGGAGAGCCTGGCCAGCTACTGAGAGTATCCTGCCCACAATGACAGAGCCTGGCAAGCTACTCCTGGCATATCCAATATGCCAAAAACATTAATGATAGGTCTCATTCCCCTGACCCGGAAAGAGCCTCCAATCGTTGGGAAAGACAAGTAAGGAGAGGTTGCTAAAACCTCAGGGCTGAGATGAATAGAAACATTACTGGTGCCCACTTGAGTAAATCGAGGAACAACGGGATGGCAGTGATACAGTGATACAGTGGTAAGTAGTATGGTAATAAACTTGTGTTTAAAATCTCTGGCATAAGAGACTATATGCACTTATTACTTCCTTTAAAGTGGCAATCTCCTCAAAGAAATGGGGCAAGCACTCCTGAAATTCATATGGAACAATAAGCCCTGACGAATAGCCAAAGCAATTCTTGGGAAAAAGAAAATGGGAGGAATCAACCTTCCCAACTTCAAACTCTACTACAAAGCGGTAGTAATTAAAACAGCATGGTACTGGAACAAAGGCAGAGCCGCAGACCAAAGGAATAGGGTTGAATATTCTGACACCCCCCCCAATATATGATCATTAATCTTTGATAAGGAAGCAAGAAATGTGAAGTGGAGCAAGGAAAGCATGTTTAACAAATTGTGCTGGCAAAACTGGACAGCTATATGCAAAAAAAATGGACTCAGATCTCCACTATCACCATGTACAAAAGTCAGATCAAAATGGATTAAATACCTCAACATCAGATCAGAATCCCTAAAGTACATAGAAGACAAGGTTGGCAAAACCCTCCACGAAATTGTAGCCAACGGTATCTTCAAAGATGACACGCCACTGGCCAAGCAAGTGAAAACAGAGATAAATAAATGGGACTACCTTAAACTAAGAAGCTTCTGTACCTCAAAAGATACAGTGACCAAAGTACAAAGACAGTCTACAGAATGGGAAAAGATATTTACCCAATACCCATCCGATAAGGGGTTGATATCAAGGATATACAATGCACTGGTTGAACTCCACAAGAAGAAAACTGCCAACCCGATCAAAAAATGGGGTGATGAAATGAACAGAAACTTTCCCAAAGAAGAAATCCGAATGGCTGAGAGGCACATGAGAAAATGCTCTACATCACTAATCATCAAGGAAATGCAGATCAAAACAACAATGAGATATCATCTCACACCACAGAGACTGGCCCACAGCCCAAAAAACAAAAGCAACCGGTGTTGGCGTGGATGTGGGGACAAAGGGACTCTCCTTCACTGCTGGTGGGAATGCCGACTAGTTCAGCCCTTTTGGAAAACAATATGGACGATTCTCAAAAAGTTAGAAATTGAGCTCCCATTTGACCCAGCAATACCACTCCTGGGAATACATCCCAAAGAGTCAAAAAGGTATAGTAGAGATGACATCTGCATTTCCATGTTCATTGCTGCACTGTTTACAATAGCCACAATATGGAAAAAACCAGAGTGCCTGAAAACAGATGATTGGCTAAAGAAACTCTGGTATATCTACACAATGGAATACTACGTAGCTGTCAGAAAACATGAAGTCATGAAATTTGCATATAAGTGGATCGACATGGAAAGTATCATGCTAAGTGAAATGAGTCAGAAAGAAAGAGACAGACATAGAAATATTGCACTCATATGTGGAATATAAAGTAGCTGAGAGGTACAAGCTTACAATGTTGCAATTTCTGGTAGATATTTCTCTGGACTTAGTTATTAAAATACTAAAATACAGAAATCCAAACTCGTGTGGCTGCTAGTGCGGCCTTTCGACCTCATATCTCTTCATACTCAGCAATGGAAAACATTATCAGATGCTTTATTTTCAAAAGGTCGACTTTAGGGGGAGAAACTCCAAATCAATAATAGTGAATTTTTTGTTGAAATATTGAATGTAATCAAAGTAAAGTGAAAGTAAAGTGAAATTTACCAGTTATACATGCAGGGTGGGGGGCTGGGGAGGTGGATGGGAGGGGGGTATACTGTGATTCTTGGTGGTGGAATATGTGTACTGGTGAAGGGATGGGTGTTTGAGCATTGTATAACTGAGACTTAAACCTGAAGGCTTTGTAACTTTCCACATGGTGATTCTATAAAAGAATAAAAAATTAAAAAAAAAGATACAGTGACTAAAGTACAAAGACAGTTTACAGAATGGGAAAAGATATTTACCCAATACCCATCCGATAAGGGGTTGATATCGAGGATATACAAGGCACTGGTTGAACTCCACAAGAAGAAAACTGCTGACCCGATCAAAAAATGGGGTGATGAAATGAACAGAAACTTCCCCAAAGAAGAAATTCGAATGGCTGAGAGGCACATGAGAAAATGCTCTACATCACTAATCATCAGGGAGACGCAGATCAAAACAACAATGAAATACCATCTCACACCACAGAGACTGGCCCACATCCAAAAAAGCAACTGGTGTTGGCGCGGATGTGGGAGAAAGGGACTCTTCTTCACTGCTGGTGGGAATGCCAACTGGTTCAGCCCTTTTGAAAACAATATGGACGATTCTCAAACAATTAGAAATTGAGCTCCCATTTGACCCAGCAATACCACTCCTGGGAATATATCCCAGAGAGGCAAAAAGTACAGTAGAATTGACATCTGCACTTGTATGTTCATTGCAGCACTGTTTACAATAGCCAAAATCTGGAAAAAACCGGAGTGCCCCAAAACAGATGACTGTTAAAGAAACTTTGGTACATCTACACAATGGAATACTATGCAGCTGTTAGAAAAGATGAAGTCATGAAATTTGTTTATATACAAATTTCAATATGTGGATCAATATGGAAAGTATCATGTTGAGTGAAATGAGTCAGAAAGAAAGAGACAGACATAGAAAGATCGCACTCATATGTGGAATATAAAGTAGCAGAATGGGACACTAACACGCAGGAGTAGTAGAGATAAGAACCAGAGGTCTGCCCCAAAGCTTGGAAATTGGCCTCAGATGCTGGGGGAAAAGGCAGCAGAGATTGAGAAGGGAACACCTAGTAGAGAATTTTGGGAGGACCCACTCAAGTTGAAAGCTGCATACCAAAAGTAGACTATAGACTGAATATGATGGCCACTCAATACCTCTGTTGCAAACTACAACACCCAACAGGAGAAAGGAACAAAAGGGAATGCCCTGCTGCAGAGTTAGGTCGGGGTGGTGGGGATGGTGGGAGGGATACTGGAAACATTGGTGGGGGAGAATGAGCACTGGTGGAGGGATGTAAATAAAATGCAAACATGAAAGTTCATAAGTTTGTAACTGTACCTCACGGTGATTTATTAATAAAAAAAATAAAAGAGAAAAAAATTTTAAAAAATAAATAAATAAAGTGGCAGTCTCCAATCATCAGTCCATGGGCCTGTGCCAGTCCTCAGTCAAGAAAGGTCAAAAACCGCTTGTCTACAGCCCTGGCTATAGCTGTTGGTTTGTGGACTGGTATGCAGGGCAGGTTCTGGCATGAGGTGCAAGAAGGCTGAAGAATGCCACTTTGAAGGATGACAATTATTCAGTTGTTTAACTACAGAAAAACGACTTGTTCCTTGTCATAGCACAGATCTTAGCCATTCTTAGCCACACTGGGGCAGCAGAGTCCAAACATACATCAGACTTTAAACTTCTTCAATTTGAAAAAATGGCTCTGTGTTTAATGTTTGATGTTCAGGACCTCAATTTTTCAACTATCTCAAATATTTTTGTTTTTCTGCAGTAAATTTCCATAGGAGCCCTCATCTTTCACATGCTTATAAATAAAGGGACTTCCTGGGTATCTTGTACTCAATATATTTTAACTTTTTTCAAAAAAAATTTAATGTTAAAGTTTGACATCTCTAAATCACACAGAGGCTGGCATTTAAATTAGAAATTCATTTTGCTCATGTTATTTTTTTTTTGTGGATAAAGAAGAATGGCTCAGTTTTTTTTTTCGTTATGGGTCACACCCGGCAATGCACAGAGGTTACTCCTGGCTCTGCACTCAGGAGTGACTCCTGGCGGTGCTCAGGGGACCACATGGGATGCTGGGAATCGAACCCAGGTTAGTTGCAAGCAAGACAAACGCCCTACCTGCTGTGCTATCGCTCCAGCCCCTGACTCAAATTTTATTTATTTATTTTTTTTTGCTTTTTGGGTCACACCTGGCGATGCACAGGGGTTACTCCTGGCTCTGCACTCAGGAATTACCCCTGGCCGTTCTCAGGGGACCATATGGGATGCTGGGATTTGAACCCAGGTCGGCCACGTGCAAGGCAAACGCCCTACCCGCTGTGCTATCTCTCCAGCCCCCTCAAATTTTTTTGATTCTGTTCTTTCCTTTGAATGACATTTATGTGACCTGGACACCAATGGCAAGGAAATTAGTAATGACTTGGATTATATATATCTTAAAAATTGACAAACTGTGACTTTTACAAAATTATAAACATTCATGTTCCCATGACCACTTGAAGCTAGTATTAGAAGAGCAAATTATATAGGCATTAAAATAAGCCTGTGTTGGGGTGAGAGAGAGTGCAGCAGGTAAGGTTCTTGCCTCGCACAGGGCAAACCTGGGTTAGATTCTTGGCACCCCAGATGGTCTCCCGAGCACAGCCAAAAGTGATCCCTGAGCACATCTGTGTGTGGCTCCCCAAAACAAAAATCAATAAATAGGCCTCTGTCACAAGACACTTACTTAGGGGGAGAAACAGCATCCTCTGTGGAAAAGGGGAAATAAAAGATGTCACCTGGGAAGAAACTGTATCCCAGGTAATGAATCTCAAGTGTATGGAGTTTCCTTTTCTTATTGGCTTCTCCTGTCCCCAACATTTTAAAACAAGTTGCTGAGTAGAAATCTCTTTTATGAACTCCTGTTTTCAAGACCTATTCAGGTGCTAATGCATTTTAAAGCCACATGAAGGAGTTATACATCAATTGTTCATATTTAAATTTCAAGTGATCAGAATGTTTGGCTTATGATTTCAGGTAACTGAACAATGGAGTAGCATTTTCAACAAATATTCTATTACTAATCTCTCTCTCTCTCTTTTTTTTGTAATGTCCATACCCTTGCAGTGTGTATTTACTAAATAAAATCACTAAATAAAATTTACTAAATAAAATCCCGAGGTGGCTCTCTTTGTTCAGTAGTCTCCACCGCTTCCCCTACCCCAGGGAGGCCAATGGGGAAGGGAGGACAAAGGAGGGAATGAGGGCCAGGCTGGTTGGTGTCAGTTGCAGTTTATTCCAGTCTCCTCTCCATTCTCCTCTGATTCTCCCCTTCGTGATCCCTCTCATCCTACTCTTGGGTCCTACTCCTTCATCCTTCTCTTCCCGGCTTCTGCCTCCCCATTCTACTTCATTCACCTCCTGGATCCCACTTCAATCTCCTCCTCGCCTCCCCCCCACACCCACTCTTACAGTCTTAGTTAAATCACAAAGCATTAGGAGTTGGGGTTTACACATAGGTGTGGTCTCACAATCAACAGAGATAAAGTCCTTCCTCAGGGGAAGCTTCTTCTAGGACAGATTTTCATCCAATATAATGACTCTCCCAAGACTGAAATTCCAAGTATGGGTGTTTTTCTCCTTTCCTTAGTCCAACAAACATACATTCATAATATTAGTCATTTTGTATGGACACAGTGAGAGATACATTAAACTTATAGAATCGCTCTCCTGTGGCCATCTCAATCACAGACTACAGTGCTCAGGCCGGATTAGTTTTTCCTATCCCTAGCAGGATCCTAATCTCGTTGTTACTTTTGGATCATGACAGCGTTTATCCATGACCATGCTCTTATAGTTGAATATTGTGGTGCTTTGGCCTGGCCCATTTTGATGCCAGGGTAGCTCACAGCTTGCCCTGGGTCCATTCCGTCTCTTGTCTGGACACTGTTTTTGGGGTGCTAGGAACTAAGGGCAACTGAGGCTTAAGTTGAGAAAGCAGATGCCCGGGAGTGAATGTTATTTGGAATCAATTAACTCCCAAGTTACAAAAGCATAATATTAACCATCTTCGTGTGTCTACACAAAAAGGACATTGCTTTAAAGTAAACTATGCAAAAGACATAAGGAGAGGAGAAAGGAAATATATAACTTACAATACAAGTTCTGTGTTCTTAGAAGGATCTGACCTTAAAGTTAACAGAGTCTGATTAGGGGAAAAAGGTGGTAAGACTGGTTGGGGAAGAGAGCACAGAGAAGAGTTTACAGATAAGCAAAGGAATGGGAGTGACTCGGGAGCACTGTGATGGGTGGGTGTAACCCAATAAACCTAACCTTCCAGTGGCAAGGGAGAAAAGACAAACCAATGTTATTCTATATTGCAGGACCTAGCCTACTGATGCAAACTAAAGTTTGGACCAGTGGTGTTGGGAGACTCCCAATTCTATCCTCAGAGGTGTTCAAGGGGCCATGTGATGCCAGGGATCGAACTCAGGGTCTAGAGTGTATCAGGCATGTGCTCTTGCCCCCTCAATATTTCAACAAATATTTTATTTCAACAAATATTTTAAAACTAGATTGGCACCTCTTTTTTAGTGATTCTCAGAATTTTCAGAATTGACATTACTGTTTCTGATTACATAATATTGATTATGCTTCTTTCACCAGAAATCAGTTGCTTTCTCAATGATGTTCCCCTCCTGTATTTTCTAATTCTGGAATTTGTTGATAATATTTTTTTCAGTAGGGGTTATTCTACTGAGAAAATGGACCCTTCAATCTTGGCATATTGCCTAGTACATAACCAACAATTAATAGCTGTTAAAATTACACAACAGACTTATACAATTGAGAACCTAAAAATTAGAACTCGTTACTTTGGCAGTACTACTTTGGGTTTATCTTGTATCTAAAAACCTTCCCATGTTTTAACTCAGTATTTAATATTTAGATAACTTTGTATGTATTAGAAAGGTGGCATTTGCCTACTCTGAAGAGCTTCGAATAAAAAATTACAGGTTTCACTATTTTCCAAATCTGGAGCCAATTCCAACACTTCCTTTTTCTCCATAGCATTTTCAACCAACATTCTATATATTTAACTTCTTATTTTCACTCTGTTTCATATTACCACAAAGATGTAAGATCCTTGAAATTCATGATTTTGTGGTTGGTTTTCTTCACTGCTGATTTCCTATGCCTAGAATGTGCCTAAATGTTATGTGTCTACTATTTGTTGGATAAACTACAAACTGAAAGAATACAATAAACATGGAACACTCAAGAAATTTAAGACTCCCTGTTAATTTGACCAATAGCTTATTTAAATTCTTTTTGGGGCCAGAGAAATAGTATAAAGGTTAAGCACTTGCACATGACCGAAACTGGTTTGAACTCCCACAGTTTTATATGGTCCTCTGAGCACTGCCAGGGGTCACTCCTAAGTACAGAGCCAGGAGTAAGCCCTGAGCACCACCAAGTGAGACCCAACTTCCCACCAGTAGAATGTCTATGGTATACTAGAAATTCTATAATACTGTAAAATAATGATGGGTGACTGATAATAAATGGAGGGGAGTGCTTTCTTTTTTAATGGGCAAAGAATGACTAGGGTAAAAATAGACATGTAGTTAATGAAATTCTAAATAATAGTATACCACATTAGTAGCTCTAAATGTTATGGGAGAAGCAAGAAGGGAGGGAGGGAGAGAGAGAAAGAGAAAGAGAGATTGTTTAAGTAGAAAGAAAGGGATACCACGGTGCTAAAAATGTTAATCAAGGCCAGAGAGATAATACAGTAGGTATGGCACTTGTCTTGCAAGCAAACCTGGGTTCAATCCCCTGCACCCCATATGTGATCCTGGAGCACAGAGCCAGGAGTAAGTCTTGAACACCAGATATAGTCCCCAAACCAAGAATAAAATATTAATGCTATGACGGACACTGTCACTGTCATCCCATTGCTCATCGATTTGTTTGAGCGGGCACCAGTAACATCCCTCATTGAGAGACTTATTGCTACTGTTTTTGGCATATCCAATATGCACGGGTAGCTTGCCCGGCTCTGCCGCGAGGCTATGAGGGACACATGCCCATAATAGGTGCCACAGCTACCTAGAACTTCAGGAACCAGAGCAAAGTGGTTCTAGGAACCCCCAAAGGCCTGCCCTCTGCAGACAGAAAGATGGAGCAGCCTCTGCCTTGCAGGACACACTGGGGTATTGCCATGGAAGGCAGAGTTTCGTTCTTTTTGTTTTTACTTTGGCTTTTTAAAATTATTATTTTCCTCCTCTTCTTCCTCCTCTTTGCCTCCTCCTCCTCCTCTCCTTTTTCTCCTACTCTTTCCCTCCTGTTCCTCTTCCTCCTCCTCTTCCTCTTCTTCCTCCCCTTTACATTTCAAGTTAGTAAAAAAAAAAAAATGGGGGGTGAGTGGAGTAGGTCCACGCTCTTTTTTGTCACCTAGGCCAGCTTTTCTTTAAGCACATACCATATATATTTTGTACATTTATCTTTGAGTTTTTTATGGAGTCAAAATCAAGTCAGGGTCAGAATTTTAGGCACTTGTTTTGTATGCAGCTGACCCCAATTTGAACCCTGCACTGCAAAAACTCCAAACACTGCTAAGAGTGATCCCTAAGCATAGAGCCAGACTAAGCCCTGAGCACAGCTATTCCCCCCAGAAAAAGAACAAAATCTAGTCAGATGTTTCCTGAGCCTAATTAAAGAGATAGCAAGAAAAGGACAAGAAATTTTCTGTTCATGCTCCATGGAAACTACCCAGCAGGTGAAGGAGGCCAAGCTCTCCACAGAAACACAAGGAGAACCACATTCATCTCTGCCGAGAGCCAGGAGAGAAATGTTGACAGGTTTTCCCCAAAAGGGATGATTTTAGCTAGAAAATGACTTTTGAGATTGAAATTAATAAAGTTCACCAAGAAACAGTCTAAACATAATTACTCATAACTTTCACAAAAGTTTGTGACAATAGAACTTGATTTGTGGCAAGAACAAGGTTTTATTTCTGATGAATTAAAATGGGGGCAGAGTAGAGAAAGGAGAGAGAGGGAGCAAGGAAGTGTCTCCCTTAGTTCTGGGAGATAGCAGGACTCATGAATGTAAGTTCAAATTTATGTTTCTTTTCAGGAATCATTCTGATAGCTATTTCTCTGGTACTTAAACCATGATGCTGTTGTTAACACAAAATTTTTATCTTTTCCTGAAGCCTAAAGATGATTTGTTTTCTTTAATTCATCCTACTGTACATTGCTGGACTCCATCAAGCGACCTATATATTGGCTCTGAAGAGGGTCTTATTTTAGTGTTTAATGGAGAAAGCTCACAAGTGACTATCCTTAATATGATAGAAGAATCACAAAAGAGTAAGAAAATGCTTTATTCATTTGCCCAGAAATGTAGCCTACAGTTGATGATGGATGTTTTGTTCTATATTTTTCTCTTAAAGACATAGTTATTCTTCCTCTTTTATTCTATACTTAGTTGCCTTCTCCTGTAAGTCTTCTTTATAGCTACTTAATGTTTATTAAGTGTTCTGTGTTCTAGGCATTCTGATATTCTAATTGCATGTTTCATGTAATCCTCAAAATAGTCTTATAAGGAGTTAAAGTTTTGGGGAGGCATATATTAAATTTATTTCATTTACTTACTACTTGCAGGTTGATAATGTAGTTTTCGTTTTACCTGACCTGTTAAAATTTGAATGTTTACCTAAAAACTAAAAATGCATGTATTATGTAATTCCACAATGTTAGTTACACAGATCTGATGAACTTTTAAAAACTCCTGTGATTTGTGTAAGAAGTTTTTATTATTCATTAGATGGAATACATTCTACATATATTCTTAAATGAAGATGATTTTTGAAATGAAATGAATATTTCTAGAAAAACAAATGAAATGAATACTTTGTATTGCATTTTTAATTCCATGGCACCTGTTTGACCTTACTTTTCTTTTCCAGATCTAGGTAGAACTCTGATAGCTCCAGTGACTATGGTATATCAGAAGGGAGGAATGCTTGCTTCTGGACTTGTAATGTATTTTTAATTCAAAAAATTCTAAATATGTATATATAATTTAATTTGCTGCCATATACAATCATGAGTCTGAATTTGGAATGTCAGATTCTGCAAATGTATTAATTAAAGTTGTTTTTTGTAGGATGGTATGTCAAATTTTTGTATCATAAATTTTAAAATAATGTAAAAGAATGTTAAAATGAATGTCCATATACTTATTTTTTTTGCAAGTAAATAAAAATAGAATTTTATAAACCTACATGTACCTCTGAGTCTCCAAAGATAGTATAGTGAGTAGGGAACTTGTCTTGCATGTGACTGACCTGGGTTCAGTTCCTGGCACTCCATATGTTTCCCCAAGCTCTGCCCGGAGTGATCCCTGAGTGTAGATACAGGAGTCAGCCCTGAACACTGCTGGATGTGCCCCCTCCTCCCCAGAAAACAACAACAAAGCTTACAAAACAAAGCTAACACCCAGTATCTGTCACTCAATGACATGCCTGATTGTACATTTGATATTTGAGTTCAGTCATAATGGGCTTTTTGTCTAAACTTCAGTTTAGCCACTTGTACATGCTCATTTAACTCAATGTCCCATCTGTTTTAGAGTTTATAGTCTTAATTGATATTGATAGCCTTCATCTTCTTGTGCCAAGCAACAAACTTGGTGCTTTGTTTAGTATTCTCATTGGTTCTCCCAAGGATTATGTTAAGTCAGAATTGGGGAAGATAAAGGAACCAAGTCTCTCAGTCTTTCCAGCCAATTAGTAGAGAAGCTAGGATTGAACTGAGGAGTGTCAAATTCCAAAGTTTTTGCTTAGATTTGTTAGAGCACATAGTTTCAGTAAGCAGTAAAGGGGGCCATTCTTATTACTTTTCCATGCTCATGTCATCCATTGTTGCTGAGGTTTGTAGTGGACCAACCAATACCCAGGTCCACTGGCATCTCTCTAGAGACCCCTATTTGCTTTGTCTCTAATGTGCATATCATATTTCCAGGACTCAGGGATGCCAGGCATGTAGTCAAGATAAGAGTCATAGTTCCACCAATGGGAAGCAATCTGGAGTTCATAAACTTAACTCATTATGAACACTAACTCACACAACCTACAAGCACCCCATATTGAAACAAACTACCTTCCCTATTTGATCTGCATTTGTGGTTTTTATGACTCTTGTCCTCTGCAAGGCTATGCTTGGTGTTTGATTTTAAAAAGTGTTCGCATTTATCTGCTCTAACGAAGAAGGAAGGGTGGTTGTGAGTGTCACAAAAGTATCTTGCACTTATTCTCAATCCTCAAGTCCTAAATGCCTCAACTGTTCTGCAAATACTATTATTATAACAGGGTTTGTCTGATCGGTAAATTATGGGTGAATTTGTCCAAACCTTCTTCACAATTTAAATGTTTGCCTTGCATGTAGCCAACTTGGGCTTGATCCCCAGTATTCCATATGGTTCCCTGAGGCTTCCAGCAGTGATCCCTGAGCACAGAGCCAGAAGTAAGCCCTGAGCACCACCAAGTGTGGCCCAAAAACAAAACAAAACAAAACAAAAACCCGAAAAACATAATAAATAACATAAAACCCCAACCTGTCCCCCTTACCCCCAGCCGCCCCCCCCCCAAAAAAAAAACCCACCACACCTTGAGAGTAGTTTCAATCAACTTAAATCTCCATCTGTATTGGACATTTGAGCTGATTTTAGCTGTGTTTGAGAATAGATTAGGAGAAAACTAAGGAGCAAATAGCATACTCCCTACCTTCAGGTCATCTAGGGAGATAAGAAATGCACATAGTAGTAATTAAATAACAGATATTAACTAGTGTCCTTTGAAGTGAGGTGACTGTTCTGAATAAGCCATGATAAACTCCCTCTTTCAGTCCACCTTCTGTGTAATGAAGGATACAGTAAGATAGATGCTAAAGAAGTCTCAGAGAGGAGAGTTCAACAAAATTTTAGGTACTCCAAAAACCGTATCACTAAAGAGATAAAATTGAAACTTAGCCATATAACATGGTTAAAAGTTTCCTAAAAAAGGTAACGGCACAGCACATTCTGGACCATGCAAGCATAGATGACAATTCCAAAAACAAACAATAAATAGTGATCAATAAGTCCTAACTTATCTGATAAGAAAAGTATAATATTCTTTTGACTGATTTTCTGCATTTATCTCATTTTTTTGTCTCTAGGATGGCTTAGTATATTCTTGTACTATTAAAGATTTTAATTGTACTGTCAAAGATTTTCTTGAGATTGAAGAATCTTTGCAACATATGACATTTTCTCCTAATTACAAAGTGCTTTTGTTACAATCAAGTAAGGTATGCTAAATAGTGATTTCTTTAAAAAAAATAGTGATTTCTTGAAATAAATTTTTCAGTTATTTTATTGTTATTATTACTAATATAATTTCTTTTTTGTTTTGTTCTGTTTGGGAGCACGGGGGGGTGTGGCTCATGCTCATGTCAGGGGTTACTCTTGGGTTTCTGTTTAGGAATTGCTGCTGGCAGTGCTCAGGGGACCACATGGGATGCCAGGGAAAGTTCCCTACCCACTCTACTATCTCTCTGGCCCCTACTATTACAGTTTCTGAGGAATGAACTCATGGTGCATACTCTACTATTAACTATCCTTTCCTTCAGACATTGTGACACATGAAAGTAGAGTGTGTTGCATGATTTCCTACTATCTAGAACTTCTTAGGCTTCATATGACAATAAATAACCCATTGAAAAGGCTAAATAACAAATGAATTTTGTTTGTTTTGTGCTTGTAATTGATATTCATAGAACAAGGAAGTTCTGTGAACCCAGATAGCTACAGTGCAGCCACTTACCTAATTTTCTTTGTCATTTATTGCCTGTTTTTCTTATCTGCTGCCTCCCTTTTCATGCACACACTTCGGCATGGTATCAGGAGAGACTCCTGAAAACTCCCCAAACTCTATCCTTTTAGTGACCTGATGAAAGATGCCTTCTGGAAAATAAGCCCTGGAGCCTAGGCTCATTATAACTTGAAGCACTTCTCTTACTGGTGGGTCAGTTCAGGGAGATTTTAAGCCCTAGGTGAATCAAACCTAAGTCACCTGCTTACCTCTAGATTCTGGGACGACTTAAAATACCCAGAGACAGGCTGTGATTGGACATATAAAGATACTTCTCGAAGGAAAACAGTCTCTATAAGAGAGGAAGAGTAGAAGGGTGGGAGGTGGAGGTGGAGGTTGGAAATAAATCAGAATAAAAACTTAATGCTCACCTCAATTATACCATTAGGAAAGCTCCTAATTAATGATATAATCCTCAAAGGTCTGGGTGAGTAGTACTTTATATTGTTAGGTAAATATTTTAGCTGTATTGCAAATAAATGTGAATAGTTTTCCACCTAGAGGAATTTTAAGCATGGAAAGATTTTAGTTTCAGATAGTCTATGCTAACTAGGCCTTGATAAATAATGAGCTCAAAATATCTATGGTGAGTAGGAAACAATAAAAAAAAACATTCAAGTAAAAATTCATAGAAAAATGTACTAAGTTATAATTAAATGAATATGTTTAACAGAAGAATGAACATAGTTAAAGAATAAATGAGTTAGATAATGCACCAGAAGATGTTTCCAGAATGTAATTCAGAGATAGGAAATATAAGCGTGTAAGAAACATGACAGTTAACGGTGAAAAGATATAACATGTTTGATTGGAACCTCAGAAAGGTGAGATAACTGATTGCATGAATCAACAATTTAAGAAAATGAACCAATTCAAGGAGGGGTTATAAAGAGATATCTATACTTTGGATTAAGCAAAATTTGTTGAAAATTAAAGACAGAGAGGAATATCTTAAAAGCAAGCAAATGGCCAATAAAACCCCCAAAACCATGGTTATTTAAAGGGCTTTAAACTAGACTAACAAATGACTTCTCTGGTGTAGTAATGTCAAAAAGAGAAAGGTCAAATGATAGTTTCCATAGAGTGGTCATCAGCAAATTATGTCTTCATGGGTCAGAAACAGTCTGCTGCTTGTTTTTGTAAATAAAGTTTTATTTGAGGCACATTAAAAATACATTTTAATGTATTTTCTTTGTATAGTTAAGTAGTTGTGACAGAGTTCACATATTCTGCAAAGCTTAACACATCTGTTAATTTATAGACAAAGTTCACTGACCCCCATGTAGTGAAATAAGAGAACAATCACCTGGACTTCTATACCCATCTAAAAATACCTTTTTTTTTAAAAAAAAAATAAGTAAAAGGAAGAAAAAAAGGAATTTTTGACTTGGATCTGTTTTGTCCAGATTTTAGAACAATCCCGAACAATAACAAATAAAACATGAAAACCAGCAATTATCTACCAATTTGGAGATGCTATGGAGTTGTAACTTTTAAGTAAGCAAGAACAAAGCTATTTATTTTTAACTCATGAACTGAAGAACTCATGACTGGTCAAGAGCAGACCTCTGATTGCCAGCGCAGTGATCATATCACATAGCATAGTTACTTGGTAGAGATGATAGGATTTTGCCAAATGATAAATTTAGGATCTGAAAATAATGGAAGTAAAAAAGTGACAGTTTCAGTCATACCACAGTTTCCACAGAGACTTGTTAAAAGTTTACATTTGTGCCCACCAGGCTTTAGTATACGATAGGATTTGGTTAATCTGAACAACTTTCCCGATGTTCTAGATTTTCTACATAAATAGACAATTATTTTTGAAGTTCAGAACAAAAGTGTTTTATTCTGTTTTATAAATTAAAAATAGAGTTGAAAACAAGAAAGTTCTATATTCTTTTCACCGATTTTTAAAAAATGATGAATGAGTAGATAAATGAATCAATAAACAAGTTAAAATCTAGGTTCTATGTTCTTCGTGGCCAGGGACTTCTAGAGTTGAAGTTTGACTTCCCATCATCAATTCCATACTGCCTTGCTCACTATCACTATCACTATCACTATCACTATCACTATCATCCTGTTGATCATCGATTTGCTCGAGCAGACCCAGTCATGTCTCCCTTCGTCCTAGCCCTGAGATTTTAGCAGCCTCTCTTTACTCATCCTTCCCAACAGTGCCACATTAGAGGATCTTTCAGGGTCAGGAGAATGAGGCCCATCATTGTTACTGTATTTGGCATCTGAATACTCCACGGGGAGCTTGCCAGGCTCTCCCGTGCGGGCAGGAAACTTTCAGTAGCTTGCCAGTTTCTCTGAGAGGGAGAACTAGGCTATAAGATGTCATGCTGTCGCAAAGCAGCCGTGTGCACTTCCAAGAGCTTGGTTTTATAGTCTCTGGATATTGGCTGTTGATGGGATTACAGGGCACCAGGGGCAGTTTGTGGGTGTGGCTTCCTAGCTACTGGAAAATGGGGGATCTGCTCACAATAGGCATTTAATGAATAGAACTACGTACATAATTATGTTTTTTTTCCTCCCTATGTCTCTGTGTCTGTGTCTGTGTCTGTGTCTGTGTCTGTGTCTGTGTCTGTCTCTGTCTCTCTCTCTCTCTCTCTCTCTCTCTCTCTCTCTTTTTCAGGGATGTGTCTATATCTGCCCTGTGACTGAATCAGAGCCAGTCCTTGATAAAATCCTAGACTCTTGTGAAGATAAGTTTCACTCAGTCGACTTTATCATGCCTGGAAATGAATTCTTCTTGGTAAGGTATATACTGTTGCTTCACAGTAGGATTTTATTTTTTTATTTTTATTTATTTTTTTTTGCTTTTTGGGTCACACCCAGCGATGCTCAGGGGTTACTCCTGGCTTTGCACTCAGGAATTACTCCTGGCAGTGCTTGGGGGACCATATGGGATGCCGGGGATCGAACCCGGGTCGGCCGCGTGCAAGGCAAACGCCCTACCCGCTGTGCTATCGCTCCGGCCCCTCACAGTAGGATTTTAAAGTCTACTTTTTTGTTGTTGTTTTGTTTGTTTGGGGCACACGTGGTGGTACACAGGGATTACTTCTGGCTCTGTGCTCAGGTTTCATCAAACTGGATGACTGCATGCAAGGCAAACAACCCCTGTGCTATCACTCTAGTACTACAGTAGGATTCAAAGATGAAACTTTGTAAGTTTCTGTGCAACCTAATTTAAGTAGGAGGCAAATATGATAGAAATGTCCATCACTTCCATTATCAAATCTTACTCTCCAGTTAGAGTCTTCATATTATGACTTTATGAAAGCGAGTCTTTTAAAACGGCCAAAATAGTTGAAATTTTAGACACCATTCTGTTTGGTATCCATCATCTAAGCTTTTCAAATCTGATATTGAAACATTCACCAGAGGACACTTTTTCTGATACTCAATTGTTTGACTTTGGTCAAATTTTTAAAAATCTTTAACTTTAAAGATTATTAACAAATCCACTAAGATTGGGAGTTGTAAAAAAATACATAGGCAATAGAACAGATAAAATTTAGGGCTTCTTAGAATATTGAATCCTGACTATATGATTTTTTTCTTTGAGATGTTCACTGATAAGAATTATATATGTTTGGGGGACTGGAGAGATAATACAAGGGATATAGCATACTTGTCTTGCATGCAACTAGCCCTGGTTGAAATACCCAGCACCTTTTATGGTTCCTTCCAAGTACTACCAGGAGTCACTCCTTAGCACAGGTCCAGAAATAGTGTCTGACTACTGCAGGGTTGGCTAACACATCTCCAAAGAATGACTAATTATTAATGATTTTTTAGCTAATAACAAAAACCCATACAAAACTTTTATGTTTAGGATTTACATTTTCGATTTTGATCCTCATTTTTCTTCTATCTTCTGTAGTATTCAAGAAATAGCACTTAAATAGTATCCCATTGCAATTACTTTGAGCTGAGTTCAGTCTTGATCCTATAAAGAATAAAAGGTATTTTTAAAAGATAACAATATGAACTATGGATTTCTAGTCTGTCAGGTAAGAAACCTCATAACAGAGAAAAAATCCTGCACACTCTTAAAATCGAAAAGCTTAGACTCACCAGAGAATTGAGATTGTTCGGCAAAATACTTTCTACAAAATGTTAGAACAGACAAACTCACTGAGGAATGCCATCTCCAACAGCAAATGCCCAGAAATAGGAATTTCTATTGAACCAGGGGATTACAGCAGAGGGAAACTGCACATCTGAATCTTTATATGGGTAATCTCATGGGAAATGTAGTAACAAGAAGGGAAGTAAAATTAAGGACTCCCAGGGGCTGAAGTGATAGCACAGCGGGTAGGGCGTTTGTCTTGCATGCGGCCGACCCCCCGACCCGGGTTCGATTCCCAGCATCCCATATGTTCCCCCGAACACTGCCAGGAGTAATTCCTGAGTGCATGAGCCAGGAATAACCCCTGTGATTGCCGGGTGTGACCCAAAAAGAAAAAAAATTAAGGACTCCCAGAGGAAATTTTAGCTCTTTACACTAAAAATTACAACTCAGAAACAAAAACCATAACACCAGACAACACTTATAGCAAGTAGAAAATTCAACTTCTCAATATGTGTGGGATTTTGTACGTGAGTAGTATTTTGAGAGAAATTTATAGCATTGAATACTTGCACGAATTGGAAAAGAGACTTTAAAGTCAAGGATCTGGGGCTAGAGAGATGGTACAGTATGTGGGGTGCTTGCCCTGCACAAGGCCTGCCAGAGTTCATTCCCTGCATCCCATATGGTCCCCCGATCATTGCCAGGAGTAATTCCTGTGTACAGGAATAAGCCCTGTGCATTGCTGGGTGTGGCCCCCAGACAAAACAAACAAACAGAAATCAATGAAGGGGGAAATCAAAGTAGAAATGAAAAGATCCCTCAAAATGAACAAGGATGAAGGTACAAATGAAGTACAAGCTGTCATAAACCATGGAACACTGTGCGGCTGAGTGCACAGAAGTGTAGGTTTACATGAAGAAAGGGAAGAAGATAACTCAAATCAATGAACTAACCTCGCAGCTTGAGAAACTAGGACATGTACAACAAAACCCAAAGAAACTAGAAGGAAAGAAAATAATATAAACTGGAGCAGAAATTAATGACATATCAATTAGAAAACAATACAAAGGGTTAATAAAATCAGAAGTTTTTTTTTTTAAATAAACAGGATTGCCAAATTCTTCTTTAGGCTCAAGGGGGAAAAGAAAAAACTGGATTAAGGTAAATGAGGAAAAGTTACAACTCAGAAACCAAATATTATAAGAGGTTTCTATGAGTGACATATCTTTAAATTGAAGAACCTAAATGATGTGGATGAATGCCTAGAATCATATGTCCTACCAAGACTGAATTGGGAGGCAGTGGAAAACCTGAACGGATTAATCACAAATAAAGAAATTGAAATAGTAATGAAATTTTTTTCCAAGAACAAAATCCCTGGTTTAAATTAGTGACTTCTACCAATACAAGGAAGACTTACTACCTATACTCCTTAATTGCTTTCAAAATATTTAAGAAGCAGGAATCTTTCCTAAGAGCTTTTGTAAGGCCAACATTACTATAATACCAAAAGCAAGACAGATATTACTAAAGCAGAAGATTACAGACTAATATCCCCAATGAACATTGATGCAATGATCCTCAACAAAATTTTAGCGAATCAAATCCAACATTATAGCAAAAGGGATTATTATACTGTGACTAATCATTCCAGGAATGCAAGGATAACTCAATATATGCAAATTAGGTGATGTAATATGCCACATCAATAGGCAAGGTAAAAATCATATGATCATATCAATAGATGCAGAGAGAAAGCTTTTGAGAAGGTTCACCTTTCATGATAAAGAAAAAAAAAACTTCAACAGGCCAGAGAGAAAGTACAGTGGGTAGCCTTGCATGCGGATGACCCAGGTTCAATCTTCAGCATCCCCTATGGTCTCCTGAGTCAGCCAGAAGTAAGCCCTGAGCACTGCTGGGTGTGGCCTCAAAACAAACACCCCCCCCCAATAAAAATTTCAACAGAATAGGGATTGAAGAAAGGTACCTCAAGATAGTAATGGTCATTTATAATAAACCAACAATGAACATAATGCTCATTGGTGAAAAACTGAAGCCTTCCCTCTCAGATAAGGCACAAGACAAGGATTTCATTTCTCCCCTACTATTTAATATGGTTTTGGAAGTCCTTGCAGTCAGGCAAGATAAATTAAAGGCATCCAAGTTGGAAAAGAAGTTAAACTATCAAATTAAGAAGTTGTTAAACTATCACTATCTGCAGCAGTAGTGGCTCATCAGTATGCAGCAAATGTCTGGGTCCAGGATGAACTCAGTGGTAGAACACCTGTTTTATGTGTATGAGGTTGCAAATTTGATCAGAGGCTTAACCATACATCACTAAGTGTGATCCCCTGCATGAGGTCTCTAGGTCACACCAAGTTCAGCCCTCAACAGACAGCAACCAAATCTACAAACAGCAAACCAGGGTACAAATGCTGCTACCAAATGTGCAGCCCCCAGCACAATGCAACCAGGTGTTCAAGCACCAACCCCCCGGATATTGGAAAAATTACTGCTGCCAACACCACAAGGCAGGCATAGAACAAAGGGAAGGGGAAGGGAAAATAGAGAAATTGTGAAGGTGTGTGTGTATCTGTGTGTACGTGTGTGTGTGTGTGTGTGTGTGTGTGTAAGAGTGGAGAATATAAAACTCAATTTTTCTCTCATCTTAAAACTTACCTTTAATGGGGCTGGAGTGATAGCACAGCGGGGAGGGCGTTTGCCTTGCACGCAGCTGACCCGGGTTTGATTCCCAGCATCCCATATGGTCCCTCAAGCACCGCCAGGAGTAATTCCTGAGTGCAGAGCCAGGAGTAACCCCTGAGCATCGCCAGGTGGACCCAAAAAGCGAAAAAAAAAAACCGTTATCTTTAGAATGTCAAGAAATTAAAAATGTAACTGTATAATTTCATATTCCTGGCCTCTGTCACTAAATAGTAATCCCATTGAAATTCCAAGTCACTTTTATCTCCAGTATGTTACACTGAAAGGCTTTAAGCTTTCTAATATTAATGTTTTTTTATATGTCATTAAAATATTAAAAATAATGTTTAAGGGGGTATGATGCCACCAGCAGGTCAACCTGTACCTGCAGAACCAGTGCACCAGCAGCCTGATGGTGCCTTCAGGCTTCCTGATACCCCAAAATTGCTGCTGTGCCTTTGGCCAGACCCCAACAACTTGAGGCCAAATTTACCAAAAATTAAATGGCCAAAAGTTTGAGGTGTGTGGAAGCCATACACACAAACCATCTCCAGCTCAGCTATACAAGCTCATTTATTGGCCTTATTTCAGAGAGCCATAAATAAATCTCGAAAGAGATCAAAAGCCGCAGTTAAGCTTGAACCCGTGCATGACTGAACAGACTGGGGTTAGTCAGAGGGAAACAGGTTGGCCTGTGCCCACCCAATCAGAGCAGCTGGCAGCCACTAGCTTCCACAGTCCAAAATCACCGCCATATCCCCAGCCTGACTCCACCATCTCAGGACGGACCCCACCAAGATATAATCTGCTGGAAATTTGGGTATGCGGGTTTTGTGATTGAAATCTCCAGGCTTTCTTTGGGTCAGGATCGGCCACTTCCCCCCACCTCCCTGTACTTCTGGAAGCCTCAGAAGTCACATCCACATTTCAAAGCAGCCACCCAATTGAAAAGCTACTCCAGCCTGACTGTCCCGATAAAAATACTGCATGCCCTGAACAAACACTATGATCTCTTGGCACCTGTACTGCAGACCATAATGCACAAAAGAAAAAGGAGAGAGAGAACAAGAAAGAAAGTGCCTCCTATAGACAGGCTGGGGGTGGGGAAGGCGGGGGGATGTTGGGGGATGGTGTTAGGGAAATGGGACATTGGTGGTGGGAAATGTATACTAGTAGAGGAATGGGTGCTGGATCGTTGTATGACTGAAACCCAATTATGAATAGTTTTGTAATGGTCTATCTCACAGATAATTCAATTAAATTTTTTTTAATGAACATCTCAATTTAATGAAATGACTGTCCACATGACTCAGCTATAGGAAATTCTCGTTCCACTGTACCTCTCATTCATCCTGTGTTTCTGTTACTTTCAGGAGCAGAGAGAACATATGCTCTCTCCAATTGCTTTGTACTTGCTGGAGGAGAAAAATTTGTTAATTTTTTTTTTATTTGGCAGTGTTTTTAACTTTTTTTAAAATTAATTAATTTATTTTTAATTAGTGAATCACCGTGAGGGCACACTTACAGATTTATACACTTTTGTGCTTATGCTTCCCTCATACAAAGTTCGGGAACCCATCCCTTCACCAGTGCCCATTCTCCACCACCAGTAAACCCAGCATCCCTCCCACCCTCCCCAATCCCATCTCCCCCCACCCCACCCTGCCACTGTGGCAGGGCATTCCCTTCTGTTCTCTCTCTCTAATTAGCTGTTGTGGTTTGCAATAAAGGTGTTGAGTGGCCACTGTGCTCAGTCTCTAGCCCTCATTCAGCCCGCAACTCCCTTCCCCCACATGGCCTTCGACTACATTATAGTTGGTGATCCCTTCTCTGAGTTTCCCTTTCCCCAGAATGTGAGGCCAGCCTCCAAGCCATGGAGTCAACCTCCTGGTACTTATTTCTACAATTCTTGGGTGTTAGTCTCCCACTCTGTTATTCTATATACCATAGATGAGTGCAGTCTTTCTATGTCTGTCTCTCAATTTCTGACTCATTTCACTCAGCATGAAACTTTTCATGCCAATCCACTTAAATACAAAATTCATGACCTCCTTTTTTCTGACAGCTGCATAGTATTCCATTGTATAGATGTACCAAAGTTTCCTCAACCAGTCATCCGTTCTAGGGCATTCGGGTTTTTTCCAGATTCTGGCTATTGTAAACAGTGCTGCGATGAACATACATGTGCAGATGTTGTTTCGATTATACTTTTTTGCCTCTCTGGGATATATTCCCAGCAGTGGTATTGCTGGGTCAAATGGGAGCTCAATATCCAATTTTTTGAGAATCGTCCATATTGTTTTCCAGAAGGGCTGAACCAGTCGGCATTCCCACCAGCAGTGTAGAAGGGTCCCTTTCTCCCCACATCCTCTCCAACAGCGGTTGCTTTTGTTCTTTTGGATGTGTGTCAATTAAATTTTTTTTAAAAATTAAAAAGTAATGTGGAGTTCATACCCAATTCAATCAGCATAATCAATAGCTGATTAAAAAGCATTACTCCTACATTTAAGAAATGTTTATTCAAATCAGTATTGATGTTGAAGTTGTGATTATAATACAAATGAGTAAAATGAATATTTATATTAAGCATCATTGTGACTGACATACTTGAAAAAGGGAGATAGACTATGTTTGTATAGCAAAAATTTGTTTTACACCTGGAATTTTGTTTTTTCTTTTACAGACCCTCACACCTATTGGGGAAGTTTCTGTTTGGAATATAGAAGATGCTTCAAATGTTAGCAAGATTTGTCTAAATACCCCAGTAAGTGTTTTAATAAATGGATTTTTAAAAATACTGAATTCAAGTATAGTGACACTCCCCGCCTCCCCTTCACTGTATCACTGTCATCACTATCCTCCTGTTGTTCATCGATTTGCTCAAGTGGGTGCCAGTAATGTCTCCATTTGTCCCAGCCCTGAGATTTTAGCAGCCTCTCCTTACTTGTCCTTCTCAATGGGGTCATATTGGAGGCTCTTTCAGGGTCAGGGGAATGAGACCCGGTATTGTTACTATTTTTGGCATATCGAATATGCCACAGGGAGCTTTCCAGGCTCTGCTATGCAGGTGGGATACTCTCGGTAGCTTGCTGGGCTCTCCCAAGAGGGGCGGAGGATGTATATAAGAGAATGCAAGAAAGTATGTTAAAACCAAACACATGTGTGCTGCTTTAGGCACATCAATGGGCTAGACTATAAGAGGTTGTGCGGCCGCAAATGTGGCTGCATGCTTCCAGGAGCTTTGTTTTATAGTCTCTGCATCTTGACCATTGATGGGATTACATGACTGCCAAGCTATTGGAAAATGGGGAACCTGGGTGGAGGAGGCCCAGTCCCAATTCAAGCAGGCTTGGAGATCTTAGCCCTGGGTCCCATACCTGGGTTCCTCTGCCGGTTCCTTTATGTGTGAGGCTCATCCGACATGTGGAGAGTGGCCTTGAGCATGGCTGTGGTTGTGTTCTGGAGGTTTTCGACTGCTGGGGTTCTTCTTGGGGCTGGGAGGGAAACTCAACCTGCCCCCCTCTGAGGGGCCCCAGTGGAGACAGCCAGGTGCGGGGGCAAGAGATTCTGCATCGTCGCTCTCTTCTGGATGCTTTGTCTTATAGTCTCTGAATCTTGGCCATTGGTAGGATTACATGGCACGGACACCAAGCTCTCAAGGTTTTCAGTTAAAAAAAAGACTACCATTTCATTTGCACTGAGGTATCGCTAGATTCAAGCTAGGTAAATTTCAGAAAATAAACTTTTAAAATTAAAATAGAATGCTTTTTAGTTTGGAAATTACATCGTAACAAGGCAGGACACTTGAGCTTGATCCTGTACTCCATCATCAGCCATGCGGTTCTGGGGCCAAAAATTGCTGTACTTTTCTTGGCATCTACTTTCTATAAAAATCTATTCTGCGAAGTGATACTCTGTTAAGATCTTTCTGTTTGGGGGGCCCAGACCAATAGTACAGTCGGTAGGGCATTTGCCTTGCACGCAGCCAACCCAGCTTTGATCCTTGGCACCCCTTATGGTGCCCTGAGCACCGCCAGGAGTAATTCCTGAGTGCAGAGCCAAGAGTAACAGCTGAGCATCACCAGGTGTGGCCCAGAAGTAAAAAAAAAAAGAGAGACCTTTCTATTTCTAATGTCCTGTGAATTTATTCAGAAAGACTTATAAGTTGTCATTACAGAGGAAAGGACACAGCTCCTTAACAGTACAAAAGCACACCGATCTCAGAGAGCATCTTGTTCTGTAAGTGATTGTGAGATGAGCAAGAACCTGTGAGGCTCTTTTACTTTTTTAAGTGACTGACTCCAGAATCCAATGATAGGTTTATTTTTCCTTAAAAACTTTTTATTATAGTACTATAATTTACTACCAAGTTGTTTATAAAACAGTTGTTTCAGGCATTAAATGTTCCAGCACTAATCCCACCACCAGTGTGCTGCCCTTCCCTCTACCAGTTTCCCACCTACCACCCCAGCCTGCTCCCTGGCAGGCACAGACAAATTTACTGCATATTTTTGTCACAACACAAAGGAAAATGGAATTATCGAAACTTAGATCAATAAAGAGTCAATTTACTATCATTGTTACATTGTTACATACACAGTGGTGTTACTGCAGCCAGTGCCTGAGGATCTGCGGTGACGCTAGTGCTAGTGGAGTCTTCAGTGTTATTGTTCAGTGCTCATCGAGCTTGGTGGGCTTTTATGCAACTTCCCATCAGATTTGCTGTGAGCCTACTGGGCTGACATTACTAAGACAAAATTTGGAGAGGTTGTGCGGCCCCATATGCAGCCAAGTGGTCCAGAAGCGGTAGATCTAGAGCAATCTGGTGGCTTGGCACTTTAATCAGGTTCGATTTGTGGATTTGTGGATCTATGTTGGAGGGTATCAGGTATGACTGCAGGCTGCTGTGCCTTCAGGCAGAGGGGAATCTGCTGCCCCTATTCCAATTTCTTTATATTCTTATTTAAATTTGAGGATTCAAGAAGTTGATGTGCAATTCTTGTGTTTTCTTAACCAATCTATTAGCGTGGGAATGTTGAGCCACTACTCTGCAAGAATTTACACACCAGAGATGGAGAGGGAGCTCAGTGGGCTGAGCACACACTGGGCTTGCCGGAGGCCTGCGTTCAGTCCCATCACGGTATGGTCCCCTGGGCACCACTGAGAGCACTCTCAAGCATTGAGCCTGGAGTCACTTGGGCATGGCCCAAATTTAAAAAAAGAAAAGAAAACAAACAGCATTTGTCACTCTTCCCATTCCTCAGGATTTACAAGTCAACTCTAGAAGTCCTCTGTAGGAGAACAGGTTTTCCCTTCTGGTGCAATGAAGTGAAGGGTCTTCGGGTTTCTTTCCACAGACAAGAGTCCTGGCGTGCTCACCCTCGTCCCTCTCAGCAGCTGTAGGAACAGCAAATGGCTTTGTCCAGTTCCTTGACCTCCGTAATACCAGATCCCTTAATATCATTCACAAGATATTTCTCTCCAGAGAGCCTGTGGACCACCTCTTGTAAGTACTCTCCTGGGAGCCTGGTTTCCTTGTTGGTATTTGGGACACACCTGGAAGTGTGCTAGGATAGAAACCTGGGTTCCCCTAGACAAAGCAGGTGCCCCAGCCCTTTGAACTCTCTCTCTCTGACCTTAATCATCATTTTAAATTTCTTTACTTTTCCTATTTTTTATTTAATTAATTTTATATTTAAGGCATCATAATTTATAATAATTTTGATGATATGTAATAAGTTCGATGATAGGATTTCTTGCTTATAGTATTCCAACTCTACGCTCTTCACCATAGTGCCCATTCCCTCTATCATATCTCAGTCTTCCTCTGTTTTGTGAACCTCAGTTCTGTACACCAATTCTTGGGTTCTGAGTCTTTGGCCATTTTTTATCCCCTTGCTATGATTCTTTATAATCCCACATGTAAGAGAGATCATGGTATTTAGAGCTTAATGCATAAATAAGCAAAAAAGAGAGCTTCATTTTTATATATACAATTTGTACAAGCACTTAAAAGTATGGCATGCACTTTTGTTGAATTAACTTGGTGAGCAAGGTACTTCTTATCTGTCACACAGGTGAAAAAGATGAGGCATAAAGAATTTTAAGTTACTGAGTTACCATCACAGACAATAAATAGATCAGAATTTGAATCCAGATATTTGGGCTCCAAAGGGGTAGCAAAGCAAATAATTTTCTGTATCTCAGAGTAATGAAATTTGCTTATAAATGGATAGACATGGAGAGTATAATGCTAAGTGAAATGAGTCAGAAAGAGAGGGACAGACATAGAGGGACTGCACTCATTTGTGGAATGTAGAGTAGCATCACATGAGGCTGGCACCCAAGGACAGTAGATACAAGGGCCAGGGGGATTGCCCCATACCTGGAAGACTGCTTCATGAGTGGAGGGGAGAAGGCAGATGGAATAGAGAAGGGATCACTAAGAAAATGATGGCTGGAGGAACCAGTTGGGATGGGAGATGCATGCCGAAAGTAGATAATGGACCAAACATGATGACCTCTCAGTGTCTGTGTTGCAAGCTATAATGCCCCAAAGTAGAGAGAGAGTATGGGGAATATTGTCCACTTTAGAGGCTGGGGGAGGGTGGGAAAGGGGGGGTATACCCGGGATATTAGTGGTGGGGAATGTGCACTGGTGGAGGGATGGATGTTTGATCATTGTGAGATTGTAACCCAAACATGAAAGCATGTAACTATCTCACAGTGATTCAATAAAATTTAAAAAATTAAAAAACAATTTTTCTGTATATCTCTCTCCCTCTCTCTCCTACTCTCCCTCCCCCTCTCTCTCTCCCTCTCTCAATCTTCCTCTCTCTCTCTCCCCTACCTCTCCTCCTTTGAAATATGTGTCTTGGAGAATGTTTTCTATCCACACTTAAAGTTCTTCAATTTCCACAATTGCATAGTGTATTCCATTTTATGAGTCTACCATCATTTAAAAATACTGTATATGGATGGGCACTTTGATTATTTCAGATATTTAGAAAGCACAGTTTAAAGAAGGCACACAAAAATCCTAGATTTAGCCTTGTATTGTTGCCATTAGCATTCTCCCATTCATTCATTTTATAATTCCAGGATGAGACATTTGTGCCTGCTCTCAATCTGAGAGGCAAATGTAACCCTCACCCCTTCAGTCAGAGGGGATCCTTCATATGTCAGGGATCTCAAATCAGGAGGTCCAGTTCAGAGAGGTAGGAGGGGTGTCCATAAAGACCCAGCTGGCACCTGGAGGGCCAGCTTTCTGCTGCTTATGCTGTTTCTGCTGAGCCCACCTCCTGGATGGGGGAGGGCCTTAGAGCCCCCCTTCTTTACAGCCTCTACCTGTGGTGCCATATCCTCTTTCTCATATTGGCATCTCCTCTTTGCTCCTAATTAACATTTCCCACTTTTTCTAATTTGACTCATTTCTCAACAGTATTGAGGACTCCCTGGGCTCCTGACTTGGTCCAGGACCACTGGACCCTTATTGCAAGGTCCTGGGAGGATAAAGTACTGGTACAGAAATTCTCTTTTCTGCATGACTCATCCCCACTTGAAATATGAAGCAAACTACACTGTCACATTTCATTCCTCTACAATGAACAATGGCCTGTTTTCACTGGCTCTCTTGGCTGTATACTTGGGGGTTATAAATCACATTAGCCTAGAAAGTAATGATCACTTGTAATCATCTGGCCTGCTTTAATAAATTTGGTTCATACTAAAGTTCACAAGCCATGAGAATGACTGACTTTGGATGTATTTCCATGCTGTCCTTCAGTAAATGTGCCAACCATTGACCAGTTTATTAGGGAAATTAGTACAATTTGCTTGTTGGCTTTTTTTCCTTTTCTAGGTATGATCAACAAGGAATGTACCTATTAGCTGGAACATCAGAAGGCCATGTCTTTGTTATCAATGCTCATCCTTCCAGCCTCTTTAAGATTCTTGGATTTGTAGGTATGCACGGAATGTTTACTAACTTAAATTATTGATTATTTTATTTCAAATATTTAGGGTATCAGAATGGGGCCAAAGTGAAGCAAATATTTGCAGCATGCTTTCTAAAGAATAACGATGTAAAAATACAAATCACTGTTGTGTATTTTTAATTACTTAGAATAATTCCTATAGCATATACAAATGTTTCTGGGTACATAGTTGATGCTAAATTATTTTTCTTGAATCAATTTAAGAAAAGTCGAATGATCTTTAGTACATAATAACTTGGGTTGTTGATGAAATAGTTGAGATAATATTTAATCTCTAACAATGGTATCTGAATGAGATTACCTGTATCTTTAATGCTTCTTTATTTTTTTAATGCTTCTTTTTTTTTATTTTTGGGTCACACCTGGCTTTGTACTCAGGAATTACTCCTGGCAGTGTTCGGGGGACCATATGGGATGCTGGGAATCGAACCTGGGTCGGCCAAGTGCAAGGCAAATGCCCTACCCGCTGTGCTATCTCTCCAGCCCTTAATGCTTCTTTTTTAAACAAAATGATATTCCACCCTTTTCAGTAATGTGCTTCCAAATTTCCAGGGAGATCTGGTACCCAGCTCACCACAGTTATAAAGACAAACAAGCACTTACATAAAAAGCACTAATACTTTTCTGTCTAGCCTTAAGTATCAAATATATAAGTACTTCCTCTAAAATATGTATTTAAACCCATTAATTGACTTTTGAATTTTACTGAGGACCTAGTTAGTATAAAATGCTAAACATAGGTCCTGTCTCCATAGATCAACGAGACAATTTGGCAGAGGAGCAATAGCAGAGAAGGCTCAGAGGAAGAGGTAGTTCTACCAGAAATGAGTAGAGGAATGAAATAAGGTGTGACATCAATAAGGGATGCAGAGGATTGGGGGAGAATATTGTGCATGGTTTAAAGTAGCAGATGAGGGGCTGGAGCAATAGCACAGCTGATAGGGCGTTTGCCTTGCATGCTGCTGACCGAGGTTTGATTCCCAGCATCCCATATGGTCCCCCAAGCACCGCCAGGAGTAATTCCTGAGTACAGAGCCAGGAGTAACTCCTGAGCATCGCCGGGTGTGACCCAAAAAGCAAAAATAAAAAAAAAGTAGCAGATGAGAAATATTTGAGAGAAATATTTGCACAAAGGAAAGGTTAGTATTCTGTATAGATGTATCAGTAAGAGAGTTCACTAGGTGACAATCACAGCAATGAAATCTGTAGGAGACAAAGTCTTTTATATCATATCAAGAAATTTTGACTTTGTTCTGAGGCTACTGAGAAATCATCAGAGGTTCTCAGGATGGGACTGCATGATTTGATTTGCTTTATAGAATATCTCCGGCATAGCAAGTAAGAAAGATGGAACATAACAGAAAAAAAAAGAAGATAAAAGATGAGTTGGGAAATAGGCAATAGAAAGGATTGACTTCATAACAGTGACTGAAATTTTTTGAGGGATTCCTCACTATGATAGTCATTATCCTAAGCACTTGGCATGAGTTAATTCATTTAATTCTTACAGACAATTTTTGTGAGGTAGAAGCTATTGTACCTCCATTTTGTCGATGAGACAACTGAGGCACAGGGAGATTGCATGCATGTTCAAAGTCATACCACTAGAAAGTAGGTGGTGGAGCCTGGACTGAAACTTTTTTTTTTTTTTTTTTTTTTTTTTTTTGCTTTTTGGGTCACACCTGGCGATGCACAGGGGTTACTCCTGGCTCTGCACTCAGGAATTACCCCTGGCCATGCTCAGGGGACCATATGGGATGCTGGGATTTGAACCCGGGTCGGCCGCGTGCAAGGCAAACGCCCTACCCGCTGTGCTATCTCTCCAGCCCCTGGACTGAAACTTTTATAGATTGACTCCAGGACTTGTGGTTTGACCCAGGATGTGCAAACTCACTCAGAATCAGAAGATCTTGTTCTCCTTTATCTTTAACAAAGAGAGGTCAGTAGTGACTCCAAAATTTCCAGCCTGGATGGTGAAACTATATGAAGGTTTATGATAACGGAAAGTAAGGAAGAGCTTGAGAGAAAAGGAAGTTGAAGATGGAAAGTGAGAGGGATAAGCTCTTTAGCCTTAGAGTTAATAAACTCTTCCTAAAGGGAAAATGTGCCATATGTTTGAAGATGCACATTTATTTCTCAAGACTTATGTAGAATTCTGATCTTGAAACTGATGGCTTAAGTAAAAAGAGTAATTCAAAGCAAATTTTAAAAAATTTACTTATTTTTTTCTTTTTGGATCACACCTGGCAATGCATAGGGGTTACTCCTGGCTCTGCACTCAGGAATCACTCCTGGCTGTGCTCCGGAATCCATATGGGATGCTGGGAATCGAACCCGGGTTGGCCACATGCAAGGCAAACACCTTCCCCACTGTGCTATCGCTCCAGCCCCAAAACCAATTTCTTAGTGAGACCAAATAGATCATATAAATGTGTACTTGGATAACAGCAAGTATGCTGGCCCATAGGGACTCTAAGTGGCTTCAAGCCCTAGCTAAAACTCCCATTTTAAAAAACTTGTCTGGTGAGTCAGAGAAGAGTGGGAAAAACTTGGGCCAAACCCCTTCTTGAGCACTCTTAACTGAACTTGGGGACAGAGGAAGAAGAGGTAATGAACTAAACTGAGTATGGACAAAAGGGACTAGGAACCAAAAGTTCTCCCACCCTGAAGGAGCTTAGAATGCCAAAGGATGGTAGATTCTGTGGCCCAGGTATGGGGCTAGGATGAGCAGCCACTCCTAGATTTACCACTGGGCAGGTAGTCCCTGAGAGAATTCCCTCTTCGGAGAAGGGAGACAAAGATATCCCAAGGGAATGGTTGTCTGCAGATGGAGTCAGTAGGCAGTCAGTTCCTTTTGGAAGCTTGCAGAGGAGAGAAAAATTGTGGGTAATTGCAGGAGAAAGAAGGATGAAGGAAACTCATTACTGGGAAATGAGGGAGTCTGAAGAGCTAAAGACACAACGAAATAAAAAGATAACACACACAAGAAAATAAAAAGAGTTCATTGATAGCACATGTCCAACAGGAGGTTAGAGGCACCGGCTCAAATCAAGCATTCTGTTCCACACAAAAACATTAGGAAATAAAGGGCTTTGGGAACAAAGAGAAAATACAGGATTTGGATGAGAAATCTCAGTTTATTTGTGTCAGATGCTCTCCAAGTGTGGTCATCCAAAGAACAAGTGAGGGTAAGAGCTGACATTAGGGGTCCGAGAAGTAGACACAGACAGCACCCCACCCCTTCACCATGAGAATCTGGGAACAAATGATGCCTGGAAGCATGCAGATTCCCTGGGGTGAGAAGAACCAGGCTGGAGCAATAGCACAGTGGTAGGGCATTTGCCTTTCACATGGCCGACCCGTGTTCGATTCCTCCGCCCCTCTCGGAGAGCCCAGCAAGCTACCGAGAGTACCGCGCCTGCACGGCAGAGCCTGGAAATCTATCCATGGCGTATTGGATATGCCAAAAACAGTAACAATAAGTCTTACAATGAGAGACGTTACTGGTGCCCGCTCGAACAAATCGATGAGCAACGGGATGACAGTGACAGTGACAGAAGAAGAACCAACTCGTAATGTGTTAAACTTAAGGGGCAATACCTTGCCCTCTGATGCCTGAGTTTATTCTTGATTAGAAGTGGGAAAACCAGTCAGGGTGACTTTCAAGGGGACAAAGCTTGGAAATGCTGCTGAGTAGGGTGGATACAGCGGCTCTGAAGCCTCCCTGGTTGCCAGTGGTGAGCTGGGCTGAACCTGCCTGCCCAGTCCTGTAAGCAGGAGACTTTCCCCTCTATTCATTAAATGTCACCATCACTTGGGCTTAAAAGTAACTGACATTTAGTATATGAATTTGGATCAAAAGATTTAGTGAAGGCAGTTCTAGAAGATGGTGTTTACCTTGAGAAGCTAAATATTGCTTTAAATTTATCAAAGATCTCTTTGTTGGTCTTCAATTGCTTTCAGAGGTGGCCACAAACGTTTTGCAAATATCTACAGTGTCTCTTTTGGAAACAGACATAGTGGAAGTGATGGTGATGTCCATGCTTCCAAACAAAAGAACCAGAGTGGAAACATTTCTTTTGCCCAGAATATTACCACAAGGTAAAGAAAAAATAAGCAACCATTTCTGTCTTGAGTCCAGAGAAGGATCCTATCCCCCACCTCCGGGATATATACCCTCCCCAGCCACCCCACTGATAGTATCTTTCCCTATTAACCTCTGAAGAGGTAAAATAATCCATGTGCTAAAATGGTATGAAATATAGACTATATCCCTTATCACTCATGAATATTATTGCTAAAGAAAGAAATAGGGTCAGGAAAAAGAGAAAAACATCATCAGAAATACAGAAAATAAACTGACACTTTTGCCAAATTGATTTGTCATTTTATGGCATCTGTAGTTTTGTAGCTTTATGTGTATGTAGTTAAACCCAGGTAGGTTTCTGTGTAATTACTATCATGATAAATTATAAGGAAAGCTTTCTGGGTAAAGTAGTCTGGTAAAATAGATACCCTTTGTCTTAGATAATGAATTATGTGAGTCATACTTTTGCAAATGTATATTTTCAGGGAATGAGTACTTTTATGTTTTAGCTAAGAATCCCTAGATTGCCATGAATTTCTTTTAAGGCTATGCCCCTCCGTAATTGATAAAATGAACCAAGGCCTTACAAAAAATATTTTACTTGCATTTAATGCTCAAGTATTTCTTATGAAATCAAGTTTTAAGGTTCTTTTTATCACCAGATTGCCTGCGTATTGATGGTTTGTTTTGTTTTTATTTTGCTTTTTGTATTTGTTCATCATGGTTTAAAAAGTGAAAATATACCTATGGTGCAAATGATATCTCTTCTTCTCTGAATCTGATAGTTACTGCGGGCCTTGTTGATGAAAGAGGAAGGATGAGAAAAGAATTAATTCATACATTCCTGTATGAGATTGAGCACTCCCTGTCCTCGGCAGTGCTGGATTACAAAAGTCACCGACTCTATGGCTTCTGCTCAGACGTGCCGTACATTTGCAGCTACGAGCTCCCAGAAAATGTAGGTCAAGTCATATGCCTGCTGTTATTTATCTTAGCAGTCAAGAGTGACATTCGGCATTAATCACGTGTGACCCATCTTTTAACATTACAGTTAACAAATGGCTTTATTACAGTAACATAATTTTCTTAAGAGGGGTAAGTATTAATACAACATATTAATCCATCACAAAACACATTTGAAGCACCTCACACTGGTACCCCATACATCAGAAACATCAGATAAACACACAGATGGCACAAATAAATAGGCAACTGTGTTTAAAAAAATATCTAGAGTTAAAAAATCTATTTCACAAGGTTCAGAAACTTGCAGCATTTGTAGTTTCAACTACCAACTATGGAACTTATGATTCTGGCATTCCTTTATCACACCCTCTCCACCTTCTCCTCTATCACGTCACTTCCTGCTATATAGGTCAAATTATCAACCCACTTCTCTTGACCCTTCAGTAAAAGCCCTTCTCTCCCAGCGTAGATGATATGATCAAGATATAAGACACAGAAATTCAGAAAAGGACGAAATGACTTAGAGTAAGGGAACCAGGGGAGCGTGTCAAGAGAAGCTGCAAGGATGAAGTAGTATTTCAACTGGACTTTGATGAGTAGGTCAGACTTAGATGAGTAGAAATAGTGGGTACAGTTTGGGGTTGGGGCTGCTTCAGTGGAAGGAAGGGAGGTCATAAGATTAGTGATGGGGTGAGAAAAGGACAAAGTCATAGCATGCGGCATGTGCAGAAGTGAGGAGGTAGGAACATGAGATCTTAGGGAATATTGACTCATTTGGTTTTCAAAATGAGCAGGGGGTTAGAGGAAAATAATCAGTGAAAAATAGACAATCAGTGTCAGCTAAGATGTTTGATAGTAATGGAGATACAGAGAAGGCATTTCTTACTTGGCCCAAATATTTATTTGCAACCAAAGAGGGGAAATGTGATATGACACAGATGCCCGCTTTATTTATTTATTTTCAATGACTGAGTTTAGAACTGCAAACCTGAGATGTCAGACCCCTAGTCTTTTCTACAATGCGGTTATTTCTTTGATTGGCAGGAGCATGTTGGTATTCTCATTCTGAAGCCATTCCAAAAAATGCCAAGCCGACATTATGGATCTGGAATACTCTCTCTGTCTCCACATGGATTGTGGCTCCTCTCAACAGCTAAATGTGGGATCCTGTCTATCCGAGATATTCAGACTTTGGTAAACTTCTTTTCCTTTAGAAACTTGATTATAGTTTATGTAAGTTGACTACAATAATGTCAGAGTGTATGGGATTGATGCGCTAGATTACTGTACTGCACCACTTGCTGACCTCAGTGCCATCAAGGCCATGACCACCCTGACTTCCCTGTTTCTCCGATTGAGAGGGAAGTAAAATGAATTTCTTTCACCAAAGGATGGAAGGTGCTTTTACAGATTCTGAGACAAAAAGTTGTACTGGTCATCAAGAATAATGCACTGCAGTCTATGGTTATGACTTAGGAGCCACCTCCATCTGACACTGCTCTTCCAAGGCCCTGCTCATGTACACAGCATCCCCGCTCACCTGAGCAAGAATGCAGTTTTGTACATGTGTGCAAAACGGGCAGTCCCTAGACATGAGTTTTCAAATGATTAATCAGCAAACCCACTTCACGCAGAAAGATATCCTGCTTGATTCTTGAAGGCATCAGCACTTACCCCCTTGATCATATCCAGGCCACTCCTCCACACCTGAGGTCCACAGGAAATCCATTCACTGCTTCATGTCTGAGTTTCTAACTATAAATTAATGATACCAGTTCTCTTCATTCTATACAGCACAAATTGGAGCAAGAACATTAGTATCAGTGGAGATATTTTGAACTAGGTACTGTCAGTGCTGTGTTGCAAACAGCTGTGTGCTGGCTACTTCCAGGCCAACTGAACGCTCCAAGCCAATAGAAAACCATACCCCCAAAGGCATAAAACCTGAATATATGTATGTAACCTGGGTGGGAACACCTCAGTGTTGAATTGCATTTGTGATTTTCTGTGCTTTGTTTCTAAAACTATGAAGGAAACATTTGCTCGGTTTCGGAGTCATTCTCACCAGAGCCGTGGGATCCAGTCAATGAAAATTTCCATAGATGGACAGAGCATTCTGGTGTATGGGAAGAATGATGGCACCCTGGTTAACCTAAAATGGAGGTATGTACGGCACACAGTAGGCAACTTTCCCTGGCGTGCTGTTTTAAAATAGAGGTTCTGCTATAAATTGGGCATAGTGAGACCTCAATATGAAAGGAGACAACTACCATTGAAAAGAATTTGTTGTGCTGTGATCCCAAAAGAAGGATTTTACTATGTCCTGGGGAGTGTGTGCATGGGGAAGGCACCGGCACGGACAAGGAGACAAAAGATCAGCTTCCATGGTAGGAAAAGGCAGGCTGGGCAGGAGAGTTTGGATCATTATACTGGATTCTGGACACATGGGCTGTTTCTCTTTGGATACCCTCATGGGATGCCCACATGGGATAACTAGGATAGGGAACCAGTGGGCCTGAGTATGAAAATCCAACAGGAGGGGACTGAGGCTAAAGGATATAGGTGAATTGGCTTGCACCTGAAAGTGGGGCTAGTTGCTCTCTAGGAATGGCCAGTCCTGCAGGTGCCTTCCCTCCAGGGTGAGAAACCAAAGCATCAAACAGATGGATGATTGCTGGGGTGAGAATAGGCTGAAGGAAAAAGGGGAGAGAAAAGAGCAAAATGGAAAAAAGAACGCTCAGCAGCTGTTATATATAGGCGCACACTGCCTCACCTTACTCCTCTCCTAATGATGAACAGAGCGATTAGCCAGAAGTGATCCCTGAGCACACCAGGAATGACCCATGAGGCCAAGCCAGGAATAAATTCCGACACAGATGGGTATGACCCAACCTCTTCTCCCTCCCCAGGAGAGAATCCAAGTAGACAGTTATACTTATTAGAATGAAGAACTCTGAGTAAGTCAAATTTCTAACCTAACATAAAGGAGACATAAGGCAAAACAAATACTTGTTTTTATTAAATGTATAAGGCATAGCACAGTGGGTAGGGCATTTGCCTTGCATGCCGCCATCCCGGGTTTGATTCCTTTGTCCCTCTCGGAGAGCCTGGCAAGCTACCGAGAGTATCTCGCCCACACGGCAGAGCTTGGCAAGCTACCCGTGGCATATTTGATATGCCAAAACAATAACAACAAGTCTTACAATGGAAACATTACTGGTGCCCGCTCGAGCAAATCGATGAGCAATGGGATGACAGTGATACAGTGAGAGTACTGAATATAAAATTTATCCTTACCATTTAAAGGAAAAATAAACTGTAGCCCATTACCCAATTTAAAAAAATCATTACCAGTGTCTTGACAAGTTTGAGTTCTTTTTTGCATGAGATCAAGAAATTATTTTATTTATTTTTATTTTATCTTAGTCACTTTGATTTACACATTGCCAGTGACAGGGAGTCATGCATACAATGTTCCAAAACCAGAGACCAGAATGTCCGTTTCCTTCCACCATTGTCTTGGGTCCCATCTTGCCCACTACCTCCACCTCCATGGTAAGCTCACTTCTGTAGACCAGGTCCCAGATTCTGTTGCTTTAAGCCACTTGTCATTCCCTTCCTATGCTACTTTATATCCCACATAAGAGAGCAATAATCTCCTCATTGGCCACCCTCCAGAACTCATGGAAGGGAGCATAAAATGAGGCCCCCATAACTATGCCACTGGGTTCTGAACCAGGGGTGGGTGAGAGTCCCTTCTCCCCAAGAGACCCAGCTCTGGCAGCCGAGATCTACTACCCAACCGCCATCATGCTCCAGGCCACTTTCCACACGCTCAGGCGGAGCCTCACACATGAGTGAATGTATTCCTGGACCTCGCAGCAGTGGGTCCAGGAAATATATACATATGCCTCTCGGAGAGCCCAGCAAGCTACCAAGAGTATCTCACCCCACGGAAGACCATGGCAAGTTCCCTGTGGCGTATTCCATATGCCAAATACAGTAACAATAACAGTTCCATTCCCCTGACCCTGAAAAGAGCCTCCAATTGTCAGGAAAGACGAGTAAGGAGAGGCTGCTAAAATCTCAGGGCTGGGATGAATAGAGACGTTACTGGCACCCGCTCAAGTAAATTGATGAACAACAGGATGACAGTGATACAGTGAGAGAGATCATTCTGTATTTTTTATTACCTTACTATGGTAAAATAGGTATATGTATATGTAGTTTGCTTTTTTTCAGACAAGATCAATAGTCATTTTAATATGTTTCTAGAAATCTCATTTTTAATGTTGGACATCTTGTTAAATATCTGAATAAAATTTTTAAAGAACATTCTAGGAGTGAACACCCAAGTCAATTAATTATGCTAATAATGCATGTTTATGTTAATTAACTCTGACCCTTTCATGGATAACATTCTTATACAAACAATACTAAAAGGGAACTGCCTGTTCACAGATGTATTTAAATTTTATTTTTATTAAGACACTAATTTACAAGGTTGTTTATAATAGAGTTTTAGTTTCAATACCAGTCTCAGCCCCAGTACCAACTTCCTCTATCAGTGTCCCCATTTTCCCTCCCACACCCTGCCTGCCTCCCTAGCAGGCACGAGTTTTAAGTTTGATTATTACAGTTTGGATCTCATGCTTTCAGTGTTGTTGACTCTATGGTTTAAATAAATACATTAGCCGCACCTCTACACCACCCATACACCAGGACCCCATACCCCTTCCCTGTTACCCCTATCTGCCTCTTCTTGCTCCCGCACTTGATATCTTACCTTTCCTGTCCTCATTTTTGTAATCTAGGTTCAAGGGTAATCAAGGTATCCCCCCTTTGATATACCAAATATTCCCTTGTCCTGTTGTTCTATACACCACAATAAGTGTAATCATCACCCAGAATTTGTCTTTCTTCTGACTTACTTCATGTCACACGATATCCTCCAGTTCTATCCAAGCTGCAGCAAACCGCATGATTTCATTATTCTTTGCAGCTGCATAATATTTCATTGAATGTATATGCCATGACTTCCTTATCCATATATCTGTCCTGAGAAACATAGGTAGATTTTTAAAAATTTTTTATTTTTATAAAATTGTTCACAATATTTTTTTTTTGCTTTTTGGGTCACACCTGGCGATGCACAGGGGTTACTCCTGGCTCTGCACTCAGGAATCACCCCTGGCAGTGCTCAGGGAACCATATGGGATGCTGGGAATCGAACCCAGGTCGGCCGCGTGCAAGGCAAACGCCCTACCTGCCGTGCTATTGCTCCAGCCCCTGTTCACAATAATTTGTTACGTTTAATATTCCAACACCAATCCCACCATCGTTATACCTATGCACCACCATATTTCAAATGTTTCCACCCCAACCCCCAAACCCTGCCCCCAAGGCAGGACCTAAATAATTTATTTTGTATTGCTTGTTATGAATAATCCACTAAGGTGATCAAAAAACTTTCCTTAGAGGAAATTATGTGAAGATTGTTGTATTTCACCATGGCGCCGTTAAGCTCTTATATATGAATGAGGTGTCACACAGCCACAAATGCAGTTGCGTGCTCCAAGAATTCTAAAATTTTAAGTATGGTTATACAGTTGAGGTTAATTTAGTTGTTTTTTTTTTTTTGATTTTTGGGTCACATCCTGCGATGCACAGGGGTTGCTTCTGGCTCTGCACTCAGGAATTACCCCTGGCGGTGCTCAGGGGACCATATGGGATGCTGGGAATCGAACCCGGGTCGGCCACGTGCAAGGCAAACGCCCTACCCACTGTGCTATTGCTCCAGCCCCTAATTTAGTTTTTTTTAACTGGATTATGACTTTGAAGTTCAGAGTCATCTTTACGGTGTATCGTTCTGTGCTCTCTTCTGAGAGATTTATTTCTGAGTCTCTGGATCATGGCCATTAATGAGATTATATGGTGCCAGAGGCAGCTCCTGGGAGTGACTGCCAGGCTACTGGAAACACAGGAAGATGTGGGTGGAGGTCACCCATTTCCAACTCCTTGAGAACCTGGATATTTCACAAGTTAACCTGGGTAGATTTTATATCCTGGCTGTGTAGAAAGTGCTGCAATGACTAATGATGTGCACAAGTCCTTTTAAATGAATGTTTTGTGTCTTGGGTGTAGATAACAAGAAGTGAAATTTCTGGATCATTTCTATTAATTTTCTGAGAAATATACATACAACTTTGTATATGGGTTGAACAAGACAACAGTGAATGAGGATTTCCCTTTCATCATATCCCTGCCAACATAGATTGGTTCAGGGTTTTTGATATGTACCATTCTTATTGCTATGAGATTACATCTCATTGTCATTTTGATTTTAATTTCCCTGATAAAAGTAAAGATGAGCCACTTTTCATGTGCCTGTTGACCATTCTTCTGTTTTGTTCAGAGAAGTGTCTGTTCATATCCACTTCCCATTTTTATGTAGGCTTTTGGATTTTTTTTGATTATCAATATTTGTGAGTTCTTTATATATTTTTTGCTTTTTGGGTCACACCCGGCAATGCACAGGGGTTACTCCTGGCTCTGCACTCAGGAATTACTCCTGGCGGTGCTCAGAGGACCACATGGGATGCTGGGAATCGAACCCGGGTCAGCCGCGTGCCAGGCAAATGCCCTACCCGCTGAGCTATTGCTCCAGCCCCTTGTGAGTTCTTTATATAATTTTGTATATTAACCCTTTAGCTGATGTATTGAGTGTGAATATTTTCTCCCACTCAGTTAGGTGTTTTTCACTTTTAGCCCATGTTTATTTTGCCATTAGAAAATTTTAAATTTGATGCAGTTCTGTTTTCTTATTTTTGTTTATTTTGTCATTGCTGATGGAATTATAGCATTAAAAACAATTTTGAGGTTCAAATCTTGGAACATTCTGCTTATATTTTCTTCAGTGATTATGGATTCTGGTCTGATCTTGATGTCTTAATCCACTATGAATTAAATTTTAAGTAAGGTGTGAGATATTGATCCAGCTTTATTTTTTAACGTGGTTATTCAGTTTTCCCAAAAGCATTTGTTGAATAGCCTATATTAACTTCATTTCATATACCCAGCTCTTTTGTCAAAAAATTAGTTGACCATCATTCTGGGGATCAGTCTTTGGGTGCTCTATTATAGCTTATTGATCAGAGATCTATCATTATTCCAGTACAATGCTGTTTTTATTATCATAATTTTATAGCATAGTTTGACATTAGGTAACAAGAATCCTCACAGTTTCTTATTTCGTAGTATGACTTTGGCTATTCAGCATGTTTTATGATTCCATGCAAACTTTATTTTGACTGTTCTAAGTCCTTAAAGAATGTCATTGGCATTTGTGTTATTCCATTGAATGTACATAATAATTTAGGTAGGATGGTCATTTTGACAGTATTGATTCTTCCAATCCATGAACATGGAATATTTTTCCATTTTGTCAAGATTTTTTTCTTTATTATTTATAAGTTACTTATTTTTTCATGGTATACGTATCTCACACCTTTTTTTTTCTGGTTCAAGATACCTAATTTTTAAAATTCAAATTTATTTATTTTTTAATTAGTGAGTCACAGTGAAGGTACAGTTACAGATTCACACATTTTCGTGCTTGTTTTTCCCTCATGCGATGTTTGAGAGCCCATCCCTCCACCAGTGTCCATTCTCCACCACCAATGAACCCAGTATCCCTCCCATCCCCCCCAAGCCCATCCCCCCACCCCACCCGCCTCTGTGGTGGGGCATTCCAATTTGATATCTCTCTTTCCTTTTGGGTGTTGTGGTTTGCAATAGGGGTATTGAGTGGTCATCCTGTTCAGTCCCTAGTCTACTTTCAGCACGCATCTCCCTTCCCGCACGGGATCTCCGATCACATATTACTTGGTGTTCCCTTCTCTATCTGGGATGACTTTCTCGCAGCGAGTGAGGCCAGCTTCCAAGCTATGGCGCCAATCTCCTGGTATTATATACTACTATTCTTGGGTATTAGTCTTCTACTCTGTTATTTTATATTCCACAGATGAGTACAATCTTTCTATGTCTGTCCCTCTCTTTCTGGCTCATTTCACTTAGCATGATACTTTCCATGTTGATCCACTTATATGCAAAGTTCATGACTTCATCCTTTCTAACAGCTGCATAGTATTCCATTGTGTAATGTACCAAAGTTTCTTTAACCAGTCATCTGTTCTCGGGCACTCGGGTTTTTTTCAGATTCTGGCTATTGTAAATAACAATTGTAAAAAACAGTGCTGTGATGAACATATAAGTGCAGATGTCATTTCGACTATACTTTTTTGTTTCTCTAGGATATATTCCCAGAAGACTCGCACCTTTTGTTAACTTGATATTTTTGGACTACTTTTGAGTAGACTCTTTGAAATCTTTCTATTCTAGTTCTGTGTTGACTTTTGTAGCTGACTATTTTGCTGTATTGGTTTTTATGTTTCTAGGAGCCTTTTAGTGGAGTCTTTAGGGTCTTCTCTGTACATTATCATTTCTGTAGCACGGTAGCACTGTCATCCCATTGTTCATCGATTTGCTCAAGCGGGCACCAGTAACGTCTCCATTGTGAGACTCGTTGTTACTGTTTTTGGAATATCAACTATGTCACAGGTAGCTTGCCAGGCTCTGCCATGAGGGTGGGATACTCTTGGTAGCTTGCCAGGCTCTCCAAGAGAAATTGAACCCGGTGCAAGGCAAACGCCCTACCCGCTATGCTATTGCTCCAGTCCTATTATTATTTCATTTTCAAATAATGATAATTTAACATATTTTACAATAAGTGGATACCTTATTGTATACCTTTTATTTCTTTTTCTTGCCTGATTGCTCTTACTAAAACTTCTAATAGTGTATTGAACAGAAGTGGAAACAGTCACTACCCTTGTCTTATTCCTGATCTCAGAGTGAATGCTTTCAGTTTTTCATCATTGAGAAAAATACAGTCTGTGGAGAAAGCTTAAATTAAAACCTAAATATGTCTTAAACGTTTGGAGAAAGAACAACAAATCCCAAAACTCTAGTATAAGAAAGAAAATAACAAAAACTAGAGCATAAATTAATGATATAGAAATAAAAAAAAGTAATACAATGAGCCAATGAACCCAGGAGGTGGTTCTTCAAAAGATAGAATAGAGGCCAAATAGAACCTTTGGGGCTGGAGCGATAGTACAGCGGTTAGGACATTTGCCTTGCATGCGGCCGACCCAGGTTCGATTCCCAGCATCCCATATGGTCCTCTGAGCACCGCCAGGGGTGATTCCTGAGTGCAGAGCCAGGAGTAACCCCTGTGTACTGCCAGGTGTGAACCAAAAAGCAAAAAAAAAAAAAAGAAGAATAGATTAACCTTTGACTAGACTCATGAGGGAAAATTCCTAAATAGAGAGGATTAAAGATGAAAAGAGAAATTATAAGAGATTCCTCAGAAATTCAAGATGTAATGAGAGGGCACTATGTTCTTAAAATTCTCTTAGTTCTCTGGGCTCACTGGTGAGTTCTATCAAGTCTTCAAAGGTTTACTACCTTTGCTCCTCAAAGTCTTCCAAAATATTGAAGAAACAGGGATCCTTCCAGCAGCTTCTATAAAGCCAACATCGCACTAATACCAAAGAAGATAGTGGTACTACTTAAAAAGAGTTTTTCAGACTAATTTCCTTGATGAACATCTACACAGAAATCCTCAACAAAATCTTAGTAAACCAAATCCAATGACATATTAGCAAGATCTTACATCATAGCCAAGTGGGATTCATACCAAGGATGTAAGGATTGTTCAACATATGCAAATAAATTAATGTAATAAACCACATCAATAAAAGGAAAGATAAAAATCATATGATCATATCAATAAATGTAGAGAAGCTTTTTAACAAGATCCAATACCTATTCATGATTTAAAAAGAAACAAAACTATCAACTAATGGGGTAGGAAAGAACCATCCTTAAGATGGTAATGCCATTCTATAATGAGATCAAGAAATTCTGTAAGTTCTCTTTTTTGTTGGGGACTGGGGAGGGATATCCTACACAGAGCCTCTTCCCAGTGATTCTTGTCACCCCACTCCTTTATGATTTAAGGAGAGGGCCTGAGTATATGGAGTTGCTCAGGCTTTGTGGTGCAGGGGATTACCTGGGGCAGCTCAGAGGTACTCAGGGTCTTAAGAGCTGCATCTAACTATCCTTGGGGAACCATATGTAGTGCTGGGTATATATAGCACTGGGGTCAGCTGCATGCAAGGTAAGTGCATAGTCCCTGTATTATTTCTCTGATCCCTAAGTGCACTTTAGGAGATAAAAAATTAATTGTAATTTTTGTAGTCATTCAAAAACTTATTATTTTTTAAAATCAATATAGGCGGTTAGGAGGAAGCTTGACCATTGAAGCTCTGGACTATAGCAGAAATCTTTTAAATTCTCTGAAAACGATCATGGAAAAAGAGAATCTTTGTTTAGATATGTCACCAGGAGAGAACCTTGAGCCCTCTGAAGAAGTGAGTTTCAATAGTTCTCTTTGGTTTGTTTTTTATTCTCTCACTTTTGCTCTCTCTTTCTCTTTCAATTCAGTTTTCAGTTTGTGGCTTTTCTCTTAGTACATAGTAATATTCCTCTATATCTGGGTTTCCCACAGTTTTCATGAACTACATCTGAGAAAAAAATATCTAGACTTCCCCCAAGTAGTAACAAATATTGTATCTCAGTCTTATTTTAACCATGGGATTTTAAAATTTTTTAAAAAATTTAATTTTTTAATTTTTTAAGAGCTCTTTAAGTTATTTTTTTCTTATTTTTTAATCCCCATTTTAAAAGAATTTTTTATTGAATCACAATATGGAACGTTACAAAACTTTCAGACTTAAGTCTCAGTTATACAATGCTCAAACACCCAACACCCATCCCTTCACCAGTGCACATATTCCACCACCAAGAATCACAGTATACGCTCCCCCACCACCACCCCACCTGTGTAGCTGATAAATTCCACTTTACTTTCTCTTTACTTTGATTACATTCAATATTTCAATAAAAAACTCACTGTACTTTGCAGCTGTTAGAAAAGATGAAGTCATGAAATCTGCATATAAGTGGATCAACATGGAAAGTATCATGTTGAGTGAAATGAGTCAGAAAGAAAGAGACAGTCATAGAATGTACTCATATGTGGAATATAAAGTAGCAGAGAGGCACAAACTTGCATTGATGCAATTTCTAGTAGAAATTTCTCTCGACTTAGTTACTAAAATACTAAAATACAGAAATCCAAAACTGCGTGGCCGCAATAAGCGACCTCATGTCTCTTCATTCTCAGCAAAGGAAAACAAATTATCAAATGCTTCCTTTTCAGCAGGTCTGACTTTGGGAGGGAAACTCCAAACAATAACCATGGGATTCTTGCCTGTATAAAACAAATTTTGAAATACTGGTGTTTCAAAACCATTCTCTTTAGACTTTTAAATCACATGCATTATTTAGAAAAGATATAGTCAGAATAACATTCATTCAATCGGTCATTTAAAAAATATTTACCAAGAGGACAAAGAGATACTAAAGGGGTTAAGGCATTTGTTCCCCAGCACCACACGTGGTCCTCTGAGCACTGCTAAGAGTGATCCCTGAGAACAGAGCCAGGAATAAGTCCTGAGTGCCACTGGGTATGTCCCAATACCCAGCCCTAATAAAAGTTTTTTAAAAATGTATCAAAAGCCGAGGAAATGTAGAGGATGGAGACATGAATAAGAAGAAATTTTTAATACCTTCATAGGGTATACACTGTCATTAGGGAGAGCAAAGAGAGATGAACAGGAGCAAAGAAAAAGAAAAAAATAGTAACAAGTAAAAGTGCTTTGGCATTAAATGAAAATGTTGGGCTAGAATAGCTGGTCCAAGAAAAATATTTTTACCTGAGATCTGAATTAATTAAAGAGGGTACCAACAAACAATGGACAAAAGTACTTGAGGGGGAAAGTGTTTGGCATTTTTGAGGGCCTGTAAAAAAATACTTGAGGTTTGTAAAAATACAAACAAAAAACCCTGCTTATTAAAGTGAGCAGAGGAGAGTGAGTGGTAGATGGGACTGGGGAAAGACCAGGTACAGGAATTACTCTTGGCGGTGCTCAAGGACCATATGGGATGGGATAGAACCTGCATGCAAGGCCATCATCCTACCCACTGTAGTATCACGTCAGCCCCTTATTTAAAATTTTAAAATTATGGTTTGCCTCTATGTAGAGAATGTTTTCTATAGAATCAAAGGTATCAGCTGGGTGTGTAAGGCTAGGGCCAGACAGTAAGGCAGGTGGAGAGCATTGTAAAGAGGAAAGAAAGGGAGATTTCAATTAGGTTTCTTCTTTATTGTTCACTGAACTCACTCATGGATTGAACATGAAGGGAAAGGCTGACAACTAGATTTTGTACTTGAACAACTATATTCATGATGGTATCATTCATGGAACTGAGGAAATAACGGGGAGAGGAGGTCTAAAATGTCCAGGAAGTCTAATATGAGTGTTGCCTGCTAATTTTCAAGACTAGTCAGACATCCAGGCAGAGATTCCAAGCAGGCCATTCAGTAGGGGCCTTGAATTCTGGGCAGAGTCCAATACGGGAGAAATCGATTTGAGAGTCAAGTCTTTGGATGGAATTTAAAGCTGTAAAACTATGGGAGGGTCATCGTGGGCAAGCAGATGTCCAGAAACAGCAGAGAGCAGAATAGAGCAATCAGTAGGGATGCTGGAAAAGTCAGGATGACAAAGGAGGCTATGAAGGTTCCTTTGTATATTTACAGGGAAGTATGCTTACAGAGAAGCATGATAGCTAAAATTCCTGGGGGACATTTTGCTAAAAGTGAGGGAGCATAGAAGATGGTGGTAGTTAAGGGAATTGTGGTGGTTAGTAGAGAGTAGATTTCCTAGAATGGGAGATATTGGGTGTGTTTAGGAAGGTTTTGTAGTGTGTTTAGGAAGGTTTTGTAGTGTTGGGAAAGAGTAGGAGGAGGAGGAATGATGCAGATGTACAGTATGAAGGACCAAAAGATTTTGATTCTAAACACAAATGGTGGGACTGCGCTTAACAGTACATGTATGTACAGTAAGAGGAAGGCAGAACATGAGCCTGTGAAGGTAGGACCTGTCCTGCCCATCACTTCTGCTTTTACAGTGAAAAGTGTGACTGACACAAAGTTAGACCAGCAGGAATTAAATCAACAAAAACATTACAGCTTGGGGTAGGCTGCTGTGTGGCATTATAAAAAGAAATGTAGTAAGTGCAAAGGGATTCAAAGTTACCGTACGAAGCGGGGGCAGAGTGGGACAGAGAACTTGATGGATGTGAACTTTAAGGGATGCCTGTCTTCTAAGGAATCTCCGGCCCTGTCAAGCACAGAATCATTGCAAGAGGAGGAGCCACGCCAGTTTGAAAGCATGGAGGAAATTCCCTGGTTAGAAAAAAAAAGTCAGAAGGTATGTGTAAAACGTGGGAGATGCTTGAAATAATTCGTTATGTGCCAGATTAGTTTCCTGTGAAGACTCATTAGAAAGTTGGAAAGCAGGATGAGATACTACTTCACAGAACAAGCATTCCGTCGGTCCCCTCTTACTTCCTCGCTGGCTTATTTAAGTGATACCTTGTTCCATTTCAGGCCATCCAGAAGGAGGTGAGACTCTTTTCTAGTAAAAGAAAAGAGATTAAAAAAGGAATCAAAGCTTTGACTAAAACCGTAAGTGTCCATGATTTCCTAATTTGACCCTCAAGCCAAACAGACTTCTCTCCTGGTCCCTCGGCTTTGCTGGTGGTGGTGTGCAGAGCACAGGGCCCCACTCCAGGTCTCGGAGTTCCCTGGCCACGCCCTTGCTGCTCTGGGCTCCAGGCACTGTGCCCAGGGTGCTGGTGTCAGGAATGAGCAACTGGCCTCCTCCTGCACACAAGGCAGGTGACTCAACGACTGAGCTGCAGAGCCAGGCCTCCCAATAACTCTTGTTTCGTGCATCCAGGAGGAACTGACTAGAACCATTTTTTACTTCCGCCCGTAGGCTCGGTTTTCTGGGTCTCCACTACCGTGTTGTATTCGAACAGTGTCTTTTGTCTTTCCCCAAATTCTGTCTCTTCTTGCATACATTGTCACTCAATGAATTCAGTAGTCCGGGGTCACAGAGTTAGGGGTCACATCTCTCACGCAGCATCTCCGCCTGCTTAGCCTTCTTCATTAGGACCTGAGTGATGGCCCAGAGAACTGCTGACAGTTTTCCCTTGGGTCCGCTCCCCTGTCTGGACCTGGTCTTCATACCGCTGTGACTCAGTAGACCAGCGGCAGCGCTTGCTTGGACGCTGCCGGGACACAAGGGAGGGTTTCTACCCTCTGATCCCTCCTCTACCGAACACCCATCGATCCTTGTCCCACCCTCCCAGTCCAGCCCGTGTGGTCTGCCGTGGCCATGGTTCCGGTTTTCCTTCTCCATGCTGGATTTTTCTTGAAATTAGTAACGGCTCTCGTTCTGCTATGAAGCCTGTCTATGATAGAAGTATTGTGGAGTATTGCGGAGGGGCTTCGCAGTATTGTGGAGGGGCTGAGACTGTCAGTCTTTCGGTGCAGAGTGCAATGTAATAAATCCAATGGCCAGTATTATTTTATCCATATTCTTTGTTCCCCCGCCCTGATTGAAATCAATCTTAAATATCGTATTATTTTACCTTTAAATCTGTATCACTGAAGGATAAAAATTCAAACATATATTTCCTCATGTACTCACAATATCTTCAGCACACATAAATATCAATTTCTTTTCTTTATTTAATGAAGTGACTAATATATTTTGCTGGTCTCTAGAGAAATGTGTTTTTCAAAATTAAAAATAACTACTATAATCCTGTCACCTAATTATTCCCTAGACAATTTTTTAAAAATTTAATTAAAAAAATCAAAAAAACTTTTCCCCACTTTATTTAGACACCATGATTTACAAGTTGTTCATATACAGCTGATTTAGGCATTCAATGTTCCAACACCAGTCCCACCACCACTGTCACTGTCCCTCCACCATTGTCTCCATTTTCCCAACTACCCTCCAAGTCTGCCCCCATAGCAGACCCACAATAATTTATTTTGTATTGTTTGTTACCACTGAATGGCTTATCAATAAACAAAAAATACTTCAGTAAAATAAAATTAATGAAAATTGTTGTATCTCACCATGCGGACATTAAGTCCTTATCTGACGGTTTACTAAGCTGTTGTTGCTAGTTAAGCTGTCTGTGTTAATGTTTTTGTTAGTGCAGAGTAATTGGCTTCTACATTATATTTCCCTCCAATCTGTGTGCTCCTACTAGGATATTAGTTCACAACTGCACTCCAGAAAATCCAGAATATTAAACTGGGTCTCAGCCAGGACCAGGTATCTGATAAATTTTCACAACTAGTTGATATTTTGAGATTTAATTATGAATCTTATGTTCTATTTTTTAAAAGTACATTTTATTGACAACTGTTTGAAGATACTTGGAAAATTATCTCTTTCTTGTTTTATTTTGTACTTTTCTCTCCCTTCTTCCCTCTTAAAAATCAGATTCAGGAAATGATGGAAGAGAATGATACACTGGAAAATATATCAAAATTAGAGCAACAGGAATTTGCCTTGGATCTTGAGGAACTAGAGAATCTTCACCATCAAAGTGAGGAAGAAGTGACAAAGGTATGGGCAGCCAATGTAAACTTAGTCATAAAGGTCTTATGAAGGAAGTCGGAGGAAATCAGGAAGGGGAATTTCCAGATAATTCACATCTTCAGATACTTGGCCAATGCAATGGGAATAGAACCAACTTGGTGTGCAAACATCTTTGAAGATGTCTTTAGCTTCAATGTTGTGGAAGGTTTTGCCTATATTTTCTTCCATGTACCTTATGGATTCAGGTCTGATGTGGAGATATTTAATCCATTTTGAGCTGACTTTTGTGCATGGCACTGTAAAGCGGTCTGAATTCATTTTTTTACATGTAGCTGCCCAGTTTTCCCAGCTCCACTTGTTGAGGCTTTCTTTATGCCACTTAATGCTTCTTACTCCTTTATAGAAGATTAAATGATCATGTATTTGAGAGACTTTCATGATAGTCAACTTTATTTCATTGGCCTGCAAGTCTGTCTTTATTCCAATACCATGCTGTTTTAATTATTACCACTTTGTAGTACAGTTTGAAGTTGGGGAAGCTGATGCCTCCCATCTTCTTTTTCCCAATGATTGCTTTGGCTATTTGTGGTGGTTTATTAAGCAAGAGAATTAAATAGAGCACTTAGGTGCTTTGTAAATAATTAAACATTTATACCAAAAGGAGTTGGACTGGGGCTGCAGCACCAAAGGTGTTTGCTTTGTACATGACTGACCCCAGTTTGATCCCCATCACTACATATGAATCCCTGAGCACTGTCAGGAGTGATCCCTGACCACAGAGCCAGAGGTAAGTCTCAAGCACCATCACATGTGGCCAAACATCCCCTACCCACAAACAAAAACAAAAGGTTTATTATGTTGTTGATATATCTATGAGAAAATTTCCCACCCTATGAATTCCCTAAGACCCTACCCTATGAATATTTTTATTTATGATGGGATAAAGATATGAAAATAGGGCAGATTTGTCAAACTGGTGAATAATGTAAGGCTGAGAATAAGAGGAAATAAATGGGTGACAGAGTCAGCTTGACAACTATTCATTTATTACTCGTTTGTTCAGCATTATTTCTAAACCTCTTTTATGTGCCAGGCACTGTTGTAAGGTTCTGAAAATAGCTCCCACCCTCACGAACCTATCCAGGTTCGTGAACCTAACCAACCTAACCAACAAAAATAAACAAATGGGATTACATCAAACTAAATGTTTCTGTACTGTAAAAGAATGACAGCTAAAAAAGGCACTAAGTGAACGAGAGAAAAAATTTGCACACACCATATAAGCGACAAAGGGGTTAATGTACAATGGGCTAAGACACTCATAAAACTCAGTAGCAGGAAAAAAAGTAACCCCTTCAAATATTGTTAGGGGAGAAACTGGAGAGATAGTACAGGGGTTAAAGCTTTGCTTTGCATGCAGCCCACAGGTGTTCAATCCTTGGCACCATATATGGTTTGTCAAGCCCCACTGGGAGTCATCTCTGAACACAGAGTCAGGAGTATGCCCTGAGCACAGCTGAATGTGGCTACAAAACAAAATTTTAAAATAATATAAACGGGGGAGCACTAAATAGATACTTCCTCAAAGACGTCACATTGATGACTCTCAAGCATATGTAAAATGTTCAAAATCAGTTATCATTGGGAAAATCAAAATCAAATCAATAAGATGTCTGCTCACACCAAATGAGAATGGCCTATTATTTTTTGAAGTCCAGAAGTATTTAGTACTGATGAAAACATGGTGAAAAGAAATCTTACATAATTGGTAAGAATGTTATCTGGTTCATTCAGCCTCTGCAGTAAACAGTATAGAGATTCCTCAAAATAATTTTTTAATAAAACTTCCATATCACCCAGTGATTCCACTACTTGCCATATATCTCAAGAACACAGATGCATCAACTTGAAATGTTGTATGCATACGTGTGTTCATTTCAGTGCTCAGTACAATAGTCAGGATACGAAGGGAATGCAAATGTCCAATAACAGATGAGTAGAGGAAGAAATGTTGGTATAAATACACATGCCACTGCAAGAAAAGAAAAAAATCTTGCAGTTTGCTGCAATTTGGGTAGAATTGGAGGACAACATATTAAATAGAGGAAGAAGGACTGATGACTAATGCTGGTGATCTTACTCATCTATGATTTGTAGAGAAACAAAGAAAATGAAAAATACAATGTCCAGTGAAACAAATTTTGAGCTTGCCAACAGAATTGAGGAGCTGGAGAGAAACTGGGAGTGTGGAGGGCTGGGATGGAAAGCAGCTTTAAAAAAGCTCCAAAGCAGAGAACATGAATTAGCACTTTAAATATGCATCGACGGGAATTAAGCCAACATTTAAATATCCAGTAACTTAATCGATACAAACTTGAAATTCCACTAACAAGACAGGATGGCTTAGTCTAGTGGGCTCTGTGACAAGTTAGTGACCTGTCTACCATAGCTGGGCAACTGTCCTCAGAGCAACTGGCCCTGCACAGGCATCTCCAGCCATTAGAGGTGACCGTAGGCATATAGGGGCTCAGTTAGAGGGGTCCCAAGTCTTCATATCAGACAGAAGAGAATGCTCTTGAAACCAGGGCTGTGCAGCTGTTCAGAACGGCCCAACTCTATGTGGGGCACAGGGAGAGGAGGAAGGCGAAACCCCACCCCTAGGTGTGCCATCACCCTAGTTAGTGAATTGACTGTTGAATTTTTCTTTTTTAAGTGCCTGCATTTTCATTTTTTTCATTTTTATTCTCTTTTTTGTTTCACCTGTTTTCTTCAAGATACGAAACAATGTAGAAATGAGTAACCTCACCAAGAGATATTTGTCTGAACTTATCAAAGAGGAGTGCTGGAATTCCATGGCTGTGAAAGGCCGCTCTCTCAAGGTAGCAGCTCCGGGACAGCGCCGTGGCCCCCAAATAGTCTCTTCAAGTCTCAGTGCAGAACATAAGACTCCATGTTTTAAAAAGACATTTCATACAGCTGTTAGTACAGGATAGCTTAGGGGCGGGACGCAGGGGCTCAGGCCCCAAGTTTGATTCCCAGTACCACAAGACCCCCTGGACTCCACTGGATGTATCCACGGGGACTCTCCCCACCCCAATCGTGCTGGGTCCATGCACTGAGTCATCCAAACAGACTGTTCCCCAGCACCCTGAGCACTGCTTGGGAGCTCCCCATCAAAAAAATCTCCACATAGAACAGCATTCACAGTCTACCTTGCTCCTCCCCACTCTGAAAGGCATTTTCTTTCTTTTATAATTGAATCACAAGTGAGATACACAGTTACAGAGTTGTTCATAATTGAGTGTCAGTCATATAATACTCCAACACCCATCCATTCACCAGTATACACTTCCCACCACCAATGTCCCCAGTTTCCTTACCCCACCCCCTGTCCTGCTCACCACCACACCCCCGCCTCTATGGTAGACATTTTTCCTCCCTCTCTCTCTCTCTGCTCTCTCTCCATCCCTCCCTCTTTCTCCTTCTCTCCTTCCCCCTCCCTCCCTCCTCCCCTCCCTTCTTTCTCCACCCCTCTCCCTTGTTCATGAACAAGAACATCTCCAGACATTGCCAATGTGCCTGGGTGGGTAGGGGTGTGGGGTAGAGGGCAGAATCACTCCAGAGACAACTAAGGGAACAATCCTTCACAAAAGCACAGTATTCCATATAATTTAAACTAATATTAATGGTATGCATTATTCTAAAGAAAACTTCATCATAGATCTCACTCAGGGAACCTGTGAATTTTTAGCAGGATAATTACTTCTTGCTCCTCCCCAGATACACAAGATTATGCTGAAAATGATTTTATTTCATCTTTTTTTTCTAGTGCTTTCATATCCCCTGTGTGGTTGAGAATTTTCCAATGAAAGCACGCACGCAGGAAGAACTGACAGAATTAAACAGAGTTATAAATCAAAAGAAGGTTGAAAACGAATGTCTTAAGGTATAATTTAAAATGTATTGGGTTGAAATGAGAACAGGTGGTAGAGTCCTTGCCTTGCATGCAGTCAAATCCCTAGCACCACTTATGGTCCCTCAAGCAATGCCAGAGGTCATTCCTGAGCACAGAGCCAGCTGTGTCCCAAAACATAACCAAAATATTTTAAAATGCACTTAAATGTGTGTGTTTATGTAAATGATATGTATTATTTCAGGGCCTCCATAGATATTTGAGTTGGGAATACAATTTAAATAAGTTTAGATATTGTTTGTTGTATTTTTTATTCCTAGTTAATTTGTAGAACAGACTCTAATTGATAAAGAAGCCTATTTCCTACACACTAAATCAAAAAATCTATCCTCTGCACAATGCTAGCAGCTGTCTGATATGAGGATATACTTTGAAAAAAATGAGATTTGGGGGTTGTTCCTTGTCCTTTTTTTCCCCATTTATAATGTTCTTTTTCACGGGTAGGGCGTTTGACTTGCACATGGCCGACCCAGGTTCAATTCCTCCGTCCCTCTCAGAGAGCCCGACAAGCTACTGAGAGTATCCTGCCCACACAGGAGAGCCTGGCAGGCTACCCGTGGTGTGTTCAATATACCAAAAACAGTAACAAGTCTCACAATGGAGATGTTACTGGTGCCCGCTTGAGGAAATCCATTAACAACAGGATGACAGTGTAGTGCTATAGTGCTTTAATGTTCTTTTTATCTATAACTAAAGGGCTAATATTTTAGGATAATTTACCAAGGATGAAGTAGTATGTTTAGTAAAATTGAGGAAGATGGAGAGGGAAAGTGAGAGGGGGAGAGGGAGAGGGAGAGGGAAAAGGAAAGGAGAGGGGGAGAGGGAGGGGAAGGAGATGGGGGAGAGGGAGAGTTGTTCCAGAGAGAACATGGGCTTGAAAAAAGCCCCACAGTTTTTTTTTTTAGCAAAACACTAACACTGGCTCTTTGATGCCAATTTGTTTTGTCCAGAACTTTATGCCCATGTTTTTCTGAAACATAAAATGAAAGTGTACTTCATTCTTCTTAAGCTGCATTTCCCCAATCCTATGCAAATAAACTCCTTTCAGAATTATAAAGAGAAGATATGTTTTTTAGTGCTTAAGTACCGAGAAAGACTCAAGATATTTTAATGCAACTGTCAGACTGACAAAAAAAATATAAATGTTATATATCTGTATAAAGAAGAACTTTGATTCTTTTGATGTAGTCAGAGTTTATCAGCTTCTAATGTTTTCATCTCTTCTGTAGCCATTTCAGGATATACCACTTTTAATTCACTCATTGACAAGACAAGTTAATGTCTAAAATGATTGTTGAAAAAAGTTGTCACAAAACTATCTCTTTCAATAACTCAGATGATTGCAAAACTTCCATGTCATCTTTTTCTATAATTTAGGTCCGGGAGGAAACTATAGAAATCCAGAGTACAGTTTCCATGGTAAAAAAGTTTCAAGATGAGGAGGATGAAGAAGAGGAAGAAGAAAAAATTAAAATAAGAGATTTTAACTTGCCCAATTATCTACTTGGCAGTCTGTGTACTGATTTTGGGATAGACACCTCTTTGTTGTCAAGCCAATTGGAACTTCATGCCAAAGAGGAAAAAATCAATCAAATAATCTTACTGAAAGTAGGTGGATTTTTTAAATTTATGCTAAAAATGTCTCTAAACCCCCTCCCCGTAAAATGTCTTTCAAAGGCTCAAATTGAAATCTAATGCCAATTAATATATTTCTTGTGTTTCAAATATAGAGAGAAATAATGTTCATCTTCTTGAAACAGCTTATATACAAGAGTTTCTTTCATTTATTTTAACTGAATTTTAAGATACTAATATTCTAAAACCCTAAATTAACTGACACCTTACGCTTCCACTGTTTAGATCTTAAGTAAGCTCAAAGATTAAAGAAATCCTTGAACACCATCTTCTCAGCATCTCAGACAAGATGTTATCTCCTCTTGGGGAGGAAATACAGCTTTCTGCCTGTATTCTGCACCCCAGGGATAAACGTGGCATCCATCAGGAACTGTCTAATCCTTACTTTCTACCAAACCAGTCAGTCTCAGAAAACTTCTGTATTTGTCCTCTGAAGCTTTCAGAAGATGAAATGATTGAGGTTACACCATTACAAATGGCTGGAAATTCAATTTTGGTCACTTTGGGGGGGTGCTGGGGAGCACGCCCCATGGCACTCAGGGTTTACTTCTAGCTCTGCACTTAGGGATCACTCCTGGTGGGCTCAAGGGGATCAATGGGGTTCCAGGAATTGAACCAGGTCAGCCACATGCAGAGCAAATGCTCTTCCTGCCATACTATTGCTCTGGCCCCCAAAATGGACCATTCTTGTTCCTGCAAACCCTTCAGCCATGTCTGCGGGTGTAGGTCTAGCCTTCTGCCATGTTTCTCTGCTCTCTTCCTAGTATTTCCACTTCACCTCATTCAACCCCTGAAATTCCTTTGCATTTACACTCAGCACAGTTCATCCTTTGTTGCTCAGATTCTGCTGACCCAGCCCTCAGGGTCTCTGCTTCCTGTTGCTTTCTCAATGCAGTTTCCCAAAGAGAGTATATCAGTCCCCTCCCCCAAATTCTAGTGTTAGCTGTCGTAATCATTTTCTACCCAGTTTTGAGTCCTCTGTTCAGTTGGACAAATAGATTGAACTCTGGTGGGAAAATCAAAAGTACTTCAACTTGTTATTCTACTCACTACTAGAGGTGGGAGTGGCCCTCATGAAGCCATTGCCATAGTTCCTCATCAATTTGGGCAGCTTGAACCCTCTTCCTTCCTGAAAATGACCTGTCTATCCAGTGGAGTGTGGTTCATTGTATTTTTCTGGAGACTCCAAATAATCTCCATTGGCCATCCTTTCTTTATCATGTTCCTCACCCCTTAAGGCTCAAAAGAAAAAAATATTTCCAAAATTAAATCCCATTTATTTATTTTCAAATAATTTATGAGGTGCTCTAAATGAACATACATGAAAGAAGAAATAATAGCTAAGAAACATCCACGTAGCCCATCACCAGCTTCTCAGAGCACTTATCAGTATACCTGCACTTAGAGTTTCAATTTACATTTGGTGAGATCATTGTTATGCTTCGACCTTAAGCCTAGCCATGTTTTACTGGTCATTTGTAAAAGTGTTTTTTGTGGCTTTTTTTTGTAGGGCATGGGGTCATGTTGCCAGTACAACTACATGGTGTTGAGTCAGGAGAGGAATAGACATAGAATGATTGCACTCATTTGTGGGATATTAAAAAACATAATATGAAAGAACAGTAGAAACAAGGGCCAGGAGGATTGTTCCACAGTTAGCAGCCTGCCTCAAGTGCTGGGGGAGAAGGCAGTTGGGATAGAGAAAGGACTACTATGTCAAAGAGTTGGAAATAATCACTCTGGATAAGAACTGTGTGCTGCTGTATGAGTGAAATGCAGACACAAAAGTTCATAAGTTTGTAACTGTACATCACAGTGATTCTCTAACAAAAAATTTAAAAAAACCTGTGTGCTGAACATCACTCTATCACTGTATCACTGCCATCCCATTGCTCATCGATTTGCTCAAGCAGATGCCAGTAACCTCTCCTTTTGTCCCTGTTGCGTTCAGGGTCAGGGGAATGAGGCCCATTATTGTTTTTGGCCTATCAAATACGCCATACGTAGCTTGCCAGGCTCGACTGTGTGACATTCTGCATCACTCTGTTTAGCTCTCTTCTGGAAGCTTGTTTTAAAGTCTCTGGATCTTGGCCATTGATGAGATTACATGGCGCGGGGTTGGGGGTGGGAAGTTTGTGGGTGTGACTTCCAAGCTGCTGGAAAGCTGGGGATCTGGGTGGAGGAGGCCCATTCCTGGTTTGAGTGGGCTTGGAGATCTCAGCCGTGGGTCCCACATACCTGGGTTCCTCTGCCGGTTCCTTCATTGAGGCTCGTCCGAGCGTGTGGAGAGTGGCCTTGAGCATGGCTGTGGTTGGGTTCTGGAGGTTTTCAGCTGCCAGGGTTCTGCTTGGGGCAGAGAGGGAAACTCAACCCGCCCCCCTCTGACGGGACCCAGGTGAAGACTGCCTGGCTCGGGGGCAGGAGATTCTGCCGTGCTGAACATAAGTAAAGGAAAAATATGATAACCTCTCAGTATCTGTATTGTAAACCATAATGCCCAAAAGAGAGATAGAGAGAAAGAGAGAGAGAGAGGAGAGAGAGAGAAGTGCCTGCCATAGAGACATAATGCCCAAAAGAAACCATAATGCCCGAGAGAGAGACAGAGACAAAGAGAGAGACAGAGACAGAGAGAAAGGCAAGAGAAAGAAGTGCCTTCCATAGAGACAGGATGGTGGGAGGGTGATGAGAGAGAAACTAGGAACATTGGTAGTGAGAACTGTACACTGGTGGAGGGAAGGGTGTTGGGTCCAACAACGGACAGCTTTGTAACTCTGTATCTTACTGTGATTCAATTAAAAAAAATTATATGGTGTGTTTTCAGTAACATCTTCTTGTTTCAGGATATTATTTACCAGGTAAAAACTGCTTTCAACAATGATTTTGATGCTGCATATAAACAAAAGGAGTTTGAAATTGCACGGGTGAAGGAAAAAAATATAAGGATTCAAGAAATCATTATCGATCTGGAACTGGACGAATCAGTCTGGACTCCCAAGTTTGATGACACTGAGAAGCCAGAGAGAACACTTGTTGTGGAATTTAGTGAGGTACTGGTTACCTGGATCACCCCTTCCCTTCTTAGAACATTTTCCTGAGCTCTTAGTCATTCATTTTCTTGTTGAGTCTACTCGAAGCAAAACATTAGATAGCATTCTCCATTTCAAGTTCTAGGAACAGTTCTGTAGTCTCAGCAGTAATGAGGATTTCTTTCATCAACGCCATGAGATCCAGGGAAGATGTAGACCCTAAGCCTAGAAAGAAGCAGGAACCAAAGACCAGAGCCTTTCCAGGAGTCCCGGAGTCTCTCTGTCTCTTAGCTGCCTGTTCTCTGCATTTCTGTTTTCTCTGGAAACTTCTCCTTTGCATCTCCTACACTCAAACCAGCAGCTGATCTGAATTAGAACTGTTAGTTCCGATTCCAGATTTGCCTGGAGAGTTTCTCCTTAGTCCAGTTTGGGCCCTGGGCCTGCACTCCTGGAGGTTAGATCTCCCTGTGAGAGTCAAGCTGATAAAGATCACTACTGTCTCTGTGATTAAGATTTTTATCTCAGTATGGATGCTAGAGTAAAGACGCTTTCTTCAAAGGTGTTTGACTCAGAGGCAGCTGGTTACAAATCACTGTTTAGAGAAAATAAGATAACCATGTTTCATTTCTGAAAAGTGAAATAATGCTGGAGAATACTCATGGAGGGCCATTCACCTAGTGGGGTGTGACTCAGTGGCAGGAACTTGCCTTAGAATGCTGCCGCCAGCTGCCCTCCCTCCACTGAGGGAGGACATGCTCGCCTGAAACCATCTTGATTACTTGGGGGCGAAAGAAAATGGCCTTTCTTAGAAGTAACAGCAAAGGAGTATTAGGCCCCTGTTATAAATCAGGCGCAGAGAGCCCACCTTAAATCATCTTAATATATTCTCCTGGAGTGGGGAAGGAAGCAAGTGTGGGTTTTGTAAGAGTGGCCACAGAAAATGATATTTTCTCTTTGCAGATCACAGCGCACAAGTTCATACCCCCATGGCAGCGAGTCAGAGCAGATATGTCTACAGTCCAGGAAGTTGGGAACCTGCTTCAGAATCCGGTGCGTGGCTTTGCCTCGGCTCTCCCTAAGCCTGGCTTTAGCCATCTCTGTTCCTCCTCTGGAGGGAGCATCCTATATGTGTAGTCCACAAAGGAAAGGAATCAAGGCCTTTGCTGCGGTCAGTGGACCTCAGAGCCCCACAGCCTCCTCCTTCCCCAAGGCTGCTTGGCCTCCCCATCCGAAAGGCAGCGGTTGTCCATTGTCACAGGGGTGGGAAGAGTCCCTGGGGCCACTGGAGAGTATCCACAGTCTCTGTGACATGGCTCTTGTCCAGGCCTTGGAGACCAGACGACGAGCACTCATGGACATGATGGGAGGCGTCCTGGAGATGAAGAAGGAGGACATTCTGAAAATGGTGAGAGTCCTGGGTCCCTCGGGGAAGAAGGAGGACTGCAATGGAAAGAGTTGCTTCCAGGTGTCTGTTTGATCCCGAGTGTTAGAAATTCTACAGCAGCAAAGTCTCCCAGTCCCTTAGAAGTCTAGCACCACACCAAGCAGCAAAGGTATCTGAAAGCTAGGCTTGCCTTCCCACCTGCCTGAGCACAAAGGCCCCGAACAAGCCACCACCTGGTTGCTTTGTTCTGTCCAGAAGGCAGAGGCAATGCGGCAACTGTGATTCTCCAGCTACAGCAGGTAATGTGGCCTCCTTGAGCTCTAGTGTAGGTGTTCCTGGAACTGAGTATAACCCTGTGGCACTGTCGTCCCGTGGTTTATCAATTTGCTTGAGCGGGAGCCAGTAACATCTCCATTGTGAGACTTGTAACTGTTTTATTTATTTATTTATTTATTTTTATTTTATTTTATTTTTTAAAATTTGTTTTTACTGGTTTTGGCATACCAAATATGCCACAGGCAGCTTGCCAGGCTCTGCTGTGTGGGCGAGATACTCATGATAGCTTGCCGGGCTCTCCGAGAAGGATGGAGGAATCGAATCCGGGTTGGCCACATGCAAGGCAAACTACCCTCTGTGCTATTGCTCCAGTCCTACCTGAAAGATATTTTAACACTTAAGAGTCTGGGTAAATCCCCAACTGCCCACCTTCATGCAAATCACAAGAAATTAGAACGTGTGTGTGTGTGTGTGTGTGTGTGTGTGTGTGTGTGTGTGTGGTGCCAGGGACAGAGTCCAGGACCTCACACTCTACCTCTGAGTTACATCCCTGACCCAAACTACTGCCTTTTAAAAGGATTTTTTAAAACCATAATGATAGCTCTGAATTTTCACTAAAAATTTTTAATGAAAACTTTGCTGCTGCATTTGTGTCAACTAGAGTATCTATGAACTTTCCTTTATATCTTTCAGGTGATTCCTCAACCTGATTTCATGTTGAAACCTGAGGTCTTGTGGTCTGAAGAGGAAAGGAAACAATTCAAAGATTATGAGAAAAAAGTCAAGGAGTTAAATGAAGAAAGAGACAAATACAAAAAGGTTAGAAGAGCAAAAACTGAATATAAACTACCTTATCCAGATTTTTTTTACCTTATCCAGGTTTAAAAAATATATCTTTTTAAATTATTTTTTCAGCATCCTTAGTCACCTAAGAATAGAGTTTCAGCTTCAGTTCTCACGAAAATTCGAGCAAGTGGATGAGACAATTTAAAGCATTGAGTAGTTTTTTCCCTAGTTTTTGGATTCTGGGTCACACCTGGGCAATGGTTAGGGATAACTCCAGGCAGAGCATATGGGTTACCAGAATTGAGTCCCAGTCAGCTATGTGCAAGACAAGCTCTCTATTTGCTATATTATATCTCCAGTGCCCAAGGTGTGAAAACAGTTAAAAACAAAGAACATATAGCAATTTTTAAAGTTCTTCCTGACTTCAGTATTTCCACAATGTAGTCATTCATTTTGTCCTTCATTTATTCTTCAAATGTTTCATCCACACCCATTAGGGCATGTTCAAGATACTACTGTATATTGTCTTCATTAATTTGAGTTCAGCAATATTTTGCTTGATTTGTTCTCAGTCTCAGGAAAGGATTGTAGAGAAAAATGAGACAATGCAGCATTAGAATAATGTCCAGTTCAAATCCAAGGATTTTGCAATGCAGGTCCACTTTTTTTTTTATCTCATTCCATCTAAAGAAATATCCCCACATTAAAATTGTTTGAAATTTTAATAGAGATGTAAAAGATGATGGAATACCATCAGATAAATGTTATTTATTCCTCTGCAATGAAAGTAAAATCATACCATCATTTTAGGCAGGCAGGCAGGCAGAAGTTGTCAGTTTTATAGGCCATATCTCATGAACAACCTCTTGAACCTATTGTTGACCTGTCCCTGTTTTTATTCGCTGTAGCCCTCTCTCAGGCCCTTACAGTTTATTGAGCACAGTGCCAAAATAAGCAGCAGTCTCGAATGCAGAAAAGTTGCAAAGGAGGAGGGCAAGCTAGAAGCCTGCGGTGTTGGGACTTGACTCTATGATCCTGCTCCATAAAATAGTCAACCTAAACCCCGCACTTCCTTGCTCCTAGATCCCTGTCACCTGGTGAAACCCCACCTTTGATTAGACCCAGTACGCAAACTTAACTGCACCTGTGCCACACTGGTGGGTAAAAGGTGAAAAGCCTGACAACGTTCATAATCTCTATTGCCCTGAGAGAAACTCAGAGCTGCATTCCATTCTCCCTTAGCTGGGTGTCTGTTGCCCAGAGCATCGTGTTGAAAACCTAGGTTTGCATTCTGCCACTGAAGAAAGGGAAGAAGGCAAGAGTCTCCTAATAAGTTTCTAACAAGCCCTCACCCGAGAGGTCAGTGGAGAGCAAACAGCAAGTTCATGCACACTTTCTTCTCATCCCCAAACCTAACCACACATCCCTACCCCAACTAAACCCACATTTGCCTTTTTTCCAAGGTGCTCGAGAGGAGAGGAACTCAAAGGGATTTTCCTGGCCTTTTGCCTGACACCAACCACCCTCTTACACAGAATCCAGAGTTCCCCTTTCTCTGCACAAACACCCCTCCCCCGCCCCCCGTGATTCCAGGCTGACAGAGCTCTGCATGAGGGTAGAGTTTTCAAATTTTTGAGAACCAGTCAGTCTCCTTGACCCAAAGCTCAAGAGTTCAGCAAAGACTCTCCTGCCACACTCCTGAGAATCAGGCCAAGACTGCACCGCCTGAGAGCACATCACTGCCAGGTCCTGCTGCTTCCTTGGACGAGGAGTCGGAGAATGCCCTCCAGAAGCCAGAAGAACCCTGTCCTTTAGGAGGGTCTTGCTTCTAAGGCTCTGCACAAGACCTAGGATAAGAACCCAGGAAGGCTTCCTTGGGAAAGTAGCATCTGGCTTATGTTGGAAGAATGAGAAAGAATGGGTGGGTTGAAGATTGGAGAACAGACAAATGAAAAAGCAAGTAAGAAGGTCCCACACGGAGAAGTAGGCCATCTGAAGAACAAATTAAATGGTGTCTTTGAGGAGTAGGGAGAGATGCAAAGGCAGGAGTATATGCTTTACGTGCATGGAGACCACTGAATGGCATCCACCAGCACTGCCACATGTAACTCTGAAGTTCCCTGAGAAAAGCCAGGTGTGACCTTTGAAGCAGCGAGCTCCGTGGAGTGCCCCTGGTGGTCTCCAGGCACAGCCTGAGCAGTGCTTCCTCTTCAGCTCTAGCATTGAGCCCGCCAACCCCGTTGATCATGTATTGTTGTGAGCGGCACTTGACCCTAGGGCACTGCTTAAGAGAGCACACCTTCCTCAAAAGTCTGTATTTTTTTTTATGTTTTATTTTTTGCTTTTTTTGGGTCACACCCAGCGATGCTCAGGGGTTACTCCTGGCTTTGCACTCAGGAATTACTCCTGGCATGCTTGGGGGACCATATGGGATGCCGGGGATTGAACCCGGGTCGGCCTCGTGCAAGGCAAATGCCCTACCCGCTGTGCTATCATTCCGGCCCCAAAAGTCTGTATTTTTAGACAGATTAAAAAAAAAAGTCTTGAAGGCCTCAGAGCCTCAGAAGCCTGGAATCTCTGAAAGAAGGGTTGGGGAGAGGGGGACACTTGGACAGTGTGGCCTAGCAGGCTGAGCTTTGGCTGTTTGCCACATAATGGTGCTTCCATTATCCAGGAGCATAATCTTGATAAATAGCAGTCAGGGACCACAGTATGTGGAACTTTTCCATGAGATAGTGAGACATGAGAGAGAGAGTTGCATGCCAGCAAGGATGGTTTATATCAGAGCTCTAGAATTACTAAGTACTGGCAGGGATGTGGTGACGAACTCTCATTCACTGCTGGTGTAGGATAGTCCCTTTGGAAAAAAGTTTAGAGACATCTCAAAAAATTAAGAGTAGAATGTCCATCTGACCCTGTGACCCCATTCTGGTCACCTGCACCCCCAAAACAGAAGCATTCATTCAGGAGTACACATGCACCCCTGTGATAAAACCATTGTTTCTTATAGCCAAGACCTCCAAACCACCCAAGTGCCCAGTATTTGAGTAAATATAGAAAATGTGATACATATACTCCATGGAATACTACTCACAGGTTAGGGAAATGATGAAATCTTGTCATTTGCTGCAATTTTTATGGAATTGGAGAGTGTCCTACAAAGTAAACTGAGTCCAACAGAAAATGACAACTGTTAGGTGATGTCAGGCATATGCAGAAGAAAAGTTGAGAAAGGGACTAGACAGTCCCCAGTGGATAAAAATCCTGCACTAAAGTCAACAGAACTGAATCAAGGAGACTAATGCAGGAGAGAGAGCCCTTGGGGCAAAGGTGGAAGGATCGGGACACTTTTGCTGGGTATGTTATTGTACGGCCGCGAATATCCAACGCTGGCTTCAGTGCTGCTGTTACCAGAGAGCTTCACAAAGAGTTCCACGAATGGGACCAAGAACAGGCAGCACTGGAGAAGTATGAGGGACACCCTCTTATAAATGTGGACTTGACCTAGCTATTGCCCAAAAAGGATAGAGTCCCAGGTGTTTTTTTTTTTTAAACATATGCAGCATTGCTTTTGGAGTGGAAACATTTTTCATTTAATATATTCAATGGTTAGTATCACTGTATCACTGTCATCCCATTGTTCATTGATTTGCTCGAGCGGGTACCAGTAACGTCTCCATTGTGAGCCTTGTTGCTACTGTTTTTGGCATATCCAATATGCCACGGGTAGCTTGCCAGGCTCTGCCGTACGGGCGAGATACTCTCGGTAGCTTGCCGGGTTCTCCAAGAGGGATGGAGGAATCAAACCCAGGTCGGCTGTGTGCAAGGCAAACACCATACCCACTGTGCTATCGCTCCAGCTCAATGGTTGGTACAGTGATTAATATGATTTGTTTCAGCTTCCATTACTTTTGTCTCTGTGGCTTCCTAATTCCTGTTCACACAATCTGATCAGACTTGTTCACTTTTTCTGTTTCTCAGTTTTTGTCTTTTAGGTCACATTTCCCAAGTGCTCAGGGCTTATTCCTGACTCTTCACTCAGGGGTCTTCACTCAGCCCACTTCTGGTGGGCTCAGGAGACCAAATGGGGTGCTGGAGAGCAAACCCCCAAGTTTGCTGCATATAAGGCAAATGGCCTACGCACTGTACCCTCTGTCCAGCCTCTCATTTTTTGTTCTTGTCATAAATTCATGATTCATCTCTGCTCAGCTCCTAGAATGTGTCACTCAGGGGTCCTGCTCCAGATTTCCCCTTCAAAAACAAAAAAAATCATACTAAGCCTACCCTGAAATGTTCTTTCTTTTATATGAATATTTCTTTATTACTTAATTGAATTGTGTTTCTTCTCACATTTCATACCATTGTGCTTTTGGGTAAACTTTTCCCCATCATCTTGCCAGGGTCTTTCTGCCTTTATTTACCAATACAGAAGATCCTTTTTTTTCATTTTTTAAAAAATTTATTTTATTGAATCACCATGTGGAAAGTTACAAAGTTCTTAGGCTTATGTCTCAGTTAATCAATGCTCAAACACCCGTCCCTTCACCAGTGCCCATATTCCACCACCAAAAAAAAAAACCCAATATACATCCCACCCCTCACCCCCCAAACCCCCTCCCCCGCGTAACTGATAAAGTTCACTTCCTTTTCTCTTTACCTTGATTACATTCCGTATTTCAACACAAAACTCACTATTGTTGTTGGAGTTTCAACACAGAACTCACTATTCTTTTTTTTTTATCTGGACTTTATTGATCAAATAAAATTACATTAAGAATTGAAATGAATTATACATTATTGTGCTCATGTTTCCCCCATACAAAGTTCGAGAACCCATCCCTTCACCAGTGCCCATCCTCTACCACCAGTAAACCCAGCATCTCTCCCACCCTCCCCAATCCTGTCTCCCCCCCCACCCCACACTCCCACTATGGCAGGGTATTCCCTTTTGCTCTCTCTCTCTGATTAGGTGTTGAGAACTCACTATTCTTGTTGGAATTTATCCCCCAAGAATACAGCCCTATTGACAAGGAAATATTTGATAATTAGTTTTCCATTGATGAGAATGAAGAGATAAAAAGTCGAGTGGCCGCGGTATCGGCCAGGCAGTTTACAATTTCTGTATTTTAGTAATTAAGTCCAGGGAGATTTAAGTTGGTAATTGAATCAGTTCCCTTCCTGGAGCAGCATGGAGCAAAAGCTAAGTTCACAGTCTGGATACATGGTTGCAAGCACTGGCTGGAACCCCAAGTCATATAGCTGGCTCTGGATCCTGCTCGTTCCGCAGCCAAGCGGCTGTGCAAAGGCATGGCCACCCGGGTCGAATCTCGGCCGGAGCCCGAGCTCCGGTCCCGGCCCGAGACTGCCCAGGCATCCCACTGTTTCAAGTTCAAAGCACTTTTTTTTTTCCGCGCCACCAAGTTCATACCTGCTCAAAGGTCCCATAAAATGTTGGACACCACACCTCCTCCTCCCGGAGGGAAGAGAGACCAAGGAAGAAGGATATTTCCTCTGTTAGCCAGTGTGGGGCAAAAGCTTCTACAGAAGATCTTTTTAAAAAATAAATTTAAACTGGGGCCGGAGCGATAGCACAGTGGGTAGGGCGTTTGCCTTGCACGCGGCCGACCTGGGTTCGATCCCCGGCATCCCATATGGTCCCCCGAGCACCGCCAGGAGTAATTCCTGAGTGCAAAGCCAGGAGTAACCCCTGAGCATCGCTGGGTGTGACCCAAAAAGCAAAAAAAAAATAAATAAATAAATAAATAAATTTAAACTATTAATGGTATTTTGACCATCTAATAAATGTCTGATTCATATAGAAATTCACAATAGTTGCTAAAACTGATGAGTATAAGTTTATAAGAAACAAGAATACTGTCTCAGCACTTTCTCACACATGAACTAAAAATAGAAAAATCTTAACTCTGTAATAGAGAAATGGGAAGACATTTCTCAAGCAAGCATTGTTCCTGGTTAACAACTAATAAGGAAACCAAGCAACATTTGGTCTCCTGGTGTGATAAAATTGGAAGGTTATTATGTGTTCTGTGCAGTATTCCTGCCAGGAATGTGTAAGCATATAATCTGGTATGAACACAAGAAAACATCAAACAGAGCCAAACTGAGTGACAATTTACAAAACAATTGGCATATATCCAAGTACAACTTATGCACAAACATTGAGAAAAAAGACAAGGCACCTGCCTTGCATCCAGCTGACTTGGTTTTGATCCCTGGCACTACATATGGCCCTCGGAGCCCACCAAAAGTAATCCCTGAGCATGAGCCAGGAGTTAGCCCTGAAGGCAGGTGGATGTGACCCTTTACCCAACTCCCCAAAAAGAGAGAGAGAGGAGAGAGAGAGAGAGAAAGAGAGAGAGGGGAGAGAGAAGGGAGAAAAGGAAAAAGAATAAGAAAGGTGAAATAATTTTTTAAAATTATGTCAGAGAATCAGAATTTTCTGGAAAAATTTGCTGTGGTTTGCTTTACCGGCCTATTTCTGCCAATATATTGTTAAACATAGTGAGTGACTTATAACCTACTTTACAGCACAGCCTCAGACACAAAATCTCTTCAGGAGATCCCAAGGAAGGCACCTCTGGCTGAAGGGATGGAGGGCCAGAGCCTCCCAGGGCTCATGGGGCAGGGGGGCAGGGAGGTGGGACTCTCCTCTCTTGTGTAAAATAGACATCCCAGGAGGTTTCATGCACTTCCCAGTTAACTTGCCTGCTCATTTCCTTCTAGTCTCTAGAGGCAGAGCTGAGGAAACTTCAGAACGCTATTCAAGAAAGCACGCAGCATTTCGATGAACTCTTGAAAAGACTCTTTGACAAGAGAGTGAAGGCAGAGATGGTTGTGAACCAGGTAAATACATTTCTGTAACTTGATTGTTTTAGAGCCCCTCCAGCGACTTCTCATTATTCTGCAGGTGAAGAGCTGCCTCTGACTGGCACCAGTGCAGCAAGTTCTGACCCTCACTTGCTCCTCGATCTTGTCCGTGTCACCCTCCCCCTCACTTGCTACTCTCCCTCCTCCAGCACCTGGAACTTACCTGTATCTGTCTCTGTCTGACAATGTTTCCCACTGGCCTGTTTTCTCTCAACTCTATGGGCACTGACTTCCCCAGAACTAGGCTCGACCTTCCAAGTATATCTGCTTCCAAGTATATACCTTCCAAGTATATCTGCTCTTTGACATCACTTTCTGCAACTGAATTTGAATTGATGTGAGTTCACTGTTTAATATTCCCAAGACTACCAACTCCATGACAATAGGGACTGTATTGGTCTGGTTCATTCCTATATTTCCAGCATCTAGCAATGTGTTTGGCTCAAACTGTATATTGAAGGAATGATAATTTGTATGACCTAAAAGAGCATTTGGTTCAGCAATAAAAATATGAATGAAGTACACAGTAACTACAAATATGAAAACCCAGGAATAAAGTCTTTGCATCTAAGTGAAAGAATTATTTCTAATATTGGATTCTATGGCTGGTCCAACTATCATTATAGTGTAAAAGGAAAATTAGGATATTTTGAGAAAGACAGGGTCTTAAAATTTCATGTGCACCCATTCTCAAGAGATATTGGCAAATGTCTTACCAAAGCAAAAAAAGTCAACTTAAATAAGATGGAAAAGTTAAGAAACTCTCCACCTGTCTCTCCAGGCGTCCATTGGAGAGATGATTTGAGAACCTCTCTCTCTCCCTCCCCTGATCCAAGCCCCCCCTCACTCCCTCTGTTTTGGGGGCCATAACATGACTGGTGATGTACTGGCTACACCAGGCCCTGCACTCAGGAATTACTCCTGGCAGTGCTCAAGGGGCTATATGGGATGCTGGGGATCAAACCTGGGGTTGCTGCATGCAAGGCAAATGCCTGACCCATTGTACTACCTCTCTGGTCCTAATGAGGGTCTCTTTACTGAGGTAATGGTTGGGTTTAGAAACAAAAGTATCTGGAATAAGCTCTTAGAGATAAAGACAATCGACAGGAGCTGAATTCCTCCGACCTGCACCTAAGAACTTAATAATGGTTTAGTGGGAGGGGAGTGTGTGGGTGTGGTAGTTGGGTGGGGGAAGATTAAGAGTGAATTATGCAGTTAAAATAGCTGCATTAGTCATGTAGCGAGAAAGAATCCAGGTACCCAACAACTATAAATGAATAAATAAATTATGGTTGATTCATATGATAAAATACTGTTCAACAATAAAAAAAATTGTTGGAGGCTGCAACATGGATGAACCTTGAAAATATCCCAATTAAAGAAGCCAGACATACGATTCCATTGAATGATTACATTGAATGAAGAGTTCGAGCAAACAATTCCTTAGAGTCCGAAAGTTGGATCATGGGCTTCCTCCAGCAGAAGTGGGAGGACTCTGGGATGTGTGGGAGGAAATGGAAAATGACTGCTAAGAGATTTCTTTGGTCAGAATGATAAAATGTCTTAAAATTGTGCTCATTGTGCTTATTGTGCTCATTGCCAAAGGGATCAAACATTATGTATCTGATTAGACCTCTGATCCTGCTACAGTTTTTCAGAAAATGGATAGGAGGAAGGGCCCCAGTAAAGTGCAACATAAGTTCGTAGCTAGTAAAGCCAAGACTGGATGAAGTTTCATATAACTACATAGATCTGGGAGAAAACATAAAAAATAGAAAGGGGGCTTGTGGACTGTGGATTTTTTCCCTTATATACTCTGTTTTAGATTCTTCTCAAGAACAAAACCAGTTTACTCTTTAGTCTCTGAGCTACATGCATCCTATATTTTTCTCCTGTATTTTCCCATTCAATCTGAGATACTGTTATCAGTTAGGCAGGAAGCACAAGGACATACTTTTTTTCTCAGATCTGTAGTGGAAACCTGGCAGCAGATAAGCAACTGCTGTGGGTCTGTCAAACAGATCCATTTATATACTATAGTACCTAAAGCATACTAAATATCAATATGTTTCTAAGTACTATAGCGTGACTTGTATTAAAAAAATTAGATGTAGGGGCCACAGCGATAGTACAGTAGGTAGGGCATTACCTTGCATACGGCCAACCTGGGTTTGATCACTGACTCCCCACATGGTCCCCCCAGCCCCTCCAGGAGTGATTCCTGAGCACAGAGCCAGAAGTAAGCCCTGAGCACCACCAGATGTGGCCCAAAAACAAAAACAAAAAAAGTATATATATGTATATATATATACATATATACTTCATATAAAAGTATATATGAAGAAACAGAAGGCAGTGACCACTATAGAAGTCATCACAGTGGTTATTTGTATTTCATAAACTTGCCAATTCTATAATTTATAACAGAAAAATTTTTTTGGATATGAATATTGATCTCCTTTAAAAATAATTTTACAGGAGGAATTGAAAATAAACAACCTGCTTTTTTCCCTACTGTTGGATGAAGAACTATGCTCCAGAGAAGAATACCTAAACAACTATCTTTTAAGGAAACAGGAGGAGAAAGTAGGTATAAAACCCGATATGAGTGTTCCTGACAATCTGACACATGTGCTTCTTGTCTGAAAAGAACTCTCTTCCCTAGTTCTAATGCTCCATCTCACATCCCCACTCAGTTCTGTGTGTCTCTTCTGCCCTCTCTGGGACTTAACTTAGCTGCAGGGTCAGGTGAAGTACCGACTCCAATCTATTGCTAAAATTACCTGATTCTGTCTCTGAAACTATTTCTTCAAAAGAACCATGAAACTTTCTTGTGACAGAGTTTCACTGTATCACTGTATCACTGCCATCCCATTGTTCATGGCTTTACTCAAGTGGGCACCATTAACGTGTCCATTCGTCCCAGCCCTGAGATTTAACAGGATTTTAGCAGATTTTAGCATCATTTTAGATTTTCTCTCTGTACTCGTCTTTCCCAACGATTGGAGGCTTTCAGGATCAGGGGAATGAGACCTGTTATTGTTACTATTTTTGGCATATCAAATACGCCAGGTGGAGCTTGCCAGACTTTGTCATGTGGGTGGTCCAGGAATATATTCACTCATGCGTGAGGCTCAGCCTGAGTGTGTGGAAAGCGGGCTAGAGCGTGGCAGCGGTTGGGTAGTGGAGGTCGGCTGCCAGGGCTGGAGTCCTTGGGGTGGGGAGAGCTCTCACCCGCCCCCCTCTGGGGCGCCCCAAGTGGAAACAGTCTGGCACGGAGTCCCAGACAGAGTGACAGAGTTTATAAACTAAAATCATAAACTTTGTGGATGAAAGAACCTGTTTACCTAACCTTTGATTAGCCATCATACCTTAAGAAAAAAAAAACATATAACCTTTTAGGCTGTCTTTTAAGCTCCTCTTCAAGAATGTGGCTCTCTCTGGACCATTTGGCACTGTAAATTTCACTAAACATGTAATAAGTTAGCTTATAGGGAAACAAAAAAAAAAGCTGTTATGTTGTCGCTAGAAAGTCAATCTAATAAGTGGGAGCTTGGTTAAGTGTGTTTCATTAAAGAGGTCATAACAACACATGTAAAAAGATTCTATCTTTTATTAGTAATATTAATAAAGTTTGAGTGACTTAGAAAGTATCATATACAGAACATAGCTTTTCTTTTTGGTGGGGTATGAGGGATGGAGCCACACCCTGTGTTACTCATGGCTTACTCCTGGCTCCGTGCTCAGTGAACCCTCCAGGAGGTGCTCAGGGGACCATATGGGATGCTGGAGATCAAACCTGAGTCAGCAGCATGCAAACAAGTGCCCTACCCAGGGCTCTGTCCCCACACCTTTCCTTTTTCTTTTTTTCAAAGTTTGTTAAATAGCATATACAAAACACTTTCTACATACACCCCTCCTCATATCAGCCCTGTGTCCCCACTGGATACTGAGATAGGAGATATGATACCCCTTCAGAGAGATTGATAATGTACCTAAGTCAGCCAACAGCATGAAACGTAACAGGAATCAGGCTGCAGAAATAAAGATGCCATCCAGTGAAAACATGCAGACACTATTCAGAACTTGATGTAGTAAAAAAAACGGGTCTCTTTGCTGGTGTTTGGCAGACCCCGGACAGCTGCCAGGGGGCTGGAAAGGTTTCACAGTGAAATAAAAGGAGGGCTTTCAGTCTTCCCTAACTCAGGCTATTTTCATGGGGAAGCTGGAGACAAATGATCAGAGTCTGGGCGATCTATAGGATTGGTCTGTGGAACATACTTGACTCTTTCTGGTTGGTCCTAAGTTGGAAATAGTGGGGAAATTGGGAACTCAAACCAAATCAGGAGACCAAACACTGACAGTTTGGGATGCATTGCTAGGGACAGAGTGGCTCGGCTTCCTGGCTGTTTGCAGGAGTGGTAGCGGCGGAGTTCTGTTACTATAGAAAATCTGGCTCTTGCTTTTATATATTCAGTCTCTCAGAAGCCAGCTCTGTACAACTCCCAAGCTGTACATTGTTACCATCCACACAGCCCTACAAAAAAGTCATGAGCTCCATAGGCATTAACACAATCAGGCAGAGCAGATCTAGACCTGGGACAGGTGACCCAGTGAATGCTTATTCCTTCAGTTTGCAACTGGTTACTTTCTTCTAAAGTGTTCTTATCTGTTTCTTGATCCTTCACTGACAATTCATCTTGTACTAGGAAACCCCTTGTTCTTTTTTTAGCATCCAGTATTGCTTGTTTGTTTACCCTGAATAGTATCCAGTTCCAATTGGTTATTGTTGTTGTTATAGAGTCAGACTTCAACAGCCATCCTTAAAGCTAAAGAAAACCTCGAAATGTACAAGGAGCAGTATGACAACTTACTGGCAGAAGACAAAGTGAGCCGTTTTCTTACCTACTCACCAATGTGACAGTTGCTGCTGCCTGGATTGGGGGAAGATAGTTCATTTCCTCACAGATTTTTTTCTATTCTAATTCTCAGTTATGGATGAATTTGATTATTTGTTATGTATATTTTTTAAAATCACTGTAAAATTAATTCTTGTAAACGTATCTGGTTTAAGCTTTCTCAAACCATAAAAAAAAATCAAGAGACCTCCTAGAATTTAGGACTTTTGAAATAAGTTGTTGTTGACCCCATTAATCATGATATCAATTTAGAAAGCTCTCATCAAGAATAGGCAAGACCAGGCTGGAGCAATAGCACAGCGGGTACGGCATTTGCCTTGCACACGGCTAACCCGGGTTTGATTCCCAGCATCCCATATGGTCCCCTAAGCACCGCCAGGGGTGATTTCTGAGTGCAGAGCCTCGAGTAACCCCTGAGCATCGCTTGGTGTGACCCAAAAAGAAAAAAAAAATAGGCAAGACCTTCAATTCTATCCACTGTGGAGTTGGATCTCTCATTTAACACCAACTACAACTAGCTAATTCTTAGCTAGAATCAGTAGTGTTGGGACACCCTTTGCATTTTAGTGTATGGGACTTGCCTGAAAAGAGGTAGGATGCCTTATAGTTGGAGTTTTGTGAAAATCACTTGGAGAACTTTATTCTGATGATACCCTACAAACTACGAGATAGTAAATGGAGTTGTAAAACCCTAAACAATTAAGCATCCTATCTCAGTTTTGGAGATCACTAATAGCGTAATAATGGGAATGCTATGCTACTGCAGGCTTAGACTACTGTTTGTTTTCTTTAGACAAAGGCACTAATGTTGGTGAAATCTAATAACCACAAGTTATATGCCTACTTTTGAACTTCATGTCTATGCGTTTATGTTCTTCAGTTTTATTTTTCCTCATTATCATGTTCTTGGAATTTTTTAACATTCCCTATTGATCTGTATAGTTAAAATTATATTTATCTTCAGTTTTAATTAGTATTTTATTGTTTTTATTCCCATTAAACATTACAAACAACAACAACAAAAAGAATTGGCAAGAAAAACAAAGAAGACTACATAGATAAGAAATAAATGGAAGGGGGCAGAATGAAATAGAATAGATTATAAATGTTGTTTTGAGAATCTTCCATTCTGAATGTTTTTAGTTTTTGTTGGTTTTGTTTTGGAGCCATTCCTGGTGGTGCTCACGGCTTATCCTGGCTCTGCACTCAGAGATCATTCTCAGTGTGGCTCTGGTGATGATCCCAGGATTAAACCCAGAACTGCCACATGCAAGACAAGTGCCCTACCCTCTGCACTATCTCTTTAATCCCCATCCTGAACCCCTTTCACATGAGATAATACTTTTTATCCTCTGAGGTGCTTCTGATTCAACCTTGAATCTTCAAGAAATGTTTTTGTACAGTGCTTACCTTCTTAGGAAGTTTACTTTTTAATAAAGTTTTCACAGATTTACAAAATTAAAGTGTTATAACCGGAGGCTGTATTTTGAAGAGCAGGGCAGAATATAAAAGGTTTCTGAACAGTTATAAACCCAGAAATACTATGTTTGTTTTTAGGTTCTGGAACGTAGCTTTAAAAAGGAATTTTCTGAAGTTTCTAGTCATCATGTGGAAATACTCCTCAAGCTTTTTAAACGAAGACCAAGGTTTGTTTTCGTTTCATGTCTGGTTTTTCAGACATGAAACATGATGCTGATATTTCAGTATCAGAAACATATACTGATATTTCAGTATATGTTTCTGATTTTTATTTCTAGATAAGTAAGATAGTTTTTATTGAATAAAACTTACTTAAAAAGATGGGAGTGGGGTTGGGGGAAGGAAGGAATACGTGTTTAAGAGAAAACACTAGCTTGAAAGAGCAAGCAAGCAATGAGAAACCTAGAGATGAGAAAGCAAGGTTTCTCTGATTTTAAGTTTGCAAATGAGGAAGATTGGTATTAGATTTTAGCCTTTTATCCCAATTATGGTGGGAATAATTAATGCAACATCTTTATATGGAAATGTTCAAATGTCTTCATTGCAATTCAGTATTTCTTATATAGTGCTTTCACATTGCTTAATGAAGAATCACTGTCACTGTCATCTCATTGCTCATCAATTTGCTTGAGCGGGCACCAGTAATGTCTCCATAGTGAGACTTGTTGCTACTGTTTTTGGCATATCGAATACACCACAGATAGCTTGCCAGGCTCTGCCATGCGGGCGAGATACTCTTGGTAGCTTGCCGGGCTCTCCAAGAGGGGCGGAGGAATCAAACCTGGGTTGGCCGCATGCAAAGCAAACGCCCTACCCACTGTGCTATCACTCCAGCCCAAGCAATGAATAATAATTTCATTATTTAAAAATAGTTAAGCATGAAGCCATAGTTCTATTTTATACATGAAAGTAGTTCCTCATGTTATGGGAGGCCCCCAGGTTTATAGACACTTTCTCCACAAGATACATCATGGCAAGTATGAAGCATTGTGACTTTGGAATTACCTGTGAACGCTTCCAGCCTAAAATAGTTTGGGACAACACTGGGATAAAGCAAATTAAAGTGTACTTTTATGGGAAAATATCTCAGAACTTGTCTTGTTCTTCATATCTTCAAGTGTGAGAAATGGTGTTTTTCAAACATATATGACTACAAATTTCCTCAGAACATCTGATGTGATTGTGTTCAATAATGATGTAAAAAAAATCCATTATCTTGATAACCTTTCAATATCAATATTGCAAACCACAATGCAAAGTGAGAGCGAGAGCGAGCGAGCAAGAAAGAGAGAGAGAGAGAGAGAGAGAGAGAGAGAGAAGAAAAGCACCTGTCATAGAGGCAGGCAGAGGGTGAGGGGTGGGGGGTTATGGAGGGAACATGGGACACTAGTGCTGGGAAATGTACACTGGTGGACGGATGGATATTGGAATACTGCATGAATGAAATCCAATCATGAACAGCTTTGTAATGGTCTGTCTCAGAGTGATTCAATAAAAAAGTTTTTAAAATTCATTATCAAGAGAATTCTAAAGTACATGTTTTTTTTTTATAAATTGAGGCTGTCATTATTAGAATTACATTTTTCTGACTTCCAAATATTTATCAGTTGCCACAGTTTTCTGCCATAAGTGCATAGGCCCATTGGTGTCTGAGTTGCACGCTTGTTCTCTGACCTTTGGCAGGTTTATATGCAACCTTGGTGGAGGGATTCAACATAAAACATGCCTCATATTTGGTTTCTTTTGCTTTAAAAGATAGACTATAATAAACCAAGTGTTATGTTTTTCCCTTGTGGACTAAAAACAATTAGGAAGACCTCCACATATTGGGAGATAAAAGTGGGAAAAGCACATGCTTTCCTGTCAGACAGAATTAACTTCAAGTCCTACCTCGACCATCTGTCAGACACAAGGTCTCCAAGAGTTCCTCCCCAAACTTCACGTTCATCTAAAGAAAACGAATAGCAGTAGCAGCTTCAGGTCTGCTGTAAAGCATTTTAATAACAAGTGCCAGGAACAAATCTTTCTTTCCTCCCTTCCCTTCTAAGTCACAGTCCAAAGTAACAAAACAAATCTATTAATGCAGGTAGACACAGGGACTTCTCCTGTTGGAAATGTATCTGAACATATCTCAGATACTCACCTGCAAAGATGATAACAAAAAGGAGGTGTGGCACAGGAAAAGTCTCACTTCTCTTGGGTAATCCTAACTTCCTGCCTAAATTACGTGAGAGATTTTCTAGTAGAGGTAATGCTACCAGTGCTGACAATAATTAGAGATGACTATATAGTCCAGTCATGTTTATATTAGGGATCTCTAGAATATAGGAATATATCAGAATTGGAATAATACATCTCCCAGCCCCCTTGTATCAAAGGAATGCTCATCCAATGTCATACTTGTGCTAAGGATCTTTTTTCTTAGCATTGATTGTGTGTGTGTGAATATGAAAGGTTGATGGTTTTTATTGGTAATACAGGGTTCACAAACTGAAACCACAACTAGAAGTAATTACTAATAACCCTTTTGGAGATCGACCAGGATCTGGGAAATTGGCTGAGGAAAGCTTTGCCCTATTGATGAAAGCCATGGATGAGCTGGACAATTATAATAATATGCCAGAAGGCTTGGATTTCGCAGTCTGGTCACATTTCTGCACGGTTCGACGGACAAAAGTGGAAAATGAACAAAAAGTAAACAACATTTCTTTTATTTTACTCGTTTAGTGTACTAATGCTGAGAATATAGTTTACAGGGGTTATTATTTTTTTAAAAAAACAATTATTCAGATTTTTCTGCTTGGATAGTAGTAGGAAATACTAATATTTATGATGATAAAATAAAATATTAATCTTGGTGCTATTGAGAGCTAGATATAAATATAAATGGATAAGCCTAAATTTATATACTCATATGTCCAATATGGTGACCACTAGTCATGTGTATTTAATGTTTACTTAAAATAAATGTCACCGGTTCTGAGACATACTGCAAGTAGAAAAGACACAAATTCAGAAGTATGGGAGCGGGGTTTGAAAATGTCTTAATATTTTTTATATTCACTATGGACTAAAATACTTTTACTATACTAAATTAAATAAAATTAATTTTATCTCACATTTCATAATGTGACTGCTAGAAAATTTTAAATTAGTTATGCAGCACATTTATGATTTACATTTTATGTCTTCTGGACAGCACTATTATATAAATAACTGCTCTTTTTCTCTGCCCTGAGCTTTTGAGTAATCCTGTCTCTTTTTAGATAAAAGCTATGTTTTACCAGATGCAACTTTTTTGAATTTGCTAGTGTATTCGATTGTAAAGAGGACCATTCCCGATGCATCTGTGCACTCTGGTTTCCTCTCCCCACTATTCCCTAAATGTAATGCCATGTGCATCTGACTTGCTTATGCTTTTTAAAGTTAAGTATTTATGATTATGATGATATGAATGAATGTACTTTTCTTTGTTTTACGTTGTGGCTGAATCTGTCAGTGCTCTTGGGCTACTCCTGGCTCAGTGCCTGGAGTCACCCTCAGCAATGCTTGGGGAGCCATGTAGTTCTAGCCATATAGCCATGTAGGCCTCTCCCAGGAAAAAACATGCTCGGCCCTCTGAGCCATCTCCCCAGTTCTGATTTTTCCATTTCATCTAAGATGATAAAATTTAAAGAACCAATTTAAAAATAAGATAGAGTCCTATTGGACTGATTGCATATTGAAGCCTATCAAGAAGCAAGCCAGATAATTTTTTAAATCACTTATGGCAAATACTGTGTAAAATTTAGACTCTCACATTGTGTAATAACAGAGGTTATTTTTTTCCTTTTTACTCTCTTAGAAAGAAACTTGTTAAAGTTTTCTAAACTTAATTTGCTTTATTTCTAAAGTTTCCTGTGCTCTGAGATAACTGTTGGTTGGTTTCTTCAGGTAAAGCAGAAAGCAGCTGGCTTAGTGGAAATGACAGCTTTCCTCCGGAAGAGAACTGAAGAAGATGAGAAAGTGCAACAGGACATTGAGAAAGTGTTCCATGAACTCATCCTGTAATGTGAACCTTCCATGACTATGCATGTAGTACAAGTTTTAGCCAGGGTTTCCTTCTGTGTTGTGGTCATGGGAAGGGAGAGGGTACAGAATTCCCATTTGAATTCACATTTCTGCACAGACTTACTTCTCGCAAGCTTTTTAACTTCCCTTAGTGAAAGTGCATTTTTTTAAATTTCAGAACTTATTTTGTAGTGTAACTTTGCCCATACTGCACTGCTCTTAATACAAATGAACTAGTTGGGAGGCTATGGAAATCTCAGTGTTTTTTTCAACATGTCCTTTCACATAAGAATTTGTTTCTGCCATTAAGGACTTTGGGGCTTAAGCTACACGTAAGCAAACTCATGTGGAAAGCTAACCAGATATCCAAGAAATGTTCATATAGACACCTAATGAGCTAATAATCTTTCTTATTTTTCTTTAGAGGAGCTCATATTGTTTCTGAGAGATTAGGGTACTGCCACTTTAAGTCCCTTTTCCACTTTCGGGCATATTTACTTCCACCATGGTCAGTGTTTCCCCAAATCACCGTATCACTGTATCACTGTTATCCCGTTGCTCATCGATTTGCTCAAGCAGGCACCAATAACAACTCCATTGTGAGACTTGTTACTGTCTTGGGCATATCAAATATGCCACGGGTAGCTTGCCAGGCTCTGCCGTGCGGGCGAGGTACTCTCAGTAGCTTGCTTGAAATCTTGGTTGATAGAAGAAATATGAATTGCCTACAAATAAATTTGATAAGTAACATACGGATTAAACATCACTGATATATTATCAGAAGTTAACACATAACTGTTTAAAATTTGAATATTCAGTAGTATCTCTTATTTTCTTCATTCTTTCTTTTATTATAATCAAAATTAACATTTTTAATAATATAGTAAAAACCTATGAGTGTATTTATGTGCATGTTATTCTTTGAGCAACTCAATTGTTAATTCCATGACAAAACAAAGTCTAATTTAAGGGACCTGTAGAGAAGCTCAACATTGGGAAACTTTTCTGCATTAGTTTCTAGCATGTCTTTTCCTTAAGCACAAAGAATATTAAACTTGAATTTTATGTTCTCAAATAGTAGGTACAATTGGAAATGCAAACTATTGTTACTATTTACTCTAATTTTTCGACTTAGATTGCAAGAAGAAAAAGTGAAATACCAGTTGAATTTGACAATACAGATTCTCCTTAAGCAAGGACAAATAGAACTGGAGAATTTCCAGTTTCTTTTGGAGTTTTCTGATGTAATTCTCATCAACAAGAACATAATTGAAGAGTTGAATTCAGTGATTCGGGTAATTATCATTTTTAGGAGGAAATAAACACCTGCTCTACTCATCATTTTCACGATAAATTTCTATGATAAATCATTCACATTCAGTTCAATTTCTATGATAAATCATTCACATTCAGTTCAATCAACAGATGTTTCTTCACTAATCATACATTAAAAACACACAAGGAAATTTCCAAATGTGTCCAGATCCCAGCCCAAGATTCAGGTACTCTTTTAAATTATAAAAGAGACTGAAAGCAAGGAGTTCAGGATTGTGGGATTATGCTTATTCTATTATGCCATCATTTGGTATGTTCAGTGTACTACTCACCTGATGGCAATCTTAAATAAGCTTAGAGCAATGATTTTCACACCTCGCTTATTTTCTACTATAAACATGTACTGTTATGAATTTCTCTCTAGGTTCCGGTTTAGCTGCATTCTATACATTTTGATGTTCATTTTAATTGTCAAGAGATTTTTAATTTTTGCTGAGTTTACCCTTGGGATGATATCTTGATTTTATAATAGAATGTGATCGAATGGAAGTCTGTTAGACATTCATCTTAGAGACATAGTGGATTTACCAATAACACCAAAGTTCATGAAAATATTTCTGAACTTCATGTAGGAGATTTAAAGTGAAGTGCAAAAGATCTAGGTATAAAATTAATCTGTATGTTACTTACCAATATTTATTTTTAGGCAATTCTTATTCCTTAGAATGTTTAACCATTTTCTTTTTTTCCCCACTCCACAGTCTACCAACCAATACTAATGAACCTACCAGCAATATAGTCTTTTATCTATAGCATCAGCAGGCAGGACAGTGGTTAGGCTAAAAATTCATGCAAACTAACAGATCAATCGATGATGGCAAAGGAGTTCCTCCTAATCATTGACTTACATTAAAGTAAATTTACCATGCTCTTCAAATGCAGGCTTTATTAGAAGTCAGATTTTGCTCAAGAAACAATTTTTAAATGTTTGCTCCTCTCATTTTAAAAACATCATAGTTCTTTTAAAAAAGATTAGTTATAATAGCATCAATATTAATATTTTAAACTTACAGTGCTTTGTATCATACCCACTGTCAGAGACCCAAATCCCTCCACCACTGTCCCTATTTCCCTTATTGCTCCACCTCCCTCCGCCAATTTTCTTAGTTCTATTGGTAATATCTCAGGGTTTATTTTAGTTAACCTCACTTTCTTTCTTTATACTATACATCTGGTACACGAATTTACTCTGATTCACTTCATTTAGCATGACACTTATGTACAGCCTCCACTTATGTATAAGTTACAAATATTCATCTGTCCTTATGGCTGAGAAGTATTTTATTGTGTAAATACACCACAGTCTATCTGCTCATCTTTCTGGGAACAAGTTGTTTTCAGATCTTGGCTATCATAAATAGTACTTCAACGAATATTTTTATGTTCTTGAAATAGATGCCAAGGAGTATAATTGCTGGGTCACATGGAAGTTCTATTTGTAATATTTTGAGAAGTCTCCATACTATTTTCCATAGAGACTAAATCAGATAACAATCCCATCATGTAATTGAGGATTCCTTTTTGCATCCCTGCCAAATGTCTGTGACTTTTAAAGCAAGGATGTGATTCCAGTGTGGTCGTAGAATAAAATTATTCATCAAAAATTTCATATTCTGAATGTAATACTGTTATGCTAATATTGTAAAATACCTTTTTTTAAAAAGACACAAGGACAGAAGAAAGTTGCTAGCATGATGGAAAGTAAAGACTTTCACAAAGGAATATTTCAGATTGAGTGGGAACATAAGAAAATGGAGATGGAAATGGAAGATCTAAATCAGAAGGCTTGGGATATTCAGATGCTATTTTTTTCAAGAGACCGTCAGAAGGTAATTTCTTCCAGCACCCTTATATACTTTTTCCTTCTTTTTTTCAAGGTCTATTTATTGAACAAAACTTGCTTAGAAATTTGTGAGAGGATAGAAAGAGGGGAAATACATGTTTAAGCGCAGACACCTGCTTCTCTAGAGTGAAAATAAGCAAAGAAACAGAGACAAGCAAGCAAGATAAAGGGAGAACATGGGCTTGAAGAGCAACCCCGAATAGCTCTTAGGAGGAGCTTTTTTTTTTTTGTACAACTCCTTTTTTTTAATTTTTAATTAGTGAATCACCGTGAGGGTACAGTTACAGATTTATACAATTTTGTGCTCATGTTTCCTTCATACAAGGTTCGAGAACCCATCCCTTCACCAGTACCCATTCTCCACCACCAGTAAACCCAGCATCCCTCCCACCCTCCCCAAACCCATCTCCCCCCACCCCACCCTGCCACTGTGGCAGGGCATTCCCTTCTGTTCTCTCTCTCTAATTAGCTGTTCTGGTTTGCAATAAAGGTGTTGAGTGGCCACTGTGCTCAGTCTCTAGCCCTCATTCAGCCCGCAACTCCCTTCCCCCACATGGCCTTCGACTACATTATAGTTGGTGATCCCTTCTCTGAGTTGCCCTTTCCCCAGAATGTGAGGCCAGCCTCCAAACCATGGAGTCAACCTCCTGGCACTTATTTCTACAATTCTTGGGTGTTAGTTTCCCACTCTGTTATTCTATATACCACAGATGAGTGCAATCTTTCTATGTATGTCTCTCTCTTTCTGACTCATTTCACTCAGCATGAAACTTTCCATGCCCATCCACTTAACTACAAAATTCTTGACCTCCTTTTTTCTAACAGCTGCATAGTATTCCATTGTATAGATGTACCAAAGTTTCCTCAACCAGTCATCCGTTCTAGGGCATTCGGGTTTTTTCCAAATTCTGGCTATTGTAAACAGTGCTGCGATGAACATATAAGTGCAGATGTTGTTTCGACTATACTTTTTTGTCTCTCTGGGATATATTCCCAGCAGTGGTATTGCTGGGTCAAATGGAAGCTCAACCTCTAATTTTTTGAGAATCGTCCATATTGTTTTCCAAAAGGGCTGAACCAGTCGACATTCCCACCAGCAGTGTAGAAGGGTCCCTTTCTCCCCACATCCTCTCCAACAGCGGTTGCTTTTGTTCTTTTGGATGTGTGCTAGTCTCTGTGGTGTGAGGTGGTATCTCGTGGTTGTTTTGATCTGCATCTCTCTGATGATTAGTGATGTAGAGCACTTTTTCATGTGCCTTTTGGCCATTCGTATTTCTTCCTTGGTAAAGTTTCTGTTCATTTCTTTGCCCCATTTTTTGATGGGGTTGGATGTTTTCTTCTTGTAGAGATCAACCAGTGCTTTATATACCCTCGATATCAACCCCTTATCTGATGGGTATTGTGTAAATATCCTTTCCCATTCTGTGGATAGTCTTTGTATTCTGGTCACTGTATCTTTTGCGGTGCAGAAGCTTTTTAGTTTAATGTAGTCCCATTTGTTGATCTCTGTTTTTACTAGATTGCTTAGTTCCGTGTCATCTTTGAAGATACCTTTATCTTCAATATCATGGAGGGTTTTGCCGACCTTGTCTTCAATGTACCTTATGGTTTGTGGTCTGATGTTGAGGTCTTTAATCCATTTTGATCTGACTTTTGTGCATGGTGTCAGGTCAAGGTCTAAACCCATTTTTTTGCATGTAGTTGTCCAGTTGTGCCAGCACCATTTGTTAAAGAGGCTTTCCTTGCTCCACTTCACATCTCTTGCTCCCTTATCAAAGATTATATGATCATACATTTGGGGTTGTGTGTAGGGATATTCCACCTTGTTCCATTGGTCTACGGCTCTGCCTTTGTTCCAGTACCATGCTGTTTTAATTGTTACTGCTTTGTAGTAACAATTTGAGGTTGGGGAGGGTGATGCCTCCCATCATCTTTTTCCCAAGAATTGTTTTAGCTATTCGTGGACGTTTGTTGTTCCATATGAATTTTAGGATTGCTTGATCCGTTTCTTTGAAGAATGTCATGGGTATCCTTATAGGGATCGCGTTGAATCTGTATAATGCTTTGGGGAGTATTGCCATTTTGACAACATTGATTCTTGCTATCCACGAGCAGGGTATATGTTTCCATTTCCTCATGTCCTCTTTTATTTCATGGAGTAGCGTTTTATAGTTTTCTTTGTAGAGGTCTTTTACCTCCTTGGTTAAGCTGATTTCGAGGTACTTGATTTTCTGGGGCACGATTGTGAATGCGATTGCTTTTTTCATGTCCCTTTCCTCTGCCTCATTGTTTGCGTATAGGAAGGCCATGGATTTTTGGGTATTCATTTTGTAGCCTGCAACTTTACTGTATAAGTCTATTGTTTCTAAGAGTTTCTTAGTAGAGGCTTTAGGCTTCTCTAGATATAGTATCATATCGTCTGCAAATAGTGAGATTTTGATTTCTTCCTTTCATATCTGGATGCCCTTAATCTCTTTTTCTTGTCTAATAGCTATCGCAAGTACTTCCAGTACTATATTGAAGAGGAGTGGTGAGAGTGGGCATCCTTGTCTTGTGCCTGATCTTAGAGGAAAGGCCCTTAGTTTTTCCCCATTGAGGATAATGCTTGCCGTAGGCTTGTGGTAGATGGCTTCGACTATCTTGAGGAAAGTTCCTCCAAACCCCATTTTGGTGAGGGTTTTCATCATGAAAGGATGTTGGATCTTGTCAAATGCTTTCTCTGCATCTATTGATATGATTATATGGTTTTTATCTTTACTTTTGTTGATGATGGATTATGTTGATTGATTTCCGAATGTTAAACCATCCTTGCATCCCCGGGATGAATCCCACTTGGTCATGATGTATGATCTTTTTGATGAGTTGTTGGATCCTATTTGCTAATATTTTGTTGAGAATCTTCGCATCACTGTTCATCAGGGATATTGGTCTATAATTTTCTTTCTTAGTGGTGTCTTTGTTTGCTTTTGGTATTAGGGAGATGTGTGATTCATAGAAACTGTTTGGGAGAGTTCCTGTTTTTTCAATTTCCTGGAAAAGTTTGAGGAGAACTGGCAACAGGTCTTCTTTAAATGTTTGGAAGAATTCACCAGTGAAGCCATCTGGGCCTGGGCTTTTGTTTTTGGGGAGGTTATTGATTACAGTTTCAATTTCCTTAACATTGATGGGTCTATTCAGGTATTCCAAGTCTTCTTTGTTCAGTCTTGGGAGATTTTAGGAATCAAGGAATCCATCCATTTCTTTTAGGTTCTCCTTTTTTGTGGTGTATAGACCTTCAAAGTAGTCTCTAATGATCTTTTGAATCTCACTGGTTTCTGTTATGATGTCCGCTGTAAAATAACACGCAACCCGGAGATTCTTCTTGCAGCGATTTATTAAGAAACCTTCTCATGCAAACGGAAAAGAGGACGAACGAAGGATGGACGAAGGACGAACAAAGGAAGAGGAACCAGGGGGGAACCCACTAGCTAGGCAGCTTCTCTCCTTATATACCTCTTGCTGCTTGTTTACGCCCAAGTGTCTGCAGCTGATAGGCTAGTTACACCTTGTGGGCGTGACAGGACATCCTGTTTTCAAAGCACGGTGAAATTAACAAGAACAGGTGTTGTTTATGAAGCACAAGGTCCTGTGGAGGCTCTCCACAGTCCCCCTTTTCATTTCTGATTCGATTTCTTAGGGTTCTCTCTCTTTCTTTCTTTGAGTCTTGCTAGTGGTTTATCAATCTTATTTTTTTTTCCGAAGAACCAGCTCTTTGTTTCATTGATCTTTCGTATTTTTTTTGTTTCGATGTCATTAATTTCTGCTCTAATTTTATTATTTCTTTCTTTCGGTCTGGTTTGGGTTCCTTTTTCTGGTCCTTTTCTAAGGTCTTGAGTCTTGAAGTCAAGCTATCTATGTGGGCCCTTTCTTCCTTCCTGAGGAATGCTTGGAGAGCTATAAATTTTCCCCTTAACGCGGCTTTAGCTGCGTCCCATAGGTTTTGGTAGCTCGTGTCTTCGTTCTCATTTGTTTCTAAGTATTTTTGGATTTCTTCCTTGATTTCCTTCCTGACCCACTTTGTTCAACATTGAATTGTTTAATTTCCAGGTGTTTGATTTGATTCTCCGTATCGGTGAGTGGTTAGCTTCTATCTTCAGCGCATCGTGGTCTGAAAAGATGGTTGATACAATTTCTATTTTTCCGATTCTATTGCAGTATGTTCTGGGGCCCAGTACATGGTCTATTTTAGAAAAAGTTTCGTGTGCACTGGAAAAGAATGTGTATTCTTTCTTTTTGGGGTGTAAAGCCCTATATAGGTCTATTAGGCCTCTCTCTTCAATTTATTCTTTCAGAGTCAGTGTTTCCTTGTTGAGTTTTGTTCTTGTCGATCTATCTAGAGGCGATAAGGCCATATTGAAGTCTCCAACTACTATTGTGCTGTTAGTGATGTCCTCTTTGAAGTCTGTTAGGAGTTGTTTTAAATATTTAGCCAGTCGTTCATTAGGAACATATACGTTTAAGAGTGTGATTTCTTCCTGTTGTACATATCCCTTGATAAACAGAAAATGAGCTTCACTGTCCCTTTTAATCTTTTTCAACCTGAAATCTATGTTGTCGGATACCAGGATGGCCACTCCAGCTTTTTTAAGGGGGTTGTTTGCTTGGAGGATTGTTTTCCATCCTTTGACTTTGAGTCTATGTTTACTCTGTTTGTTCAGGTGTGTTTCTTGCAGGCAACAGAATGTTGGGTTTAATTTCCGGATCCATTTTGCCACTCTGTGTCTCTTGATAGGTGCATTTAGGCCATTGACATTGAGAGAGATTATTGTGATGGGGTTTTGTGTCATCTTTCTGTGGGATTTGTTGTTCTTATGGGGCTCCTCCTTGTCTTACAGTAGCCCCTTTAGACCTTCTTTCAAGTTTGGTTTTGAGTCTATGAAGTTCCTGAGCTGTTGTTTATCCGAGAAATAGTGTATGGTTCCTTCGAGTTTGAGTGAGAGTTTAGCCGGATAAAGTATTCTTGGTGAGGCATTCATTTCGTTGAGTTTTTTCACTATGTCCCACCATTGTCTTCGTGCTCGGAGGGTTTCCTCTGACAGGTCTGCTATAAATCTGAGGAGTGCTCCTTTGTATGTGATTTCCTTCTTTGACCTTGCTGCTTGCAGAATTGTGTCTCTATCCATAGCATCCATCATTCTGACTATGATATGCCTTGGAGTCTTTTTATTCAGGTCTGTTTTTGCTGGTATTCTTCGGACTCCTTGTATCTGGATGCCTGCCTTCTCCAGTTCTGGGAAATTTTTAGCAATGATGTCTTTGAATGTGTTTTTTTCATTGGGGTTACTTCCCTGTGGTTCTGGTACTCCAATGATTCTTATGTTGTTCTTCTTGAAGTCATTCCGCAGGGCTCTGATTCTCTCTATAGCCATTTTGAGGTCTTTAGCCATGATTTGTTGTTGTCTATAAGCTTTCTGCAGCTCAGCTTCCAGGTCGCTGATTCTGTCTTCGGCTGTAGTCATTCTACTGTTGAGGGCATCTAGTGAGATTTTTAATTCATCTACTGATTCCTTTATTTGTGTGACTTCCGTTTGTAGGTTTGAGATTTCTGCTCTCATTTCTTCCTGCATTTTCTTGGTAGACCGTTCCAGTGCTTCATTCATCTCCTCCCTTAATTTATTGGATGTCTGTTCCATGCTTGCTTGGAGTAGGTCGACTCTCCTCCAGATTTCCTCTCTGAATTGTTTATCTGAGAGGTCGTAGATGTGAGTAGCCCCTGTTGATGTTTCTGGAATCTTTTCTTCTCCCTCTCTTCGTGGAGGGGATTTTCACTGCTTCTTCATATTGTTACGGAAGTATAGAGTTGGAACTTTGTAGTTATTTATTCCTGTTCCCTCTTGTGGAAAGGAGGGGCTCTGATTGTGCTAAACTTCCCTTATTCACTGACAGCTTTTATAGTGTCAAACTAAGCTAATGTATATTTTGCGTAAGTGTTTGAGATCGCAAAAGTAAATTTTCAAAGAAATACACAGTACCGATTGCGCTGAGGTAACAGATAAGTTATGACAGGAGGCCACGCCCACCTTGAGACCACGCCCACTAAGATACCGGCCACGCCCCCAGTGTCTTCCTGTTAGAGAGCCAGGCGGGCGGGAAGCGGGTGGGGGGACGGGAGGGCGTGGCCGAGGGTTGGTCTTGGTACCTGGTGGGCGGGCGCAGTTAGAGAGCCAGATCGGAAGACAGGGTTCGCAGGGCGCGTGGGGGGCGGCTGCAGGAACTGCTTTTTTTTTTAATTTATTTTTTAATTGAGTCACCGTGAGAACAGTTACAGGGCTTTTAGGATTGAGTCTCAGTCATACTATGCTCAAACACCCATCCCTTCACCAGTACACATGTTCCACCACCAAAAACCCCAGCATACACCCTCCTCCCACTCCCCCTCTGCCTGTGTGGCAGATGATTTTCACTTTACTCTTTCCTTACTTTGATTACATTCAATTTTCGACAGGGAACTCACTATCATTATTTGGAGTTTTTCCTCCAACAGTCAGACCCGTCGGAGGAGAAGCTTTCATGTGGTTATTCCAAATAGATTTATTTTTCTGCAACATAAAAGTTAATCTGGGTGTTGTCACAGGAAAGCCTCTCACCGTTGGTGGTCTTCTCATAATCTTATCCCGACTCCTGGCACTTTTACAATGTATTGATCCATTCGTTCATACATAATAGAAAGTCCTTATGATATAAAGCATATTCAAAACCAGTGGTATCTCATAATGTGTATATAAATTCTTTCTTCCAGCAGTTTATGTTTGTAGTTTTTAGTTCTTCATGACCCACTCAATAATACAGATCTTTCCTCCAGAACTATAGATTTTCCAATTGTCAAATCCTGTGTTCCCCTTCTCCAATAACAGATCCTTGAATTCCCTGTAGCCTTTGACCATCCTATTGCTCATTCCTTAGACTTTCATCATTCTGGTTTCTCTTATTTTTCTTATCACATGTTAGACTACCCTTTCACTGTTTTATCTTTTGCTTCTAATTCTTTAATTTTGTGATTCTTCTAGATTCCACCCTCAACTGTTTGTTTCCTTCTATGCCCTCTCCTTTGATTAATCTATTTTTCCTAACATCTAAAAGACTAACCTGTCCAAATCCCAATGCATTTCAGATTCTAATCCAAAGTCTCAGATCTTGACCTCCCTCAGGCTCTATTCTTATTTCCTGCCTCCCAAAAGATTCTCATGAATTGCTTATTTCTCCTCTTTCCAGCCCCTCATTCAAACTTCAAGGTATCATTCTCTTTGATCTTCCTCTTTCATTTGCTCCCAAGACTTGAGTACCATGTTTGTTTGTTCCCTCATTCTCTAATTCTCACTGCCACCTTTGTCATGGTTCGCTCCTTTATTTTAATGGTTTTGGCTCACTCCTTTATTTTAATAGTTTAGATTATTTTATGAAAATCTCCTAACTGGTATCTTGACTTTATGTCATTCTCTTTTCTAATCTATATTGGTGTCAGATTACATCCAGCTCTAGCAATATCACTACTATGTTCAAACATTTTATTTATTCTAAATTTAATTTAATTTAATTTGCAATGTGGAAATCAAATAGAGTCTCACAAATGCAAGTGAGCGATCTACTGCTGAACTTTATTCCTGGTCCCCCTTTATTTGGGGGAAGAGGCCTCCCAAGCAACGCTCAGGAGGGCCTGAAGGTGCTCCTGCTGATACTTGACCAACTGGCCAGGAGATGACATACTTGGGGCCAAGGATACAGAGCTTCTCAGGAAATGAGACACTGGGGACAACCAGGGCCACTTAGTAGCACTTGGGGACCTCCAGAACCATACTTGATGGTGCTAGAGGGGTCTTCAGAGGCATGGGGTGTACTGTGCCAGGTTTCAGACTCAGTCACCACCACACCTGCAAAGTATGTGCTCCCGAGCTATCTTCCTGTGTCAGCTGCGCATACAATTTTTTTAAACTTTATTTGGGAAGACTTTCTCAGCAGTCACTATTTTCACTTGTATTCCCGCTGATTTTCAATTTGCTCGAGCGGGGGCCAGTAATGTCTCCATTTGTCCCTGTTGCGTACTAGTGTAGCCCAATGTTATCTACTCGAATCTGGAACAGGAAGAGCCACAAACCGTTCATTCAGGGTTTTGATGAAGAAATCTGACCATCTCCTTGGTGGGCGGCTACGCGGTCTTTTGACTTCCCGTGGAATCCAGTCGGTAATAGCTCTAGTCCAGCGGTCGTCTCTGAATAGCATTACATGTCCAGGCAATCTGATTTTTGATGTCTTGGCAAACAAGACAGTGTCCCTGATTTTATATTTTTAAAAAATACAGGTACTGATAAGGTATTTTTAGTTTGGGGGTTTTGTATCTGGCAGTGCTTAGGATTTATTCCTGGCTCTGTGCTCAGGAGTGACCCCTGGTGGTGCACGGGGAACCTTATGCAGTACCTGAGGTCCAACCAGAGTCGACAAGCTCCTTAACTCCCTGTACTACCTCTGTGGCCCTCACTTCCTGTGCCAGTAATCTTTCTCACGAATCCTCATTTACCAAGTGTTACACTTACTTACATTGCTCTGACTCTTCAGCTTGATCACTGGGCACAGGGGTGTAGCCAAAACAAAACTAGTTGCTGACCTTTCTTCCCCTTTGGCAAATTTGCTGCTCATTAGCTTTTGAGATTTTTTGGCTATACATTAAAAAATTGAGATTCATTTTTTTTAAAAATTACAAAATGGGGCCAGAGAGATAGTACAATGGGTAAGGTGCTTGCCTTGCATGTGACTGACCTGGGTTTGATATCCGGCTTCCCATAGGGTCCCCCAAGCCCACCAGGAGTGAAACCTGAGTACAGATCTTTGAGTAAGCCCTGAACACAGCTGTATATGGCCCAAAAATCAAAAAGGAAGAAAAAGGGGGAGGGGATTTCTTTTGTTGGCACTTGTAATTAAAATAGTGCTGCCTATAAAAATTGTCAATGTCTTCCAGTTGCCAAAATTCTTTACTTTAAGGGTTTTCTACAGAAGTATCTATGCTGCATTTTTGCTTTTTTGTTTGTTTTGGGGCCAGAGCCTAGCATGGGCACTGCTTACTCGGTATGGTGCTCCGTTATCAGTCCTGGAAGTGCTTAGGGACCCTATGGGGTTTCAGAATCAAACCCCAGTCAGCCTTATCTATACTATTTTTCTGACCCCTTTGGTCACTTTCTTTCTTTTTCATTTATTTTTTGTTTGTTTGGGAGGCATACCTGGTGATGCTCAAGGTTTTCTCTTGGTTCTGCACCTGGGAATTACTCCTGGCAGTGCTCTGGGGACCATATTGAATATTGAGGACTGTACCCGGGTCACTGCATATCAGGCAAAACCCCCTACCTACTCTTCTATCTCTCCGGCCCCTTTCAGTCTACTTTTCTACTTAAAAGCACGAGATTGCTTTCTTAAAACTTAGTACAGAAATTGCAAATGATTGCTATAATACATCTCAAAATTGTGGTTAATCAGAGTTACCAGAAAATATACAGAAATGACATTTAGTAATAAAAACCTATCACCATATAAGTACCTTCTTATCTTTTTGGAAGTTTTGAAGCCACACCTTGCAGTGCTGAGGAGTTATTCCTGGTTCTGCATTCAGGAATCCTATTGGTGGTCCTCCAGGGATCATATGGGATGCCTGGGGTCAAACCCAGGTCAGTTATGTGCAAGGCAAGTGCTTTACCTGCTGAACTATCTCTCTGGCCCCAGTTTTTTTGTATTCAAGACTGAAAGATAAAACTGAGGTGTTAATTGACATTTATGTGAGAATATGTGTAGACCTTTTTAAAAAAATTTAGGTACATAATTTGCAACACTGTCAATAATGGAACTGGAGCTTTAGCATATCGGGTAGGGCATTTGCCTTGCATGCAGCCGACCAGGGTTCGATTTCTCCGCCCCTCTCGAAGAGCCCAGCAAGCTACCAAGAGTATCCCACCCGCACGGCAGAGCCTGGCAAGCTACCTGTGGCGTATTTGATATGCCAAAAACAGTAACAACAAGTCTCACAGTGGAGACGTTACTGGTGCCCGATTGCGCGAGCAAATCAATGAACAACGGGAAGACAGTGCTACCGTGGTATTTAATAAACACCAGGGTTTGCAAAGTTGTTCACAGGGGCTAGAGAGAGAGTACAGCAGGTAAAGTGTTTGCTGGGTGTGGCCCCAAAACAAGCAAACAAAAAAGTTGTTCATAATACAGTTATTACAGGTATTCAATATCCCAACACCAGTCCCACCACCAATGTGACCTTCCCTCCACCATTGTCCCAAGTTTGTCATCCACCCCCCAAGCCTGTCCTCTGGATAGGAACAAAATAATTTATTTTATTTTTCTCATTACAACAAAATGATAAGTAGAATTATCAAGAAATAGTTCAGTAAAAGAAAACTTGTGAAAGTTCTTTTATCTAACAATGGTGCTATTAAAGTCATTGCCTGAGGGCTGGAGTGATAGCACAGCCGGTAGGGCATTTGCCTTGCATGTGGCTGACCCGGGTTCAATTCCCAGCATCCCATATGGTCCCCTGAGCACCGCCAGGAGTAATTCCTGAGTGCAAAGCCAGGAGTAACCCCTGTGCATCACCAGGTGTGACCCAAAAAGTAAAAAAATAAAATAAAATAAAAAATTGGGCGCCATCTTGATGCCACAATCCACAGAGAAGCTGCAGGCATTCTGGTGAGCAACGCGGCCCGGACAATGCTCCGGACCCGAATCGGGGCCAGCAACACTGGGGGGCCGGAGGGAGGAGGTGCCGCCAGCACACCTTCTCCAGATGGAACCCTGGCGACACTGAGCAGCAACTAACACGGCTCCAGGATTCGGGACTGGGACAGATCCGAGCCGCGTGGCCACTAACGCGGCCGCGCGACCTTTTCTAAAACCTGAAAACATACAATCTTTGAATGGAAAACTAATTATCAAATGCCTCCTTATTAGGGTTATCTTGTTTGGGGATATAACTCCCACAACAATAGTGAGTTTTGTGTTGAAATATGGAACGTAATCAAGGTGAAGAGAAAATAAAGTGAGGTTCATCAGTTATACAGTTGGGGTGGGGGGCGCGGGGTATACCGGGGATTTTGGTGGTGGAATATGGGCACTGGTGAAGGGATGGTGTTTGAATACGGTATAACTGAGACATAAACCTGAGAACTCTGTAACTTTCCACATGGTGCTAAATTTTTTTTAAAAAATAAAAAATAAATAAATAAATAAATAAAATAAAATAAAAAATTAAAGTCATTGCCTGAGAACTTACTCAGCTGTTTGTTGCTAGTTGAGCCTTTGACATTACTGCTATGTATTGACTTAGTTGACTTCTGTGCTACTTACCCATCTTATCAGCTGTGTGGGCTGTCAGTGGTGTGTAATTTGGAGGTGTCATGACTGTGTGCTCCAGGATCTCCACAACCTGTAGACTGGGACGATTCTTGGCCTCCCCCAGTCCTGGGAGGTTCCAGAGTTTCCAGTCCAGAGACTGCTGTACCTGTGCCTTTCATCAGCTTGGCATCTCTTTCTAGATTAGTTGTGAAGCTGGGCTATTTAACTGGTGCAGCTGTGGCATATGGGTGTGACTTCTAGGGCTTCTGGCAGTATTTGGACAGAGCAGGTGAGGGAAAAGGCCCCAGAGTTTGCAGCCTGAAGGTGAGTCTGCCTGGAGCCTTTTCAGCCTCTGAGATGAGTCGTGAAGCAGTAAATGGGGCGTTTGTGTAATGGGGGCTGGAGGGTGTGGGTGCAGCTGCTGCGGCTTTGGCAGGTCACAGGCTCCTGAGGAAGTCCCCGAGTTTTCAGCCCAAAGTCTGGTGTACCCGTGAGTTTCATCAACTTGGTTTGGTATCTCTTCAGAACTTAGTCATGGAGCTGCAAAGCTTGGCCGTTTTCATCTATTCATACATTTTAAACTGCTACTTCATATCTGGAAAATAAATTAAGACCTTAACTGAACATTCATTTCATTTCTACTATTCTACTCTACATCGTTCCAATTTTAGTATATGTGCTGCTGAAGCAAGCACTAGTATTCTACTCTAGACACCAGTAGTTTCAAGTCACTAGAATTTCTTGAATTCTACCTCAGTTTCTTTGTTAACATTGATTCTTCTTTCTGGTTAATCTTTTCTCCTATTTTTTCATATCTCAGAGTCTATTCTAAGCTGTAGAATACAGCTGCACTTCTTCAATTAGGCTTTTGTTTTTCTCAGTCTAGAGAAACAATGTCTCAGTTCAATCATTTGAACTTACATTTCACACTTTATATCTGTAGACTGCTAATAACATCTACATGTTCTCTTTTCTTGAAAGTTAGGGTATCGTTTATCTTAGTATCTCCCTCTCACTCTTTAACTAGTGTGCTTAATTCAGGGCTCAAGTGAAGCAATAAATATTTGGTGAGTTGAATTAATAAATGAATAAGGAAATAAATTCTAGACATTTGTGATTATTAGTGTTATTATTATTATTATGTATCACTGTATCACTGTCATCCCATTGTTTGTTGATTTACTCGAGTGGGCACCAGAAACATCTCTATTACACTCAGCCCTGAGATTTTAGCAGCCTCTCCTTACTCGTCTTTCCCAATGAATGGAGGCTCTTTCAGGCTCAGGGGAATGAGACCTATCGTTACTGTTTTCGGCATACTGAATACGCCACGGGTAGCTTGCCAGGCTCTGCCGTGTGGGCAGAATACTCTCGGTAGCTTGCCAGGCTCTCCGAGAGGTATGTATATATCTCTTATTGTATTTGGGATATGAATACACCCTGGGGAGCTTGCAAGGCTCTCGCATGCGGACAATAGACTCTTGGAAGCTTGTCAGGTTCTCCAAGATGGAGAACAAAGCTATTAGATGTTCCAGGAGCTTGGTTTTATAGTCTCTGGACGTTGGCTGTTGGTGGGATTACACGGCATTGGGGGAAGTTTGTGGGTGTGGTTGCCAAGCTACTGGAAAATGGGGGGTCTGGGTGGAGAAGGCCCAGTCCCAATCTGAGCAGGCTTGAAGATCTCAGCCCCGGGTCCCACACATCTGGGTTCCTCTGTCAGTCCCTTCATGCATGAGGCTCATCCAAACGTGTGGAGAGTGGCCTTTTTTTTTCTTTTTTTTTTTTCTTTTTGGATCACACCTGGCAACGCACAGGGGTTACTCCTGGCTCTGCACTCAGGAATTACTCCTGACGGTGCCCAGGGGACCATATGGGATGCTGGGAATCGAACCCGGGTTGGCCATGTGCAAGGCAAACGCCCTACCTTCTGTGCTATCACTCCATCCCTGGAGAGTTGCCTTGAGCATGGCTGTGGCTGAGTTCTGGAGGTCTTCAACTATCAAAAATTATGTAATCATAAATATTAGTAGTAGTATATCAAAGGATAAATGTAAGAAATATATGATACAGAACCAAATCAAACTTACTATGATGTGATGTTTTAAAAGAAACACAATTTAATATTTATATGTTGAAAGAAATAGAGAAAAATATTCTTACATGTATTGTTTTTTTCTCTCTCTAAGTTCCTAAATGAACCAAACTACGAGTCGCTGATTAACTTTCAGATTGGAATAATGGAGCAGACCATTAATGTTTTAGAAAAGGTAGGCTCAGCAAACATTGATCATTATCATTTCAACAGTTGTGAATCATTTGAACAAATAATAGTGTTTCAAATCATGAATTCAAATAGAACCTAATAAAATCTTTATCTCATTGATTCACCAGGTGTGATTTGATGCCCCTGGATAGTGTAACCATAACATGTGTAGTAGACTCAAGTGTTTCTTTTAGTATTAATGTGCAATTACCATCGCATATCTTATGATCTATATAATTATGAATTTTCTCTTTCACTTTAGGTTATGATTTATGTAATGAAGCATTGTTAGACTTCCTTTTCCATTATAAAGGCTTTTTTTCTCATACCTGTTTAATACTTAGTTTTTATAGTTTTTATTGTATAGCAAATAAAAATGTAAGATGGAGGGGCTGGAGCAATAGCACAGTGGGTAGGGCGTTTGCCTTGCACGCGGCCGACCCGGGTTCGATTCCCAGCATCCCATATGGTCCCCTGAGCACCGCCAGGGGTAATTCCTGAGTGCAGAGCCAGGAGTAACCCCTGTGCATCGCCGGGTGTGATCCAAAAAAAAAAAAAGAAAAAACAAGATGGAGTTAAAGTATTCCCAAGCTTTGTGAGGTTTTTAAAAATAAAAATAAATTCTCTCATTTGGGGCTAATACAGCAGGTAGGGCATTTGCGTTGCACATGGCTGACCAGAGCTTAATCCTTGGCACCCCATAGGGTCCTCTGAGTCCCTCCAGGAGTGATTCCTGAGTGCAGAGCCAGGAGTAAGCCCTGAGCACCACAGACTGGTCCAGAAACAAACAAAATTATTTCTTTCATTAATTTTTTTTGGAGGGGTGCATTTTGGGCCAGGCCCTGTGATGCTCTTGGGCTACTCTCAGCAGTATTCTCACAACTATACCAGGCTAGGGGTCAAACCCAGCCCTTTGAGCTATCTCCCCAGCATCTTCTTTCCATTCTAAGAATATTCAAGACTTTTTCTAAAATGTGGCATTCACATAGAATAGTCCACCTTATTTGTGGTTTTATGCTCCCACAATTTGTTATCCAGTCAACCACAGTCCAAAAACATTAAATATTTTGAGGAGAGAACACATTCATATAATTTTTATTCAAGTATGTTGTTACCATTGTTCTATTTTATTATGTTATTGTTCTATATTGCTGTGCCTTATAAAACTTAACTACAGGTTGTGTATGTGGGGGCAATTTTATATACATACATAGATAGTTATATGAGTCAGTACAATTTTAAACATTCACTGAGATCTCCCCACGAGATAGGGAGATCTACTGCAGCATTCTATCCTTCAACAAATAATTTAAGTCTCTATTATGCATCAACATTATGCTAGGCACTAAAAATATGATATCTTAATAATAATAGTGAATTTGCTTTTTAAGAATAATGTCTATAGGGGAGTGCCAGGTGGATATATGGAAAAGAAAAGAATTATGTCTATAAAATATCTTAATTGTTTTTGTTGTATATCATGGAAATAAAAATTTTAGACCCACAAAAAGAATGTGGAAAATTGCAAAAAAATTCTTATGAAACTGGGAAAGTTCAGCAATCAAAAAGACATAGCAAATTATCAGCTAAGCTGCAATTTACGAGAAGAGTTAGTGGCTGTTTCAGAGAGAAAAGACATCTGTAATGCAATGGGTAAGATATTTTTACTTAACCCTAGGGGTTTTTTTAACACTACTCAATATTGCTAAAAATTTATACAACTGTTTTAAAATTATCAACATTTTCTCATATGCTTAATTGATTCTGAGTGTTGCATTCTGCATTTCAAAGTATAAATAATCACTGATTCTTTTCATCTTTATTTTGGGATAGGGGCTACACTGACTTGTGAAAAGATCGCTAAAGAACGATATGAAAACCTGATTCTACAACAAAAGTTAACACATATTTCAAGAGAACAGGCTGCAGAGATTTCCGTACTGGAGGCTGAAGTTGAAAGATTGAGGATGAAAACATTTCCTGCTCTTACACAAATGTAAAAATGCTGGTGGCAAAGACCAGTGTCAGTTAATCATTTAAAGAATAATTTCACTTGATTAAGATAATTTTGTTTTCTTTCATATTAACAAATTTAGCCTCATCTTAGTTACATATTTTGATAGCAAATTATTTTATTTGACTTAATCATCATAATAAATGTCCTATGTGAATAAATTTGTAAATATCATGAATTGTTTATATTTAAGAATGAACAAGATTATAACTCAGAATATCTTGAAGATCTTGTTTTATTCATTGTCTTAATATGATCAAAAATTATTTTCATGGTTAATTCTATAGAAAGTCTTATAGGCTATATATTATACATATATGTTTCTGGTATTTCTAATTTTATAAAATTTCTAGAAGAGCTAATAGATTATGAATGATTTTTATCTTTTATACTTTAATATAGTTCCCAAATTTTCTTCAGTAAGTTTCCATAATCAGAAGTTTTCAGAATGTTTAAGATTATTCTCAGTTCTAATTATGAAAGCAAAGCGAATTCTTTACTTTTACCAAGCATTAACTCATTTGTTGATCCCAAAACATTTGTCTTTCACATAAGCATGATATGATTTCCTTTATTTCATAGATTTTGTAACAGAACCTAATTTTATGCCCCACCCAATCAGATTTGACATACAAAATTTTTTATTATGTGTTGGGCTGGAGCGAGAGCACATCGGGTAGGGCATTAGTCTTTTTGTATGGACACAGTAAGAGATAAACTTATAGATAAAACTTATAGAATTGCTCTCCTGGGGTCATCTCGATCTCAGACTACAGTGCTCAGGCCAGATTAGTCTTTCCTATCCCTAGCAGGGTCCTAGTCTCGTCGTTACTCTTGGATCATGACAGCATTTGTCCATGATCAAGTTCTTAACTTATAGTTAAGAATCATAGTGCTTTGGCCTGGCCCATATCGATGCCAGGGTAGCTCACAGCTTGCCCTGGGTCCTTTTAGTCCCTCGTTGGGACACTGCTTTTGTGGTGCTAGGAACTAAGGGCAACTGAGGCTTAAGTCGAGAAAGCAAATGCCCAGGAATGAATGATATTCAAAGCCAATTAAATCCCAAGTTATAAAGCATAATATTGATTGTCTTACTTTGTCCAAACAAAAAGGACATTGCTTTAAACTAAACTATTCAAAAGACATGAGAGGAGAAAGGCAATATTTCACTCATACATATAAAATCATAAATTTCTGGACTGGAGTGATAGCACAGCGGGTAGGGCATTTGCCTTGCACGCAGAATCGAATTCTGGTTTGATTCCCAGAATCCCATATGGTCCCCTGAGCACCACCAGGGGTGATTCCTGAGCGCAGAGCCAGGAGTAACCCTTGTACATCGCCAGGTATAACCCAAAAAGCAAAAATAATAATAATAAAATAAAATCATAGGTTTCTGAGGAATCTGACCTTACAAGTTAACAGAGTCTGATTAGGGGGAAAAACTGATTATCTGGTTGGGGAAGAGAGCATAGAGAAGTGGTTACAGATAAGCAAAGGAATGGGAGTGACTCAGGAGCACTGTGATAAACCTAAACTTCCTGTGGCAAGGGGAACAGGACATACCAATGTTATCTTAAATTGTTTAGAGATTATTACCAGATAAACCTAAACTCTTTGTGACAAGGGAGGAAGGACAAACCAATGATATCCTACACCACTCTATCTTTACTTATGGGCATTGTGGTTTGCAATACAAATAATGAGAGGCCATCATGTTTGGTCCTTTCAGCACACATATCCCATCCCAAGCGATCCCTCCAACCATTATTGACTTAGTGATCCCTTCTCTATCCCAGCTGCCCTCTCCCCCAGCTCATGAGTCAGGCTCAAACCATGGAGCAATCTTCCTGGCCCTGTCTCTACTGTCCTTGGGTGTCAGTCTCGTATTATGATATTTTATATTCCACAAATGAGTGAAGTCATTCTATGTCTCTCTCTCTCTCTCTCTCTCTCTCTCTCTCTCTCTCTCTCTCTGCCTCATTTCTCTTAGCATGATACTCTCCATTACCATTCACTTATAAGCAAATTTCATGACTTCATCTTGTCTAACAGCTGCATAACATTCCATTGTATAGATGTACCAGAATTTCTTTAACCAGTCTTCTGTTCTTGGGCACTTGGGTTTTTTCTCAATTCTCGCTATTGTGAACAATGCCGCAATGTACATACAGGTGCAGATGTCACTTCTACTGTGCTTTTTTATACCCTTGGGATATATTCCCAGAAGTGATATTGCTAGGTCAAATGGAAGCTCAATTTCTAGATTTTTAAGGAATACGCATATTGTTTTCTAAAATGGCTGGAACAGTCAGCATTCCCACTAACAATGAGAGTCCCTTTCCCCCTACATCCATGCCAGCACTGGTTGTTCTTGTTCTTTTTGATGTGTGCCAATCTCTGTGGTGTGAGACAATATCTCATTATTGCTTTGATATGCAAAGCAATATCAAATATCAATGATTAACAATCACTGTATCACTGTCATCCCGTTGTTTGTCGATTTACTCAAGCGGGCACCAGTAGCCTCTCCATTACACTCAGCCCTGAGATTTTAGCAGCCTCTCCTTACTCGTCTTTCCCAACGATTGGAGGCTCTTTCAGGCTTAGGAGAATGAGACCTATTGTTACTGTTTTTGGCATACCGAATACGCCACGGGTAGCTTGCCAGGCTCTGCCATGCAGGTGGGATACTCTTGGTAGCTTGCCGGGCTCTCTGAGAGGTACATATATATCTTTTACTGTATTTGGGATATGAATACACCATGGGGAGCTTGCAAGGCTCTCCCATGTGGGCAATAGACCCTTGGTAGCTTGTCAGATTCTCCAAGAGGGAGAACAAGGCTATTAGATGTCACGCAATATGAAGCATTTTTTTCATGTGTCTTTTGGCCTTTGTATTTCTTTTTTGAGGAAGCTTCTGTTCATTTCTTCTCCCCATTTTTGATAGGGTTGGAGGTTTTGTTCTTGTACAATTCTACTAGTGTCTTATATATCTGGATATTAACCCCTTATGAGATGGGTATTGGGTAAATATTTTTTCCCAGTCCATGGGCTCTCTCTGTATTTTGGTCACTGTTTCTTTTGAGTCTCTTGCCCGCACGCCTGGCTGTCTTCCCCGGGGCCCCTCGGAGGGGATCGGCTCCAGCTTCCCTCCCCACCCCGAGTAGAGGTCCCGGAGGCCGAAGACCACCAGAACCTAGCTGCAGCCATGCTGGAGGCTCCTCTACACGTTCAGACAGGCTCATGCATAAAGGTACAAGCAGAGGAACCCAGGTGTGTGTAATCCCATCAACGGCCAACATCCAGAGAGAGACTTAAAAGCAAGCTCTCAGAAGCGATATATTTAGCCTGCTTCTCCCTCTGGGGGAAACTGGCAATCTCCTGAGAGTTTCCTGCCCCCATGGAACAACTTTGCAAGCTCCCCATGGTGTATTCATATGCAAATCCAGTAACAAGCTGGATCTCATTCCCTTGGCCCTGAAGAGCCCCCAGTGCAACATCGTTAGGAGGGCCAAGTCAAGTCGAAATAGACTTCTAAGATCTCAGGGAAAGGACGAAATGAGATGTTACTGAGCCCACCCGAGAAATCGGTGATTAACGGGATATTGTGACATTGTGTGTGACATTTCTTTTGAGGTGCAGAAAATTCTTAGTTTAATGTAGTCCCATTTGTTTGTTTTCACTTACTTGGTCAGTGGTGTTTCATCCTCAAAGAGGCTTTTTTTTAGCTCCAATGTCATGGAGGGTTCTGCTTACCTTTTCCTCTATGTTTCTTTTTTATTTTTTTTAAGTTTTTATTTTATTGAATCACCGTGAAAAAATACAAAGCTTTCAGGTTTAAGTCTCAGTCATATAATGATTGAACCCCCATCCCTTCACCAGTGCACATGTTCCACCACCAAGAATCCAAAAATGCCCCCCTCCCACCCAGCCCCCACCTAAGTAGCTAATGATCTTCACTTTATTCTCTCTATACTTTGAATGCATTCAATATTTCAATAGAGAACTCTCTATTATTGTTTGGAATTTTCCCCCAACAATTAGGCCTGCTGAAAAGGCATCATTTAATAATTTCTTTTCATTGCTGAGAATGAACTCTATGAACTCGCGCGGCCGCAATAGCCGTTTTGGATTTCTAATATTTTAGCTCAGTTCACAGTCTAGATGCGTTTCTGTAAGAAGCCAAAATGGGTTAGAAGACCTCTGGGATCATAGTCTTTAGGAGCAGAGGGTCCGTTTCGAGTTTGGCAGCTCCGGGTCTTATCTGGGCCAAGGGCATGCCGGTAACGCCCACTTCCCATGATCGCCTATGAGCCACAAAACTGCAAAATTCATATCTCTGGGTTGGGAGTCTTAGAGGGTGGCTCTCGCCACATGGGTGTTGCTGCCGCCACCATTTTCCACGCAGAAAAACAGGGTGGGGAGGAAAAATCTTTCCCCGGCTGGCACGGAGTTGCAACACAGCTCACAGTCTAGATGTATTTCTGTAAGAAGCCGCTCTGGATGCCAAAATGGGTTAGAAGACCTCTGGGATCATAGTCTTTAGGAGCAGAGGGTCCCTCTATGTTTCTTATAGATTCAGCTGACATAGATTTTTATATTAATCCCCATTTCAGGCACAAAGAACCCAAAATACTTGAAATTTCCTTTGATGAAACTGATAAAGATTTCTTTTGTTAACAGTATTTCCTGATTGCAACTATGGATGTGGAGATGTCCACATTGTTGCCAGGAGAACCAATCATGTGATTTAAAGGGTCAGAATTTTGTCTCACCTACCTGACCTCAGGGGAGCAAAGTGGGGCCAGAAAGTGAATCTGTTGCAAATAACCAATGAATTAGTCAAACAAACCTATGCAATTAAGCCTCCATTAAAATCCAAAAGGACAACACTGAACATTTCCAGGTTAGATTTGTGGAGATTGGAAGAGAGTGGTAAGCTTGAGAAGACTGTGAATACTCCGTCTTGACTCCAGATCCCTCTCTGGTAGGTGGCTGTTTGAGTTAATATTCTTTTGTAATGAACTAGTAGTCTGTTATTATGGCATATTTGTTGGAGTTCTGTAAGCATGCTAGCTGTTGAATTTGAATTGAATTTGTCGAATGATTAAAGCAAAGTTTTAGTAACACATTTTGTATAAATAAGGGAACAAAATCCATAGTCTATGCAGTACCTAAAACGCAATTTAGTGCTCTTTGTATTAATAATGAGCAAGAGTGAGTTTTACGTTGTATTAGGAGGGGCAGTTCAGAATCAAGCCATGGTTAGGGGACTTCCTTCTAACGCTAACAGACCCTGTTTCCTACAAAGATATGTAAAAGCTGAATTGAAGGATGTTTGGTATGTGTTAGGTTTCCTCAATAAATGTTAACTTGAGTCAACCATAGAAATACTAAGATTTCATGGTGATAAAAAAAATTTAGCAACTAAATTATCTGCTAGTAGTCAAACTCATAAATTTCACTAAATAATGCTCTCCGGATACCCACATTTTAAACTGAACTGAGTGTGTTATTTTCTATTTCTTGGTGTTCACCTCGGATGGCTCTGACAAAGTACCTTAAATGCCTCCACTTTGCATCAACTCTCAATAAAGGTGTGTATAAAGTGGAAGTTTGCAGGAAATCTCTTGCCCTCAAGCTGAATAGTAAAGTATAGCAGCACCTTTCAACTGGAGATGGTCTTTTACTTGAGGAGTTGGCAGGTGCTTTTGATGCATCAAGGTCCCCAGGTGGTTTATATAAGCGCAGAGAGAGATGGCAGCCTCAAGAAGGGTATCTGCCACTTTCTCCCAGTCCACCTCTGCCACCTTGGGACCAGCTGGGAAGTCTAGGACTGATAAAGTCTGTGATGAGCTCCTGTATGGCATGGACCTCAATTCCTGCCAGCCCCTCTCGGTAGCCATCAAGCCACATCTGATATCCACTTGATCTGCGCAGCATGGGAATTAATCCCCACCACCCAACTTCTCTGTAAGCCATGGGCTCAGACTGGAGTGAGGATTTACTGTTTGCAAGAAAGGAAAGTAAGTCCTAGACCTGGTACCCAGGCCTTTTGGGTCCTTCACCATTCTCACAGAAAAGAATTACATGGGCTTCTCCAAAGGTGGAGAGAGCCCCAATACATATCGCAGGATTAGCTATGAAAGTATGAAAGTACACATCTCGAGGAGATGCAGCTGACACATGTGCTTGGGCACCACATGTGCTCAGCCGCAACACATGGGCACAGGCAGCACCGGGGCTTAGACAGTATGTGTGTGCTTTGTTCAAGTTGAGTTTTATAGGGTTTCTCCAAGCTGCACCATGTGGGGCTTTCTACCTAGCTAAGAGTCTGTTGGTAGGGTGATTGCCACGCAGGTAGAGATGGACGTAGTTGATGGTCTTTGAAATTCCTTTCCCTTCCTGCTGGAGCTTCTCTAATACCAGGTCCAGCCTTCTCTGGATCTGCTGCTGGTGACAGATGAAGATCTTATCAAGCCTTAATTCCTATGGCCACAAGATGGGTCCTGAGAGCCCTGGGGCTGGGGCCATTGGTTTTATTATTTCCCAGGAATTCCATTGCCATGGGGCCCCTTTCCTGTCTACTTGCCTGTCTCACTTTGGAAGGGCACAGAGGTCATGCAGCAACCTTCTCAATATTATCCATGCTACTAGTTTCTTTCACTTCTAAATAAATAGCAATGAGAAAGGAGAGGCCAGGTAAGACCTCCCACTGGTCATCACAAAAACCCAAAATGTGTTAATGTAGGTTACATTTGGGGGAGGGTGGCATATGTGATCTGGTGTTTTACAAAACCTTGTGTAGGGCATAATCAGAAAACAGAGCAAGAAGCAGGGATAACTTATCTAACTTGTGCCATGCCCAGAAGTCTATCAGATTTGGGGCAAAGATGGACAGGGAACAACTTCTTTGTTGGGCGGGAGTGGTGATTGGGACCACCCCCAGCCAGGCTCAGAGACTCCTCCTATCTTTGTGCTAAGGACCCTGTGGTGCTAGGGATAGACATGGGCCTCCTGCATGCAAAGCATCTGCTCCAGTCTATTCAACTATCTCTCTTGGCCCTGTTATAAAGATGTTATTTAGTGAGTTTTAGTACATGAATCCCTTTAAATGGTGATCACTGTCACTGTCATCTCGTTGCTCATCTATTTGTTCGAGCAAGCACTCTCATTGAGACTTATTGTTACTGTTTTTGGCATATCCAATACGCACGGGTAGCTTGCCAGGCTCTGCCATGCGGGCTCCATACTCTCAGTAGCTTGCTGGGCTCTCCGAGAGGGGCGGAGGAATCAAACTCGGGTTGGCCGAGTGAAAGGCGAACGCCCAACTGCTGTGCTATCGCTCCAGCCCTAAACGGTGATATTCAACAGAAATCATTTTTAAAATGCACTGCTTCGTGGCTTCCCTATGCTTTTTCCCATAAATCCCATCCATGTTCCTGACTCACCTCCTGTTTTGGGAGTGCCCTTTGTATTGTTGGTTCCCACACCCAGTGAATGCCTTGGAAATTCCCATTACTGACACTCTCATCCTCTCTGTCCAGCTGTTCCAAAACTGGAATCCTAGTAAAGCTATAGTTCCCCCAAGTGGACACTGAAGGGTGACTCCAAGGATGGTCGACTCAGCAGTGTCGCTGCAGTCTCAGATCTAGATGGTACCATACATTTACCCACAAGAATGCCAATAACATCACCTGAGAAACTGCTTCCTCTGCCACACATAGTCTGGCTGAGAAACAGTGATGGAAGCTGACACACAAAATAGGAGAGTTCCCCAGAGGTAGTCACAGAGGAATGCCAGGACCAGGGAGACCAGGTAAGGTCTGGGACAGTCCTCTTGGGTTCACATGAGTATTAAAATGGAAGTTGCTGTGTAGCAGATTTAGTTTATGCAGAGGAGATACTGGCACAGGTACTAACAGACATGCTAGAACATTCTTCATCTGCTGAACATCAATGAGAAGGGACTGAGTACACTTGGGGAATGGTGGATCTGCATAGTAGCTATTTACCATTCAGTAAGAAAGTTGGCTTCACCCTTAGCATGGCACAAGAGCAGAAAACCAGAAAGTTCTTAAAGTCTAGAAACTTAGATCAAGAAACCTTGACCCAATTTTTTGTCCAGCTGTCGTCTCTTGCCTTTCATTTTACGCCACCCTTATCAACAGTTTTAATGATGTGTTTTCTGCTTCCACATTAAATACAACAGCTCCCGCAAGAGACCTGAGCCCAATTCCATATTTTCAGGACCTGGGCCAACTTGGATCTTATCTATATCCAGGATGACAGATTATGGTACATGAGAGCCAAATCCCAGTGTACTGAGAGTGGGTTTCTGGCAGAGGAGACACTGTGAATACAGTTAAAAATAACAAAAACAAAAAAACTCCTAAATTTAATGTTTCACAGATAAAACTAGATAGGCAGATAAATGTATTTTGTAATTTGAGAAGATAAGGATGTGTTTTTGTAAGGAACAGCCATTTCACAGTTGGAGAGACAGTGCAGGGTTAAGGCACTTATCTTATACACAATAACCCTGGCTCAATCCCTGGCACTGCACGTGGTCCCTAGAATATTGCCAAGAGTGACTGAGAGTCTAGAGAGTTTCTTGAGCACCTCAAAACATGGCCCAAACTCTCCTTCCACTCCCCCAACTCCCATCAAATGGTCATTTCACTAAGTGAGAACTACAAATAACACATTTGAAGAGTCAAGGGCAAATACAAATTTGAAGATGAGTTTAATTATCTGCTGAATCACCTAGATGAATCAGGTGGTAACGGATGGAAACAAGGGTCATAAACTTAGGAGAGGCAGACATTTTATACCAATTTAGGTTTAGACATTCACCAGATTTTTTAACATTTAAAATAAAACTTTTCACAATAGAAGATCAAACCATATATCCAGAATTATCAAAATTATTTCTTAAATGTGATTTAAATTTTTTTCACACTTTATTGTCTACTTTTCTTCGCAAATTTATTCAGTACTAAACCTTAATTTTGGATCTCAGTTTGTACTTATATCCAAACACCCTTAATGCTAGCTCACCAAGGTAAGTTTTCTTTAAAATGTGTTAGAACCTTTTAACTAAGACGCTAGCAATGATATTCTGGAAAGAAAAATGAATTAAACATCGATAAATTCTTCTTCATTTCTGTTATAGTGTAACAATTTATCATCTAACCCATAGTGGTCTATCAATTGAGTAAGGCTTAGTTTCTTGTTCTCCTCAGATAGAGCCGACTGCAACTCATAGAGCAAGCGCTGGCTACAGCTTCTCCACTTCTTTATTAACAACTGTAACTGAGATAGGTCATTCTGAAATAGGGGGAGAAAAACAAATTTATGTCAATAGCTAGCAAACAGTCTATTATACTCATTAAAATTTCTTAAATCAGTCAATGACTAGATTTAATGAGAACATACATGAACAAGAATGGAACTACACAAAAGTAGAATGTGTCAGTTATCTAAATTGAGCTTTATGGCTATTTTGTTGGTTCAAGCTCTGAGCCATCTTTACCTTCAGAAAGGGTTCAAATTATCAACTAGGTAAAAAACTTTATTGAGAAACAATTTTTAAAAATAAATTTTTCAGGGGCCAGGCAGGTCAGTGTTCAGGGACAAATGCAGAGTGATAATGCATCCTCAGGTCATAGTATTTAACCACCCAGCCCAGTTGGACCAGGAATGGCCCCCAGGCCCCTAAGCACCGGATGGGACCATTTCCCACCATCACCACAAAAAATATATTTATTTTGGGAGCCAGGAGATGGCTAAAAGGGCTGAATGCATACTTTGCATGTGGGAGCCACCAGTTCAATTTCCAGCACCACATGCCTACCAGGAGCAACCCCCTAACTCCCAGCAAGGTAGCCCCTGAGCATCACTAGGCCTGGTTACAACAGAAAAAAAGGAGGGGGAGGTTGAAAATCCATTTATCTATCACAGCTGAATTTAAAAAAATTAAAATATTTTCACATTCACTAACAGAACAACTAGTGATATTTAGAAAAATCCTAAGAATTCGAGAGCAAATAAGAACACTTCCATCATATACTCCACAATGCTAGGGAAGAGAGCACATGAATATACATATACAAATAGTTATCTTCTTCAAGTATCCAAGTTCTACTTAATTCAAGCCATCTTACTTGAAATCTATTTGTGTTCTCAAAAGAAAACACCTGGAATTCTTTTTTTTTTTTTTTGGTTTGTGGGTCACACCTGGCAATGCACAGGGGTTACTCCTGGCTCTGCACTCAGGAATCACCCCTGGCAGTGCTCAGAGGACCATATGGGATGCTGGGAATCGCACCCGGGTCAGCCGCGTGCAAGGCAAAATGCCCTACCCGCTGTGCTATCACTTCAGCCCCGCACCTGGAATCTTTAACAATTTGTTTGTTTTGGCTCTTTGGGTCATACCCAGTGATGCTCAGGGGTTACTCCTGGCTCTGCGCTCAGGAATTAATTACTCCTGGCAGTGCTCGGGGACCTGGGTCAGTCATGTGGAAGGCAAACACACTACCCACTGTACTTTCTCTCTGGCCCATAATCTGAAGTGAACACAAGACCATTGCTAAAAACAGCTTTTAATTGTATTCACTGCCCACTTTTACCTCTTTTATTCATCTGCTGTCCTAACTGTACTTACCACCTAATATTTCAGACATCTGATAGCAATACAGGCTGGAAATGAGAAAAGGAATGAGAAAAGAGGAGAAAGGGTCTGATTACAAGTGGGAACTGGGATTTTGCGAATTTTATCTTATTTAAAGCAGTTGTCCTCAACCACAGGGTGGAGAGAGGTTGAAAACTTCTAATCTACCTCTTTGGTTCTAATTGCCAGTGTGGGGGCCAATATGCCAGACAGGTACTACGGGTAAGTGTACAAGGTTGAAGAACACTGGTTCATGGAGTTGGAGCAATAGTAGAGCGAGCAGGGCACATGCCTTGCCTGCAGTAGACCTGGTTCGATTCCCAGTGTCCCAAATGGTCCCCTGAGCCCTGCCAGGTGTGCCTCTCCACCAAAATCAAAGAATGTTAGTTTAAAGGACTCTTCTAATAAATCTATGACATACATGAACTGAGCTGAAGTTGCTGAAACTTAAGTTTCAGGATCCTTGAATAACTTTGTTATGCTGAAACTACATTTAAAATTACTTTCCCATCCTTCTAAACATTAAATTCTGCAATGATTATGAAATTCTTCTCACCTTTGATCTATACATTTTGACTAATTTTAGCCTCCGAAGAAGTTCTTCTTTCTCCTGAATCTGTTTCACCAACTCTGTCTTTTCTTCATTTAATCCTTGTTTAGGAAAATTCTCATTAGAACAGTCATTCTGGTGATCACTGCGTGGTCCACTGTCAAATGATTTAGATTCACATGCAGTGATATTCTTGGAACTATTTTCCAAAAGGGCACTTTCAAATGCGTTGTCTATGGGCTCAAAATGTTCACATTCAGAATGGCTCTCCTCTGTTGAAGATGCCGGCTTCTCGGCAAGGTTCGGCTCCTCCTCAGCATCGTGGACTCTAAGACGTTTAACCACGCAGTAAGAGGAACTGAATGAAGACCTCGTTTTCTGTAACCGTTCCCTCAGGGTCCCAGGCACACGCTGAAAAAAAGGGCACAGAACAGTGAAACGCGCTAATTAGGAGAAACACCATGTGATGTCAATAAATCCTGAAATAAGGCCTGTGGCTTCTCAGGCAGACACCACTAGATGGCCGTCTCCACTTATCTGAAGCAATCCTGTCCCTTCCTTTAGCAAATCGACCATTCAGCCAAGAACTGGGTTGAGAAAGTGATGCCAGTGATCGCAAACCTACTTCCCCAGGTACGTCTGATTTAAAAACCAAGGTGAAGACCTAGGTCATGGCATTGTTCCCTCCTTCGTTTGCACCTGATTGATCGATTATCAGAGTCCAAAGGAATAGAAATGACCCAAGGTGAGAATTTGGGTGGGGGTGGGGGGAGTTGCATAAGAACAAAGGTGCGTGAGTAAAGTTCAAATAAATATTTGGTTATTCGTGCCACACGTTCGTGAGGGGCGACTTTCAGACTTCAAACCATCAGTTGCCTTAACTGTAGGCAGTGAAGAACCGAGTTCCCATACTTGGCTACTGGTGCAGGACGGCGAGTTGCAAGGTAAAGCCACAGATGAGGCGGACGGGCTTTCCATCTTGACCGTGAAGCCCCGGCTTAGCTCTGAAACACACACACAAAAAAAACACATCCAACCAACCAATGAGAACCACCTGTCCCGCACCTAGAGCTACTCCGCGAACCGATCGCAGAATTTGGCGCGAAAAAGCAACAGTCGTCAGTCAGTCCCCGTCGTTGGCGGTCACTGGTTCAGCCTGGCTCTTCCTGCAGTTTCCAGTCCCCGAAACAGGCTCCCGTTTGTTCTGATCGTAAGGGCGTCGATCAGAACACCCTTAACATCTGCAGAACACCCTTGAAACCGGGGAACGGCGGAGTCGAGTCCCGCTTCGTAATAAACAGAAATACATTCGCAATCTTAATAGGCGTCATCGGACTCGTCCTAACCTAAACCCTTAACACTGTGTGTCTTCAGGAATTAGAAACAGGGGTGTTGAGGGGTGGGGTGGGGTGGGGGTGGGGGTGGGGGGACGAAAAATCATGCCAGACCGTTCGGCTGAGAGCCCAGAGTTGCTCACAGGGAGTGTCAAGAAGTGTGTGTCGGCCGACAAAGGAAGAAGCCAGAGGGAGGAGTCCTCCCGTCCTCCCGCCATTGCCGAAAACCCACATGATGCCTCGAGAAAGGAGGCCTGAGGTGGGCTGAAAGAGTCCCGGACCGCAGAAAGGGAACGCGACCCCCGACGAAGTCCAGCTCGCAGACAGGCACTAGCCGCCCGGGACGCCAGCAGGATCCGCCATATCCAGAATCGAGAAAGCGCGCGCAGCCGAGTCCCGCCCCCGAAGCCGGGCCGCGAGGAGGCAGAAGAGGCGCGCGATTGGCCGGATTAATTGACGCGAGCTGGTCGGCCACGCCCACCTCCGAGCGCGAAAGGATTTCGCGGGCGCGCGCGCGCGCGCACGACCGAGAGCTGCTCCCTCCCGCTGAGGGAAGAGAATGGGAGGGCCAGACTCGAGGCGACAGAGGAGCGCGATTGGCCAGATGGGACGGGCAGTCAGGATTCTGCTCCGCCCAGAGCGCGAGGGCGCCTGCGCTTGAGCTCGAGAGGGCGGGCTGTTCTTCCCGCAGCTTCCCGGCTCCGCCCCCGGCGGCTGCGGCGTGGTTTTCTGCGGTGGTGACGCTCCGCCTGATCAGCGCGGGCCTCAGACTCGAGGCGCCCCAAGGCCGCGGCTGTGTGTGGTTCTGGGTACAATTAGTGGGAACGCGCCTAAGCCAGGGCTGCGCCAAAGAGCACCCGTGAGGCACCTCTCTGGCCTCTCATCCCAGGATGTCGACCGGGTTCAGCCTCAGAGTCTAGACTTTCCCGAGCCGGGCGCCGGAGCTGAGAGGACCCGCGCCCGCGAGCCGTGGCGAGGGGCCCTGTGGCCGCGATCACGCCCAGACCGTGTTGTTGGCCCCGAGCTCGGGGAGGGCAGATGTGGCGCCTGCGGCGTGACTGCGGCCGCCGTCATCTAAAATGTTGTTAGATTTGTTTCCTGTGGCGAAAAGTGGCGTTGCCGGGCAACCGCGGAGTTGACTGGGTGGCGCGCCGGTTTGGGGGACGGGCCGTTGAGTCATTTCTGAGTCAACCTGGAAGCGGGGATTCGCGAGAGGCGGTGTGTCCAGTCGGGAGAATGGCCTCTTCGCGAGAGCGCTGGGCCAGAAGGAAGACCCTGGAGACCCCACTAACGCAGCCACTTGACATATAAGCGATCGGGTCTCGTCCCCTGGGTTCAAATCCCGCCCGTTATTTCCGGGCTCTGTGGGTCCGTTTCCTTGTCTGTGAAATGGGGATAATAGTTTTCTTCCACGGACTGAGCATCGAAGAAGTCGGGACAGGCCTGGAAGAAGAATACATCCCATCTAGGAAATAGTAAACAATTGTTCTTTCCCTGATGCGATCGTCTCCCAAGGTTTTTTTTTTTAAAGATTTGTTCTTGTTGAATCATCGTGAATTAGAAAGTTACAAATATATATAAAGTCACAAATATATTTGTGATTGAATTTAAGGATTGTCCACGACCCTCCACCAATGCCCCCAGTTTCCCTCACACGGTTGCCCTCCTCGATTGTCCTAGTGTTCCTTTCCCCAATTTATTCCCCCACCTCTCTCCCCATCTCCATCCTCCGCAGTAGACATGCTTCCCACTGAAGACCATATCTCTTGCTCTTCTTTTCTATTGCCTTCTGGCATTTGCTATTCCCTTGGGAAGATTCTGCATATCCCACGTATGAGAGCAATTATTCCAAGTCTTCGCCTTTCCCTCTGATTTCACAACTAAATGTTTCTTCCTAGAGGCTGGGGATGTGGCTTAGTGGTACAGGAAGCACGTGCATGTGTGAGGTCCTGGTTTCAATTTTAAGATCCTGGCACTGAATGGTCCGGGGAACACTAGCGATGTCCTAAAAACCAAGCTAGGAGTACCTACATGTAACGGATGTTAATTTCCTGAACATTGCATGATGCAGCCCTAAAACAAACTACAGAAGAACAAAAAGTTTAATCCTAGAGATACAATCCCAGGGGGTTAAAGGAATCCACAACAATTCTTTTACTTCTCTTACCTCTATGCCCCAAAAGGAGAACAATTTTTTTCTTAAAGATCCTTAGATCTGTGAAACACCTTCTGAACCAAAGGTAGCAGCAAATGTAGGGTCTCTGCCTATACTACCCCCACCATCTATGTAAATTGAACTCAGGAAATTTGCAAAATGAGAGAGAAGGTGATTTCATGATAGAGATGTTATTCATCTCAGTCAATTTACTCACCAGTACATTGATTTCTCCCATTACTCTTCTGGTTGATTTGGTTACTCACCTTGAAAAAAGCAGGATGATTTGTCCTTGTACTCCAAGCACAATGCAGATTCTGCATATTCTTTCTAGCTTGGGGCATAAAGGTTGGTCTGTTTTTACAATTCTCAGAAATCAGCTGCTCCAGATTCCTTTTATTATTACAAACTAAGTTTAGAGCTATGATTTTGCTAGCTGCCTAAAGGAAAACACCATCTTGTCTTGCAAGTGTTCTGACTTGCTTATTATGTAAACTGGTATATTAAAATGGGAGATTTGGCCAGATTTTCAAAGAACTATAGAATGCTCAAAAACCTGTATTTCTGAGGAGAATTTTGAAAAAATAAAATCTTGTGTTTGCTTTATTGGGGGAGGAGGGCATTGGTTTAGGGGGCTACACCCAGTGGTTGCTCAGGGTCTGTTCTTGATTCCCTGCTGGGCTGGGGCCAAAGACTATACTTTGTGGGAAATCAAAACCTGAATTTAACACCAAGGCAAACGCTCTACCAATGAGCCTATTCCTAGTGTCTTGACCTTTTTCTTTGGTTGACCAGCATCTCTGACTTCATGTGTTAGAGTTGGATGATCATACCATACTAGATTTGTGTTTTATTCTATCAGATATCGAAACAGAAAACACACCTTCCACTCTGTTTATCGTGAGAAATCTGGGCCATAGCCTCTAGGGACTTTCTTTTTAAATAAAGCCTAGCAAATCTTTCTGTCCTGATTAGGTGTCTGAACTCTATTTATTGATCTCTATGGAGTTTGGTATTTCTCACACAGGACTTGTGTGTTTATATGAAACTGTTCAGGCAGGGAAAATTGCTTCTTGAGAGAGGAAAATTGCTACTTAAGGAAGCTGAAAGGCTAGAATTCCTTACTATGCCACAGGGAATAATTTGAGCAATGGGATTTAATAAAAACAGTCATTAATAGCTGCCTAAGGCAGGCTTTCTCTCTTGTCATTAAATTTCTTCAGTGCCCGGTTGCTGTTGTTCACCCCTTTGTTATTAATCTGGGAGTGGTATAATGCTCTTTCTTCTTGACTGTGTTTATTGTTCATGGAATGATGGCATAGACCTAAAACGGTTTATAAGGTAATAAAAATTTTTAAAGGCTGGTGAATATTTTCTTCATACAAACATATGCTTTAAGGCCACACTTTAAAATTTTGTTTCAGTAGATTTATTTTTAAAATCTTGGCTTTAACATTTTTAGAATTGTATCTTGTTTGAGGGATGATGGGGGAACTACAGCTGGTGGTGCTCAGGGGCTACCCTTGGGATGGTGCTCGGGAATAGCTACTGTGGTGCTAGAAGGAGAATCTGACCAGCATTATCCTGGACCCTCAGAATGCCAACGTTGTGCACTAGAGCCCGTTGAGCTATCTTTCCAGTCTCAGTATGTTAACACTATTCAAAATAAACTTGGCCTTATTAAACTCCATTCTATTGACATTTTTAAATTGAAAAAAAAAATTATGTAGACATATCTAAAACCCTAAGGTATCCTTTTAAACAATTAAAATATTCATTTTTAAGCCATATTTAAGCTCCTGTTTCTAAGAGATAGTACAGGGGTTGGGGTACATACTTTGTATCGTATCTAGTTCAATTCCCCAGTACCATACAGTGTGGCCCTGGAGGTGCCCTGAGCACTGCCTTGGTGACCCTAGTGATCCTGGGCATGACAGGGCCTGAGCAGCACCACATCCTCTGCGCTTAGCACTGAACACCTGACTCAGTAGGCATTATACCACCGGGAGTGAACTCTGGTACAGAAAAGCACCCCCCCACACCAAAAAAATGGGTGAGGAATTATACAAATCTACATGATTAAAATAATTTATAGTGTCCATTAGGATGAGTAAGATTAAATTTAATATAGATTTATAACATCAGAAAACTACCAACTTCTCTTAGCTGACTTTTAATAATTCAAACCATCTACCTATAAGTTGAAACTTGCTTTAAGTTACCACAAATTCAAGTCTCATCTTGTAGACTTATTCATGGTGAAGTATGTGTTTTGGTGCTATCATCTCAAATTTCCCTGGGCAAATTAATGGCATTATTACCTAATCATCTCATGGATTTCTAAGATGTATAATTGATTCAGTTATAGAAGGGTTAAAGACTTTATCAAAGAGGTAACCTTTGAGAGTAAATTGTTTAGCACTTTTAAATCAAGTTAACCAAGAAAAGTTTTCCCTTCAATCTCAAGATGCCTATTAGGCATGCCTGGAAGGTTGCATAGAGCAGCATTTCTCAACTATGGACCGTATGGACCCTGAAAATTATATAAATGTGATCATGGCATAGTACTAGGGGGCCAGTCAGTAGAAAGGGGAGTAGGGGGAAATCACAGGAAGGAAACAAAGTCAGAAGAGGGCTATCATAAGGAAAAACTTGAGAAGCGCTGACTTAAGAGCATGGAGATATGGGTAAGGTCCACATTATTAGCATAATAAAACCCTTTCTACCACCAGATAACTAGAAAAGTAATCTGTAGTTAACATTGAGGGTAATAGCACAGGATCCTAAAGAGCTCTTTCTGTCTTGAATTCCTGTTCTTCTGTTATATCAGATTTGGCATTTTGTCAAATCCATTAGAGACTAGAGAAACAAAAGTGTATGATTCACTGCTATTACTGGGTGTGTTCCCATGGAGAAGAATAGAATGATTCAGGTTAGATTAATAACGGTGAGGGAGGGGAGCATATGTTTTGCAGAGGGATGGGTCATGGAAGAGGAGTTGATTATGGAAAGGTAATGGAAATAAAGGTATTACTCAAGGTCACATCCTTCTCAGATCTTGTATTAACTCAAAATAAAAAAAAAAAAGACATTACATGTCAGCAAATCCCTAAGCAACATAACATCTTATAATCATCTTTACTCACCCGAAGATAACAACCTCCAGGATAATTTACAGTATAGAAATCTTTTTGAAGTATCGGCGAGTGTTCTACTCTCCTCTCATTATTTCCGTCTCGAAAGTATAAAATGTTTTTTCTTGGGACTTGGAGAGAGTACATTGGCTAAGGCACATGTCTGTCTGATCCAGGTTCGATCCCCAGCAGCCATTTGTTACCAAGATTTACCAGGGGCAGCCCTGAGCAGGATGGCAGTCTCAGCCCCTGTCTTGAATTGCCAGCCCGGTTAGCCTAGAATTGCAGGAGGGAGCCCAGGCCTTCGAAGTATTGCTTAGGAGCACCCCACCCCAAATATGATAAAATGTTTCTTCTTGGTGATGTTTTTTAGATAGGAAGTCAAGGGTATAATCAAACAGCACCAGAAGATTAGTTACCATACTGCTATGTTCTAGGACATAGCTTGTCTTTACTGCTTCTGTTCTCCCACCCCTTAGCTAATTGTGGGGGAAATCTGTGAATTAATCAATAAGGAGATTTCTGCCCCCGTTTAGAGTCTAAGAACTAGACTAGCATATAATTCCTTTTCCATCACTCTCGAAGGCAACAGATGTCTTTGAAGTGGGACTGGAGAGATAATACAGTAGGTAATTGCCTGCAGCTGGCCGGGGTTCCATGCCCAGCAGCCCCTATGGTCCCCCAATCCCCACCATGAGTGATTCCTGGGCTCAGAACCAGGGCTAAGCCTTGAGCACAACTGGGTGTGGCCCCCAAAACAACAAGTCTTAGATTTTCAAATCCACTGAATGCTGGGTCCCTGAGCTCCAGGACAGCTGAATCTTTATGGCAGATCCACTAGAGAGAAATTTCGTCAAAACACAGCAGAGGGGAAGCTGGGTTGAACAAAGGTTCCTCTTCCTGAGCCTCTCCTTCCCGCTACAAGATCGTGCCTAGTGTCCATGTTCCCTGCATCACGTGTAAATTATGTCAAAGAACTGGATAATGTTTAATGATCATACTGATGACTCTCAATAGGCAAATGATACTTTTGTAATGAAAATTTATCTTTCCCCTGAAAAGATCCTGGAAAACTAGCATAGAATACAGCTACATTCATCCTGCTATTGTCCTGCAAAACTTAATTCTGCATCTTAAAATATGTTAACAAAAGTATAAGACAGACAATGCATTCCCTGGAATCATGTACATCTTTAATTTAGATTCTTCACAGCTTTTCCACCTCCCCAACTTTTATCTTATATTCCTTTCTGTTATTATAAAATATATTGTTTCATTTATCTTAGTTATTTTTCACTTACTGTAACTTACTTTCATTGAGTCAAATGATCCTTTTCTTACAGGCACCTTTAAGTATTTTATTTTTTTAATAAAAATATAGTTAATTATTTTCTAATGCATAGTATTCAGGGATGATGACTTAGTTTGGTTCCATTGCACTGTTCGGTCTCCTTATGCACTGTTGTAACTTGTGAATCTATGTCCAGTCATGCTGGATATTGAAAACCCAATCTCTGTGTTATTGAAAAGTTTCTATGAGTATAATTTTAAAGCAAATAAAGGAATAGCATTCACCAACGAAGACAGTTTTTGAAAATCTATCATTCATCACATAGTATCCCACAATACAGAAGAACACATGTTTGGCATTTGGAGGGGAGCCAAACAATCATGACCACATTTGTTAAGCAAAATCCTATGAAATTATAAATTATAAGGTGGCCATAGTTGTTGTTTTTAAGCTTTACTACAATTTGAGATGATCTAAAATGCTTTCCTAGCCTGATTCTGAGCCATTGAAATAGGTTATTTTGAACCTGTATGTACAAGTTTAAGATTTTTGTAAAGCTGCCAAGTCTTTAATATAACAGTAATTAGCATAAAGCTTGTGCAATTAAGATGCACTAAAAGGAATGAGTTAGAAACTTTGGCAAGATCTTCCTCTTTTTTCAGAATTAGTTTCATTGGTACATATTATTTTCATTCCAAGCTATTTTCCCTAGGTTTAGAAGATACATAAAGCTGACTCTGTTTCATTCCAATCATTTTATACAGCAATATCAATTTATTTTCAGCCATTATTTTTCATGATGAATCAATTAACCAGTTTTACCACTAGTATAAGCTTGTATGATATGTTTTCCATTTCTATGGTTTGGAAGTCTGTGGGGATGTGGCTCAGGAATGGAGCATTTTCCTTGCATGTGTGAGTCCCTAGGTTCAATGTCTAGAAGGAGAAGAAATAGGAAGAAGGGTTAGGAGGGGCTGGAGCGATAGCACAGCAGGTAGGGCGTTTGCCTTGCACGCGGCCGACCCAGGTTTGATTCCCAGCATCCCATATGGTCCCCTGAGCACCGCCAGGAGTAATTCCTGAGTGCAGAGCCAGGAGTAACCCTTGTGCATTGCCGGTTGTGACCCAAAAAGAAAAAAAAAAGGGGGGGGTTAGGAGTGGTAGGGAGTGGAGGAAGCAAAGAAGACTTAATCTTGATTAAAGTCCTCTGAATAAAGAACAGGATAAAGTCCCCCAGAGGAACTCAAGAACGGGATTTCATTTCAGAAAAATAAGTGCAATAAGACCAAACAATAGCTACAGTGAGCCAGGACCTGAGGTGACTTGATTTTCAGAAGTGAAAATTATATTATCACAGATTTGGAAGATTACAGGTAAGAATTATGTGGCCCAAGGAAGGCTGAAATTAAACATTTGCATACTAATTAGCAGCTCTCAAGACAATCCTGACAAACTCATCACCTTTAAGTCAGAAATTGCTCAAGCTAGGATTATGGGAAGCTTTCCTGGACCAATACATTCATAACTGAAGTTGCCTGTCGCAGTTCACTGAAAACCTGGACTTTGAGGTCCAAGTATTGTATCAAACACTATGAATCCTAGACACATTTTATGTAGAATAAATTATAAGAAAGTCATGTTTTCTTCCATATCGAAAAAGACATAGTTCAACATGTTTTAGGACCTTTGGCTATAATTGAATAAAATGATTATGGAAGTTTAAGAATTTTTGATTAATAAAGATGCAAACATATATATATATATATGTTGGACATGTTGGCAATATATATCTTTGGACTAATATTATAAGTCAGGTTTAAGACTTAAAAGTAGATAAGTCAAAAAAAAAGTAGATAAGTCATATTTTACGTTCACTGAAATTTTAAGTGAGTAAAGTTGTAAAGCCACAGACCTTACTGGTTTGAATTGTTTGAGTTTCAAGCCCTTTCATTGTTGACTTTTGTTGCTGAATCAGATAAACGGGGAATGAAATGGGCTGTGGTCACAATTGGGAAGGCGAAGTTGTTTAAAACTGTACTAAACAAGATAATCATTGGTTGTAAGTTTAACTTGGGGGAAATCATTTGGAATTTTTTTGTTTAAATACAAGTTTTGGTGAATACAAATGACACACTGATGTTCACAACTCTTTTCCCTCTGATTCATTCATTCTGGCAGAAGCATTGTGGGGATAAGAGTGAATCTGAGAAACTGAGTTCTTTCCAGCTATGCCCCACCCCATTTCATTCCCTTTTCTGCTACTGTTATTGCAATACCTGGGGTCACACACACAGAGCTCTGGCTGTTCAGAGGTTTATACTCTCTAGCTGTGGGACCTGCATACTTTCTGGTTGTGCTGCCAAGTTCTTCACTGACATGCCACCAACAATTGACATTCATTGTGACTTTTCCAAGTGCAGTTACGTTCAGTGGTTTGATAGTTACATCTGTGAATTGTAAAAGGAAAAAAAACTTCAACTGAGTGTCTATAATTCCACCTTTTAGTGCCCATCAAATTATCAGTTCCCACTCTGCTTCAATGGAGCGTTCAAGTTATTGATCCAATTTCCTATAGAAACAACCATTCTGATGACACTATGGAAGATATGCTAGGTGCTGAAGATAGAGAGGTAAATATATTTTTTTAGGAGTTTACAAAGTCAAAACAGACATGTTGGTAATTATCAGGTAGATTTAAGCAGGCCAGTTCTGGATAATACTGTTTTAGAGAAAATCTTTTTTCTTCATTGATGTCTCTTCTTTACAGCCTTTCTTCATCACCTGAGTTCATCTCCTAAGTCCAGTCTTTAGGCTTTAAGCCTTACTACCATCCACTGGTTGTTGCAGGACACGCTGTTTCCTTTCATTCTCATCTTCTGGAACTCATGCCCTTGCCTTTCTGTGCATTTGACAGTACCAAGGGTATAAAAGATATGTGTTTGAATGGATGGCTTTAAGGATAAATGAATGAGCTAATTATTTATTCCCGGACTCACAAGGTGAGAACCATGAAAGATGGGAGAGCAAGGGTGCCAACGTAGCAAACTATAGTTGGGGAAGGGGACATGTTCTCAGCAGGCAGAACTTTTACTGGGACCCTAAATTAGCGTCAAGTCACTACTTAAAAGATGAAAAAATAAGTAAGCACAGTATATACAAGCAAAAGGACTCTTTAAGCATGATGAAAGTAGTTTAGGAGAAGCAGTCACACGCTTCTTATGAAAAAATCCTTTATTTGGTTGTTTGTTTTTATTTTGTTTGGGGATACACCCAGGAATGATAAGGGGTTAATTCTGGCTCTACATTCAGGGATTATTCTTGACAAGAATCAAGGATTGGTGAACCGTATGGGATGCCTGGGATAGAACCTGGACTGGCTGCGTGCAGTGCAAGCATCCTACTCACTGTCCTACCTCTCTAGACAGAAAAATTCAGAAAGAAACTCTTATAATACTGGTGGGAGTGTAAAAACTCTATTTTTAAAAAAGTGTATTATCGGAGCTGGAGCAATAGCATAGCGGGTAGGGCATTTGCCTTGCACGCAGCCTACCTGGGTTCTATTCCCAGCATCCCATATGGTCCCCTGAGCACTGCCAGGGGTAATTCCTGAGTGCAGAGCCAGGAATAACCCCTGTGCATTGCCAGGTATGACCCAAAAAGAAAAAAAAATTTATTATCCAAAAGAACTGGAGCAATTAGTGCTGGCGTGAATGTGGGGAGAAAGGGACTCTTCGTTGTTGGTTGGAATGCTGACTGGTGCAACCTTTGTTGGTTTTTTTTTTTTTTTTTTGCTTTTTTGGGTCACACCTGGCGATGCACAGGGGTTATTCTTGGCTCATGCACTCAGGAATTACTCCTGGCAGTGCTCAGGGGACCATATGGGATGCTGGGAATCGAACCCGGGTCGGCCGCGTGTAAGGCAAATGCCCCACCCACTGTGCTATTGCTCCAGCCCCTGGTCCAACCTTTTTGGAAAACAATATGGACATTCCTCAAAAGACTAGAAATTGGGCTCTCATTTGACCCAGCAATGCCACTTCTGGGAATATACCCTGGGGGCCCAAAAACTCTCAGCACAAATAATCTTTATACCTATGTTAATTGCTGCACTATTCACAATTGCCAGGATATGAAAACAACCTGAGTGCCTGAGAACAGACAAATAGATAAAGAAACTGTGGCACATCTACATAAGGGAATACTACGCAGCCATTAGGAGAAATGAAGTCATGAAATTTGCCTATAAATGGATGGACATGGAGAGTATCACGCTGAGTGAAATCAGAAAGAGAGAGACAGGTATAAAATGATTGCATTCATTTGTGGTATATAAAAATTATAGAAGATGAATATCCATGACCAGGAAAACAGGGGCTAGGGGCTAGGAGGACTGGCCAATGGTTGGAACCAATCATAAGTGTGGGGGGGGCGGAGGGTAGGTAAGATCGAAAAGAGACCAGTGTTACAGTAATAGCTGGGAATGATCATGCTGGACAAGAACTGAGTGTTAAAAGTAGGTAAAGGGATATACCTGCCATTCAGTATCTGTATTGCAAACCACAATGCCCAAAAGGAGAGAGAGAGGGGCTGGAGCGATAGCACAGCGGGTAGGGCATTTGCCTTGCACTCGATCAACCCGGGTTTGATTCCCAGCATCCCATATGGTCCCCTGAGCATCGCCAGGGGTGGTTCCTGAGTGCAGAGCCATGAGTAACCCCTGTGCATTGCCGGGTGTGACCTAAAAAGAAAAAAAAACAAAAGGAGAGAGAGAGAGCACGAGAAAGAGAGAGGTGGGGAGAGAGAGACAGAGAGAGAGAGAGACAGAGAGAGAGAGAGGAAAAGAAAAGTGCCATAGAGGCTGGGGTGGGGTGGGGATGATGGGAGGAAAACTTGGGACACTGTTGCTGGAAAATGTACACTGGTGAGGAATAGATGTTAGAACATTGCTTGACTGAAACCTAATCATGAATCGCTTTGTAAGGGTATATCTCACAATGATTCAATTAAAAAATAAGAAATAAATTTAAAAGTTTATTGAGATTCTGCAGTTTGCACCTCTATTAATAATACAGATGCTCAACTACAGATGAATGAACCAAGAAATTGTGGTATATATACGCAATGGAATACTATGCAGCTCTAAAAAAGACCAAATCCAATTTTAAAAAATAAAGACTAGAGAGATTATACAGTAGATAGGACACTTGCTTTGCATGAAGCCAACTTGAATTAGATCCCAGGCATCCCATATGGTTCCTGAGCACTGCCAGAAGTAGTTCTCAAATGCAGATCCAGGTGTAGCTGAGCATCACTGTTCTGGCCCACCTCCCTCCCCATAAAAGAAAAATTCAGAAAGAAACTCTTTTAAAAATTTTTTTTATTGAATCACCGTGAGATACAGTTACAAAGCTTTCATGTTTGAGTCTCAGTCATACAATGACTGAATACCTATCCCTCCACCAGTGCACATTTTCCACCAATGTCCCCAGTAACTCCCCCTGTCCCACTCCTACTCATATCTCTATAGCAGACAATTTTCACCATATTCTCTCTCTACTTTTGTGCATTATGGTTTGCAATACAGATAATGAGAGGCTATCATGTTTAGTCCTTTATCTATTTTCAGCACATATCACCCATCCTGAACAATACCTCCAACCATCATTGACTTAGGATTCCTTTTCTATTCCAGCTGCCTTCTCCTCTACCTCATGAGGTAGGCTTCCAACCATGGAGCAATCTTCCTGGCCCTTGTCTTTACTGTCCTTTGGTGTCAGTCTCATATTATGCTATTTTATAGTCCACAAATGAGTGCAGTCAGTCTATGTCTGTCCCTCTCTCTCTGACCCATTTCTCTTAGCATGATACTTTCCATGACCATCCACTTATAAGCAAATTTCATGACTTCATCTTTCATGACAGCTGCATAGTATTCCATTGTCTAGATGTACCAAAGTTTCTTTAACCAGTTTTCTGTTGTCAGACACTTGGGTTGTTTCCAGATTCTGGCTATTGTGAACAGTACTGCAATGAACTTATAGATTTAGATGTCATTTCTACTGTGCTTTTTGGGACCCTTGGGATATATATACAGAAGTGGTATCGCTGAGTCAAATGGAAGCTCAATTTAAGGAATGCCCATATTGTTTTCCAAAACATCCGTGCCAGCACTGGTTGTTCTTATTCTTTTTGATGTGTGCCGGTCTCTGTGGTGTGAGATGATATCTCATTGTTGTTTTGATTTGCATGTCCCTGATGATTAGTGAAGCATGGCATTTTTTCATGTGCCTTTTGGCAGTTGTATCAGAAAGAAACTCTTATATTAATATAACTGGTGGGAATGTAAAATGGTATGTCTACCACTGAAAACAATATGACAGTTCTCAAAAAACAAAACAGAACAATGAAGGGTAGAACTGCTATATAGTAAGTAAACAGAACACACACACACATACACATACACACACACATACACACTCACACAAACATATGGCCCTGGTTCCTAACAGAAAGTTTCTGGAACTCATATGATAAGATTGTCAGAAGTACCTCTTGTTCTAGTCCTCAGTTTTCCGATACTGTGTCACTGATTCAGAGCTCCCAAATCCTTGGACTTTTCTGGACCTTAAGTGTGCTGTCTTCTTTTCTAATGAAGTGACTCTGAGTTGGCTTCCAGGTGATTCCAAGACCAGAGCTAGTCACCTAGTAGGACAAGCCATGATTAGAAGATGCTTGGAATTTAACTCGAAATGGTAGGGATTTGGAGAGATTCCAGGTTAGTGACACACCCTACCCCCCTAGGAGAAAGTCCTTCCTAAACTCAGGACTCTCCCAGAATTCCCTCTTAGTATATCTTCGTCTGCTTGTTCATCTGTATGCTTCAACATATCCCTTAATAAAATTATAGACATACATGCTTTCATGAGTTCTTTTAGTTGCTCTAGCAAATAATTGAATCTAAGAGGAAAACTGATAGGAACTTCCAATTTGTAACCAAATTAAACAATTTGTGGGTAAACTGGGGATCTCCTATTTGCGATTGATAAGAAGTGGTGGGTAGTGTCATGGAATCAAGCCCTTAGTTTATGGAATAGGATGCTGGTTTCAGGCATGTGGAGTCAGAACTGAGTCGAATTGCAGGACACACAGCTGGTGTCACTCAAAAAGAGTGTCGCATGGGAAAAGTACCCACACAGTGTGACCAGAAGTCTCAGAGATGTGAATGTGTTCATCCTGTAAAAATAAAGGACACACAGGAGAAGAGAGGGGATTTTTTCCCCCTCCAAACTCACATATAACCTTTCTAAAACCAGCAATTCCACATTCTGGTATATCCTCCAAAGAACTGAAAGAAGTTCACATGGGTTTTTGTACACTCATGTATACCAATGTATTTCCAATGATCGAAAAGGTAGAAAACCAAATGAATAGTATTTGCCTTGGGATATTTGCCTTGCACACAGCCGACCCAGGTTCGATTCTTCTGTTCCTCTCAGAGAGCCCGGCAAGCTACCGAGAGTATCCCGCCCGCACGGCAAAGCCTGGCAAGCTACCCATGGCATATTCGATATGCCAAAAACAGTAACAACGAGTCTCACAATGGAGACGTTACTGGTGCCTACTCGAGCAAATCAATGAGCAATGGGATGACAGTGATACAGTGATATACTACAGAGGAGAATAGTTAAGCTACAGTCAATCAGGGTGAGCTAATAGTAAATCTTTAGACATTTATGTTAAGTGAAATAAATTAGGCACAAAAGGACAGATACCATATGAATCTATTTCTCTCAAAGTATGTAGAGAAGACAAGGTCAGAGAAATAGCAACTGAAATTAATGGTAACCAGGGGCTGAGGATACAGGATTATGGAGAGACTTTTTGAAATGGGTACAGAGTTTCAGTTTGAAGTGATAAAGATCGAGTGAAGGATGTTGATGTCATGATGGATGAAAAAATTCCATAGCACTAGTGTTTTTTTTTCTTTTTTTCTTTTTTTTTAGGGGATGGAAATGCTTATTTTTTTATTTTTTATATGTTTTATTTTCATAAAAGTAGTTCACAATAGTTCATTAGTGATAATATTCAAACACCGAGTACCTTCCTACCACAATAAGAGGGAAGTGTGTGAAAGTTGTTGTACTTCATTCTGGAGCCCTTTTAAACCCGTAGATAAGAGAATACAAGCACGTATATTAAAACCAAACAAATGTGTACTACTTTTGATAAGTAAGTGAGATAGAGTATAAGAGGAAATTCTGTATTTCTCTCTTCTGGGAGCTTTAGTTTGTAGTCCCTGGGTCTTGGCCATTGATGAGATTACATGGCGCTGGGGGCAGTTTGTGGGTTTGACCGCCAAGCTACTGGAAAATTGGGGAGCTGGGGGAAGGAGGCCCAGTCCCCATTTGATCAGACTTGGAGATATCAGTCACAAGTTCCCACATACCTGGGTTTTTCTGCCATTCCCCTCTTGGGTGAGGCTCGTCCGAGCTTGTGGAGAGTGGTTTTGACCATGGTGGTGGTTGGGTTCTGGAGATTCTGCCAGGGTTCTGCTTGGGGCGGGGAGGGAAACTCAACCCGCTCTGCTCCAAGGTGCCCCGAGCACTAGTGTTCTTATGCTATGAGACATTACACTCAAAAGTTATTAAGATGGTAACATTTTTATATATATTTTTACTACCATCTCTGAAAAAAATCTTCAAGGAATACTCTTCTTTGGCATAATAAAATATTAAATGGTATTTTGGAGGGTAAAACTGAGCCTCAACTTTCATCCAAACTTTCTGCTGTGTATTTTCTTATTTCTTAATTGCTGCTATCATTGAGCCGAGGAGACTGCATTCCCCACAGTAGAAATAGGCATGAGGGCTGTGTTCACTTTCTGGTTGATGCAATGGGCCTTTTGAGTTGCTTTTTCCACAGGAGACAGGGCATAACAGGTCTGTCTTTCCTGCCCCTTACACAATCCTCTTGTGAGAGGCAGTATAATTTGTAGTCTGTGTAACTAGAGGAGAAAAGGCGGAGTGAGGTTCATGGACGTCAACCCATAACTTTAACTTGAGGGTGACAAATTGGATAGTGCAGCAAGAAGTAAATACATATTGGGGGAAAGAATACCCATTTTATAAATCCCACTTCCTGTGTCATATACCAGTCGTAAATCTGTGAGAAAGGTCAAGAGATGAGATCCTTCTCAGGGATAATATAGGGAGGTATCACTGTATGTCACTGTGATCCCATTGCTCATCGATTTGCTCGAGTGGGCACCAGTAACATCTCTATTGTGAGTTGTTACTGCTTTGGGCATATCGAACATGCCATGCGTAGCTTGCCAGGCTCTGCCGTGCGGGCAAGGTACTCTCAGCTTGCTGGATTCTCCAAGAGGGATGGAGGAATTGAACCCAGGTTGGCTGCGTGCAAGACAAATGCCCTACCCACTGTGCTATTGCTCATAAATTTAATTAAAAATGCTGAGATGATTTTTATTTTGCCATGGATGCAACTGGAGGGGGTCATGCTAAGGCAAATAAGTACAAAGGAGAAAGACATGAGAGTTCACCCGTAAGTGAGGTATAAAGATACAAAGCAGGGCGCAGGCAATCCCCGTTCTTTTATTGCCCATTGATGACTTGTCTTGCACTCTGAAACATCACATTCACCTCCTAAGCTCAGGTCAGATGTCCCCCAGAACCCATTGACGGCGTCCTGCATGCCAAACTTGGATACCATCCCATTTCTCATGCCCATCCTGTTCTCAACATTGCTGCCAGCACCATCTTTCCCAAGATCTATAGATCTTCCAAGGATGCCCAACCCTTATCTGGACAAAGTACAGACTCCTCCCTAAATTACTGAGACATATTTTCCCAGCTTGCCATTTCTCAGCACACGCCCTGTGCACAAGCCTTCTCAAACTATGAACTGGCAGGTCCCAGAACAGGGCAGCTCTTATCATCTTGCCTGGTTCTTCTGCCTAGGAAATACAGCACACATGAGTAATATGTATGCACAAACATAAATAGCTACATCTGCTTAATCCTCTACTTCCCCCAACACACACACACGCCCCCCATATGGACCAAGGATCCCCTCCCTCTTTCTTCTCCCCAGGGGCCTACATGCTCCTTTTACATCCTCACCTCCACCAAGCCTTCTAGCTTGTGTTTGATGCCTTTCTTGCTCCACAGCATGTTTCCATATCAAGAGACTAGTTTTGTTTGTTTGTTTGTTTGTTTGTTTGTTTTTTGCTTTTCGGGTCACACCCGGCGATGCACAGGGGTTACTCCTGGCTGTACACTCAGGAATTACTCCTGGTGGTGCTCAGGGGACCATATGGGATGCTGTGAATTGAACCCGGGTTGGCCGCGTGCAAGACAAATGCCCTACCCGCTGTGCTATTGCTTCAGCCCCCTCAAGAGACTAGTTTTAATGCAAACTATTTGAAAGCAATAAGTGGGTCTTTGACATCTGTAGCCCCATCTATTTGAAGGATCCAGTCAAGTAGATAAAGTGGTCAGCACTCAGGGAAAGTGAGAAAATTTTAAGAAGTTTAAAACAAGGAAGTCTGCATTAAAATTAAAAACAGTCATATTTAAACTGACCTTACTGTCTTTACAAGAATCCTGGTAGGATATTCCATTTGCTCTTAAATCAGCATCATTTCTACAACTAAATCTGTATATTCTACAAGTATTTAAGCCTGATTACAGGACATGGATGTCCTTGGTAATATAGATATGAGATTGTGAAGTTGTTGAGTGCTTGAGTCAGTGTTGATTGACAGGCCTACCTAAGATAATGGGAGCTTGTTTTCTCACCAGGTTGTTGGATGTTGGGTCCTAAAGCAGACCCAAGGTAAAGAGCAGCAGTTAAGAGACTAGCCAATAAAGTCAGCCATTCCTGAATTTATGTCCCAACTGAGACTATATGAACTATATGACTCACAATCTCACTAAGGGCTTCCTCATATATAAAGTGGGGTAATATATATATGAAATGTAATGATGCAGCACAAGTGTGTAATAATTTACTTGGCATAGCGGCACTCAACAGTAGTAACAGTCGTACTGGGACTGGTGGCAGTGTCAGAGGTGGTCATAAAGCTGTTGTTAGTGGTGATGGTAGTGAAGACTGTGGTGGTGGCTGTACTGGTGAGACTGGTGGCAGCACTGTTGCTGGTGATGGTGATGGTGGTGGTGCGAGTGATTAGCTTAAAGCTGAGGGTGGAGGCAAAGCAGCAGGTATGGTAAGAGGAGTTGCTTGATGAGAGATGTTTCAACCCCTTCCTCTAGCCAAATTTTCTTAAAATGTGCTTCAATGAAATAACGATGTTCTATATATGAACCCAAGGTATTTAATGGGTAAAAATTAAAATATTTTCTAGCTGTCTGGAGGAAAAACAAAATAAGAAGCTGGTCATTTTCTATGATGACTTTTTTCCCATTTGTTCTCTTCTTAATGCCTTAGTGACTGCTAATAAATAGCAGATGGCAGAATGAGCAGGTAGCAAATGAATATTAAGATCTATTTAAAAATATGTCCTCAACTTTCAACACATATTTGTATTAGGAAAGTGGTTTTTGTAGATTCTTGTGAACAATGACAAAATTAAATAAGACATTTCCTGCTGATACACAAAGAGTATCCTAACTCCTCATGCTCAAGCATTTTCAGAAGAACATGGCCTGATATTGCCAAGATAAAGTTTTGAGCCTTGGTTTTAGGACACCATTAAGCGTTACTAAACTATAGTGGCAATCCAAACACCTGGTCATTTCTCCTTGTTAAATGAACATGACCATAAAAATATTTTATATTTTTCTTATTTTTTCTTTTAAAAATGTTAACCTTTCCCAAAATTTCTTAAATTATTGTTTAGGTAGTATGGTTATGGTAGTGCTTAAGTTCATAACACTGATATACAAAATTACTGTATATTATTTCCATCAAAGTGCCCAGAACCCTTCACCACTGTTCTTTTGTTACCTATGGTCTGATCTTAATTCATTCCCACCCTTTCACCAACAGTTTATCATTGTTTGGTACTGTCTATTGCCTTTTTTATCTCTATATTCCACAGAAGAGTGAGATGATCCAGTATTTGTTCTTCCACCACTGATTTATTTCACTTAATATGGTGCCCTCCAGTTTCATCCAAGTTGCTGCAAATGTCATGATTTAATCATTCTTTACAGCAGCATAGTATTCCATTGAGTTTAACACTACAACTTCTTCTTCCGTTCATCTCTTGTTGAATACTTTGGTTGTTTCCATGTCCTGGCTATTATACAAAGTACTGCAATGAACACAGGTATGCAAATATCTCTTCAGATTGATGTATTTTCTTTTTGGGGAGTATAAATGCCAAGATGTGTAATCATAGAGGAATATTATGATTTTTTAAATTGTGGTTGCTAAATGTTTCTGGTTTATTTATGGTTTATTCTCTGAAAGATTAAGGGTATCGTTACTTCTAGAGTCACTGTACATGAGGAGATCTCAAAGACTGGGAGAAGAATAGGGAAATGAAGGGGAACATGTTCTGCTTTGGTCTTGCTCACCACCCATCATCCTCACGAAGAGAATGGAGCACTATTCACAGAATATGATTGAATAAGGTTGCTATTCAAACTTTGGAAAGCACAAATGATTAAATCTTGAATCATCTTCCTCCCAGAAATCCTGAGGCTCTGAAAAACTTGTCTATTGCTGTCCTGGATAAGTAGGCAAGTCTAGCACATTTCTAATTGTTGACTGGCCTGGGTGATTTCTGAGAAATGCAGGAAGCCAATCCACTGAGGCGTCTGGAACAACTCTCTTCTTATGAGGTGGCTCAGTGTTACTTCATCATTATTTATTCTATAAATGTTCTGTGCTTATTCAGGAACATTGGAGAAAAACATTTGGAAATCTCACCATCCAGACACTAATATAATGGCTCAGAGAACCTAGCATGAATTTTGGGACTTGAGTCTTGACTTTTCCAGGTGTAGCCTAAGACTGAAGAATGCCTATATGGATTTTTTATGTGAGTTGTTTTAGTTTTGTGAATAATGCTTCAACTTAGGACCTACTACGACTCTATATTCAATGATTTGTCTTTTTATTAATGCCGATCACAGGTGATATTTTCATTGCTATAAAGTGAATCTGAAATGCTACAAAAATTAGAAATAGCAGCTTTATTTTTTTTACAATTTCTACACTCAAACTACAATTAGATTTATAAAAAAAATTGATGGTTGGTTTTGGTCTTAAATGAGCAGAATTCAAAAAAAGTAATGATAAATAAATGAGTAGAATTCAGAATTATTTGGAAAAAAATTCTAGGAAAATTCTTTTGTTTGATAGATATGTAAACACCAATATTGCTAAGTATGACAAAAAAATCCTTAGGACCACAAGATATTTTTCTTTGAATATAAAGAAATTAGAATCTTAATTTCTTTATTGAATACAAAGCATTAGAATCTTAATTTTTCAAATTCAAAACAAACCAAATTTCAAATCATGTAATGTATAAAAAGAATGACCAAACTGGATTTTATTTCTGAAGTACAAGTCTAATTTAGTATTTGATAATCAATACAATTCACCATAATAACATAAAATAATAATATGATATGGTTTGATGGAAAGGCAATTGACAAAGGTCAACATTAATTCAATTAATTGGCAGGTATGTGTATTGTGTATATCTGTGTGTGTGTGTTGCATGGATTCTAAAGATTACTTGGAAATGCAAAGGCCAAAAAAACACAAAATGTGTTGAAAAAAAGAACAAAGAGAAAAGACTTATTCTAGTAGCTATCTTGAAATCTATGCATTGTGAAACTAAAGCAAGGACAGATGAATACCAGTGGAACAGCTTCCAAAAGCAAGTCCATGTAGTGATGCAGCCTTGATTTATAATAATTTATAGAGAAATGGGAGAAACAATATCTATTTAATAAATGGTGCTAGGTTAATTAAATGGCCAGATATCTTTACCTCAAATCATATCTTAAATGCAAAAGTTTAAAAATTAAAAAAAAAAAACAATTTAAAGGCCAGAGAGATGGCTCGAACAACATGCTTTTCATCTGGAAGTGATTCTTGAGGATCATGCTAGGAGTATCCACTAAGCAGGGCTGGGTGTGGCCCCAAAATAAAACAAAAGCAAGTTAGGATATTTACTGGGGTGGTGACAGGGTGTCCCGGATCAAACTTTGGGCCTCACACACAGAAAGCAAGTGTTCTACCACTGAGTTATGTCCCCAGTTCAGGATAGGACATTTTTATGATCTTGGGAAATTGTTGGAACGGTTTATTAAAATTTAAAAATTAAGATGCTAACAATTAAAGAAAAACTTGAGTTCATTTATAAAATGCATTTGAAAGTTGAAATGGATGCCAGAGACTTGGAAAAGATATTCAAAATATATGTATCGGATCAAAGAAATAAAATAAAGACAAACAATTTCATGAAGCTTCAACTGGCATGCCACAGAAAGATTATATCCAAGTAGCTAATAAATATATAAAAATATAGGAAATCTTAGTAATCAGGAAAATTCAAATTAAAGTCACAATGAGATATGTAGATACTCCACTGTCCAGCAAAACACACCTTTTGTAAATCTCCAGCAAGAATTTTGTGTACATACTCACTAAAAGATAAGAATGTCTGTAGCACAGTGGTAAAAAATTTTTTTAAAATTAAACTCTATTAATAGACAATAAATAAATGGGTTACATTGTACAGAAAAAATTAAAATTAATTGCAGTCACCATATGAGCAAATCTCATAAGTGTAATGTTGAGCAAAAGATGTCAAATCCGAAAGATTACAACTGCAACCTAAGATATTCTATTTAATTCATTTCAAAAATAGACAAAATTAATTTAGGGAGTTAAAAGTTCCTGCAAGATGGACATTCTGGGGTGCTGTTAATGTTCTATTTCTTGCCTTACATGGAATGGGGGGTGGGGGAGGGGGGTAACAAGCACACATTAGCTTTGTGACTACAACGACCAAGTTCTTGACAAAGAGAGTTTATTAAGATGTTAAGGACAGACTTCCTTCCACCTGTCTTTGATAAGAAGAAAGCTGTGTCAACATTCTGCTAAAAGATTCCATTATACCGTTGCAGGGAAGACTTGCCCTGGACCGTTCTGCCTCGTCCTCCACACTGGGTGGTTGAGTCACATCCTGAATCAACATAAGACCCTGGGCAGGATGTACAGGCTCTTCCTCCAGGCACAGTCATCTTCGAAGAGCCTGAATATGTGAATATGGATGATACTCCACCCAGAGAGGGTCTGCCCTGCCGATTTCTTCTCTGCCCCTCCCTCTTCATTCTGCAGGGAAGCACCTCAGGAATGATTAAGAGCATGACAGGGTGGAAGGTCACTGTACCCTGGCAGCTCCCAGTCAGGAGTTAGCTCTAAAGGGGAAACCGTGATGACCGCATTTTGTTCTAAGAGTGAACAAAGTTAGATCTTTAATTATGAACACTGGGTTCAAAAGGATCGACTTCTTAGTCATGGGGGGAGAACAGCGTATTGGGAAGTGTTGAATGAGTAACGAAGAGAAAATAGGGACCCTCAAAAAGAACCCCAAAGTTTTTGTGTTTAAAAAGAACCCCAAAACGTGTCATGTAAGCACAAGCCATAAATAGAATTGATGAAATCTAAAGTCCAGAATAACATCTAAGTTGTCATCAGCCAGGTTGAACCCACCAACATTTTATAAGCCAAATTATATAGAAATTACCACAATTATGTCCCTCATTCTAATGCCAAGCTTATTAAATCAATACTTTAGAAAAGATTAGACTGTGACCCTAGATTTAATAATATTTTTCCTTCTTGGCAAAATGTGAAAACAATGAAGTTATAGGGAATTATTTAAAGCCCAAAGAAAACAAAACCATGTTTAAATACTGCTTTCACTATTTGATGGAGTTCGGTTGCCAGTATTAAGAGTGGGGATCAAACTCTACACTGAGCTATTACAGATTCCCCCCTTCCCTTCAGTACCTATTTGTGTACTTAAAATCCAGGATGACATTCACTTATTCCCTACAACAGTACTTCTGAAAGCTACAACCAAAGTGTGTTATCTGGGTTTGAAGAATGATAGAGCAAGGGGCTGGAGCGATAGCACAGCAGATAGGGCGTTTGCCTTGCACCCACCCAACCCGGGTTCAATTCCCCGCATCCCATGTGGTCCCCCGAGCACTACCAGGAATGCAGAGCCAGGAGTAACCCCTGTGCATTTCCGGGTGTGACCCAAAAAGACAAAAAAAAAAAAAAAAGAATTACAGAGCAAAAAATGGATTCTTTATATTATGGCTAAAAAGATGTCTGAAGGCCAAAGAGCTCAAAGGGCTGGAGCACATGCTTTGCATGTGTTTGCCTCCGTTTGGCACCCACCACTGCTTGGTCTCCCGAGGGAGCGACCCCCCACACCCCGCTGGGAATGTCCACAGGCTTTCCCAGGGCGAGGCTGCCCTCTGATCTGTTCCTCAGGAAACAAGTAGGTAAGCGGAGCTGCACAAATAAAAACACTGGTGATGGGATACAGACCGCACAGAGCATGCGCTAGCCATTATCCAGCCATCTAAAAATCAGTTCCAAAATAAAGAATAAAAGTAACAAAAGTAAGCTGTGTGCTCTTTTCATTTTTTGTGTGGTCAATTATTAGGAAAAACTGTGTTTGGCCGGAGAGGTAGTACAGCGGGCAAGGTACTTGCCATGCATCTACCCTACCTGGGCTATCTCCGGCACCCCATGAGGTTGCTCAAGACCCGCTAGAAATGATCCCTGAGCACAGATCCAGGAGTAAACCCTGAGCACCACCAGGTGTGTCTCCCAAACAAAAAACAAAAGAAAAGAATTTGTGAAGTCAGAGAGTTAGCTCAAAAGCTGGCATCACGCGAATCCCCCAAGCACCACTGGAAGAAACCCCGAAACAAGCCCTGAGCCAAAGGTAGCCCCAGAGCATTGCCGGGTGCGATCTAAAACAAAACAAACAAGAAAATGTTGACAACCTTCTTCCTTTCATGTAAATTTTTACTTCTGAACTCATTGCTGTTCAAAGGCCAGAGTTCCCGGAAAAGGAAAGAACACAGTCCTTTTTTGGGGGGCGTGAGGGGTCCAGCTGCCTTTTCTGCATGTGGGAAACGCCATTGTTCTCAAAACAGACTTTGAATTGTCCAGGGTTGTACAAAACCCTATCTGTATTGTTCCCTAACCTCTTTGACCTGAAAAAGCAGCATGCGAACTTGTGTTTTCGTTAGAAACTTGCAGAAAAGTCCACACTCTGTAAACTATTTGTGTCTAGAGTACAAGTACTGTTTTGTTTTAAAAATTGCAAAACAAAACAAAACAAAAGAATCTACTTCAAGTCCTGGGCCTGGATTTTCAGCTGGAAGAAACAACCCCACACCCCTCCCAGGTGTTGGATTTCATGGTCTACCTGTGTGCGCACTGCCAGGGTGTCATATTTCAGTAAAACACTTCATGCAGATATGCTCCCCCCAGGAAGCCAGGAACCCCGGATGGATAGGCAGATACCCAGCATGTGAGGACAGCTGCTTTAGGAATAGCAGATGGTTTAAAAAAAAAAAAAATCACAGGGGTCCTTGAAGTTTCTTTTTTGAAACAAGTGTTGAAAAACGGCCTTTTCTGGAAAATGCTATTTTCACAGATCTAAGCCCTCTTCAAAAATCCCAGATGTCAGCATGATTTCACCAAGCACCTTCCAATGACAGAATCTTTCTTACACATTTCCCTCTGGGCTCAAATGTACCTCCCACAAATACAATCAAGGTGTGCCTGCATCTTGTCTTTACCTGAACATGTCTTGGGGTTACAGTTATGACATGTCACCACTCAGAGATTAGAGCATCGGGCTCAAATAAGCTGGCAGCAGAACCCCAAAAGAAAACATCCAAAGAGTTTCAAGACTGTAGGAACTCCAGGGCCAGAAGAAGAACAAGCAAGATCTTGTCCCTGTACCTACCAGAGGCAAAAGAGGGAACCATTGCCCACTGGGAAAACAGAGGCACCTCCACCCCAGTCTCCACGTCAGAGACTCATCTCAGAAAGTCTGGGGCTAGGAAGACGTTGACACCTTTTTAAATTTTGCCTGATTATCCCAAACAACAGCCCTTGTGGCAAACGGCCCAGCTATGTGTGCAGGGATAGCTAGAAAGGTGGAGACATCCCCCCAGGTCCCTCCTTTCATCACACTCACGAAACACCGAACATCTGAACCAAATTGGAAGCAGTTGAGAAACACAGCAAGGGAAGTGGAAGAAATTGGAAATACTGGGCTGGAGTGATAGAATAGTGGGTAGGGCGTTTGCCTTGCACGCAGCCGACCCGGGTTCAGATCCCAGCATCCCATATGGTCCCCTGAGCACCGCCAGGAGTAATTCCTGAGTGCAGAGCCAGGAGTAACCCCTGTGCATTGCCAGGTGTGACCCAAAAACCAAAAAAAAAAAAAAAAAAAAAGAAATTGGAAATACTTTCTAGCTCCTTTTTGTCAGGGTTCTGGACGCTCTGAAGATTCCCTCTGATTTGGGGAAACTTGTCTCAATGGACCCTCACACCCTCCAACCCGGCGATTTCCTCTTCTCTTCATTGTCACCTTCATATTTGCCTTCCCTCCATTTTGTTTTCAGTGCCAAGGACCAAACTCAGGGCCACACACACACATGATCACAAGGCCTGTGGCATGGTGCTCAGTCACATCCCTGACCTGACTCTTTCTTTACTCTTTACCCGCACACTTCTTTTCTGTCCTCCTTCCCCAGCTTCTCTGCTTATGCCACTTTGGAACAATGTTTTCTGAAACTTTACAGTGAGGCCGATACAGACTGGATCCTGCAGGCACACACACTAAGATACAGGGGTAGGAGCAAGAGAGACAATAGGTGTGGTTTTATTTAATTTTTTAATTATTATTTTGTTTTCAACAGGTATGGCTTGAAACATGCTGAGTCTGCAGTGGCTGCAGAACATTCTGGAAGGGAGACTGGAAAAGTTGGGAGCACGGAAGTCGGGAATCCGAAACTTGGAGAGAAGGAGTTTCATTGAATGCCTGGTATACTAAAGGCTTTGTATTTGCTAGACAGCAAAAGGACGAAATGCTCATTTCTGGGGTCCCGGACAGCACGTTCAATACCCTAAGAACCATCCGGGTCACTGCACGCCCAAGCACTTTGCTCTCCTGAGGAGCAGAAAGCAATGCCAGGAGCAGGCCCAACTCCTCCCCTCGGCAGCACTCCTTGATAAGGTCCTTGTTCTGTTTTCTGACGTTCCCATTTGGGAGACTGGAGGGAAAGAGCATTGGCTGCAGGGGCTTAGAGTGCTAGCCTGCAGCCTTGTAAGATATGTCGTAAGATCAAACCCCTGGTGTCCCATAGGCACTGAACCTGATAGTCCTGCTGTCTGTGATTCCTGGCTACACACACACACACACACACACACACACAGAACACACAGAGTTCCCCTTTCTCTGAGGACATTAGAGGTGAGAGGTAAAAGCTGGCTTGCAGATGCTCAGTCTCACGGAGCGGACCCGTCAGCAGGATTCCACAGGCAGTGAATTGGGCTTTGGGGTTGGGCCTTTTGAAGCTATGTGGATGTCAGATTGTTTGAGCCAGTCTGTCCACGGGAGTTAGCTTTTCTGATCTGTGTCCTCTTTCTGCAACTGGGTACTTCTCTCCCTGGAGCATTACAGTCTTCATCTCTGCGTGGAAAAGGCGAATCGGTGGCTATGTGTAAGATTTCCTTTCCAAGTCCTAGAAACCTGACATTTTTAGTTTGTTTTTTTTTAATACTATGCTATGCTATGCTTTTTAGTTTTTTTTAATACTATACTATGCTAATTTTGCAAAATAGCTAATGATTTGTTGGAATTTCCCCCCTTGCTTTTACCAGCCCCAGAACAAAGTCAAAGGGGTTCCAGGTGGATTGGAGACTTTAATAAAACTAATAAAACTGGGCGTCTGATGGGCTGAGGGAATCCCCTTAGGGAGCGTCAGTGCATTAGGGCTAAAGAGTCTCTCTCTCCTGTAAGGTTTAACAGCGTTCACTTTTTTTTTTTTTTTTTTTTTGGGTCACACCTGGCGATGCACAGGAGTTAATCCTGGCTTTTCATTCAGGAATTACTCCTGGCGGCCCTCAGGGGACCATATGGGATGCTGGGAATCGAACCCCGGTCGGCCACGTGCAAGGCAAATGCCCTACCCGCTGCGCTATCACTCCAGCCCCAGCGTTCACTTCTACTTCAACACTCCTCCCCAGTTCCTGCAACCAAATCTCCTTTGACTGTCAACTTGTCAGATCTTGATACTGAAGAAATTCTTTCCCTGATTTCCCTGCCCACAGCCCCGTTTATCGGTGCATTAAAGAAAACTCTCCTGTCTTTCACCAATCGCCCCTTTGTGTGTCTCTCTCCTAACCTAGAAATCTCATAGGCTGATTAAGTGTGTTTAAGCTTACAAACAAAACCTAACTCTCCAGGCCCGTTCTCCAAGGGCTGCTCCTGTTAACCCAGACACACCAAAAGTGGAAACCTGCTAGTCATATACCGACTTCATTAGGGAAACCCCGTGCTGTGCTCTCTACCTATAAGTTACCAAGAAGGAAACAGGGAGCCATGGAGAGTAAGTCAATATGGTGACCAACAACTCGGATGCTTCTTAGTCTGACTCTGTTTTTCTGGGGTTTCTTTCAGTTTTCTTCCAGAACTACTGGCTAAAGTGCAGTTTTAAGAGCCAGAGAAATAGTAGAATGGGTAGAGCACTTGACTTGCACATGACCAACCCAGGTTTGATTCCTCGCATGCCATAAACCCCCTCAGGAGTGAGCCCTGAGCACAGAGCCAGGACTAAGTCCTGAGCATCTCTAGGTGTGGCCCAAGAAACAAAAAATAAAATTGCAATTTTAAGTGGTCACACATTTATTGAAACTTACTTGGGCTATCACTGCAAGTTGCAATAAAATTATTATACAATGCTTACACTAGGGGGCTGGAGCAATAGCACAGCGGGTAGGGCGTTTGCCTTGCACACGGCCGACCCGGGTTCGATTCCCAGCATCCCATATGGTCCCCGGAGCACCACCAGGAGTAATTCCTGAGTGCATAAGCCAGAAGTAACCCCTGTGCATCGCAGGGTGTGACCTGAAAAGCAAAGAAAAAAATGCTTACACTAAAGTTAGAGTTGCTTGTTGTTGGTTCTTGGGGAAAGGAAAGACTGCTTATTGTAATTTTATAATTTCTTAACCATTTAAAATTTTAATCCATTTCAATAGCTCTCAGCTCTGGGGAGCAATCACCCAAAGAGGTGAAAAATTTGAGATAATCAGAAATGACAGTGTTTTCTTTTCAATTTTAGCCCCTTGTTACATAGGCTTTTCCGATTATTGTTTCTTTTTTAACATAGATGAAATAAATTAAATCTGCTCAGTATTAGCAAAAACATTCCCTTATTAAATATACTTGAATTTATGCCAAGAAAATATGTTGGCTCTTTCAGTATCCTCCAAGATATAGAATAATCAAGCTTACAGCTTATTGAATGGAATGGAAGGATGGATGAATGATTAAAAAAAAAGTATCAGAAACAGGGTTACTCTAAACTCATCATAAGGAGAGAATTGTGGAAAACTACAACAATTTCTCCTCCTCTTCCTGTTGATGCTATAGTTGCCGAGACGAGATGGGGTGGTGCTTGCCAGACATAGAACTCCCTGAATTTTTTGGTCTCTGGGAACATGGTACTCGCTCACTCTTTAGACACAGTGCTCACATATGTGCTCCAGGTTGTGTCAGACTCCTGGCCACAGTGCTCAAACATCTTTCACTGTTAGCTGCTTTCTCCATTAAGTCATCTTCCAGCCCACCAAAACTGCACTGAGTTTTAGTGACATAGACTTGGTCCCCATAAAGCCTAGAAAAATACCTTAAACAACTTTCCCAAATGCCATGGCAAAACCTGTCCATCAAATAAACCCTACCACTTGGTCCTGACTTTGCCATTAATAATCTTCAGAACTTGGGGCCGGAGCGATAGCACAGCGGGTAGGGCGTTTGCCTTGCACGCGGCCGACCCGGGTTCGATCCCCAGCATCCCATATGGTCCCCCAAGCACTGCCAGGAGTAATTCCTGAGTGCAAAGCCAGGAGTAACCCCTGAGCATCGCTGGGTGTGACCCAAAAAGCAAAAATAATAATAATAATAATAATAAAAAATAATCTTCAGAACTTGTTCATTTTATTGAGTCTGAATGTTTCTACTTACATTCTTATTAAATAACCTCTGAGATATGTTGAGCTTTAAGATATTATTATATTAACATTTTAATTATATATTTTTGTCTCTTTTGTCTTTTTTGCTCTACACCTGGTGGTGTTCAGGGATTTTTGGTTGGCTGGTGCTTGGGGATTGCTCCTAGTGGTTCTGAGGGGACCATGAGGGGCTGGGAGTTGAACGTTAGTCTCCCACAAGCAAAAAATGTGTTCCAACCCTTTAAGCTATCTCTTTGATGCCAGAGCAATATAAATTATTTTTACTAAATTTAGTCTCAAATACCTTAGCATCTTCTAAAAATATTTTCATCTTATTATGGTACTGGTAAGTGTTGGATCTCCACATGGTTTTCACAAAAAGGGAGTTACGTTTGAGTCCTTCAATTTGGATGAGTTGCACTGAAACTTTGACAACTGTGAGTACTTTTATTTAGGGTCAAAATACTTGTCTGTTCCCACACTGCACAGCATGACAGGGCAATCAAGCAGATTAATTTAGGGAAAACAGATGTATGTCCCAAGAAACAGATCACAGGTACTGGTCACCTTAGCAGAACACAGGAAAAGAGGTCCTAGCAGTCTTCAAGGAAGGAAGATGAATTCAAGAACAAAAATTTTAACCAATTTCTGGGGGCCGGAGCGATAGCACAGCGGGTAGGGCATTTGCCTTGCATGCGGCCGACCCAGGTTCGATCCCCGGCATCGACACAATTATAATGTCCATCAAGGGATGAATAAAAAAATATTATGTATACAAATAGACTAGAAAGGAAGGGACAAACTAGTGACATACACAATGACAAGAATGAATCATAAAAGCCAAGTCAGCTGTGAAATATGTGATTTCACATATAACATTCTGGAAAAGGCAAAACTATGGAGATAGAAATCAGAATAATAGTTTCCAGGGACTACAGATGGGGGAGGACTACCTGGGACACACAGAGAGTGGTGGATTAGTGTGAAAGAATTGCTTTGTATCTTTGATGTGGCTGTGGTTACAGGACCAACTATATTTACTAACACTCCCAGTTTGCTAAAAGGGTGGCTTTTACTGGATTTAAACGACCAGATTTGCAACCAATTCTAGTAAATGTCTAAAACACCAAATTCCCCAAAAGACAACTTGTCATAACCACTTGCGTAGCAATAGTTCCAAAGCTTATGGAATGGAATTTTTTTGGCATGTATATTCAATGTGTGTCAGGCAACAAGGCCTGGTTGTCAGCATGAGTCTAGGTACTGGCATGGAGATATCTTAGTGAGGAAAACAGCGGTAACCACAAACCAGAGAATAGGGCGCAGTCTTCATCTTAATGAAGACAACCTTGTATGGGCATGTTCAGTGAAGGCCAAGCCCATCTTTGGAATCATGGCCTACGGTACAAGAGAGAGCTCATCACCTGATGAGACTTTTCAGAGCTCTGGCTAACAGCCATTAAAATCCATAAATCTGTCTGTCAGGTGGCTTCCTGCTGTTTTGTTGAATTGTTTTTTCTTACTCCTCACATAGGGATCATGCTGAACACAATTTTTAAACCATTGGTCTATTGCTGTAAAAGAATTCGCTGCTGAGAGCACATCTTTCCCCCTGAGCAGTACGGAACTCTTCATCTCTTTGATGCCTCGTTCTTAAGAGATTTAACACCACAAGGGTGGTAGATAAACATTGTGAGATATTGAACCAAAAATGACTTCCCACCCAGAATGAATTTTCATTTCTTTCATGGATGAGAAAACCTTTTGCAATCTATGGGAAATTTTTTCTCCACTATGAATCGGTCACATATGCTAAGAACAACAGATACCCATTTTTCCTTGGCATATTACTTACTTCTGATGAAACTAATCTGTGAATGTTGGATTATTATAAAAAGTTTCAGAAAATTTAGTAAGGCATGTTAAAAACATTAGGGTACTTTTAAATAAAATGTAGATAATAAATGAGATTAAATAAGTATAATTTTAAATAAATAAGTAATAAAATAAAAGGAAACCAATGTTATTAGAGAGACTAAAGGGGAGGAAAAAGCCATCCCTGTTGATCACAGAGAGAGGTTTTCTGTGCTAGTTACAGTTGAGTCAACGACTGCAGTGTCTAGTCTGCGGCTTTATTTTAAAAAACCATCAATAAATTATACCAATGCTATCGTGCTATTGACTGACCATGTCCCTCCACTGTCAGCATTCAGATGCCTTTAGTTCTCCTTGAAGGTGTTATCTGCCTACAACTTGGTATGTTTTGATACTGTCTTTTTTCTTTTTTCTCAGTTATAAACAATCAGATTAAAGTAAGGAACTGAGAGTTCAAGACTCAGAGCAGTATGGACTCTGTTTCTGCATAGATAAAAAAAATTTTTTTAAACTCCCAGTCATTTCTCCTTGTGCCTTTCTCTACTCTCACATCACCACCATACACTTCTGATGCAGATCAGAAATCCCACAAGCCTTCCCACCACACCTCTCCACCTCCCCACCTCCCTTCCCCTTATTTCTCCCTCCTCCTCCTCCTTCTCTCTCTCTCTCCCCCTCCCCTATCTCCCTCCCTCCCTCCCTCCCTCCCTCTCTTCTTCTCTCTCCCCCTATCTTCCTCCCTCCCTCCCTCCTCCCTCCCTCCCTCCCTCTCTCTCTCTCTCTCTCTCTCTCTCTCTCTCTCTCTCTCTCTTTCTCTCTCTCTCCTTCTCTGATGTTGTCACTCTCCTTTCACTAGGGCCACTTATCTGCAGTCCTGCACCAGTCTCATCCCTCTAATACTCACCAAGCTGTTTCTACTTCAGAGTCTTCTCAGATACTCTTTCCCAGTCTTGAGTCTCAACCCTTCCCTTCACCTAAAAAACCTTCATTCAGCTTTTCTCTGTTTAAATTTCAACCTGACTATATCTCCCCTCTGCTATTACATGGTACCCAGAAGTTAAAAATATATTATACAAATGCCATTAATGTTCCCCCATGTTTACATCTTGAGGAAGAATATTATATCTGCAATACTATGGTGGATAAGTGATGAATTTTAAAAATCTAAATTATTACAGTGAGGTGATCTATCTTATATAAACTTTGAAGGAAAAGTGTATAGAGAGCATGATTTTAGAACTTATTTGGGCTTTATTTTTGATGTTTCTTTAATGTTTTCAACATGGATTAGACTCAAAGCCAGTGTCTCATACACGCAAAGCCAGTACTCTACTGTTCAGTCATATCCCACCTCTGAATATCATTTTAAATATGTTGATCCCATTAGATCTTATTAAGTCTTGCTGTAGGACAGATGGCTCATGGAACAGAACTTCAGGAATGATAAAATGACACATTGCTGCTCCAGTAATGACACAACATTATGACTCCAATCCATTTCCTAGATGACAACTTTCCTCAAAATTCATTGAGGAAACTTCCAATCTTTTCCTTTAAACGAAAAAATGGATTCAGACCAGGGAATAATACAGGGTTATAGTACAAGCCTTATATGCTTCCCATCCAGGTATTTTGCCTCCTGAGCATCATCAGGGATAGTGCTGGAGGCCCCTGAACATCCCTGAGCACAGCCAGAAGGACTCCAAGCACCTATAGGGCTGTCCTGGTCCCAATCCAGCACTAAAAGGCCCACACAGCATCACATCTTTATCCCTGGCACTGAACTGTTGGCTCTGCAAGCTAAATAGCCCAGGGAGTGGCCCTCAGACCCACTGATTACCACTTGGGAGGTTCCCCCCAAATTTTATTTCACATCACTTCATCTTCCTACTCCTCCCTCCTCTTCAGGTAACTTTAATTCTATTATCAATGTCCACCAGTGTGTCTTTTTGTTTTTTTATTTACCAAATTTACATATTTACATTGCAAATATGGTGAGATCATCCACTTGTCTTTTTCCTTCTGACTTATTTTGTTTCACATCATTCTCTCAAGCTCCTTCCATTATATCATGAATGGCAAATCTTAATTTTATCTTTTTTCCGACTGAATAGTAGCATCCCATTGTAAAAATGTACAGCTTTATCCAATCACCTCTCAATGGAACTTCAGTTGCTCCATATTTTGACTATTATAAATAATTCTCTGTGGAGTCTCCAGCCCCCATGCCTGGCTGTCTTTACTGGGGCCCCTCGGATGGGGGAGCAGGTTGAGTTTCCCACCCCGCCCCAAGAGCCCCAGCAGCCAAAGACCTCCGGAACCCAGCCACAGACATGCTCAAGGCCACTCTCCACATGCTCGGACGAACCTCACTCACGCATGAAAGAACCGGCAGAGGAACCCAGGTGTGTGGCAGCTGGGGTTGAGATCTCCAAGCCTACTCGGATCAGGACTGGGCCTCCTCCACCCAGAACCCCCTTTTTCCAGTAGCTAGGCAGTCACACCCACAAACTGTCCCTGAGTGCCATGTAATCCCATCGATGGCCAAGAGATAGACTATAAAACAAAGCTCCCAAAAGTGCGTGGCCACAAATGCTACCTCTCATTGTCTAGTACTCCCTCTGGGAGAACCCGGCAAGGTTACCGAGAGTATCCTGCCCCCACAGCAGAGCATGGAAAGTTCCCCGTGGCGTATTTGATATGCCAAAAACAGTAACAATGGTGGGTCTCATTCCCCTGATCCTAAAAGAGCCTCCAATGAGGCACTGTTGGGAAGGACAAGTAAAGAGAGACTGCTAAAATCTCAGGGCTAGGATGAATGGAGACACTACTGTCACCTGCTCGAGCAAATCGATGAACAATGGGATGACAGTGACACGGTGATACAGTGATAAATGATTCTCCAATAAATATTGAGGTGGATATAATATTTTGTGCACATGTTTTTGTGTTCCTTAGCTAGATACCCCAAGATGGATCCTATAGTAACTCTGTAACTTCATATGAAAGCACCATAACCTTTCCCAAAATAGTTGCACCAAATTACATTCCTACAGAATTCTTTCTTTATAATAATAATCTTATTCTTAGTTCTATATTGGTACATAATTGTTTTTATATATATAATTAGTTAGAAATTGTGTCTTTACCCACCCCACCAGTCAACTTAGATGTTAAACTTAAAGCAACTATACCTTAGAATGTGACAGCATTTGGAAGCATGGATCTTTAAAGAAGTAATCCAATGAAAATGAGACCATTACAGTGCGTTGAATCCAGTCTGACAGTCTACTTGAAAAGAAAAGAACATGAGAATATCCACATCCACAGTCGGTGGGGGTGTGCAGGCAGAGAGGAAAGATGTGTAAGGTGGCTGTCTGCTAGCCACGAGAAGAGCCCCTAAGTAGCCAACCTGGTCTGGGATCAGAACTATGAGAAAACACCAGAACTATGAGAAAACAAAAAGAACTTTTGTTGTTCTACGCACTGGCATTTTGATACAACAGCCCTAGTCAAACAACACATTAAGACTCACATTCCTTGCTTAGAGTGTGACCACGGCAAGGGACAGAGACTGTTCTGAAGTTCAACACTCAGCATCAAGTCATGTCTGGCTGCAAGAAGCCAGAGTAAGGACTTAACTGGGGAAGGCAGAGACATCTCAGAAAGAAAGAACCCAGTGGGTCACATTCTAGATAACTGGAAGCACCCTGAAATGGGTGCTTTCATTGCTGAAATCGGGTGCCAAGACAGAAAGCAAAAACCACAGCTGCTCTGCTTCCTCTTTGCAGTGTGAGGGCCTCCACTGGTGGGGTATAGACAGGCATGGGCACCTTATTGCAGGAACCCCCACAATTCCCACCCAGGATCCTGGACTGATGCCTTAGAAGTAGGAATCCCAACCTCATGTTGTCCTATATCAGAGCAGAAATTGGAGTGGCTTTAAAGAAATGCCAGCATCAAATTCAGTTTCAGACTTCCCAGGGGACTAGTGCTAAGAGTCTCTCTCACACTGGTGCCTCAAGGCCCACCGAGCCAGAAGTTAAGCAAGCATTCATGACCATAGCTGAGCCTCGGGGAGGCCACACTGATCTTTGGATGAATGAAAAGTGTCTAGTTGCCTGATTTGTTGGGTAAGAAAGCCTTAACTTTCTCAAGCAACCACTCTAAATACCGAAAGTCCTATCACTAATACTACATTTGGAAGTCAATATTTCTTTATCTGGTTATATTGTGAATGGTAAACATTTTTTTAAATAATAGAGTAATATCCAATTGTAAAAACAAAACACATTCTCTCTCTCTCTCTCTCTCTCTCTCTCTCTCCCGCACCCCCCCTCAATGAGCCATTATGGGAATTGAAGAGGTAGTTCAAAGGAATAGAGCACATCCCTGGCATGCATACACCCCGAGTTCGACCCCCAGGCCCAGCTCCACATCACCAGCTCTGAGGACCTATCAAGCCTGCACGGAGACCCAAGCACTACATATCTCCCCCTTCCCCATGGATCGCCACCAATTGTTTCATATCTTGGTCCTCATCAATCATCAATCATCAATACCGTGAGTGAGTTCCCCCTCTGTCTCCTCCTGGCGAGTTTGACTGACTTGGGTTAGAATGGGAAAGAGGCCAAAGACAGCCTAAAGGAAACAGATCCTGGAGGTAGATCCCATCAATTTCATGATTTTTCTAGGACTCCGGTCCCTTGTGCCCAGGACCCCCACATGTCTATCTGGACCATGAACTGTAGGCATGGAGCTGTGAGCTTTTCACATGACACAGAGGCAGGGATCTAAGTAAGTCTTTCAATTCTCTAGCCAAGGAAGAAAAGGAGACATGCATGAAGAGAATTTCCTGTGTGCAAATTTTCCCTTCCTTTCCCCCATGGGCTTATAAATGGTTAATCTTCCTAAACTGGTAAGAGAAGTTGTCTGCCTCCTGTAAAGTTTGATTCCTGGAGGCAGATTTTTTTTTTAAATGCAGCAAGTGTCATAATTGGAAGGGTGGAGTAACGCTGTAAACCACGACACACCTTTGTCAGGACTTGTTCGGAAGCGAAGAACGGAGAGAAACAACGGGGAGAGACGGAAAAGTGAACATTTTTAAAGGATCACTCAGCTTTAACACACCTTGACTGGGTCTGGATAAAAAAAAGTGGCAAGTGCGAACATCTAGAAGAAAACGTCAGGGGAAGTGAGGGGCATTTATTCGAAGTTGTTTCCAGTCTGCTTCCAAATCTCAGACTAGGTAAGTACAAGGAAGAATTTTACCTTCTCCCCTTCCCACCCACCCCCCTCTCTTTCTTCTGAAATTTTGGCTTGAAGCTTGCCATTTGGAACTTAAATGTTTATTGGGGGCGAAAATCTGATGAAGCTGTTTTGTCTTCAGCATTCTGAGTACAGTGATTCATTGATCGTAAATGATTACTCCGGTTTCTGCATTCTGTTTAGAAATGAGACTGACCTGTGGGAAAGAGAACAAAAGGCCAGTTATGGCAGCAGCCAGATTTTTAAAAAATTACTAATTTCAGTGTGTACTTAAAGTGGCTTGTGTGATATTGCTTTATTTGGACTACGATAAGTGATCTTCATTCCTCCTCTCTCACTCTTGCTCTCTCCCCGCCCCCACTAGATCTACTTCTGCTCCTCTGGGTTGCAGAGAATAATTTGCAGGTGAAGTTAAAGTGGAGGTTAATGGAGGCTTCTGGAAACAGCCCCTCTGAGCACTGAGAACGATGATACTGGGCTGCCTGGTGCACGGGCAGTTTCTGCCTCAGCCCACGGGCTGGGCCAGCGTTGTTTATCAGACTCTAAACATACTGCTAATCCAAAGTAAAGTGAAATATCTGACTGATAAAATTCGTGCAGGAATTTCCTGAAGTCAAACTTGGGATAAGGCAAAAAGACAAAAGAGAAAATGTGATCCGTGGACATGCTTTTACTGGGCAGTTTGAGCCCCAACAAATTGTTTGGGGGTGAGAGTTATTAGCTCAGGTGTTTTGTTGGACGGTGCTGCTAATTGAAAAATCACCTTCCACTTTTTTTTCAAGTGTTGACAAAACTTCCGGTACAACAGTTCTTTCTGAGCGGCCTCATTCTTGAATGATTATGTCCATAACATATAGGAGGGTGTTTGAGGTTTTGTTGGTTGGTTGGTTTTTAAAGATGTTTGTGTGGGGAGCAGAGTTGCTTCTTCTCAGCCGCTTCTGCTCTGGCTTCAGCGAGGGCATGTCTAAAGAGGGTGCCCTTCTGGGAATTCGAGGCAATAAGGGGTGAGGCTTGGTTTGCAACGTTTCCCTTCACCCACAAAAACTTCATCAGTGTTTAAGAAAGGCCAGTTAAAGTGACGGGCTGTGATTCAGGCTGCGAGACAACAGGAGTTCTGGTGAACTGAGCTGACCTTGAACTAACCCTGTTCTTGAGATTGTGCCAAACCCAGAGTCCGTGTCTGTGTGACTTGGCTCCTTTGCCATTATTAACCAGGACTCGATAAAATGTGGTTATAAAGTGGCACAAATAATACTGAAATAGAGGTCCAACATTCCCGCCCATGAGTTAAGAAAATCCAGCGTGCCAAATGCGTTTAGTAGGCAAGCCACAGCTGGGTATTGTACAGACAAAAGCCTATAAAATTATCCTCTTTGGTTTGGCACTGGCTATCTGGGGCATCCATTCTTGGGCATCCATCCATCCATTCTTGGCCCCTCTGAGTTTCCAGGTCAGCAGGAAATAGATGGTTTTCTCACACTTGGTTGTGCTGCATTGTGTTGTGTTGTCTGGCTTTAATTTGGGGTGATGTTAAGCCACGCCGTCACGAGTGTGGGCTTCCTCCTTCGTGTTCAGGGGGCACTCCTGGCAGTGCTCATATGGGTGCCCCAAAGTGGGGTCAGCTATTTACAAGGCAACTGCCTTACCTCCTGGACTGTCTCTCTGACTTCTGATCTTCAAATGTAAAATTTCTTACTTTAAAGTGGACAGTGATTAGAGTTACAGAAGCAGCAAAAATGCTTTCAATTCCTGGGCAGAATAAGGAACATTCATTTTTAAATTTGAAAATAAAGGTGGGGGGAATATCCGTTTCACTCAAAGGATGGCACAATGACTTAAAATCACATATAAGTAGACAAAGAGCTATAAATTGACTGGTTTTTTTTTTTTTGGCATAAGAAAATGACACGGCCATTTTTTACCACTTCCAAAGAATACCATGGAAGAGGCTCTTAGGACTATGGACGGGAGTGGGCATAATTTTGGAATCGAGAGTCGAATGACCTGCTCAGCCTCTGTTATAGTGAAGTGACTCCCACATTCGAGAAGTTAAAAGTTCTGCTCTTCACCATGCCTCCATTAAGTAGAGCTTTGGGAAGAAGAGCATGTGCTCATGAGCACTGCTGGGAGAGACAGGTTCGGGCAGGTACCCAGCCAGGTAACGCTCCTGCTCCTGAAGTTAGAAATTTCAAAACTATCAGTTCTGCGAGGCTTAAAAAGGAAATCCTGTGGGAACGCTGTGGACCTGTGGGCTGGTCGCAGGCCAGGTTTGTGCCTCAGCCCCTCGCTATCCCTTTGGAAACTATAGTATAGAACACTTTCTCTTGAGTTTGTCTTAAAGGACTCCATCTCCCAGGGTGAGGGGGGAGAGCACTCTGCCTTGTGCACAGCTAACAAAACAGATGAATAAAATAAAGACCTGCACCTCCCAATATATTCTTACCTCTTGAATGCTCAGTTTTGTAGAATCTTTGGCCAACTCAATAGAGCCCAAATCGATACACTGCAGGCTCTAGAAATCAATCTGTAGGGCCATGGGACAACAGGCATTGGAGGGGCTGAAAGGCAAAGGACCCTCTTAGGAATTCAGGTGGGTCGGGCTCCTCCGCACGGGGCCTGGCAGCCATCTGCTGTCTTTGCAGGCTGTTTCTTTGTACCCTCTGGAATTTGGGCTTTGTTCCTGGGTGGCTGGGATAAAAAACCTCCATCTTCGGGAGTTAAGGCAAGGATTGGGGCTGGGAGGCTGGGAGGAGGAATGCCTAGAAATGTCTGGTACTTTTTCTGGGTACAGAAACAAGAAGACACTTGCCAAGTTTGGTGCAGGACGCTGGGAAGCGTAGCCAAGAGTGTTGTCAGCAGGCAGCCTCGGACAGGGAACAGACCCAGTCCAGCCCACAGGACTGGCATAGCTGCTGGCTGCAGCTTTCGTTATGGAACTTCAACAAGTAACCGAGTGGGGAGCCCGAGTTTCCAGGGGTTGTCCGAGCAGTTCCTGTTGGGACTGCATTGTCTGTCAGTTCACAGGTCAGCCTTGGCGGCTCCCACGGGCAGCCAGGAGCCTTGGCATGGTCCTCCTTGCCACTGCTAAGGACCTGTTTGTGAATGAAAACAAAAAGAGAGGCGGAAGTGTGCTTCAAAGGCACAGAGGCATTTAGTGCCCAAACAAAGAAGGATTTCAAGAGGTGTCCGGCCTTGTGTGTCCAGGCAGGCTAGCCCTGCCCCATGTGGGACAGGCAATAACTGGAACACAGACGGAGTCACAGTCCAGTTTGGCTCTCCTCATGAAGCTGCGCTCACTCATTAAGCCTTTTATAGAGCCAATCCTCTTGGCACCAGGAAACACACCTGCAGAGACCTTCTGTGGCCTCTCAGATCCAGCCAGCCCAGAGCCTTTGCTCCTTCCTTGCCTAGAGCTGCGTTTTAGAAATTCCGATGAGCAAGGAGTTGGCACGGTCCACAAGGCCCTAAAGCTAACCTGGCCCGTGCTGGTTCGTTCCTCACTGCAGCCGACCTACTGCCTTTTGTGGTCTAATATCCAGGAGGGAGTGGCTTATATGGGCCCTAGACACTTTTGTGTTAGAGGATACAATAACAGATAAACTTTCCAACACTGCATTTCACAGACTGAAGAGATAGCACCGTGTTAAGGAGCTTGCTTTGCCTGTGGCCGGTGAGGGTTTGATTTCCTGTAGTGCATGATGGTCTCGTGAGCACTGCCAGGAGTATCCTGGAGCACAGAGTAAGCTCTGAGCATAGCTGGTTTGGGGCCCCAAATAAAACAAAACTACATTGTTATAATGAATTACAAAACAAAATTATATCGTTTGCACTGTGTTAGTTTTTCCTAGTTAAAAAAAATTACACTTTTGAGTATTTCTAAAAATATGATACATCTAGGTATTATGTCCATTGCTCCTGATGTGACAGTAGTCCTTTGAAGTCACCAGGCAGGGGGCAAAGACTGAAAGGAGAGATCTTTAAGTAAGGTGCATTGTGAGTGAAAGTGTATTGCTGCAGAATCTATTTTGAAAGCACCCTAAAAATAAGCCAGGAAAAGCAAATTTCTGTTCCTTCCAGTCCCCTCTTTTTTTTTTTTTTTTTTGCTGAGTCACACGCAAAAAAGCAAATAAACAAACAAACAAACAAAACAAAGCAAAACAAAAAACCAGACCAGCTGGGAAGGAAATGCTTATTGTACTCTGTGAGTTTAAGTCTCCAAGTCCACCCCCACAGCATCTAGACCCTTGAAGTCTGCCCTGAACTCCCAGTTGCTTGGCTTGTCCACAGCAAATAAGAGCTCAGTGATTTTCCTTCCTGGAAGTGGAGAGTCCAATAAAAAAGCAAGCATGACACAGAAATACACATATTTCAGCACATTTTACACCAATGTTCTTTATATGTTCCTTCTACTTTGTCTGCAAATACTCCTGCTAGGACTGGTTGCTGAAAAGAGAAAGTTTCAGATTATGAAAAGGGTCAAGTTCCTTGCAAGTCTGCACCTGATTTATCCCATAAGATCCACCGGAGATCCTTTTCACATCCGAACTTTGAAGAATGACAGTTTCCTAGAGCTCCTGCTAGGACACCTCGAAGTATGGGATGCATCAACGTGAATTCTCTGGGAGCTCTAAGTGCTCTGACAGGCCTCCTTTAGTTCTCCTTCAGTTCTTTCTTTTTTTTTTTTTTTTTTTGCTTTTTTGGGTCACACCCAGCGATGCACAGGGGTCACTCCTGGCTCATGCACTCAGGAATTACTCCTGGCGGTGCTCGGGGGACCATATGGGATGCTGGGATTCGAACCCGGGTCGGCCGCGTGCAAGGCAAACGCCCTACCCGCTGTGCTATCACTCCAGCCCCTCCTTCAGTTCTTTCTTGCTTTGGCAAGAACAGGAGGGGTTTTATAGTCAAGAGCCTGGTCCCGGCTCTTCTGTGTAAGCCCTTTAGCGCTGAGCAGAGGGCGGCCTGATCAATTCTATCTGGGAAATTAAGAACCCAGCACTAAGGAATAGCATCCAAAATACAGCTGTTCAATTACTCTAAGTTAAATAACTTCTAAGGAAAAAAAAGCCACATATATGCACATGAAAGAACTATGCTTTGAAGCCTAAGAATCACTTTATTTGTAGTCCTCAGAAAGTATAAGAGACCTCAATAAAAATGAAGGTAGAGGTGTAGCCTCATGGTTTCTTGCTTTTTCCTGCAGGTGGCTATGGTATGGACGTGAACAGGAAGAACAAACGAGAAGGCACTGAAGTCACCGAAAGACGTAAGCATTATATGTGCCTCAGTACAGAAGTAATTTCTGAAGGACTTGGGCAGGGGGCTCTGTGGTACAGAGTTTGCTTTATATATGAGGCCCCGTGCTTTATATATGAGTCCATCCCAGCACTGTAAAAAAGAAAAAAGGGAAAAAATAAACAAGAGAAACTTGTAAATAAGGTGTATTCTCCTCTTCTGTTAAGAGGAAAATTGCTCTTTTTATATATTGTTTGTATAATCTACATTTGGGAGGGGAGTGGTGCCAAGGCTGGAATCCAGGGCCTCAAGCATGTATAAAGCACGGCCTCTCTGACTGAGATACCCATAATCTGCATTTTTAATGGTTGCAGGACACTTTATTGGATAAATTTGTCATATTTTATTGAACTATTTCTTTATTTAAAGATACAGGACAACCAAAACTTCAAAGAATAATAGCCTCTTCCTTGCAGGAGAAAGTTGAAATAACAGTAGTGTCATCGCTTTGTAATCTACACTGGAAATGGGGCCAAAAAGATACATTTATTTTGTGAAACTTTCCAAATGATAAATTCAGAGATATTTAAATTGTCCCCTTGGCAACCCTAACTTACCTGTGATGATCATCAGTCTCCAAAATAAAGTGCTGGCCCTACCAAGTTGGGACTTCAGGTTAAGAAATAATTTCTTTTAATGTACCAAGGAATCCCAAAGGTCCATCCAATGAAAGGTTGAGCAAAAGCTCAAGGACTGTTAATGCAAGTCAAGCTGTCACGCTCTGAAAAAAGCCCTTTCCCATTTTGAAATGCTTTGAAAGCTCTTTCTCCTGCTTTCATAACCCTGTGCTCCTGCCAGGACAACCAAACTGTGTAGGACAAGGCCTCAGGAAGAAAGGATGGACAGGGTTAGGGGCAGAGCACTAAGGCTGGTGTGTGTGGGTGGGGGGGCGGTAAGGGGGAGACAAAGCAGTCAGTGAGCACCTCCTCAGCCTCCAGGCACAAGCAGCATCCTCCAGCGACTCCAGCTTGCTCGAAGCTTCTTTGCACCCAACCCAGAGGGCTGCCATAGTCAAGCCACAGCATGAAATTGAGCCCACCAGGGTCTGGGGCATCTGCCCACCTCTCCAAGGGGTTGAGGAAAGCAAGAGCCCTTTCCTCTGGCCAATGTTTAACAGAGCTAGAAACTCTGATAATGTTTAGATGCACCATCCCCTGTGGCCTAGAGACACTCCCTCTTGGGGTGGAGGGGCGGGGAGGGGGGGCCGTAAGGAACCTGGTCTTCAACTCTGCCTCGTGCTTCACCTAACCCTGATCAAGCACCCAACATGACTTGCCCAACCACACTTTCTCGCACCCAGAGATGGCCCTGAGGGCTTGACAGTGAACTGTGGAATCCTTCCAAGACCCCCCTCCCCAATTCATGAAGCCCACTGTAATAATAATAGTCCGACTCTTAGAAACAGCAGTGCGGAAAACAACGGCAATTCGAGGCCTGTGAGAATGACTCAGAACCCTGCCCCGCCTCCAGCGGCAAGTCGGGGCCTGGCCTGACTCTGCTAACGTGAGAGACAGTGCTGCCTAGACGATTTCTTTTTCAAATCAGTGGGTAACTGCTTTCGATTCCCCAAAGATATAAGCGCATTTTCCAGAAACCAGAAGGCCCGAAGTCCTCCTACATATTTTCTGGTTGCAGTGGGTAAGGGCATACGTGGCATTTAGCACCACTATGTGAAAATCTAGGTTGAACCGACTCTAGGTGCTAAGTCTGTGTGTGACATGCTGAGTCTAAACCGTGGTCAAAATGCAACAACCTGAGATCTCGTCTTTCCTTGGTCTTTTCCAGTTATCACAGAAACAGTAACCACAAGACTAACATCCTTACCACCAAGTAAGTGACTTGCTCTTCTCCAAGCCCTGAGCAGCCACCTGTCACCTTTTCCCATCGCTTCCCTCTTCAGCTGAGCAAATCCCAACCTTCCGAAATCCCTGTTCACAGTCACGGTGACAGGAATTGACACACTGTGAAGCCCCCAAAGTAGTACTCCCTCCCCATTTCACCTGCCCCCCCTCCCGCTGAAAACCACCCTCCTGCCTTCCCTCTCTCTAGAATATCAGAAATTATACCCAGCCTGGGTCTGGAGTACGGGGAGGGAACCACTGGTTGGGCCCCTGGTTTTTGTTTAATTTTATGTTTTTAATGAAGTGACCATGAGATACAGAGTTACAAAACTGTTCATGATCGGGTTTTGTCATACAATGATCCGATACCCCTCCCTCCACCAGTGTCCATGTCCCACCACCAATGTCCCCAGTTTCCCTCCCATCTACCACCCACCCCCAGCCTGCCTCTATGGCTCAATGGCTGGGCTCTTTGTTTTTATTGGTTCACATTTTTCTCAGGCAATCTTTAAGTTCAGTAGACCATATTGGACACTGGACTCCTCAGGTTTCCCCACCCAGCGCCGCCCAGAAAGTCTGGTTCCCAGGGAAGATGGAGCCCAGCCATGAGCACACCAGGCGGCAGCAGCTGGGGTGGGTGGGGAGTGCACCCATAATTCTAGTGGCTGCCACTTGGGGACACAGAGCTGGGCTGTGAAGGAAGCAAGCGGGACCCAAGCTTGGGTGTTTACGGAGCTGTATCGCCCTCAGCTGCCTTTCCTAATATTTCAATTTTTCTAATAAGCAACTTGCTATGCTTCACCCGAATTTCTTTTTTTTTTTTCCCCATCTGTGCTCTTGACAATTGGATCAAAATAAGCCAAACCAGGCCCGGGCAGTTTGCACTGTGCAGTGCGGGAAGGGAAGGGACCCCCAACCAAGAGGTGGCGTGAGATGTCAAGGCAGTTTTCCACGGGGCAGAACGTGAGTGGGAGTTCACCCCGTTCCTCGTTCCTCCCCCGTGTTCCGCAGAAGGCTCCACCAGCAATGGCTATGCAAAGACGGGCTCCCTGGGCGGCGGGAGCCGAGTGGAGAAACAGAGTCTGATTCAGGGCAGCAGCAGCAGCAGCTACATCAACACGAGTGAGTGTCTGGCATGGGAGGGGGCAAGGGGCGAGACAACGGCACCGTGGGCCACTCGCTCCAACGCCGAGACTGGCCAAGGACACACCGTCCAGGACAGTGAACTTTTTTTTTTTTTTTGCTTTTTGGGTCACACCCGGCGATGCACAGGGGTTACTCCTGGCTCTGCACTCAGGAATTACTCCTAAAAAAAAAAAAAAAAAAAAAAAGGAATTACTCCTGGCGGTGCTCAGGGGACCATATGGGATGCTGGGATTCAAACCCGGGTCAGCCGCGTGCAAGGCAAACGCCCTACCTGCTGTGCTATCGCTCCAGCCCCAACAGTGAACCTTTGCCCTCGAGTCTGTAGCTGCTTCACCACAACGAGACCCTTTGCACCAGGCCCTGATGTCGGTGGCACCAATTCAGCCAGAAGGCTGTGTAGAAGGACGCCCTCCCCTCCCCCCTCCCAACACTCCACAACTTACACTCACAATGACAGAAACTCGCCAGCTGGGTCACTGGGCTAAGGCAGCCCTGGACGCCTCTCCAGCCCTGGGCCATTCAGCCAGGCAGCCAGGCAGGCCCATTGTCCCCAGGGAGACCCTGTTTGGTGGCAGCTCTCAGACTGACCCCAGCCACACCCTGCCCCAAGCAGACAAACACACACATACCCCTGAAGCTGTTCATACAGCTCAGAGACGCTCGAGAAGCAGAGACCGAGGCCTCCCAGGGCCGAGCTGATCATAACAAGTCCTGCCCCGTGGCCAGTGATCTCCCTCCTTGTCCCCCAACGAGTGCTCCACCCTGAAATGCCAGGTCCTCTGGAGAACCTTGCTAGCACCTCACACAGGAGCCACGTCCATTAGGTGCCCCATCTCCCATGGTCAGTCTGAGAAGGAAGCATCCGCATTCCTAAGCCACAGGGGTCCTTTGAAGTGCTCTTTGCGCAGTGCTCACCGCCAGGCTCCTGGGAGCCTCTTCCAATAAGAGCCACCTGAGGGGACTTAGCCCATCTCCTCCAGTGCTGAGCGTGCCCGTGCTTCCCTCCTGCAGTTGGCAGCACCCGGGGCCACGCCTCCACCTCCAGTTACCGGAGAGCTCATTCTCCTGCCTCCACTCTGCCCAACTCACCAGGCTCAACCTTTGACAGGAAGACTCACGTCACTCGCCATGGAACCTACGAAGGTATCAGTCCCACGAGCTGCAGTCCCCTCTCTCAGCCCCCGTGCCCCCCTGCATCGGCCCTTCACCTCTCCGCTGTTCCTTGCTTCTTTTTTTTCTTTTTGGGTCACACCCGGCAATGCACAGGGGTTACCTCCTGGCTTTGCACTCAGGAGTTACTCAGGAGTCAGGATGGGATGCTGGGAATTGAACCCGGCCGCATGCAAGGCAAATGCCCTACCTGCTGTGCTATTGTTCCAGCCCCTGCTCCTTGCTTCTTTTGTGGATTGCTTTATGGTTTGGTTTGGTTGCATTGGGTTTTGGGGTCACATCTTCCAGTGCTCGGGGATTACTCCTGGAGAGCTCAGAGGACCAGATGGGGTGCAGGAGATCAAATCTGGGTTGGCCACGTGCAAGGCAAATGCCCTATGCTGTATGCTGTCACTCCAGCCCAGCTTTTGTTTGTTTGGGGGCTATACCTCATGGTGCTTATCACTCCTGGCAGGCTCCAGAGATCTTTAGGGTGCTGGGCATTGAACTTGGGCCAACGCTCTGCAAGGCAAGCTCCCTACTTGCTATGCTATCACTTTGGTGCCTTGGAGATTTTTCTAGTTTTACCCATCCCTTCATTTATCCGTTTAGTCACTCTTTCAACTTGTAGATATCTAGCAAAATGATATTTTTGATGAAATATCATAAAACAATAGACAATATTATTATTATTATTATTTGTTTAATAGACAATAGACAGGCTAAGGTGACAGATGAAAGTCTACAGTCCATAGTATGGGGCCTGATGTCAGTAGCAACAGTTAGTCTAGAGGCTGCCTGGAATATGGCAGTTCCCCATCAATCACTCTCTAGGGGCCGTTAGGGCCCAGTGTGCTTCTTGAGGGCTGGAGCGATAGTCCAGCAGGGAGGGCTTTTGCCTGGCATGTGGCCAACCTGGATTCAATCCTTGGTACTCCATATGGTTCTCTGAGCCCCCCAGGACTGATCCCTGAGTACAGAGCCAGGTGGAAGCCCTGAGCGTCTCCAGAGGTGGTCCAACAAACAAATAAACAGAAACTGGGTTTGCTCCTCCAAGGGTTTACAACTTAACTTCAGTCCTTGCCAGCTGCAAGGGGACAATGGGAGGGAGGGAGGAAGGAAGGTGACTCTTGAGTTGGGACTTCAACGCTATTTGAGCCTCCGATATAGGGTCCCGAAATGGGTCACCCCAAGTTGTGAGAGCAATATAGCACAGGCAGACAGACAGACAGATTCGAGGGCAAGGGTGCAGCCTGCAAGCAGCATGGTGCTTGTAAACAAGGTCCGGGAGCACTGAGATTCAGAGCTGGGCTAAGATGCGGGGACTCTATCCTGCATCTCACGGGCAGCCACAGAATCTTCTGAGCAAAAGAGTCCATCATAGTTGATGGCCAAGACTCTGGAAGAAGGAAAAGAATGAAAGAGGCTGGATTCGGTGGCCAGTTAGATGGGGAACAGCAGACCTGAGAAGGGGAAACTTGACTGAGATGAGGAAGAGCTGGGGGGCAAAGGAATCAAAAGGTTTGACAATGTCGGGGGGCAGAGAAGAGAAAGGGGGCTCACGATTCCACTGAGACTTCAGACAAGATGGCTGGGCTCATGGCAGTGATCCCTCTGAAACACAGACAGGCGGAAGCCATCGTGGGGATGAGTGCGGAGACCTCACACAGCTGCCAGCTAGGGGGACCAGGCAGACAGTGAGACGCATGGGGACGGAACCCAAGGTCTCTGGTGTCAAGTCCTGCATGAGACATCAGCAGAAGCTGGGGGATTGCAGCAGCAGAGGGAGCTGAGAAAGCCAGGACTGGGGCAGGAAAAGGCAGAGCCAAAGCACATTCCGGCGAAGTCCTTGGGTGGTCAGAAAAATCAAGGCCAGGAAGTATCACTTGAGCCCATAAGTGAGAGGGTGTCGGGGGCCCAGAGGAGGCAGGGAGGAAAATATCTGGGTTCTGCTTTCAAGGTTCTGGGCTTTCTGATAACCCATAGAAGCAGCCAAAGGAGAAAACAGATGGCAGAAAGCAAGAGGACCTCCTGGTGGTGGGGGAGGGGGGGCAGGGGCAGGGGTGGCGTGGGGAGACGGATTCTAGCGATGGAGAAGCAGGATTAATGGGTGAAGGCCTCCACCCTAGGACTGGTAGCGAGTACGGGGCAATCAGGCAAGGGAGATCAAGTGCTTTCTGGGTTTCTGGTATTTTTTTTTATTGTCATGAGGCCACTTTCGGGACAAGCTTCTCAAGCTCAGGCAGTAGCCTGGTGGGGGGGCAAGGTGATGGGTCGGGGATAGGCCCCCGACCCCAGTTCTGCAACCTAGCACATGCCGTGGAGGAAAAGACAAAGGGAGCAAGCCCCAAACTCTGCCGCACCCAAGTAGGTCAGAGTCATATCCACGCGCCTCACCATGGACCAAAGGTTCCCTCCCTCCCGCATCAAGTCTCTGGGAAGTGGGTGGGAGGTGGGGGGCTGCGGCGGCCCCTGTGCACTAACGTTTGCTCTCCTCTCCAGGGAGCTCCAGTGGCAACTCCTCCCCAGAGTACCCTCGGAAGGAATTTGGTACGTCCTTTCCTTGTTTTCTGGGGAAACGGTCAGAGGAACCCCAGAACGGTGCCAAGGCACAGGGCTTGCTCATGTCAAACAGATTCTTCTAGAGAAGCTGGCCTCCGCAGGCTGCTTCCCTCTCTCTTTATCCAGAAACACTTTTTTTAAAAAATTCTTAAATTTGTTTATTATGGCATCATGATTTACAAAGTCATTCAGACTAGAGTTTCAGGCATACAATGTCCCAACCTCAACCCTGCTGCCTCTGTTGATTTTCCTTCACCAGCACCCCCAGGTTCCCTCCCAGCACCCTCAGGTTCCCTCCCAGCACCCCCAGGTTCCCTCCCAGCACCCCCAGGTTCTCTCCCAGCACCCCCAGGTTCCCTCCCAGCACCCCCAGGTTCCCTCCTGCCCCCCAGCCTCGCTCCTTGACAGGTGCATCCCCCCTTAATTTCAAGTCCATGGTTTACAGAGCTGTTCCTGATGATTTGTTACAGGTATTCAATATTCCAAACCAGTCCCACCACCAGTGTGACCTTCCCTCCACCATTGTTCCTATTTTTCCAGCATACCCCCAAGTCTGCCCACTTAGCAGGCACAAAAATTTCTTTTCTATTGCTTATTATATCTAAATGGCTAATGCAATTACCAAAAAATACTTCAGCAAAAGAAAATTTGTGAAAATTGTTGTATCTCACCGTGGGGTCAGTAAGTCCTTGTCTGAGGTTAAGGAATTCCTAAGCTGCTGTTGCGAGTTGGAACTTCTATGTTAATGGTTTTGTTTATTGAGCTTAGTTGGCTTCTTTGTTACTATCCCATCTAATTTGGTGTCCTACTTGGCCAGCAGGCACATTTTTAAGTTTGGTTATAGTTTAGGTCTTATGTTTACAGTGTGGTTGGTTCTGTGATTTAGAGCTACACATCTACCCCCTCTCTACACCTCCAAAGCGCCCAAGAACCCTGGCCCCTGCTCCTGTTAAGGGGATGTGAATTTGCTGGCCTGGGCTTTTAGCTCATGGGTCTCCTAAAGTAGCAAGATATTCAAGACTCAAGCTTGGACAGAACAACCCGAAGGACAAGCAACAATCCCAGGGACACCCACCCCATACATGACGCATAGAGGCCACCCAGCAGATGGTCAGGTGTTAGGACAAACAACTGCCGAACTGCCCAGCTGTCCCCCACCCACCAGCTTCCAGAGGGGCTGAGACCCATGAAATTAGGCTGCATCTTCACTTGGCCTGGAGTCTTGTTCTTGGATCCCCACGGTGTACATGAATTCATATGATCGCTGATTTCGCTGATTGCACAATGAGCTAATTTTATTTATTTGTGGGAAAACTAACACATTCTAGCAAAAAACTAAAGAAAGACGTGGCCATCTTTTTTTTTTCTTTTTGGGTCACACCCATTGATGCACAGAGGTTACTCCTGACGATGCTCGGGGGACCATATGGGATGCTGGGAATCGAACCTGGGTTGGCCAAGTGCAAGGCAAATACCCTACAATGCTGTGCTATTGCTCCAGCCCTGAACATGGACATCTTTTGATACACTTTAGCCGGTCCAAAGGGATGGTGCTTCCACACAATGACATGACACTGAAGGGCAAGATAATTTAATGCTCGTTGAGCTAACACCCTCCATGCATTGCGGGGAGAGGGGAGTTGCCCCTGGGCTTAGGGAGTCATCATGGATCTTTGTAAAAAACTAAAGCTCGCCGAAGGGGCGAGTGCACTCTCGGGCTCTCCGGGCGGCTGTGTCTCACCGCCCACGTTCGGTGCTCTGGAACCGCTGTGTATGGGCTGGATCAGGACAGCCGTTGGCCAAGGGCAGGTGACGGAAGGAAGAAGGCCAAACTGGTTGCTCTATCAGTTTATTTCATTCTCTCTCTTTCTGATTCTCTCTCGGCTCTCGGTCTCTCTCTGGATCTGTGGATCTGACCCCCCAACCCACTCTTACAGCCTAGTTAAATCTCCCCAGCACGAGGGGGTTGGGGTGTATACCTAGGTGTGGTCACAATCAATAGGGTAAGTTCCTTTCCCTTAAGGGATGCTTCTCCTAGGACTTAATTCTCTTTGAGCAGGAGGATCCACCCAAGGGTGGAGTCCCATGAGTGTGTTTCTCTTCTCCTCAGCCAGCAAACATATAAGAATTCGTAATATTAATCATTTTGTATGGACACAATAAGAGATGCATTAAAGCTTAGAGAATTGCTCTCCTGGGGCCATCTCAATCTCAGACTACAGTGCTCAGGCCAGAACAGTCTTTCCTATCCCTAGCAGGGTCCTAGTCTCATCATTACTTTTGAATCATGACAGCATTTGTCTATGATCAAGCTCTTAACTTATAGTTAAGAATTAGGCACTTTGGCCAGGCCCATCTCGATGCCAGGGTAGCACATAACTCACCACTTGCCCTGGATCCGTCCCATCCCTTTTCGGGACCCTGCTTTTGGGGTGCTAGGAACTGAGGGCAACTGAGGCTTAAGTGGAGAAAGCAGATTCCCGGGAGGGAATAATATTCGAGGCCAATTAAATCCCAAGTTACAAAAGCATAATATTGTCTTCTCGTGTCCATACAAAAAGGACATTGCTTTAAAGTAAATTATTCAAAAGTCACAAGAAGAGGAGAAGGCAATATTAACTTATATAATATAAATTCTGTATCCTAGGAAGGTCTGACCTTACAAATTAGCAGAGTCAGACTAAGGAAAGCCTCGAATAAACTGTTTTGGGGAAGAGAGCATAGAGAAGTGATTATAGCTAAACAAAGGGATGGGAGAGATCCGGGAACACCTTGATGGGTGTGACTGGGGTAAGCCTAAACTCCGGGGAAAACCGGGACAAGCTACGTGTGGCAAGGGGAGAGAGGACAAAGTAATGTCATCCTACAGATCTTCTTAAAGGAAGTGATTATAAGCTTCCTCCTCACACCCCAAGAGAGCCAGCTCCATGCCAAAAATATTCAGCCCACCCCCTCTTATACAAACCTAAGATGATTTTCTTTGATTCTCAGCATCTTCTGCAACCAGAGGCCGAAGCCAGACCCGAGGTGAGTACAGCAATTGGATTTAGTTCAATTCTTCCCACAAGTATTTTCTGAGCCCGGGACGCTCAGTCAAATGGCAGAGCATAGGCTTTGCACGAGCATGGCCCGGCTTTGGTGCCTGACGCTCCAGGGCACCCGAGCACCCTAAGCACTGCTGAGGAACTCTGGGGCAGTATCACGGGCCTGGGAAAGCTGCTGACAAACCTGTCTGGACCCTAAGGGTGGGAGCGCAGCTGGGAAAGGAGTCTGGTTCTGGCTGACTTGTGACAGAGCCCGAGGTTTGGTCTGTGATTTCCTTAGACCCCACTACCACCCCGTGTCAGGGAGGGCGGGGGCCTCAGGTCCACATGGGGAGGGGACCCTTCTTTCGAAGCAGCACTAGGTTTCCTGTTCCTGGGACTTGGAGATCTTCAGGCAGCCCAGAGAGCCACAGGATGCTCGAGGGAGTCGGCGTCTAGCACGGAGCCAGGCCCGTCACTCACGGCCTTCTCCACCTCTTCCCTTGCACAGAGAGCGAGATCCGAGTTCGACTCCAGAGTGCGTCACCCTCCACCCGATGTAAGTGATCACTGTCTTTTTATTTTTTTTTTTGCTTTTTGGGTCACACTTGGCAACGCACAGGGGTTACTCCTGGCTTTGCACTCAGGAATTACTCCTGGTGGTGCTCACGGGACCCTATGGGATGCTGGGAATCAAACCCGGGTTGACCACATGCAAGGCAAATGCCCTGTCAGCTGTGCTATCGCTCCAGCCCCAGTGGTCACTGTCGTGCTGAAAGGAGTCAAGAGTCCAGGGTTACCTCTCTGCATGTGCATATGTGTGCATGTCTGTGTATGCACAGGTGTGCACACGTGTGCATTTGCTCCACCATAAAAGATCGCAAAGGCTGATTGGGGGAGTGGAGGTTGGGAAGGGTAAGGAGCGGAATTAGTCACGGTCCCTGCTGGTCCCCTGGACTAACAGAGAGAGTCCACCAACCATGGCACTCAGCAGGGGTGGGGCAGGGGGGAGTGCGGGGTAGAGGAGACGGGGACAGATGCAGAGACTGAGGGTGGACGGTTGGGCGTGAGGGCTGGGCTGGTTCTGAGACATTCAGAGTGGGTGAAGGCAGAGGGGCTGGGGGAGGTAGAAGCCCATCCATGAGAGAGACAGATGGGACAGCTGGAACTCTACCTCAGCTGTCCGGGCTCCCTGATGTTGGGCCATGCTTAACTCCCTCTGTTCCTGTTAGAGGTCAGGGGACACTGAAATGAGCCCTTTGTCAGGGATGCCACATACAAGAGAGGAAGAGGATGGGTTGGGACACAGACTAGGTCTGCTCAAAGAGCTCAGCGCGGCAGGTGGGGAGGGGAAAGGCGAGGGTCTGGCCTGCTGCTCTCTCACCTGAGTCCCTCAAGACCTAGGGGTGCCATGTCCAAAAGGCGGCACTCCCAGAAGAGAGGGTGCATGGGGCATGTGTCCGTTCCACGTTGCCCACCTCTGGTCCCGCTTGCTTTGGGGGTTGGCAGACCCTCAGGTTGCTCACACACTCCTTCAGCTGCGGCAAACAGTGTCAGCCACGGGGGCTGGTACTAATCACGGGACAGACGTTTGATATAGGAGAGTCATTTGCCACCAATCCCATGGGCCTCCCAAGTGCAAGGCAAGGGGCCCACACCGGAAGCCCCTGGCCTCATGTTGAGGCCTCAGCTGAGCTGTCCGTTTCAAGCCTGCTGGTTCTGTACCTCTTGGGGGGTGCCCTGCCCCCACCTAGACCCAGAGCTTCATTCCTGAGTGTCTGAGTGTCTGCTGACGCGGCTCCCCGAGACCTGGGCTCCTCGGTGAGGCCACGCACATGACAGAGTCCCAGGCTAAGAGGTGAACACAATGTGAAAAGCATCTGGCGAATGGAAAAGATTCCCCTGAGCGCGGCCACCGAAATCCCTCCCGGCGCTGTCAAACCTTGGCGGGAATCCGGGACCTCGTGGAAAATCGGGGGGTTTCTTTCCCAGGGACGGAACTGGATGATGTGAAGCGCTTGCTCAAGGGGAGCCGCTCGGCCAGCGTGAGCCCCACCCGCAACTCCTCCAATACCCTCCCCATCCCCAAGAAAGGCACCGTGGAGACCAAAACGGTGACCGCCAGCTCCCAGTCTGGTGAGTGCCGGCAGCTGCCGGGAGAGGTGCGGGCAGGGGCTCCTCCTGCCGTGTCGGTGCTCACAACCTTTTCTCACCAGGAACCTCATGACCCCTATGGGCCCCCAGGATATCCAAAGCGGGTCACAGGTGACAATTGTATAAACAGGGAGTTTAAGGGGGAGTCATAGGCAGGAAACCAAGTCAGAAGGGGACTTTGGTGGGGGAAAAGGTCAAGAAAAATTCTTTTTTAGATCCCAAAGATTTGATGCCAGATTCTTGGCCTTCCCGGATCTGTGTGGAGCAGGTTCCGCAAATCTCGGGGACATCAGCGGGGCCCATTCACTCACTCACGCCATGGCACGGCTCCCGGCCTCCTCTGTGCCAGACACGGAGTGCTGGAAAGTCCCTCCTGCAGGGTCCTGGCCTGGTGGGCCGAGCCGCCTGGCTGTCCCGGCGTCTCACCACGGGGGGGTGTGCGTGTGTCTGTTTGCAGTGTCGGGCACCTACGACACCGCCATCCTGGACGCCAACCTTCCCTCCCACATGTGGTCCTCCACGCTGCCGGCCGGCTCGTCCATGGGGACCTACCACAATAACATGACAGCCCAGAGCTCGTCCCTCCTGCACACCAACGCCTACTCTTCAGGATCCGGTAGGTGGCACGGGACTCCTGTCCCTCAGCCCTCCCCGCCAGAGCCCTGCAGTGGGGTGACCCCTCCCCACTCAGAAAAACATGTCCCTGGAATGAACGTGAAAACGGAGACAGGAGGCTTAATCTCACATCCTAAGGATTAACCGTGGGGCACTAACAAGTCGTTTGACTTCTCCGGGATTCTGGTGCCTTTTCAGTTCAAGGGGCCACTGACAAGAGAAATTTTGGCCTGATCTTCTTGTCCACTAACTGAGCTGCCTGAGACTAGTCCTTGGTGCTGACCCAGGCATGAAAAACAGGCTCAGTTTTTCCGATGGACATGAATTGTCGCAAACTGTAAAAGGACACACCTGGCGTTTCTCCCTGCTTCTCACCCCTGTTCCTCTCACCGCCTCCCTTCTCCCCTGCAGTATTTGGGCTTCCCAACAACATGGCGTCCTGCTCCCCGACTCTGCACCCCGGAATCAGCACCTGCTCCTCAGGTCAGTGCTCCCTGCACGCAGTGCCCTGCCCCAGGCGGTGTGCTCCCGAAAGAGGGATGTGTGCTGGTGGCGAGGAAAGCAAAAGGGTTCCCAGAGCAATGAGCTCCCTGCACACAGCATCGTGGAGCCGTGACCCCTGGGCTGCATTAGAAGGGCCAGGGCCAGCCTCAGTGAAATGCAGAACATGTAAGCCAAGAGGCTAAGTGAGAGTGTAGGGCACTTGCAGGTGAAAGGCAGGGAGAGGCTCTTGCTTCAGATCTTTTGTAAACACAGTGTTTCCTTGGGAACTACTCTGATCCCTGGGTCGGTTGAATAAGGTGACTGCTTAGCTTCCAACTCAGATAGGACCGTTTTATTTCATTTCATTTCATTTTTTATGGAATCACTGTGAGATACACAGTTACAAGGTTGTTCATGATTAGGTTTCAGCCATACAGTGTCATAATGCCCATCCCTTCACCAGTTCCCACCACCAATGTCCCCAGTTTCCCTCCTGCCACCCTCCCCACCTCTTCCCCCCACCCAAGCCCACTGCCTGAGCCTGCTTCTAAGGCAGACACTTTTCTTCTTCCTCTTTCTCTCTCTCAGTCTCTCTCTCTCTCTCTCTCTCTCTCTTTCTCTCTGGCCATTATGGTTTGCAATATAGGGACTAAGAGGTTATCATGTATATCCCTTGGCCTACTTTCAGCACTCGGTTCTTGTCCAGAGTCCTCATTTCCAACTATCATGGTCTCACTGGCCCCTTCTCTATCCTAACCCTCTGACCATTTTGAAGGCCTGCTTATTCACCTTGTATGGCAAACATCTCCATAGCCAATTTCCAGCACACGCCAATCTTTCAAGGAGTCTGATCTCTTCCGTTTACCCTCACAAGGAGTAAGTGTGACGCATGCCTTGGGCCTTCTTTAAGTATGTGGCAGGCGTTTCTGCTAAAGCCTTCTGGAGACCTCCGGGCTCCTGTTCCAGTTCTGCTCCCTTTGCTCCTTGGCTTCCCAAGTGCTGATGGAGGAAGGTGGGCTGGTGTGGGACACAGGGATCACGAGCTCAAACTCCAGAGAGGAGGGAAGGAGAGAGTGTATGTGAGGAAGCGGAAGTATCTGTGCGTCCTCCCTCCCTCCAGCCTTTGAACCCCTACTGGGGTTTCTTGTGTTTGTGTCAGGAAAAGAAGAGGTGGTGGGGAAAGCCAGGGTCCTTTCCACGTCCCCCCAGTGCGTCTGCATGCCAAATCCACAGTTCCCACACCGAACACCCCAGCACTCCGGGTGCTGCCGGAGCCGGGAGAGCGGAACTGTGTGAGGGACACAGGATCAAAGGGGACATTCACTGGGAGCTGATGCTAGGGAGTGTGTGGACCTACTATGCAGTAAATGGGACTATCCATAGCTTTGGGCCCGGGCCGGGGAGACTTTCAGAGCTCAGTTCTTGTCCAGAGTGATCATTTCCGTGGGACTGATGGTGTTTGGGACTCTGTCAAACGCAAGAGTGTTTATCATGAGGGTGGCCGCGGTCCCTCTAGGCGCCTGCACTCACGCTGTGCTCGATTCCTTTCACAGTGTTTGGCGTGCAGAACAACCTGGCCCCCAGCTCAGCAGCCCTGTCCCACGGGACGCTCACCACGTCCACAGGTCCGGAGCCCTGGTTTGGAACTTAGGGGCTGGGAAATAGCATGTTTTGGCTCTCGCTCACAAAGCCCTTTCAACAAGCAAGGAGAGGTCGGAACATCAACTGCTCTTTCCTACCAAAGAAATAGCCTTCCAGCCCCAACCCAGAGAGGTTGGCTGGTTCTGGCTTAGAAACGGGAGAAGCCACAGCGGGTAGCCTGGGCTGGGGGCGGTCCCAGGGAGAGCCTCACGTCATCTGCTGTCAGACAATTCACCAGTTCTCAGATCATCATCAGCCTGGTTATGTGATGCGTGAGAGGGGAGAGCCAAGATGTGTTGCCCCAGACTTTGCCCTTGGTTTACTGCTTGTCACTTGCTTCTTGGTGGAGCTCTTTGATCCAACTTTAGGGTCGGGATATATCTCAATGGCAGAGCATGTGCCTTGCATGTGTGGGAACCCAAGTTCAATCTGTGGCACCACAAAACCAAGTCAAACTACAACTTTCATGGGAGAGACCAGTCTAATCCACGTGAAGCAATCAGGGGGGCCTATAAAACCACACAGATCAAATTGTGCAGAGCAGGTGTTACAGTTCTAGGAATTCAGAAGGGAAAGAGTTGTGGGAGTATCTGAGAGGACTTCCTGAAGGAGGTGGCCTTTGGAATTGTCCTCAAAACAAAAGGATGGTTGCTACCCCTATGATTTCAGAACATTGATTTTCATTTTCTTATGACTCATCATTATCGCCCTCTCTCGTGGGATGAGGAGTTGGGAGTTGGCGGGCTGCTCTCGGCCTCATGGAGCCGCCTTCCCAGGCCAGCCCAGCTCACTCAGGGTCCTCTTACAGCGTATGGTGTGAAGAAAAACATGCCCCAGAGTACTACCGTGGTGAGCACCGGCGTGTCCACCTCTGCTGGTGAGTGCTGTTGGGTCAGGCCGGCACCCAGGCAGAAAAATTACATGGTGTCAAGGGTCAATGGGGGCGGGGGGGGGGCAGTGGATAACCCGTGAGTGGTCTGAAACCCTTTCTGCATATCTGCCAAGGGTCCCCACTTAGCTGGAGGCCCCTGACTGGCTCATAGTACATATGATCATGTTACATGTTGCAAGAGCTGGGGAGTCCTTCCCATTTTCTGTAGCATCTTCCCCAGTGTGAACTCACAACACACAGTGGGCAACTGCACCCTGGCAGATCCTGGGGTGCCCAGAGAAGCGCCAACCTTCCAACAGCTCATTCGCTCAAAGAATATTTACTGGGTCTGAGGAGATAAATAGCGCCAGGGGCACATGCCCGGTACAGGAGGCCCCAAGTCTGTTCCTTCGTACCACACTCCTCCCCCAGCACTTCTAGATGTAGCCTGGAGGCCCCTAACCACAGTCAGGGGATGGCCCTGGTGACCCCAAACACTGCCCAGGTATGAACACCACCTGGGCATCCCCTCCACCACCAAAAAGAATGTTCACTGAGCACCTACTTCGTACAAGGCAGACACATTCTATGTGTGGACACACATGTCTGTCCAGGAGACAGACATGAATAAGGCTGACAAGAGCCCCTCCGAATACCGGCTGACCCCACTTTTCCTCCGCCCTCTCCTCCTGCCCCTTCTGCTCACGGCCTCTCTCTTCTCTGCCCCACCGCCTTTTCCCCAGCGGCCAGCAGTACGGCCGTCCAGAATGAGGACCTGCACAAGGACTGCAAGTTCCTGGTCCTGGAGAAAGACAACGTGCCTGCCAAGAAGGAGATGGAGATGCTGATCATGACCAAGGACAGCGGGAAGGTGTTCACGGGCTCACCTGCCAGTGTGGCTGCAAGTATGGCCCCCAGGAGGGTGGGAGGTGCGATGTTTTAGTCAGGAAAGTGAAACCATCTCCCCAGAGTGGGCAATGCCTGCCTGAGGCCCTGGGAGATGGGTCCGAGGAATGGAGCACGTGCTCTGCATGCAGACTTAACCGCCCCCCCCCCCCCCAGCACTGCACAATCCTCCTGTACCTCAAATACAATGACATGAACTGAAAACAAAACAAGGGGCTGGGTTGGCAAGACAGTAGAGTGGGGAGGGCACTTGCCTTACATGCAGACAACCCAGGGTTAGTCCCCAGTGCCCCACATGATCCCCCAAGCCCGCCAGGATTGATCCCTGAGTGCAGAGTCAGGAATAAACCCTGAGCACAGCCAGGTATGGTCCCCAAACCAAAACACATCTGTAGCACTATCATCCCAATGTTCAGCGATTTGCTCGAGCGGGCACCAGTAATGTCTCCATTGTGAGACTTGTTGTTACTGTTTTTGGCATATCAAATACGCCACAGGTAGCTTGCCAGGCTCTGCCATGTGAGCGGGATACTCTCCGTAGCTTGCGGGGTGGAGGAATCGAACCTGAGTCGGCCGCATGCAAGGCAAACGCCCTCCCACTGTGCCATCGCCCAGCCCATCAAAAAACAAAACAAAACAAAAATCCTAAACCTGCATGAATAACCATCTCAGGGTCTGCCCTTAATGCCAACAGACCTGGAAGATTCGAGCAAAGACACCCCTTGGGGTTCTTTGGACAACAGCAGACCTCCTACCCACAAGCACAGGTTGGGGGTGGGGGAAGGACAGACTTCAGGAAAACTGGGCTCTCTTTTGACCTCCAGGAGAGCCCAAGGGGGCACGGAGTGGGGAGAGATTGTCCCATGGTCATGGGTTGTGCGCACAGCTTCTTTTTCAGATGACACCCTGAAAAGAGAGAAGCAAGCCGCCTACTCATCTGACACCCACCTCCTGGCAGAAGCGAACGGTAAGAGCTGGTCTGATGGCTGTGACGCTTCCTCCACACTCCATGACTGTCTCCTGACGCTGGGCTCAAAGTGTCGTGGTCCTGGCCCAGCGGAACCAGCGACACGTGGGAGGGTGCCAGAAATGCAGGTTCTGGGCCGTGTCCAGACCTGCTGAGTGAGAGGGGCCCCGGCACCAAGCACTCTCTGAGATCACAGGTGCACTTGAGCGAGTCCGAGCTCGCCCATCTCACTGAAATAGCAGTGCTTTTCCGCTTTAGCCCGCCCCAGCTTAACCACCCACAACGATCAGAACCAAGACTTTGCAGGGCACTTGAGCTTTATCTGCTTTCTCCCCAAATCTCTGGGTCCTAAGCTAGAGAGACTGTATGGTGGGTATGGCGCCTGCTTTGCACCAAGTCTACCCAGGTTTGACCCCTGGCACCCCATATGGTCCCCTGAGCCCCACTGGGAGTGATCCCTGAGCACAGATCCCGGAGTAAGCCCGAGGTATACTCAGGTGTAGCCCCCAAATAAAAACAAAACCAGGCATCTGGGTTTCCTCCTGACACTCTAGAGCCTGCAGAATCTCTCCAAACCACTGATTTCAGGAAGGCCAGTTAGGAAAACAAAGTGCTCATATACTGCCTTTTTCTGCCGTTAATTACTTATTTTGTCTTTGGAGAGGGAGGTGGTCGCTGCAGATATCAGATCGGAGAGGTCTGGGTAAAGGACTGTTCCTGAAGGTGGCTGTTTAGCAACGGGGGTGGGGGGGGTAGAGAGGGGTGCTGCTTTCGCAAAGCCCTGCTCCAGGTCAAACCAGGCACAATCTTGTGGGTTGCCCCTGTGCAAAACTTCAGGTTAGAGCCTCTGCTGAGTTTGGGTGTCTGTGCACAATGAAATGTGCAGTAGGAACCTGGTGTTTTGCATGCTTGTCTTCCAGGCGGCGTGAAGACTGTGTCCTCCAAGGGCAAGGCCACCTCATCAGGTGGGTGAGATGGGCAGGTATGGAAAGAGGCAGAGCAGCCCCTGGCCTGCAGCCCGATGTGTGCACGTATGCATGCGCATGCGCTCACACACACCTCCCACTGTCACCAGTGTCCCTTTGGTGCTAAAGGGACAGTGAAAGCATGAGTGGGGGTGGGGGGGCGCATTCTGTGGGCTGGGCGGGTAGTGGAAGGAGCTCAGCTCACTGGATTGGCGCTCCTGTTGGGCACCCAGCATCTTCCCCGGATCCAGGACGCCCCTCCCAGCACATTAGAGACCCTCCACCCCCCACGCGCATCTCCAACCCTTCCCCCTCTCCTCACTCACAGGCCTGTGAGTGCAGCAGACAAAGGCGCATCACCCTAGTTCAGAACTAACAATACTTTCCTCTTTAAAAGACACTTACTTGATAAACCCTAAATGCATAAGGACGTTCTGGGCACTGTGTCTGGGGATGACAAAGCGCGGGAGTGTGGGACAGGAAGTGCCAGAAGGGAGGCCTAAGACAATGCAGTGGGCTGGGGTCAACAGTGTTCAGAATCCAGACTCGCGCAGCCTGTTTCAGCAGTCCTGCGCCATCGCCCTCTGCTGATTATTTTATAGGCTTCCTCTCACGGCTTCCAAACCTTCCTGGGAAGTGGGTGATCTTTCAGGCCCCAGGGCATTAAAAAAAAAAGGTGACAGTGGGGAGTGGAGAGATAGTACAGTGGGTAGGACGACTGGGTACAATCCCCGGCTCCCCATATAGTCCCTCAAGGCCAGCCAGGAGGATCAGGGAGCCAGGAGTAAGTCTTGAGCACTTGCAAACAAAAAGGCAACCGAGGGGCTAAGAGATCTCAGGGCCACACAACTGGAGCCTGGAATGTGAGCTGTCTGCTGTTCACCAGCCTCGGCCTCCTGCTCACCCTAGGACCCAGCCCCTCCCTAAAGCACCCCTAGAGCCCCCTTCACTCAAACGCACAGGAAGCCTCCAAAAGCCAGAGGCACTGGAGGCAGAGCCATAGCACAGAGGGTAGGGCGTTTGCCTTGCATGCAGCTGACACGGATTTAATCCCGGGCACCCCATAGGGTTCCCTGAGCCCCAGGGAGTGATTCCTGGGTGCAGTGCCAGGAATAAGCCCTGAGCACTGCCGGGTGTGCACTTCCCCTTCCCCCCCAAAAAAAATACAAAGCCAGAGGGTCTGGAGGAAAGAGGACAAAACCACCCCCCGTAACCCTTCCCGTTCCTTCCACAGACTCCCACTATTACAAGTCGGGCAGCACCAAAGGCGGAGGCGGCGGCGGAGGCGGCATCGGCGGCGCCGGAGGCAGCGGCAAGGGGGGCGCCTGGGGGGCGGCGCCGGCCTGGTGCCCCTGCGGCTCCTGCTGCAGCTGGTGGAAGTGGCTGCTGGGGCTGCTGCTCACCTGGCTGCTGCTGCTCGGGCTGCTCTTCGGCCTCATCGCGCTGGGTGCGTGCGTGACCCCCGCAGCCAGGGGCCCGAGGTCCGGTGGGGCGGAGGTCAGGGGCTCCTGCGGGCGGGTGGCGGAGCGGAGACCCTAATGAAGGCAGCTCCAGGGCGCTCGGAGCGTCACCGCCCCTCCCAGCCAGCAGGGCCTTTTCCCAGCTTCCAGCCCCGCTCCACACCCTGTGTCACCACGCGGGTCCCCACCCCCCACGTCCCACACCTCCCAGAGACTGAGCGCAGCGCTGTCCCTGTCAGGGTGGCCCCCGAGCTCGGGGCCTCTCAGGCCAGAGCACGATGCTGCCGGGGTTGGTCCCGCCGGATGCCACTCCCGTGGCTTCTGCAGCAATGACTGGCACGGAGGAACCCAGTCCCCAGGGGGGTGGCGGTGCTGCGGGGCGCCCGGCCACTGAGGCTGACGGCGTGTCTGTCTGTCGGTCTGCCCAGCCGAGGAGGTGCGGAAGCTGAAAGCGCGCGTGGACGAGCTGGAGAAGCTGCGGAGTAGCATGCTGTATTTAGAGAAGATAGAGAAGAGCAGCAAGGACCAGCTGCAGGGGGCGCGGCCTGGGCCGGGCACCAGCCTGGGGACCACCGGGCTGGACGGCAGCAACCAGGAGGCGCTCTGGCTCTTCGTCAGGAACAAGCTCATGACAGAACAGGAAAACGGTGCGTGTGTTCCGCGGGGCCGAGGCTCTGTGCCTTGCGGGGGAGTCGGGGGTCCTCGGAAAACCGTCTCCCCATTCACCATCTCGGCCCTAGGAGGGAGGGAGGGGGCCTGGGTCCTCCCTCCCCAGGTCCCTTTGCTCTGTCTGGGCAAATGAAGACCTGTGGAGGATGCTGCAAGATCGCAGCAGGTTGATCACAGCGGTCCATGGTGTATGCACTTGCGTGTCTGGATGCACATGCATGTATATGCATGCACACACTTGTTTACATGCACGTGTGTGCACATGAGCGTGTGTGTGCACGCATGCATGCCTGGTGTACATGTACGTGCATGTGCGCACGTTCATGACTGTGGGGGAGTGCGCGTGCCACATCCCCGTGTCTAACGCACAGCTCCTCCTTCTTGCAGGAAATCTCCGAGGAAACCCCGGCCCGAAAGGTACTGCGGTGGATGAAGCCGCTTTTCTGCTGTCCTGTCCTCCTCTGGGCCGGTTTCCGGGGAGGATGCAGACCCTTGCCACACGTTTGAAGGGCCGGCGGGCATTGGGAAAGCCTCGTGGTCTCTGTCTGGGAACTAGCTGGCTTTCCGGCCAGATTTACAGAATTTGGGCCTCATCATCTCAGAGTGGCCCAGAAACTGGGCCGGGAGGGGAAACCCCTCCTCGGTCAGCGGCTCCTGCAATCCTAGGAGGGAATGGCCGTGGGGTCCCCGCCACTGCTCACAGCTTTTCTGTCTTTGATTTCAGGTGACATGGGAAGTCCAGGCCCCAAAGGTAAATAGAAGGGGGACATTTGCAGCTTAGATATCAGTGAGGGGTGGCGCACGGAAAGCCCACCCCACACTCCCCTTGGCCCACTCTCTGTCCTCTGTTCCGCAGGAGATCGCGGGCTCCCAGGGACCCCAGGTATGTAGCCCCCAGGGGCGCTGCAGGGAGTCTGGGATAACAGGTCCTGGCTTCTGGTTCCGGGGGTGGGGGGAAGGCTGAGTTATTCTTGTGTGTCCACAGGTATCCCCGGGCCCTTGGGACACCCAGGCCCTGAAGGACCGAGGGGACAAAAAGGCAGCGTGGGTAAGAACCACCCCCTGCATTCACTCCTACCCTCATCCTCCACCCAGTTGGCACTCCCTCCCCCACCCCCGCTGTAGAGACAGACGCACAGACACAATAGATCTATGAGCAAGGGGTGGGTCGGGGAGTGTTTATGAAAGAGAGAGCCTGCTGGGGCCCTGGGGGTGCCGAGGAGGTGGGGGTCATCACAGTCGGCCATCAGAGGTGACCTCACTGGCCCCACCCCATCTGAGCAAAGGGAACGTGGCAGATGAAGAGAGCGGGCTGGGGCACAAAGGCGAGGCTGGGGCCCCCAGACCCCTGGGACTGGGGGACGGCCAGGGCTCAGACCCCATGGGGCTCTGGACGCCTCAGAGTGACCTCAACTTCTCCTTCTTAATCAAGAAGCCGTTAGAAAACTTGGGGGCCGGCATGGGCTGTGATGCACTTGCCCTTTCCTGGTTACTTTGGAGGGGGCCTCCCAAGTGATGCTGGGGGGCCCAGGGGCCCCTCCCAGTGACGTGTGGCCAGCTGGTCTGGTGCTGGGACCACAAGGGCCACACCCTAGGGGTGTCAGGGGCCACTGGGGCTACACCGGCAGGTCGGAGGGCATGGAGTGGCTGGGGTTCAACCTGGAGCTGGCACATTCCTGAACTCTCTCTTTCCGGCCCTCCACTTGCATTCCTGGGTCTGGAGCCTTGAGCTGCGGCCCGGGCCCTGACCCGGAGGGGGCCTCTGTGTCTTTAGGAGATCCCGGCATGGAAGGACCCATGGGCCAGAGAGGACGAGATGGACCCATGGGACCACGCGGTGAACCCGGTCCTCCTGGGTTTGGAGAGAAAGGGGACAGAGGTAAGACCCTTCCTGCTTTCTCCTGCCATGCAGAGGCATTCGCAGGTCCCGCCTTGGGCCAGGGTGGTGCCAGGCCCTGCAGAGGCCGTGGCCCCGTGAGAGGGCTGGGCTGGGTAAGCGCCAGCCAGGCAAAAGGAGCCAGGAGGCATCAGAGGAGGACCACGTGGGCGGGTTGAGGGGGACGTAGGGGTGCTGAGGGACTTGGGGGTCTCCCCAGCCAGAGGGAAGCACAGTCATCCCCATCTCAGACCCAGTCAGAAATCCTCTCTCGGGCCGGAGCGACCGGAAAACCGGGAGGGCATTTGCCTTACATGAGGCTGACCCAAGTTCACTCCCTGGCATCCCCCAGGCCTCATCAGGAGTGACTCCTGAGCACTGCCAGGCATGGCAAAAGAAAAAGAAAATAAAAAAGAAAGAAAGAAAAGAAATCCTCTCTAGGCCCAAAAGCACTGGGCAGATTGATTCTACCTTCAACTTCACGTTCCTAAAACTGCTCAGCCGGCAATTGAGGGCTGAACCCCGGCACTAGAGAGGCTCCGGGTGGAGACGGGGCAAGGAAGGGGCGCTCGGCGGGTTCAGGGGCGCACAGGGAACCAGATGGCTGAAACCACCTGCAGGGTGGGTGCTTTCCCCTGACACCAGCCCAGGCAGGTGGTCAAGGGGCACGTTCTCTCTCCCCAGGAGTTGCTGGCAGCCCAGGGGTTCCAGGCCCACCTGGAGTCCCAGGTTCTGTGGGCCCCAAAGGTAAGTGGAGGCCCTAGGGCGGTCTCAGGCTTTCCAGGGAGGCGTGTCCAGGGTGTCTGACATCCCCTGACATCCTCAGCACGACTGGGAGACCCTGCTGTCACACCAGGCTGTGCCCACCCCTAGGGCGGACTGGGGGCCACACCCCCCTCTGTCTTCAGTGGCCCCTGTGCAGGTTTCTGGGCAGGCTAGACGGGCCCTCAGCAGCGCCTGGCCCAGGCCTAGGACACTGGGGCTCTCACACTGCCCACTGTCCCCCTGTGGGTGCCCCCCCACGTGCTTCACTCTGCTCTGACCCAGAACAAGAAAGGGGTCTTCGTCCCCACCCCCCAGCTGCGCTGCTTCCCCCCCCCCAGAGGATTTTGCCCTGGGGTCACTCCAGGCCCCGCAAGAACATGTGCTGGGGGCGGGGGGTGAGGGGCTGCACTCAGTGCTTGTCCCCCTCCCCGCGGGGGCTGGTCATCCGTTAACCTGCCCCATCTGCCTTCCCAGGTTCCAGCGGTGCTCCTGGCCCCCAGGGGCCCCCAGGTCAGTGTGCAGTTTCTCCTACACAGATGTGGTTCCTGGGTTGGCAGAGGATGGGAAAGGGAAAACAAACAGGGGTGTGTGTGTGTGTGTGTGTGTGTGTGTGTGTGTGCGCGCGCGCGCGCGCGCGTGTGTGTGTGTGTGTGTGTGTGTGTGTGTGTGTGTGTGTGTTGTATTTTTTTTGAGCTTTGTGGAGTGGTGCTCTGGGCTGACTCCTGCTCCACACTCCGAGATCACACGGGGTGCCGAGGGTTAAGCCTGGGCCGCCCATGGCAAGGCAAGCGCCCCATCCACTGCTCTGTCTCTCTGAGCATTTTTAAGCAAATGGAGAACTTACAGAGGGAAGCCGCCAACAGAGACATCCCCACAAGTGTCCCTGTGACCGAGGGTCCCCGCGGGCTGGGCGGGCCTGGTTTACCCCAGCAGAGGGCGCCTCAGCCTCACCCCCAGTGAGCCCAGGGGCTCGTGCTGCCACGCAGGGATCTGGGCCACGGCCCCCACTGCCCTGTGGACCCGCTCCTCTGCGGGGTCCCCAAGGGGTGGTCATGGTGTGGGGGTGCTGCACACTGAAGGGAGGGTGGAGCAGGGAGAACGGGCAGGGAAGTGGGCTGAGACTCACGTCACTTCGAGTGTGTACATGCACACTCACACACACCTGCATCCAGATGTGTGTGCCTCGTGTGTGTGTGTACACGGCTGCACTGATGCATGTGTGCTCCTGTGTATGCACATGCACCTGTGTGTGCCTGTGGACCGTACACATGTAGGCGTGTACGTGGTGTTGCTGGCATGCAAGTGTGTGTGTGCCTGTGTGTGCAGGTCCTGAGCCTGCCCGTCCTTCCTAAGCGTGGCCACTCACGTCCTCGGGGTTTCCTCTCCATAGGCTCTGCGGGTCCCCAAGGGCTCCGAGGTGAAGTGGGGCTTCCTGGTGTCAAAGGTAAGCTGGAGCAGAACCAGGGGACAGGAGTGACCGGCGGGCCCAACCAGCAGGCGCTGCCCCTCCTTGGTCATTTCTGTCCAGGCTTTGTGCCAAGGTGTCTATTTTCTTCCAGGTGACAAAGGGCCTATGGGACCATCAGGACCCAAAGGTATGTCTCTCCTGCTGCTGCTCAGACTTCACACAGTGGCCCGACTCCCAGAAACCCTGATGTCCCCCCATCAGGGGCCATGGAGGGATCCCAGAGATACTGTAGGCCACCTCGACCAAGAGAGTGTGCAGTACCACAGTGCTGACCAGTAGGGGGGAGTGGGGAGGTGCAGGGGCCACTGCTGATCCACCCTCCCGGGCCACAGCAGGACCCGGCGTATGTTTGGGGGACAGAGTGTCCCCAAACTGCTAACTGCTCCGCATGGCTCCACTGTGGCCAGCATGGCCACAGACTCAGTGCTGACCCTCCCACTGCCTGCCCCTGGCACAGGTGCCACGTTCCTGCTCTGAGCCAGCTTCCTGCAACCCCTAACCTCCCAACACACACACACACACACACACACACACACACACACACACACACACACACACACACACACACACACACACACAAACACATCTGTCTGTTTTAGGTGACCATGGCGAGAAAGGACCCCGTGGCCTCACAGGTCAGTTCTACACTGGAACCTGTTGGATCCATCAAAGACCCTGGGGGTGGGGAAACCGGCAGACAGAATCTCCGTACTGACCTTCAGGGGACTTGAGTGTAGCAGGCACAGAGTGGCTAGAGACCCCTCGTTTGCGTTCTGAGCCCGCCTGAGAGGGGGCGTCTGCACAGCTCGCGTTGGGCGCAGAAGAGGAGCGTCTGATCGCTTTTGAGTCTTTAGCTGAACCCAGCTGGGAAAGTCGCGCTCCTCCCGGAGAAGCGGCGAGTCCGTACTGCTCCTCCTTGCCTTCGCTACTTCCCTCCTGCAGCCGTGCACGAGTGATATGAAATGAGCGGGTCGGGGAGGTGGCGTGGTGGCAGAGCACGTGCCTGGTCCATGTGAGGGCCTGGGTTCAGTTCCCAGCACCCCAAATAACAGCAGGACGAAGTAGAGCTGGAACGATTCTCGGCTGCAAGGGGTAGCTTGGGGTGGCCCAGAGACGACGCTCATCCTCGTGCCCTTTCCCTGGGACACGGCTCCTGCACCCGCAGTGCCTGCTGCCCAGGGGGGGAGCCAGAGATTGGCACCCCTAGTTGCAGTGGTTTGGGAGGTGCTGCATGAGGTGGGTAGGGAGAGGTAGAACATTCTACCACATTTAGAGCCTCCAGCCAATTGGTCCGTTTCCTTCACAGGCGAGCCCGGTTTAAGAGGTTTACCTGGGGCTGTGGGCGAGCCTGGAGCCAAAGGAGCAATGGGTGAGTGACCCTAAGGACCGAAGGCATTCATATGTGGTCACCCCATTGCCCCCGCCGTCACGGCTGAGAGAGCCGGGGCCTTCGCCAGCTGCCATGCCACGTCTTTGGTCTGTGCAGGCCCAGGCAGGGGCTCCTGCGCAGGGCCGGGCATCCCTCACCTTGCTGGGAGCTGGCAGCCTTCCCTCTTGGGTGGCATGTGTGTGTCTGTGTCCAGGACGGGGTCGGCAGGACAGGCCACCCACCCGGGCCCCCCCTCCAGCCCCCGGGTTCTTTGAAAGGGGCTGCTCGGCAGCCAGACCCGGCGTTCACCCCTTCGCTGTGTGGGGCTCCACAGCCGGCCTCATTCCTACCTCAGGCAGGGCCGAGCCCTAGCTCACGTGGGGATCGCCCCATCTCCTGAGCCTCCAGCGCCAAGCAGGGCCGCTTGAGACGTAATGTGGTTTCTGACAGGAAGGATGCGGGGAAGGTCAGGCGGGGCTTACTCTCTGTCCCTGGAAAATTCCATGCAGAGACAAGCTTGTGAGGGAGGAACTCCAGGAGGAGAGGGGGGAAAGGGGGGAGGGAGGGCCCCAGCGGGGAGTACCTAGAGCAGGGGACAGGAGGCGGGGTGGCACAGGGCACCCGAACTCCCCGGGCTGAATGGGGCTCTGGTGTGGGGCGGGCAGGGGGGATCCAGGGCAGGGGGTGGGGGCAGGGGTGCAGCTGTTCTCGGTACCTTAGGAGAAGGGTGTGGTAAGAAGCATGTGTGGACGGAGCCCAAGGCGGGCTTCTTGATGTTCATGATGCGTGTGTCCCCACTGAGGGGACAAACCCTCTCACACTGTTGGGCAGTGGAGGGTTGGGTCCCAGAATAGCTCCCCAAGTGACTAATGAGCTTCCCTGCTGCTCCCTAGGACCCCCCGGCCCGGATGGACCCCAAGGCCCACGAGGTTGGTGGCTGTGCTCCCCCTTCTCTGCTCCCGCCCCTGCAGTCCCCTAAGAACACAGGACACAGGTGTCGTGGGGCGGCTCCGCGGGCCAGGCCCCCCCCTCTGCTGCCCCTGTCCCCCTTTCTGCAAGGTTCCTAGCAGACCCCCAGAGCCCTCAGGCCCTGTGTGCCATGAAGCTTGCTGAAAGGGGCGTCTCGTTGTTCCATGCTCTCTCTAAAAGACGCATCTCCATGTCCCCGTGCTCTTTCTAGGCGAACAAGGCCTTTCGGGGATGCCTGGAACCCGGGGCGCACCAGGGCCTTCCGGAGACCCAGGAAAGCCAGGTATGGGGGCTCCCCAGGCCACGAGGGATGGGGGCACCGAAGCAGGAGCCCGGGGCAGGGCTCAGGGCCGGGAGTGTGTGACGGTGTGAGCTCTGAACCCCCTAGTGCCTGTGGCTTCATGGGGGCACGAGCCAGCTCGATGGAGCAGGGGGTCTGCTGGGTTGGGGGGGCTGCACTCATCAACTTCCAACCTGCTGCTCCAGCTGGGAAAGCCCCTCCAGCCCCTCACGCTTCCCTGTGTCCTATCTCTTGTAGGTCTCACAGGACCCCAAGGACCTCAGGGTGAGTCCCGGTCTCTCCCTCCTCCTGGCTTGCAGCCTGCCCGGGTGGGCCCAGGGCCCTTAGACCTCCTCTCCTCCCGTTTAGTCCCAAAGAGAGCTGGGGATCTGGGCCCAGGAATACCAGGAACCCCACAGTGGCCCCCGGGGATTGTGGGCATCAGGGCTGCCCATGAGAAGCCGCATGGCCAGTCCCCAGCTCCCACGGAAACAAGGCAGGGAGGGGGCAGGAGAGCAAGCGGGTGCGGTGACCCGCAGAGCATCCCGGGGCGGGGGAGGGGAGGCTGGGAGCCAGGAGAGACTCTTCTTGGACTCTGCAAGGGAGGCCACGGGGTGTTCAGGACCCAGTGGGAAGGGACTGTCCCAAGTGGAGACCCAGCCTCTGCTCCCCGTGGCCCTGCTTCAGAGAAGGAACAGGGCTGGGCAGGCTCAGGAACTTCCAGTCCTGACCTTCTTGTTTCCAACCCCCTCAGGCCTGCCCGGCTCCCCCGGCCGCCAAGGAACCAAAGGTGCGTGATTTCCCAGGGGCCTTTGCTTCCTGACCGCCCTGTGGTAGGGGAAGGACTCGGTGAGGGGGTTGGGGGGTGGGGGGGACTCTCACAGCCAGAGCCTGGATCAACAGTGGCATCTAGTGGCACCAGGGAAGGCTGTGAAGCTGGGGAGCCCGGGTTTGTTCCACGTATTCCCCCAACCTCCCTGGCTCACAGTCCGCGGCCTGAGTGGTCCCCGGGTATTTCTCTTCTATCCTTGGCGGGTGTAGGGAAGCTGCCCTCCCCCACCCCCCCAGCCTTCCCGTCTCCTGGCTGGTGTGCCAATGGCAGGGCCCTTTGCCACTGTGTGACACTGGTGACCCGAGCTCCCTGCACACAACTCCTCTCCCCGCACCAGGAACCACCTTTGGTCTTCGGTTAAGTGTGTCCTCCTTGGTGTGCTACACACAGGGAGCAGCGTCTAGATGCTTCTGAGAGGGCCAGGGGCCAGTGGTCCGAGGAGCCCCCGGGAGGCTTCTCTGCCTTTTCTAGCACTGTAACATCAGACCCCAACACAGGAACGGTTCATGCTCGGGAACAGACAGACAGACAGACAGGTAGACAGACAGACAGTCCCCACGGCCCCACATCCCTGAGCTGCGCTCAGTCACCACAAGGTGTCGCTGCCACCTGCGGAGAGGCTGGGAATAGTGGCCACTGCCCAGGAAGCATTCCCAGAACTGCGTAATTCCAGAATAAGACAGGGTCAGGGGCCTCTGGGAAGACACTGGTGGGTCTTCCCACCCTTCTCGGGGGTCTGGGTCTTTCAGACTTCCCTGGACAGCAGGCACAAGAGGCCGTGCGGCTCTTACTGGCACTCATGGACCGGGGTATCTCCTGGCTGGACCCGTGGGCAGAATTCCCACCTCCACGTCCTGCAGGGCATTGCTGCCCCCCTTTTGGTGCAGGGGATCCCGGGCCGGGGGGATAGACGGAGGACATCTCTAGGACATCCTCAGGGGAGTCATCTCCACCCTCCACTGGGCAGATGTGGCTCCCAGTGTCTGGATTTCCAGCCCCAAGAGAAGTTTGGGAAAGTGTGAAGTCAGCTCTTTCTTCTTGTTTTTAAAAATTGGAGGAGGGGGTGGATTGGGAGGGGCACACCCAGGAGTGCTCAGGGCTCACGCTTGGCTCTGTGCCCAGGGATCACTCTTGGGGGTTTCTTGGGACCAGATGGGATGTAGAGGATCAATCCCTGGTCGGTTGTGTGCAAGGCGAACTCCCTACCCGCTGCACTGTCGCTCCGACCCCCAAACCATTTCTTCTTGTAAGTCCTCCAAGCACACTTGCCTCGTTGGGCCAGACAGAAACAGCATCTGTCACCCTCACTCCCTCAAGCCCCTCCTGCTGGGCCTCCACATAACCCCCTTCTCACGGCACAGCCGCTGCCCCCTTCCCTAGACGCCCCGTTCACAGGCTCACCGGCCAGGCCTGTGGCCACTGGGCACTTTCCCCCACGAAGGTGATTCCCACTAACAGGCTGGGGAGATGCCAGGGTGCGAGTCATCCTGGGCTCCCTGAGAGCAAACTCAGCGAGCTCAGGAATGAGGCTACTCTGGGGAATCACCCTCTGGGAGCTAGGGGGCTCTCAGGGCCCACAGAGACTGGTGGTTAACTCGGCCCCTTCAATTCATTAAAATGCCATTAGCTTGAGGGTCAGAGGCTGTGGGTCTCGGTCGCCAAAGTCGACTTGATGTTGCGCCTGGAGCCACTCACTGATCCCAGGAGCAATCACATTCTCTCTCCTCCCCCCCCCAGGTGACCCCGGGAGCCCCGGCAGGATCGTGACCTCAGGTAGGCAGGCGGGAGGGGGCATATTGGACTTGCAGGGAGGCGGTCTGAGTCCCAGCACCGCTGATGGGGGGAGGAACATGAGGCTCAGTGCTTCTTCCCGGGCCTTCTATTGCAGAGGGATCATCGACTCTCACCGTCCCAGGTCCTCCGGGACCCCCAGGATCCATGGGACCCCCAGGCCCTCCGGGTGCTCCAGGTCAGTCCGTTTTCTTGCTTTGCGCTAAGCCAGTGCAGACATTCTTTGCACTTGCCTCTACGGCCGTGGCCACTGCAGCCCTGAAGCCCAGGCAGGAGCCTGGGGGTGAGAAAGGGTGAGGGCTGAGCAAGCCCCTCCCCACAGCCTCGCCAGCCCAGATGGGATCACAGCTGTCCCCAGATGCACAGGCCCCCAAGTACAGAGGCAGGCCGAGACCTCAGTGACTGGCCTCAGGCCATCAGAGTCCAGGACCCAGGTCCAGCTGGTGCCTCATCTCCAGAGCGTGAGCACAGCCTGCCTGCTCAGAGCACTCACCCCTCGAATCTCTTCTCTGCAAGGACACTTTGAGCATATGTATCCAAGGCAAAAAAATGCTTGGAATCTACCGGAAACTCTCCCCAGTTGTCCAAAGGGAGATTGCTGCAGAGATCGAAAGACAAAATTGTTGGGAGATGAGGTGTTCGTCAAAGGACAGGGTGGGTCGGTGTACACTCTGAGTGGCTGCAGTTAGATTTTTAAAAGATGTGAAAAAAAAAAAAACGTTGGAAGGAAAAAAATGCTTAAAGTTAAGGAATTATGGTTGATACTCTCTTTTCTCCAAATGTTTGTTTCAAGTTTCTAAAAAATTGCCACTGCCACTGCCATCCTGTTGCTCATCGATTTGCTCAAGCAGGCACCAGTAACATCTCCATTGTGAGACTTGTTGTTACTGGTTTTGGCATATCGAATATGCCACGGGGAGCTTGCCAGGCTCTGCCGTGTGGGTGAGATACTCTCGGTAGCTTGCCAGACTCCCCGAGAGGGGCAGAATAATCAAACCTGGGTCGGCTGCATGCAAGGCAAATGCCCTACCAGCTGTGCTATCACTCCAGCCCTTCTAAAAAATTATTTAAAAAAATCTTACACATAAGTGGAAATACATGCTTGAATGCAAGTGCTGTCCGTGCATTTAGACCTAATACCATCCAGTCTGCCCTCCCGATTCGTTCTAGTGGCAGGATGGGGAACCCTGGGAGTGACTGGATGCCCCTCAACACTGGAAGGGCAGCCCATCCCAGGGGCCCCTAGCCTTGCCCCGCATACTGCAGGGCTGGTCTGCAGTGGCTTATGGCCCTCGGTAAGCAGGCTGACCTTGGGCCACTGTGCCCTAATGGGAGGAAGCCAGGTGCGTGCCCTTGTTTTGAGAACCATCTCTCTACAAATATGATAAGACCTTTCTTCCCCAACCCCATTTCCAGGCCCTGTTGGTCCAGCTGGTCTCCCAGGACAGCAAGGTGAGTGCCAAAGGAAAGCAGGGGGTAGGGGTGCCATGGGGTGGGGATGAGGGGGTGGGGGATGCCCGTCTGTAAGGAAAGGGAGAGCCCCGCTTTCAGGGAGGCGACCGGGCAACTGAGTCCTTCCCCAGATGCAGGAGAGACACCTCCTCCCCCTGTCCGTGTTTCTGAGAAGGTGGGAGAAGCCTCCTGGCAGAACTAAGATTCTCTGTCAGGACCAAGATAACTTCACAGGCCTCAGATAATTGTGCTGCTGTCCCGCCTTTATCCAAATAGCACCCAGTACTGTCAGACGGGACAACCGGTCCAATGACCCCTGGGCTCTTGGCTGCAGGAGGGGTGGCAATTCTGGCACAATGTCCCCTAAGCCCCGTCCTCTATCTGGTGCCCTGCCCCATCCACTAGGTCCCACCCAATCCTCTCTAGCCCCGCCCCTCCCAGCCCCGCCCATCTACCTAGGCCCCACCCCTTCCTCTAGGTCCCGCCCCATTTTCGCTAGCCCCTCCCCTTCCTCTAGGTCCCGCCTCATTCACTCTAGCCCCGCCCCTTCCACTAGGTCCCACTCCATTCATGCTAGCCCCGCCCCTTCTTCTAGGTCCCACCCATTCACTCTAGCCCCGCCCCTCCCTCCGACCCTGTCCCATCCACCCAAGGTCTAGAGTTGTCCTGGGTACCTGGGCCCGTCTAGACCCCCACTGCAGAGCGAAAGCCCTGCCTTTGGCACAAGCGCACCCACACTGTGTCTCCCCGCAGGCCCACGAGGGGAGCGAGGAATTGCTGGTGAATCGTTCTTGAGCAGCGGCAGCTCCATCTCCGAAGTCCTCTCGGCCCGTGAGTGCCACTGTGTTCCCCGGGCAGGTGTTGCGGGGGCGCGAGGGGGGACGGGACAGTGGCAGCTGCACCAGTGAGTCATCCCCAGCCGATTCAGTGAGGGTTGACGGTCCTTCTGATCAGGCTAGCGCCAGAGGGACAGCAGAGGTCCTGTCAGTAGCGGGGGTGAGTCACTGTCCAGGGCAGCTGTGAGAGTGGACCTGGGTCACCCCAGGTCAGAAGTGAGCGTGCACTGTGGGGCTTACGAGAGGCACAGTGCCCGGGCCCACAGCTGTCAGCGATAGGCCTGGCTGGAAGCGTTTCTCCTGCTTCCTCTGGAGAGCTGGGGGCCAGGGCCCCCCAGTGGGATCCGGGCCCCTGAGCTGCAGCCAGGCCCACCAAGGCCATAGAGCCTGGCATGGTACCATGGCATCTCCCTGGGTCTTTCCATGGCACTTGGGGGTGGGTCTGAGGCCCCTAGTTTCCAGAGAAAGGTTCAAGGCTGCAGGTGAGGAGAACGTGCCCACAGGCACCAATTAGAAGGGGCAGGGGTGCAGGGGTGCAAGGGAGCTCGGATCCTGGCTTGGACCCTGAAGCCCCCTTCTCAGCCCTCACTCCATGTACCACATGGGCTGTCAGGAGGCCGGAGGGTGATGTGCGGGCGGGCAGAAGCTGGGTGCCCTCGCCACTCATGCTGGTGAGGGGTGCTGCTGGGGGGACAGTCTCATGACAGCTCTTGCACATTTCTGTTTTCAGAGGGTCTTGATTTACGAGGTCCCCCCGGCCCACCGGGACCACGTGGACCACCAGGTAAGTGTCTCGGAGGTCCTTTGGAAGCAGGGAGTCTTGGAGTATTGATGCTCACAGCCCTGAATGGGAAGCCAAGACCATGCCCACGGGTGGGACGGACCCCCTGACACAGCGGGATGGATTCAGTGTCGTCTCCTCCCTCTCCCCTGCAGGACCTGCCATTCCCGGGCCCCCAGGACCCCGAGGCCCAGCAGGTGAGAACTGAGCTTCTTCGGGAAGGGGCCAAACCAGGGCACCCAGAGTCCAATCCTCTTCCAGGAGGCCTCTCGGGAAACACCTTTGCTGGCACTTCTCGTGCACCGAGGGGCGCTGACCCGCCTCTTGGTATTCACAAGTCCTGGGGCTTCTCTTCTGCAGGAGAAGGCTTGCCCGGCCCTCCAGGCCGACCAGGATCTTCCCTGAGCAGCTCAGGTAAGGTGGAGCTGGGTCACACTGTTCTCTACCCCCCGAGACCACTCATCGCATGCTGGGGTCTTCCAGGCCTGGGGAGTTTGCACCAACTCCTTACTGCACGTGGAGGAGAGGGAGGGGCCCGTCCCTGGAGAGTTGCTAATCGACGAGCCCAAGAGGGAGCCAGCTGCCCTCTGAGCAGATGGGCAGAGCCCAGCCTGCCGGTGACCCCAGATCTGGTCCAGAAGACAACTCGTTCATGCACATGGAATGAGATCAGTGCTGTAGATGCCTATGGAAATATCTTGAGCACAAACATCAACCCAGACGTGTCCCTAGTACGAGACCCCTCCCTCGTCCACCCGTTTATCACCTGCCCTGCTGTTCATCCACCCATCTTCTTGTTGGTTTGTTTTGCTTTTTGGGTCACACCCAGCCATGCTTAGAGGTTACTCCTGGCTCTGCACTCAGGAATTACTCCTGGCAGTGCTTGGGGGACCCTATGGGATGCCAGGGATTGAACCCAGGTCAACTGCATGCAAAGCAAACGCCCTCCCCACTGTACTATCGCTCCAACCCCACCCACCCGTCTTGTATGCGTGCTTCCATGCCTTCACTCACTTCACACCACCCTCACACCACCCTCCGCAACAGGCCAGCACAGCTCAGCTCATAGATGCTGATCCTCCCTCCGTTTGACGGGGAGTGATGGAACAGCCTCAGCCCTGCTTCATCACAGACATCCATAACCTACTGGCTCACCACTATTTTTTTGCCCTACAGAAACCTTCTTCTCGGGACCTCCAGGCCCACCTGGACCCCCAGGGCCCAAGGGAGACCAAGGTGAGTAGAAGGTCTCAGGCTGTGCAGGAGCCTGCCACCCCCTACCCCCTACCCCCTCCTTACCTGGGAGGGAGCAAGCGTCTGATGAGCTTGAGGCAACAGGCACTTCTCCCTCCTCCTGCTACCAAGGTACAGAGGGCGGGCATTGTTTTGGGGGGGCGAGAAAGGGGAAGGGGAGGATGTGCCCATATTAGCTCTACAAGGACTCCCAGCCTCTGTGTTGGCTCAGTGGAAGGAGCATGGGAGCCCCAAGATCACTGTCTGCTCCAACACGGCACCTCCGTAAGCGTCCCTTGGGCCCCTTGAAGTCACGACTGCTGGTTGGCCTGACGCTCACAGTGCTCCTTCTTCCCTCAGGTCCCCCTGGCCCCCGAGGACACCAAGGTACAGAGGGCGGGCATCAGGCCAAACCCAGGGCAAGGGTGGTGGTGTTGTGGGAGGGGGGCCATGAGATACAAGGAGAATCTAAGCTTCTGGGAGATGCATTTGCTCATAGTTGTGTGTCTGGTGTGTGTGCACGTGTGTCTGTTCATGCATGTTCATGTATGTGGGGGAGGGAGGTGTATAAACTCTAGGTGTAGCCCCCACAATCATGAGTCCTGGGCAGGCGGGAGGGCGGGTGCCAGGGAGTGGGAGAGAGCCCCCCAGACCATCCCCTCTGTGTCCGCAGGCGACCAAGGCCCCCCAGGGTTCTCCTCCTCAGGTAAGCGCCGAGCTGCCGCCCCCGCCCCCTGCCCAGGCCCGTCTCCCCCAGCTCACTGCCCTCCTTTGGCCTTCCAGGTTCCGGTTCTCTCGGATTCAACCAGCAGGGACCTCCAGGCCCGCCTGGCCCCCAGGGACCCAGAGGAGACAAAGGTCAGTGAGGCAGCAGCCAAGAAGGTGGTTGCCCCCCGCCCCCCGAGGCCCAGCGGAGGGAAGCCCGTCCCACTGGGCCAAAGGTTCGGGAGGAAGAGAATGTGGAAACTCTGCTCCTGCAGAAGCCAGACTAAGAGACACGGGCTCGGGCTTCACCAGGAAGGCTTCCTGGAGGAACTGCTGTGAACAGCGCTTTTTTATTTTGGATTTCAGGCGATCCTGGAGTCCCGGGGGCTCCTGGCATTCCTGGTGGTCTTTCTCATGGTAAGAACCAAAGTTCCTCTCTTCGTCTTTAAGTGAGGCTGGCTGTGACGACGAGACTGATTTACGAACTTGCCGTTGGTGACATGGGGTGGATCGGGACCTTCCCCTGTGCAGGGATCTCCAAGCTGCCTCTGAGGCGGTGACGGGGGAGGGAGGTTGAGATGGTGAAGGATGGGGAACAGAACAATGGGCACCAGGGCAATGGGAGACAGGGGCAGGCCGGGGGGAGAGCAGGATGTGAAGGAAGGGGGTGACCAGAGCGTGCCCTCCTTGTTTTTTTCGCCTTCCCTGGGTTCCTTTCAGACTGCGGCTGCTTCATCATTTCTCTGGGGGTGGGCCATGCGCAGTGGTGCCGGGGGTTGAACCCAAGGCCCAGCCTTGCTGCCGCCCCTGAGCCATCTCCCCAGTCTTAGAACCCTTGTTTGCGTCTCTTGGGGGGAGCCCGCCCTGGCTACTGTCCAGTTCTCCCGTGGCGGAAGACCTTCCCTGCTCAGAGTGCGGGAGCCGTGCTGGGCCCCCCGCTTTGTCTGACCCCAGGGTGGAGACGCCAGTTCAGAGGCTTTGCTTCCTGCAGGGGGATCGTCCAGCTCCATGTTCGTGCAGGGCCCCCCAGGCCCCCCGGGCCCCCCAGGGCCTCCAGGCTCCCTCAGCAGCTCCGGCCAGGAGCTCCAGCGCTACATCTCGGATTACATGCAGAGTGAGCACTGGGCAGAGAGTGGGGCAGGGGTGGGAGGGCGGGGGGGGGGGTGGCGTGTGTGACAGTGTGTGCCTGTGAGAGTGTGTGACTGCTAGAGTGTGTGCTGGTGAGAGTGTGGTTGAGTGTGGGTGTGACTGTTAGTGTGTGTGCTTGTGGGAGTGTGAGGCTGTTAGTGTGTGACTGTGTACACTTTGTGAGAGTGTGTGTGATTGTGACTATCAGTATGTGTCAGTGTCTGTGTCTGAGTGTGTGGCCGTGTGTGCCCTGTGAGAGTGTGCGATTATGATTATTAGCGAGTGCGTATAAGTGTGTGGGACTGTGTGTGTGTGATGGGGAGTGTGTGACTGTGAGTAACTGTGTGTGTGTTGAGACGTGGCAGGCAAGAACAGCTTGTGCACCCCTGGAGCCATGGCTGCAGGACCTGAGTGTCCCTGGTTCCCGCCTCGAAGACACCCTGCTCCCTCCTCCTTGCCCCAGTGGCGGTTTCCCGGGTTACCAGCTGGCACACACCCACCTTCACCCTCCCATGTGTGTGTACCCCCTGGCCTCATTCCTGTGCCCCCCAACACACACACTGGGAGGATGCTATTCCCGAAAGTGTGGGCACCAGAGACCTTGGCCTCAGTTTCTCCATCTGTGCCAGGGTCCCCGCTGGTCCTGCAGGGCCCAGTGTGGTGGAGGAGCATGTTCTCACTGGTGGCGAGTACCCCAGGGGAGGAACGTGGCATCTCAGGGACAGGCCTGACTAGCTTTTGTATTTCTGTTGGCAGGTGACAGCATTAGGTCTTACCTCTCTGGAGTTCAGGGCCCCCCTGGCCCACCCGGGCCCCCAGGGCCAGTGACCTCCATCACGGGCGAGACGTTCGACTACTCGCAGCTGGCCAGCCGGGTCGTGAGCTACTTGCAGTGTGAGTCATCCCGCCGCGGTGCTCCCTCCCAGGGGCTGGTCTTCCCTGCCCGGGCTGCTTCCCCCGAGCTTCCATCAGGGATCCTGGAAAGGGGCACCGGGGACCAGGGCCTGTCTGCAGCGCACTCGGGGGGCGGCATCAGGGGGTTAGGCAGAAGCCCACCCGGGAAACAGACCCCCACACGGCCCTCCCAGAGAGCCCCTTCCAAGCCTTCACAGAGATTCGGGGGTCTCAGATGGTGGCGTTTTTGGGAGCCACCACCGTAACCAGATTCGCTTCCCCACAGCCTCGGGGTACAGCATCGGCTCCTCCTCCTCCTCCTCCTCCTCCTCCTTCTCCTCCATGTCCTCGGACGACATCCTGACTGCTCTGCGGCGTGAGTCCCTGCGTCCCCGGGGAGCGGGGCCTCGTGGGGGGCCAGGCTGGGCAGCCTCTAGCACCCCCTCCCTCTTTAGGTGACGATGTACGTCAGTACCTGCGCCAGCTCCTGGGCTCCTCAGGGGCCGGCAGCGACAGGTCCCTCCAGTCCCTGGACTACGGGGAGCTGAGCAGACGCGTCCTCAGCTACATGTCAAGTGAGTGCGGGGCACAGGGGTGGGGGTGTGCGGCCCCCGAGGAGCCCTGCAGCCGGCTGTGCGGGGCCAGGGGTGGCAGGTGGTGGGGTGGGGGGAAGATGGGCAGCGCTGCAGGAGCGGGTCAAGCAGCCTGGCAGGGAAGCCACAGTGAGCGTCTGCACACACTCACATGCTCATGCACGTCCGGTAACACACCACGTGTGCACACTTCCCTCTGCACACTCACGCGCATGCACACACACGCGTTCACACATTCACACATATTCACACACTCACATTCACACACATTCAAACACATTGACACACATTGACACACACACAAATACATTCACTCACATCCACATATACATTCACATGCACATTCACACACATTCATGCACATATTCACACACACGTTCATACACATATTCACACACATCTACATGCACATCCACACACATTCACACACATATACACACAACTTCATGCGCATACATTCACACGCACGCAGGCCCGTGCACAAACAGGCCCATCAGGATACACACAGGGCACCTTTTCTCTGCTCCTGGAGGGCCGGGCGGGGGGGGGGGGGGGCGGGAGGGGGTCCCACCTGGGTAGCCCCCAGCCTCCTGCTGCCGGGGTTTGCCAGACCTGCTCTCTGACGGACACTCCTGCCGCTCCCTCATGCACCGGCGCCCGGGGCTTTGTTTCTCAGGTACTGGAGTCAGCATCGGACTTCCTGGGCCCCCAGGGCCCCCTGGCTTGCCGGGAACGTCCTATGAGGAGCTTCTCTCCTTGCTCCGAGGTGAGGCAGGGGTGTGTTGAGCAGGGCGGGAAGGCAGAGCCCCACCCCTACCCCCCACCCCCACCCCAGCCAGAGGGCCTTAACTGACTCTTGGCTCTGCCTTGGTGCCAGGGTCGGAATACAGAGGCATCGTTGGTCCCCCCGGACCTCCCGGACCCCCAGGGCTCCCAGGCAGTGCGTGGTCCAGCCTCAGTGCGGAAGATCTCTCATCGTATCTGCAAAGTAGGCCTGGGGCAGGGGGCGGGGCTGGGAGCCCTGAGCCTGAGCCGGGGCACCTCATCCTCCTGGGTCACCTGGGGGTGCTGGGGGCAGGAGTCCCAAGGGTGCTGGGGGAACGCAGGAGCCAGCAGGGATGAGGGACGGGACTATGCCATGCCCAGAATTGGGGGCGGGGCAGCCATCAGTAAGGGCCCTGGGTTGCATCCTAACTGCGTTCTCTGCCTCCCTCGCAGACGCCGGCGTGTCGTCCATCCCAGGCCCCCCGGGCCCGCCTGGTCCCCCTGGTCCCCCTGGGCCCCGGGGGCCACAGGGGGTCTCAGGAGCCCTGTCCTCGTACGCGGCTGAGAACAGCGACAGCTTCCGCAGCGAGCTCATCAGCTACCTCACCAGTAGGTGCCCCCCGACGGCGCCCGTGCCTGGCACAGACCCCCCTGTTCGCCCCCCGACCGGCCCCGGGCGCCCAGTGACGCCTCTTCCACCTCCGCCCCTCCCAGGTCCCGACGTGCGCAGCTTCATCATCGGCCCCCCGGGCCCGCCCGGGCCCCAGGGCCCCCCGGGGGACAGCCGCCTGGAGTCCCTGGAGAGCTCCTACAGCCGCAGCAGCAGGTCGTCCTCCCGCAGCGACTCGTCCTACAGCTCGTCCATGGGCGTCGGGGGAACCAGCAGCGGCCTCCTGGGTGACGAGGGCGCCTTGGGCCCCTTGTACGGCGGCGACGGGGGCGCCTTCGGGGCGGCCTACCGGGGAGGCCTGGACTACAACGAGCTGGCCGTGCGCGTGTCCGAGAGTCTGCAGCGTGAGTGGGGGTGGGGGGAACCGGGGCTGCGGGTCGGGGAGGGGGGGCGCAGCTGCAGGCACGGGCAGCAGTCAGGGCCCGACCCTGCACCCCAGCTCACTGGGTCGGGGCCTGGGAATTGGAACGGTCTTTTGCGGGGTTTCTGCCCGGACAGTGGAAGCGTGGCTGGCCCCAACGGGTGAAGCCCCCTCCCCACCGGGGCAGCCCCGCAGGGGCCCACTGTGGGGTCTCGGCTCCGGCTCACACCGCCTCTGAGGGCCGCACCGTTGGCCCTAGGGGAAGAGGGTGCCCAGCAGTCCCCACTTCCTGCGCCCACCCTTCCGTGTTCCACAGGTCAGGGGCTCCTGCAGGGGATGGCATACACTGTCCAGGGCCCACCAGGCCGGCCCGGGCCGCAGGGGCCCCCTGGTGTCAGCAAGGTCTTCTCCACCTATGGCAACGTGACTGCGGATCTCATGGACTTTTTCCGAAGTAAGGACGCGCCTAGATTGTGTGCCCAGCATCCCCTGCTGCCCTAGGAACCTGTGTCCCCAAACGCCTCAGGATTTCTCAGCTCAAAGGGTTTCTCTTGCAAGTGCAACCCCCCCTCCCAACAACGCATGGTTTGGGGCGAATCATTCGGTTCCCCGAATGTCAGGGGGAATCTCAAGACTGAGGCAAGCTAGGGTTGGGGCGACAGGACAGAGGGTAGGGCGGTCTATAAACCAGGTTCCGTCCCCAACACTCCGTATGGTCCCCCGAGCACTGCACCACCAGGAGTAATTCCTGAGTGCAGAGCCAGGAGTAAGCCCTGAGCATGGCTGGATGTGACCTCCCCACCTCCACAAAAAAAAAAAGACTGAAGCAAGCTTTTGCCCCCTTGCAGCTTATGGAGCCATTCCAGGACCCCCCGGGCAGAAGGGAGAGGTGGGCAGCCGAGGACCCCAAGGTAAGAGGTAGCAGACGCTGACACCTCCGACCTCGTGCTGGAAGGAGAGCAGCCCCGCGCCAGTGCTGTGCTGGGCACTCCTGCAGCCCTGCTCCAGGTCCCACTGAGGGTTTCTAAACGCGTCCCATCTGTCCTCCTAGGTGAGAGGGGCCTGTCTGGGCCACCCGGCCGGCCTGGACCACCCGGCCCTCGAGGATACAAGGGAGAAAAAGGGGACAAAGGTAAGCCTGGGCGGCCGGGGAGTCTGTGTTCAACAGACAGTAGACAGTTTGTTCGAGAGCAAGTCCAAATAACTTGGGCAGATGATCCCAGTGGCTAAGGGCAGCCTGTAGCCACGGCAGTTTGCTCTACCGTCTCACGCGCAGCCCGGTAGGAAGTGCCCAGTGTAAGGAGGAAGAGGAGAATCAATCCAGTCTGTAATAAAATGGGGCTCGAGGTTGGTCGATTCTTACAGGAGAGGGCATCGTTCCAACCAGTTTCTGCAGTGGACACACGTGTCGTGCTTGCCCAAGGTTTTAGCCTCCTCCTTCATCTTTCAGGTGACCAGGTCTACTCTGGGAGAAAACGGAGAAGTATTGCCCTCAAGCCATGAGCTGCCCTTGGCAGAACCATACCCTGGATGGATTCCTACAGCGGCCACAGCGCTTCCGGCAGAATCTCTCCAGCGGGGTGGAAGCCTGAGTTTGTCAGTGTCCGACTGAGACCACACAGAAGCCCTGTTTGAGTCTGGAGGGATATGTGTACTTATCAGAGAGATTTGGGAACACCTGAAGCAGCTTGACTGGGAAGGCTGAAAAACTGGTTTGTTTCTCAGCAGCGCTCTTGATGCCGCACCGCTGGACTTCTCTCAACACTTAATTCGAGCCCCAACCTAGGAAAGCCAGGGACATAAAAGTCCAGTCAGGAGTCAAGACCTTCAGCTTTGCCTAGAAATGAATCCAGGAAGTGAAGATGGGGCGGGGGGGAGGGTTTCCTAAGGGTGGGGGGGCGGGGGTGGAGGAGGGCGGGCGTTCCCTTTCATGCTGCAAGGCTGTGCTCTCAGGCTCTCCCTCTTCCCATTCCGCACTCTTTCACAGACGAGTTGGCTAAGCAGCCACTCTTGCAACTGAAAAAATTAAGTAATTCACTTCCCCAGAGGGTGGTGGCAGGGTTTTAATAGTTGTTTCTTGCTGCCTTTCATATTGCCAAATGCTTATTAAGGAGTTGGATTGTAGCTACAATCTTTGTTGATAGGTCCGTGCTAGAGTTTACAGCTGTTAACGCCTAAACTAGACTGCGGCAGACAGGAAAGCAGCGAGGGCAGGGAGGCCAGGCAGAGAAGGCCATCAGGGACCTGAGGCCGGGGGAAGATGACCCCACTTTCCGCACTTGGGAAATGGCAGGCTGCAGCGCATGCGGTTGGTTTCTAAGCACTTTCGATGTCTGAAAACATTTATGTGGTCTATTAAATGGAAAGTCATTTCAATGTAAAATTTCCAATAAAGTCTCTCTTTTTTTAATATTCTGTTTTAAGGGGGCTCTGTCTAGCCACAGTAAAAATGAAAGAGGACTATTGGGGCTAAGGGGGTTTGTCCCTAACTCTGCTACCAACAGAAGAAAACAAAACTGGTCCTGAGACATGGTTTCTGGCACCTCGTTTAGTCACTGGGCTCTTCAATGACAGATGTCTATCAGCAGCTACTCTCTCACTGGGGCATATGACAAAGCATCTGAGGGTTTCCCCTAAGGGACAGTTACTTGAAACAAACACATGCAACAGTCGATCAACAAGATTACTTGCAATTAATATAGTCATTTGTCTGGGGCAGAGGAGTCATGATTGTGGAACTAGTAATGGTGTAGGAATGCCAAAAATCATTATTAAGGAAAAAATGCACCAGTATGGAAATGCCCCACAGAAGTGTACAGTAAAGAGGCCAATTCTGAACTTATTACAAGCTGTGACTCAAATGCTGGATACTTTTTAATGGGATTAAATTAAATCCATTCTACTTGGTGGAAAGAATTCTATTTCTACTCTTCTGAAAGACTTCTCTTTTCCACCTGGTGAAGGATTTGCGTATCATCCCGAGATAAAGACACCATTTGCTTTCACTGCACCAAGTACTTACAGTCAAGCTCCAAGCATGCTACACAGCTGCCTCCGTCACCAGGTCCTGACAGCGACTAGCTATGACTCACCCTGGAGTTCCAAAGCAGGGGTCAGGGCCTTCAAATTCCAAGTGATTTTTTTTTTTTAAACTACTGAAAATGTATTGCTTATAATGAATACCTCATTGCCCCTTTTAAATAGCTTATTTATTGAGGCTAAATCCATTTAATTTTTATACTAGTAGCTTTACAGACACAAGTGTTGTATCCCTTTAATTAATCAGTATTCATTAACGGGATACTGACTCACTGTTACTGTGTCACTGTCATCCCGTGGCATATCGAATATGCCACGGGTAGCTTGCCAGGCTCTGCCGGGCGGGCAAGATACTCTCGGTAGCTTGCCGGGCTCTCCAAGAGAGATGGAGGAATTGCACCGGGGTCAGCGTGTGCAAGGCAAACGCCCTACCTGCTATGCTATCGCTCCAGTCAAAGGGATACTGATTAATCTTGAGTAATCGAACATGAGTTTTTCCCCTAGTTACCACCTTCCTAAGTTAACCAAATGCCTTCATAGAGTTCATAGCCTTAGGGCTATTACTTCCCAGGAAATTTACTGCCATTGCGTTGCCATTTCCTACCTGCCTGCCTACCTACACCAACCTCTCTGGATAGGGTATTTTTGGTCAGGTTTTCATTTCACTGAATTTTTTTAAAACCACATTTCACCATTCTCTTCTGGATTCTAGGGTCTCATTTGATAGATTTGCCATTTCTTTGCTCTTTTGATTTTTCAGTATGTACTTCTCTTTTTGGCCTTTGTCATTTTGATTAGGATGCATCTTGGGATTTTTCTGTTTGGGTTTATTTTTGATGGAACCCTTTGAGCTTCCTGAATATGTGTGCCTGTGTTCCTTTACTCTGGGAGATTATTATTATTAACTTTGACTAGGAATTGTTTGGTGGCCTCACCTTGTTATTAGGGATGCCTGTGATTCTTGCATTGTTCCTCTTGAACTTCTCCCATAAATCTTTGGTATGTTCATTTTTCTTGAGCTTTTGTTCTGTCTTCCGTTTTCTGGTCATTTCCTGCATTATGTCATTGGTTTAGCAGACAGTAAAACACTCTACTTACATTGTTGAAAAAAAAATTATACATACTTTTTCTGGGCACAGTGGGTAGGGCGTTTGCCTTGCACGTGGCCAACCCGGGTTCGATTCTTCCGTCCCTCTCGGAGAGCCTCACAAACTACCGAGAGTATCCTGCCTGCATGGCAGAGCCTGGCAAGCTACCCATGGCGTATTCTATATGCCAAAAACAATAACAAGTCTCACAATGGAGGCGTTACTGGTGCCCACTCGAGCAAATCGATGAGCAACGGGATGACACTGACAGTGATACAGTGAGTTTTTCCCCTAGTTACCATCTATGTTAACCAAATGCCTTCATAGGGTTCTGTGAGAATTTTTAAAGGGCTAGAAGTCTAAAACTGCTGCCATCCCTGGCCAGAACCCAGAAGGAGAATGGCCGGTTAAGAGTTAGGTCCTGAGTAGAACAGCGATGACTCTGAGCCTCTTTTGTTTCATTTAAAAAAAAAAATCTAGAATGAGCTCAGCCATGGGCAAAGCTCCTAGATTAGAAAGTGACGTGCTCTGCCTCCCTCCAGCAACTTGACCACTTGCCAAACACTGCTGCCTCGGCTCCTGAATCCTGCGTGAGCACATCAGTGATGAAAAGAGGCTATTTTTAGCAGAAGAGAGGGCATATCATTTATGAAACACTGGGCCAGAAAATTACCCATTGAGAGTGGAAAAAGAGAATAAAAATATGTGCACACAAATACGATGTTGGGAATGCCTGAATCACCTCCTAACGGAGGGGTCTGCACGCTGAAAGACACCTGCTCCTACTTCCCAGCGAAACACGCACTGATGTATGTGCTAAGTACAGCTGACTAGGAGCACCATTTAGTCAGGAAGGATCAGAAAATTTGGAGAACTGCTAGTTTGAACATGTAACTGGGACACCAGAAAATATACAAAATGTTCTCACCTCAGACAATCTAATTTCAAAGATTCTCAATAAAAGACAGATTTGCCAGAATAGATTAAGAAATAGCTTTATTTTTCATTTGTCAACCCTGTGTTTGAAAAGGCATGTTGCTCCCAAATAGAACAAGAGGCATAGTTTGAAACAAAATACTTTCTGAAAATTGAGCTTGTGAGATTATTACACTGCGTATCAGAGAAGGATCACAGAAGCTGCAGCCAACATTTAAAACTGGTGTAAATTCTAACTCAAGCTTAGTAACAGAGAATTTAAAGCTATATCAAACCATGTCTGACACAGAACAGCAACAAGAGAGGCATTAACTGTTGGACTTTCAACTTAAGAAAAGCATTTAAAATATCCCATTTCCTATAAAAGGTGTTTCTTCCAGGAGGGGGAAAAAAGAATTGATTTGTTTCATCAGAAGACTGTTAGAACTGGAACTAACTCACCTTTTCCACCTCAGTTCTCAGTTTTCTTTTAATTGACAATATCTCTAGCTAATCATTGGACAGAATTTAGCTTCTCAGAAGTCTTTGTCATTTAAGCACAGTGTGGAATGGGGGAAAGTGTGTAGTTACAAGGGACTAGAAGAATACAAAAAAGACAGTCACTTCGAAACTCGCTGATGCTCAAGAAATCAGAGACCCTCCATTAAAGTGGGTCTTGTATGCCTGAGAGCTTTGTGCTTGAGGAAACACTACTTAGAGGTAGCTCTGGTTCTGGTCTGTATTTAATTACAATTTGCTGAATCCTGTCACAGGACAGTTCTAATAGTCAGCAAAGTATAAGCACTCTAAATTTCCTCCTTACCCACCCCATAGCTTCCCCATAGAAAAGGGTAAGAGAAAGCTTAATTGTGACTCCACATAGAATAGCAGCTAATTCATCAATTCACACCCAATTATGGACTGACAGGACAAGGAAAGGCAACCTGGTGCAAATGCTCTGGGAGCTAGACCTGCAGAATCTGGCGGCCTGGTGGATTCATAGCACACAGGAAAAGAGGGGAGGCTGAGTAGTTTAGGATGCACATATGGAGAGATTCTTCTATGCATTTCGTAGCACATTCTGCCACCACAACAAAACCACCAAATCCGGAATGAATTTGACTGTACGCTTTGATTTCAAAGACGCCTGTGCCCCTCCCCCACTCCCATGTACATGTCATGCAAGAGAGAAAGATCACGACTATTACCTATTTGAATACAGGGACCTAAGACAAGAATTTGGCTGGAATAGGGACTACACAGCATAGCCCACAATAAAACATTTTTCAAAAAGATTTACGCAACTTTTAAGTAGTAAAGTGAGTCTGTCACCTCTACATAGGTATCATTTTTGTAGTCCTGCACCCATATGAATGTGGTCGTAGTTGAAAGAGAACTCAAGCATGAACACGGAGTCCACAGGCCAGTTTGGAGAGCTGTAAAGGAACTTACCAAAGTCTCGGCTGTTCTACTCTGGGCCTGTATTCTTTATTCAGTACTCTGAATGTCAAGTTCAAAGGAAGAAAAGAGGATCAAAGATTCAAATCCAATTAACTATATGCCACAACTAAGCACAGAGTAGCACTGAAATGATGCTGAAAAATTGCCCACTGCCTAAAAGTACTCATTTTAAAAAGCTATCATACTAAAAATGTCAAAGGAGATAGTGGTAGGCCTTCTGCCTTTCTCCCTCTGAAAACAAATTCTGAAACATACCGGGGAACATTAACTGCCATCTTTACCATAACAATATAAACAATTCTCATCATAATCCTGAATATTACTTTATAAAGATATATATTTTAAAAGGCTTTCAAAACATTTTTCAACCCAGCATCTGAGAATAAAGCATTGAGTTTTCGTTTACAGCAACACACTGTGATAAGTGTCTGAATATACAACCATACATAATACATGTATATGTATAATATATATATATATTTATATTTAAAAACCAAATGTGGCCAAAAGTTAAGGCTACCTACAAAGTTGTCCAAGTAAATTATACTTGTCAAAATAATTACAAAATTAAAATCATACATGCATTTTAAAATCATTTAAACTACTGACAAAAATAAGGAAGGTTCAGCATCCAAAGTTTTCAATTAACTGCATGAAAGTGCAGATATTTACATCTTCTTAATATGAGTCAGTGTTCCCATGAACTTATATTTAAACTTCTCACCAGCCTCCAATGTAATAAAAATGAAAACAAATGTCTACAATGTGGGACCTAGAACTCTCAAAGAGAATAGGTTGCAAATGGCAGGTAGCAAAAAATCACTTAACAGTGAGCTGTCTCACACATCAGAGGGTAGTTTATAATACTGTTTGACCTGACGTGTTTAAAATTCTAAGCCTCAGAAGGAAGCTAAGAGTGAACATTTCATTAATGATTTCACATATGAGCGATCACAGGAAGGTTTCAGGCTTTTCCCAGTCATAACAAAGTAAATAATTTAAACATGAACAAAACAAAACCAAATATAAAGGATTTTATTGTATAACAAACAAAAAGTTATTTCTAACATTTGCCTAAATATTTAAAGAAAAATTTTAAAGAATTCTGAACAAATGCTCTTTTACAATTATTTTCAGAAAATATATTTATAAATATAACCCAGAGTCTATAGGCCTCTGACAATGTTTTGCAAATCTGCTAATATGGGGAGATGTCATTTAACCAGCTCAGATATTATTTGGGAAGTCAGTTGGGATAGTTAGATCTGTATTACTTTCAATTTGGTAAGTCTTTTGTTTCAAATTTGGAGGCTTAAAACATCCTTTATTTTTTCATCTCTCCAACTCTGAACAACAACATATGTTTCTGGATGAAATTTCTATCAACTGGTAACAGGAGATTTTTAAAAAGACAATGCTTAATGTGAGAGGGTTCTGCCCCTGTTGGATCAAGAGAAAATTCTATTTTAAACTCAGTTGAAAATTTAGTGTTGTAGGTACTATATTTAATAAAACTAGCACCTTTAATTATAGCTCATATCTAACCAGGTAATTATTTCAGACACATTATTGAAAATTTTCTCTTTCAAAAGAGTCTGCTGCTAAAGATAAAACTTATTTATTTATTGAATAATTTTTATATTTTGAGCAACTCAGATTTTTTTTTTTTTTATGAGAGCTGATTCACCAAGAAAATTAGTCCAACTCTCTACAGCAGAGTTTCAAATACAGAACTTAGGTATCATTGAAGTTAGGTAAAAAGATACTTAGTAATGTAACAGTTCTCTTTAAATAACTTTAAACATTGCATCTCTAAAGTTTTTTTAGGTAACAGTCTCTAAGAAAAACAATTTTTAAGATTAAATATACAAAATCATCTCGGGGAATTCCCGCAAGATGCTTCTCTGCCAGCGCCACCCAGCAGGTCTTAGTCATCTCAGTTCCTTTCTCTTTATTTCTCTAAACAAACGAGACCAACAGAACCGCCCCCGGAAGGTGAGGCAGGTGATTGTCTTCAGGAGCTCTGGGACACAAACCCTGGCAGAGGAGAAGGACAGGATGGCATCTTCTAAAAGCCAAACCCAACAGCAGAGGCTTTCCCACCGTTACGATCCTGTGGAATGCAAGCTGGGAATTGGGTAAAATTTGGAAATCCGACTCTGGGTGGACGGGTTAAGGCATTCAGACTCCCCCGTCATCTTGAAGAACACCTCCTGCTCCTGCAGCTTCCTGGCGAACTCTTCTTCCAGGGTCTTAGAAAGAAAAGGGGGAAAAAAGGGAAAAAAATAAATTATGTGCTGGTATTACAAACAGAATTTACTTTGACAGCAAACAAACAAACAATTTGCCCAAAACACTTCAACCCTGAAGGTGACCAAACTGCCCCAGGAGTACAGGCTGCGGTGCCCTGACTCTGTTTTGTCCCAGCCATCTGTGCGTGAATTACAGAATCATTTACTCTTCTGAGTAGAAGAGTGGTAACACCAACTACATCACTATTTTCTGTTGGCTTGGGGCCACACCCGGTGGCGGTGCTCAGGGCTTACTCCTGGTTCTGCCTTCAGGGGTCGCTCCTGGTAGGCTCAGGAACCATATGGGGTGGAAGGAATGGACTCTGGGGCCAGCTGTGTGCAAGGCAAGCATCCTACTCAAGGTGCTACTGCTCAGGCCCCTCGCCTCACAGGCTTTCTGTGCAAGGATTAAATGGGATAATCGTGCTCGTAGCCCATAGCAGGCACTCAGCCAACGATACCTTTTACTAACAGTATCTTTGTCCCTCCCACACAAAAAACTTAGCATTTTCTATTTTTTGATTATTGATGTGTATCTCTTTTCTTCAACACTGAATTTAAACTGTTTGCAAGGGTAAGATCTATAACAGATTCAGATTTATATCCCCACAATAGAGAAAATGTCATAAATAAGTAATAAATATCTGAAGTAACAACAACTTGATGGATAAGCACTGTAGCACTGTCGTCCCATTGTTCATAGATTTGCTCGAGCGGGCACCAATAACGGCTCCATTGTGAGACTTGTTGTTACTGTTTTTGGCATATCGAATACACCACGGGTAGCTTGCCAGGCTCTGCCATGTGGGCGGGATACTCTTGGTAGCTTGCTGGGCTCTCTGAGAGGGACAGAAGAATCAAACCCAGGTAGGCTGCATGCAAGGCAAACGCCCGCCCTACCCGCTATGCTATTCAGAGAAAATAAATGTTTCTATGAAAGTACAAAGCACTGGGGATAAAAGGAGGGATAAGGGAAGGCCACTCAGGCCAGGTGAAATATGAGCTGGTCTTAAAGGAAGACAATGACTTGATTGGTGGGTGGCAGGAAGCATGCCTGACAAGGGGAGCTAAAGCAATACACTGTCACTGTCACTGTCATCCTGTTTTGCTCATCGATTTGCTAGAGCGGGCACCAGTAACGTCTCCATTGTGAGACTTGTTGTTACTGGTTTTGGCATATCAAATACGCCACAGGTAGCTAAGGCAGGCAATTACTGAGTTGCTACGAACAGTGGTGACTGTATCTAATACGGAATCGTGAACTGAATATAGGCTAGTCAAGCTAGGAAGGATGACTGTGGTCAAAGTGTTGTATTATGAAGACTTCAAATTTATAGCAATCGGTTAATTTTCCTATATGACAGAACCCAATTCTGCAATACTGTAATATCTAGGGCATTCAGGGGTAATTACTCTGGAGCTGGCAGGCAAGAAGGAAGAAAGTAAACACGGCTCCAGGATTCGGGACTGGGACAGATCCGAGCCGCGGGGGCCACTGGAGTGGGGCAGCGCCAGCCCAAAACTCCAAGTGGTCCCGGCCGCTGGAAGTCACGCCCTCGACCCACCCTCGGCGCCATCTTCATGCCACAATCCACAGAGAAGCGGCAGGCATTCTGGTGAGCAACGCGGCCTGGAAAATGCTCCGGACCCGAGTCGGGGCCAGCAACACCGGGGGGCCGGAAGGAGGAGGTGCCGCCAGCACACCTTCTCCAGATGGAACCCTGGCGCCACTGAGCAGCAACTAACACGGCTCCAGGATTCGGGACTGGGACAGATCCGAGCCGCGCGGCCGCATTAGCGGCCGCGCGACCTTTTCTAACACCTGAGAACATACAATCTTTGAATGGAAAACTAATTATCAAATGCCTCCTTATTAGGGTTATCTTTTTTGGGGATATAACTTCCACAACAATAGTGAGTTTTGTGTTGAAATATGGAACTTAATCAAGGTGAAGAGAAAATAAAGTGAGGTTCATCAGTTATACAGTTGGGGTGGAGGGCGGGGGGTATACCGGGGATTTTGGTGGTGGAATATGGGCACTGGTGAAGGGATGGTGTTTGAATACGGTATAAATGAGACATAAACCTGAGAACTCTGTAACTTTCCACATGGTGATAAAATTAAAAAAAAATAAAATAAAATAAATGAAAAAAAAAAAAAGAAGGAAGAAAGTAGAGGGAGCTAGAGCTCTGAAGACCCATTAGAATATTACTGAAAAATTTCACACAATAGTAAGACGACAGTATAGACAGGAAAAAGGAATGTTATGAGAAGATTAACATTATTATCTGCTTCAATGTGGTGTGTGATGGAAATGAAAATTCAGGCTTGTAGTCTATTTATTAATGGAGAGTTATTGGGATAAGCATCTGTTATGGCTGGAAGTGGAGAGGGAATGGAAAGTAAGATGGAAACCAAGGAAATACTATGCTGAGTTTAGGTTTTATCTCCAATGAGTTTATTTCCTATAGTCAACATTCAACAGGCATGTAATGATCCTTTTTAATGTGCCAGAACTGTTCTGGAAACAGGGTCTAGTTTCTCCTACCAGCGAACAGAGATATTGTTCCTGCTTTCAAGGACCTGACAGTTTTGTGAAAAACAGAATAGTAAATAAATAAATATGACTACTGGTGATAAATGTTATAAAAAATTTAAAAAGATAAGAAGGTGTTTGAGGAGGGCAAGGAGGCTTATTATATTACATATATATTTAAGAGGGCTGAGTGCAGACACTTTTTATCCAAACATAAATAGAAAAATAAATCTTTGATGAAATTATATTAGAACAGAAGCTTGAACAAAAACAAAAAAAATGGAATAGCAGATAGAAAATGGGAGCTAAGAACATAAAAGTTATAAAACACCAACAGTAATTATTAAAAACAACAATTAATAGCAATAGCAACCATTTATTGAACCTGGTCCCTGCTCAGTACTGAGACAAGCACTGTAAACACATCAATTCTTTCAGTACCCCTAGCTTGGTGACATCATCCTTATTTTACAAGTGAGGGAAACTAGGTTTAGAAATACTAAGTGATAAAATTATTCAGTGTTTACCACTGAGATTTGAACCCAGAATTTGGAATGATCTTTAAAGGGATAAAAATTAGAAAAAGAAGTAGTTACTATCACTATTTTCTTTTTTTTTTTTCTTTTTGGGTCACACCTGGCAATGCACAGGGGTTACTCCTGGCTCTACACTCAGGAACCATCCCTGGCGGTGTTCAGGGGACCATATGGGATGCTGGGAATCGAACTCGGGTCGGCCGCGTGCAAGGCAAACGCCCTACCCGCTGTGCTATTGCTTCAGCCCCACTATCACTATTTTCAGATAACATAATATACACAAGAAAATTCTGAAGACCCCACAAAAATCTTTTTAGAAACAATAAAGCAGACTACAAAATCAATTCACAAAATTCTGCTGAATTTCTATATGCAGATAATGAACTTGAAGAATGTTTTTCTTTAAAAATAACCCTTTTACAATTTGTCTAAAAACATCACGTACCTAGGAATCAACAGAAGAGGTGAAAAATATATAAACTAAAAACTAAGTCACTATTCAAGGAAATAAAAGAGGACACAAGGAAATGAAAAAGTATTTCATGTTCATGGCTTAGAATAACTGACATGTTAAAATCACTATCCATTCTAACCAAAGCAATTCCTTTCAAAACTCCAATGGCATTTTCCAAGGACACAGAACAAATACTAGTAAAATTTGTGTGAAACCATATAACTCCCCAGGGGTATAACAAGTGCCCAAACAAGATTCTTATTTTTTTACTAAAAAAAAAAATTTTATTGAATCACTGCCATGTTTGGGTTACAATCACACAATGACCAAACACCCATCCCTCCACCAGTGCACATCCCCCACCACCAATATCCCCAGTATACACTCCCCCTTTCTCATCCTCCCCCTGCCTCCATGGCAGACAATATTCCCCATACTCTCTCTCTACTTTGGGGCATTATGGCTTGCAACACAGACACTGAGAGGCCATCATGGCAAACAAGATTCTTAACCAGAATAATTGTTTGTTTGTTGTTGTTGTTGTTTTTTTTTTGCTTTTTGGGTCACTCCCGGCGATGCACAGGGGTTACTCCTGGCTCTGCACTCAGGAATTACCCCTGGCGGTGCTCAGGGGACCATATGGGATGCTGGGATTTGAACCCGGGTTGGCCGTGTGCAAGGCAAATGCCCTCCCTGCTGTGCTATGGCTCCAGTCCCTTAACCAGAATAATTGGATGATACTATGTTGTTATTAGTAACTCACTTGTGACTCTACTGCCAGAAAGTTCAACCAGGGGACCAGGAATAGGACTGAAGTGGCAGAACACTCGTGTGTTCAATCCCTTGTACCACACAGTCCCCTTCTGAACACCTACAGGGCAGCCCTGGAGTCCCCAGAGCAGGCATGGCCCTGGGGGCCCCAAGTACCACCGGGTCTGAGCAGCATCGTGTTGCCTGGCCAAAGCACTGAAATATCAGGTCCACACTGCTGGGAGTGGCCCCCCAAGTCTCATGAGTACTATTTAGGGGCCCTCCTCCCCAAATCCAAAAAGTTTAACCAGGGACACTGAGGTGAAAGCTGACCTGCAAAGATTAAAAAAGAAACAGGAGAAAAGTACAAGTATTTCTGAACCTTTGAAATGTTGAACATATATGTATCTACCTATTGAGAAATTGTCAGAAAATAACAATGAATGACATTTAAATGAAAAAGTCACCCTAACAACCGACTTGGGTTATTTCACTTCCTCTAGAAATCATTAGTACAAGGAAGTGCTAAACACATTACCCAATTTCACTGAATAATTGTTGCCACCACATAATTGTTGCACCATTTCTGATTAATAGTAGCAAAAACAAACAACAAAAAGTACTTCTTAAAAGCATCATTTAGGGGTTATGGTGCCTCTATGAGGTCAACCTGTACCTTCAGAGTGAGTGCATCAGCACCCTGATGGTGCCTTCAGACTTCCAGAAACCCCAAAATTGCTGCTGTGCCTTTGGCCAGACCCCAACAACTTGTGGGTATGTGGGAGCCACACCCACAAACCACCTCCGGCTCAGCTACATAAGCTCATTCATTGGCCTTATTTCAGAGTCTCATAAATCTCGAGAGAGATCAAAAGATGCAGTTAGGGTGGTAGCGCAGAGGTAAGTGGAAACCCATGACTGAGATCTCTAAGCCCACTCGGATCAGGACTGGGCCTCCTACCCCCAGGTCCCCAATTTTCCAGTAGCTTGGCAGTCACACCCACAAACTGCCCCTGGTGCCATGTAATCTCATTAACGACCAAGACCCAGAGACTATAAACTAAAGCTCCCAGAGAAGAAAGACACAAACATTTCCTGGACATTATATCCTATCCATAACAAGCAATAATACAAAACAAATCATCTAGCATTGCCTTTTCAGCAAGTTTGAGTGGTGGTGGGATTGGTGTCAGAATATCGAATGTAAACAAAATAGAGAGACAGTATGGGGAATTTGTCTGTCACACAGGCAGGGTTGTAAGGGGGGGGCGGTGTGGAATATTGAGAATTTTGGTAGTAGAAAATGTGCACTGGTGAAGAGATGTGTGTTTGATGATTGCATGACCGAAGCTCAAACATAAAAGCTTTGTAACTGTATCACACAGTGAATCAATAAAAAAGGGGAAAAAAGGGTAACAAAATAATAAAATAAAATTAATATTCTCATATATATACCAAAACTCACATCATCCAAATTTTAACAACATATTAGTGATATCCTATAGAATGTCTTAATGGTTCCTGCCAAAATAGAACAATCTTCACACTGTTTCCTATACAAAAACTTTTTTGTAAGCATGTTCAGCAGTTCTTCATAACAGACAATACAAAATATATTCTTTCGGTTTGTTTTGGGACAGGGATTGGGGCTTGGAATGGAAACATCCTGAATTTTTTTTTTTTTTTTTGCTTTTTGGGTCACACCTGGCGATGCACAGGGGTTACTCCTGGCTCTGCACTCAGGAATTACTCCTGGCGGTGCTCAGGGGACCATATGGGATGCTGGGAATCAAACCCGGGTCGGCCAAGGCAAACGTCCTACCCGCTGTGCTATCACTCTAGCCCTGGAAACATCCTGAATTTGGTGGTGAGAAGGTGTAATGGTGGTGGGACTGGGGTCTGAATATTAAATGTAATCAAATATTGTGAACTAACTTATAACATTTTTTTATAAAATTAACATTCTGAATAAAAAAAAAGTAATGTGGAATTCACGCCCAATTCAATCAGCTTAATCAAGGGCTGAATAAATAGCAGTACTCCTACATTATAAATTTTAAAATAAATAAAGCATCATTTAATAGTCATTATCCCACTTTTTTTTTTGGAAAAAATAAATAACTTGGCATAAAATCTGTAACAGTTATGTAGTCAAATGCAGTGTTTTCTTACTGATCGGATGAATGGAAGGAAATGGCAAAATGATTATAGGAGTCTGGAAGCCAAAGAGAAAATAAAGGTTTAGGCTGACTTACTAAGGAGAAGGATGATATAGTGATAGCAAAAACAGAGTTGATGGCAGAGAATAAAGTTCAAGAAGGAAGATAGCTGGATGGACAGGGGAGGGAAGCCACTGCTACTTTACTAGAGTGCCAACGAAAACAGCATTCAGAGGCTCTGTAATCTGTTCCAGTCAACCTCTCCGACCAACTAAGCAGCCCTCACTTCCTTCCTTCTTTCCCTACCTACTCCCTACCTGGAGCACACACTTCCGTTTCAGAGATACGGAACTACTTATGACTCCCATGTGCATCACCTTCACTCATTCTCTTTCTTTCTTTTTTTTTTAATCATTCTCTTGTACTGAACTGTCCCATCACACCCCAGTCTGCCTGCTTAGCAAGCTCTTACTCATCCCTCAAGCCTCACTTGGCTTACCCAGCACCTCCTCCTTGCACTTCCCTGACTTGTCCAGGCAGACTGAACTCCTTTTCTTGTCCGTGCGCTACCTTCCTCTGTATTTTCTACTTACCTCCTCATGTCTTACTAACCCATAATTTCTTCACATTAGATTCCAAACCTTTTGTCCTTTCTTTTTTTTTTTTTTTGGTTTTTGGGACACACCCGACAGTGCTCAAGGCTTACTCCTGACTCGGAACTCTTGAATCACTCCTGGCAGTGCTTGGGATTAAACCTCAGGTTGGCCACATGCGAGGCAAGCACCCTACTATACTACGGCTCCAGCCGGTCTCTTCACTTTTGAATGACCAGGCTCTGCTCCTTATTGTGTCAAATCAGAGATAGTAGCGAGGGAAATCCATACATGAAAGTATATTTAATTATAGCTTTTAAATTTACCTTTTTCCTAGGTCTCAATTTCTCTCTCCATTCCTTTAATTCTTGGCTGTGTTCCTCATCTAATTCCTTCAGTTTCTGAGTTTCATGCTCAACCAATAGATGGCATTTTTCATTCTGCAAATAAAGTTTGGATTACAAAACTTCAGATTAACTAAGTAACTTTTCACAGATAAAGTTATCCTCCAAGATAAAAAGTTACACATCAAACATCAAGCTATTATCGAAGCCCAAATTCTCCTCTAAAAAGGAAGGGCCAAAAAATTATGAAGTAAGTAAGAATCTCAATTTTCTAAGTTAAGAAGACAAAGCTGTCACTGGATTTAAAAAAAAACTTAAATTAGTCTGATCCTAATTTTACTTTCTAAAGTTCTCTCAAAAAATTGTCATTTTAGAGGGCAGCTTCCATGTATTTTCATCAGTACCGGAGTATGGATTCAGCAATCATGCTACTCCAGTAAATAAAGCAAATAGAGTAGACAAAAGACAAAGACATACCCTGAAATTAGATGGGCTACATACTCTAGATAAATAGCTACCTCTAAAGAAACCTTGAAATGTCCCACAAGAAAACACTTCATATATTTAGTTTGCCATTTTTCTCAAAAACTTTGAAATGGCTATTCTCACCAAGTAAAATGAAAAATATTTTCAAATTCAGAATGATATAGCTGCCTACCATTACTTTGAAAACATTTTATTGTCTTTGCAAAAAAAATGTATATATATATATATATATATATATATATATATATATATATATATATATATTAGAGATACTCAGTGAGGCTTTTGAAAGACTTTGCTTCTTAGATTGTGACTTAACTTCATGTTTGTTAGTCAGGGCTATATAAAAATTTAAACAAGTGCTAATGATAATACACTAATCTTCATTTAGGTCTACACAATAGACTTAGAAGTGCTTTCAGTCCAGCACTTCTAAGAGGAAAATCGAGCTGACTCTGGTGGGCTCTGACTTCCTCCCACCCAGCCTCCGGGGCCCCTCTCCCACCCACCCCGCTTCTCCTGACTTGATCACAACCTGCAGCTGATGCAGCTCTCGGACATTGGCTTCACACTGCAGCTGGAGATCCCGCATTTGATTTTCATGTTTTTGATGCTGAGCCATTCTCTCGTTTTTCTGCCTCTTCTCTTCTTGAGCAGCAAACTACAAATAAGAAAGAAAGATAAATATGGTTAACAAGCATGTAATTTCTGCATCTTCCAAAGGTGTAATTAAGGAATTTAACAAAGTTGAAGCACAATGAACTAAAGCTGCAAGTAATAACATGCTGTGACTCAAAGCTGGAGTCTACGCGGCGGCTTTGGTGGGGAAAGCGGAAGTTCTGATCACCACATTCTTCCTATCTCTTCAGTGACCTCAGTTTGGGGTCCGGCGTTTGGGATGTGGGATCGTCAAGTATAGTGAGGGTGTGCTGTGAATGAGTGAGCTCTCCAAGTCACCTCACTCCCAGAGCAGCTTTAGGACTAACCTAGCCCAAAATCTGGTACACTTCGTCCTCTGTGAAGGCAAGACTAAAAAGATGTGCCAAGAGCTGGGAAGACTAAGTTGGCACATGTCCTATATCCAGTTCCAGTCCCAGCCCACAGGTAAAAATGAACATTAATAAGCCCTCAGGACCTCCGGAGCCACACTTCGAAGTGCCTGGGAGAAACCTGTAGTATTGGGGATCAAACCAGGTCAACTGTTCTCTCTCCCCGGTTCTCATTCTCCCCCTCACCTTCTCCTCCCCCTCCTACTCCCTCTCCTGCCCCTATGTGGCACTTTTGAAGATCATTAAAAAACATTTACACAGAAAAGAGAAGAGTATTGCTTATATACCTGCTTAATTTTTTCCCTGTCCTGATCTGGCGAGGCTGTAGAGTTAATTCTCAAACTTTTCTTAAACATGGCCATTCGTGTCTTGGCTTCACTGCGTTGAATCTTAGGCAATCTTGCTCTTTCTTGAGTCTGTCTGTTTTTCAATTCCTCAATAAGTCGCTGATTATAACGCTGCATTTGTTCTGTTTCCTAGAAAATATATATTAAATAGGACCCAGTGAGGCAGATAGACTTAATACTAAGTACCCACATAGCACAGTGGGTAGGGCGTTTGCCTTGCACGCGGCCGACCCAGGTTCAATTCCTCCATCCCTCTTGGAGATCCTGGCAAGCCACGAGGATAGTATTCAATATGCCAAAAACAGTAACAACAAGTCTCATAATGGAAATGTTACTGGTGCCCGCTAGAGCAAATCCATAAGGGGATAACAGTGCTACAGTGCTACCCGCATATAAATGCAAATATATCATTCTGGTGCTGCTGTTTAACCAAAATTACTCTCTCCCTTGTTGCATATGAACCAGCAAACTACTGAGTAAAACAAATAATTTTGGGGGAAAATAAGCTACAAGTAAGAGTCTCTTATTAAAAACCTCTTTTACTAAGTCCAGGGAAATGGAACCTATACAGCTACATTTGAGAGACAAGATTAAAAATCATACTACATGAGGCTTTTAAGAATTATAATTACCTCTCCTAAAATTTGTGGAAAGAGTGCAGTCATAATCAAGAGAAAATTACTCCAAATTTCATAAAAAAAAATTTGGGGGTGAAAGACAGGAAATCCAAAATTCTGGTTATTACTAGAGGAGAACAGAACATGGTACAGGTAAACTGAGTCCACTGGTTGGCAGTGGATGGTGATGGGCATTGGGTGGTGGATGCTACACAGTTGCTGACGTGAGAAACCGTACATCTGAAACCTATATACAATATTATAAACTAATATTGTAACTTAAAAAATAAGAAGGTATCATTATCCTTTTACTAATGTTTCAAAAGTAGCTTTTCAAACTTAAAAAAGCTACCCAGGAAGTGAACAAATTTTCCTTTACTTACCTTCTCATGGCGCTTAAGAAGTTGATGTCTTTGCATGAAATACTGATCTTTAAGTTGCTGTTTGAGCAGCTGGTGTTTTTCTTGTAAGTGTCGCTCTTCGAGTTCCCAAATCGCAGCTTCTCGGGCTAAAAGAAAGCAATTTGCAAAATGACACATTGCTCTTTTCATTAATACTCTCTGGTGTTCTACACACAGACACTCTGAACTAGAAATGAAATACCAGCAATCTAAAGCACTATTACCATTCTCCGTCCTGTTTTAAGTTCTAAACAGAGACTGTCCCATGCCCACTAGCAAAATCCTTTAATTATAAAGGCACTTAAGTAATTAAAGCATTGAGGTATCTTTCTAGTATAATCTGGATGAAAAGATGGGGCTCTTTTGGTTTGCTTTTCCCTCTTTTGGTGTGCCAAGGATGGAACCTAGGTCTCTTTCCTTGTTACAAATCATGCACTTTACTGCTGAGTCACACCCCTGGCCCACAGAAAGATGTCTTTTGTTTTATTTTAAATTTTATTTGAAGCACCCTTATTTAAAATACTGTTAATGACAGGGTTTTCTGTAGCCAACATTCCAACACCACTATTTCAGGGTCCCTAAAGGAATTCTGTATCTTGCAGTATTTTATAATTTTATACATTTTCCCTTATTTAACCTCAATTTGACTTCCTCTCTAGCATTCAAATAGCACATTCAAATAATTTCCAATATATACTGCAGCAATTTTTAAAAATGATATTTTTTGGAACTGGAGCAATAGCACAGCAGGTAGGGCATTTGCCTTGCACACGGCTGACCTGGGTTCAATTCCTGTCATCTCATATGGTCCCCCAAGCACTGCCAGGAGTGATTCCTGAGTGCATGAACCAGGAGTAATCCCTATACAACGCCAGGTGTGACCCAAAACAAAACAAAATAAAAGATATTTTTCATATACATAATTTCATATACCTCTCATGAGCTGTTGTTTATTATTCAGACACTCTCTTTCAATATTGGCTAATTCTGCCTTCTGCTGTTGGATGATCTTTTTCAGAGAGCCATCCAATTCTTGTTGTTGCTTCTGTACAAACTCTTGTTCCTATCAAACACAATTAACCATCAGTTGATAAATATCTCCTGAGCAAATGACCCACTGTAATGGCTAACACGTTTTTTATAACAAATTTCTAAAAATTGGATTAAAAACCAAAATTACAAGTGTATGTAGAATATGTATGTAGAATATAAGTGATTTAGTTATCGAATTCAAGTCTTCCCACTACTACTAGAATATGTAATATTCTTAACTTTGTATCAAGAATAAAAGACTCAAAAGAAGCTTGTAACCCACCCATAATTTAAAAGCCCCATTACACTGATATGCTTGAAGAAGTGAAAATTTAGCTTCAAACAGATTAATTCCACAGTGGAATATATAAAACATGAATAAGAAATGCCATTTAGGAAGAAAGGGACTAAAGAGCAAATAAATACAGTAACAGAATTCTAAACAACTTTTATAATGTGATATACAATGGTATACTAAGTTTTTGTACGTACTACCTGTGTCTAAAACAACAAAAATCATACAAGGATTTAATGAGAAATAATGCACTGTTAGAGAAATACAAACTAGTAAGAAGAAAACAAGTTACATTTTATAAATCTATATACAATATTCTTTATCTTCAGAGAACTCTACCAACATGTTTGGGATCCATTCAACAAATAAATTTATTAAGTGTATTACCAATTGCCAAATTAATGCTTTAAAACTTTTTTTAATAACTACATAAGAAAAGGAAATATTTAAAGTGACCTAAGGTCTAGAGCATACATTCATGGAAGGCAAGGAAAAATATCCAAATGTTTTTGTCAGTACAAGTCTGTATCTCCAACCCTCCTCTGACAGTTTTAGCAGTTTGTGATTTAGTTTAAAAGATATTCTCATTAAGTGTAGGCTAAGAAGACTAGGTAGGGTCCAAGAAGCACTTGACCTATAATTAATTTCTCTTCTTACATAACCAAAATTAAATCTCCAGACCCATATGGAATTACACTTTAGTTCCTTCGACGGGATCTAGCAGGATCTGGGTCTTTACCAGCCTAGTCTTCAGTGGAAAGAGTCCTACTGCTATGTCTTAGGTGAAAATCAGATCTTACCTTTCATGATACCCTCCCTGTTAAAGTAACTTGGAGTCACAAATGCTGCTGTTTCACTTTTTTCACTTTTATTTTCATAAAAATACAAACATAAAGGAAAAAAAAGACGAATACATAGCCTCTATTAAATACAGTTGTCAATGCGGCTACAGTCACATTTTCCTGTAACTATCACAGGAAGAAAACTAGTTCAATCAATACTTAAGTTCAACTATCCAGAATAAGGCCTTTTGAGTTTTAAAGTGATGCAAAGTAATGCAATTCAAGTGATATCAATCACTTGAGTAGTCATAACAAAAAGAGTAATTTGTTCAGTTTTCTCTTCTAATAATATTCACAATTAAAAATATTTCTCTATTTTCATTGTAAAATTTCCATTAATACTCTATAATAAACTTTAATAACCTGCAAATATATCAAAGAGTTTTCCTTGGTTCAACATTTTACCATTGGTTTGCATAAAGGACTTCTAAAAAGTATCTGTATAGAGAGGAATATGGGTTTAAATTAACTGTAGCACTGCTGTCCGGTTGTTCATCGATTTGCTCAAGCGGGCACCAGTAACGTCTCCATTGTGAGACTGCTGTTACTGTTTTTGGCATACCGAATATGCCACAGGTAGCCTGCCAGGCTCTGCCGTGCAGGTGGGATACTCTCGGTAGCTTGCCAGGCTCTCTGAGAGGAAATGAACCTGGGTCAGCCGCGTGCAAGGCAAATGCCCTACCTGCTGTGCTATCGCTCCAGTCCAAGTTAACTAACAAATTAAAAAAAAAATAAATATATATGTAGATTTAAAGACATCAGGTGCGGATTATAAGGTGTGGCAAATATTTATGTGAAAATAAAAAAAAGATAAATAGAAGCCAAAACAAAACAAATGCACTTTATCATTAGTGCGATTTTTTGATTATATACTTTATATTTATCTTAATAAGACAAGCACTTAGTTTAAATAAAACCATTATCAGATACTTAGAAAATGCTTGGCACTGTACTAATTCAGAATTACTAATTGATCAAAGATATTGCCTTTAAGGATCTTCCACTCTACTGGTACTAAATAGGTTTTGTCCATTTTGGTCCATATGTAAGAGTAAGGGACTACTTCCCTTAGAATCACACTTTCCAAAGTTCAAAAGTAAACCACAGAAAACTCAATGCTAGGAATAAAAGGTCCAGAAAACATGCCACACAACAAATGACTAAAAAAAAAAAAAACACAGAAGCATGCCTTGAAGCCGTAAATATATAAAAGCTAACCCTGTTATACAAAATCAGACAGAAATTCTATGTGCTGTTTGAGATGGTAAAATAAGACTTGAGAGTGAGTCAAGACAGTGAAGCTATCTGGATGATTACACAGTTGAGAATACTATATAAATGATTTTTTATATGAAAGCTGAAAATTACTTAGCAGTGCTGTATCTATTCATACACATCAAAAGAAGTACAATTTTAACATTATTGAGCGTTTGTTAAAGTTTCTAATTCCAAAAGCTAAGTATAATATATCCCTAAAGGAATTATAATGAATATTGCTCCACAGTATTCATGCCTGCCTCATGAGCTGGGGGAGAAGGCAGCTGGAATAGAGAAGGGATCACTAAGTCAACGATGGTTGGAGAAATCTTTCGGGATGGGAGATGTGTGCTGAAAGTAGATAAAGGACCAAATGTGATAGCCTCTCAGTATCTATATTGCAAACCATAATGCCCCAAAATAGAGAGAGAGTATAGGGGAAATTGTCTGCCATAGAGGCAGGGGGAGGGGTAATGAGGCTGGGGGAGGGGATGCTGGGGACTTTGGTGGTGGAAAATATGCACTGGTGGAAGGATGGGTGTTCGATCATTGTATGACTGAAACTCAAACATGAAAGCTTTGTAACTGTTTCTCACAGTGATTCAATTAAAAAAAATTGTTCTTAAGACTGAAAGGAAAAGCGATCATATATTCCAAAAAGATTGCATAAGCTATGTTCAACTTTAAAAACACAGTAGGATTTGCTCCCTAGGAGTAATAATTATAAAATGAATATATAAACTATGAAATCAGTGTCCTTTACCTGTACAAGTTTAACCTCTACCAAGGAATAGTCAATAACTACAAATATTAAAAATAACTCTTTGGGCTCTGGAAAACAATGAAAAATGTTATGACATTAAAAATGTTTTATTTACTTATTTAGAAGACTATAAAGAATCCAAGAGGTGCCAATAATTTGTTTTAATGTTTAATCTCAGATGAGGGAAAAGAAGGGACTTACATTAAGCTGTACATTATCAACTCCAGTTGTTTATATCAAACAGAAGTTATAGAGTTAAATGATCTAGCAGTTCCTATTATAGAAACTGTAAGAGAGATATGCAGCTTGAAATTCCAAAATTCATTAAAAATCACAGGAAGCAGGATAGCAACTCAGGATTCATTATGGACAAGCTAGACAGTGAAACCCAGGATGAAATATAACCCAATCACCACTTTAATATCTCTTTTCTGACCACATCCACAATTAAAACCTCTACATAAACAAATGCAATCAAAATGTCACTTCACACAAAAAAGAAATAAGATTTCATCACAGCATTCAATTTCTCACATGTGCAAAACTCATAAAATACTATGAGGAAGCTAAGTATTTCTTGAAAAATTAAAATTTGTGATGGAGTAGATAGAAAAGAACACCTTATCTGAAGTGTTCCAGTTCTACCATTAATCTCTTTTGTAACTTCAGGCCAATCACGTCATCTTCTGTAATTCAATTACTCCATCTATAAAATGATTACACTCCATCCCTGTAAGAGGACGATGGCAGTGAGAATCAAATGTGAAAACTCTTTGAAGTGTACAATGACACTGAAAGGTTCATGTCAGGTTACTACTGTTAACTGTCATTACTGACATCAACATCTACCAGTCTTCTGGATTTCGGCAAATGAAAATACCAATGAAAAGGCACATGTGAGCCAAAGAAAAGGCAGGTGAAGCAGAAGGCATCCTCCTAAAGGCACATGGGACTTACATCCTGCATTTGGGCGTTGAAGACTGCACAAGATGACAACTGAAAAGACTGAATCATGACCTGAGCAACACCCTGTGGATCAGAATACAATGCACCTCCCAGGTGAGCTGAATGACTTTTTATAAATGGACAGAATAATTATACAAATGTTGCATTTCTTGAGATCTGGAACAAGTCACTTAACAGAGAGGCCTACTTCTCATCTGGAAAATGAAGGGTTTGAACAAGATCAGTGGTTTCCAAACTCTAGTTTTCTGCTATTGTTCTTCTAAACTGATCCAACTCTCTGGTTAAAAACTCATTCCCAAAATTTGTTTACAAAAGAGATGAAAAGTGATGCTGCTTTTAGCTGACGTAAAGACCCAGAGTCCAATAGCCCTCTAAGTTTCTGAAGGGGTCTCTGGGTGCTTCTTCCATACTCTAGAACTTCTAGCCTCACAGTGTGGAAACCACTCAACTAGGTGGTCAAATACTGTATCTATGAGTATAGCTATTATTTATAAATCCTACAGTGTATTTAGACTCTAAAGATACCAAGTTTTAGCACCTTCATAACAATAATAGTTCTAAAGAAAAAAACTTAAAAAACTGGTAGATTACTAAAGTATCAAATAAAAATAAATTTACCATAGCTTTAAATTTTAGTTGGAAAATAGAGGTCAGCTTTCATAAATCATATGAAAAAAAAATCACCAAAATTTTATTACAGCACAGGTCCAGAAAAAAAAGCTAGATTAAAAAAAAACCTTGGATTATGATTATTAGATCTGATGTTACCAGTAGTGGAGTGGGGGTAGAAGGAATGAGGGTTTGTTGGGGGTTGGGGTAGTAAGGAAGACTGACAGGGCGAGGGAATTCAATGGACCATAATAGAAGTATATTGGTAGTTGATGGTAGGTTTTGAATGGTGCATATTTTGAAGAGACATAAACTATACTCCTAAAATATATGGTCTTGTAGACTTTTACCTCAATAAGACACACACACACAACCAATAAATGAAAATAGCATAGGATCATGTCATCTATTTAACACTAACTTCTCAATTTCAATTATAGAATCAATGAATTACCTTTTTAAAAAGTCTAATGAAAAACCTCTTTTAAAAGTCTATATTGTCCTGTTTTACAATGAAAATCATATTGTTATTATCTGGTTTGGAATTAAAGTTATCCAAAAATACTTAAGTGGTCAGCAAAGAGACTTCTTGTTTACCTATTAATAAGAGACAGTCATAAATCACTGGGCCAAACAAAAAAGTTTTAGATTAGACGTAGAAAGGGAAGCTTAAATATGAGAAACAGTATGTGTTTCAGTGTATGAAATGTGAAGTCAGACTTGGCCAGATGAGAATTCTGGCCCTACCACTAATCAGATGTGTGACCCTGGAAGAGTTCATCATCCTTCCTATGCTTTAGTTCCCTCATCTATAGAAAGGGGGTAGTAAGAACCCCTTTAAATGCTGCGGGACTAAATGAGTTCATCCAGGTGAAATCCTGAGAACAGTGCTTTACATATAGTAAACGCTATGTGTGCTACATCACCTTAACTAATGCTTTCACCATATAAAATTCTTCACAAAAATTTTCCCTAACTCAAAGAGAAACAAATGCTCCTAAATTTACTTAAAAGGCTAGCTGCATTAAAAAATGTCATTCTGAGAATCTTTTCCATTGTGTTAAAATATTTTCTACTTTGAAATCATGTAAATGGCACATTTGAAAGTAAATGTTTAGCAAAGATCCAATGGTGGTGAGATTGAGGTTGGAATATTGAATGCAATAAATCACGAACAACTTTATAAAAATCACTGTCACTGTCATCCCATTGCTCATCGATTTGCTGAAGCGGGCACCAGTAACATCTCCATGTGAGACTTGTTGTTATTGTTTTTGGCATATCAAATACGCCACGGGTAGCTTGCCAGGCTTTGCCAGAGGAATTGAATCTGGGTCGGCCACATGCAAGGCAAACGCCCGACCCGCTGTGCTATTGCTCCAGCCCTTTATAAAAATAAATTTAAAAAAAATTAAAGTAAATGGCAGATTTTAAATATTCTTAGTTGTCAAAAATCAAAAATGTTATGAATGTAATGGCAAGACTTAGTACAGTGCCCCTGTGATTTTAGTTGTTTCTGTGTATTTTTCATCACCCTACAAAGTTTTTAAATCTGGGAACATTTTAAAAGTCATATAAAACCACATTTTAAAAAATGTAATTCAAAATAGCAATTACTACATTACCTATATTTCTCATTTCATTGACATATGTAATTACACATTAAATTCACTTCTCTCTGCCTCCAAGTGAAAATTTTAAATTTGAAAAAAAGGTGATCTCGCCCGCCACCAAGATGTGATCCTGGGGGCCGCCACACAGCTGCATGAGCGTGACTCCAGACCCAGCTAAATTTTTCGGCATGGGCAGCTCCTCGCAGAATGTCTCCAGACTGAGAACTAAGCCGCGGCCCCATGCCCGCCCAGGAGGGGATAGGTATTTCTTTTTTTTTTTTTTTTTTTTTTTTTTTTAATTTATTTATTTTTAATTAGAGAATCACCGTGAGGGTACAGTTACAGATTTATACACTTTTGTGCTTATACTTCCCTCATACAAAGTTTGGGAACCCATCCCTTCACCAGTGCCCATTCTCCACCACCCGTAAACCCAGTGTCCCTCCCACCCTCCCCAATCCCATCTCCCCCCCACCCCACCCTGCCACTGTGACAAGGCATTCCTTTCTGTTTTCTCTCTCTAATTAGCTGTTGTGGTTTGCAATAAAGGTGTTGAGTGGCCGCTGTGCTCAGTCTCTAGCCCTCATTCAGCCCGCAACTCCCTTCCCCCACATGGCCTTCGACTGCAATGTAGTTGGTGATCGCTTCTCTGAGTTGACCTTTCCCCGGAACGTGAGGCCAGCCTCGAAGCCATGGAGTCAACCTCCTGGTACTTATTTCTACAGTTCTTGGGTGTTAGTCTCCCACTCTGTTATTCTATATACCATAGATGAGTGCAATCTTTCTATGTCTGTCTCTCTCTTTCTGACTCATTTCACTCAGCATGAAACTTTTCATGCCCAGGGGATAGGTATTTCTCTCTCTCGCCTCTCCCTTGCCGGGGGTGAAGGGCGTGGTGACCGCCATATTATGACGACCACAGATGGGATTTATAAGCTTGCAATGATCCAATATCTGGAAGAAATCTCCCTGGACTTAGTTGCTAAAGTACAGAAATCCAAAACCTCATGCCTCTTCACGACAGGTCTGACTAGTGGGGTACTCCTAACAATAATAGTGAGTTTTGTGTTGAAATATTGAATGTAACCATAGTAAATAGAAAGTAAAGTGAAATTTATCAGTTACGTGGCAGGGGAGCGGTGCGGGGGAGGGGGGGCGGGATGGGAGGTGTGCTGTTTTTTTGTTTTTTTTTTTTTTTGGTGGTGGGATATGGGCACTGGTGAAGGGATGGTTTTTTCAGCATTGTATAACTGAGACTTAAGCCTGAAAGCATTGTAATTTTCCACATGGTGATTCAATAAAATAAAATTCTTAAAAAAAAAAAGGTGATCTCTACTATGAAACTGATTTTTGACCTCTTGAATGTGGTTGAGGTCAAATTTCTGTGGTCTGCAGAAACTTGTCAGCTCATAAAAATTGTACTGTTGTACCTAAATCATGTAGCAGTACTATTATAAATAAATGAGATTATATATTTTTGGAGGGAGGGTCATAACCTATAATAAAATTATACAGATAAATCTGTACTTTGGACTGGAGAGATGGTACTAGAGGATGCTGCTGACTCTGGTTCAATCCCTGGCACAGTCCCGAGCCCAGGTGAGGCCCAGGTAATCCCGAGCATGACAGGGCCAAAGCAGCATCACATCCTTAGCCCCTCGCATTTGAACCACCTGCCCAACTGGCTGAGAATCTCTGGGAAAGGTCCCTGGGTCTCCTTAGTGCCATTTGGGAAGTTCAGTTGAAAAAAAACAGAAAACAAATAATGCTTAAGCTCTATCTAAAGTTGCTTATATAGCTGAGTGTGAACAGTAGTATACGGTGGTCCTGCTATTTGACATTTATTTTATCTCTGAATGTTACAAAAGTAAAGACATTTTACTTATCATTATTATTATTATTATTATTATTACTACTACTTGGTTTTTGATCCACACCCAACAGTGCTCAGGTATCACACCTGAATTCTGGCCCTACTGCTTTGGGATGCTTTGGGGCTACTGTCCATGGTATCTGGGGATCACATGATGCCAAAGACCAAACCGGGTCTCCAATATGCAAATTATGTGCTGCAGTCCTTTGGAGTATCTCCCCAGCCCAGAAATAATGGCCTTTTACTTTATTTTATTTTATTTTAGCTTTTGGGGTCACACCTGGTGATGCACAGGGGTTACTCCTGGCTTTGCACTCAGGAATTACTCCTGGCGGTGCTCCAGGGACCATATGGGATCCTGGGAATTGAACCCGGGTCAGCTGCATGCAAGGCAAATGCCCTACCCGCTGTGCTATCACTCCAGCCCCTAATGGCCTTTTAAACATAATCTTTGGGCCAAGAAGATAGCTCCAAGAACTGGAGCACATGCTTTGCATGCAAGAGACCCTCAATTGTTCCCCAGTACCACATGGTCCCAGTGCTTATAGCATAAGCACTGGGCAGGAGTAGCCCCTGGACACTGCTAGTTGTGACCCAGAAACCAAAATGGTATAAAAAAAAAAAAAAAGGAAAAAGGATGAAAAGATTCTTGGAGCAGAGAGAGGGCTAAAATGGCTAAAACGTATACTTTGCATGTACAAGCCTAGGTTCAATCCCCGGGACTGCATGATCCCAAACACCATCTGGAATGGCCAAAATACAAGTAAATACATTTTAAAGGGCATCCTTTTAAATATGCGCAAAACTTGTACATATACTTACCTGCTCTAACTTTGTCCTTAAAGTCTTCTATCAAACATTAACATGACTTCTTAGTCTATAAAGTTACACCACGATTAAAGTGAAAATACAGTAGATTATGCGTTAAACACAACACTTATTTTTACCTGGCATTAGGTCTCAAAAAATTACTTTATTTCATGTTAGCAACTTAAATGCCACTATTAGTACAAACGTAGTATGACACAAAGAATGACCAAGGAACCTTTGTATGAGAAGTCAACATCAGATAATAAGTGCAGTTAGGATTCACCCTTTCAGCCACGGTTTACTGAGCTGAGAGAATACGCTGCTTTCTTTTTTAGTAGCTGGAAGCTGCCACTGTTACCTGAGCATGCTGGCTTTGTGCAAGCTCCTCTTTCCTGCGTTTCATAAGCTCTTTTCTCAGCTCTTTGGGTGCTTTCTCCACTTCATTTATAACCTATAGTGTATAAGCATGCAGGAGGTGGGGAAATAATACTTTCTCCACAGCAAGCATTTATATGAGCAGATAAGCCAAAAGCCAGATATTAAAGTTGCAAAAAAGTTCCTTTCAACATGCATAAGCAAAGGTGTTAGTTTTGTGAAAAGGAATGGAAGATAGAGCATGCTTGATTTCAGTGCAGAAAGGGACCGGATACCATACATAGGTCAATTAGTTGCTTAATTATCCTTAAATATCATTGATGCATAAGAGATCGATAATCATTGAAGGTCAGAGAGACATAACTCACTAAGCTAGAGTGCATGCTTTGCACGCAGGAGGCTGAGGTTTGAGCCCTAGCACTGAATGGACCCCCAGGCAATGCCAGAAGAGAGCCCTTGAGCACCAATTTGGGAGTAGCCCCAGAGCACTGGTGGATATGGCCCAAAAAAACAAAAACCAAAACCAAAATCAAATCCAAAGACAACTGGTGAAGAATTGCCTGCAGTGCTGATAATGAATTAAAGGTAATAAATTTGACTGACCTTCTTGAAAGATCATCAAATTATAAATGCACCTACTGACAATAAGTATTAAACATAAAAAAGCTAATGTCATTTATAAAAGTACAAAATTTCAGGGTCAAAAAAACAGAGCAGGGGTACCACATGCCTCACATATGGTTGACCCCAGTTCAATCACTGGCACCTCATGTCCTATGAGCATTGCTGGGTGACGCCCTAGAGGCCCTGAGCACCACCACGTGGCCTGGAGAACCCCTGGCCCTGAGGGGACACAAACAGCACTGCATTCTCAGGCCTTCCCACTGAACTGCAGCCCTGGCTGTCCGAAAATCGCTGAGAGTGGCCTCGCAGGCCCCTGAGCACTACTCAGGAGCCCTCCCCACCAAGGATTTAAAAACTACAAAATTTCCTAACTGACTTGGTAACACTAAAGTGCACCAAGTGAATTCACCAAGTGAATTGTACTTCAAAGGGCAAAAGGGGTAGGAGGGGGAAGCAAGTCTTAGACTACACAAAGGAGACATAAATGGATACTTTTTTTTTTTTTTTTATAAAACACACCATTTTATACACAGTGTGATACAAATGCATTTACAGGATGATTTTGAGTTGGATTAGAATAACATTCTCCTTTGTTAACAATTTAAGCCAAACTTAATTGTCAACTTTCAAAACAGTAATCTAAGACCCAGGAGAAGAGCATGACTTGCATGTGTGAAGGCCTGAGTTCAGTCCCCCCCATACTAAATGGACCCAGAACCAGCACAATGCTAGGGTGGCCCCCAAAAATAATAAAAGAAAATCAGGAATATAAGCACTCATTAAGAAACAGTTTAGTAAGCTGATTATTATACCAGATAAAGTATATTTTAGAGTGCCTTCTTTTAATCATTTCAAAATCCAAGATATGATTTCATCTATTATCCAATGATAAAAAAAAAATCAATATCATATTTATAAACAGAAGCACCAAAAGCAACCAGATTCCAAATCACCACATGCTACTGATGGTCTGTGAAAAAGACTGATTTTGATTAAACACAGTATATTTAAAATTTTACTCAGTAATCCCTCATGAAACCAAATCACCATTAAAAGGAAGAGATTCCCAAATGCAAGAAGTTTAGCAGTAAGAAAAAAAACACATAAAATTATTTAAAATATGCATATCATGATCTCAAACATGACCACTGACTAAAATTTTCCTACTCCCAAACCTTAACAATAAATAACTACAGACTTTCATATATTTAGGACTAAATCATATGCTGCGACTTTTTAAATTTAATCTGTTATTTTAAAATAATATCTTAATTAAAAAATACCCATGATTTCAAGAAAATTTATGTAACTTCAATCATGATGGTATACAGAACAACTCTAAGTTAAAACAAAGCAGTAAAAAACATATTTCAGAAAGAGTAGCCACCTCTAATTGAGTTATATACCATTGTGTTCATCTTTACCTTAAGAAATCACAGAACACATTTTATTAATGTAGAGTTCTATTCTTTTTTAAAGTAGATTCTCAAGTTCTGCCAACATAATGTTCAATTTTCTGCATAATCCAAATGTTAAGACAATGAACCTATACACTTGAGATGTGCAACAGGGGTAAATTGTATTCACTAGTTCCACTGAGACTTTCTTGATTCCACTTAATAGAATTGAACATCTTAAGAAAAGAACATCCTAAGGAAAAAGGAAAAACTTCATTCTAATCAAATAATTTTTCGCTATCCACCTGTAATTCATCAAAGTATCTGTGAATGAAATATAGATAGAATTTCAAACTTAAGGCTATACAGTGTTTTTTTGTGACACAATGTCCAAGAAAGGCAATCAAACTGATCAAGAAAAAAATTATTTAATGAGTTAAATATTACAAATAAGCAATAAAATTAATAACTGCCACCTACCAATATACTACAGTTTTCCTAACAAAAATATTTCTATGTAAGGAGGCCTTAAATACCGCATCAGTAAAAGAGGAATTTAGATTGAAAGGAAATGATTAGACTTGATTTGAAGACTGGGTTCAAGGTTTATTGCTTGCACATTTAGTGGCAGTTTGTAAACTTGAACTCTTAGTTCTTTCCACTTCACAAAAATAAAAAACAAATGTTAAGGCCAAGATAACTCAAAGGGCTGGAGCCCATGACATATGCACAGGACTCCAGAGTTGCTCCCCCATACTGCAAGGCCTCCCAGAATATTTCTGGGTGTTGTCCTCGGGCCCCCAGCATTGCTAGGTTGGTATAAAAGCAACAACACAAAACAAAACGTTTCTATTCCAGTTTACTAGGCATAAAATGAGAAAAAACTGACCTCATTACTGGTGACCGACTGGAGAAAAGACCAAATGAAAGAATGGAGAACTGATATTTTAACTATCACATATTATTCCTAACTCCTTAGATAGTCTCAGGTATACATTAAAAAGCATCTGTTTAGGAATTAAAAACAGCAGTTACACCTACCTCCTTCTTACGGTTCTTTAACATATTCTGAAATTTGGACAGTTCTTTCTCTTGCTCTCCCTTAATGCGCTTGGCTTCATCTCGCAAGCGATTTGTATGTTCTTGTTCCAGGCGTTCAATGGTCTGCTTCTGCTGTTTCTCTAGATTCTCAATTTCTTGGTCATACTGCCTTTTTTTGCCCTGTAAGACAGCTCAAGATCATTCATCTTTTCTATCACCCATATTAACTCATTATAATGAATTTACATTCCTAAGATCACAAAGCTAGCACTTAAATTTAATAAGACTTGCAATAATGAGCAAAATCAGATGCATTATAATGTTATATTTCAAAAAGATGAGTTCATTTTTTTCCAATCAAAAAAATATTTTTCTATTATATAAGGAGTAAAATACTTTTTACAAATTACATAATTCAGGAAGCAAAGAGATAGTACAGCAAGTAAGGCATTTGCCTTGCATGTAGCAAACCTAAGTTCAATCCCCAGCACCACAAGGAAAGATTCCTTATACAGAGCCAAAAGCCCTGAGCACAACAAAGTGTGGCCCCCCACCCCAAACCAAAATAAAACAAAAATAAATTAAACACAATTAAAAAAATATTTCATTCCTATAAAATTCTAAGGTTAGAAAAATCTCAATATTCACCCAATAAAAAGTTCAATATTCACCCAATAAAAAGTTCAATATATCTAAGGGCTAATTTGAATTCTACTTGAATGACAGACACTCCTTCAGCTCTTCCTCAGTGAGATTTCGTAAAATAACTATTATAACTACTTTATAATAACTATAAAGATTTCAACTATTTCGTTGAACTAAGTCTTTTGGAATTAGAATTATCTATCTATTCTCCAGGTAAGATTCCTGTTTATGTACAACTGAGTAATACTGTAATCTGTGTCAGTAGAGTTAAATATATGTAAAGGATAATTTTCTTTTAAAAAATTAAAAACCAAAGTAATATAGAATACATTTGGGGAAAAATATAATTTCTATAAGATCCTAGCAAACAGAATTTAAATACTACAAAAATACTCCATGAAAACAAAAGGTTCATTATTTCCTCAGAATTTTACAGCTGTGTTCCAACAAATGCAATCCGTAAAGCCACACTTAACACAAAACAATGTGTATCACTTTCAATTTTAAAAGTAGAACAGAATTATTTTCAAAACAGAAAACTGTAATATTCAAATTATCTTTTTTAACCTATACTTAGCTAGATATTCAACCTAAATTACAAAAAATTGCAACACATTACTATCTCCTTTTCCAACTTCAAGACAAAAGTCTGTATTAACTCAGTGAAACTATCAGTTGGCACTAACTTCTCTAGAAGCAGTAAATAGGGATTTAGAAGCTTAACTGCAGAAGCCAGTGATATCAATGTATTTGTTTTAAGCCCCCAGATGGCCAAGGATGCAGCTCAATGGTTCAACGCATGCTGGGTCCTATCTCTGACACTCTAAAATTCAAAAAACATGAAGTTCTAATATTCAACTGCATTTGGAGAAAATTGTTTCAGGCTGATTTAAAAATCTTAGATTCTAAATTAAAAAATACAGAAAAATTATCTAGCAACAGATAATTGCTAGATAATTATCTAAGAATATTGTAAACCATTTACTGTCCTCAAGATTCCTGTTTTCCAGATAGATTTTAATCAGAGAAAAACAAAGACTGATTAGTACACCATGTAGGTCAATGACAGACTAAAAGATCCTTTCAAGAAAAAAATCCAGACAAAAAGACATCTAAAACAAACACAGAGATAAGGGTTAGAAATATTCCACAAAGCCTAATAAGAGAACAAGTTTTAAAACCCCCTACTTGGTTCTATTTTAAAGCAATCAATTCTATTATTAATAAATGAGGTTTTACCATCATTTCTTGTTCAAAGCGCCGGAAAATTTGTTCTCGTTGTTGATGCAGTTTGCTATTGAGTTGCTGTTGGGCTCTTTGCTCTTCTTTTTGAAGAAATCTTAATTCCCGCAGTTCCTGACGTCTGATATCAATCGTCAGCAGTAACAGGAGACAGCAAAATAACATTTTGAAATAATGCTTTAAAATTTTTTAAACAATTTTTTCAAATAGAAAAGTAATAGAAGAATAATTCAAATTTCATTAAGAATTTACTTCTTTATTTTTCAGACTTTTCACAGACAAGAAGTCAAAACCACTTTTAATTATGTGGCTTCTCTACTCACCTAAGAAACCTTAATTCTTCTGTTTTGGAGTCACTGTCCGTAACAATCTTTGACGTTGTTACACTCACTTCTACACCATCAACCACAAATTTGCGGGTTTTCTTCAATGTTTTCTTTTGTCTTCTAGTTTCCTAAAAAAAATATTTTTATTTTACTTGGGCTTTGTTATATTGGAAACAGAAAACACTGTCTTCATAAAAGACAGAAAAGGACCGAGCAGTCATGATGACTATTAAGACTATATATAAAAATATAAAGATAAATCTCACCAGTGGAAACAGGTTTTAAAATCTGAAACTTCATCTGTCACATGACTTTAAGATTAAAATAACAACTTTTTAAATTAAATTATGCATCTTGATGATACACATGCATCATTTTGTTCCAATAGGGTCCACCCTCAGCAGTGATGCATGGACTGGCTGTTGGTCTTGAGAGTTCAAAGCTCAGATAGTGACCACTACATACAGAACCAACAGTGCTGGGGGCCGCGGGGGCCCATGGGAAATGTGGTGGCAGAGATCAAACTCAGGGTCTCCAGAAGGCTAGACATATGCCCTACAGCTTGAGCTATGTCATCAATGCCTTGCATGTGTGAGTTTTATGATGCCACATCATAATTAGGTGTAAGTAGTAATGAGTAACTTATGTAAATGACTCATCTGTATAAATTTTGCATGTAAGCCCTCTTATTGTTCTTTCTTTCACTTGGTAAATTTTGGAAATACTTCTCCCTGAATTTTAGAATCACTGGGGGGGGGGAGAACACTTAAAAATGCATTTGTGGGCCAGACTGAGTTCAGCAAGCTCAGCATTTGGAAAGCCCAGGTTAGATCCCCAGTACTGCACAGTTCCGTGTGTACATATCGTCGGGAGCCAGCCCCAAGCACTGAGCCAGAAGTAACCCTGTCAGGTGTGGCTCAAAAGCCTTTTTGTTTTTAATGCATTCGTGGGACTAAAGAGAAGGTACAGTAGGTAAGGAGCTTGCTTTGCACATAGCCAACCCCAGACTGATCCCCAGCACCACACACGGCCCCACAAGCACCACCAGGCATGATCCCTGAGCACAAAGTCAGGAAAAAGCCTTGAGCACAGCCAGGTGTGGCTCACTGCCCTTACCACCCCCCTCAAAAATAGAAAATAAAGCATTCATAACACTCATTCCTAAAATAAGATAAGTTTACAATAAGTCTGTCGGTAACTAGGAATTTGCATTTTGAAAAGGCAAGTAGGTAATTTTTTTAAGATTGCCAGGGAACCGAATACTGGGAATCAAAATCCTTTCATCAACAATAATATCAACAGTCCTCCTCATTCGCAGGGACCAAGATGGTCTGATTTTATAACTGCCAGAGAGTATTTCTACTGTACCCAAAAATACTCATCTGCTTGCTACATATTATTTATAATTCTTTATTAGGCACAAACATTTTATTCCTTAGTTGGCATCCTAATAGTTTTTATATGCAAATAGGAAGAAATGCAAGCATAACAGTCCTTGTATTTATTTAATTAGCCATGCCCTAGAGTTCTGTCCCTATGGTCAGTTTACCTAAATTGCTTCTATTCTTTCAATTTTCTCTTTTTAGCAAAAGACCTGGCAACCCAAAGTCACTAATGGCCCAAGAGTATCAGAAACCCATTTCGGCACATCTGCTTATTCTTGGGTCCTGCCTTAGATACAACTCCTCCTCCTAACTCTACTGTGCACTTGGATCTTACAATTATGTCCTAATATTTTAGATTATAGTTTTTTGTTTCGTTTCTTTACCACAACAGTTGTCACGGCAATATAATGGCTATAACCAAGGAGACAAGACTGGACATCTATATGGGCCAGTGTAAATCAAGAGCTGTTTACACTCTTGGGGCTGGAGTGATAGTACAGTGGGTAGGGAGTCTACAGGTAGGGCCAACCTAAATTCAATCTCTGGCAACCCACATATAGTCCCCTGAGCACTGCCAGAGTAATTCCTGAGTGCAGATCCAGGAATAACCCGAGCATAGCCAGGGATGGCCCCAAAACAGAACAAGAGCTGTTTACACTCTAAATGTGCTCAAAAAATCATTCTTTCAGTTTCTCAGTTGCTTCCTATGACTATCAGTTCTTCAAAAAATAGTATCTAGGTAAGTTCAGTAAGAACTCAAATAACACTGAGAAACTATTTTATACTGTTAGTGCCAACTTGGCTATGACACCTGGGTACCAACTGGGGCGATAGCTCAAAGGGACAGAACACTGCCTTGCATGCAGGTTCAGTCTTCAGCACTGGATGGTCCCCAGAGAACTGGCAGCAGTGACCCCCAAGCACCTGAGCAGAATCAGGTACTATGCAAAAAAACAAAGATTAAGAAACAAAATGAAACAAACAAACAAAGCCAGGTGGGTATTATTTTAAAAACAAAAACAAAAGACCCCTGAAAAGACCACCTCCAGAATTTCTCTAAGTGTTTGTAATTGGTTGCCTTCCTAGGCCTGCAGAATCTGACAGGGTGAGTGCTACACAGATTCAGTGCTGTCGTTCTAAGTAACAGTTCCAAACTACCTTCAAAAAGACAAACCCCCAAATAAGAACCCATGTACACTTACTTGTAAAGATATTGATCCAGTGTCTTTAGTTTTGCTTAGGAAGCTAGAGATGGATAAATTCAAATCAATGCTGCTATTATCAGCAGTGGAGCCAGTGCCTGAATCAGTATCATTTTCCTTGTGATTCTCGGACTCGGGAAGGAACATGGTTTCAGTTTTTGTTAAAGCACCTCTTTCTCCCTTCTGTTCTGCGTCTTCCGAGTTGATATTAATGCTGGGTATTGGAGCAGGCTGAGGTTCACTGGGCTGTGAAATGGCAGTAACTTGAGGTTCTGTTTTAACTGGCATTTCACATGGAACTTCTTGCTCTGTGTCCTTACGAACATCCTGAGTTCTGCCTCCTACAGCCTTGACCTCTACTTCTTCAGTGCTACCTGACCGAGTGGTTTCTTCATCTTCATTTGTCCCTGGTTCCTCAATGGTCTCTGCCACGCTCTTTGAATGGTTGGTTAACTGTTCCTCATTTTTACCTTCTACAGACTTTTTATCTAGCACCTTAATGTCAACTAGTTCTTTAGCAGAAACTTCCTTAGTATCACCAGCCTCAGAAGCTGTCACAGGCTTACTTCCTTCCTGGCCTACTTCAGTCATTTCTTTCCGAGCACTAATCTCAGCATCCTCGGCACTGATTTCAACGGCCTTCTGAGCAACACCTATAGCCTCATTTGTTCCTAGCTCGGTACTTGAGTTGCTGACCACAGTTCTTGGAGTTTTATCATCTGTTCCCAAGGGAAATTGGGAATCTGCATTTGGAAGCTCAACTGCATTGCCAATTGTCTGGATATCTGTCTCTTTTTCTCCAGTCTCTTGAGAAACTAAATTTATTGATGAAAGAGCAGTATCTTTATTTTCCTTGGATTTTTTAATCTTATTTTCAAATATCTGTTGCTTTTCCTGATCCCCTTCTTCTTCAGGTTTCTGATTCTGTTCCGTTTTTGTTCCTAAAGTTACTATATTATTTTCTTTTCCTTCATTTACTGAATGAATGTCTACTGCTTCTTGGTCTCCTGTGTCACGAAGATTTTCAAGCTTGGGTCTCTTCTCCTCTCTGCCATTCTCCTTGGTAACTATTGACCTTTTATGGAGTTCGGTAGCTCCTAAATGAGCATCATTAACATGCTCATTAATACCCTCCACGGCCTTTTCAGGTTCATCAGTGATGGGTTTTTCATTAAGAACTTTGCTGTTAAATTTATCTTCAGAAGTACTGTGTTCTGTTTTTTCTGAGACAGATTCCAAAATACAAGCATTCTGTGACAGTTTATCTTCTTCAGAGCTGGCAATACTAAGGTCAGAGGAGGCGCGCTTACTTGCAGGTATTGGCTAAAAAAGATTTTACACATTTTTTAGTTTTGAAACATAAGATGGTGCTAACACACTGTTTTATATGTATAAAATGTAGTATATTTAATCACAGTTGAAATCATAAAAATTAAAGAATTGACACCTTTAAATAATTACAAAAATGGGTAGCAAGAAGCAAACTTGCTATAAATCTTAAACTTTAAAATAAAGTTTTATATCATTAGCCACCAATAAATCCTTAAATTTTAAAATACAAGCAATATCTTAAAACCCAGCTTGAAAAATTACCCAAGAGAAATTTCTATTCAAAATACTGACCAAAGAATTTTCTGTTTCTTCATCATCATCTTCCTCTTTTCCATCTTCAACTTCTTCTGTTACTTCAGCCTTTGCCTCTGCAATCAATTCTCGGATTGGTTTGTTGGAATCAACAGTAACAAAGGGATGCTGGTGATCATTTGAAAAAGAACTCTGTCAGTAACAACTAAAATATTTATAAAACAACACATAAAACGATATTAAGTGATAAAAATATAAATTATGGATGGGGAAAATATATATACAACAAATAATGTTACCGCTGAAAGAGATGGAAGGGGGATAGCATGATAAAAGGAGCTACCTGTAACTCAATCTATACTATTTTTTCTAATATGAAGGAAATATGTCAAAAATGGTTACACATTAAACTTGGTAGTAGAGTTATCTACAAGTACATGTATCTTGTCCCCATGTCTGAAACTTTAAATTAAAATTTAAAGCATATTACATTAGGGCATTATTAGTTCTTGCAAAAACAACAACAACAAAAAAAAACAGTACATAGAAACCCTGTACAGTCTTATTAATGGATTGGAGAGATAGTACTGTGGGTAGGGCACTTGTCTTGCTTGCCACCAACCCAGGTTCTATCCCTGGTACTGCAAATGGCATTTCTGAGCCCTGCCAGGAGTGATCTCTGAGCACAGTGCCAGGAATCAGCCCTGGACATAGCTGGGTATGGACCAGTAGCCATAAATAAATAAGTAATAAGTGTCGTCAAAAGAATTACACAGAGCTTTAGGGTTTTAAAAAAAGGTATCAGACATCAGTTTCTTGGACATGGTTCTAATATTCAAAGTAAAAGGGTATTTCATTCATTACCATATACTCAGCATTTAATACTGTCACAGAGTCAAGCTTTCAAAGATGAGGCAATAAAATAAAACCTGTGTCCCAGTGATGTACTTGCTACATGAAATAAAACCATTTTTCTTGCACCCAACCTCAGCCTCAATGTAAATGATATAAAAATTATCTCATGGTTCCTATCCCCAAGGTATTTTCTTTCTAATAACTGAAGACATATAAGAAGGTTAGAAAATTAAGAAGAAACCAAACTGAACAAAAAAATTAATTTCTTTTTGTAACAACAGTCAAATACCTTCGATAAAACAAATGCTAACTAACACAAGTACTAACACAATTTCCAGAGAGAATTTCACAGAAAGAAAGCACATTGAATTCATGGGAAAGTGTATTTTTAATGAGACATTAAAACAATCTTTGGTTTGCAGTTGTCATACTAGTCTTACCTGCAATAGTTGAGTTGTATTCCATCTAGAATCCACATTCTTTTCCAAGCACTTTTTAAGAAAATCCTTAAAATTTGAAGACCTTTGAAATAAAAATTTAACCAAAATATTCATTTTATTCTACTATTACTAAAATCAAACAAAAAATCAGGTAAACTATGCTGGTTTCTTATGTATATAATAGTAGTAATCTAACATAAGAGAGTTACTTAATGAGACTATTAAGATTTTATAAGTTATGGGGCTGGAGTGATAGCATAGCGGGTAGGGCGTTTGCCTTGCACGCGGCCGACCTGGGTTCAAATCCCAGCATCCCATATGGTCCCCTGAGCACCGCCAGGAGTAATTCCTGAGTGCAGAGCCAGGAGTAACCCCTGTGCATCGCCAGGTGTGACCCAAAAACCAAAAAAAAAAAAAAAAGATTTTGTAAGTTATGAATCATTAGACCAAGTTAGACATATAAATAACCAGGTTCACAATTTGAAACACGAAAAATACAGTCAAGTATTCAAAAAGTATGTTAAAAATCACAATGATTCTAATAAATTCCATATATATATAAATGTGTATGTATATATACGTTATATGTATATATCCATATATCTATATTTACACATACATATATGTGTACATATACATATATCAACCATGTATATTCTTTACTTTCTCACAATATAGAAAAAAACTTAAGTGGACTCAAATCATTGACATGTGCAATATGTAGAAAATGCTCATTATAAAAGTTGTGCACACAGCCTTTACATATTGAAAATATACCGAAACTCAGTTATTGATTCACAGCCTTTGTAGCATGTCTGTCAAACTAAATACCCTTGGGAAAAACAGAAGAATAAAACATCAATTTTTTTTTCCTTCAAAAGCTTTGTTTACAATATCTTACCATTTTGAGGGCTGTGCTAATGTTGGGGGCTCCGATTTGGCTATTTTTAGCAGCACTCTCATTGGATTTAATTCATGATGAGGCGGTTCTATCTCAGCCATTTCTATGAGAGTGATGCCCAAGGACCAAACATCAGCTTTGTAGTCGTAAGGTCTGTCCTTGGACGTTTCACACATGACTACTTCAGGAGCCATCCTATCAAAACAGAGAATGGAAAGATCTTTAAACTCAGGGAAAATGATGACAAACCACATAAAAGATAGTATCACTGATTCTATGGCAAACCACAAGAGTAACAGTAATCACTGGTACAAATAATATTGTAAGTTTATAAAACTGAATACATACCAATATGGTGTGCCAATAAAGGAATCTCTTCTTTGAATTGTCCTTGTATTTTTAGCTGATACTCCAAAATCCGCTTGAAACAAATAAGACAAAAGTATTAATGGTATTCCATGGCAGACAACCAAATAGGAAAGCTTGTAACTATCTCACAGTGATTCAATAAAACTTTTTTTAAAAAAAGTATTAGTGGTATTTTTTCAGCAGCATTTACCATATACAACATAAGGAAAAACATTTCCAGTCTTGACTGAGATCATTCTTATTAAAGGGTAAAAGGAATAGAGAAATTGCATCCCTACCATCCTTGTGACTAAGCTTTTTGTCACATTCCCTCAAAAAAAAAAAAAAAAAAAAAACCTGCCAAGGTAAGGATCTCATCAGTAAATACTTAATGTCACTTTTGAAATAATTTCAGCAACAAGTTTTTATTTCTCTTCAGAAATAAAAAAAAAATAGTAACTTTATTGGGAAGAAGGGGGGAGGTTTGGGCCACACCTGGAGGTACTCGGGGCTTTCTCCTAGCTCTGCACTCAGGGATCCCTTCTGGTGGGGCTCAAGAGACCATATGGGGCTCTGAGAATTGAACCTGGGTTGGCCTTATGCAAGGGAAATGCCTTCCACATTGTATTATCTATCTCTGGCAGAATTATAAGCAGGACTTTAAAATAGATGTCAACTAATATTATGTATTACAATCAAATTCAAAGACTTTTTTCCTATGGTGTGAAAAACAAAAAGCATGCCAAATTATTTCATGCCATATGTATACTACTTTTAAAGTTTCTTATTTTACGTGACACAATTTTCAAAATCAAATACATACTAAAATCATATTCAGAGCCTGACAAAGAATGTACACTCAACTGGCAGTTACTAATATTAACCATATCCATAACTTTAACCTTTATGATAGTTTATTGATAAAACTCATAAAATCCTGACTTGTATTGAAATTGTTCGTTTCTTTTGCATACAACTCTTAAGATACACTTGACAAACTGTTGGACAAATGGGAGGTTCTCTGTAATCACAAATCAATAAAACAAAATTTAAAGCTGTTTTACAACAGAATGGGACACTAACACCCATTAGAACAGTAGAAATAAGTACCAGGTTTGCTCCATGGCTTGGAAGCCGGCCTCACATGCTAGGGGAAAAGGCAGTTCAGATAGAGAAGGGAACACCAAGTAAAGGTTGGTGGGAGGACCCGCTCGAGATGGGAGAGGCCCCGCTCGAGATGGGAGAGGCGTGCTGAAAGCAGGCTATAGATTGAACAGGATGGCCACCCAATACCTCCATTGCAAACCAAACACCCAAAAGGAGAGAGAGAACAAAAGAGAATGCCCTGCCACAGAGGCAGGGAGGGGTGCGGGGGTAGAATGGGGGGATGGGAGGGATACTGGGGTCATCGGTGGAGGAGAACGGGCACTGATGGAGGGATGGGTATTCAAGCAGTGTATGACTGAAACACAAGCATGAAAATATGTAAATCTGTATCTGTACCCTCACAGTGATTCATTAAAAATAAATAAATAAATAAATAAAGCTGTTTTAAATGTCAACTTTAGTTGTTTTGAGCTGCCAAAACTACTTTGGCATTACTAAATCTTCAATAATATACTTATTTTTATAAGTCTGAATCTTACACAAAAGTATGCTCCTGAATTCAAATTATATTTTTAATATAGGAAAACAGGCATTATAAAGGGATCAAAAGTCTAACATTTTAAAATCATCTGCATCTTTTAAAAAATATGTAAGATAAAAATGTAACACAAATCAGAAGAATTCCAGGGGCCAGATAGCACAGGGGTTAGGAGCATGTCTTGCATGTGGCTGACCTGGTTTGGTCCCTATTACCACATAATTTCTCAAGCGTTATCAGGTGTAGCCCTGAAGGACCCCAAGCATGCCAAGTGTGAGCCTGGAGCCCCAAGCACGCCAAGTGTCACCCTGGAGGCCCTGAGCGTGCCAAATGTCCTAGAGGTCCCGAGCACTGCCAAGGTGACCTGGTAATCCCCAGCACCACAGACTCCTCACATTTAACTGGCAGCCTGGTTGGCTGAGAATAACCGTGAGGCCCCAGGGAATGCTGGAGAGCTAAGATGGTACAGGGGTTAGGATCCCCAGTACCACATGGTCTCCTGAGCAGGACTAGGTAGAGTACTACAGCCCCCCTGAGAACCACTGGGTATGGACCTGGAGGTCTCTAGTGATCTGGGTAATCTCTGGAAACACAAGTCCTTGTTAGTCTTAATCAAGATACCATCTTCAGAGTGTAAGACTAGAGACTAAACCCTGAGAAAGGAACCTCTTAGACAAGAGTTTAAATTGGCTGTTTTATGCAAAATAGAGTTGGGGGGCCGGAGGCAATGAATTTCAGGTGAATTTCACCCAGTCAGAACCAGCTTGGATCTGCCAAGGATCCGTCCAAGACAATGCAGGAGCAGTGGACCCTAAGGCAGGAAGGACTTGAAAACTTCCTGTAAGATCAGCTTTGAAGAAGCAAGCAGCATCCGCTCTCCATCGAGCCTGTCTACTCTGGGGCACGACTATTTCCTATTCTGTAACGGGGTGCACTCCTCCTGGAGTAGCCTCCATTCTACCTTGGAGTCTGTGATTCCTTTTACTGTATGATATTTTTCTCCTCTCTTTCTCTTGGGAGGAACCTGCATTCACACTGGAGTTCATATTCCCTCCCCCGCCCCTCCCCCCTTCTCCCCTCCCTCCCTCCTCTCTCTCTGTCTCTCTGTCTCTGTGTGTGTGTGTCTCTCTCCCACACACACACACCCTTCCTATGCTCTAAATAAAATTTCGACCTCACTATTTGCCTTCTCCAAAACTTCTTTTCTGTGGGAGGACACAGGTAGGCTGAAGGCCCTGGGGAGAGATCAGAACTTTGGTGTCTACAATGCGGGCTTCTCTGAGTTCTGACACCCAGGCACCTCACTGCGGAGGCTGTGTGGACCAAGCAAGAGGGTGCTAATAGCACACACTCTCTCTCCCCCTTCTCCCAAGCCCCTCACACCCACCATCAATACCACTGTGTCATGTCTTAAATACAGTATATGTACAAAAATTTAAAGAGAAAAAGAATTAACCTGTTTTTGAAGTTTGCCTTTTAAAAGTAAAACTCCATTTTTCTTGTTTTCTTTTATTAAATGTCCTCAGATTAAGTGCTTATACCTAGTAATTCTGGGATTAATGAATTATTATTTATCCAAAGAAATATTTAGAAAGTTAATATGGAATAACTCTTCACATTGCACATATTTGAGTCATGAAAAGAAATTAAGTCATTTACATACAGAGAGAAGTCTCAGAGCACAAATTCAAATGTATTGCTCAAGTAATTAAACTTACCCAACTTAATATCTCCATCTAAAGTAAAAAGAATGTTGCCAGCCTTTAGATCTCTGTGGATAATTTTGTTATCATGTAAGTAGTTCAATGCCTCTAAAGTCTGTTTACAAACTACTTGTATCTGGGACTCAGTTAATGGTCTCTCCAGTTCTGTAGAGAAAGAGTAAATAAATCTGCATTTTAGTACAATGAAAACAAAGCAGCAGACTTAAAACCTTTACCATCAATATAAGGACCACACACCCAATAGAACCCACTAATTAGAAACATAATTTTTTTCAAGAATCAGATAGTGAATTTTTTGGTAAGTACTACATACCTACAGAGATTTATTTTTTAACATATTATATTGAACATTTCATCTTAGAACTATAAGTAAGAATATTAAAATAAGCTAATCTTTTTTTAAATTGATTTTTTTAATCAAATTACTGTGTTATAGACCCTTAGAAAGCTGTTCATGATTAGGTTTCAGTCATACAGTGGTCCAACACACATCCCTCCACATTTCCCAGCATCCCCAGTATTGCAAAATACTTATATTTATAAGTATAGCTTATAAAATAAGCTAATATTTAATTGACTTTTACTCAAGTAATACAGGCATACATAGGTATGACTGGAGCGATAGCACTGCAGGTAGGGCATTTGCCTTGCACACAGCCGACCCGGGTTTGTTTTTCTGACCCTCTCAGAGAGCCCAGCAAGCCACCAAGAGTATCCTGCCCACACGGCAGAGCCTGGCAAGCTATCCATGGCATATTTGATATGCCAAAAACAGTAACAACAAGTCTCATAATGGAGACGTTACTGGTGTCCACGCGAGCAAATCAATGAACAATAGGACGACAGTGCTACAGTCCTACATTTTATTAAGTATAACTTAAAATATAAACATGAAGAAGAAAAAGTATTTACCGAGCATCACGGCATCCACTGCTCCACCCGCACAAAATTCAATGAGGATCTGAAGGTAAATAAAAAGAATGATCTATCCAACAGAACACTGAGTATTCTTTCTTCAATTTAGTTTAAAAAAAAGACAGGGAAACAGTTATCAAATAATCTAGGTTATAAAAACACTATTATGCTCACCATGAAGATTTCTTAGTCAGAAAAGTTAAAATTCTTATCAAGAGACAACTGAGAAAACCCAAAGAAAATACTTTGTGGAAGTACATGTGTTTTCATCAAAAATTACCATTTTTAATGTCTGATTTTCTAAAATTATTAAAAACAACAATTATTAAAAACAAAAATGGTACTGTTATATCCATTTCATCACCTCTGAAAGATTCTATTCTCTCTTTTAAGGCAACTACTGTGATTGTGATTTAAAAAATCAAATACGCTTTAACTTTTCAAATATGAATAAATATGAAAGGCTTCATTTAGTTGACATATATATTACACAAATCATATATACATATTTGCATATGTTATATAAATCTTCAGAGTCTAACTCACTTAACTCTTTCTGATAAAAGCCAAAGAGCTAGTATAGTGTGCAGGGCTCTTGCCTTGCATGTGGCCAACCTGGGTTTGAGTCTCAGCACCCCAAACAGTCCCCCAAGCACTGCCACAAGTGATCCCTGAGCTCAGAACCAGAAATAAAGCCTGAGCACTTCCAAGTGTGGTCCCAATAAAACAAAATCTTTTCTACGTAGAAGTCTTCTTTGTCTTCTCTGATACATACGCCATAAACTTTTTTCCTTCTTTCATTCCTACCACAATTTTAATTCTTTGATTAACTAGTACCTATCTTTCTCACTACAATACGCACAACTGTCTAATTTTTATTTTGAAATAATCTCAAGTAAAGATCTTATCTCTTGGGACTGGAGAGACAGTACAGCGGGAAGGGCACTTGCCCTGCATGCAACAGACTGGGGTACTATCCTTGGAACCCCATATGGTCCCACAAGGAGTGGTCCCTGAGTACTGGGCAGACCAAGAGTAAGCCCTGAGTACTGTTAGGTGTGGTGCAAACAAAACAAAACAAAGTAAAAACCCAGACTAGGAGCTTATTTTCATTAGAATCTCTAGAAATATTCTATCAGCAACATTTTCTAAAGTGGGTGACACATCGCCCTGGGGGACAGTGGAATAAAGCAGGAAGGGTAGTTTACCCTCAGGTGCCTGGTGCACATGAGGGGCACTTTCTGTTTGTTCATTTAAAGAAGTAGATTTCCTGGTGGCCGTTAAGTGGTCCTTTTTCTGAAAACGCAGCAGCAAGCCAAATAAGTAGTTGTATACAACTCTAGAGTTGCACATTAGAATACAACTGTAATTTTGTTTAATTCTGTATAGTAAATTGTATAGTAATCTGCTTTTTATTTTCCCCCTTGTACATAGGAATTTTTTTCTTTTCTTTTCTTTTTAATTGAATCACCATGAGATATAGAGTTACAAAGTTGTTCATGATTGGGTTTCAGTCATACAATGTTCCGTCACCCATCCCTTCACCAGTGTACATTTCCCACCAATAATGTCCCCAGTTTCCCTCCTGCCCCGCCTCCCTCCTCTCCCTCCAGCCTGTCTCTTTGGCAAGCACTTTGCTTTTCCTTTCTCTCTCTCTCTCCTCCCCTCTCCTTCCCTCCCTCTCTTCCTCCCTCTTTCCCTTCCTCCCTCCTTCTCTCTCTCCCCCCCTTTCTGGGCATTATGGTTTGCAATACAAGTGCTGAAAGGTTATCATCCTTGTCCCTTTACCTACTTTCAGCACTCAGTTCTTTTCCCAAGTGATCATTTCCAACTGTCTTTGTCAGAGTGGTCCCTTTATCCTAGCTGCCCTCCTCCCACCACTACTTGTGACAAGCTTCCAACTGTAGACCATTCCTCCCAACCCTTGTTTCTAATGTTGCTGTATATTAGTCTCACACTGTTTTTTGTAATATCTCAGAAATAAGTCTGATCATTCTATGTCTGCCCCTCTTCCTCTCACTTATTTCACTCAACATGTAGTATCCTGCTTTCATCCTACCAGTATAGTAAAGTTTATAGATTTCTGACAATTACACATTATTTTCAAATTCACTGTATTATTTGAAAAAATTTGAGAGCTAGATGAGTGCTTATTCTAACTGGCTTATAAGTCTAACTGGCCTATTCAAACTCCTACCTAGCAGTACCAGGATCAAAAAACAACAAAAATTACTTTTCAACCTGTGCTTAATGCTTTCTAGATGAACACATTACACATAAAGGCTTTGCCACTGTATCATACACCAAGTATATTCATTTTTATACTAGTATTTATGCTTTATTACATTATTAAAAGTTAAAAGTAAGAAATTATGAACAGTTTCTTGAATACTAAGATAAACAAAAAACTTTCATGAAGTTTCTTAAATGTAAATTATAAACAAGATAAGATTCTCTCATTTCATAATTTAGAAAAATCTACTGTTTTTAATCCAGTTTCTTCATTTGGGTCCAATGTCAATCAATCATGAATATGGTATAATCTAAAACATATACCTGAGTATCTGTAGAAGCTAAGGATAACTAAGTCATTAATGACCCTATCATCAGCAGATCAACTTTTATTCAATAACAATAACCATAAATACCTAAACAGGAGAATCAATACATAACATAGACTTTTGTAACTTATAAACCTCTTGGAAAATCAACTCATTGTGGCTACTCCTGTAGATCAATTGAAAACACTTACCCAAAGATTGTTCTCATAATAGAAAGCATCTAGAAGTTTGACTATATTGGGATGATCACAAGACGCTAATATGTCGATCTCAACCATGTAATCTTCAAGTTCTTCTTCAGATTTTGTATCAATCACCTTCGCTGCAGCTAAAACATTGGTCTCTTTATTCTGGGCCTAAAAATGAAAAGTATCAGAAGTGTCACATATCTGATGCATGCTCATTTTTTCAAACTTTAATAAACTTTTCTGAGAGTAGTTTTAGGTTTACAAAAACCTAAATATATTATAGGTGTACATATATATATACACTATAGTATATATATATACTATATGGCATATATCATAGGGGGGGGTGTGCGCGCGCGCGCGCGCGTGTGTATGTAAAATACTAAAACATCATTATCTCTCAAAGCCTGTAGTTTAAGATTCAGCCTTGGTGCATATTCTACAGATTTTGCAAATGTATCACCACTATAATACCATACAGAATAGTCTATCCTAAAAACCTTCTATTCCTCTGTCCTCTATGCTCCTATCTTCTTCCTAACCCTTTGCAATCAATGATCTTTCTAGTGCCTCCAGAGTTTGACTTCTTTCAGAAAGTCATATAGTTGAAACAGCAGGTAGCCTTTTCAGATTCTCTGACTTAGTAACACATTCTGAGTTTGCCTATTTATTTTCATGACTCAGTAGCTCATTTCTTTTTGTCACTGAATAGTAATTCATTTTAATTTTATCTATTCATCTACTGATCACCACTTTGGTTATTTTCAAGTTTTTATCAACTATGAATATAGTAGTTTAGGTATTTGTGTGAACATAAGTTTTTTACTCCTTTGGGTAATTATCAAATTTACACAGATAAATACTAGTACTAAATCATATGATTTCTTAAAGTCTGCAATACTGACATTCTTTCAATATTGCCAATACTAACATCTGTATTCCCACTTTCAATTAATGACAGTCCCATTCTCCATCTTCATCAGCATTTGCTGTGATTCTAGTCTTTATCATTCATACAGCGGTATGTCCTTTTGGCAGTGGGAAAGCATCTTTCAATATGCCAAATGGTCATCTGTATATCTTTATTTTTATTCCCACCCCTTTCTTCATTATTGCTTCCAAGGCTGCCTTTACAATGTCTGAAGGTTGCACACAAACCTAACGTGATACTTGCACAGTTTCTGAGCTATGATGCCACCTGGGGGATCAAACATTAGGCTGTAGTGCTTAGACATTCGACCACAGTGCCACTGAGGCTCACACTCCCTTCAATTGCAGTGTTTACACCTGTGCTCACCAAAGGTCGTTTTATTGGTAGGACATGGTATTTACCAATCATTCTGTTTTGGTTGTGATGCTCCCCTTTTTTTTTTATCTGGTACTCACACACTGACTGCAGTGTAGTTGGAAATCACTTGCAGTACCAGGAACAGCAGAACTGCCAGCACTGAATTCAGCACATGTAGCAACATTGGAGATTTGAACTCATCATCGGAAGTTTGCAAAGCAGTGTTTGAAGTCACTGCATGCTTCCTCTTAGCCCACCTGTATATCTTCTTTGATGAGATACTGTCTGTGTATTACTTTTGCCCTTTTTTTAAATTATTGGTTTTCTGACTATTGAACTTTAGGAGTTTTTTTGATATATATTTTGAGTAACAATACCTTATCAGATGTTTTTTATCTGTGTTTTCTCCCAATGGTTCATCCTCCTATTTGTGAGACAAAGTTCTTTTTTTTTTTTTTTACAAAGTTCTTTTTAAAGATAGCCCAAACAAGGCCGAAGTGATAGTACAGTGTATGTGCACTCACTTACTTACTTGCAAGTGGCCAACCTAGGTTCAATCCCCAGCATCCCATATGCTCCACCAATCCCACTAGGAGTGATCACTGAGTGCAGAGCCAGAAGTAAGCCCTGAGTGCTGGCAGGTATGGTCTCAAAACAAAAACAAAAATTAAAGAAAAAAAAAAGAAGATAACCTAAACATAAATGCTATCTTACTTCTATCCTACTTATGGGGGAAAGTACAAATAAACTATGAAGATATTTTAATCATTTAGAACTATTATGCTAATATCAATTTTTGGGTTTTTTTTTTTGTTTTTGCTTTTTTGGGGTCACACCTGGCAATGGACAAGGGTTACTCCTGGCTTTGTACTCAGGAATTATTCCTGGCAGTGCTCAAGGGACCATATGGGATGCTGGGAACTGAACCCGGGTCGGCCACGTGCAAGGCAAATGCCCTACCCGCTGTGCTATCGCTCCAGCCCCTAATAGAGTTTTTAAAGAGTTCTTCTGGACATATTTAGACCCAAAGAAAGTTACTGTTTATCTACATCCTAGTTCATACATAAAAAGTCAAATACTTCCTACTTAAATTAGATCCCCGAGCCACTCTCACACTCAGTTATCTAACGTCTGTGTTTTTCCGTACAGTATCATTTTCTGGCCCTCACAAGCTTGGATGGACTGGGGTGATAGCTCAGAGTTGAAAGTTTAAGCCTGGTATATGCCAAGCCCTGAGATCTATTGCCTGATCCCCTTAGCATCACTATGTGTAGCTCTGGCAGCCCTGTGTACCACTATGGTGGCCTTGTGGCCAGGGCACCACTGGGTTCAAGCAGCTCCCCATCCTCAAGTGGGAGTTCTGAGCTATCATCAGACTTTCACACTAGGCCAAGCATTGCTCGGACTGAGCTTCGTACCCCACCTCCCCAGCACTGAGCTCACTGGCAGTAATACACTTGATGAACATTAACACTAAGGTTACCAGCAGCAAAAGATGCCTCTCCATGTCCAAGGGGCTACAAAGTACAATATCTGGGGTCAGAGAGCTAGCTCTACAGAATGGAGAGGATGGTTTGCATGTGGGAGGCCCAGATTTGATCCCTGACACCCTGTGGTCCCCCAAGCATCACCCAGGAGCAACTTCCTGTAAACACACACACACACACACACACACACACACACACTGAGGAGTCAGGATAAGTCAGCAAGCATGACCAGGTACGGCCCCAAAACTGAAAACTGTCAAATACCTACTGTCACAGGTACAATTTTCATTCTTCCTCTCCCTCCTCTCCACCCAGAACTGAGAGAGGGCCTCTGAGCCACATTACCGACCCTCTTCTTTTATGGTCACATCTGCTGTGCTGAGTGAGGCTACTCCCAGCCTGTGTTCGGGGTCACTACTGGCTTGCTCAGAGGACTATGAGGTGGCTGGGATTCAATCCCTGCCTCCTGCAGGCAAAGCACACACTCAACCCATTGAGTTATCTCTCCAGCCATAATTTTGTCACTCTTAAAAAGATACTCTAACGACAAGGAAATAGATCAAAGGGCTGTAGGGCATGCTGAGGTACACGAGCCCCATTTCAGGTCTGCATGACATGCACTACACTGGGAGCAACCCTAAGCAATACTGAAAGTAGCATCTGAACACCACTGAATATGATCTAAGAAAAGAACAAGGAAAGATACTAGAGCTGGACCAATAATAATTAGAACTTATCTTCCAGAGAATGAAGAGTGCCAGTAAGAGAGAAGCCCCTCTCTCACCACTTTAATCTATCACACGCAAAGGAAGGTCCTTGAAGAACACTGTGAAATATGAACCTTGATAGGAGACCAAGGACACTGAGGAGTCAAAAATCACTCAGGTTATAAACAAGGTAAATTTTCACAATCTACTTGTTTTGCTTGGCAGAGCCTCCTGCCCCCATGCCTGGCTGTCTTCACTGGGGCCCCTCAGCAGGGGGCAGGTTGAGTTTCCCTCCCCGCCCCGAGCAGAGCGGGGAGTCGAAGACCTCTGGAACCCAGTCACAGCCATGCTCACGGCCACTCTCCACACATGAAGAAACCAGCAGAGAAACCCAGGCGTGCGGGACCCAAGGCTGAGATCTCCAAGCCTGCTCGGATCGAGACTGGGCCTCCTCCACCCAGATCCCCCATTTTCCAGTAGCACAAACTGCCCACATCCACAAACTGCCGTGTAATCCCATCAACAGCCAAGATCCAGAGACTATAAAACAAAGCTCCCAGAAGCACGCAGCCGCATTCACAGCCGCTCAATCTCTTATTGTCTAGTTCTCCCTCTCGGAGAACTCAGCAAGCTACCGAGAATATCCTGCCCTCACTGCAGAGCCTGGCAAGCTCCCCATGGCATATTCTATATGCCAAAAATAATAACAATGATGGGTCTCATTCCCCTGACCCTGAAAGAGCCTCCAATGCGGCACCTTTGGGAAGGACGAGTAAAGAGAGGCTGCTAAAATCTCAGGGCTAGAACAAATGGAGATATTACTGACGCCCGCTCAAGCAAATCGATGAACAACGGGATGACAGTGACAGTGATACTTTTTTGCTCAATTTAACAATGGTTATTTCCACATTGTCCATAGAATACCCTCCCTCAATAAAACTACTTTATTTCACAGACATATACACGCACACACGTGAATACACACACAGACACACACACACACACTCTTAAAAGCTATCAAAAAAAAAAAAACTGACCACAAAAGACCAAAGGAAACAAATGTGACAGTATTTTTAAGTCAATATTTTAAGTCAAAAGACAATTAATGTAGGGATCAGAGTGATGGTACAGTGGTAGGACACTTGCTTTACATATGGCCAACCTGGGCTCAATCCATGGCACCACATAGGGTAACCCGATCACCCAAAACAAAATAAATAATAATAAAATAACTGGAAATTTAAAATATGCATGGATAAAAAGATTTGATGCCACAGAGATGTTAATTTTCTAAAACAAATTTATCAACTCAATAAAATCTCAATAATGAAATAGAACTGTGCATAAGGCACTTGTCTTGCATGTGGTCAACCCATGTTCAATCCCTGGCACTATGTATGGTTCCCTGGGCCCAACCCAGAGTGACCCCTGAATGCAGAGCCAGGAGTACGCCCAGAACACTGTAGGATGTGTCCTCCCCCACCTCCCGTTAAAAAGCACTAAGAGGCAACAATACAATATTTTTGAAGAACAAGGGGAGTTTCTAGCAGAGACTTATTTTAATGCTCTACAATGAAGAAAGTAGGATAATGATACAAGAATTTTTAAAAAAAAAAAATCAATGAAGAAAACAGATCGCAGAAACTAACACAGGTTATGTGACAGGGCCCTGTAGAAAAGTGGAAAATAGGCCCCTAAATCCAGTGCTATGTTCTGGTACAATGAGTATCCACATTGTTACAAAAATAAAATTGAACCCTTAACTCATACCAGCTGCAAAAATCTTTGTTATATAAACTTGGTTAGCAGCAAAAGCTTTTTTTTTCTTTTTTTCTCTTTTTTGGTTTTGGGGATATACCAGATGGCGGGCAGTGCTTAGAGCTTACTCCTAGCTCTGTGCTCAGGGATCACTCCTGGCTGGCTTGAGCCATCACACGGGGTGTCAGAGCCTGAAACTGGGTCAGGTGCATGCAAGGCAAGCATCTTACCACTGTAATATCTCTCCAACCCCAGAGAAAGCATTTTTAGAAGATAATTTAGGAGATTACCTTCATGATCCTGGAACAGGAATCTTTTAAACATGATACAAAAGCATTAAGAAGAAAAAAACAACTTGAGCTACATTAAAATCAAGAATTTCTTGTTCAAGGTCAGAGAAAGAGCTCAACGGGATGAGTGTATGCTCTATAATGCAAGAGGTAAACTAGTCACCTGAGCAGGGAGTTAGGAGTGGCTGAAGCACTGCCAGGTGTGGCCCCAAAATCAAAACCAAAAGGACAAATTAATTTCCTGTTCATAAAATACATCACAGCAAAAATTGAAAGAAACAACAGAATTGAAATATATTTGCAAAGCCATAGCCAACAAATGGCTAAAATCCAGACTATGTGATTAATAAGAAAAGACACAGGTATATGAATACGTGACTTAAATATAAAAAAGATCCAAATTACCATAAACAAATGAAAATAATTTATTAGTAGTAGTCAAAGAAAGAGAATTAAAAACATAATGAAAAATAAAACATCAGGGACCAGGATAGTATAGCGGGTAGGACACTTGCCTTGCACACGTCCAGTCTGGGTTCTATCCCCAGTATTGCACATGGTCCCCTGAGCTTGCCAGGAATAATCCCTGAACGCAGAGGCAGGAGTAATCCCTGAGCACTACTGAGTGTGGCCCCAAAACCAAAATTTTAAAAATTTTGAAAATAAAACACCATGTTAGGCTTTTAAGCTTCTTTTTGTTTTTGTTTTGGGGCCACATCTGGCAATGGTCAGAGGTTACTCCTCAGGGAATCATACAGTATACTGGAGATCAAAGCGGATCAGCTGCGTGTAAGGCCAGTGCCTTACATATTGTACGATCTCTCCAGCAAGACTTAAAATTTCTGATGGGGCCAGAGCAATAGTATAGAGTAAGGTGCGAGGCGTGAATTTAGCCAACCTTAGAACACAACACCACACAAACACTGCCAGCAGTGACCCCTGAGCATAGAGCCAAGAGTAGCCCCAGAGTATGGCCCCAAAACAAATAAAAAATGCTCACAATGCCAAATGTTGGCAATATGCAGATTAAGAAAATTCTCATCCACAGCCAGTAAGAAATGTAAATTGATATACTTTGGCAGCATCTAGTAAAATTAAAGATACACTATCCTATAACTCTTTTGGAAACATCTAGTAAAATTAAAGATACACTATCCTATAACTCAGAAATTCTACCCTAAGTTTAGTCTTAGTGAAACTCATGCATATACATACTCAACAGTATGGTATATAAAAGCCCCAAACTGGAAAACAACCAATATTATTCATTAAAGTACAATGTTAAATAACCAGTGATTCTTATAGAAAGGAATTCTATGCAACAATAAAATTAACTACAGCTCTAAGTAATAACAAAGATGAACCTCACAAATAAACGCTGACACAAAAGAAAACATTCAACATATGATTCCATTCATGGTCATGAAGTTCAAGTACATACAAATCTTAGCTTGCATTATTTAGGAATAGAGAACTAGATGCACACTATAAAGAAATTAGTACCTAGGGACTAGAGCAATAGCACAGGAGACAGGGCCCTTGCCTTGCACGCAGACAACTAGGTTTGGTCCTCAGTACCCGGTATGGTCCCCCCAAGCCAGCCAGGAGTGATTCCTAAGGAGTAAGTCCTGAGCACTGCCACATGTGCACCTCCCAAAGGAAGGAAGGAAGGAAGGAAGGAAGGAAGGAAGGAAGGAAGGAAGGAAGGAAGGAAGGAAGGAAGGAAGGAAGGAAGGAAGGAAGGAAGGAAGGATAGACAGACTGAAAGATAAGACAGTTGTTTCCTTTATGGGGAGAACGGGATCAATTCAGGGAGGAGATGGGAAAGACTCGGGTTCTGGCAAAATTTCTAAAATCTGAGGATGCACTCTATAAAAAACTCACACAACCATCAACAATCACCAAAAAAAAAAAAAAGCAACCCAATTTCTTTTTTAATGGACAAAAGACTTCTCTAAAAATATAGATGCCCCACACAAGGAAAAAGAAAAATGCTGTCAGCTATTATTTGAGTAATGCATATAAAAACTACAATGACCAATTACTACATACTCATGAGAATGGTCTATTGAAAAAGGTAGGCAATGGGGCAAGAGAGAGAGAGCTCAAAAGGGCTGAGTGCATGCTTACATGCAGGAAGCCCTGGTAATCACCATTACATTATCCCCTCAGCACTGTTGGAGCAAACCCCAAGCAAGGGCAACCTCTGCATAGAGGCAGTATTCCCTCAGCCCTCCCACCTGCCAAGAAAAGAACAAAGTATTTTTATCAAAATATTGGAAAGATGTAGACAGAAATAAACTCTTGTATACTATTGGTATAGGACTGGAGCGATAGTACAGTGGGTATGGCGTTTGCCTTGCACGCGGCCGACCTGGGTTCGATTCCTCTGCCACTCTCGGAGTGCCCAACAAGCTACAGAGAGTATCTCACTGCACGGCAGAGCCTGGCAAGATACCCATGGCATATTCGATATGCTAAAAACAGTAACAAGTCTCACAATGGAGATTTGCCTGCTCGAGCAAATCGATGAGCTACAGTGCTATTGGTAGAAATGAAATGAAAATTGGTGTAGTCTTTATGAAAAGTGCTACAGAAATTCCTTTAAGAAGAATTAGGAATACCATATGACCCAGCAACTATCACTCTTAGGAATTTATCCAAATATGAAAATATGTATTCAAAAAACATTTGGGTATGATAGATAGTACAGCAGGTAAGGTGCTCACCTTGCATGCAAACCACCTAAGTTCAATCCGTGACACCACATATGGCATGTGGGCACCACCAGAAGTTATTCATGAGCACCAAGCCAGGAGTAATCCCTGAGCTCAGAGCCAGGAGTAAGCCCTAAGCACAACAGGGTGTGGGACCCCCATCCCCAAAAAGGATATTAGTACAATGTGGTTCATAGCAGGATTATTAACATCAGCCAAAATATAGAGTTAACATAAATGCCCTACAGATGACTAAATAAGGAAGTTGTGGGGTAAAACTTAATGAAATATTACCCTAACATAAAAAATATATATAAAGTTGTGTCTTCAGTGAGCTGAGGAGTACAGCAGGAGTTTGCCTGCACTCAGCTGACCCAGGTTCAATCCCTGGCATCTCATATGGTCCCCCACACACCACCAGGAATGATTCCTCAGCGCAGGCCTGGAGTAACCCCTGAGCATTGCCAGGCTTGGATGGCCCCAAAACAAAACAAGCAAACAAACAAAATTGTGTCTTTGGAACAAAATGGATGGTTTTTGTGATGACTGTGCTAACAAAATAATGAAAGCTAATAGATAGTTTCATACATATACAGAATATGAATAAAACAAGCAAGTTGACAATAAACAACAAAACTCCTACACTGGCTAAAATCTATCATAGTGTCACTGGAGGAAAAACCAGCAAATGGAAAAATGTCTAGAAGCAGCCTTTTATAGTGGCCTGGCACTGAAACTTTGATGCAGGCATATTATACACATAATAGAGGTGTGCATCTAAACCTGAAACATCTAAATCTAAAATTCCTGATGTTGCACACCAATAATAAGTCAAGGAAAAAATAATAAAAAATTATGAATTCACTAATTTATTTATTTATTTATTTATTTATTTTGGCTTTTTGGGTCACACCCAGTGATGCTCAGGGCTGACTCCTGGCTCTGCACTCAGGAATCACCCCTGGCGGTACCCGGGGGGCCATATGGGATGTTGGGAATCGAATGTGCAAGGCAAACACCCTACCCGCTGTACTATCGCTCCAGCCTCTCACTAATTTTTTTAAACAACACATACCTATCAGTTCTCCAAAAAAAAAAAAAAAAAAAAAAAATGCAGTAATAAGAACTTTTAGAGGTCAGGGATATAACTGATCAAAAAACAAAATAAAAATTTTTATTGGGGTTGGAGAGAGAGTACAGAGGGCTAGGCAGTTGCCTTGCATGTGGCTAACTCCAATTTGAGCCACAGTACCACATATGGTCTCCTGAGTACTGCCCAGAGTGATTCCCTGAACACAGAGTCAAGAGTAAGCCTGAGCACAACCAAGGTGTAGTGCATCCCCTCAAAAAAAAATTGTGAAGAATATCATATATCTTCATTTATATCAGTTAATACATATTAAAAGCAGAAAATACACTTGAAACTATACAGATTCTTAAGCTAAGAAAATAACCATTATAGTCATATAGTAATAGACTAAGTGGAAGAAATACAAGTATATGAAAAATGCTTCAAATAAACTATATGTGATTGCCTAGTTACAATTTAATCTTTGTAATAATTATGAATGCCCATAAGTAAATAATAGAATCCGTTTCAAAAATAGTTTCTATTGCTAGTCCTATATAAAACATTAAGGTTTGATCATTTTTCCTCCCGAGAGAAGAAAGTTTATAAATTTAAAATTTTTAGGGAACCGAAAACAAAACAAAAAAATTTTAGAGGCAAAATGAGTCAAATAACTTTAAATTCTCTTTGAAAAGCTCAGGTATATAATGTCAGAATGCAATGTTACTTCAATATTTAAAAGAATAAAACAGTATTTATCATCAACAAAAAAGATTCAAGCCCATTCCTGAAAGATATTTTTTTATTTTTTATGGTGCTAGGAATGAAATTTGGGGTCATACACTTGCAAGGCAAGCGTTCGGATCCCTAGCCTTCAGAGCCCATTCCCTGAAAACACAGAATAGAGAAATGCAACAGATGAAAAGAACTCATACTCTTCAAAGATCACACACAGTCCTCAAACCCACAAAAACTATCACTGACCCAATTTTATAATATTGATTGACATGAAATATGTTTCTTACTTTTCATAAAAATTTCAATTTATGTCTCACTGTATAAAGCAGTGTTTCGGGGCTGGAGCAATAGCACAGCGGGTAGGGCGTTTGCCTTGCACGCGGCCGACCCGGGTTCGATTCCCAGCACCCCATATGGTCCCCTGAGCACTGCCAGGGGTGATTCCTGAGTGCAGAGCCAGGAATAACCCCTGTGCATCGCCAGGTATGACCCAAAAAGAAAAAAAAAAAAAAAAAAAAAAAAAAAAAAAGCAGTGTTTCACTTTGCAGAATGAGTCGACAAAGAACTAGCTCTCGGACATCAGTCCACACAACAACCTGCATCACAGCAAACCAAGGAAGTAGTCTACCATGTACATAGGTCCGTTTTCATGCTCCATCCCATATTGATTCCTATGAGTTCTAAAAGTTTAACGGTGGTTTCTACCATTTGCTGAACACTTCCTATATACGTTACATTTTTTGTTCCAAGCGCCCAGCCAACTAACCCCTATGTCTGATGCTTATTAATCTCCTTTAATTCTCACGCACTGAGAAATAGGTCTTATGGAAGTGAGAGAGGGAATTATTAAGTAACATGTCCAAAGTCACATGCTGCTACCAAAAAGCCAAAACATAGTCCAACTCCACAGCCAGTTTCTTAATAAGTAATATTCGGATAAATAATTTATGCCATGAAAATTGCCCATAATCACCTGCCTTCCAATTCACTACTAGATTCCAAATACCTTAAGGATTTGTTTTTGCCTTCCCTGAACACTTGCATAGTTATAGTATATTAACAGGTGAAAGAATATAAACAAAAGTGCAGGGAAATCTATAATTTAAAAAAAAAAAAAAGAAAGAAAAAAAAGCTTTCCAGAGAAGTTAAATGCCCTGTCCAAGTCCACAAAGCTGGTTTGTGACAGCCCACACTAAAACAATCTTGACTCCCAGGCGCTGGCCTCCCACTGTGCTCAAAAGAGCTTGCCACTACACAACACTAAATTCTTGCCGAAATCCAAACTCTACCTTCTCCACCACAATGTACTTTGTCACCATGCCAAACATGCAAGAGCCTCAACAGCACTCACATGGAGCTAAGGCACATTCTTTCAAGGAAGCCTAAAAGAATATGCAATATGCAACAGAAGGATCTAAAAACTTGGATCATAATGTCAGTGCCTGGTTCACTGTAAAAATCGCACACATAGGTGGTGACATGTGGTGAGTGCTGTAGTAGGTGTTCTGAAGGCTCGGAGAAAGGATTGGTTACTTCAGCCGAGAAAAGAATCCAGAGGCCAGGAAACAGAGATGTATCCCAGGGCGGGTAGAAGCAGAGGTGTGCCTGTGTTTAGAAAGGAAGGGAAATGCTATCACTTCCACCAATGCACGCTGGGTGAGGAACAATAGGAAACACAGGGTGGGAAGACCTGAGTTCAAATCTAAGCCACTGGTGTGACTCTGAACCATCTTGAGTTTCAGAGTCCTGTGAAATGTTCAGAAGACGACGGACCAGTGACCTATCCCCCAAGTCTTCTGTGGGTCCAAATCACGTGAAAGTGCTTTAAAAAACTGCAAAGCCCCGTATACACATAATTATGTTTTCACTTCTAGGCAACCCCGTGCTTTCTTCCTCCTAAAGTGTGTCTCATAAAAACCTCACCCTTCAGGATGAAAATATTCCGATGACATCATTCATACACTCCTTATTAAATAGTTAACATGAATGCCTTCGGGTTCACACATCAAACTTCTTTCGACTGAAATAAACATGTATTCATGTGTGTCTACGTGTGTACATTATTATTACTATCATCATCATCATCATCATTTCTTCAGCCCTGGTGTTGCTGACTTCTGGGCTTCCAGAAGTCTAGAAGCCGGCTATAACCCTAAGAAAAACTAGCACTGGGTGCAGATTTCCGTCGGGAAATTTTCTATCCGAAATGCCTCTCCAGTTGCCAGTGTGCTGTCAAGAAGAGCCTGCAAGTGGCAATCACTTGGCTCCCATCCCCAGAGACTAGTTATGGATCAGCGATGGACACGATTAGCTAGGGATGCCCTGGGCCCTGGAAAGGGAATCGTGTTAGGACAAGGAGAGAGAGACAGAGACAGACACGGAGACAGACACAGAGATAGACACAGGCAGACAGGGAGAGAGAGAGGGAGGGAGAAAAAGGGAGAGAAACAGGGAGAGCGCGAGAGAGAAAGAGAAAGGGAAAGAGAGGGAGAGGGAAAGAGAAAGAGCAAGAGAGCGAGAGAGACAGAAAGAGACAGAGGGAGGAGGAGGGGAGAGAGAGAGGGAGAGGGAGTGGGAGAAGGAAAGAGAGAGGGGAGAGGGAGTGGGAGAGGGAAAGAGAGGGAGAGGGGAGAGGGGAAAGGGAGAAGGGAAGAGACAGGGAGAAGGGAAGAGACAGGGAGAGGGAGAGGGGGAGAAGGAGAGGGAGATGGAGGAGGAGGAGGAGGAGGAGGAGGAGGAGGAGGAGGAGGAGGAGTACACACAGCGAGGAGCCCACGTGAATCCACTGGAAAGTACGACTTTGGGCTTTTCCAGGGGCTCCTTCCACCGCCACCTCCCATGCCCCCCTAGAAGTTTGACAGGCAGCCGCTGACCGCGCCAGTCCTGAACGATCCTTCCTCCTAAGCTACAAGCAGGCCGCAATTTACTTCACCTTCAGCCCTATTTGTGTGTGTGTGTGTGTGTGTGTGTGTGTGTGTGTGTGTGTGTGTGACTCTCCTTGGATGAGCCCCTCAGAGCACCCGCGCGCGCGCCCGCAGAGTCCCCGCCGGGGTCAGAGCCAGGAAAGGGCCAGCGGGGCCGAGACACCCCCTCGCCCCGTCCCCGCCCGCCCGGTGCCCTGCCCCCCCCCGCGCCGCCCCCCGCGGCTCCCCCTCACCTTGTACACTTTCCCGAAGGCTCCGTCGCCCAGCTCGCCGATGATTTCCCAAAACTCCTCAGGGTTCAGGTCCCGCTTCACGTGCTCGTACTGCTTCTTCTTCTTCTCGCTGCCCAACTTGAAGATCTTACGGAAATTGAAGAAGGACATTGTGCGTGTGTGTGTGTGTGTGTCTGTGTGAGTGTGTGTCTGAGTGTGCGTGCGTGCGTGTGCGCGCGCGCGTGTCCTGTCCCCCGGGGGGTCCCCGGCACTTCAGGACCGACGACAATCCGAGGCAAAGTTTCTCCTCCCTCCTGGCGTCTCGGCCGCGGCGCGGGCTCTCGCGGGCTCCCGCCGCTCCGGCCGCCGGGGAAGGCGGGGCGCGACTCCCGCGCCGGCCCCCGGGATCGGGGCGGGATCGGGGGGCGGCCGCGCGGGCGGGCGGGCGGGCGGGCGGCGATCGGGCGGCGGGACCTGCCCGGACGCGGGTCCCCTCCCGGCCCCGCCGCGTCCCCGCCGAGCTGGCGGCGCTTTAGGCCCGTGTCACGGCGAGGGAGTCTCCAGGGGCGGCGGCCACTCGGGCTGAGGGAACGAGGCCGGCCGCCTCGCAGGCGGACAGTCGCCCGGCCCCGCTCGGGCCCCGCCTCCGGCCGCGAACCCCGCGTCTCCCCCGCGGTGGTCGGCTCCCGCGGCGCGAGGCCCGCGCGTCCCCCCTCCGCTCTGGGGCGCCGCCGCCTCGCTCCCTCCCCAGCCCACACGGCCTCGCTCCGGAGCGCGCGCCGACGCCGACGCCGCAGCGCGCCCGCGTCCTCCCGCGGCCGCGCGCCCGCCCGGTCACGCGCCCCCTTTGGCGCGCGCTCGTGCGGCGGGCCGGCCCCCTCGGGCCGTGCGCACGCGCGTTGGACCCCGCTGGGTGGCGGCCGTGCGGGGGCCCCGCGCGCACCGGCCGCCGGGGCGGGGGGTGCAATGTGGGCACTGGGCCGCGGCCCGGGGACGATCGCGCCTCATCCAGCGCACAAGCCCTGGATCCGCGTGTTCCCCCCCAACCACCACCACCACCATGGGTACCACCCCGGGTTCTCGTGCCAGGGATGTGGTCCGGATTTGGGCCAGCCAGCCGAGCTGTCCGGTGTGGGGGGCCCCAAAAGGACTTTTCTGCTCCCAAACGGGTCCAGAGTGCAATGAGAGGGGGAGCGAGCGTGGAGGCTGCGAGCGTTGGAGCCGGAGCCTACAAGGTTCTGTAACCTTGGGCGGGTTACTGGACTGAGCCTCCGTTCTTCTTTGGTTTGGGTTTTTGTTTTTGTTTTTGTTTTTTCCATCGTGCCCGGCATGTCCCTGCCTTGTGCGGCGACCTCCCAATCTGCAGGTGGTGGCAGGAGAAACGCGCGGCGAAGGAGCCTGCAAACGCTCCGCTGTAGTGCTTCGTGTTGTGGGTGTGCAGGCAAGAGAGTCACAGAAATGTTAAAAAGGAAAAAAAAAAAAGGAAAACAAACGTTGACGCTTTACCCATCTCGGAAGATGAGCATGTGTCCCTCTCTCGAGGGCGGTCGGTCTCCTCCTGGCCACGTCCACACCCTCAATCCTGGTGTCTCCTTTTCGTGACTCCTGCGGGACTCACGAGGGCCTTCGCTTCCTTCCTGGCCCGCCTTGGGGACCCCTGGACAGCGCGGCCACCCGGCAGGGAAAGCTGCGGCGGGGGCGTTCTGGGGCAACGTGGGCGGGGCGGCGTGGGCGTAGCCTGGAATTCGTCTGCTAGTTGACTCGCCTTCCCTGCCTCCTCCAGGCAGGACGCCGTCAGGGGCAGAGGCTTGAAGTTCATCGCGGGATCCGAGTACCTGGCAACAGGCCTGGCATGTACTGGAAAGGCAGATCCCCCGATTGGGTCATAGGGACATCGGGGGCAGAGGCCGTGTTGCTATCTATAGAATGCCCACCAGTGTGCAGATACAAAGTCGGGTGATGTGCCCCTCTCTTCCAGTAAGAGGGTTGGGCTGATTTTGTTTCTCACGATCCCGCTAATTTTAAGTAGTTTTATGGGAATATAATTGATAGATAATAAATTACATAATAAATTACATGCTTAAAATACATCCGTGTTTTGGAAACTAGATGCACCTGTGACAACAGGCCATCGTTCATAGTTTTGAACTAGTATCATTAGTAGGTGCCTGTACATGTAAATAAAGGTAATATGAACTCATAGTGGAAAAGGAAGACGGAGCACAGAATACAATAAAAAAGCACTGTATAATTTTACAATTTAGAGGTAAGCTTTGATAAGATTTTATTATACTGCCAAACAGGATATTTTTTTTGGCTGTACCTTAATTTTTTGACATGGATAAAATTATACTGCTTATGAAAGTTTGCATCCTGTACTAATCATACAGTAGTATGATTAGTAATTGTTTTCTTCCAAGCTACTTTAATAACTTGCATCTTTTCTCTGTGTCAGATAAAAGATTGATAAATGTCTTTATTCAAAAATCCTTTTCCACATATTTGTTTTCTTAAGATAAATTACCAGAAGTTGATTTGGGTCAAAGGGCATTGGTCTGTTTCCTTTGCTTTTATTTTCTACTTCTTTTCCAAATAGAAAAACCTTTACTCTTCTCTCAAAATGCATATTCTCATAAACTAATTCAAATAATACAGAAATTTTAAACTAGAATGTATCTGTAAATGTCCCTGTCTGCCTTCCCCCTAACAAACTTCCTATCAACTTTAGGCCTATAAACACAAGAAAATATACAAAGGTAACAAAAAATTCTAATACTGAATTGTGGTGATGGTTGCAAAACTATGAAACTTTACTAAAAGTCATTGTGTTATGCAATTACAATGGGTATATTTCACTGAGCCACTGTAAAGCTACTTTTAAAGGATATAACTAGTTTTTTGTATGCATATACTTTTAAAGTTATAAAAATGATATCCAGCTGGCACCATGAATATTTTTTCATGCCATCACAAGTAGATCTATCATTCTACCATCATGTAGTTAAGTATTTCTTTTGGGATAAGCATTTAGGTCATTTTCAATTTTTTCCCCATAAGCCTATAATGAGCATACAAATACCAACATCTTTGTGTGGTTGTATGACTCTATTTCCTTAAGATAAATTTCAAGAGTGGAATTGGCTGACTCAAAGACTATATTAGAAAATGTTTTCCTATATTGCCAAATAGACCTCTGGAAAGGATAGAGTAATTTATACTCCTCCTAACAATGTATAAGAGTGTCAATTCCACCACACCCTCAGTAGCACCTAGGAATTACCTCATCCTTTTTATCTTTGCCAGGCTGATAGCTCAAAATAATCTCTCATGTACAATTGTCTGTTAATCAGTGAATGTAACAGCTTTTCATAAGTACATTGGTCACTTTTATTTTTTATACTGGCCTGTTATCAATGAATGATACAAAATTATGTTGAATTATGTAGTTAGTATTATATAAATAAGGTGATTAAGTCCAACATAAAGATATTGTGCAGTTAATAACAGATGTGTATTTTCTCCAAGTTATAGCATAGAAATTATAATTCTGAGTGAGACATGATTAAGACAGGATTTCAGTTTTCCTAGAAATAAACATGATATTTACATGTTTATGGTATTTTTCTAACCAGAGTTGGACTTTCTTGAGTTGAAATGTTTAGGAACAGAGAAATGGCTCAATGGGCTGGAATGCCTGTCTTATATGTGGGACCCCTGGCTTCAGTCCACAGCACCATGTGGTAATTCCCCCATTATCGCTGGGTGTAATGCTCCAAAAATAACACTGTAGCACTGTAGCACTGTCATTCTGTTGTTCATCAATTTGCTCAAGCGGGCACCAGTAACGTCTCCATTGTGAGACTTGTTGTTACTGTTTTTGGCATATCAAATGCGCCATGGGTAGCTTGCCAGGCTCTGCCATGCGGGCGGGAACTCTCAGTGGCTTGCCAGAGGAATCGAACCCAGGTTGGCTGCATGCAAGGCAAACGCCCTACCCGCTGTGCTGTCGCTCCCACTCCAACAATAAAAGATTTAAAAAAGTTTAACCAGTGATCAGCTAAAGCATTCAGCTAGAGTAGAATTTGGGGGAGGGACACTCGTTTTAAAAAATCATTTAATGTATTTTTCACTAACAGTTTTGTGAGAGGAGATCTATTGTTATTATTTGCTAGGTAACTGCCCTTCTCCACTGTGGCAAGAATAGTATTAAGAATAAAAATCTTGCTATGAAGAAGTTCTTGCTCTTGCCTAAACTGTGCTAATTTTACTTGCTTCATCTCATTTAAACTTCATAGCAGGTCATTGTGGTAAGTACTCTAATAGGTCCTCATAAAAGAGAGGAAAAGTGAATGAGAGTGTAAGCAACAAGATGAGAGCCTCAGAGAAAGTAATGGCAGATTTGAACTTGAATTACGGATCTTGGTAAGTCAAACTCCTAGAATGTAACATTCCCTAGAACCGTTTCCTCAGCCTCACTGAGCTGTGTAATAGATGCTTACAGGATTAGTATCATTGCAATTGCTTTTGGGGGGTGGAGTGGGAGGATAGGGTATGGGGTGGTCACTTCTGCTACTCCAAGAGTGGCTCCATACAGTGCTCGGGGATCCATGCAGTGCCAGGCCTCCCACATGCTCCTGCCCTTTGAGTCATCTCCCCAACCCACTGTCACTGTCACTGTCACTAAAATTTCTCTCTCCTTCCCCTCATAACTTGAAAATGTACTCTACTCACGGTCTACTTTGTTAGGTCCCACACATATATGTGTGTGATCATGTGTATATGTGTTGCAGATGTGATTATATGTGTATATATGTGTGTACAAGGCATATGTGAATATGTGATTGTGCATAAATATAAGTGTATGTGTTTGTGTTGGTATGTCTATATATGAAGATACATATATACATATACGCATGTTTATATACACATATATACACATGTGTGTGTGTATATATATATAAAATGTGTTTCTTCTGAGAGCACTTTGAGGGCAGAAATTTTCATCCTTATATGCTATGCATCTAAATTTAATGCTATAAATTTTTATTAAATAATTAATGAAAACTTAAAAACTCTAAGCCTTGTCAAAGCAAATTATCATTTCTTTTCTCTTATTTCTTCTTTGGACAATGAGTTTACTCGTAAGGGTATTTTGTTGGCTTGGTTTGGGGTATTTTTGGTGCCCATGAGCAAACCCAGGGCCTCAGACACACAGAGCAAGTGCTCTACCCGACTGAGCTACATACTGGGACTTTGGTAAATTTTTTAATCCTACTGTATTCGTTCTATGGCAATAGCAAATTCCTTTGGTGTACAAGTAATTCTGTGGCATAAACACATTTTTTTATCCTCACGGAGTTATATTTTTAGGAACAAATTTTTCCAGGTATTTTAAGAAAGTTAACTAGCAATTATGACCGCTATTCTCTCAAAATAGGATAGTGTGTCACTCAAAAATTCCAAATCAGATTTTTTTGGTCCTTTTTTCTTGTTTTAAAAGTAACGAATCACCTGATTTAAGCTGTTTCTGTTTCAAAAAGGGAAACTAAAAATATCCTCCCTTGTACTTCATCTCCCTCTCTGCGTCATTCAGAATTGTTACACACACACACTCCCACCCTCTTTTCTACCCAGCAACTTCTGCTGAAATGAATCACAAGCACTGGCAGTATAATGATAAGGCTCACCATATTCAAACCTTGGAAAACTGAAGAATAAAAACAGTACCAACATACTACTTTAACAGGTGGTTTTCAAATTCCACTTTTAAAATCCAGATACCATGATTTATTTTGAATTTTAAGGACATAAATGGTCAATGTTGAATTCTTTTATTCAGATATCATCTGAAGGGAAGTAACTCAGCTACTGCATTAACAGGCAAGCCTATTAGGTTTTTTTTGGGGGGGAGGGGAGGCATGGGGTGGTGTTTGTGTAAGAGCCTTCCTGCTACTCTATTGCTTCTTCTATGTATTATACTGCTCTTATCTTTGTATCATAAAATACATATTGGAGGTAATATACTTTAATCATGAGCTCAACAGTAACTGTCATGTGATTAAGTAGTTCCATGAATTAAGTTTTCAAATTTTGGAGCTTATGAATGAGTTTTCCTTTGGGGGGCGGAGCTGTGGTTGGGGATGGTTTGGGCCATATCTAGCTGTGCACAAGAGCTTTTCCTACCTCTGTGCTCATCTCACCCACTGTACTCTCTCCAGACCCTATGAGTTTCCTTTTTAACAGAGATGGCCTCAGGAAGATGACACAATTCAGAATAACCCTGAAAACAAGTTAACAGATAAAATAAAATAAACACAAAAACCTGTAGTAGTTTGCCTTTCCAACATGATTATGGATTTCTAAGAGTCCTTGCAACTGTAAAATTGTTTTAATTATGCGGTAACTTGAGTTGCCTTAAATGTTAGGGAGCAAGGTAAAGGTATCTTTTTTCTGGTATAACAGTGATTGAAGAGTTAGGAATTTCAAAAAAAAGAACTTGTCTGTGAGAATTCCCTGAGAATCATGTTTCCACTAAAGACTATTCTTGGGATAACCTTTGAGAAATTTACACAATGAAAGGGAAGTGTGGCCACGTGCATTAAGTGGGGGAGGAAGGAATGTTTTCAGAGTACTATCAGTCGGTCACTAAGAAGTTTTTCAGTTTTTCCCTATCAAGAAAATCACCTCCAAAATCTTTACTACCATCTTGCACTAACACTTTCCTCTTCTGAGCTTTCAGAAAACATTTTACCTAGGGGTGTTTTTTTTTTCATTGTTATTGTGGTTTTTTGCTCTTTTTGTTGTTGTTTGCCGGGGAGGGGACGGGGATTGGGGGGTGGGCAATGGCGTTGTCCCTGCCTTACTAGGCCTTGGACAAGCCTGTCCTCAGCCCTTCTATCTATCTCCCTGGTAACTTCACCCAGGTTTGGGGCAGAGCAGGGTGGGGGTGAGGAGATTGTTTTTGATTTTCTGTTTGTTTGTTTTCTTTGTTGTAGTTTTTTTAGTGGGGTGGGGGTGGGGGAGCACACTGGGCTGAGCTCAGGGCTTTTTCCTGGCTCTGTGCTCAGGGATCACTCCTGGCAGGACTCAGAGGGTCATGTAGGGTGCTTGGGATCAAAGCCCAGTGGGTCATGTGCAAGGCAAGCACCCTATCCTGTACAAATCTCCCCGACCCCTCATCAGAGAATTTTTTTTTCTTTTTGGGTCACACCCGGCGACGCACAGGGGTGACTCCTGGCTCTGCACTCAGGAATTATTCCTGGCGGTGCTCAGGGGACCATATGGGATGCTGGGAATCGAACCCGGGTCGGTCATGTGCAAGGCAAACACCCTACCTGCTGTGCTTTCACTCCAGCCCCTCATCAGAGATTTTAAGGACAGCTTTGTTACTCTGTATTCTGGCTTCACAAAGCTGTCACAGCAATTACAAACCGCAGTGTATAGCTTATTGCAGTAAATGATTAACACAAAGAGACACACTACCTATTGTCTGGGAAAGCACCACTTTTTTTTTTTTCTATGTCTCGTATTTCATGTTGCTACAGGAAGAAATTAGTCAAACTAGATTCCTATTTTTTTAATCCATGTGAGCTTCTTAAAATGGCCATTCCTAACAAGAAACAATATTTTTTGTGTGTGATTGAGGGTACAGCTAAATGTGTATGTGTGTGTGTGTATGTGAGCACGTGTGTGTATTACAGAGTTGACTCTCTAAATAGGTATTGAGAATGACTGCCTTTCATTCAATCTACAGTCTCGATATTCTACTCTATGAGCTGGGAAACTCAGTCAAAATCAAAACACACTGAAAAAAAAAATCAAACAAAACCCTACAGTCTCTTGAATCTTATATTCTAGATAATTAAGTGATATTTAAACTAATCAAGAGAGAGCTTTTTCTAAGACAGTGATTCAAAACTAGGGGGTATCTGAGACATCTGTAGCTACTATATTCCTTGAAAGTCTTTTCACCAAGAGGGAGGATGCAGGTCCCCTCCCTTCTATCCTTGGACCTGTTGCTACCTTACTTTTTCTTTTAGTAGATAGACAGTGTGGCTCTTTCCAGACCCAAACCTGAAAATATTAGCAGTTGTCAGTTTACCACCCGGGACACATATTCTTCCAACCCAGCTGCCATGCTCTGGAGAAACACAACAATGCAGGCAAGGGCCCAGGCAGACCGGGTTCTGTGTGCAAAAGGGCAGAGATCCCAGGACTGAGTCAGCCACCACCTACCAGCCAGCACATGTGTGAACCCCCTGAATTTTGATCTTCTAGCCTCTTGTCAGATGATCGTAGCTGACATCAAGTAGAGAAAAGGCAGCCTTTGCATGGAGTCCTACCCAACTGCAGGTTTGAAGTAATGTAAACCATTGCTGTCAATGCAAGCCACAAAAGTTTGGGGGAGATTAAGTAATAATCTGAACCAACGATAGGTTAACCAAAATGTTTTAAATGTATTAAATTAAAATTTAGTTTTAAAAAGGGGCACTAGAGCCGCATGACTTGAGGAAAGTCTCGGTTAAATAAAGCTCTGGGTTTTCTCTTACTCTAGAACTTTAAATGGGGTAATGTGGTTTTTATTTATGTACAAGAATACACAATGTTTTTGCTAACATTTTAGCCCCAGAATCTATATTTTAAAATTTCATGTTACAAGGTTTGTGCCTTCAAGGACTGTCTTGAAGATACTCCGACAAGGCCTGGGATGGGGCTTGATTGTAGAGTACTAAGACTCTAAGGTGCTAAGACTCAAACCCAGCACCTACCACAGAAAAAGCAAATGCTCTACTACTGAGTCACATCTCCAGCCCTCAGTTCCTCCATTTTTCACCTCAGCATGACACAACTTTGGAATGAAAATGTAGTACCAAGGTTGAAATTGATACAGGTTGGGATTAGAATCCAGGCCAGTTTCCTAGGTCTCCCTCATCATCATCATCATCATCATCATCATCATCATCATCATCATCATCCTCTTTTTAACCTTTCAAATCCTCTACTGGAACTTCCCTCTGGAGAGAAATTTTTCCAGTCAGTATTCTTTATTCCTCTCTCATCCTGGATCAATAAAGCCTTGATTTTTATCCCAGGGTCTCACTGCCAAGTCTTATCCACCCTGATCCATGTCTGATTGCTGGGAACCTTCTTTCCTGTTGGATTATTCATGTTCTAACAGTGCTGAGCTAATCACCTCTTTCTCAATCCAACTGAGTTAGGAATTATGGTGTCTAGATTTTTCTCTGGCTGGTGGGGAGACAACTTATTTGGCTTTTGTTCACTACCAGCAACCAGCTGCAAAAGGAGTGGGTGAAAGGTTAAAGCCAGCCCATACATATTTCATTAGGAGGCTAGGTCTGGGTCTGCTCAAGACACCTTTTTTTCTGGACGTATCAAAGATGACTTAAATAGCGGTGCCACTAACCCAAACACAGAGCTTGTGTCATCATTTATATATCTAGGATGTTTTAGCTTCTCTTGCCTCGGGATCTTTTATCCATGGCATTTCAGACATGCGTTTCAATAGGAGAGATTTGACAGAGTCACCCTGAGTTCTGATTCTATATTCAGTTCTTTCTGTGTCTCTCCTTCTTGTAAACTTAGTATCTCATTCCTCCACCCAAGAGGCACTCATCAACCACCCCCTCCACCCCCTGGCAGAAAAAGTTTAATTTATTCCTGACCCATCCATACATTATTTCCTTTCACAACAGCTTCACCTAGAGATGTCCGAATGCCCAATTAAAATTTAATAGTAAATCCTAGTGTACCCTATTTTATTTTGTTTATTGTTTGTTTGTTTGGGGGACTGGCACACACAGCATTATTCATGACTTGCTCCTAACTCTTAACTCAGGGAGAACATCTGGTGGGGCTCGAGGGACCAAACAGGGGACAAGGACCAAACCCAGGTTGACCACACGGGAAAGCAGCCACTTAACCCACTATATTATCTCTCCAGTCCCCTATTACAACTTTCAAAATACTTGAAAGCTATGATAACTCCTAATGAGATTTTTTAAAACCAGAAACAATATAAAATAGTTGTGTTATGTTTATGTCCATTAAAGAGGGCAGAGGAAGTTGGATGTCATAACTTAGGGAGCAAACGTGGCCTTCCATGGCCTTTCTGTTCAATTGAGGTCCCCAAGAGAGAGATGATGTTTTCTCTATATTGGTGGAGTAAGGTCTTCACTCAGACCAGTTGACTGATTCTGCTGCTAAATTCTTCTTAAATACCTTCAGACAAACCCAGAAATCATGTTTTACTAGCTCTCTTGTATTCCTTAGTCTCATTAAGTTGACACATAAAATAAGACATCAGACCAGGCAACAGATCGCAGCTTACACAGGGATAAAACTCCAAAAATATGCTGAGTGAAAGGAGCCAGACCAAAAAAGAGCACATTCCTTTTATACCGTAAATGGAAACTAAAATACCAAGCTAGTTATATTGATAAAAAGAACATCAATGGTAGTCTGGGGATGAGAGGACAGAAAAGTTCCATGGGCACAGAGATACAGAGAACAGTTAATAAACATATTTATTATTTTGATCATGGCAGTGGATTCATAGGGGAACTTATATGTCAAATATGTGAGACTATACATTTCAAACATATGCAATTTATTATGTCAATTATACCTCAAAGAAACAAAAAAATGTATTTGGGTGATATTATCTACCCAGCTATTCTTATTATCGTAAACTATTCTAACCTTGTATTATTCAAAAGCAGATCCTAGTTTGCTTTAACAATAAGAAAAATAGACTTGGAGACAGAGGGTAGGATGTTTGTCTGGCACCTGGGTTCGATCCTGGGCATCCCATATGGCCCCCCAAGTACCATCAGGAGTAATTCCTGAGTGCAGAGCCAGGAGTAACTCCTGAACAATGCTGGGTGTGACCCAAAAAGAGAAATAAAGAAAAAGGAAGGAAGGAAGGAAGGAAGGAAGGAAGGAAGGAAGGAAGGAAGGAAGGAAGGAAGGAAGGAAGGAAGGAAGGAAGGAAGGAAGACTCAAATTTGCATCACTGCTATGTAGCTAACTTAAATTCACTCTCAGAAACCCTAAGCAAAACATTAAGAAAGTGCCGTGTGCTGACAATTCCTTTTCATAAGGCCAGGAAGATAGTACAGAGGTTAAGGTTCTTGCTGTGTGTGTGTGGCTGACCCAAGTTCCAGGCATCTGATACTGTTCCCTAAGCATCACCAGGAGTGATCCCTGAGCACAGAGCCAGGAGTAAGCCTGAAACATCACCTGGTATGTCCCCACCAAAGGAAGAAAATTTCTTTTCATAGGAAAGAAAAATGGTAGTGTGGCAAGAGGCTACCATGGGGACTTTTGAACCTCCATTATCTCCTTTGACAACTATTTCCTCCATTGTTTGAAATGGCCAGATATCGTTTCTCTCAGTTTTACAGAAAATACTTTATCTGTATTTAGCTGTATGACACAGCGCTGGGTTAAATTCTCAGTCTCCAGTTCCAATCAATAGCCACTATCAGCCACTCCCACATGTACTTCTGGGCTCTACCGGGGAAAGTCCCCCCTTCCCAGCCCCAACATGCATACACACACCCCTTCTTTGATTCTTTCTATAATATGGAAGCCACCTGGCTGGGTTTTAAACCTACAATTAGCACAAGTGATTGTATTGGGATTTGTAGAATATTTTGCTTCTCATTGATATTCACAGAAGTTCTCGAAACACAGGCTTCCCGATGGAACCCTGCAGGTCCTTTTGCTCTCCCGGCACCTTTATGACTCCCTTAGGAGACCACCCTAATACCATTTCTACAGCTTTGCCTTTCAAATGTTTGCTGGCCCACATAACAACCAGGATTAGGGAATTATTAAAGGATAAGGCTTGCTTTGAAGCCAAGCATTACTGCTAGCCAGCCCCAGAACCGATCTTGCTAAACCAACAAACTCAAAGGCTCTAACTTTGTTCCTGAGAGCTTCTCTTTGTCTTCCCTTCAAGCCACAGGATTTACTTTCCCAAAGGGAGGTTATGTTCCATTTGTTTTGATAGCATCCAGATTCTGGAGATAAACTCATTTACAATGTAGTGCACTCCTGTGTACCAGGCCAACAGAATTATTTTCAAATTACTCACCACTTTATTGAGTTGGCAATTAACAACAAGAGCACTGCAAGGTGCTGGAATTCTCTACTTCTAGGAGTCATCTCTGTGCTAAAGAGCAAGGGTCTCTGTGTAGTTGGACTACTGTTAACTTGCGTGCTACACAGAAGGAAAATTTTAGTGTTCCCTTAATTCCCAAGAGCAAATTAGTCAGAGGGTTTTAAATCACTTCATGAATCTCAAACAATGAACAGTAACGCTTCTGATAGAAAAGGTATTTTGCCTTTTACAATGACTTTTACACGAAAGATAATAGCAACCATGGTGTGATACTGGTAGATGTTTCCATATGAAAAAGGGTTGAAACACAAGAACCAGAGTCAAAACCTGCCACTGTTCTTCGCTGGATCGGATCTCAGAGGAAGGGCTGATTAAGGGAGTTTTCACTGTCTAATTTAGAGTCCTTTGGGCCTGCAGGAAAAGGGCTTTGCTAGAAGTGGTGTTAAAGTTCCCTCTTCAGTACTGAAGGATGTATACCCAGGAGAATTGACTCAGCTAAAGAAACATCAGGTCACGTCTGCTTCTTGAGACTGTCCCATTCACTGTCTGGTTGATCCCAGTACACCATGGCCTGCTCTCTTGCCCCAGGTAAAACAACTCAAAGTCTCACTCCAGTCCCAGGGAACCCAGTGGGCTTAGCTGAAGTCTTTGTTAAGATCGTTTAACCCACCTACCTGCTCTCCATTCAATCCTGCTTCTGCCCCTTCCCTTCCCCAGGGGTTGAACCCCAGCAGGTGCGACAAGAAATCAGCTTTCAAGATATCATACTCTGCTCAGAGCTGCTCCTCCCACCCCACCCCACCCCCACTTTTCCCAGCTTCATCAGGATATAATAGACATATCACACTTTTGAGTGTGAGGTACATAAGCTGTTGATTTGAAGCACAGATTGCAAGATGATTAAAGACAGAGTCAGCTAACACTGCCCCGCATCGCATAATTACCATTTCTCTTGTGGTGAGGACAGCTCAGCTCTAGTCTCTTAGGAACATTTAAGCATGTAATATAGTGTTATTAACTATGATCATTATGCTGTGCATTAGATCCCCAGGTCTTACTCACCTTATAGGTGGCGTTTGTACTCTTCGACTAACAGTTGGCTTTATGAGTTTGACTCCTTCAGTTTACATACAAAAAACCTCATAAGGTATGTCTCGTCTCTTCCTGATTAGTTTCTTCTTCTTCTTCTTCTTTTTTTTTTTTTTGCTTTTGGAGTCACATCTGGCGATACACAGGGGTTACTCCTGACCTGAACTCAGGAATTACTCCTGGTGGTGCTCAGGGAGCCATATGGGATGCTGGGAATCGAACCAGGGTTCGCCGCTTGCAAGGCAAAAGCCCTACCCACTGTGTTATTGCTCCAGTCCCTCTTCCTGATCAGTTTTACTTTGTATAATGTCCCTAGGTATATCTACAAATAGCAGGGATGTTCTTTTATTCTCATGGCTGAATAATATTCCATCATAGCCATACACCCTAGAGTCTCTTTATTTGGGGGCCACGTTCAGCAGTGTTCAAGTCTATTCCTGGACTGATATCCAGGGACTGCTCCTAATAGTACTTGGGGAATTATTGGTGTTGGGAATCAAACCTGGGACTCTTCCATGCAGAGTATACACTCCAGGCCACTGAGTTACCTCTCTGGCCCATCCTAGACTCCTTAAACTCTGGGTGTCTGTCTCAGATGGAGTCACATAACTAAATGTGGGTAGGTTGGGGTGGGGGGAGTAGGGTGTGAAAAAATTGTAACAGTAAAAGGTCCCTACTTGAAACAAGTAAAACTTACTTCAAAATTAACTGCCTAATGAATCTTCTAACAGCACTTACCCATGTTATGCGTTTCTTGGGCAAAAAAGGTTTGGGAGTGGTGAAAGTTTTAAAAATCAAGCTTTATGCCATATTTTTTTTTATTTTATTGAATCACCATGTGGAAAATTACAATGCTTTCAGGCTTAAGTCTCAGGTATACAATGCTGAAACAACCATCCCTTCACCAGGGCCCATATTCCACCACCAAAAAAAAAAAAAAAACAGTATACCTCCCATCCCGCCCCACGTCCCCAAAACTGATAAATTTCACTTTACTTTCTCTTTACTTTGGTTACATTCAATATTTCAACAAAAACCTCACTATTATTGTTATGAGTTCCCCACTAGAGTCAGACCTGTTGTGAAGAGATATGAGGTTGCGCGGCTGCGGTTTTGGATTCCTGTATTTTACCAAGTAAGTCCAGGGAAATTTCTTCCAGATATTGAATCATTGCAAGCTTGTAAGTCTCATCTGTGTTCCTCATAATATGGTGGTCGCCACGCCCTTCCACCCCCTCCCGCCTCCCCCCCACTGCCCCCTCCACCACCCCCCCACCCCCGGCAAGGAAAAGGAGAGAGAGAAAAACCTTTCCCCTCCTGGGCAGGCATGGGGCCACAGCTTAGTTCTCAATCTGGAGACATTCTGCAAGGAGCTGCCGGTACCAAAAGTAGTTTAGCTGGCCTCTGGAGTCATGCTCGTGCAGCTGCGAAGAGGCCGCACACGTGCGGCCCCCGGGGTTCACATCTCAGTGGAGAGTGGGCTGGTGTCGCCCACTTTCTCCTACGCCATATTTTTTTTATCCATTAATCTGTTGATGGCCACTTAGGTTGTTCCCATAACTTGACTATTATGAATAACTTGGCTACAATGGATATGGAGCAAAAATATGCTTTTTTTAATTTTATATTTTTAGAAACACTTAAACAACAAAGTAACACTTAAAGGAAAGAGTAACATTAAAATTCTACCCTCTACTCTCATATTTTCCCAGAAATTATCATTGATAATTATTACCTACATATACTCTATGAACCTATAATCATACACATATAGATGTTAATTTTGTTGCACAAATCAAAGTATAATATGTAAAGTATAGTACTACTTGGCAGGGTTTGTTTAAATATAACTTGTATATTTTTTCATATCTTCTCATATATCATTATAGTCATTACATATTGTACCATTATGTAGATATACCATATTTTTTTTTCAGTGTAAGGTTTGGGGCCATACCCAGTGATGCTCAGGGATTACTCCTGGCTCTGTGCTCAGGAAGTATTCTTAGTGGTGTTAGGGGTCAAATCTGAGTCAACCACATGCAAGGCAAGCACCTTCCCCACTATATTATCTCTCTAGCCTCAATACCATACTTTCGAAATATATTTTATTACATGAATATGTAGAAGTTCAGGGATTTACCCTTTCAGAAATAATACTACAAGTAATGCTATAAATTGAATATTATTGTGGCCATTTGTGTACATATCTACAGGATAAATTAATAGAAGTAGACCTCACCAGCTATGGACATAATAACTGGCAATTGCTTTGCCAGAAAAAATAGTGGGAAATTGTCCAGGACAGGCCCCTGCAAAATGTTGTCTTTGGGTGCACATTTTGATTATTTTAATTTTTCAGTGAAGTGAATAATTTTATTTAGGAAATATGAGAGGGGAAGGAGTGAGGCAAAGAGTGGGAAAGGCAGAAAGAAAAAGAAAGAGGAATGGGCCGGAGCGATAGCACAGCGGGTAGGGTGTTTGCCTTGCACGCGGCTGACCCGGGTTCGATCCCCGGCATCCCATATGGTCCCCCAAGCACTGCCAGGAGTAATTCCTGAGTGCAAAGCCAGGAGTAACCCCTGAGCATCGCTGGGTGTGACCCAAAAAGCAAAAAAAAAAATAGAAAGAGGAAGGAAGGAAGAAAGAAAGAGAGAGAGAAAGGAAGGAAGGAAGGAAGGAAGGAAGGAAGGAAGGAAGGAAGGAAGGAAGGAAGGAAGGAAGGAAGGAAGGAAGGAAGGAAGGAAGGAAGGGAGGAAGGAAGGAAGGAAAGTGTGGGAGAGACAATGAAAGACTGAGAGCGAGTCTCATAAAGTAAGAGAAATGACACCCCCAGAGTTGGGATATGAATAACTTCAAAATTTAATACACCAATATTATTTTTTAAAACTGTTTTTGCAGTGCCAGGAATTAAGTTCAGGATCTCACAAATACTAGTCAAGTGTTCTACCATTATGTGTATCTTCAGCCTTCTTTGGGTAGCATTTTAAAAGTTATCTCCTGTGAGTGAATAATTTTGAAGTTCCCTTCCTCCCCACTCCCACCTTTCATCTGAACAGAGGTTGTGCCTAGACACTAGATTTGCTGTTCAAACCCCATGTCCATCCCACTCCCTGTTCAGCAAGCCACCTGTTCATCATGTTCCAATTGTCCTCCTCACCAGGGCAGCCTACAGTCATATGGTTTAAAATTGCTTCTTGGGATCACTAAGTCAATGACAGTTGAAAGGATCACTCTGGCTAGAAGATGTGTGCTGAAAATAGATAAAGGACCAAATATGATGGTCTCTCAGTATCTGTATTGCAAACCATAATACCCAAGAGGAGAGAGAGAGACTAAGAAGGAAATTGTCTGCCATAGAGGCAGAGGAAGGAATGGGGCAGGCTGGAGTGATACTGGGGACATTGGTGGTGGAAAATGTACCCTGGTGGAGGGATGGGTGTTTGATCATTACATGACTGAAACTCAAACATGAAGGCTTTGTAACTGTACCTCACAGTGATTCAATAAAAAAGTAAAATAAAATAAAATTTCTTCTTGTTAACCAGAAGCTATGTCTAGACAGCACCCTGCCCCAGTATTTTTTATTGACCACTAGTTTATTTTTTCTCCATGGAGAACTGTTCTGAGTGATATTTTTCTTGAATCATGAATATGTCATAATTGAGATATGCCAGCAACATAAGGTGTTGGAACTATCTCAATAGGACAGATGATGGGTCAATGAGACTATCATTTGGTACTTGACAGTACTGAAACAAATTGTCTTTAAATTCAGTGACTCTAAGTTCTAACTGGGGTCACTGGTGGTGGGAAATTGACACTGGTGGAGGGACGGTGTTGGATCATTGTGTGCCTGAAACCCGATCATGAACAGTTTTGTAACTGTATATCTCACGGTGACTCAGTTTTTTAAAAATTAAATTAAATTAAAAAATAAATATAGCCAGAAGCACAGGAGCCTCAATCAAATTTATCTCCAAGGCAGGAGGCAGTTCCTGGGATCTGTCTCTGGAAACAGCACCTGAAATCATGACAATAGGTGCCACCAATCCAGTGACCTGATCTGGCTAGTCCATCAGCAGGCAGCTCTCGAAGTGGCCTCACCCCTAACTCTCCAGGTCTAACCTCGAACATGGGTTCCAGGATCTCATTACTCTATGCTGACCCCAGCAACCCCTCTTATAAACTGAGTTGGAAAATGTCCTTAACCTATCTGAAACTTATTCCCCTCGCCTCTAAAGTAGGGGTGATAGTAATAATAGTCCCTTTCTAGTGGCATTGTGGTGACAACAGAATGATATATGAATGCACTAATCTGGCACAGTCTGCAAATATGAACTATGTGGATGCAGCCTCTGCTACAGGCTCTGTGAAGCTCCTGATTTAAGCAAACAAGTAAGCTCCCGACTGCCAGCACGGGAATGTGACTTTCAAAACAGAGTCCCTTGGAGCTATAAAGGCACCTCGGGGGTTGCCAAAGGGGAAAGGGACTGAGAGAGAAGTAAAGCAGTAAGGCCCCTCCCCTTCCGGCACAGTAGGCCAACTCTACTGATGAAATCGTTCTGCTCTACCGTCCACATACATGATGGTCCAAATAAAACTTAATGTGAACATTTTTTTCTATTGTTCTTCCCTGTGTTCTATTCCAGCTCCACATGGTCCCCGGGGGCACAGTCAGGTATGATCCAAACCCTCACCACCAAGTTTGAAGCAGTGGACTTCCGGAAGTAAACACTTTTGCTTTATGGTTGATTCCTCTATTTCAAGTGAAGTTGTTTTTGTGGGTTTTTTTGTTTTTAACCTTCTGTTATATGTACAATAAGTCAATGTATTTAAAGAAAACCCTCTTCTTCCTGAAACCCTAAAGCATTAGAAGTTGTTTAGGGGAGTGTAAATGTTTGTAAAGAGCAGTGTTGTATTGATCTCTGCCTGTGGAACACCCAGCAGCCCCAGCCCTGGCAAAACATGGCCATTTACAAGAATAATGCTCCATCATGTCTCACAAGCCTAAGGTACCCGAGATCTTTCCCAGTCCCTGCAGTCATCTGACCACCTGTCCCAAAGCTAGGGGGTCACCTGGTCTCAGCCCTATGCTTGGTTGGTGCTAGCTACCCATGGGAACTAGGATTTTGTTGATTGCAGAGCATCTCTGGACTTGAAAATAGTCAAGCAGAAACTTTCTGGCAAAGTCTCAGTTCTGAAGGCACACAGCATTGCTTGTCTCACCTCCCATTGGTCCAAACAAGCCCAATTTCAAGTCATGGGAAGTTCAGCTCCATTCATTGATGAGAGCTGTAGCAGTCACATTGCAGAAGGACACAGACATAGAGAGGTGGGATTCATTTGGGGGGTGGTCAGTGTGAAGCACGACCTATAGTTCCATATACTTCATTAATGCTTCTCATTCCATTTGTGATAACCCTCTACCATGAATTATTTCAATGAGGAAAACCACCCTCACACACCATCATTATAATTTCATATATATCCAAGGCATATGGTCATTCAGCATTATTCTAAAATGTTGGTAGTGAAGGTTGGGAGATGGCATATGTAGCATGTGTGAAACCCTGAGTTCAATCCTCAGCATCATATGGTTCCCCCAAAATCACTGGAGGTCTCCATGAGCTGCTGGGTGTGGTTCTTAGAAAAAAATACATAAATTGTTATTATTATTATTTTTTTGCTTTTTGGGTCACACCCAGCAATGCTCAGGGGTTACTCCTGGCTTTGCACTCAGGAATTACTCCTGGCAGTGCTTGGGGGACCATATGGGATGCCGGGGATCGAACCTGGGTCGGCCGCGTGCAAGGCAAATGCCCTACCCGCTGTGCTATCGCTCTGGCCCACATAAATTATTTCTAATAATACATGGTCTACCTGAAGTGGGCTGGAGAAACAGCAAGGGTTTAAGTCCTTGCCTGCATACAGCCAACCTAGGTTTGACCCTCAGCATTGCATGGTCCTCCACTGAGCGCTGGGAGTGACCCTGAGTAAAGAGCTGGGAATAACCCCTCAGCACTGCCAGGTGTGGCCCAAAAAGGTCCTAAATAAATACCAGTACAAATAGTCTATATGAACTAAGTATTATTGTGCACCTTCTCACTTGGCATTGTGCTGTTCACTTTGTACAGATTGTTGATTTTAACACTCATCACAATCCCATGAAAGAAAAGCTATTATTATCATCACCATTTTACAGAATAAATTGAAGCTTGAGACCTTAGCTAACTTGCCTAATGTTCATATACACACATATATATTCATCTAGGCATGTATGTATAATATGCATGTATATATACCAATCATGCTATTATATAAACTCCATTTTCTCATATAACATCACACAAACATGTCCACTGACAGCTTAGAAATGGTTAAGTCAAAATTGAAAAGCAGCAATGACTTTACAATATTTGAGATTCTGGTTCCTGGCCATGATTGCGTCTTGACCCTGTCAGGTGGTTGCAGATCAGAACAAAATAATGATAGACTCCCTTCACTGCCAAGTACTAGCTTTGAAATTTTAATTTTTTATAAAGGGGCTCAAGGCTTGATTTTGGCAAAGTTTGTCGGTGAAGAAAATAACATCTGATTTTTTTTTTTACAGTTATGACACATTTCCTAAGAGCCAAGCAGTCTGAGTGCAAAATTGGAGAGTGTCCATTTCCCCCAGGAGCGAGAGTGAGAAAAGACAGGCATCAAAGCCTGCAGAGAGACCTGCGATCTTTTCAGGTGTAAAAATGTTGGCAGTTTGAGATAAGATATTAAGTTTCACTGATAACCTATCTCTCGGTAAATGAGCATTTCCTTCTGGAGACATGGACCTTACTTTTTTTTTATCTCTAATTGCTGGATTTTGTATATTCCAGGGCAAAAATTGGCAGATGTTTGTGGCTTAGTGGGAGGGAAATAGCAGGTACAAATGTCTGAAAATGAAAACTCAGCAAGGTCCCTTTGTACATTATCTCATAGATTAATAAAAATAGCAAATATGATATGAGGAGTAATATGAATACACAAAATAAAACTTTGCCCTTTGCATAACTGCTTAGTAAATATAATGCTTATTTGTTCTTTCCTATGGGAGAATGACTTGCAATTTATTTAAATTCCTAGCATTCAAGAAATGGAAGTTTTGGCAAAATTTGCTAGAAATATTTATTTATTGATTTGAGGACCACACTCACCCAAGTTCGGGGCTTATTTCTGTCTGTGCTATGATATCATTTCTGATGATCTTGGGGAATGATAAGCAGTGCAAGGGATCAAACTGGGATTGAGTACATGCAAGGCAAGCACCTTAATCCTTATACCATTTCTCTGATTCATCATCATCATCATCATCATCATCATCATCATCATCATCATCATCATCATCATCATCATCATCATCCTGTTAATCGTCGATTTTCTCGAGCAGTCTCAGTAACGTCTCCATTCATCCTAGCCCTGAGATTTTGAAGCCTTTCTTTCTCTCTGACTGGAAACTATTAAATAATGCCATTTAAATTGTGCTCATGGTTCTCATTTCCAACTAGCAATAAGATAGTTATTTTATGACAAAGCATTTGACTAATACTAAAAAGGTTTATAGAGTTGATCTTGCTTTTTTTTTTTTTTTTTTTTTGCTTTTTGGGTCACACCCGGCGATGCACAGGGGTCACTCCTGGCTCTGCACTCAGAAATTACTCCTGGTGGTGCTCAGGGGACCATATGGGATGCTGGGATTCGAACCCGGGTCGGACACATGCAAGGCAAATGCCCTACCCGCTGTGCTATCGCTCCAGCCCCGAGTTGATCTTGCTTTTTACCTAACATATGTACATTCAACTTTTGAAGAGATGCACAAGAAAAATAAATCCATTCAAGAGACTGGGCTGCAGTTGGAGATGTGACTTCGTGACAGCACATCTTGCTTTGTATGTATGAGGCCTCGTTTCAACTCCTAGTACTACAAAACTAACAAAAATATTGGGACCAGTGAGATTGTTGAAAGGGCTGAGGGGCTGAGTGCCCTTTGTGTGGGAAGGCCTGACTCCTGACACTGCATGATCCCCTGAGAACTGAATTGGGAGTATCCCCTGAGCACTCCCAGGGGTGCCCTCCCCCTGCCCTAGAAAGAATGGACTTTCTGTGTACTGGTGGTTGTGTAAGCCTCCAGTGGATGTTGGCTTTGGAAATAAGTAGCCCTCAATTTCTAAATTATCTTTAATAACAGGACCATATGCCCAATGAAGAAGAGATTAAATGACCAGGGTTTGGTTATGTTTTAAAGAGCTAGTGACCATTTCTTATTCATAGGCCAAGTACAATAAACTGGAAATGGCTGCCTGGAGCATTGAGCTAAAATGAATTTAGGAATGTCCAAACTTAGAAGGAGAGTTATGAGGTGATTTATTAAATTCTGTCACTGGTATGGCAAGATAGAGAATTGCAGCATGCTTGCCCACTGCTGTCACCCCAAAATGTAAGAAAATATGACTTTGTATGAAACATGTTTTATTGTTATTTCAGAGGTCCCCAGGATCAAACCCAGGGCATTACATTTTCAAGAAACATGTACTAGCATGACAACTCACACCACCCATTCTCCAAGAATACCACACCACATTTGATGGGGTTTAAAGTAGGAGGCAACCAATCTTAGAGGAAAATTTTTTACATATATATTTATAATATGCATTTTACATATTATATATATATGTATAAGACACAAGGTTCAACCTTTAACAACATGTTAGTGATCTCTTATAGGGAGGGCTTAATGGCTCCTGGGTGAAATTCAACAATCCTTCACACTCTTTCCTCTAAGGAAACTTTTTTTATAGCATTTTCAGTGGTTTTCCATAATAAACAATACAAAATAAATTATTTAGGTTCTGCTTTGGGGCAGGGGTTGGGGTTCAAGATGGAGACATCCGAAATATGGTGGTGGGAAGGTGTAATGGTGGTGGGATTGGTGCTCAAATATTAAATATAATCAAATATTGTGAACTACTTTATAAAATTAAAAAAATAAAATGAATGAAGGCAATACAAATTGTAAAATACACACAAAAAGAAACTTGCTAAAAGAATTGTCTAATGTTAAAGATCTTTCTTCAAAATTACCACAAATATATTTATTGAGCATCAACTTTGTTTCACAACTTCAGGTACTGAGGACATAGCAGTTAATAATGAATGTGTGTGCACTAATCTGCGTACATGCACACATTTAAATTAAAATGCTTCACTGCTTTCAAAAAAGTCTTTTCTAGAAGATATCTCACTGAATCTTCACAATAGTCTAACAAAATAAGTGAATTATGTGAGGATACACTTATGACACAAATAGTATGCTGAATCATTAAAGATTGAATCTACTTCTTTAAATTAAATACATAAATCAAAAGAGATAGAGGGAAGAAGCACTGTAGCACTGTCATCCCATTGTTCATCGATTCGCTCAAGTGGGCACCAGTAATGTCTCCATTGTGAGACTTGTTATTACTGTTTTTGGCATATCAAATACACCACGGGTAGCTTGCCAGGCTCTTCCATGAGGGCAGGATACTCTCAGTAGCTTTCAGGGCTCTCCGAGAGAGACAGAGGAATCGAACCCGGGTTGGCCACGTGTTAGGCAAACGCCCTACCCGCTGTGCTATTGCTCCAGTCCCAGAGGGAAGAAGGAACAAAACAAATGCTTAATGGTGAATCTTTTAGGGCTATTTCCATTAAAGCCAAGAATAAGATTAATCACTGACATCCAATACTGTACAGGAGCAAGTTTAGTATTGGAGAAAAAAAAATGCTGCAGGAACCAGGAAATGTACAACAGTTAGTATACAGATGTAGCATGCCCCCATTCTGGGTTCAGTTCCCAGCACCAAACACAGAGTCCCCTGAACATCATTGAGTACAGTTCTGGAGTAGCCCAAGTATTGCCAACTATGGTCTTGAGAGCCTCAGCACCACCAGGGTGACAGTAAATCCCCTGAGAATGAACGAATGCCTTCATCTTCCTGTGAGACGTTCCAAGATTCCTCATGCAAAAAAATCTCCCAGAATTGTTTGCTGGTTACTGCTGTGCACTTCCTCTGATAGGCCACATGCAAGGTTCTATGGTTGCTACTGTGCTTTGTTGGACTTTAGACCCAGTGTAATCTCTTTGGGCACCTTTTCCTGTCATCTTGGTATAGAGTCAGGAGGAAGCACTGAGCACTGCTGGGAGTGAGCCAACAGAGCTGAGAGCAGCTCCCAAGCACCACCTGGTGTGGTACTCCCCACAAAAATCTTTAAGAATTGAGCTTTCATATGACCCAGGTATTCTGCTTCTTGGCACTTTCTCCAAGAGTGCAAAAACAGTAAATCAAAAAAGATATTTGCACTCTTATGTTCACTGCAAGTTTATTCACAATGGCCAAGGTCTGGAAACAACCCCAGTGACCAAGACAGATGAGTGACTAAGAACCCATAGTGTATAGACAAAGAAATACTAGTCGGCTCTAACAAAAGATAAAATCCTGCAGTTTGCTGAAACTTTCACAGATCTGGAAGGTAGCAGAATGTTGAGCAAAGTGAGTCAAAAGGAGAAGACAAATACCAAAAGATCTAACTTATAGGTGGGGTATAAAAATTATGCTAAGGGAACAAAAAATGAACAATGGCAATAGACTCTGAGATTCTGACAATAGAACTGCTTGCTGAGTGGCAGCGGGGGTGGAAGGGGAGAGCTAGGGGGGAGGTGCAGAGAGGGAAAAGGGAGGAAGTGAAGGGATGGGGTGGAAGGATGCTGGTTCTCTGGTGGAGGAAGTATAGTGTAGTGACACAAAGGGCCAATCATAGATGCAAGATAACATTAATTAAAGTCCAGAGTGAGGGACAGTTACACTATAAAATATCAACAAAATTATAATAAGACAGCAGGGCCTGGACCCAAGAGCAGACAAATAACTGAATAACACATTAGAAGCCCTATGAGCAGAAGTCTGTGGAAATGGAAGCTTAAAATATGGCAAAGTTGTTCTACAAAGGAAAACATGAACTAATCAATAATGATCATGGAAATAAATACTGTTTTGTTTTGTTTTTCTTTATTTAGAGGCCTCCTCAGTGGAGCTGGAGCCAGCAAAGCTATACCAGCCATGCTCAGGATGACATGCAGTGTCTGGGCTTGAACCCAAGACCTAGCACATGCTATACATGTGTTCCAGTCCATTAGGCTGTCTCAATGGCCCCAAGGTAGCTAATTTTATGGGGGAAAATATTTTTACACAGGTGGATTGAAAAAAGAAATGAAGGGAAGGCTTTTGATGACAATGATAGTTGGAAATAATCACTCTGGACAAAAACTGATATTCACGATACCCCTTCAGTAACAGTATTCAAACCACAGTGCCCAAATGGAAAATATGAGGAGAAGGAGAAGGAGGAGGAGAGGAGGAGGAGGAAGAGGAGAGGAGAAGGAGAAGGAGGAGAAGAAGAAGAAGAAGGAGAACAAGAAGGAGAACGAGAAGGAGAAGGAGAAGAAGAAGGAGAAGAAGAAGGAGAATAAGAAGGATAAAGAAGGAAGAAGAAGAAGAAGAAGAAGAAGAAGAAGAAGAAGAAGAAGAAGAAGAAGAAGAAGAAGAAGAAGAAGAAGAGAAACATGGAAACATGGGTGTTAGAACATTGACTGAAACTCAGTCATGAACAACTTTGTAGCTATATCTCGTGATGATTTAATTGAAATAAATTTTTAAAGGGGCCACAAAAAATGAAAAATAAATCTTTAAAACTATCAAAAGAATATATAGTTAAAGATCCTTATGAACTTGATATAGGAAAGAATTCTTACACAAAATAAAAAAATAAGATTAATAAATCTAAGCCTCCTTACAATAAAGATTCTTTAAATAAGATAGGGGCCACAGGTGTGGTTGTACTTGTCTTGTATGTGTGAGGTCCTGGATTCTATCCCCAGCATCACACACACACAAGATAAGGAGCAAGGGATATAACCCAGATGCAGAGCACGTGTCTGACATGTATAAGACCCTAGATTTCATCCTTTATATTAAAAAAATTCAAAATGATAAATAGAGTTTTTGAGAAAGTATAAGCAGTGAATATAACTAACAAAAGATTCGCTTTGAAAATGTATGAGGTTTCCTACAGGACACTCAGATAATGATATCCAAGCTCTGCACCACGGGGGCAAAGGGTCTGAACAGAAATTCACAGAAGAACTCAAATGCCAAACTAATGTTTGAAAAGATATTCAAGTATCACTCAGAAGCAACCAAATACAGATCAAAGCAATGATTTCACATCATCAGTCTGGCAAAAAAAATTAAATGCTGACAAAACTTGGTGTTCATGAAGCTGTAGAGAACTGACCCCTGTGGCCGTTCAGGAATACTGGTCGATGGAGGCTCTCGAGTGGCCAGATGCCACCGTTAAAGTCTCTCCAACCCTGGAGGAGAATACAGAGAATCTAATTATTCTAATCTTACTTTTTCTGTTGTGTTTTGTTTGTTTTTTGGGCCACACCTGGCAGTGTCCAGGGCTTACTTTGCTTTGTGTTCAGGAATCACTCTGAACATATGGAATGCTGGGCATCAAACCAAGACAAGCACCCTACCCACTGTACTAGCATTCTATGCTTACTTTGAAAGGAACAGGCCACAGATATTTATAGTTCATTGGTAGATCTCTTAGGGTACCAATCTAATTCAAAGGAGACATGAGAGTCAGTCTTTTTGTATGCCCAGAAAGCAGAAATGATATAGGATTTGACAAACACAGTATTCTCTATTATATTTGAAAAAAATAATAAAATTTTATAAAACTGGGTAGTAGATACATATTGATATTCTTGTTTATTATGAATGCTATCATGTGGATAGGATTCAAGCTGTCTCCAACTACTGTCTTCAAATACGAGGACTGAATTCAGGTTATTTAGTTGAGATATATACTTTGAAGAGATAATACAGTGGCTAAGGCATTTTTGCCTTGCATGTAGCCAACCCAGGTTTGATTCTTAGCCATCCAATATGGTCCCCTGAGCACCACCAGGAGTAATTCCTGAGTGCAGAGTCAGAAGTAAAAAGTAAAAAGCAGAGCCACCACCTAAAAAAAGATACATACGTCGAATTACTATTGTATTCCTGCATGTTAGTACTACATATTACATGTAGTACATAATTTAAAAGTAGAAGAAACAGATATATAAATTATTATAAGGTATGTGTCACAATGCATTCCAATTATTATAAAAGCACAAGAATAAAAATATGTTCAAACTTCTCCTAACCATTAAAACCTGTAACACAATTACTTGAAAGCTTCTTTTTGATGATCTTGATTCTCAGGTAAATGTTAAATGGGCACTACAAGCACATTAGGTCAATGTAATCTTCAATAATGAGAGTTGAGCTTTTGTGAAGTTATTTCAGGAAATTCCTGAAGTAAAACTTTGCTATGAACTCCACCCAACTCATACGCAACTTGTAAAGACTTGTCAGGGAGGTGCTGTTTAAACGGCATATATATATATATATATATATATATATATATATATATATATGCTTCTTTGGCCTCATATCTTAAGAAGTTGTTTGAGCTTCTACACAAATACATAACAGAGAAACAATAAAAAGAAACTTGTTTAACTGACTAGTATTCCAATATTGAGGCAGCTAGGCTGACAACTGTTCTTTTATTTTTATTTTTTATTTACTTAGTATTTTTAGGGCGGGGTTCTAACCAGGATCTCTTGTATGCAAAGCACACACTCATCCCTTTGAGCTAGTCTTTGGCCCAAAGGCTAAGGACTTTGGATTGGGGAGTTGGGAGGGGGGGCGCCCTCAACTGTGCTCAGTGCTCATTCCTGGGGTTTAGGGGAACGTACGAAGTGTTGGAGATTGAAACAAGTTTGGCAGAGTGCCAGGCAAGCACCTAACCCCCTGTTCACTCTCTCTAGCCCCAAGACTGATTAATCTTCATGCCTGGTACACCCGTGGAGGGCAGAGAGGAAAACCACTGCACTTTCTAGATTGTCCTCCAAAGCCAAGTACACAATTGCCTCTGTATTTGCCATAACGTCACTTTAAAAGAGTCCCATTACATAGGCAGTTGTGTTTCTCCAGTGAGTTCCAATAATCTTGTTCATTTGCTCAACACAAATATTTATTCGAGTTAGGAATACATCGATGAGCAAAAAAAGACGTGGTCTCTACTACTTAGAACTGACAGTTCGGCTGGGGAAGTGGACATTAACTAAACAAGTACCTTAATAAAGGTTCTCATAATCTGATGAGTCAAGAAGAAAAAATAAAAGGAAAGAGAATAGAGGCTGCTAGGGATTCTAAATATAGAATGAAGAACCCAGGAATGCCCCAGTTGGATAGTGACTGGTGGCGGCTTGGATTAGGGAAGTGGTAGAATAAAGTCTGGGTGGTGTGGTATCATCTTATGGCTAAATTGATGGGATCTGGTGATTCACAGAAGAGTAAATGGAAAGAGACCAGAGATGCAGGATGACCATCAGGCACAATTCTCAATATAAATGTTTCTCCATCTTGTTAGACTGCTCTGCCTTCAAGTTTTGCATTACATCCCTACTCTCTATGTCTTGCATACCTTTCATAGGTGTTTAATCATCAGAAACAGGTATTTCCTTCCTGACAGGAATCATCAAGATACTGACCACCTTTTAAAAATGTTTTTGTTTCTTTGGGGGACACACACCCAGCAGTGCTCAGAAGTTACTTCTAACTCTGCATTCAGTAATCATTTCTAGTAGTCTGGAGGGACCATATGGGATGGCAGGGATCAAACCTGGGTCAGCAATGTACAAGGTAAGTGCCCTACCCACTGTACTACCTCTCTGGCCCCAAATGTTGACCACCTTTAATCCTGCAGTACTCAAGGCCACTGGTTCTCTGCACCCCCATAGCCAGAATGATACCAAATATAGAGTTACAAGGCTTTCCCTCCCTGCACCCCTTCATGTCCAGTTATTCTTCAAGGTTTTAAAATTTATGACTAATTATATCACCTTTACACATACACTAACATAGTATGATTTTACAGGGACGGAGAACTGCTCTAGCTCAACTTTACCAGCGTTCTGAATTTCTTGAATATTTTAAGAGCCAACCTTTGCCTATGCAAGCAAGTACTTAATAAATAAACAGAAGAGTACTGTGATGGATAATTCTGTGACACCTCAGCTGGCTTTTCTGGAGGGGCGTAGTGAGGAGAACCCACTCTCCAGAGGAGGAATTATACACTTCAGGCTGTAGTACTGGGGTGACCCAGGGAATTGGAGTAGAATCAAAGGAGGGGCATGGTAATTATCACCTGGCATCTGGGGGTAAGGGGTAAGAGCCAGAGAAACAAATTAATGTCTGGTTCCCCTCTTGATCCCCATTCTGAAAAACTTGGTTACAGCTTCAGCAGTACCTTTATGTATTCATTGGAAATTGCTTGAGAACAACTGTGAAAAGCATGTATGCTTTATGGCCTTTCAGAACCATTTCAACCTTCTCCCCATGCCCTTCTTCTAATCTATAGGACGATAGTTCAGATCTGCAGCCCAGTTATCAGCTGGGGGCTGCCATGTCATTTTAGACTCAATGTCTGTTTTTCTGAAACAGACTCACAGTTTCTCCACAGCTGGGACCGACCTTTCTGCTTCCACATTAGAGTCGGTTTTGGATCACCGGAAGCCGGTGGTATTATTCCACTTCCTCTCGCACTCACTGTGGAAGGCACCTCAGTCATATCTTTAGGCGGACGATGAGGGAAGTTTACATGGCAACACTAATGTCATGACTTCAAGTACACAGGCCTGCTGGCTAGCGTGATCCCAGTAGCAAGGCTTCTGTGACCACATCCTGAACTTGCTTTCAAAGCCCAGAGAAAAATTAGAAATCTCAGTCAGCAGCTAGAGAGCCAACGTAGTATGCTGAAGGAGGTTAGGAGGTGGTATGGTGGGTAAAGGCTTGCACTTGGCCAACCGGGGTTCGATCCTCAGCACCAAACAAGGTCCCATGAGCTCCTCCAGGAGTGATCCCTAAATGCAGAGCCTGGAGTAATTCCTGAGCACCACTGGGCTGAGTGTGACTGCAAAGCAAATAAAGAAGCAAAAGCAAAATGAAGCAGTAAACTGAAACAGAGGCTCCCTAGGAGGCCTGACTGGTGCAGTGCATCAGCATAGAAGTAGCATGAAATGCAGCAACTTATTCTTTACTTTGGAGGCAACATCACTATTACTCACTCTTTCCATAACTTCACCGCTCACTGGCACAGCAGAACCCTGAATCTTTACTCAGCTTTACGCCCACCCTCTGAAGTCTGAGTGCCTTCCAAGGCCTTCAACATACTGGGATGTCTTGCTCATTGAAGTGGGATTATTAGCATGTTGATCCTGCACGTACCACCAGTGGCTCACATGTGATGTGACTTAGTTGGAACAAATTACAGTGCCGGCATCAATGTGTATATGAATTAATATAGCAGGCCGGTGTGATGTGATGTTTCCTCCAAGCTTCCACAGCTGAGTAGTGTGACAGCACTGTTTCCTGGGGTTCTTGTCATGGGAAATTAGGGAAGAATGCTCCCATCTCCACGAATTCCTTCTTCTCCAGCTTTAGGTTGTCCCTCTTGGGGCAGCACACTGGGGATCTCTGTCTACTTTTCTATTTTCTGTCAATACATCCCTATCCAGGGAGGGACTCTTTTCTCCCTGAGCAAGCCCCTTGCTTATGTTGTGACTTGACATTTGTTATTTAATGGGGGTGGATAGAGGCATGACAAAAGTTCTAAGATGCTTTGAGGGAAGGAATTATTCTAATGAAAGGTAAAAAATTTCTGTATCAGTGTCAAAAGTGGAGCTTGCCAATCTTTACCTGGAATAGAAGCCCTTCTTTAGAGTTCAGAGGAAATCTGAAAAGTCATGGGATATCTTTATCTCAGTATCCAAGATCTCATTCATTCCTAATTAAGACTGTGACTTTGATAAAACAAACTCACTAAGATTGAAAAGCCCTCACTGGAGCTCTGCAACCTGATTATTTAGGTTCTGGGCTTTGATCTCAGGAGTGCCTGTCTCTGAAATTGGGAATTAATCACCTTACACTTTTTTTTTCTCTCTCCAGTGCCCTGATAAGGCCCAGAAAAAGCAATCCCATTCCATTGTCCTTAAATTCCTATTTCTGCAGAATTTCTGGAACAGAGTTCTCTGCTTATTCAAGATGCAGCTCCATCATATTCCTTCCATTAGTGTCCCATCCCAGTTCACTTCTGGTAAAATTTTGCAATTATCCTGCTACCTCATCAGTAGGGTTACTTATCGCCAATGAGATGCTCTCTTACCAGTTGATAAGCAAGTGACCCAGCTCCAAAATCTTAGTTTTGAATCTACTTCCTAGGACCACCTCCTTTTTGTTTGTTTTTGTTTGTTTGGGGCCCACACCGTACAATGCTCCTGGCTTGCTCCTGGCTCTGCACTCCGGGATCATTCCTGGCAGGGATAGGGGGATCAGCGGTGCTGGGGATTGAATCTGGGTCAGTCACACACAGAGGAAGTGCCTTACCCGCCATACAATGTTCCCAGATCCAACCACCTTCTTTAGTACCAACTGTTGGAGGCAGGTGCCTCTGGAGTCTCAAACTCCGAGATACGCCTATACCAGGATATTTGGGAGTGCTCCCAAGAGCTACCCCTGGAAAGAGGGTGGGAAATGGGATTGAGCAGAAAGAGTGGTCCAATTGCAAGGCCACTTAACAGAGACTTAGCTGACCTCACAATGAGCCCAGAGCTAGGATGACCAGTGGAAAAGAGATGTAATGAGTTGAGAAGTAGGCATAATTATGATCTATTGCTCCTGGAGACAGAGTATAATTCTGAGGGAGGCGGTTTTAGAGGGAGGAGGTCAACTATGAGCTGGGATTCCCAGCAATTGGTGAAAAGTGTCTTGATCCTAACCGAGGTCTGGGCAGCCTCTCATAACATCTGCTATAAGGAGGGTGACCAGGAGCATCCAGGACTAAGAATTATCATGGAGCAGTCACACGAAGCAGAGTAACCGGTTGCTTTAAAAGCTCTGGCCTTAAAATGCTAAGGGGAACTGTAAATCTGTCAACTCCAGTTTTCTTGAAAACAACAAATGTATATATAGGAGTAGAATATATACTAGTAGTTATGATGTGGGGTGATTGAATAGCTATTTAAGAGTTAGTTAAGGCCTAACTAAATTAGGCCATTATAATATGAAAGACAATATCTGACCTGTAATCTTTAGTGAATGTTTCATGGAACAGGCATATTAGCGTCTTATAAATTAGGATCCTGATAGAAAGTCAAAGGAGAAATCGCGGGGTTGGAGCGATAGTACAGCAGGGAGGGCCTTTGCCTTTCAAGTGACCAACCCGGGTTTGATTCCCAACATCCCATATGGTCCCCTGAGCACTGCCAGGAGTAACTCTTGAGTGCAAAGCCAGGAGTAACCCCTGTGCATCGCTGGGTGTGACCAAAAAAGCAAAAAAAAAAAAAAAAGAAAAAAAGAAAAAAAAGGAGAAGTTGCTCAAAACTAGCAACATAACCAGCATCAAGTCAGCAAGCAATTGCACCAGAATCACCTGAAGATCTTGTTACAAACAGAGTTCCAGGAGCAGAAATTCTGGCTTGGCATCTCTTGGATTGGGGACCAAGGAGAACTGCCTTAGAGCAGGGCTTCATCTGGAATCCAGTACAGTTGACACCAGATTGTACTATAGGGAAAATCACTCTCTACCACCACTTTCAGCCCATTGACTAATAACCAGCCATATTTTTAAAGTTTCTAACAAGTGATCTTGCCAGATAAAATACAGGGCACACAGTTAAATCTGCATTTTAGATAAACAATAACTTTTCAGTATAAATATGTGTTACAGGAACATGTAGTAGAATAATTTAAATAAAAACAATGCTATAATAAAAAACTTTATATGACTAGTATTGTTATGAATTATTTGTTAAATTCCATCTAATAAAATTAAAAGAAGTGATATTATAATAGAGTATTAAAGTAAATTATTTCATGTCTCACTGAAACCCAAATTTAACTGAGCACCTTGCTTTTATATTTGCTAAATTTGCCATCCTAATTATCACTGGAATCTTCAAATTCATAAAAGTAGAAGAAATAGTAGAATAAGCCTTGCTTGGGACCATCATTCTATTTGGACAATTATAAATATTTTGCCCCAGTGATTGTAAATTATTTTTTATGTGTGCCGTTATGTTATGTGCTGTAAGAGATACAGGAAAGAAACTGTATCCTTAAGGAGCATGTTGTCAAGTTTGGGAACATAATGAGCCTTCATGAAACCTAATAAAAATGAGTATTAACAGGTGAAGTTCTGGGTGGGTGTTCTCCAGGGAGATCTGGGAACGGAGCACCCCTATAGAGTCATTTGGTCTACGAAGTGAGCCTGGAGTTAAGATTGTTTCTGGTCTGGGGAAAGCTCTGTAGCGAAAGAAGGGATGAGCAGGCTTTCCAGTCTCAAGATCACGTTGTGTCACTTGGCACTATATAAGTCTTTCCCCATCTGAAGCACTGCCCACTCCCTGCCCCATGCTTCATACTTAATCATCAGGGCCACAGCAGCTGTCACCCATCCGGCTAATAGACTTGGAGCACTATGGCGGCAAATTACATCATCTGAAACTATTAGCTCTTGAACATGTCAGCACAAAGATTGTCCAATCTTCTCTGGGTGACTTGTCAGTTAACCTCTGCAATATGCCGTCTCTGACATCACTGGGGAGTTAAATGTTTTCTCCAATGGAAGTCGCCCTGGGGAGAATGAAAAGTTGAGAATGAGAAACAAATTCAACTCCTTTAGCCAGTTTTGTGTAACTGCTTGTCAAATGCCATGGCTGCTTGAGCCCATAGCTATTTTTCAAATAACCAAGAGACATATAAGCTGATGCTACATCTCATCTCTTGACTACCTGTCTGTTAGGCAAATGTCAAGACGAAGTGTAAAATCATAAACATTTAAGGCTTTACTCTCTAAAGTCCTCCCAACCTTAACTGCAAATATTAAGGGTGGAAACTTGAAAATATTTAATGAAATATGGATACAATTCAAGAAAATTAAATGACAGTGTCCTCATAGCTCTTGTCATATTCCCTTTAAAAATGTACCACCCCCAGTGAAAATGTAACTGTAATAATCACAAAGAACAACGCAAAATTGTTTTGCCTGGCTTTGTACTTTATAATCATAGAATTCTACTCTCTCTTGTGTTTTGAATCTTTCCCTTCACATTACATTTGTGAGATTTAAGAGAAATTTAAACTTTAAAGTGACTTCAAATATTCAACAAACATCACATTTGCAAGATGAAATAAATTGAAAAACACACCATTTTTAGTTTTAAAATTGTATGCATGTCTATATATATATAATTTACTGATTAATATTATAAGCTTGTATAAGGTCCAGCATAAAAAAATTATTATGGGGCCAGAGAGAGTGTAGGAGTTAGTCTATGCAACAATATATATTACCTATCTTAGCCCTTAGCTATTTCTGCTATTCAGTTGACTATATCCCATTTAAACCAGATTTTAAATGACTGATTGGATCGTCCTGATTAATGATTCACTCTCCTTGCCCCCTATAACAGCATCATGTGGACTTGTAAACTAAATGACCAACCGAATATAGTACACAGGTCACACAAATTTATATACCATCATGCGTAAACTGCCCAGATTTGCTCTGAGGGACTTGAGTTAGTATTTTTTGTGGTGAAATAAGTAGCACTGTCATCCCGTTGTTCATTGATTTGCGGGCACCAGTTATGCCTCCATTGTGAAACTTGTTGTTACTGTTTTTGGTATATTGAAAACCCCACAGGTAGCTTGCCAGGCTCTGCTGTGCAGGCAGGATACTCTTGGTAGCTTTCCAGGCTCTCCAAGAGGGACGGAGAAATCAAACCCAAGTCGGCCACATGCAAGACAAATGCCCTACCCACTGTGCTATCGCTCTAGTTTGGTGAAATAAGAATAATATAAAATATACCATCTTCATTTCTTTTGTTTGTTGGCTAGTTGGTTAGTTGGTTTTTGAGTTTGTTTGTTTGCTTTTTGGGTCACACCTGGCGATGCACAGGGGTGACTCCTGGCTCTGAATTCAGGAATTACTCCTGGCGGTGCTCAGGGGACCATATGGGATGCTGGGACTCAAAGTCGGTCAGCCACGTGTAAGGCAAACGCCCTACCCGCTGTGCTTTCGCTCCAGCCCCAGTTGGTTAGTTTTGAGGCTTCACCTGGTTGTGCTCTGGGCTTATTCCTGGCTCTGTGCTAAGGGATCACTCCTGGCAGTGCCGGGGATCAAACCTGGGTCAAACATATACAAAGCAAGAACTTTATTTGTTGAACTATCTCTGCAGCCAGTCTTCACTTTGTTTTGGTTTGGGGGATCACACCTATCTGAACTCAGGGCTTACCCTTATCACTCCAAACTGTGCTCAGGAGACCACATGGGGTTTCAGGAACTTGAACCCTGATTGGCCAAGTGCAAGGCAAGTGCTCTACCCACTATAGTATTTCTCAAGCCCCATCTTCGCTATTTTAAAGTGTACAACTCAGTGGTATTTATCACCACCTTCTATCTCCAGAATATTTTTTATCTTGCAAAACTGAAATTCTGCACCCACATAACAATAACTCTCCATTCCCAAGTTCCCTTGTATTTCTTCATGATACAACTTTTGAAACACATGAATCTTTGTCATGTACTCAAGTCAGGCACCTGGGACACAGTTTTCCTTAAGGGCAAATCACTCTGCTTTGCAGAATGCTTCCTAGCTCATTAACCTCTGCTCTCATCAAATTTACAAAGGTCATCATTTTCATTTCCAAATGAATCCCTTTGGTCAGGTCAGATCATTTAGGCAGGAAATAGGAGTAACTTTAAAAATATATATACATAAGGACCTAGAGGATATCTCACATTCAGCCATCTCTAGATATTATTCCCGATTCTTATTCCAGAAAGTGCTCTAGTAAATAGCAAGTCAGCTTACAGAGTGTCTTCTGATAACTGATGCATCTTTTTCAAACTCTATGAGTCTGGACAGGCTGTAAAGTTCTTTAATATCTGACTTTGATCTATATTTCAATCCTGTGCCCTTCATTTCTTGAGCCACCCCATCCTTCCTGACTCAATTGACCTACTTGTTATCTAAAGCCCCACCATCAGGGACTTCCTTCCAGCTATAGTTGGTTGGAAAAAAAAAACCAACTCAACAAACCATCTCTTTTAAATGCAACTATAAAACTAAATAAAATGAACCAAAGCAATCATTTAAGCATTCTAAGAAAAAACAATAATAAAAAATGTATGCTATAAAAAACAGCTGAACCTCAAGGTACCAATAGTGGGGTCTGTGGCATTCTGGCCTGGGGCTCTTCCCATCTTTCCCCACCCCGCCTCCAACCCTAGTGTAGCCAATGTAGTTAGGTTTTCTGTCCAGCAAAGGTAAATCATGAGTATCATTAATATAGAATCACTATAGTAATATAGTATCAGTTCTAGAAGCTCATTCTATTTGGTGCATTCATGCATATGGTAGAAAGGATGTCAAAGGTGTCAAAGATGATCATTATAAGGACCAATACAAAAGACTAGGGTTGCTATATTCTATAGACCATATCTTTTTCTCATTTCTTCTCTTTTTAAAAGTTTTTCATAGTTTATAGTCCTGTGGAATTTCAGGGGTATCTTTACATTGAACTTTATAAAACAATAATGGTAACATTGATTTATTGAGTTTGTAGAATAAAGAAAGATATATATACAGCAATAATAGTACAACAACAAAGGGGAGAGAATAAAGACATAGAGAAGCAAACATTTTCTATTTTCCTGGAGTTAAATTAATCTGTATTAATCTGAAGTGTGTTGTTGTCATTTAGATATATAGTAATCCTGAGATTATAAACTCCAAAAATAATTTATTTTCAAGATTGAAGTAAGTTAAATATTATACAGAAGCTATATAACATAATAGAAATTAATCAAGGAGAAACAGAAAAATGAGAGTTGACTTATAGAAAACAAGGCCAGAGAGATAGTACCACAGGTAGGGCAGTTTGCCTTATGTGCAGCTGACCTGGCTTTCATCTCCAACACTGCACGTGGATTCCTGAGCACTGCCAGTAGTGATCCCTGGACACCACTGAATGTGAACCCAGTCTCCCTCCCCCCCAAAAAACCAGAAGACATAAAAATGACAAATGTCTACCCAACCATGTCAACACTAAAATCAAATTAATGTAAACAAAATGTGGAGATTGTCAGAGTGAATATAAAAGATAAAGTCCAGAGCTGGGGAAGCAGTTTGGTTGGAGAGCATATACTTAGCATATGTGAGGCCCTGGGCTTGACTCCCAAACACAGGGTAGAGAGCCTGGGGAGGTGAGATTCAGCTACATGCTATCTACATGAAATACATCCATCTACATCCTGTCTACATTAAATACATCCAGCTACATGCTGTCTCCATCAAATACATTCAGCTACAAGCTGTCTATGTCAAATACATCTAGCTACATGCTGTCTACATCAAATATACCATGTATGCAAAAAAAACACACATTGGTTGAAAATAAAAAGATGGAAAAGAGACATCATTCACAAAGTAACCATTAGAGAGCACATGTAGTTATATTAATACTAGTATAGACTTTATAGTAAGAGACATAGATGAACATTTTATAATAAGAGTTGATGCATCTGGAGGAAAGGATGATTGTAAATGAATATGCATTTAGCAACCAAACCTCAAAATACACCAAATGCAAACTAGCATCTCAGCGATGTTAGCTAGGTGAATAAGGAAGATATTCACAATATCCTGATCCTCCCCACTCAGATTCCTAACCTTTTTGTGCCAAGTCTCATGTCATTTATCACGACAGGACAGGACACGTTTGCTTGTCTGACTCACTCAGAGTCTCTTTGCCCTTTGTATGCCCAGCATATTACACTCTTTAGCATAAGCAATTTATGTTAAACTTAAGTAATTAATGAGTGAATGGCACCTCCAGCAGAGGGAGAGAAGCAAAAGACATGTGGCATATTCTACGAGGTTGGAGTTATTTCAAACATCTTCTGTTGTATTTTCCAAATTTGAATTCCTTGAGATGTAACTTGAGTTTGGGAGTCACTAGATCCACTCTATTCTCATGGATACTTCCATGCTCACGTCTGTCTCAAAATATGTTTCCTTACTTTCTCACACTTGATTGAGCAGACATTTTGTTTCTGTGTTTTGGGGCCACAGCTAGTGGTGCTTGGGGGTCACTTCCAGAAGTACTCAGGGCACACTAGTGCTAGTGATAGGTTATGGGCCTCCTGTGTGCAAAGATAGCTCAGCCCATCGAACTATCTCTCCAGCCCTACCAGATTTTTGTCAATTATTGGCTCCTCAGAATAGTGTACGGGAGATGGATAGGGTCGGATAGCTAGGAGGGATTGGTTGGAGATGAGCTTGGAGAGGTGAGTTGTGGACAGACCATGAGGAACCTGGTATCCCATTCTCAAACATTTAAGCCTTATTTTGCTCGGTACATCAAGCCATTGTAAGATTTTAAGCAAGGGAGTAATGCTGTCTTTTTTAATCAGACCATCAGTGTCTGTAGATAATGGATTAAAGGAGGCCAGCCTGGAGGCAGAAGGATCAATTAGAAGGTCACAGTGAAGGGACTGGACATACAGTACAGTGTGGGTGTGAAGGGTGGGGCATTTGCCTTGCACAAGGCAGATCCTGATTCAATCCTCAGAATTAAATTAATTCAATACTCTTAATGGTGTTCAGGTCCTTCTGAACACCATTAAGAGTAATTTCTTAGTGCAGAGCCAGGAGAAACCCTCCAGTATAACCAGGTGTGACCCAAAAACAAAACCAAAAGGTGATATGGCAGTAATCCAGGCAACAAGTGATGAAAACCTGACTAAGTCTAGGACAACAGGAAAAGGAGGAGAAATTAAACTACAAAACATGTTTAGGAAACAGAACTGACAGGTCTTTGTGATTAACTGCACCTACAGTGAGAGAGAGGGTGGGGTCCGTGAAACCTTCCACTCTTCTGGTTTAGACATTTGGTGACTGGTGGAGACATCAGCTTGACGGGGAAGAGGGAGGCAGAGCTATGGCAGAAAAGGCTTATTTTGAGTTCTACAGCAGAGACCAGCTAGAGAGTCATCCTGGAACTCCAAAGAGAGTCCCGGGCCTGATGTGAAGTGGTAGGAGTCACTGGAATATTGCTGTAGGTGGGTTCATTGGCTTGGAAAAAGCAACTCAAAGAGAGGACACAGCCTGAGAATGGAGTGGGCAGGAGAATGAACCCTGGGGAACAGGAACATATTTGAGATTAACTGGAAGAGGAGTCTTAGGAGGAAGAAATAGAGGTAGAGAGGAAGCCAAAGGGATACCAGGAAACCAAGTAAGGCTGTGGAAAGAACATGATCAGCGCAAATGCCAGAAAATCAGAACAAATGAAAAATGATGATAAGGAAAGAAAAATATCCGTTGTAGTAGAGAATTTAAATGTAATTGTTGGCCTCTGGAAAGATGTTTCAACAGTGTCTTGGGGTGGAGTTGAAAATAAACTGAACTCAAATGGTGGTAGATTGAATCAGGTGTGGACTGGGAAAGTAAATGAACACTTCCAAGAAATTTAACTTTGAAGGGAGGGCATGAGGGCAGCAATCAAAGAGTAAAGTTCTTCAGAGAAGCTATTTTCCTAAAGTTGGATGATAACTAGAGAGAGGGTAGAACATACTGCTGTGTCTAGGAGAAGTCATAGGGAGGGAGAGGGTTTGAGCAAGGCTTCTGAGCAGGCAGAGGTGATCAGAAATACTCCCGAAGGAACAGGCCCACTTTACCCCCTATTTCTTAGCATCAAAGGTAGAGTAGACCTAAAATTCTTTTTTAAAAAATAGGGGTGAAGGGGTCTCAAAGGCCCCAGTTGGCTAACTGTGCTTATGGTTGATATAAAGACCAGTGTTGCTTGGTCCTGAGGTGCTGGGGATTATATGGGCCACCCTATGGTTCTCAGGAGTCTCAAGGCCCACACCTAACCATACTTAGGGGCCACCAGAGATGTACTAGTGATAACTGGAGGACCCTGTAGTACTGGTGACTGAATCTGGGTCAACTGAATGCACTGCAGGTGCCTTAGCCTCTGTACTATCTCTCTGGCCCCCCAAATTAGTTTTAAAGACAGATCAAGTAATTCTTAGAATTTAAAAAAAAATCCCGTGATAGTATGTTTGATGTGAGAGGTATCCTTGCACTCTAACAATTCATTAAATCACTCCTCTGATCAATAACCAATAACCAACAATGCTCTGTTTTTTACAGAGCATAAGAGTAGAAACCAACGCAAGCTCTTGTGCTAAACTCTTGATCCCCAGCCTGTTTTCACTCTAGCTGTCTTCTCCAGCTAGGTCACAGGGCTGGCTTGTCTCCAGCAGGAAAATATTCTCCTGTCTCCAGACATTGCCCTTACTCTGCTGCCTGGAATGTTCTTTCTTGACCACTCTTTGTGGCTAGCTCCTTCTTATCTTTCTCGTCTCTGTCCAAATGTCAACTCCATCTCCTCTGATGAAAATAGATCTATATCAAGCCCTTCTGCTGAGCAATCATGATATAGAGCACTGAGAACTTCTCTGTTCTCCTCTTCTTCTACCAGATGGAAACTCCAGGAAGGATATATCAGATCTGTCCTTTCTCCTTGCTCCCAATGTCTAATACAGTACTTTATAAACATTTTATGAACAGCTTCTCAAACCCTATCTTAAATCCCACCTGCATAGAGGAAAAACAGCTTATAAGGATAGAGGGTTTTTCTTCATTCCCCCTCCCCATTTACCTCCTAGAGATAAGAACTCACACTGAGATGTATTATCCAGACGACATATTCCATACAGATCCCAAATACACCTCTTGCTTTGCTATTTAGTATATTGCATGCATCACTTATTTTGCTCCAATGAACTCAAAGTTCTTAGGCCCCACCCACCTTAGAGTAAATAGAGTGTTTATTGAGTGACTGATGATGAGTTTGGCAGATTAATCCCTACGATTATTTTTTCAAAAAGATCGGGCTAAATCTTAACTTTCTAGAGAACTTTGTCTCATCTGCCCATAAATGCTTGCAAAACCATCACTGTCACTGTCACTGTCATCCTGTTGCTCATCGATTTGCTCGAGCGGGCACCAGTAACATCTCCATTGTGAGACTTGTTGTTACTGTTTTTGGCATATCAAATATTCCACGGGTAGCTTGCCAGGCTCTGCCGTGCGGGTGGGATACTCTCGGTAGCTTGCCAGGCTCTCCGAGAAGGGCGGAGGAATTGAACCCAGGTCGGCCGCGTGCAAGCAAACGCCCTAGCCGTTAGGCTATCACTCCAGCCCCTGCAAAACCATAGTATTTCATATTGAGAAATTCTAAGGGTCCCAGCATTCAAGGTTGTCTCCTGACTGGGTTTTGAAATCTCTGCTTTGCAGTACAAATAATTCACCAACTGAGAAGCCTGCCATTGTTCGTAACTCCAGGCAACACACTGCACATCTCATGAAGGTGAGTTGAGGGACCCAGAATCTATCCTGGAGATCAGGGAAGAAGAACCTCCTCAAGTCCTTTAGTGGTTTCTATAGTCTGGAAACGCTGCAAGATCTTCCCTGGGGTGTCAGTTCTGATCAAGAAATCAGTCCCCCTGGAGGAACCAGTTGGGATGGGAGATGCATGCCGAAAGTAGATAATGGACCAAACGTGATGACCTCTCAGTGTCTGTGTTGCAAGCCATAATGCCCAAAAGTAGAGAGAGAGTATGGGGAATATTTCTGCCATAGAGGCAGGGGGAGGGCAGGAAAGGGGGTTATATCCAGGATATTGGTGGTGGGGAATGTGCACTGGTGGAGGGATGGGTGTTTGATCATTGTGAGATTGTAACCCAAACATGAAAGCTTGTAACTATCTCATAGTGATTCAATAAAAATAAAAAAGAAAAAAGAAATCAGCCCCCTTGGACTCTAAGTCCTCCCTTTATTACGAAAGGTGACTGAGAGGCAGTCAACTGAGCTCATGCCACCTGGGTGTGGCTTTGCCCAGGTTGGCAGTAAGCCTAGCATCCCCAAGGGTTCTTGACTGCAGGGCTCTACCTAGAGAGCCCCAAGAGTCATTCCTGAAATTGTCTCAGACGCTGAGTCCTCCCAATAATGATTTTCAGATGTGCAAAGTCCAAAAAATGTCACCCAACCTGTCTCTCCCCCTTGGACAGGTCAGCTGGAAACAGGCCCTTGTGGGCTGTCCCACTGGTGTGTTTTCTCCAAGACAAGCTTGATCTTTACAGGGAGGGTGTCCTCTAAGAAGTCTTAACTCCACACACCCAACTGCTCATCACAGACGAATCTGGGTGATGCTCTACTGTGTTTTGCAGCTTCTTCGGTAGCTAGGAGTTGTAATTAAATGCCATCGTTCAAATGACACACATTTTCCACCCCAGCTGCTCCAAGTTTGTGTTCTGCTAAAGAGTTTAGCAATCATCTCTTTGGTCACCACTTGACTGCCACCCCCAGGAACGGCCAGCCAGGGTGACTGGTACTCCTTCTACCCTTTTAGAGTCTGTAAATCGGGGGAAACGCTTGTTGTTCTGAGTTGATGGCATGCCACAGTTTATTTATTTATGGGAGTGGAAAGTGGCTATCTTTTCTCACCTCAAATTAGGACTCTGGTGGATAATCTCCATCAAGATGGCCGCAATTGACCCAAACGTCAGCTTTTCAAAGTTAGTCTCCAGATAGATTCCAGAGCATGCACTAAGAAAATAAAATTTGTCCAATCCTGTAGGGCAAGCAGTGGGCAGTGCCGAGAGCTCCCATTCGCTCCAGAGCTCACATTGTAGATGCATTATCTCCGAGTGTAGAGTCTCAGTGTGGGTGTTAGGAGATCACTTATCGAGTACAAGTAAACTTTCACACTGTGCCACAACGGAATCCTACTTGTTTTGTTCATTTAATAGACAACAAGAAACCACTCCCCCTTTAAGGAAACAGTGGACAAGTCAGTCCGAACACGTGGGAGGCCTCAGGTCTGGCTCAGCGTCCCATCAGGAAGCGGCGACGGGATGAAAAGTGTCCTGTAGGACCGGATTTGGGCAGCAGTAACTTTAGGGTCAGTTCCCAGCATTTGGAAACTCCTGGCTGCGCAAGGCTACAGGATGCAGCCACCGCCTGAGTCAGGCTCCGCGCCGCCCCAGCCACCTCGGAGAGAGCGTGGGGCGGAGCCACAGAAAGGCGGGGAGAGGGCGGGGGCATCCGGTGGGGAGGCGGGGTCAGGGCGGGGCAGGGGCGGGGCCTCGCCGGGGACACGTGGGTTCCGTTGCGCGCTGCGGGGCGGGGTCTGGCCCCCGGAACTCCGGTTGCAGGAAGGGCTGCGCCTGCGCGTCTGCGGAAGCGCTGGCTGGCGGCGCGGGCTTTGCGGGAGGGGCAGGGATCTGGACTGGTTTTTTTGTTTCCGTTTTCCTTCTTTTCTCGGTCTCGCCCGGAAAAGCCGGAAGGTGCTGGGGCCCGAGCAACGGACAGACCCGCCTACTCTGCCCCAGCACGTTTGTGCCCGCGCGGGAACTTGTTCTTTCCCGGACTCTACCCACTAACGCGGTTTCGGGGTACGCCTGTGTGTGCAAAGCTCCCGCGAGTGGAAAAGTTGGTGTTTAGCCCTTTGGAAGTGGCACTTTGGGGAAAGCAGAGACACCCCCGTGGGTGGGATGGAGGAAATGCCAGGGGCAAAGCCACAGGGAGCTCACAGGTCCCGAGCCCGTGGAACAAACATTTCAGCTTACGAGTCCGTGGCGTGGAGTTGATAAGGCCTTGGGTCCTCGGCCTTAGCCCTCCCGGAGTTCTGGGTGTTCACGTGAGAACCCCCCCTGGCCCCTGTCAATTTCTCCCTTAACCGCCCCGCATCTTGACGTTTTTGTGTGTCCCATCTAGATCCACTCACTGATGCTCTCGGTTGGCTGACGTCACAGCCTAGTCTCCTGATGGAGCCTGAATCCAGTAGGTGTGAAGAGGAGCCCCCTTCCCTCTTCTGGGGTTTGGATCCTGTGTTTCTAGCCTTTGCAAAACTCTACATCCGGGATATCCTGGACTTGAAGGAGTCCCGCCAGGTGCGAGGTATGTGCTGGGTGCCCGGCGGATGCCTTGTGCTGCATCCGCCCTTCATCTGCTCCTATTCCTGACTGCAGAAAGCCTTCCTTGCTGCAGATAAAAATGACCTCACCTGTCCCCACCCATGAGTTCATGTCCCTTTAAAGCATTGCAAACTTTTACCTGGAGTACTGCCAGGAGCATCCTCTGAGCATCACCAGATGTGGCCCAACCCCCCCACCCCCACAAAAATGGGAGGCTTAATTGACAGAGATCAGTGTAGTCGTTTTGGTTGTGCAACATAGTGTGATATTTGCATGCAGTATAAGATGATACCTTGTAGCATCTTAGCAACATTTCAAATTTTTTGTACTATTTTAATGCCTCTGGACCTCATGCCGTATACACGAAGTCTCTGTGATTTATTTCCTAAATGAAACTTTTAGGTTTTGGTTTGGGAACACACAGGCTATACAGTCTCTCCAGCCCCTTTATGACTGGAATATTGCACTTCTTGATACCTTTGATCTTTTTCCCCTTCTTAAGCCCCTCATACACATCCTGTTCTCTGTATCAGTGAGCTTACTTTTGTTATTTTTGTTTAGTTTTTCAGATTCTACATGTAGGCAAAATCACCCAGCATTTGTCTTTCTCTGTCTGGTTTATTTCACTGTGCATAATATCGTCAGCAATGGTAAGATTTTAGTCTCTGGGCCTGTGGCGTCCACTGGAGAAGTGGGGAGTTTGGGCCACACCTGGCCGTTGTTTTTCATACAGACACAAATACCACCTCTCTATATCTTTTTAAATTTTTGTTGAATGGAGTACCTTTGTACGAGGGACTATTTTTAGCTACTCCCAGCACTGTAACTGTAATACTGTCCTCCCATTGTTTCTCGATTTGCTCGAGCAGGCACCAGTAACATCTCCATTGTGAGACTTCTTGTTACTGTTTTGGGCAGATAGAATATGCCACAGGTAGCTTGCCAGGCTTTGCAGTGCGGGCAGGATATTTTCGGTAGCTGGCTGGGCTCTCCAAGAGAGACAGAAGAGGGACCAGAGCGATAGCACGGCAGGTAGGGCGTTTGCCTTGCACGCGGCCGACCTGGGTTCCGACCTGGGTTCGATCCCCGGCATCCCATATGGTCCCCCAAGCACTGCCAGGAGCAATTCCTGAGAACAAAACCAGGAGTAACCCCTGAGCATCGCTGGGTGTGACCCAAAAATAAAGCAAAAAAAAAAAAAAAAAAAGAGACAGAAGAATCGTACAGGAAGAATCCAGGTGTGTTCAATTATAGCATGCAAGGTAAACGCCCTACCCACTGTGCTATTGTTCCAGCCCAGCTACTCCCAGAGGTCTTTTATATTTAAAAATATTCAGTTGTTTTTCTGGACCTGATTGAGGTGGAAAGTTCATTGATTTAGCACCCCAGTGTCCTGCTCCCACTCCTTGACAGCATACCCCTTACCTGGCCTGCGCAGGTGACTCACCTTTTGTAAAGCTTAGATTTGGGGTCCCCCCCTCCTGAAAATAGCAGTTCACTATGCCTGATTTTCTTGTGGGGGCTTGTTTTGGTTTTTCATTGATCAAAATCAACATCATTTCAGCCTCTAGAGGGGAAGGCCTTCACAAGTCTTGTTTACCTGTGTGATTCCAGCGCTGGTGTGCTCTGAGCTCAGTGAAAAGCCGCTGGCCCCCCTCGGATCCCATAAGTGAAAAGTTAGGGATCCGAGAGATTGGACACAGGTTGGCATTCGCCGTACATGCAACTGACCCCGGATCAGTTTTGTTCCTGTGCACCACATAAGGTCTCCCGAGCCCCACCAGAAATGATCCCTGAGCTCAGAGCCAGGAGTATGACCCCAACATAAGAGGACAAACAAAAAGAAAAGTTTAATCAATCACTGCTCTGTTTGGAGTGGTGATTACTGGGATAAACTAGCAATACCAGAAATATAACAGGCATCATTTGGGCCAGATTAGCATAACTCATAGGTACAGCTGGGCCCTCACATGGCCCTGTGCTGTCTGAGAAGTTTGGTTCCAGCCTGGTTCTAATGACTCGCAGAGTCAGAGACAACAGTCATCGCCAGCATCTGCGTTTGTCCTGAGGGGTATTTTGTGTATTTCCGGTTCTGTGTGCAAATATTTCTAGATGATCTTCGACCAATGCCTTTTGTACAGATTTTTCACCACACCTTTGTTTCCTAATTATTGGTGGAAAAGGTCTGGTTTGGGGTTTTGGGCTTTTTTTTTTTTTTTTCTTTGGAAGGCAGCCAGCCCCTCCCCTCACAGTTGCATTTTTAGAAAAGCCTGATTTTCTTCATAGCTCATGTCCTGGGCAATAAAGTGAATTGCAACGAAGCCAGCTCTGCTTGAAGACCTTCTAGGAGCTGGGAAATATCCAGGGCCTGGTAGGACCTTGCCTTCCCTCGTGGGTCAAGCCCTTCCAGAGGTTTTAACAAACCAAAGAAAACTGCTCCCAGAGATCTTTATTATGTCACTGGTTTTAGGGACAGTTTTTCCAGTGAAACCTTAACAGTTGAGGCAGGAGTCAGTCAAACTTTTTGAGTGATCTTTGGGGTTGGGGTGGGGGGAGGGATGAGGGTACCTTTAGTTTAGGCTTTTAATTACCCTGTTAACTTTGTTACTGCGTTTGTTTTAGTTATCCTAAAGGAAAAAAATAGCTTTCCTTGTGACTGCTTAATGTGTATAAAGGTTTAAACAGTAATGAGTATCTTAAAATAACAAAGTGTATCCTCAAATGATAAACTAAGAAACCAGTGTGTGACAAAGAACTTGGCCGCCCTTTGTGCTAGGTTCTTGGGAGGTGTTTGGATTTCTGAATGTTTCTGAATGCTGGGAGTGGCCTGGTTGTTCCTGGTGGCCCCTTGAACCACACCTCAGTTAATACCAATAAGGTACCTCATCGATGGCCCCTGGGTAGTTTCAGGGTGGGGACTGTCCATGCCTGAAAGGCCAACCATATGATTCAAGCCGGTTGAAATTCTAAACCAGGTGACTTCCGTCCTCCCTGGGGACTGAAGTTGGAGATTCAGCCGTGCCAGTGCTGGAGTTCACGCGCCCATGTCCGGTAGCCCCATTTCATTGGCTCCTGGCTTGGAGGAGGTGGGTCTAGTGGCCCCCGCCCCCATGGTCTAGAGGAGTTTACCGGGTTGGTAATCACGCCTGCACAAAAGGCCAAGGTGACATGACCTGGAGACACTGGAGCATCGCCCTTGAACTGCCCTTACCCAGGCCCCAGTGCTCACTTGACTGAGCTGATTTGAGCCCTTTATATCAAACTCCAGTCAGAAGGATAGCCTCCTTCCTGAATTGGCGGTCTTAGCAGAGTATCAGACCTGAGTCTTCTGAACCCCGAGAGATGTAGCCTGTTGGTCAGAAGCGTGGGTGGTTGGAGGACCCCGAGACTGGGGACTGGTGGTGACTGCAGTGCGAGCAGTCCAGTTTGAGCTTTCATCTTTCGCTGGCGTCCTTCACAGACCTAGCGCCTGGGCGGTCAGAACCACCCAGCAAAATGTCAGAATCTTGGTTTCTCTATATTATAAGGCCTGTTTGGGATTGGACTGAAAGAGGTGATGAAGTTTGATTGTGGTACTGGTGATGGTGTGTAGGTTTCCATTTGGTTTGAGTGTGTGTCTTTCGGTGCCTCGTTCAGACCATACTTCAGGGTCTTTTTTGTTTTTTTGCTTTTTTTGGGTCACACCTGGCGATGCAAAGGGGTTACTCCTGGCTCTGCACTCAAGAATCACTCCTGGTGGTGCTCAGGGGACCATATGGGATGCTGGGATTCGAACCCGGGTCGGCCGCGTGCAAGGCAAACGCCCTACCCACTGTGCTATCGCTCCAGCCCCTTCAGGGTCTTTTTATCCTCAGTGTCTATCCGTGTCAAACTGTAATGATGTCAGACGAAAGGTGAACTTGTTATTTAAATTGAAAGAGGACTTATTTAATTCTATGAAGTAGAACTGATGCAAGGTTTATACTAAATTAGCCTGTACTTTTGATTGCCCTTAGCTGGTGGTGCTCGGGAGACCTTACAGGGCTGAGCATCTAACCCTGGCACCCGCCTCCAAACCTTGTGCTCCAGCCCTTTGGATTCTCTCTCTGGCCTTAGACTTTTAGAATATTGTCTTAGCTCCCAAAAGTGAAATAGTATTATAAATTATTAATAATAAGTGTTTAAAAATGAATGGAAGTATTATCTTGATAATTTTAATGCTATCAGCCCTCAGTAAGAGCAGAAATGTAGCACTGATTAAATAACAGCAGCTAGAATGAAAACTGATCAGCAAAAGTCCCATATTTCATTGCATAGTTGTCACCTCTACATAGCCATTGCATCCTGTTTATTTAGTTCAAAAATTATTTTATGACCTTTAGAAAAACCTTTTCATAGTGGTCATAACCCACTTTTTTTTTTCGCATATATACACATATACATATATACATACTATATGGAGTTTACAAAATGCACGAAATACAGTACTTTTAAAAGGTAGAAAGTAGGCTGTTGTGAAAATTTGAATCAATCCCTCCTGTGACTTCAGGTCCCTGAGCACTTTTAGAAATCCCTCCTCCTTTGGGGCTTCCCTAATACATTCAGGTCTCTGTGAACCAGCAGTAGAAGAATCACCCTGGGAAGGCTGGGATTGAGACCCCTGCAGCTGGTTCCTGTGGTGGTTCTTTCCTCAGCTCCAGAACTTTCTCTCAGGCAATAGCTTCCTTGAGCACTTTTCTCCCAGAAGAGACTCTTGTTCGGAGTGAAGGAAGTGGCGTCTCCTGTTCTTTTTCCTGTCTCTGACTGACCTCACCTTTCTTAGGTGCACTTCCTCTTTGCGTACACGCCGAGAACTTTCCTCTTGATTTCCAGACGGTCTTCCCTCAGCTGGTGTCTCTGGGTGCTTTCTGTTCAAACCATCTGCTATTTTCTTCAGAATTTGTTCTTGCTCATAGCTCTGTGATGCTTTGACGCGTTTGGCTCCAGTCATGGGCAACTGGAAGGATCTGCTGTGCCTGAGTAAGCGTGTGTGTCCCGAGGAGAGCCGCTGTCGGCTCCTGCAGGCCGGGGGCCTTCCTCCCCTGCCCTTCTCCAGGAATATCTCTTACTGCCTAAGTGGAGGCGACCTGAATTTGTGTTGAGTTGCTCTATTCCGGTGGGTAAGATTGGAGCAGTGACTCACTCTGCTGGTGGCCTGGGGACTTTGTGGGCTTGTGCCATTGGTCCAGTCTCGTCATCGTGGACACCTCTTGAACTCTGTTGGTTTGGAGGGGCTGGAGCGATAGCACAGCGGGTAGGGCGTTTACCTTGCACACGGCCGACTCGGGTTCAATTCCCAGCATCCCATATGGTCCCCTGAGCACCTCCAGGAGTGATTCCTGAGTGCATGAGCCAAGAGTAACCCCTGTGCATCTTGGGGTGTGACCCAAAAAGCAAAAAAAGAAAAAAAAAAAGAATGTTGGTTTGGAGACTGAGAAAAAGTTCAGTTGCTGGTGCTTGCTTCTTTGTGTGGCCAACCCAGGTCCTCTTTCTCACCAGGTGGTTCCCTGAGCCCCTCTTGGAATGATCCCTCAGTGCAGTCAGGACTGAGCCCGCTGAGTGTGGCCCAAAAACTGAAAAAGGAAAAGGAAAAAGGAGAACTGAAGTCAGCTGGAATTTTTCTGGTTTTGGAATTTCATATCTTTTATTTGGAGCCAGTTTGACCCCATTCGTTGAGTCCAAGGAATCCTGGAGGGGGTGACTGTCCTTTGGGGTGGCCCAGAGACCCAGACTCCCTCTCTGTCTCTACTATTCCAGTTCATGGTCCCAAGGATGCCCTGGGCACAATCCCAATCCACTGAGTCATACTTAGAAGTCTGCTTCGTGGAAGAAAGGGGGCCCTTCTTTTGGCTAATGTGCCATCTGGAACATCTGCAGACGGAGGCTCCCAGACTCCCTCTCCTCCCACTGGGCCTGGCTCACAGACCAGTCCCCTGCCCGCTTGATCCACACAGCAAAGCGCAGCCACTGGTGGAGAGGCCAGGTAGGGCTTTGAAGGTTCTGGCTGCGTCCCCTCTGTAGCCATAGAGCGAGGTTTCGAGCAGGCCTAGGAAGCAAGAGGGGAGGTGGCCCAGTGTCCTGAGTGATTGCTGACTCAACAGTGGGTGTGTTTATTTTAAAAGGAAGTCACCCTTGTAAAATGTGTGGCCTTTTTCTGAGAGTGAAGAATGCAGCCATGGCAGGGAGAGAAAAAGTGGCGGGAAACGGTTTTTCTTAGGACTTGAGCTACGGGTGATAGGAAGAATACCGGGGACTGTAGGATTACAGTGCTCCCATTCCTCTTTGTTTATTTGTAGCTTCTTTCTTAGTATTCTGTTGACTTGTAAATAATGTTTTTCTCTTCTCCTTGAGTCCTTTGCATAGTTTATTCAGAGCAATGTCCTTCTTGTATGGACACAGGAAGACTTAGCAAATGCTATGCTTTTATAACCTGGGAGTCATTTGACTCTACATGATATTTTCCTCCTGGGCATCTGTTCTCTCAACCTAAGCCTCAGCTGCCCTTACTTCCTAGCACCCCCAAAAGCAGGGTCCCGATGAGGGACGAGACGGACCCAGGGCAAGCGGTGAGTTGTGTGCTACCCTGGCATCGAGATGGGCCTGGCCAAAGTGCCTAATACTTAACTATAAGTTAAGAGCTTGGTCATGGACAAATGTTGTCATGATCCAAACGTTGATAACTAGATTGGGACCCTGCTAGGGTTAGGAGTGATTAATCTGGCCTGAGTGCTGTGGTCTGAGCCTGTGGCAAGATGTTGTCAGGAGAGCTGCCTTGCAAGCCTCAATGTATCTCTTGCTATGTCCATACAAAAAGGACCTTGCTCTGAATAAACTATGCAAAGGACTCAAGGAGAAGAGAAAAACAATATGTACAAGTCAACAGAACACTAAGAAAGAAGCTACAAATAAACAAAGAGGAATGGGAGCACTGTAATGGGAGTAACCCAATAAACCTAAACTACTTGAGGCTATGTTATCCTATAGGGGACCACTGAGGGGACACTCGTACACTCCTGGGGGAGAAGGGAGGAGGGACCCAGCACAGACAGACGGAACACCCTTCCCCCCCCGCCGTGTTCTGCCCCCTAGACCACACTTTGCCCCTGCCAGTGGCAGACAGGGTGCTGCCCTCTGCTCTCTGCTTGGTGAACCGCACTGCTGGCCTCTGTCACTGAGGTTTTGAAAACAGTTTTAAAAAGAGAAGTTCGCACCTTGTAATCTTCTGGGACCAGAGAAGAGCATTTTGCAACCTAATTGTCTTTTTTTGTTGTAGCAGTTGTTGTGAAAGAAAACTACTGTTAATTCACAGAAACGATGACTTGTTTCCCAAGAAACCAGGCGGTGGGGGGGGGGTGCAGAGGGGGGGTGGGAAGCCAAGCAGACTTTCTCGTGGCTTCCTTTCTCTTTTCCTTTCCAACCCCTGCAAACCCAGAGCTGCGCGTGGTCCGGTAATAGAGCAGCCGCTGTGCCAGGCCCTTGGAGGGCTCTCCTGGGAGGGCGTGGGCTTGCACCCGTGGAAAGAGGAACCGCATCTCGCAGCTTGGGCTTTCTCTGTTTCCTGAATCGTTGAAGCTCAGCTTTATACTTTTGATCCTTGAGAAAAAGACGTCTAAGATTCTTGGGCCTTTGGCCTCTGTCAAGGGCCACGTTTCCACACACACAATTTAGTTTAGACCTTTTGATTTCCAATACTGTTGATAGTAGAGTTTTAGGCATACAGTGTTCTGACTCCACACCGGCCACCAGAGTGGACTCATCCCTCCACTGATGTCGAGGTTCCCACCCTCCCTCTTCCGCCCCACAGGAGGCCCACTTCCAGGGCTTGTTACCCTGGCTAAGTGTTATTCCCTTACTATGTTTTTTTTTAATTCCATGTCTGAGAGACATCGTGATGTATTTCTCCTCCTCCCTCTGACTGACTTCACTTAGCCTGAAATTATCTAGATGCACCCACATAGTGACAAATCGCATTGTTTCATCTTTTCATACAGGCAGGTCGTATTCCATGGTGTACGCATTGTGAGTTCTTTATCTACTCATCTGTGCTTGGGCACTTGACTTCTTTCTGTTTTGTGATGCTGTGGTAAACACAGAAATGGACTTGTCTTTGCAAAGAAGTGTTTCAGGGCCTTTAAGCTAATATAGGCCAAGAAATGGAGTAGCTGGGTCATATTCTTGACTCCATACTGTTTTCCACAAACTCTGAACAAGTTGGCACTGCCACCCACATTAGACAAGGGTTCATTTTCTGCCCACATTCCTGCCAGCTCTGATTGTTTCTACTCTTTCGATGGGTGCCAGTCTCACTGGTAGGAGGTGATATCTGTTTGTTGTTTTGATTTGCTTTTCCCTGACAAGTGAAGAGCACTTTTTCATATACCTATTCGCCATCTGTGAATCTTCACTAAAGAATTGTCTAATTAACTCTTCTTATCATTTTTTGATGGGTTTGTGGTTTTTTGTGGTTAAGTTCTGTGAGTGCTTGATATACCTTGCATAGTAGCCATTTGTCAAATGTGTGATGAGTGAACATTTTCTCCCAGAAAACCTATAGATAGGGTGTCCTGATTCTAGATACAATGTTTTCTGCGGTGTAGAAACTTCTTGATTTGATGCATTGCCATTTGTTTAATTTTTCCTGGCCAATGGCCTTGAGACATTGGAGATGCCACTAAAGTCAGTATCACGTGGAATTTTGCCTATGTTTTCCTCGATACAGTTTTATGGACTAGGATCTAATATTGAGGGTTTTGACCCACTTTTGAATTAACTTTTGTGTATAGTGTGTGATAGGGATCAAAACTCTTTTTTGTACCAGTTTTCCCAACACTATCTGGTGAAGAGACTTTTCTTACACTTCTTGGTACACTTGGATCCTTTGTTAGAGATTATGTGTCCTGAGGGTCTGTCTCTGGGCTCACAGTTCTATTCCACTGGTCCAAGAGTCTGCCTTTACTCCAGAACCCAACACACATGATCTTGACTTCTGTAGTCCATTAGGATAAAGTTGGGAAAAAGAGAAGCGTCCAACGGTCAGCTCTGCGTCTGCGATCACAGTAGACATCTGCCAGAGTCTGACATCCATTCCCCTCCGCGCCACCCCACAGTGACCACCAAATGAAGCGTAAAATGTAACCAACCGTGGCCTTTCACACACACCCCTTTATTTATTTATTTTTTAATTTCAGGTATATTTTTTTACAAAGGACATCCAATAAGACAGGTGGATATCTTGGGAACAGTGGTTGGAGTGAGAGAAAGAGACGCCTTCTACGCTTATGGAGGTAAGACCCGCAGTGGAAGAGTGCCACTGTGCGGAGTGTTGAATGGGAAGCACGGGGGTCTCTCTGCGCTGCTGGGAGCTCTCCCGAAGTCTGTGTGACGTGGCGTCAGCGGGGAGGAGGAGCCTTTTGCCACCACCCCCCTGACTGAGCATCCAACGAGGCAGCAGGTGTGAGTGACGCTGAGAGCACCGGTGCTGCCACAGAATCCGGAGCGGCTCCCCTCGGAGCACTGTGACGAACAGCAGGGGACCGTGACACGCGAGTGCAGTGATGTCTTTAGAAAGATGGCTGAGCAGCGAGAACATAGACTCTCAGAAAGGAGCCGCAGATGTTCAGAATAGTTGTGTGTTTGGGGGTTTTGTTGTTGTTGTTACTGTTGTTGTTTTTAAAAGGACTTAGATAGATGCCCAGTATCAAAACATTTTCTCTCACTTGGTAGAAAATAAAGAAAGCCTTCTCTGGGGCTGGAGCGATAGTACAGCAGGTATGGCATTTGCCTTGCATACGGCCGACCCGGGTTCGATTCCCAGCATCCCATATGGTCCCCAGAGCACTGCCAGGGGTGATTCCTGAGTGCAGAGCCAGGAGGAACCCCTGTGCATTGCAAGGTGTGACCCAAAAAGAAAAAAAAAGAAAGAAAAAAAGAAAGTCTTCTCACAGATTGGGATGCCATCAGATTGAGATTACTAGCATATGATTTAATATCACGAGTTTGAATTTTGTGAACAAATGGAGTGCCCTGCACACCTTTTATTACGTTGCCCTCTGCAAATGCTGGGCACTGTGGAGTTCAGAGGCCGTGCTTACGCGTACTCCCAGGCGGGAAGCTTAACTAGGGCAACTTTGTGTTGTGTCGCCTTGGGTTTGTGGCTTTGCTGTTCTTGGGGGGAGACAGAGGCAGTTGAACGAGGTGGCCGGGAGCATTGCATCAGTAGTCCGTGTGGGACCCTGAAACGGGGACTCTGCTCTGCTCTGTGTCACCAGAGATCCTGCTTCTGTTTCCCCCACCCCCCCCCCACCCGAACAGGGTCAGTATTCACCGAGTTCCTCATGCGCATCTAGCCGTGACCTAGTACGTTATCTCTAGTACAGTAAAGTACTTCCTCTCCTGATACCAGTGATGAAATAACAGTGTTTCAGTTCGCGGAGCACTTTTGCATGTGTAGTTTCTCTGCTGTTGTCCCTACGATCTCCTGAAGTACAATGGGGCGTTATTCCGATCTGGTAGACGGGAGAACCAACACGCATTTCCTCGCTGGCGGTTCATGGCCTGCCCTGTTAGCTGTTCCCACTTGCTCTGCCGTGTCTCTGTACCTCAGCCTGATTCCTCCCCGTCTGCGCCCCTCTAGTGTCCCTGCCCTCACCCCCACCACCCGTTAGCTGCCTCTGTTTTTGAATGCTCTGCGTTCTTTACACTGAGTGTACGAGACTGGGGACGGGGCGGTAGCTCCATGGGAGAGCTTGTGCTTTGCGTGGCTGTGGCTCTGGGTTCGATCTCCAGCATTGCTTCGTACCAGCGCTGACAACACTAATACTGAGAATAATAGAGGCCGAAGATGGCAGTCCTGACTCGCGACCACGTCACTGTCATGCGTCTGACCTAACTACCGGGCCTTCACTTGGCCCTGTGACCACAGGAAGATGGAGGTCGCAGTTGTCTCTCCCGGCAGACATTTGCCTGAGAGTTGATCCTGAACACATGGCACATCTGAGGGCAGGGAAAACCCAGCCTGCGAAGGTCAGAGGAGAAGAGCGCAAGTGCCTGAGGCTCGGCGTAGAGCACTCGCCTTACACGTGGAGCCCCGGTTTCCCAGCCTCGCGGGGAGCAGTGCTTCCGCAGCTTTCCTCTCCTGGGCTGAGAGCTACCTCCCGCTGTGCTGTCCTTGGGCCATGCCGTGGCCGGCAGGTGGTCGCTCCCGCTGTCCTTGGTCATGCTCCCCAAGTGCTTCCTGCTCACACTGACTCATTCGGCCACGGAAACAGAAGGCCGGGGGTCCTGGAAGTGCCGCGAGGGTGCTCCCAGGCTGGGCTTCCCAGCAGCCAGACAGGAGGGCGCCTCGGCACAGGGCCTGCCGTGAGAGGAGCCGAGCCAGGAAATGAGGGGACTCGGTGGCACTGCCGTGACTCTAACAATGAGAGAGCAAGCCTGGAGTTAGGGAGCTTCGGCCAAAGCCAGAGTGGCTTCACATTTTCTACAGCAGATGATCATGAGGTACACACACATACACACTCTCTCTCTCCCTCTCCCTCCCACTCTCTCTCCCTCCCTCTCTCTCTCTCTCCCTCCCTCTCTCTCTCTCTCTCCCTCCCTCTCTCTCTCCCTCCCTCTCTCTCTCCCTCTCTCTCTCTCTCCCGCTCTCCCTCCCTCTCTCTCTCTCCCCCTCCCTCCCTCTCTCTCTCTCTCTCTCTCTCTCTCTCTCTCTCTCTCTCTCTCTGTCTCTGTCTCTCTGTCTCTGTCTCTGTCTCTCTCTCTCTCTCTCTCTCTCTCTCTCTCTCTCTCTCTCTCTCTCTCTCTGCCACACCTGGTGGTACTCAGGAGACCATATAGGGTCCCGGGGATCGAATCTGGTCAGCCACACGCAAGGCAAGTATTTAACCCCTGTACTATCTCTCTGGCCTCTTAGACAGTATTTTTTGTCTTTCTGATTCAGATCAAGGTAGCACAATTTTTTTCTTAATTCCAAGCAAGATTTTTAAACCGATAAGAGAAGCGATATGCCTAACAGTGCCCCATGTTTTTTTTTTCCCCCGATGTTTTTTATAGAACTTAAAATGTTCTAATTGCTAGTTCTGCATTTTGTTTTGTTTTGTTTTCCCTTTCCTTTCCTTTGTTGCTGCATTGCGGGGGGTTGTGGTCCCACTTGGCTTCAGCATTTGCAGGATTGTTGCACTCTCTGGGGGCTGCACACACAGCAGCCTCGCCGGCTGGGCACCCTGTACTTTGGGCGCTGCCCTGAGTCCCATGCAGTGTTTGCTGGGTGTCAGACACATGGTCACAGCACATACTTGCTTGTGGCTCGACAGAGGTCACACGCTTTGTATTGTGGTGCCAAGGGTCTCAAATAGATCGTGCCACCGGGATTGATGCAGCAATGAGGGTTGGACCCAGGCACGCAAGCACCAGGCGCTCTGCCACTGAGCTGACCACGGGCCCAGAGTTTTGCTTAAGATAATATTTGTTTTTAAATAAAACTTGAAACTTAAGAAAATTAGGGGTTAAGGGGCACGGAATGATAGTCCAGTGGGTAGGGCGCTTGCCTTGCCTGCGGCTGGCCGGGTTTGATCCCCAGGAATCCCATTCGGTCCCCCTGAGGCTATAGGAGTGATTCCTAAGTGCAGAGCCAAGAGTAAGCCCTGAGCACAACCAGGAGTGTGTCCTCCCTCCAAAAGAAAATTGGGAGCCTGGGAATTAAAATTTTCCTTTTTTTTTTTTTTTTTCCTTGCAGTGCCAGGGATCAAACCAAGGGTCTCACATGTGCAGGGCAGGCGCTTGGCTGAAGTATTATTTTTTCCTTCTGCTGTCAACAATGATTTAAACCACCATTATACTTTAAAAAAAAGAAAAAAAAGTTTTCCAACGTTTCTTCTTTATTTCGTGTGCAGACTAGCTGGTGGCTTTTTTAAAATCATGAAGCCCACTGGGCTCATACTTAGCAACCGCTGTTACGGATTTGTCAAAAATCAGGCAGAGAGAACACACTTCTTGTTTCCTGGAAAACATCTCCCAGTTCTTTCCAGTTCTCAATCCAAGTGTGGTGGGAATGCTTTGATTGCTGCCACTGCCTCCTCCCCCCCCCCACTCCCGCCTCGCGTCCTCCCCCTCTTCCTTCCCCTCCCCTCCCCCTCCCTCTTCCTCCTCCTCCTCTTCCTCCTCCTCCTTCTTTTTCTTCCTTCTTTTTCCTCCTTTTTCCTCCTTCTCCTCCTTCTTCTCCTTCTCCTTCTTCTTCCTTCTTCTTCCTTTTTCTTCCTTTTTCTTCCTTTTTCTTCCTTCTTCTTCCTTCTTCCTCCTCCTCCTCCTCCTCTTCCTCCTCCTCCTGTTTTTTTTTATTGTGGGAGGTTGGAGGGGGATAAAATAACTCAGACCAGTATTGTTTGTGTGACCAAGAGAGAATTACCTTCTGCCGTGAAGATAAAGCATGTCCCTTCTGCGGTGTGCTTGGCTTTCTTTCCACACCCTGCAGAGCTGAGAGCCAGTGGGGAGCATTTGCACAGAGAAGCCCGGGGGCCAAGTGACCCGCGATGCCTTGTCTTGGTTGCCAGCCAGGGAGAGAGCAGGTGGGGAGAGGGCCTGCTCGGGGCACCCGTGCCACTTCTTGGAGGCCAGGGAGTGTGCTTTTGTTTCAGGGGACCAAGCAAAGCTGCTTTTGCATCCGAACAATCACCGGGGCTTTTGTACTTGACTTGATTGAGGACATCAGTTGTAGATGGGCCAGACAGGAATCATCAGTGCCCTTGAGGTAGAGGGTAGGTGAGGCGTTGGTGCTTCTGGCAGGTTCCTCTATGACCCTGACCGGGGCAAGCATGCTGTTCCGCCACGGAAGGTGGAGGAGAGGTGGCAGGTGGTGACTGGGCCGCGGAAGCCGTTCTCTGCCGCTCTGCTGGAGGCAGAGATGCGGGGCCCGTGCGCTCGCCGTGATGCCCAGCTCGCACTTCTCCCTGCCTCTCTTGCAGTGGACGACAGTACCGGAGTCATCAACTGCATCTGCTGGAAAAAACTGAACAGTCCCGAGTTTTTACCAGGTAACTTGATTCGCCAGTCAGCAGCATTTTGATTTCATGTTCCACTTCTTCGCAGCTCCCCAGGGGGCTGTGTCCAGACGAGCTCAGCAAGCTCAGTTTTCCCGTTTAGCCACCGGTGATGTGCATCAGTCCACTGGACACACTGTGTCCGGAGCTTGGGTCACTCCACAGCCACCGCCGCCCGCCCCGGAAGCCTTGCTTTCCTCCCTCCTGGTGTCTTGGCGCGCTGCCCCCTGTCAGCCCTGGGAATGGAATGGCGCCTGGGAGGGCCAGCGTTCCATTCTGACTGTGCTAGTTACTAGGCCAAGGAGGGTGTTTCAGGCCCACTTCCATACAGACCAAGTCAGAATTCCCTGTGTCAGGGGCCGGAGAGATAGTACAGTGGGTAGGGCACTTCCTTTGCATGTGGCAGACCCAGGTTGGAAATTCAGCATCCCATATGGTTTCCTAAGCACCACCAGGAGTCATTCCTGAATACAGAGCCAAGAATAATCCCTGAGCATTGTGTGCCCCCCGCACACACCCCCCCCCCAAAAAAAAGGAAAGAAAAAAGACAAGAAAAGGAAAGAAAAGTCTCCTGTTTCAGGCATCGCACTAGGATATAGAAGACTTCTGAGTGCTTTCCCCCTCCTGCATTTTACTCATAATCGTCTCAGGCCTTATGCTAAACATGCACAAGAGAGGGGTGCAGCCATTGTGGGAAGCTATTTATAATCGTATGCCAGTATTTCTTGAGAGCAGCACACCAATTTTGTGGTAGAGGTGATTCTGCAGTAAAATAGAGTACGTGATTGTCCCTAAACTGGTTTGCTTCCACGGTGCAGGGGTCCTATGGGAGCAGACTAGAAGTTTCTAAAGTGCTCGAATAAAGAAACTAGGAATTCAGATTGCTGAGAATGTGAAACAGTACTCCCTTGAAGTTAATTAGCCATTCAGGAATATAGACAAAAATAATTTTTTTTTCTTTTTGGGTTACACCTGGCTCTGCACTCAGGTATTACTTCTGGTGGTGTTCAGGGTACCATATGGGATGCTGGGAATCGAACCCGGGTTGGCCACATGCAAGGCAAACACCCTCCCCGCTGTGCTACCACTCCAGCCCTGAAAAACAATTTTTAAAGTGTATAATAAATACTTCTGCTAGCACTGAAACAACATTTGGAATATTTTAGGATCTTGAAAAGCTTGGCACATGACTCTTGACCATTTTTGGTTCTAGAAAAGACACAGGAACAGTAACCTGGCTTCTTATTTTCCACCAATACAGCAAGCCCCTTCCCACCGGCTGGTTGGCAGGCCTGGTTTCCCCCTCCTGGTTCCCTCTCGGAATCTTAGCTTCCTGCTCCCACACTACTGGCCCGTGGGATGCAATTCTGCCTCTGTGTGTTAACAGAGTTGGGCATTTGACCGTCAGTTTCACAAAACTGGAATTTCCACTCCCCACTTTGACTAATGGCTCTGCTCTGCTCAGGAGGCTTTGTTGGTTGCGACCTGCTGAGGATCCAGGCCCATGAGGTTATCTCACTGACGGGTGACGCATGGGCCGGGTGGGTGTTTGACTTTGCCTCTGTGAGGGCCTTCAGGTTCTTGTCGCCGTCTTCCTGTGCAGGTCGGGCTGGAATATGTATCCTGGTCTCAGACCCATGTCGGCCAACCCTTTGTTTCCATCAGGGGCCACTCCCAGCAATACCTGCAGTACCGGCTTGGCAGCTCGGGGCCCGGCAGTTGGTCCCGGCAGTCGGTTGAACCCAGGGCTCCACACAGGCAAGGCTGTGCCCCGTTGAACCGCATCCCCAGCCCAGCCAATCTCTTCTGAACAGTGCCAGAGAGTGTTGTCGGCTTTGTGGGCTATACAGCAGCATTTCTCAGCCTTTTCCATCAGCGGGTGGCACCTGTCCAGCATTCCTGTCCACAGACTTGCAGGTATCACCGACGCTGGAGACCAGTGGTTCTCAGCCTTCCTCTGTCTGCCCAACCGGCACCAGTGTATGGCCCAGTGGTTGAAGAATGTCGGACTATGTGGCTCTGAATCTCGGCTTTTTTTGTTTTGGAGCCATGCCCAGCCATGCCCAGGGCTTACTCCCGGTTCTGGGCTCAGGAGACCATTTGGGGTGCCAGGAATCCAACCGGGGGCAGCCACATGCAAGTCAGTCCTCCTGCCCGCCCTGTTATCTCCCCAGGCCTGAGTCTCAGCTCTTTAACTCTGCCCTTGTAATACAGAAGCAGCCACAGATGGTCCCAGAGCAAACAGGCTGTGCTCTGATAAAAATGTACAAAAGCAGTTTGTGGATAGATTTAGCCTTAAGTTGTTTATAAAGCTTGGTCTTAGGTGTTTTAATTTTCAAAATCAGCTCTCGACAAAATAAATATCATCAGGAATATTGTATAACTTATATACGTAGTAACTTTTTAGATAAGATGTCAATTAATATTTTTGTTGTTGCTTTTTTTAAAATTTTGTTTTGGGCCACATCTGGTAATGCTCAGGGATTATTGTTTTGTTTTTGGCCCAAAACCAAAAAAGAAAAAAAATTCAATAGTTGAGAATGAGAGCGTTAAATATCTGTCCATAAATGCATACAAATATGGCAGGTAACCTTAACTGGAAAATTCTCTGAGCGAAGGAGGAGGAACAACTGCAAGGAAGGAGCCAACCTGAAAATGGCTCTCAGGAAGGAAGGTCTGTTTTCAGATTGCTCCCTGATGCCCATTCTTTCCTTTTAATTTTATTTTCCCTTCGTTTAAAAGCTTTCCACTGCATAGAGGCCAGTGAAGACTCATTTTTTAAACAAAATTTAGTCTGAGTCAGAATCTTGTTCCAGTCAGTTAAGGTATGAGAATGTACTATTAATTCCAATAAATGTCACTTTGAATGTGCCATTTGGACTTAGCTTATGAGAAAAGTTAAGAAAGCCTGGCCCTCGATATTAAAATTTTAAAGACGGTTTCTCTTTCAAGGAGGAACTGGCTACTTAAAATGAAATTCCGTCGGGCTTCAGCCCTCTCATTATGTTCATTAAATTACAAAACTAGAGCCTGCTTCTTTCAGCAGTTTGCCGGTTTGCTCACCTTTGAAATGAAAGCTGGGCTCTTTTTTTTCTTTTGCACACCAGCCTAGTCAGTCTGATCAACTTAGCCATGCACCAGGAGGCTTTCATTAGTACCTATGCTGTCCGAATAACAGCAATAAAATTCTATGTTTAAAATTTAACTGAAGTTCAAGGGGACTTAGAAATAAGCACACCGGATGGGATAACCTTGGAAAAAAGCAAGACTTGGGGATTTCCTGAGAAGGATGAAAGAGCTGAGTCCGTTAGAGCTGACTGCCCAATTCCTTGCTCTAGGTCTTTGAGCTCTGGGTCTCTCTCGCTCCCTGGAGAGGAGAGAAAGGTCTGGCTTCTGCAGGTCCCAAAGTCTAATCCTTGTCCAGGACTCTCGAATAACCACAGTCCAGACTTTTTATTCGGCAGAGCATGTTTGGACGGGAGACAGGGTTCATAGCATGGAGCAGCCAGTCAGAAGTTGAATGGATATGTCGATCTCCCCCCCCCACCACCAAACTGTCTCAGAAACACAGGAGTGTCCAGGTGGTATGGACTTCTCTCTCTTCCACCCTGACAGCTGAACCTGCCCCAAGTACTCGGAGCCTCACCTCTGAGCTTGCAAAGCTGCGAAAAACCATTGAGGAGAGATCGAAGCTGGAAATCGGGGACGTCATCCGGGTCAGGGGCTACATCCAAACCTACAGAGAAGAGCGCGAGATCCGTGCCCTGGTTTATTGTAAGCACAAAACTAATTGCGTCGCAGTGGTAGGAAGCCATCATGCCGCCTGCGTCCCTTCCACCCCCTTCCAGCCTCAGGAATCCAGCCCAGGGCCTTGGACACTCTCACTCAGCTAACAGTCAGACTCCCCTCCCCCCCAAATGTGCAGATAAAATGATTGGCTCGACGGAGTGGAGGCAATCACTGGATCACATGAGGCTTTCTTTAGAAAGGCCTATGCTTCCTTTCAAAGAGAAGCAATTCCCGATAAATAAAAATAAACGAGGAAAAGGAATGGTGTGTCACCTCCGGTCAGCAGGTGCCTTTGGACAACAGAGTCGAGTTCTTTAGGACTTGGAGGTTCAGGACCTCCAAGGGAGATGAACCCACACGGGGGCAGAGTGTTTGGGTTCTTCATCATGATGGTGATGACTTGAATGCCACAGAGACCGAGACCCCAAAGAAGGCAGCTGGTCAGAAATAGGATGGGCCGGCCCAGGGCTGATGCAGCCTCCCAGCTTTGGAGGGGGGAGGAGGACCCTACTGTTTCCCCTGCAGAGATGAGCGAACCCCCATAGCTCTCCCACTCCCCAGCCACAGCCCCCATGGCCCTCCCTCCCAGGTGACTGGCAGCACTCGAGTGCCCTGTCTGGGCCCGGGCGAGCCGCTCACCGCTGTCTGTTACCCGTTAGATAAAGTAGATGACCCCATGTTCAGGACGCAGATTGCCAGGATGCAGGAGCTGCCCCCGCTCTACCGGCAGGTCTATGACCAGCCCTTCCACTGCGCAGCGCTGGAGAAAGAGAAGACACAGAGGTAAGGTGGAGCGTCTCCCTGCAGAGGGGGCCCGGCAGGACGGGCGCTGTGCCGCGGGGGGCCTGGGCTCAGGCCTCGTTCACCGTGGGGCTCTGGAGAGCAGAGCTGAGGGCACGTGTGCTCTGGGGAGGAAGCGTCCAGACACAGGCTGCCCCAAGGGAGCAGGGGCCAAATATTTGGAGACATAGTGGCTGAGCACCTTTAGGGGAGCCCCATTAATTCACATGCCCACGCAACTCTGAGAGAAAGCAGGAGAAACCGGAAGACATTGGCACCGTGGGCAGCCCAGCTAAAACAGCATCACACGAGTTTAGAACTTCCCCGTTGCTCTGGTCTTCCAGCCTGGCAGGGTTTTACTATAGTGTGGAGGGCATGGAAAGGGTGAGAGTGTGTCTTCTCTAGATTAAGCCTCAAGATTCTGGGAGGAGAGAGATCAAGGCCCCAGGCTGTGTGGGGTGGGAGAAAGGAGGATTGTAAGGAGACTGCTCAACGGGTACCCCTGAATTTTTTCATTGTGTGCACATTACACATATTTTTAAAGTGGGTACACATACACACACACACACACAAACACACACACACACCCTGTAGGCCTCTCTTAGGTGCAAAATACAGGTTCTCTGTCCTGTTCCCCCACTCCGACCCCTGTCCCTCTGTTCACATGGCCCCTTTCAAACCTTTGTTCTGTGTCTGCACGTAAGCATGAACACTCGGCCCTTTTTTCAGAAAAGTGGGACCATAGCTTCATACTGTTCAGCAGTCTGGCTTTTCCTTCGTCCATGACAGGTATTAGTGCCTTGTCCTTTATACCCTTCCGGTTCCTGTGGGAATGGCCTAATGTCGAGGCGGGTATCCACAGTGCTTGCTCCTTGCCAGCCGAGTGTCCGGTGTCAGGCATCTCGCAAAAGAACCCAGGTCACAGTCTCCACCTTAAACTTTGCCCCCCAAGCTGATGAATGTGTACCCCTGAATTTTCTCATTGTGTGCATATTACACATATTTTTTAAGTGGGTTAAAACACACCAACACACACACACACACACACACACACCCTGTAGGCCTCTCTTAGGTGCAAAATGCAGGTTCTCTGTTCTGTTCCCCCACTCTGACCCCTGTCCCTCTGTTTACGTGGCCCCTTTCAAACCTTTCAAACAGCGACCCAAGCTCCCTGGACCTTCTCAGTCTCACGGGTTTACTGAGTGACAAAATCAAAGAATTCCTCCTGGAGAAGCACGTGATAACCTTCTACCAGCAGGAGCTGGAGCTGGAGCCCTCGCTGCTGTCCCTGGCCAACCAGCCCGCCATCCACAGCGCCTGCTCTGAGCAAGTAAGTCGGGGAGCCGAGGGGTAAGGCTCGGTGTTGCCGCAGAGTTTCTGCCCTGATCCCCAGAGCTTTGGACCTGCCCTGGCCCCCTCACCCCCTGCTGGACCTCGTCACGCTTCATCTTGGGAAACAGAAGGATAACGGGCTCTGTCTCCAAGCACTGCTTCCTACTGAGATGCTGTTTCATCTCAGCAAGAGCCGAAGGGAGGGCAGGTCGGCCCGAAAAGGCCATTCTCCTCGACAGGTTACTTCCTGGGCCAGACAGTTCCTGAACCAAGGTGTGGACTGGCTTTCTCTCCTTGAGACTAAGGTTCCTTCTTCACGTTGAGGAGTTGAGATAAAGACCCAAGTTCCATCCAGCTTGATTCATAGTAAAATTTTTCAGGGAGCACATGAGTAACACTCTTGTTCGCTGTGGAGGGGCTGTTGCTCCTCTTGAGCTGACTGGCTGGCGTTAAGCTAGGAGACCAGACTTGCCCTTTCTCTTCCGGGCTGATGGGCTGGGGGTCATTGGCACACAGTTTATATTTATGTATTCCATTTAGTTGTCCACTAAGGAATGATCTAAGCTTACCTTACCTGAAAAAATATGTATGGGAGGGGGGTGCAGTGAGATAGCACAGCAGGAAAGGCGCGTGCCTTCCCTGTGGCCGGCCAGGGTTCCGTCCCCAGCACCCCGTATGGTCTCCCGAGTCCCACCTGCAGTGATCCCTGAGCACACAGCCTGAAGTACGCCCTGAGCATTGCCAGGTATGGCCCCAAAACAAAACAGTGCTTTTGTTACTATTTGGGGGACCCTCCCCTGTGGTTCTGGGGGCTGCTAGGGCCACACCTAGTAGCACTTGGGAGACCATGCAGTGTCAGGATTGAACCCAGGGCCCTGTGCATGCCAGGCATGTGTTCCCACCCTAAAAGACCCCTCCCCGGCCCTGTTGTTATTCTGCCCTTGCCCCCTTTCCTGCCCTGCGTGGCTGTTTCGGTGCCTGGCGGTGACCCATGACTGACTGTGCTGCTCAGGTGTTTTCAGCTCTAGTGCTCTCCAGGGAGTTGAATGTCAGTTCTGTGGTGCTTGCACACTCGGCCACGGTGCTCACTGAGGTCTGGTCTCCTCTCGTTGTGGTGTTTGCACACAGTACACGCTGTGGCTCGCACTCTTGGCTGAGGCAGAGGGATCTTTGAAGCAGGGCACAGAAGTACACTGGTGGACGCTGGGTCTGCAGCAGCAGGGTCGTTAGGTGCCCCTCTCTCCTGACAAGGCTGAGGATGCTGCTATGGGGCGGTAGACCAGCGGCCACCGCCCAGCACTGCCCTCGCGTCAGACCGGAAGTACAGTTTAGACTGTATCCTTGCTGCCAGACCGGCATAAAGTGGGAAAGCTAGGCGGAAGCACGTGTAGTCTCTAGTGAGTTGTTTCGCTTGGGGGCTACTCCTGGCTCTGTGCTCAGGGGTCCCTCCTGGCACTGCTTAGGACCATGTGGTGCCAAGGAATGGAATTTGGGCCTCCTACGCACATAGTGAGTGCCCAGCTCATTGAACACACATTCTCTCTCTCTCTCTCCCTCTCTCTCTCTCTCTCTCTCTCTCTCTCTCTCTCTCTCTCTCTCTCTCTCTCTCTCTCTCTCTCCCCCCCCCCCGCCTTCCCCCTCTCTCTCCCTGTCTCTCTCCCCCTCTCTGCTGTACCAGGATTTAATCAGCTGCTCTCTCTATTCCGGGACCGTTGTGATGTTTTCCTCTTGAGTCATTCCTCAGGGCCACTGTGACCGTCAGTGATTAGGTCACCCAAGTGATTCTCCGTGATTCTGGCGGCACAGACACCAGAGCCCCCGCCCCGACCTCTTCTGCATGGCCGCTGCGTCTCAGTTTCCTTTGCGAGCCTAATTATCTCTTCCTGGCACCAGTCTTGTATGCCCAGTGACCCTCCTTTTGATGCATGTTGACGAGGGATATGGTTTCAGGAGCCACCCAGGTGGCGCGGGTCCTGACTGACCCGCTTTGTTCCAGGCCACCGTTGCCTCTCAGCGGTTGCAGCCCTCCAGCTGCCTGCTGACAGCAGGGCTGACCTTCCCGTTGAATCATTTAGAGGCGGCCCCACGCCAGTGCGACTTCTCGTGACACATCCGGCACTCTGGAAAGCAATCACCCACGCTTAGCAAAAGCCACCGTCCTCCCTGGAACCAGCTCTGCTGCAGGGGAGGCCTGAAGGATTGTCCAGCATGACCCGTGCAGCGTCCCAGGAGCGGGACGTCTGTGTGAAAGTGCCTCCAGCTGGCTCTCCACTTAAGAAGCAACGAGGAGCAGGGCTTGAGAGATAGTGCAGTGGGGAGGGCCTTTGCCTTGCACACGGCCAACCCAGCTTCCATCCCCGGCACCCCATATGGTGCCCCCTGCAAGCACGGCCAGGAGTAAGCCCTGAGCGCTGCCACCAGGTGTGACCCCCTCGCAAAACAACCCCCACCTGCCAAAAAAAGCAGTAGATACGGCAGCATGCTTGTTTTCTTTGGAGACTTCCCCCATCAATCTGGGTCCCCTTGCATGACTTGGTGGAGGTGGTCAGTGTCGCAGTACTGGTTAGCAGGGCCGGAGCAGGGACCGAGGATGCGTTACGGTGATGGTGGAACCCTAGAGCCCCGGGCACTTTCCACTGTCGAGCACAGGAAAACGGAACCAAAAGTCATTGTGACCCTGTCACAGTAGAGGTGCGGGGACAGCACTCCCTCCTACCCCCCTTCCACCCCCCCCCCATGGCCCTTCTTTCGCAAAGCCAGAAACATGATAAGCGGGCCTTGCCAGCCCATTGTTCCTGTCTGACAGCGGGATGAATGTGCAGTTTGTTTGGAGTGAAGACGCTATATATATTTCAGAGGTCCGCCCAGTTCCTGACCCCGAGGGACACGGGGGCCTGCACAGGGCAGCACTCCGCGGCCTCTGTTCTCGTCTCAGTTGGAGTGTGTGAGTGTCCTGGATCGGATGAGCCTTGCTCTTTTGGGAAAACATGAGAAAGACGCAGATCCCAGGCCGGGAGGAGCTACCAGCCCGGAGAGAGGGGGCTGGAGGCTTCACGACGAGATCTTTCTGACCGTCCAGGAGAGAGGGCTGGAGCCGGGGTGGTGGGTGGTTCTGGAAAGGAAGCCTCCCTCAGCCTTCTGTTGGTGGGACACCCTCGCTGCTGGCTGCCGAGCCCAGAGCACGCAGCTGCCCTCGCCACCTCTCCCGGGGGAGTGGTCCCCTGACTGCCCCCGACATCCCCAGGAGTATCCCCTAAGCACAGAGCCAGGAGTAACCCTGAGTATTGTTAGGCATGGCCCAAAAACCAGAAGGAGAAGAAGGGGGACTGTAGAGATGGTACAGTGGGTAAAGCACTTGCCGTACACATGACTCACCTGGGTTCAAGTCCCAGTACCCCGTATGGTCCCCTGGGCACTAAAGGAGTGATCCCTGAGCATAGAGTCAGGAGTAAGCCCTGAGCATCACCCGGTATGGCCCCTAAAACAAAAGTAAAAGAAAATATGGAACCTCCAAGACTGACTTTCTGGGCTACTGAGTGTGAGTAAAGTTCTTTAAAGTCCCGAAGAAGTAGTTATATATAGCTGTGGCTTTCATGAACAAAAGGAGGGTGGTACGTGTATAATGTTTGGGTTGTTTAGTGAAAAGTATGTGTGTGTGTGTGTGTGTGTGTGTGTGTGTGTGTGTACACCCCCACACACCCCGCCCAGGATCCTTTTATCCTTTTTTTTGAGTGCAGGGACTGGGGAGGAGGCGCCCAGGCTGTGCCTTAGAGCCCAGGGGGACCCTCCCAAAAGTGGTCAAACAACCTGGCCAGCAGTTCCGTGCCAGGGCCCAAGGATGTGGTGCTGCCCAGCCCTGGGGCCCTCCAGGACTGCTGGGGATGAAGCCAGGGTTAGCCCCGAGCAAGGCAAGTGCCTTAAGCTCTGAGCTAGCGCTCCAGCCCCTCAGAGATGGTCTTTTGGATTTGCAACATCCTAGAGTTTATACTTCAGAAAACTCACTGCTCAGACGCGTTCCTGCCACAGCAGACTGCCCCTTCCACACCCTCCTGCCTGGCTCCTTCTCACGCGGCTGATAAAAGCCTGTCCAGGCAGTTGCTCCCAGGTACTCTGGAGATGGGACTTAGTTTTCTTCCTTTCTTCCCTCTCACCCTACAGGGGGATCATACGACCAACACCACTTCCAAGGCCATTCACGGTATATTTAAGAACGCCATCCACCTGCTGCAGGAGAAAGGATTCGTTTTCCAGAAAGATGGTGATTTTGATAACCTGTATTATGTAAGAGACCTACAACTTACTTTCTTTTTTCCTTCACAGCTCAGCATGAGTAGATTTAGTCCTTAAGACTAATTTGGGGCCACAGATGAGGCTCACGTGGCAGAGCATGTGCATGTGTGAGGGTTGGGTCAGGGGTGCTGCATGTTCCCCTCTCCCCCCACACACACAGTTGCCAGGTGTGGCCCCCACAACTGTTTCTGGGAGAGTGAAGAATTCCTATTGATTTTTTTTTTTTTTTTTGTCGGGTCACACTCAGCCATGCACAGGGGTTACTCCTGGCTCTGCACTCAGGAATTACCCCTGGTGGTGCTCAGGGGACCCTATGGGATGCTGGGAACCGAGCCCAGGTCAGCTGTGTGCAAGGCGAACACCCTGCCCACTGCACTATCCTCCAGTCCCAGCCTATTGATTGTTTTTTTTTAAAACAAACAAACAAACAAACACAGAAATCAGTCAAACAAACAAACACAGGCTGGGGAGATAGTACAGCAGGTAGGGCATCTGCTTTGCACACACCAACCCAGGTTCGATCCCCGGCATCCCATTGGTCTCCTGAGCACCCCAGAGGTAATTCCTGAGTGCAGAGTCAGGAGTAACCCCCTGCGGACCTCTGGATGTGGCCCAAGAAAACAAACAAATGGATAAACCCGTCGTGAAGGAGGTACACAGAGGTTTGAAAGTCCGTCGTTACAGGATCTCCACGTGAACACTGCTCGTGCGTGTACAGATGCACACAGAGAAACGCACGTTCCTGTGACCTTTTCACATACAGAGGAAATGTGGCGACCCTCCAACTTGGGGTTCCTCGACCTCCACCTGGCCTGGGCAAGGTCGCATCTTGAGGGCCGCCCTGCATCTGCATGGCTGGAGTTTAGCAGCCTCCGGGCCTGCACCCCCGAGAGACCAGGAGCAGCCTCGCCCCACCCCGTTCTTTTGCCGCCCCAAGGGTCTCCAGACATTGCCAGGTGCCCCCTGGGACTCCCGAGAACCCCCTGCTCTAAATAATGCTCCGCGGCCTTTCCTGGCACTGGAGAAGCACGCGAGCAGCATCACTCGGCTTAATATTTCTGGCTCCACCTCGTGGGGTGGCGGGGGCCGGGGGGCATCCAATGCTGTGCCTCAGGGCCCTCCCAGCCCCTTCCTGGCGCGCCTTCATGTTCCCTCGGGGACAGTGGCTGTAGCAAACTTTCCGTCACTGTCTCTGTGAGTTTGTCCGAGTGTTCCTGTGAGGTTGACTCTGGAGAGAGGACTTGCCGAGCCAGGGGCCATGCATGGAAGCGTCTGGCCGGCCCAGGCTGCCCGGTCGGCACACCCCCGCAGAGGATAAGTGCCGGCCTGCCTGGCCCTGCGGGTCAGCTGCTCCCCTCCCATTGCCACCTGCCTTTCTAGTGTCACTCACAGCTCACAGGGACCCTCCTTGCAGCCCCCGGGTCAAGGCTGGCACTGCGGCTTCAGCTCCCAGGGCTCCTCCTAGAGTGTTGGAACCCAGAGGTCCCACCAGCCCCTGAGCACTGAGCCTGGAGTAGCCCCCAGCACTGTCAGGTGCGCCTCCCCCTCCTTCCCCCCCAGTTTGTTAGGTTTTAAGTAACTGCTTGGAGAACTTGAAAAGAGGCTTCTGGTTGTTGAATGCCCAGAAAGCTGGGAATGCCTGGAGGGAGTTGGAGCAGCTCCCCCGGGGACCCTCCCACCCTGGCCCCAGGCTCCCTGCAGTGCAGGGGGGGGGCCCTCCTGCCCGCCCGGAACAGCAGCATCTGGGCGGTTGGCCAGGCCCAGGAGGCGGCTGGGTGCTTCCTGCAGTGAATCAGTGTGGGCTGGAAGGGGCGGCCCCAGGCTCGAACACGCCGCTCCTGAGCCCGCTTCCTGCGGCACCACAGCCGGCGGCCTCGGTGAATCAGTCTGGCTGGAAGGGTGGTCCCAGGCCTCCAGCCCCTGCGCCCCTGTCCCAGCCCTTCATCTCTCCCTCCCTGGCCTCTGCTGTAGGTTTCCCCAGGGCTGCCGCAGCCCGTGTAGTGCTGCCAGTGTTCCCTGCTCTGCCGCACCCCCGTTTAATCTTCACTGTGACCTTGAGTCCCGAAGGCCTTATCTGCACCCCCATTCTCAGTCCACACGCCCCACGCCGCACCAGATAAGGCTGCCCAAGACGCAGGCTCATTTGCTCACTCCTTGTTTTTCTTGCATGCGTGCGTGTGCGTGTGTGTGTGTCTCTGTGTGTGTGTGTTTCCCCTTTCTCTGCTTTTCCCTTTTTTTCCTTTTCTTTTGATCTGGTTGTGAGGGTCACCGTTGAACACGGCCCCGGGACCCCTTTTGTGGCTGCTCTCCTCTTTCCTGAGAGCCCCGTTGAGGAAGGAACAAGGTTCTGTTTGCCTTTGAAGGCAGGACCGCTCTCCCTCCCGGGTTTCTCCCTGTGGTTTTCATTTCCTCTGTTTTCCTTTGGGCTTGGGAGGAGAAAACTAATGAGATGCAAGATTGGGGTCGGCCCACGGTAGGGGCCATGGGAGGGGCTGTGTCTTCCTCTCAGATACCACAACAATCAGAGGAATTGCATGAATGTGAGATGAGTGTCCACGAAGAAAGTTGCTCTGGAAGCGTTTGGAATCGCAGGGTCTCCTCACAGTACGCCCCCGCTGTCCTCTGGGCCAGCTCCCCGGAGACCTGCAGAGAGACCCACAGAGCCGGCTGGGCTAGAGGCCACGGACTGAAAACGGCCTCGGTGGTGGGGGAGAGCCGAGTGTTAGGAAACGCTCGAAACCGGCCTCAATGTTTCGCTGGGCCCCTGCATGACATAACCCCTGCATTACTCAAGGGTGGCTTCCCTCTCAACCCTCTTTCCTGTTTAGGTAACCAGAGGGGACAAAGAACTCCACAGAGAGATTCAGAGGATTATTCAAGAAGACTGCCAGAAGCCAAATCGTAAGTAGAGTGATGAGGCACATCCCCGGGGATATCCCCCCACCCCCAACACTGCATGGGGACCTGGGAGCCAGGGCTTGGGACACAGCAGCGTCACTCTCCCCACCCCACGCCTCCCCCAGCTCCAGGCTCCTCCCCTTTGAAGTGTCAGGCCCCCGGGCTTGGCCCTGACCTTGACTGCACACGGGACTATTGAACATTCCGTGCTCAGGCCCCACCCCCGGGGTTCTGATTCACGAGATAGGTGACTTCTGAGGATCCTGACATACCTGCGTAGACCCGAAGCCTGGGGCCTTTGGAATTTGCATCCCTTAGTTTGGGGGGCAGGAAGGTAGAGGCATGGGCTTGATGCTCAGGGATCACACCTGGAGGTGCTCGGGGACCGTATGCAAGCACTGAGAATCAAACCAGGCCCATGGCCTGCAAGCCAAGTGCCCGGAGCCCCACTCTCCCTACTCCCAGGCCGGGACTTCGGGATATTCTAGTTCTCCTGTTCTCGGACCAGTGTGACTTCCTGTTCCACTCTTGCACCTTGTCTCAGAACCAAGCCCGACATTTTCCTCTCCTCTAACACCAGATCCTTGGGTGCGGGGAGGAATGAGCCGAGACGTTATGATTTATGACCAGTGTTAATTTGGTCATCTTGGAACCTGGTCGTTTATGAACGAAATGGTTGAGGAAGTGGCTGGTTTTCATGGAGTTAGGTCAGCCCCTAGTGGCTGGAAACGCAAAGTGTCCGGCGTCTGGCTGGAGGCATTGCCATCTCCATACTGGTTAGGGAAGGGAGGACGCGGTCATCCTCTCAGTAAGCACCGTGTGAACTGGTTGGCCAGCAAGGTGACTTCGCAGGGTTTCCTTTGGCAAGTACATGCTGATCAGGAACATGTCAGCAGCACGCCAGATAGCAAGGGCGCCCAGAGGCTTGTGAGTGGCCGAAGAGGCCTCCCTAGGGAAGCAGCACTGTGTTCCTCTCCAGCGCGTCCACTCCGGGTCAGGGGCCGGTTCCCGCCTGAGTCCGGGGTAGAGGTGGGGGTGTTTATGCTCTGCAGGGCCGTTTGGTCTGTAAGAACCAACCAGGTCGGATCTTAAGGTACTGTGCGTCTAGGTCTTAAATAGAAATGATCCATTGTTTTAATATTAGGTTTCTGGGCATTGTAAACGTCTCCAGAATAATAAGAACAAGTATCCGTGGTTGGTGGGGGGTGGCCGTGTGGGAAGTCTGTTTAAAGAGCTTTGAAGAACAGTGAAAGGTGGGACTCCTTGACCTGGGCAGGGGAAGCTGCTCCCCATGAGCCCTCCGGCCACTTAGCCCCAGGCTGCCTGGCCAGATTCTTATTTATTTTTAGTCTGAGGCGCACACCCAGCGGTCCTCAGGGCTTATTCCTGGCTCTGCGCTTAGGGATCACTTCCGGAGAGCTTGGAGGACCAAGCAGGCACTAGCATACAAGGAAAGCGCCCTACCTACTGTACTAGTTCTCTGGCCCCAAGATTCTTATTTTTATCTATATGAGGGACAGGATAGAGCGAAAAAAATTCTAAGACTTGATAGAGCTAATGAAAAGCTCATACTATATTTTTTGCCTGTTTTTTAATTGAGATATAATTGACATACAACTTTGAATCAATTTCAGGTATACACACAATGATGCCATGTTTGTATATATTATAAAATGATCATCACAATAAGTTTAGTTAACACTTATCACATAGATAGAAATTTTTTCTTATGATAAGAAATTTTAAGATCTTGTGACCACCTGAGGTCCAGATAATCACTCAGCAACCATTCATTCCTTTCTTTTTTTCTCCTTCTTTTCTTTCTCTCTTTCTCTCCTTCTTTCTTTCTTTCTCTCTCTTTCTTTCTCTCTCTTTCTTTCTTTCTTTCTTTCTTTCTTTCTTTCTCTCTTTCTATCTTTCTCTTTTTCTTTCTTTCTTTCTCTCATTTTTCTTACTTTTTCTTTTCTTTCTCCTCTCAAGAGTTGGGAGTGTGTGATTTTTTTTTCTTTCCTTTCCTCCACTGATATTTGACAGTAATCGATGTTGGCGGAAACCCTTGTTTTCAGTTCCACAGCAGGGTGTGTGTGCCCTGAGTAATGTCCGGACACGAAGTATAAATTATTCCGAACTATGGTGATAGGTAGAGATCATCCAGGCATAAAATGATCTGTTCTTACATTTGTTCTCAACCTGTACTCACAAAAATATTAGGAACAGTCTGGTGCTTCAAAATTCAATTTATTTTTTGGGGTGGTGGGTGGGAGGTAGCTGGAAGTGTTCAGGGCTTACCATTTGCCTGGCATTGCTGAGGGAACTTACCGAGTGCCAGGTATCAAATCCGGGTTGGCCCCGTGCCAGGCAAATGGCCAACCCGCTGTGCGGGGTGTGGGGCGGGGGGAGAAATTTTAAGATCTCATCACGAGAAAAATTGGGAAAGAAAGACTTTCTCATATGCAAGGGAGTGCTCATGATTAATGATGGTCACTATACTGTACCATACATGGTATCTAAATCATATCCCTATCATTTATCTATTTTATGACCTGAAAATTTGTACCTTTTGATCCCCTCCACACTTTCTGCCCACCCTCAGTTCCCCCCACCTATGAGTCGGGTTCTTTATGCTCTTGAATTTTGCTTTTTTAAAAGATTCTAGTACAAGTCAGATAATGTGGTGTTTGTCTTTTGCTATCAGTTCCATTTAGCATAATGCCCAGGACATCCATTCATGCTGTGTTGCAAGAAGCAAGATTTCAGTTTTCATGACTAAACAGTATTTTTTGCCTATATATGTGTGCCTTTGGGGGTATATACACAAATATGCTATATGGTTAGGACATGGAAGAAGTAATATATAATGTGCATGTAAGCATATTGTATATATGTATGTGTGTATTACATCCTCTTTTCCCTTAACTCTTTAAAAGCACACATGGTTCTTTCCATATCTGGTCTATTGTATGTATTGCCACGAGGAACATAGGAGTGCATGTGTCTTTTAGAATTAGTATTTGTGGTCACGATCCACTTCTTAGGCGAACCAGACAACCCTATTTCCCCAAGTGTATAAAGGCTGTGGCTTCACATTGCATCTAACCCACAGTCCAGCTCCTGCTCGGCATGTGGGGGTGGGGGGCGAGAAATGGAGGAACTTTGCCCTCAAGACATAGTGGGAGCCCCCAGAAGCCATGAACCAATGCTCTGGCAGTAGCAAGCTCCCAGGAGCTTCATTCGGGAGCGCCAGTCCCTGAAAAGGCCAGTAGAAGTCCTTTGTGACGATCTTCTTGGAATCTACTGAGACTGCTACTCTCATAGGAAATAGGGAAAGGATGAAATACATCGAGATGACTGAGAATGACACACCAAAACTTAAGGATGTAGCAGGAGGGGAAGTGGCGCCAAATATTTAAAAGACAAAGACCTTCATATTCAGGTTGTTGAAACCTAAATTTACAATTTGAGAAAATGCAAGAACAGAATAAACTTGAAGCTATAAAAAAGTAGGAAATAAGGCCAGAGAGAAAGTACAGTGGGTATGGCACTTGGCCTAACTGGGTATGATCCCCACATCTTCTATGGTTCCCCAAACACTGCCAGGACTAACCCCTGAGCATCACCTGGTGGGGCCCAAAAACGAAAACAAAAAGGTAGGAAATAAAGATTAATGATGAGATTAGAAAGACAGTAGAGAAAAATCAATGAAACCAAAAGATGATTCTCTGAAAAGATCACTGAAATTGCCCAACCTTTAGCTTTAAGAACTAAGGAAAAAGAAAATTCAGGTTACTAAAATCAGAATTGAAAATAGATATCACTGCTGATCTACAGAAATGAAAAGGATTGCAAGAGAGTAATTGTATGCCAGCAAGTTGGATTACCTGATGAGATGTATACATTTCTGAAAATACAAAACCTGCCAAGACTAAATCAGGAAGAAATAGGAAACCTGAATTCACTTATAACTACTCCAGAGAATCAGCGATTTAAAAATCTCTCGTTGAGAGACTGGAGATAGTACAGCAGGTCGGGCACTTCCCTTGCTCCCAGTTACCCCAGGTTTGGTCCCCAGCACCCGATATGATCCCCCAAGCCCTGCTGAGAATGATCCCTGAGTGAGAGTCAGGAGTAAGCCCTGAGCACCAATGATGTGGTTAAAAACAAAGCAAAACTATCTGAAAAAATAAGTTATAAATTTAAATCTTTTTTTTTTTTCTTTTTGGGTCACACCTGGCAATGCACAGGGGTTATTCCTGGCTCTGCACTCAGAAATCACTCCTGGCAGTGCTCAAAATTTAAATCTTTTAATAAAGAAAAGCTCTGGACCTAGTTTCACTAATGAGTCGTACTAACATTCAAAGACTTAACACCTTTAAGTTAACATCTTTTCACCACTTTTCATACTTAAAAAAAAAAACCCTGAAGAAATTAGATCATTTCTCTGACCCGTGCCATGACCCAAACACATGCTGCTTCTTTACTACCAAAGCTGTATCTGGGCTCTACGAGAAGAGGAAGCTATTGGCCAGTATCCTTATGAACGGTGGTGCAGAATCCTCAGCAAATAGTAACAAGTGCTAATGAATTCAGCATGTCAAGAGGATTACACACTGCAAGCAAGTAGGATGTATTCCCAGAATATACAAATATTGGTCAATGTAATGTTGCATTGAAAGAACAAAGGAAAATAACCACATACTCATCGTGAGTACATGATGCATGAAAAACCATTTGGCAAAATTCAAGCACCATTTTATGATTTTGAAAAACCCAACAAAAATAGGAGTAACCACTGTTCAATAAAAATTGTGTACATATCTCTGTATAAAAACAGATACATACACACCCCCCCCCCCCCACACACACACACACACAGAGTAAAAACCCACATATGGAAAAGACGCAGCAGAGGGGCTGGAGCGATAGCACAGCGGGTAGGACGTTTGCCTTGCACGCGGCCGACTCGGGTTCGAATCCCAGCATCCCATATGGTCCCCTGAGCACTGCCAGGGGTGATTCCTGAGTGCATGAGTCAGAAGTGACCCCTGTGCATCACCGGGTGTGACCCAAAAAGAAAAAAAAAAAAGACGCAGCAGATACACTCATTGGTAAAAGCTTAGCGCCTGAGCATTAGTACAGTAGACAAGGCTCTGACCTTGCATGGCGCCAACCCAGGATTGATCCCTGGAACCCCAAATGGTCCTCGGTCCTCGGGAGCTCAGAGCCAGGAGTAACCCCTGAGTACAGTAGGGTGTGCACTCCCTCCGCCTCCCCCCAAAAAGACTAAAAGCCTGTCCTCTAAATCAGGAACAGGCCAGAAGGTCTCTTTTTACCACTTCTATTCAATGTCATACTGAAAATTCTAGCCAGAGCAGTTAACAGAAGGCGCCCAAATTGGAAAGGAAGTAAAAGAATCCTGGGAGCAAATTATTTGATCTTAGTGGTAAAAGCCACTTGATACTGACGTGTACCACCAGTCCCTCACATTTGAATATGGCTTAATTAACACAAATTCCAGCACAAGCGTCAGTTTGTTAAAGGTTCTTTCTACCCCCAAAATAGAAGCAACATTGCTGGGGAGAGTCCAGCAGACTAGAGCACGTTCTTTGCATGGAGGAGGCTTGTGTTCAGTCCCTGGTACCGAAGGGTCCTGGGAACACCACTTTGAACAACCCCAGGGCATGGAGCTGGGAGTACCCCCAGGTACCACCACATCTAACCTCCAAACAAACAAAAAACAGAACTAATAGATGTATCCTGGCTAGCAAACTAGCAAGATGCAAAGTCAAGACAGAAAAATTGTTTGCATTTCAGTTTACCAACAATGAAAAACCTAAGAAGGGACATCAACAAAAAATAACTACATCTCTAATAGGGTGTGAAGGATTTGTACAATGAAAACTATAAAATATTTCTGAAGTTGTGACATACACAAATAGGAATATATCCCATGCTTATGGGCTTAATACCAATAATAACATTGAGATGTCAATACTATCCAGAGTGATCTATAAATTTATTGCAATTCCTATCAAACTCCAATGGTTTTTGTGCCAAAACATATATCCTAAACATTTACATGGAATTTCAAGAGGCCCCGTATAGCCAAAACCATCTTGGAAAAGCTGTAGGATTTTTTTCATTTCAAAGCTAATTACAAAGATATCAAAACTGGTGGTACTGGCATAAAACATTCAGACCAGTGGAACAGAATAAAGAGCTTAGAGATAAGTCCTCACATTTATGCTCAATTAATTTTCAACAAAGATGCCAAAACATTCCATGGAAAAAGGACTTAGTACCTTTTTCAACACACAGTGCTGGGAAAACTGGATAATCATATACAAAGATGGACTGAAAAAATTGATCAAAGATCTAAACATAAGACTTAAACCTTCACACTCTCAGAAGGAAACAGGGCAAAAGTTTCACGACATTGAAAATAGGGAAGATTATTTTTTCAGGTGTCATATCCAAGGCATGGAGGACAAAAGAAAAATAACTGGACTTGTGAAAAAAAATTGTTTTTGCATCTAAGACAAGCTAGCTCAATCAGTATGCAATAGGCAATTCCAAGAATGGGAAAAATAGGGCCAAATTATGTATCTAATAATGGATTAATATTCAGAATATATATAGAAGACTCTTAAGGCTCCGCAGCAAAGCAACCCAATTTAAAAATAGATCTGGAAGAGACATTTCTCCAAAGATCTATGAAGGGCCAATAACTGAGAAAATGGTTCCCATCAGCGTTATGAAGACCCTGCAGGTAAGAGGAGATTGGGATCCCACAAACTAGGATGATGCTGTCAAGCCCTGCGGAAAAGAACTAGCATTGGCAGTTGGAGAGCTTGGAACCCTGCGGGTAGTAATATATATAATATATATGCATGTATATATTATACACACACACATATATGCACATATATATGCATATATATATATGCATATGTGTGTGTGTGTGTGTGTGTGGAGGAGGAAGGTCTGAGAATGCCGATTCCTAAGCAATTGTGTTTTTAAAATATAGTAATAGGACTGCCATATGGTCCAGAGGTCCCACTGAGGTTCTGCTCCAGCGAGCTGAAAGTGGGCGCTCAAAGGGGTGTGTGAGTGCCCGTGTTCAAGCATTACTCGGCCTTTAGAAAGGAAGGAAATTCTGACATGCTACAGCATGGATGATCTTGTGGACATTACGTGCAGTCCAAAATGCAAAGAGCTGCTCACAAAAAAAAAAAAAAAAAAACATACTAAGGGCCAGAGTGATAGTCCAGCAGGTAGTACTTACATGCAGCTGACCTGGGTTCTATCCCCAGCATCCCAAATGGTCCCCCAAGCCCCACCAAGAGTAATTTCTGAGTGCAGAGCCAGGAGTAATAACCCCTGAGTATTGTGACCCAAAAAGCAAAAAGCAAAACAAAAACAAACAAAAAAAACAAACCTCAAAACCCACAGATACTATTTAGCTCACCTCCCGTGAGCTCCTTGGAGTCATCATGGTCATAGACAGAATCGAGAATGGGGTTTCCAGGAGCCGACGGCAGGAGGGAATGAGGAGTTACTATTTGGTGGACACGGAGTTTCAGTTACACAGGACAGAAAGTAGCGGATGGTCGAACAGCAGTCGGAATGTGTGTTTCCCCCATGAACTGCACACTTGAGAATGACCAAAGGGATGGGCCCGAGTGACAGTAAGTGGGTAGGGCTCTTGCCTTGCAGGCAGCCGACCCGAGTTCAGTCCCTGCCATCCCATATGGCTCCCCGAGCCCTATCAGGAGTAATTCCTGAGTACAGAGCCAGGAGTACCCCTGAGCATTGTCAGGTGTAGCCCAACTGCCACCCCCAACCCAAAGAAAAGAAAACCAAAATAAAATAAAATTTTATGTTATTTTTCTAAAAGAAAATTAAGCCAAAGGGACCAGGGGTGTGCCGTGGTGGTAGAGTGCATGCCTCCTGTAGAGGCAGCCCGGGGTTTGAGCCCGAGCAACCCCTCTCATCTCCTTGGCCGGGAGTAATTGTTTGGAATGTGATTATGATCTCCCCAAAGCTCAGGTGCTACATTTTCTGCTGTGTCTATTTTACCACACTAAAATGAATGAAAGGCCTGGCTGTGTGGCTCAGTGACATAATATTTGCCTTGCACACATGAAGCCCTGGGTTCAGTTCCTAACACAATCGTTCCTGAAACACTGAGCCAGGGATAACCCTTGAGCACTGCCTGGTGTGACCAGAACACAAACAAGCAAATGCACCAGGAAGGATCATCCTAAGGCATAGGGGTCGAGGAGGCCACTTGAGTGGTTGGAGTGTGTGCTTGGCATGTGTGAGCCCTGGGTTTCATCCCTGGCACCCTGGTACCACCTCATCCCCTACATTGCCAGGAGTGACCCCTGAGCACCACTCTGGGTATAGCCCCGAGCCCTGGTGTGACCAAAAAAAAAAAAAAAAAGTTTTAAATAAATTGAAAAAATTGAGGTTGATGGGATTCTAAGCACACTATTATGAGAAATACTCAGAGCATATTCACAGTTTTGAGGGGGCTAAATAAAAATGAACTTTTATGTCCTGATGACTCTGGTAGGAGTCTGGAACTCTCCTGTGAGGCTGACTAGTGATCTGGAAGGAGAGAATCTGTGTGTGCATTTTTCTTTCTGAATGTTGGGCGAAAGTTAAGGATCTTTGGTTTCGTTTTGGTTTGGTTTTCTCTTTTGGCTTGTTGGGTCACACCCAGCGATGTTCAGGGTTACCCTGACTCTGCACTTAGGAATTACTCCTGGCAGTGCTTGGGGGATCCAGTGGGATAGCTGATAGAACCCGGGTCAGCTGCGTGCAAGGCAAACACGCTCCCTGCTGTACTATCGCTCTGGCCCAAATTAAGGATCTTTATTTTGGCACGAAGTAAGGATTCAGCGATGGCAGATGACCCCAGTAAAAGAATGAGTTCTGCTTTCAGAGCTTTCTTCTATCCCCTCCCGACTCTGCTGGTCTGGACTCCCTGGAAAGTGTCAGTTCTTATTTTCCAAGAATAGGGACCGTCTCCCATATGATCACGATGCTGTTCTCACACCTCAGGAAATGCACACTTGCTAATTTATCGGATGGCTAACTTCTGTATTTTAATCAGACGACTTCATGCCGTTCACTTTCCAAGAAACCACAGATGTACCTGGCTTAGGCTACCTCCCGTGTCAGGCCGTGGGCTGCTTTGTGTGGAAACGCGTCCATGACATGGCCCATTAGAGTCATTTTTCCTCTTGTGTTGGGGCTGTGCAGTGGTTGGGGCTTGCCTGAGACAGTACTCGGGACTGCCTGGTCGAGGGACTGAAGCCGGGGGGCTCCCCGTGCAACCCTCCGAGCCATCTCCCGGCCCTTCAGTAATTTTTTGAAATCTGATTCTAATCTTTTTTTGTAAATACCACTAAAGGGCCAGAAAGGTGAACCCCGCCGGGGCCTTGAGCTCAGCTCCCCGGCTCCGCGGGGTTTAGCCCCAAGGGAAGATAAGTAAATGAAGTCAGATACTGTCGGGCACTTCCCAGACTCTGAAACTGATCCCGTCATCACTTGGGTCATTCGGACACAGCCTTGGGCGGGCCCCAGCCCACCTGTACTGTGGCACCGGGTGGGATCATTTCTCATCACAAAGAGCGTGTCTGTGCCCCTGGTGACCGGGAAGGCCCCCACGGGCAGCCTCCCGGAGTCCTCCGGAAAGACAGTGAGGCCCCAGGACGTTGGCGTGGCTTCTGGGGGAGTTGCTATGCTTCCATATCTTCTTGGACCCCCAACCTGTGCCCCCTGGGCTTTGAGAAGCCGGGAGGGGAACCCATGGTCTGGGGGTGCTCTGTGGGGTGCACCCCATGGGTCGGTGACTAGATCACGGCTATGTGCGTGGACGCCCGCATCCCAAGGCCCAGCGCAAGTGGGCGACACACCAGAACACAGGTTGGGCCTGACCTCAGGCTCTTGAGCGTGAGTGGACCATCTGTCCAGACACCCATCTTGCCCCCAGGAGGAATTCAGGAAATCAGCCGGAGTGAATATTGAAGAGAGCGTGTGGAAAATGAGGGGAGATGAGCTGCGGTGGGGGCGGGTTCCTGCAGCCACCCCACGGGAAGGAGTAATGTATCAGTGTCACCACTAGAGGGCAGACTCTGGCAAGTCTTTGTAGTCGCTGATGTCTCTGTGATGGTTTAGGGGGCTGGGGGCGTGCCCTGAAGTGCTCCAGTGCTACTCCGGGCACGCAGGGGCCTTCATGGTACCCGGGAGAGAATCCCGGGCTCCTGCATGCAAAGCACGCCCTCAGTGCTTTGATCCACACGCCTGGTCCCAGCCATGCCCTGTCTCTGACCTGGGAGCTGGAAGGGGTCCCAGAGGTGCCTGCCTGCCACCACCCTTCCTGAAGGTGAGTACCCCGGGGCCTGAAGAGGCAGTGACTCGCCACAGGCAGTGATGAAGCCGCAAAGGTTCTGCCCGCTGCAAACCTCGTGAAGTGGTGAGGGTGCCAGGTGCTGGGGCCGAGGGTGAGAGGCCAGGCCTGCTCGGGGACCCAAACAGGAGAGCAGGGCCTTGGTTATTTGTTACTAGGATGGCCAGTGACTCAGTTGCAAGTATAGTTCACGTCAGGAGCCCATGACTTCATCGTGTTAATGCATGGTGGGGTGGGGTGATGTATGCAGGGTGACTCGGGTACTGAATGATGCACTGGGTGTTCCGATGCAGATGTGCAGTTTCACCAAGTGGATTAACCCTCGCCTTTGTCCAGGGCATCTGTCACACCCTGTCCTCCCCTCTCCTGCTCTGCCCACCACCCGGACTAGGTTGACCCCTGTGTGGCCCTCAAGATTCCTCCTCCCGTCCATGCTCAGGTCATGCGCCTCACATAGGAAGGAGGGCACTGACCCTGAACTTCGGTTCCTGTCACTCCACAGGCTGCCCCGGGGCCCAGAGTGACTCTCACAGAGCAGACTTCTCTGCAGCTAGGGAGGGAGGGATGCAGTCAAGCACGCGGTGGGACCCCTTCAGTGAGGCCCTGCGGGAGTCAGTGCCGGCTCTGGCAGCTTGGGGCTGCGCACTGAGGCTCTCAGCGCATCCCTGCCGAGAAGAGTGAATGATTCTCCAGCGCCGACACCCCCCGCCCCCCTCGCAGCAGTGGATGTGACGGAATTCGGGGGCGTGGGACCGTGTCCCTGTGGCCCATGCAGGGCCGCGAGCAGGGTCTCGGGGCTGATCTCGCTCCTCGGCCCAGCCAGCGTGTCTCCGGCTTTCAGGCGCCCGAGAATGACCTGGGCCTCCCGGGGACGGGCAGGCTGCGGCGTGAGCCGGGGACGCGAGGACAGCCACTGACTGCTGCCCTCTCTGCCCCCGCAGACATGGAGAAGGGCTGCCACTTCCGGCACATCCTGGCCTGCGCCCGCCTGCGCATCCACCCGGGCCTGGCGGAGGCGGTGCTGCTGCGGGTGCTGGAGTTCCTGGAGAGCCAGAGCGACATCGTCAGCGCCTCCGACCACCACTACGTGGCCTTCTGAGCGGAGGCCCGGGGACAGGCCCCCGCTCCCGGCGGGCTGCGGAGTCGGGCCACGCCTCGAGCAGAGTTGGGCAGAAACTCTCGCAGGCCGCTCTGTGTCTCCTGCATCCCGAGGATCAAGTGACGTTCGTCTCAGCCACGGCGTACACGAGAACCTTCCCAGCTGAGCTCATGAGTGAACCAGGCATCGTGCGTGCGTGTGTGTGTGTGATTGTGTGATTGCATGGAGACCCCTTTGGACTGAGAGACTAGCAACATTATCCAGACCACAGAGATTTGCAGCTTTTCAAAGAAGACCGTCAGATCCATTCTTGTGACCCCCTCTAGCGATGGGGGGACCTGGTGGGGGCCAGACCCCCCCCCCAGGGTGAATTGGTCTGACCTGGGAGTACTGTCGGCTGAGCTGAGCTTAGCCATGCAGGCTGGAGCCAGTGCCCGTGTCCCCTAAGCAGTGCCCCCTGAGCCCGCAACGTTCCCAGAGGCGGCCGGCCAATCGCCTGCTGGGCTGGGGCTGTGATTTTTGAGGTGACCGGGGAGCATGCAGACCGTCCTGGCACCACGGGAACCGAGCCTCGCTCTGTGCCCAGACAGGTGAGGAGGTGGGGCTCCTGCTCAGAACAGCCAGGTAAGGGGAAAAATTAAAAATCTGAGGCACGTAGCAGGCGTGTTCTGGCGGCAAAATGACAGATCCTGCCAGCAAAACTGCAGCGTGCAGCGAGTCGGAGCTGATTACAGTCATTCCGCAAAAGGCGAACCTGCCCCCGTCTGCTGCGTTTGCGCCTGACTCAATCAGCCCTCGGGGACTGCGGAGCTGTGCAGAAACAGGGTGGGTTTTACATCCAGCATTGGCTGCAGCGCCAGACGTCGGCTGAGAACTCATACCCACAGCTGCTTCCTGTCGGGGCTTTCTCCGACTCCACCCAGACCGTGGGCCGGTTCTCCGCAGTGACTCCCTGGACGGCTGCGCCCGTAGGGCCCCTGTGGAGGAGGGCGTCCCGGGGTTCCAGGAGGACCGACGGTGCCTCGTGCTAGGGAGCATCCCAGAATGTCTGGTCCACCCCCACACGAGAGTAAGGATGGATGCAAGATTTTTAGGATGCCCATGGCTGTGAGATTTAGAATTCTCTCGTTAGATAAAAAGGTGCCTCTGGGGAAAATTGAGGTACGGTTTGCAGGCACGTGGCGAACTACCATCCCCCCCACCCCCGGCCCCGCAAAAATGATGGAGTTGCCAGCTCCTGGCCTCCTGAAACACGACTTCCAGTGGGGGTGGCCGGGAGGAAATCAAGTGACAGGTCCGATTCTGGGGTGTAAGGCCACTGATGGGAGGGTGTGTGGCAGCCCCTCTGTGCCCGCGTAGCCCAAGGATTCACGTGTGCACGGCTGACACCAGCCCCCAAGACTGCTCCCTGCCCTGGCTTTTGGGTGGCCACATGCTGACCACCTCACTCTGCTCCGTCTCCCCAGTGCTCGGGCATCAGTCCTGGGCCCCTTTTCCCTCTGGTTTGCTCTCGGGTTCAGCCAGGCTCGTGGCTTGAACCGTCTACAGGCTGACAAGGGAGGCCCCATGGCTGTACACTTTGGGCCTCTTATTTGGGGGGAGGGTGGTTGGTTTCGGGGCCACTCCCGGTGGGGTGGTGCTCAGGGATCACTCATGGCTCTGTGCTCCGGGATCACTTCTGATGGGCTCAGTGGACACGCAGGGATGCCAGGGATTGAATGTGGTCGGCCCCATGTGAGAACACCCAATCCACTGCTAGCATTGCAGCCCCCCCCCCCCCCGTGGGCCCCTTCAGAGTCCCCACCCCAGCTGTGTGTTGCCCCTGGCATTTGTGGGGGGTGTCTGACCCCACCAGCAACTGCAGTCTCCCCGGATGCAGATAGAGCAGTTCCATTTATCCTGTCACTGCCCTCCACCCACTGTGCCCACCAGTCCTCTTCATCCACCTTCAAAGCATCCCTGGGCTCTTACTTCACACACACACAGGATTGCCGTTAACTCGCTCCCTCTCCACACAGCACTGCAGACCACATGAGCCCATCTAAAGGGGTCAGATGTGCACCCAACCCTCCCCCACTTCTGGTCTCAGTCCAGGCCCCCCAAAACACCTGTGTTGGCAGAGACGCACACCTCACCTCTACTCGGGGTACCTGGGACCCAGCTGTTCTCCGCACACACCAGGAAGTCATCCTCCGCCCGGAATGAGTGTCCCCTCCAAGTCCCTCACCTGGTGGCAGCCGGTCTGTCTCCTGCACCCCCCCACCACCAACTGCCCCCCAGAGTTCCACGGTGCTGAGCACCATCCAGCACACTCCTTAGAGATGTTTCTCTGTGTGTTTGCTGCCGACTTCCCGAGAGCAGGAATGTTCCGTAAAAGCTACACGTTTCCTCTGCTTTGTTATATGCTGCGTCCTCAGGACTTGGAACTGTGTCTGGCACGTTGTATACGAGAGTGTGTGTGTGTTTCTGTGAGTGTGAGTGTGTGAGGCTCTCCACCTGCTAATATCTGCTCTCACCAGTGTCTCGGAAATGGCATTCAGTCCAGAAGCCCTCAGGATTAACACCTGCTGGGAGCAGCCTCAGCGCGTGCCCTGGGAACTGAATTCCCAGCCCCCTCGCGCCTTGGCTGCCTGTTTGGAGGCACAGGCTTTCTCCCGTTTCCCGGGGCTCTGCAGCGGGATCAAGCTCCAACGGCCCCCAGCAGCAGCAAACAAGAGCCATGCTCGGCGGGCTGCCGTCTCCTCTCTGTCCGGGTCCCCACTGCTGTTGGCCGTCTCTCGCCCAAGTCTTAGGCTTTGCTTCTGGGGGGTCACAGTGAGCCATGTACTTCCAAGTAGAGATGAGGGGGTAAGGGCACTCCGCAGCCGAGCACTTGCCTTGTGTAAGGCCCTGGGCCCCATCTCTGTACCACAGAAGAGCCTCATGGAGCAAATACCATTGGGAAACACTGGATGAACAATCCTACAGAGCAGGCCAGGGAGCTAGTACGGGGGTTACGGCCCTGGTTCGAATCCACGGCACCCCATGTGGTCCCCTAGGCAGAGCCAGGAATGGCCCCAGAGCACCGTCAGGTCTGGTACAACCCTCTTCTTGCAAAGTCACCCCATCTAAGAGGGGTGACTAGAAGTGCTCCCCCAAATAACACTGCTTCATTCTGAAAATGAGGTGTCGGGTGCTTAAGCTATGCTGCTGGGGCCTGAGGGAGCGCTGCTCACTGGGCAGAGTGTACGCACGCGGGAGGCCTGGGTCCTGCCCCTGACACCACACGGTCCCCTGAGCACTGCCAGGAGTGGCTCCTGAGCACTTCTGGATATCGTAAAAAATAAGAGGGAGTGGCTAGAGAGAGATTCCAGTGGGCAGGGCAGGGCTCTTGCCTTGTGTATGACCCACCCAGGTTTGGATCCCCGGCAATACAAACCCTGCCGGGTGTAACCCCAAGGACAAAACCCAACACGCTACACCTGTGACCTCCAATAGTGTCACAAAGGGTAGTAGGGCCGATTCTCACTCCTCGCCCCCTGTGCAGACCCCCTTCTAGCATAGTAGCCTGAGACTCTGAGCAGAGGACGGAAGCTTCTGTCTGATCCCTGGCACTGCATGCCCGCCCAAGCGCCAGTGAAAATGACCTCTGAGCACAGAGATGGAAGCAACGCCAAGTGCCACCGGGTTTGACTGAACTCCCCCCCCCCCCCGCCACCCCGCTCCCGTGGAAGGGGTTTCATAAGAGGAGACTTCCCAGGGCCTGGGCCCGCTCTACATGGTATTCCGGCTGGCACAGAGTTCAATGCTGGGGGACCACAGGGCTATACCCAGCGGTGTTTGGGGGCATACAGGGTGCCAGGGATCACTCTTGGGTCTCTTGTAGAATCCGATATGGTTCAGCCGAGCACTCAAGGGAGTTTCTGAAGAGCACACAACAACCTCCACATTTTTAGATCACGACAGTTTTGCATCGCTTCAATCTGATTTGGTGAAAGATCTGTGTAAATCAGTGAAAACTCTGGCATGAAAATGATGCTGTTCTCTTCCTTCAGTCCACCCAGTCTTACTAAGTCTGAATTCCAACAAAGGGGCCAGTTTTCTGCTCTTCAGAAACCTGCATCAAGCTTAACTACCATTCAGAATCACTTGTTACGTATTATTTATGTGTTGTGGCTTTGGGGTCACACCTGGCTGTGCTCAGGGAGCTTTCCTGGCTTTGCACTCAGGAATCACTCCTGGTGGGGCTTGGGTGACCATTTGGGTGCCAGTGTTGCCAGTGATGAAGCTGGGTCAGACACATGCAAGGCAAACTATCACTCCGGCTCCTATGTACATTTTAATATTATTAGATGGTATAAAGCTCCTAAGAAATCTGGCATCGTGTCCACACAGAGATGTAAGCGTGAATGGTACAGCACTATTATCCCTACTATCAAAGCGTTGAGCCTCAAACATCCATCAGCAGGTGGCTGGACTGACAGTGCACCAGCAGTAATATTATTGCCATACAGTGGCGTACTCTTGAGCCTTAAGAATTAGCAAAGTAGGGACTGGAGCAACAGTGCAGGGCTTAGGGCACTAGCCATGCACGTGGCCGACCAGGGTTCAATCCTGACAGAGGGTTTCCCAAGCACCTTCAGGAGTAACCCCTGAACACAGCTGGACGTGGGCCGCACCCCCCACCCCCGCTCTTCCAAAAAAATATTTTAAAAAGATTAGTGTCATGCTCCAGTGTGGATTGAAACCAGGGTGCTGAGCGAATGATACAGATTCAAATACAGGAGGCCAGATAGCACCTGATTCCATTTGCTTGGAATGTCTAGAACCAGTAAATCCATCGCTGTATCACTGTCATCCCGTTGCTCATCAGTTTGCTCGAGCGGGCACCACTAACGTCTGCATTGTGAGACTTGCTGTTACCGTTTTTGGCATATTGATAATACCCCACTCGGGGAGCTTGCCAGGCTCTGCCGTGCAGGTGATATACTTTCAGTAGCTTGCCGGACTCTCCGAGAGGGGCGGAGGAATCGAACCTGAGTCGGCTGTGTGCAAGGCAAACTCCCTACCCACTGTGTTATCACTCCAGCCCAGCAAATCCATAAAGACAAAAATAACAGATTGGAGGTTTCCAGGGCCTGTGTAGGGGGGGTCGGGGCACAGATTCCTTGGGGGGCGGTGGGTGCTGTGGAGGTAGGCAGTGGCGGTGTTTTGCCCCTCAAAGTGTGCCCAGAGTCTTCCCAGCAGGTGTGTGGGGTCCTCATCACCCCAGTGCAGGGTGATGGGGACGGGCACCCATCACAGAACGGAAGGCCAGCCCAGACGGACGCCACAGGGGCACTTTGTACTCGCCCCTGAGTCTCTCTTCTGTGACTTTCTGTGGGGACCGTCCCAAAGTCTTGTGGTGCCAGCGCAGGACAGAACCCTTCCTGAAACGGTTATGAGAACATTCTAGGAAGGCTCGTGGGCTTGGAAGAGTTGGAACAGGCTCTGGACACGTGGAGTAAGTGACATTTTCCCATTTGTCCTTACATGCAGCTTAATTCTGGCGATACCTTTTGAACAAGTATTATTCCACTTCCCTGGCCTTCTCCCCTCTGTGTTGTGGCTGCAGTGATCAGGGGTCCCACACACCCTTGTCTGTGGGGCGCCTGAGACCCCAAACCCCAGGGCTGCCGCGGGCCTCGCCTGAGGGTGCTGCTTGGCCTCACACTCACCAGGTTAGGTGCCACTGGGCTTGCTCCAGGCCATCTCACCAAAAATGTTTAATTCTATAAAGTACAACCAGGGGCATAAAATGGCCTGTCACTCTGATGTATTTATATATTAAAAAAATAATAATTAAGGAAACTGTCACTGTAACTGTCATCCCGTTGCTCATCAATTTGTTCAAGCGGGCACCAGTAACATCTCTCATTGTGAGACTTATTGTTACTGTCTTTGGCATATCCAATACACCATGGGTAGCTTGCTAGGCTCCGCTGTGCGGGCTAGATACTCTCAGTAGCTTGCTGGGCTCTCCAAGAGAAGGAAACTGTACTAATAATTATTTTTGTCTCCTAAAAAAAATGCAGCATTTTATGTGCTTCTTTCTTTTCACCCTAGCAACAAGCAACAGACACTGAGGGATTCGCCCCACTTTAGCATGCAAGATCAGCCGAGTTGTTTTCAATGGGCACACGATTCCTCTGTGCGCTGCCCATTGTGTTTTCAATCAGACCCCACTTGAGAAAACTGTTCCGCTTGTTTTGCAACTAGTTCTGCAGGAGATACCCTTGTGCTTTTTCTTGGCGTGCATTTGTGATCAGATATGTGTGGCCAGCTTCTCACAACAGAGCCCCCAGGAGAAAGGGCCAGAATACATGGGAACTGGAATGGGCATTGACAAAGTCCTGAAAAGTTTGTCCCAGCTGATATGCCCGACAATGATTTATGAGTGTGCTTGGCAGGCCAGCTCACCCACACTTGGTGCTATCTACAATTTTTATCTGATAGGTGACAGTGATTCCTGGTTCGGTCTGAATTTTCTTTATTTTTATTTTGACTCCAGAGAACAGATTACTGGGGTCCAGGGATGCCGAAGGGAAAGACCTAGCAGAGCTCGAGGGCTAATTCCTAGCTCTGTGCGAAGGAGTGACTCCTGGCGGTACTCGGAGGGAGGACCATATGTAGTGTGATGGATTTGAACCACGATTGGCAAGATGCCAGACCAGTACCTTACCCCTGTATCACCTCCACGGCCCCTGCAGTGACTTTATTTTTTTGGTCTATTCAGATTTGGCATGTGTGTGTGTGTTCATCAATTATTAATTCATTTTATTGAATTGCCATGAGATACACAGTTACAAAATTGTTCATGACATGATTGGATTTCAGTCACATAGTGTCCCATCACCCCTCCCTTCACCAGTGTACATTTCCCACCACCAGTGTCCCCACTTCTCTCCAGTCCCCACTCCCCCCAGCTTGCCTTTGTGGCAGGTACTCTCTCTCTCTCTCTCTCTCTCTCTCTCTCTCTCTCTCTCTCTCTCTCTCTCACACACACACACACACACACACACACACAGACTGTTTGCAGTACAGTTGCCGTGACATCTCTTTAGCGAGAGTGACGCTGAGCTGCTGTCTGTCACAGCATCCTCCAGACAGACGTGGTTCTGCGCGGGTGCCACCATCGTTCCAGCTGGCTCTGAGGGCGGTAGGGCCGTGGACCCTAACAGTGTCATCAGCTACAGAACCAACCCAGAAGGCAGCCAGTGGGGTGTGCGCCACTGCACAGCTGAAACAAACACCCGGATGAACTTAAGCCTTAGGTCCCAGATTTTACTACTCTTGAGTGCTTGGTCACATGCCTGCCCAAATATGCTGTAGAGCAATAGATAAAGGCACAGCTTTTCAAGTAAATTTCTAGGGGCCATCCCCACTAGTGCCTGGAGGGTCCTGCAGTGAGAGGGAACAAACTCAGGGCTCTGCACATCCGCCTACTTTGACTCATCTCCCTAGCCCCCACAGCAGATGCCTTTTAAAAATTTATTATTATTATTATTATTATTATTTGGTGGTGCTGGGAATCGAACCCAGGACCTCACACGTGCAAGGCAAGTGCTGTCCCACTGCCCCACATATCTTTTTGTTAGGGCATATTCCTGGCTTTGGGCTCAGGAATCACTCCTGGTGGGACTCAGGGCAGCACCGGACTCAAACCCAGGTCAGCTGCGTGCGGGGCAGGTGGACAAGGTGGAGGACAGGAAGGGGGAGGGGGCGGGGTCCGGGGCTCCTGCTCTGCCTGAGAGCGAAGTGCCTGTGGGTGCTGCACGCAGGGTGCTGGGATGCAGCTGAGTCACCTCTGAGCTCTGCGACACGCCAAATGGGGTGAAGGCTGAGCAGAAAGTACGTGTTCGGGTCATCTGTGATGCTATTAGCATGGGTGGGTTTTCATGCCCCTGTCTTTCTTCTTTTTCCTTCCAAGCCGGAAGCCAGTCCTGGTTGGGGGGGGTGGGCAATGCAGAAGGGATCTGTGGCGACAACCTGGGTAGGGTTCTCGGAAGCTTCAGAGCCCGGAAGGTTATGTGGGGATGGGTGGGCCCCACGTACTGCGGCCAGAAAGAGCTCCGGAGAGCCCAGGGCGACAGGACCGTGGAGGGGTGGGGAAGTGCCCAAGAGGCCCAGAGCCCAGCCCGGCGTTCCCGGCCACCGTGCCAGCCCCAGGCCTGGACAGGGGCCTCTGGAGACAAGAGCAGAAGGCTGTGTCTCAGAGGACAGCGTGCCCTCCTGCATTCACGGTGCCACTCTGCAGCCTGGGCCTCTGCCTCCTCGCCCACTGTCACCCACCTTCCCTCCCTTCCCACCTGGAGGACGCAGCCCGCACAGCCAAGCTCACGTGAACTAAGAAGAGGATCCAACAATGTCCCCCCTCAAAGGCACGCCCCGCACCCCGGGTTCAAGGATCCACTCCACCAGAGCCTGTGTGAAACTGACTTCCAAGCGAAGCCACGTGCTCGCCCACTTACATTCCAGGGCGTCTTGTGTGGGAGCGACAGGGGTGGGATCCCCGTACAGTGTCAGGAAGTTGCTTCTGTCCCCCTCCTCGCCTCCCGGCCGGTGCTACCCACAGGTCACCTGCTCTGTGTCCCTGCAGGAATAAAGGGAACCCCCGCCTTAGGATGGGCAGAGGGGCGTGGCTGTACCCCCCGCCCCCCACACTCATTCCGCGTGCTGCCCACACAGACAAGCGGGCAAATGGGAGCTGGGCAGACGTCCGGCCGCTCCGAGGAGCCACATGAGGAAGCTGCAGTGGCTTCCTCCTGCCGGCCCTGTGCCTGTCCCTGGGCTCTTGGCCTGTCCTGGCTTGCCCAGACTTGGAACAGGGCGGGTAGAGGCAGCCGCTCCCAGGAGTGACAGCTGGCCTGGGAATGCTGGTGTCAGCGCCCCCGAGGGCTGGGCGGCGGCAGGACCGGGTGGGCTGGGAACAGGGTGTCGGCCGCTATTTCTGTCCATCCCTGGGGCCCCAGGTAACCCGGAGGACAAGGAGGGGGGCAGGGACCCTGCCCAGACAGCTGCGCTCTGGTCAGCCAGCCTCAGGGACCAACACCTGACTGGACCCGGCCACTGTCCCGTGTTTTCATTGGAGGTTGCCCGCTTGGCATCTCCCCTGGCAGGCCACAGCAGAGCGATGCTCACTAAGTGCTTCCAGGGGAAGCTGGAGGGCAGGGGAAAGGAGTCCTGTACCTGCTCAGTTCTGGCCACAAGATTTTCCAGGCGAAGTTTCAGGGCCGCTGCCAGGTGGGATCCTATAGGGATTTGTTCGACCAACTCCCCAATCTCGTGGAATCCAGGAGAGGGTCAGAGGCTGCTGGCGGGGGACACGCAGCGGGCTGGGACCAGGACCGTGGGGAGCCCCCTGGCCCCAACATCTGGGCTCAGGACGCCTGGCCACCCGGCGGGCCTGGAAGCTACCTCTGGGTGCAGCCCACATTTTTGTTTTCTTCACAAAAGCACAAACCTCCAAAGAGAAAGTAAATGAATGAGCGAATGCCTGGTTGGGAGAGACCGGCACTCCCGGAGACCAGCAGTGAGGACAAAGTGCCACCCGCTTGTCAGGGGATGGCCCTTACGGGGCAGTAGGCACAGCCTACACGTTTGTAACTCGAGGTGCAAAGCTATCTGGTGAGACCCTCAGAGTCTGACCATCATGGATGAACTTTTCCCAGCGATGGCCACCACCCATCTAAGGAAGAGGGTTGCGCCTGTCTCGCTGAGAGACTTAGGGGGAGGCTGGTAGCCAGAGGGAGGCCTCCCCAGATTGGGAGGTGGGGGCAGGAATGCACGAGAGGCCTGTTGTAATAGTTCTATAATTTTTTTAAAAATGTGTTTGGATATAACAAGTCCAAAAGTAAACACACACACAAAAGGCTAGGGATTCACATGAAACCCCAATTCCTGGCTTCTCTGGACAGCAGTTAAACTTGGCAGTTGGGGGTGACTCCAGCCGAGTTCCAGCAGTGGCGGGTGGCGGGGGGCGTTGCTTGAGGGTGAGCCAAGGGAAGGCTGGCCCAGCGCTGCGGGTGCCGCAGTGATACGGGAGGGGAACGAGGAACCAGCCAGTGCTGGGACTCTGGCCCAAGGCCCTTGTCAGAAACGCTTATGAAACAGAACTGAGGGGTGGGGAGCCGGGCTAGGGGGACAGAGGAGAACACGCCAGGGAAGCTCCCAGATGCTAAGAGACAGAGGAGGCGGCATTCCCACTGGGCGGGGGGCGAGAGCCTCGGGGGCTGGCCAGCATGGCAGATGCCAGAAGCACAGAAGCCAAGTGTCTCCCGGAGGAGATGTACTTGCTCGGGGGGCTGTTGGCTTCTCCCCACCTTTCCCACCCCCCTGACGCCGCCGTGACGGAGCTGGTGGAAGTTGGCATCGCTGGAGAACACAGCGAGGAATTTCAGAGACGCACCAACTGAAAAGGAGTTTGAATCATATTCCTCCAGGGAATGGAATTTCCTTGGTCGGCTGCATCCCCAGCAGCCTTATTAGTCACAGCCAAAGCCCTGCGTGTGTCACCCTGCCAGCAGGGCGCCGTTCCTGGGAGCATCACCTGCAGCAACCAGCCCCAAACACGGCCTGCATGTCAACAAGCCAGGCCGCCCTGGCAACACCGCCCGTGCTTGAGAGAGGCAGGCGGGCCGCCCTGAGACTGAAGCCGCCAGCAAATGAGCCCGCCTGGACCTTCTCCGCTCGGGCAGCTCAGGGGGGCCCCCCAAAGGGCAGAAATGGGTCCATTCCTTGGGGGTAAGAAGTCAGTTTTAAGGGGCCAGGGACAGAGCTCAAAGGGTTGGAGTCCACGTTTTGCATGTAGGAAGAGAAGTTTGGTCTCTGCACCACAGGGTTCCCTCGACCACCACTGGGAGCGGCACCAAAGCACCAAACTGGCTCCTCCAGATGTAACCCAAAACTCTACCACCACCGCCCTGCACTCTACCCCCCCCCAAAAAAAAGTTTTGTTTGTTCTACTCCTGCTGCAGCCACCGAGGTGATGTCTGATCATCATGTTTGCTACTTGAGATTTTCCTCTCTGTGTGACTTGGTTGTCAATCACTAATTAATGACACTGTGGTCTCAGAACCAATCCACAATGTGATACAAATATTTAAATTTAGATTGCTCCCGTGGTAAGTCCTTTAACCTTACATGCAGCCAACATGGGTTTAATCCCTGGCAACCCAGGTGGTGCTCCAAACACCACCAAGAGTAATTCCTAAATGCAAAATCAGGAGTAACCCCTGAGCATCACCGGATGTGGCTCCAAAATAAACAACAACAACAAAAATATCTGAGAGTTACTGCCTTAACTATCTTTTAAAAACAATTTTTTTTTTTTTTTTTGCTTTTTGGGTCACTCCCGTCAATGCACAGGGGTTACTCCTGGCTCTGAGCTCAGGAATGATTCCTGGCAGTGCTCAAGGGGACCATATGGGATGCTGGGAATCGAACCCTACCCGCTGTGCTATTGCTCCAGCCCCAAAGACAACAAAATTTGAGGAAATTTTGTTTCCTCTTCCTTGCCACCCCCTGGACACTATTGCACACGAGCCCCGAGACCACCACAGCCAATAGGTGAATGAACACATGGGGAAGCTGCACTGGATGCTCTAGATTTTTGCTCCCCGGAGTGAGGTCCCTGAACCAGCAGAGTCGGCATTACCCATGTTTGTACTAGCTTGTACTAGCAATGCACGGTCACTGTTCCCCGCCCAGAACCTCTAGGTCAGTCAGTCTGCCTGAGCCACTACGACAGGAGACCACAGACTGGGTAGAGTGAAAACACAGAAACTCATCCCACCGTGCAGGAGTCTGGAAATCCAGGCTCAAAGCATCAGCAGGTCTGTGTCCTTCCTGCTCCCCGCGCTTGCATTCACCATCTGCTCCCCCACTTCTGTGTGGCCGGGCGCCAGGGTTCTGTCACTTAAGGAGACTCAGCTCTGAGCTCAGGGGACACTGCCAGGATCTCAGTCAATCTTAGTTTCCTCTTTAAAGACCCTGTCTCGAAAGGCAGTCGAATCCTGAAGCAGCGGGGGCCAGGACTGCAGTGCATGAACTTGGAGGGGGCCGGCCCATCTCATCTCACTTGCTAGCCCGAATTTAAGAACACCTGTGGAGGGAGAACTCACAGCCCCGCCCCACCGCTGGAGGACCTCCGTGCACGTTCAGGTTGGAGAAGCACTGCCCAAAGCCTGCTGCCAAGTGGACATGGTTCCAGGGGGGGTGCCGGGGGCCGGGGAGACAGGCTGATGATGCGTCGGCGGAACTTTCTCTACACTCCTGTCTGATGAGGGAGAGAGACTGTGATATTCAGGTCACATTCTCTGCAGTGGGGGGTGGGGGCTGCCTGCTTCTCCTGAGGAGTGGTGACCTTCCCTCTGTGCTTTAGGGAAGTCGCTGCTGAGGTTAGTGAGATATTTTCTTGGCTCTCTCCTGGTGGGGGGGATTTTCGCTGTTTCTTCATGTTGTTATGGGCTTTACTATCCAGTGCTCTCCTTAGCTTGGGAGGGGCCTCAACTGGAGATGTGGGGCTATGCACTTTTTACAAAGGACTTGTAAGTGCAACTTGATGTGTTCACTGACAGTTTTTGTGAAATTAGGATAGGCTAAGTTACTTGACTATTAACATATAGTGACTAAGATGACTAGGGAATTCTTCAGAGGAGTGGGTTCTATCAATTGTGGCCAAAGCACAATGCATGGAATGGTCAAAAAAACAACTGCGGCCGCCGCTCTGGAAAAAGGCCGCGCCCACTTTGAGGCCACGCCCCCTACGGTGAGGACACGCCCCTAATCCGCGGTGGCTGAGAGGTGCCAGGCAGGGTGGGGGCGTCAGGGCGAGTCCCAAACCACTCCGGGCAGGGGGCGGGGAAGGTGCTTCTCCCCCCTCTGTGCTTTAGGGAATGTGAGCAGGCCAGGGGAACCTGGGAGCCCGACGAGCCAAGGCTTCTGCGAATCTAATCCATGCCTCCTTAAAATGGATTTGAATGTGGGAAATGGGTATACTTGCCACCAAGAGGACATTTTCATTGGGTCGCTCCCCGCAGGCATCCGCTGTCAGCGGCAGAGCAAGTGTCCGGGATTTCCTGGAAAGAGAACCAGGGAGACATCACTGCTCCTCCTGCTGACCCAGGTTCATTGCTCCTCTGTCAGAGGCCGGATGCTACGGGGGCGGTTGCCCTGGAGATACTCCTGGGCCCCAGCAAAGCGAATCTCCATCGTCCCTGTCAACCATGGGCTTGGCACTAGAGGTTCTCAGCGGTGTTCCGTACGCTCTGAAGTTTTCCCAGTGTTTTGGAAATGTTTTATTCAAGCCTCAAAGAGAATGTTTTATTTTCAATTATGAAAATGTACATGCCAGTGGGCGATCCAGCTGCTTCTAGCATGAAATCCGTGCTAACAGGTGGATGTCCAAATTCCCACCAGGCCGAGGAGTTTATTGAAGGTTGATCCTTAACTGGAAACAATGTCATGAGTTTGAGTGTCATTGTGTCATTGTGTCATTGTATCCAGCACAGGAGGGTTCTAGAGAGCATCTCACAGAAGCTCAAGGAGCCAGTCGGAGGCTGTGCTGTGCGTTTGTGTTGGTTCCCCATATGGTTGTCATTCTCAAGTGGCAGCTTGTTCAAATACAAATGTCTGGGCTCCAGCCCCAGAGTTTCTGATTCTCTGAATCTGAAATAAGGTCCTTAAAGTTTCTTAGGGGTTGGGGGAGGTGGGAACAAGGTGCTGCCAGAGATGCAACTCAGAGCCTCACACTTGTGAATCATACACTCGACTGCCGAGTCACGTCTTCAGCACTCTTGAAATTTGTATTTCTAACCAATTCCCCTGTGATGCTAAGCTACGGGCCCGAGGGTCACACTTTGAGGACCGCCGTCAGCTCGCACACAGAGCAGAGGTTATTGAGGGCGAGAATGAGAGCCGGAAACAGTCTCACTGGCCTGATGATGCCAGAGGAATTTTGCATTTAGGTAGCTGGAGATTAAGGAGAACATTGTAGAAAGAAGCCAGGGTGGAAATGCCTCAGATAGGAGCATAAATTCTCCTTATACCCTTAATTGAATGTTAAACTGCTTGTGTCCAGGTGAGCTTGCATGCATGGTGTCCGAGGAGAAACCAACAGCTGATGGCGGAGAGAGAGGAATAGAGATGCAAGGGACTGTCTGTCACAGGGAAGATAGAGGGAGTCGGGGTTGAAAGTCTTACCAAGTCCTAGGTTTGGGCAGACAGCCCAAGTTTTCAGTGCAAGCCATAGAAGGACAACACTGTAAGAGTAAAGACTGCGTGTCTGAAAAGGAAGCATTCACCTTTGCAATTGGGTCAGCACAGAAACAGATGCATCACAACAGAACCTGAAAACAGGCATCCTCAAAAGCAGCGGAACCCAGGGCTGGAGCAGAAGTCCAGTGGGTAGGGTGTTTGCCTTGCACGTGGGTCCAATCCCTGGCATCTCATATGGTCCCTGAGCAACACCAGGAGTAAGTCCTAGGTTTGGGCAGACAGCCCAAACTGAGTGCAGAGCCAGGAGTAATCCCTGAGCATCGCCAGGAGTGAACCAAAATAATAATAATAATAATGATGATGATGATGATAAAGCAGTGGGACCCATCAATTTGCCTGACAGTTGCAAGAAAATATTCATCAGAGAAAGATAACAGTCCAATCCCTAAACTCAAGTCCAAAATATATTTTGTGTAGTAAACGTCGCCAGTTAGGGCCGAGGACATGGCTCAGTGGTCAAGCACCTGCCTTGCAGGACAAGGCTGCAAATTTCATGGCACCATCCCACATGCCACGCATGATCCCAGCAGCTCTGCCACATGTGGTCCCCAGTGCCGCAACCAAGTGTGGGATGTGTGTCATCCCTGCTGAAACCTGCAACCAAAGTGTGTGTGACCCTCACAACTGAGGGATGTGAGCCCTAGTGAGCACCGAAGTGAAAAGTTCACAAGCACCACAAAGAAGTGTGTGATCCAGGTCATCACAGCAACAACCACAAAGGAAAGAGGAGGGGAGATTGTGTAGAAGAATTTCAGAGGCGCGAGGAAGCTATAGTATGGTCTTGAGACTAAATACAGTGGGGCTGAACAACAGGACTTTTTTTTTTTTTTTTTTTTTTTTAGCTTTTTGGGTCACACTGACAATGCTCAGGGCTGACTCCTGGCTCTGCACTCAGGAATCACTCCTGGTGGTGCTCGGGGGACCATAAGGGATGCTGGGAATCAAACCCGGGTCGGCCATGTGCAAGGCAAACGCCCCCCTCCACCCCCCGCTGTACTATCGCTCCAGCCCCTGAACAATAGAACTTTTAAAATTTGTTTTGTTCTTGTTTGGGGGTCACACCCAGCTGTGCTTGGGGCTCTCTCCTGGCTCTGCACTCAGGAATCACTTCTGATGGGGCTCAGGGGACCATAAGGGGTGCCGGAGATAGAACCAGAGTCGGCCACTTGCAAGGGAAGTTCCCTACCCGCTGTCCTATCATCCTGATCCCTAAGAACAGGATTGTTGCTTTGTGACACGGGAAATGAACAGTTTAATATTACCGAAAAGACATATGCAAAACAGTCTGGTAAAGAGAAGGCACTTTCCGAGCTTGTTATTTACCCACAAATAACACATTTCACAGGAAGGAACATGCTATTAAGGAAAAGATTAGAAAAACTACAAGTTGTTATTCATAAGATGTATTAGCAAGTGAGTGATTAGAGCCCTCATTGGAAGAACAGGCTGCAATGAGAACAGGAACTGATCGTTCTGAGAGAGAGGTTTACAAGTGTCCCCTAGAACTGCATGCTCTGGCAGGAGCGATCGTACAGGGAATCTGACCAGGCCTTGCATGCACCCAGCCCAGTTGTAAGCCCTGGCACTGCACCTGGTCCCCTAGTCACTGCCAGGGGGGCATTCCTGAGAATGATTAATAAAACTAAGAAAAGCCTCCGGATGCTGAACAAAAAATAAATAGTTATGCATGTTCCAGAGCCAGAGATCTGGTATTCTCAGGCATAGAGTCAGTGCTCAGTAGTTTCTGAGCTCAGGAATAAGTTCAACTCACTTAAAAGTTATATGTGGAGGGAGCTGGAGTGATAGTACAGCGGGTAAGACACTTAGCTTGCACATGTCTGACAAAGGGTCGGGCCCCGGCATCCCAAATAGTTTCCCAAGCACTGCCAGGAGTGAATCCTGAGTGCAGAGCTAGGAGTAACTCCTGAGCATGACCAGGTGTGGCCCCAAAACAAACAAAAATGTTATTCATGGAGGTTATAATGTTATACAGGGGCTGAAGTGCTCACATTGCGTGACTTGAGTTTGATCGGGAGTGCAGGGTGCAACGCCCCAACAAACAAAAATAATACAATCATTTTTTAAAGTGTTACTTTAAGTAGCCAGGAAATACCAGTGTCTATTTCTTTAACACATTTTTTAAAGTGTTAAGGCCAGGGAATACCAGTGTCTATTTCAGTAAATAACAGTCATTGCTAACAAGTACTGAGAAGGTGTTGAACTTTTTTTTTTTTTTTTTTTGCTTTTTGGGTCACACCCAGCGATGCTCAGGGGTTACTCCTGGCTTTGCACTCAGGAATTACTCCTGGCGGTGCTTGGGGGACCATATGGGATGCCGGGGATTGAACCCGGGTTGGCCGCGTGCAAGGCAAACGCCCTACCTGCTGTGCTATTGCTCTGGCCCCAGGTGTTGAACTTTTTATGAATTATCTCCTGCCTACCTGACAATGACCCGGGAAGGTAAGCACAATTGTCTTCATCTTCTGACCCAGAAATGAAAGCATCAAAAGACTAAGCAACCTGGGAAGGATGCACAGAGAACAGTGAGAAGCAGGAACCCAGGGCCAGACCTGTTCTGGGTCCTCACCAAGCCCCTCCAGGGCGGATTCATTCAGAAAAAAATAGTACGAGGAAGGGATGGGGGCTTTGTTTTGTTTAACACATCCTTGCCAAAATACTGCCAAAGATCTTATAGTAAATGTTATGTGTTTGGGGCCAAAGCGATAGGACACTGGGGAGGGCATTTGTCTTCCATGCAGCTGACCTGGGCTGGATCCCTGGCATTCCATACGGTCCCCCGAACCCACCAGAAGTGATTCCTGAGTGACAAGCCAGGAATAACCCCTGAGCATCACTAGCTGTGACCCAAAAAGCAAAATATAAGGAAATAAATAAATGTTACGTATTTATAATACATAAATGTGATATTTTGGCAACAATGTCACCTTGACATTGTTACATGCACTGATTTTACAATGATCCCAACCACCAAGAAACCAGTGCAGTTTAAACAAAGCGATTCCTTCTATCGGTTAAAGTTGCCATCTGCTTCCAAGAAAGCTGAAGAACAGAGATCATGGACAAACAAGAGCCCTGTGCCAGGGGTTCTAGTCCAAATTAAAACTGACAGGTGCCCCAGCTCACACCCTCTGAAGCAGTGGATGCTCAGCTACATCTAGGGGGTCATGGCACCTCGAGTGTCTGGACCCTCCTCCGGCAGTACCCACCCCAAGTTGCTGATGTTTCAAGGACCCCTGAAGCTCCACAGCCCAAACTCCACAGCTGGTGTCCCAAACCTTGCCCTAGTGACTCGTAGCCTCCCTCCCCAACCTGCCAGTTAGAGGGCAGGCTTCGAGGATGGTAGTGTGGATTCTCTCTCCCCTCCACGGCATGCATGAATCATACTCTAGTCATGAGTGAGTCCGAAGGGGAACCTCTCCGCCCCAGCGGATGTTAGCACGAGAAACCATATTACAGACATTCCAGGGGGGGAGAAAACCTTTGGTATGTGGTGTAGGGGAGTGAGGGAAGAGTGTCCTTTGTGAAGTGGTTGCAGGGTAAAGCCACCCTTGTATGACAAACTCATCACACATGCGCCCTGAGCAAGCAGTCAGATGCTTACAGTGTGTGTCCCAGCACTGAGGTGCCGCTGCTATGTTTTCACACTGAGGCTCGTCAGACATTGGGTGGTTATTCTGACCCTATGGGCAGGGGGTTGGAGAGATAGTACAGCAGGTAGGGCACTTGCCTTGCACCCAGACGACCTGAGTTTTATCCCTGGCACCCCCAATAGTCCCCCCAGACTCTGCCAAGAGTGATCCCAGAGTGCAGAGTCGGGAGTAAGTCCTGAGCGCGGCCGGGTGTGGCTCAAAAGCCAAATTATAAGCATAAAATGGGTGGTGAGATCAGAGTTTAATTTCTACGTTTCAGACCAAAGTAAGATGCCAGCGTGGTCATTTTAAGCAAGAAAGCAAATTGCTGGGTTGGAGAGAGGGTTGAAAGGGCTGAACCCATGCTTTGCTGCGGGAGGCCCAGGTTTGATCTTTAGCACCACTTTCGGACCCGGGAGCACCTTCAAGAGCAAGTCCTAAGCACAGAGCTGGAAGTAGCCTCTGAGTACCACCGTGTGTGAGCTAGAAGCCAGAACCAATCAACAAATATTTAGAAAAGAAATTACTACAAGAAATGTCTTGGGGCTGGAGCAATAGCGCAGCGGGTAGAGCGTTTGCCTTGCACGCGGCCGACCCAGGTTCGATCTCCAGCATCCCATATGGTCCCCTGAGCACCGGCAGGGATAATTCCTGAGCGCAGAACCAGGAGTAACCCTGTGCATCGCCGGGTGTGACCCAAAAAGCAAAAAAAAAAAAAAAAAAAAAAGAAAAGTCTTAAGGAAAATTGGCAAAGCTAAATACTTGTTTCATTTATGTAAATGTCATTTACTTAAATGGACCAGCTGCTGCTTATTTGGGTGGGGCGAGAGGTGAGTGTTCCTAAGCGGGCCCAGGGGCTCAGGAGCTATTCATGGCCATTCTCAGCTCGGTTAAGTGGACCTGGTAGTTCAGTGCTGGAGTTCAATGACTCGATGCTGCTCTGGCCCCGAGGAGCTGGAGGCCACCAGGGCCAAACTGATGTGCTGAGGGCTTATAAGCGCCACTGCTGGTAATATTTGGGCCTGGGGATTTGGTATTGGGATTGAGCTTCAGTCTTCTGAACTGTCTCCCCGGGTCCTCAGCTCCCTCGAGCTGGTACTTTCATAGACTTTGACAAACCTTAGCAGACTGCATATAGTTTACAGATTTGAGATTTTGGGATCCTGCAATGGGCACCTTTGAATCTCGCCCCCCCTCCCGCGCCCATCCCCCGACTCCGCTACTCAAAGCTGTCCCTTGTGCTTCTCCCATTTGCCATATTTCTCCTTTAGCAAAGGCATATATTGTGCCCCAGTTGCATACCTGTCTCTGCGTGGTCCCACCAGCATGGGCGGACATTATGGTGGCTTTTATTTGGGATTGTTGTAATGGTGCTGTGAAGATTTCACACCTGTCTTTGGTGGACTCATGCATTTACTTCTCTTGGGTCTGTTCCTAGGAGCCTGGATACCAGGTCATGCCAACAGGTGCCCCTTAAGAATGTCTTGAGGGGCTGGAGCGATAGTACAGTGGGTAGGGCTTTTGCCTTGCAGCGGCTGACCCAGGTTCGATTCCCAGCATCCCATATGGTCCCCCAAGCACCACTAGGAGTAATTCCTGAGTACAAAGCCGGGAGTAACCCCTGAGCACTTCCGTGTGTGATCCAAAGACCAAAAAAAAAAAATGTCTTGGTTATCGGCAGACCATACCATGGTGGTCCCAGGAGTCCGTGTGACAAAGCCTGGGTGTGTAGTAGCTGTGCCATTGAGGCACATGTTGCTCACATGAGGACACAATCGCCTAATGAGGCCTTTCTCAGGACTAGCCCGCCTGCTCCCCCATGGCGCGACTGTGGCAGAAATGTGCTACAGAGTTGAATGGTTGCCACAGAAATCAGGTGTGTCTCCTTATTGTGGAACTGTTGGTGCCCTGGGGCTGGAGGAACAGTGCAGGGGTTAAGGCTCATGCCTTACATGCCGCCACCCCCAGTGCCACCCCCTGGCCCCACTGAGCATTGCCAAGCACCTCCAAAACCACCCGGGTAGTCCCTGACACAACACAGCACCCGCAGGCCCTGGCATCGAACCACCTGCCAGCTTAGCTAAGAGCCTGCAGGAGTGGCCCCGGGTGCCCTGAAATCGCATCCTGAGGACCCGCCTTCCAGGCCTTTCGCTGTGAGTTCAGGCCCCTGTGCTCTGCTCTCGGGAATTCTCAGGCACCGCAAGCAGTTGCCAGCTGCCCCACAGCCGTGAGCATGAGAGCCCCCAGCAAGCACCCCCCAAAATGGGTGCAGTTCCCAGCAAGCGCCACGGCTGAAACAAAAAGTTGTGCACATGCCGCCGCCAGTCATAACAGCCTCTGTGCACCCTGCTACCGTCCCCAGCGAGCACGACAGCCCGAGCCCGTGAGCTGGTGTGTCTCGGGTGGGCGAGGCACCACGACCAACAGAGCAAACGCCGCTGAGCCCCGCAGCCGGGTGCGAAGACTCAACCGCCTGATGTGAGGCCGTGCCCTGCTCCAACCCCCAGCATCATGGCTCAAAAAAAAAAAAAAAAGTCCAAGTATCCCTCACTGTTGTTTCTACCCGTAGTGGGGCCAGGTGGTACCTGGTGTTCCGGTAATGCCCCGAGTTGGTAAGCAGATGCTCTCGGCACAGTTTCTGCCTTCTCACACCCGCTCTCCTTTGCCTTCTTTGTTTAGAAGGGTTTGAAGAGTAGAGGAACTACTTGGGTTTCGCAGGGTAGACAAAGGGTGGAAAGTTTCGGTTGAAAAAGGGGATTTTCCAAGGCTCTCCTGGCCTGAGTATGGTTCGTACCACCGCCAAGGGCACCCTCGTGTGGGAATTCACATCCTGGCCTCACCCCTCCTCCCACACGCCTCCACATCCCCGCCCCCCCTCCCCTGAGAGCCTGGCCATAGTGCATTACTCCTGCAATGTCCCCACAGGTCCCCAGTGAATGCATCCAGAGCTCAGAGCTCACCACTTGCTACGCTGGAGGAATGATTTATTTTCCCCAAGTTGAAACCTTTTACGGCACCTCCCAAGAAGGTAATTATTCAGAAAGCTTTCTCTTCCCTTCCCCCAATTAGAGAAAACCCCAAGAACTCCAAAAAAAAAAAATAGGAAACATCTGACCTCCTTGAAAGTTAAAGGGGAAAAAAAAAATCCCAAACACCTTAAATATATTTCTTACAACTTTGAAGCTTTTTTCTTTTTTAACTTATAGCATGTGAAGGGCATTACCCAGGTATGGAAAATCATGGAATAAAAGAAAGGACGGTTCAGGGAACGATTTTTGGATTTATGTAAACATATGCCTTCCTCTGAAATGTGGAGGGGAAGTGCATACATAATAGAAAATGTGTTTCTTCCAGCCCTCATTGAATAAACGCTGAACAAATATCTTAAAAATAGAGATGTGAAGGGATCCAAATGGGTTGGTTTTCTCTTGTCTGGTTCATTGTTTCCTACTGCCAGACTGAACCCCGTGAGTGAGGGGCGATGTTCTCATTTGTGATGAACTTTCCCATCTAGGTCATACACGCTTGCATGCAGGGCCCTGCAGCGTGATTCCTGGCATGGCACTGTTGGTTTTAAGAAGCAATTGTGGGCGTTACCGTTGTTGGTTTGGGAAAGGGGGCTTGGTCCACACCAGGCGGTGCTCAGGACTTCCTCCTTCCCTTGTAGTCAGGGAACGCACTGGGCAGCACTCGGAGACCTTATGCAGTGCCAGGAATGGAACTGGGGTCGCCACATGCAAGGCGAGCATCTGAAAGCTTGTGTTAGCTCTATTATCTCTTGGGCCAGCCTGCTTGCTGCAGTTACTATGCGGATTGCCATGGGCTTTGTGAAAACTAAAGGGAACTTTGGATAGTGACGAGATCAGTCCATGTGTTCCGGTTAAACATAAAATGAGAAAACAAGGTCATACCCCCTCACCTGGGTGGAGCTGCTGAGGACACCCCCAACCCCTATCCCGAGCTCCTGTCATGTGTAACCTCATACCACAGACACACTAAGATTCTCGAAGAGTCTCCCAGTATCCGCCCCTCTCGCCCAAGTTGTCATTACCCCAGCACAAGAACCCTCGTAACCCCCCTTACCCACCAGACCTCTCGCTGAGGAACCAGATTCTTTCAAAAGGAAAACCCAAACACAGACCCCTTATTATGATGGAAGAACTCATGCATTATAGGACTATAATTTTAGAAAACATATTACTCTTCAAGTTAGCTAAAATTTTTTGGGGGGGACTGCAAAACTGGCAGTGCTCAGGGTTTACTCCTGGCTCTGTGCTCAAGGATCACTCCTGGCTGAGCCAGGGGGTCATATGCGGTTCTAGGGATCCATTCCACGTCAGCCTGTGTAAGGCAAGTGCCTTAACCCTACTGTGCTATCTTTCTGTCCCCAATTTAAAATTTTTAAAACCTTGTATTTCCACCCCCAGGGCCACAGAGATTATTATCATTTATATTTTGCTCATTTGGGCTGGAGCGATAGCACAGTGGGTAGGGCATTTGTCTTGCACGTGGCCAACCCAGGTTTGATTCTTCCGTCCCTCTCGGAGACCCCGGCAAGCTACCGAGAGTATCCTGCCTGCACGGCAGAGCCTGGCAAGCTACCCGTGGCGTATTCGATATGCCAAAAACAGTAACAGCAAGTCTCACAATGGAGACATTACTGGTGCCTGCTCGAGCAAATGGATGAACAACGGGAGAACAGTGCTACAGGGCTACTTTGCTCATTTACACCATGATGACATTATAATAATTTTACAATGTCTTGGTATGACTTTTCAAACAGCATGTGTCATTCTCAAAAATGACAGGACAAGGACTGTGTTGGGTTTGTCCCAACTGATGCCCCAGTTCCTGGCAGGGTGTGTGGGGGGGACACACAAATGTTCATTGAGTGAATAAGTAAAATCCTTGACAAAGTATAACAGCACTTGAGTAGTTTGGGGTGTGAGGGACTCTTGTACCAATGCTCTTTCTTAGAGCTAATGCTGCAGCCCGAAGATCTGATTCAGAAGTGACATTTATGTCATATCCTTGCTCCCGGCTAACTGATTGGGCTAGTGCAGCCACATGACCCCAGTTGGGCCAATCAGATTGTTTGTCCCAGGAATTGGATTCTGGACTCCCAAGGCAGCCACTGAGAATTGGGTGTTTGGAATAAAGGTTGATATACTCTCCTTTGGGGGATGAGGGGTGAGAAGGGGCACTGTGCTAAGCAGAGAACACAGATGGGCAGAGAAGAATAAAAGAGGCATACACTGAATGGAGAAAAGAGATGGAGAAACGATTGCTCATATTCTCCTGTTTGTACTCCACAAAGCTCAGCTATCGGTGAAGAATGAGATGCCAGTGCAGAGCGGAAGAAGGTCCATCTCCTTTTCTTTACAGCTGGTTAAGCGTAGCTCCTGGTTCTCGTAAACAAAAGAATCTTAACGAAGATTCATGAGATTCCTATGTTCCTATCTGTCACTGCAGAGATCTGCCGAGAGCAAGGCTTCCTGATCTGAGGGCAGACCCTCGCCAGAGTCCCCGAGGGAGGACGCAGCCCACACGGCCCTCTTCTGCACTAGCTGAGGGCCGGAAGGTGAAGCCCTGGAGGGAAAACTGCTGCTGGAGACAGAAGCCAGGATGAAACTGACACAGAGGGCAGGATGGAGATGGACACTCTTGATTCTCTCACCTGAAATAGAATATGGACTTTTTTTTAAAAAAAAAAGGAAGGTAATTTCTATGACATTTCAAAACAGAGAACTGAAAAAAAATTAAATTCGGGGGTCATTCAAACCAGAACTAGTCGCAAAGTTTTGGTTATTTGTGGCGTCAGGCTATTTCAAGAAACTGCCTTTGAATTCCCCAGGGATTTTTTTTCCTTTCCTCTGTTCTTTTTGTCATCCCAGGGCCAACTCAGGGTTTGCTGCCTTCTGGAAAATCCAGGAGATTCGAAAAGGAAAATCTGGGGCGGCATTTAGTTAAACTGGAATTATGTAGACGGATCGTTTATATCAAGATGAAGCGGGTAGCTCCTGGCCAGATGGGAAGACCACGGGTTTCCCGCTCAGGATGGAGACACGGTGTGGACACCATCTACACTCACTCAGACCCATAACACAGGGAGTTTGGGGAGCAGAGGTGTGACCCGGGACAGGGACGGAGCCTGGAGTTAGGGAAGGATGGTTCCCTCTGTGGACTCACTGCCATCAGGCCCGTGATCGTAACCTCTGGTTTCCCAGAGCGCAAGTCTTTTGCCGAGGCTGGAACCTCAAGTGATTCCGTCCCAAAGTTCCTCCTGCAAGGACCTCTGCAGTCTCTCCGTGGCACCATGAGGAGAAGCCTGTTGAGATTTTGCTGATGAATTTCCTGTGTGGTGGTTTGGCAACCGGGGGCCCTGTATGGCTGTAATTAGCAAGCAGCGGGGCCAGCGGCAGACGGAACTCGGCGGCCTCCTCCTGGGCCCCTCCCGAGCAGTGAAGGAGAGGAGACGACTGGCCAGACGTTTACTAGCTTCGTCCTTGAAACATTTAATTCGTATTACTAGTATTTTCAGTGAGGACCTTTCCCTCTGGTGCTCAGGGCGTGGGGGGAGGAGATGCCAGGGTTTGAACCCAGGACCCTCCATAGGCGAAGCCTGAGTCCCACCACTTGCACGATCTACCTGACCCTAGAGTTTGGAGGTCTCCCAAACAGTGCCCAAAGGGTCCCCGGGGTCATTTGTGACCTTACTCAGCCTAGTACTGCTTGGGCCCAGCAGTGCTGGGGGTGGGGTGGGGCCAGCCCCAGTTTGGGGGCCCACACAGAGCTGGGATTCCAACTGGGGGTTTCCACGTGGCAGACAAGCACTCCAGTCGTTTGCTACCCGCCACCCCCATCCGGTCCACACATTTGCTTTCTTTTGGCGAGAACGGGAAGTTGGCCTGGTCGTCAACTCCAAATTCAGGACAGACCATCCTCGAGACACTCCCAGGCATAAATCTATCGGGCCTGTGAAGTCATTCGAGCTGATTCTCGAGAGCATGATGGAGACGGCGATGGAGAAAGGGAAGGAGGAGGGGAAGAGAGGGGAGAGCAGTAGGAGGGTGCTGTAGTCTGTAGACTGACAGGTGACACACGCCAGGTTTGGCCCCTGCCAGGGGTCAGCCAGGGGCTCTCCTGGAAGCCGCTGCAGCTAGAGTGCTAGAACCACTTTGGCCAGAAGAGGGCCCCCCATGTCACTCAAATTGGCACACGGCTGGGTAGTAGTAGCCTCAGACCTCGCTTTTTGCAGTGGTTATCTGCCATCTCAGGGCAGAAAGATCACCAAAGCCTCCGGCATGCAAAGGGACTGCAAGGTCACCAGGTCACGGGAACCCGGGTGGGGTGAGGCTCACTCGGATCGGTCCTCCTGAGGCAATCCTTTCACCGGCCGTGTCTGTACATACCCGCGGTGACCCCAGAGATTCAAAACGCTCAGGGGGTTCCCCAGTGCCGGGCCTGGCTCAGGTGGGTGGTGCTGTGTGTGCAGGGGCTGAGGGGCTCGGTGGAGGAGGAAGGGAGGGGGGAGGTGGTGCCAGGGCCCTCCTGGGTTTAAGGCAGCCACCCCCAACCTTTATACACCCGCTGACCAGCACCTCAGCACAGCAGAGTCCCACACCAGCGAAACAGCTAAGTAAGGGTTCTTGGCTGTAGCCAGCACGGGGCAAGGTGTGATTAGCGACCCAACAAACGCCAATTGCCAGGAACATTCCGGAGAGGGAGGAGGCTGTCTGGGCCTTTGCTGAGTATGTAACTGTTTTCTGCGCCTCCTGCGTTTTGTCTCAGGCCGGGCTTATGTGAACGGAGAACTAGGCTCCGGGACTTGGGGTCAAGGGACCCCCGCGCCGCCACAGAGCTACAAGAGCCTGTGGGTTTTGCTGTGCGCATGCGCGTCAGGGGCCCATCCGGCCGGGGGCTGCCTTGCTGGCTGGCACCGGGCACATCACTCTGTCTGCCCCCCCCCCCCCCCGCCTTGGTTTGCTCCTCTGAAACCAGGGGGCCGGGGCTCCTCTCAACTGGGTGGTTTGAGGCACCCCACCGTGACCTGTTTGTGAAAAATCAGTTTCACCTATCAGTTGGCATTTTTCTTTTTTTTTGGGTCCCCTCTGCCTTCTCTAGCCTAGGCATTAAAAGAATATTTTTTTACGACTGCATTTTGTCATCTGAATGCACACGGTGTCCTTGGATTCGAGCCACCCCCCCAGTTCAGAGACAGGGAGAGGCCAAATAGGGGTTTATCTGACCCTCCAGCACTGGCTCCATCAGACGGCATTTTTGGCACCAGCCAGTGGACCTACTGTGTGCCTGGTGTGTGGGGGTACTGAATGTGTGAGGCACAGTCCTCTCTCCCAGCAGTCCCCTGTCTGTCTCAGTCACTTCTGGAGTGAGCCGGGCAGTGTGGATGTTGAACAGCTGGGCAGGGGGGTGAAACAATATGCCTCGAGGAAAGAACACCGGTACATTTTACAGCCAGTCCCTCCAGGAGAGGAAGATTCGCCCCCAAGCGCCGCCGGCAGAAAGAACTTGTGCCCAACTAGTCCCCAGATATCTCGGCATGTGGGGGTTGTCTGGGGCCTGGCACTCAGTTCTTCCCTCCAGCTAAGACCATGCAGAGCAGGGGGGCCCCTGGGGATACCCCTCAACGTGCAGCCAGACCTTGGCTTACCAGCTGTCGGGTTGGGTGAGGCGGTGCCCGAGTGCAGTACTGAGTCCGGAGCAGGGTGACTCAGCACAGTGCTCCTCACTGCCACCTTCACCCCCTTCTCCAGGGCGGAGGGGCGAGCGAGTGCAGTGCGGGCCCGGGAAACTGCTCAGGCTCACAGGGGAGCCCCGGGAAGTAGAACCTCGCTTCCCTCGTGGGGGGCCCTCGGGCTCACCAGAGCGGGGCTAACCCCTCCCAACACCCTGTGGCCCGCTGTGCCCCTCCGAATCCTTTGACTGGACCCCACAGGCCACCCCCACCCGGCCTCAGCGGCCCTCCCAGCCTCCCCACAGCCCTGGGAGGGGCCCCAGATCCAGCTCCCACCCCCGAGAAAGGAGACTGCTCAGGACTGGGTGGGGGGCTTCTCTCCTCCCTTGGCCAGATCGGCCCCCTGCATGTGGATTCCACCGCGAGGTTCCAGCACCTTCTCTGAGAGAGGAGCAGTGCCCAGGCTGATCACAGAGGCTCCCCCAGCGCTGGGCTCCCTCCACAAGGCGCCATGCCCGGCACTCCAGGTGCCTTCAGAGGAAGCGGAGTACGACACGGACACATGTGCTGGCACAGTGCTCCAGGCTGCTCCCAGTGCTGCCCCATTCTTGGGGACCCAGCACCGCAGTCACTTCCTCTATGAAGCACTCCTGGATTTCCCCCAAGTCTCCATCTTTTTCGAAGTTTTGAGGGTACCCCGCCACTTCCCAGCTCAGCTTTGAGGAAGGTGGAAGGAGCTCTCCATCTGAACTCAGTGTCACAAACACTGTGTTTTCCGATTCTCTAGTCTGATCCCTAATGCACTGTAAATGAGCACAGTCAATCCTTAAAATCCGTTTTTAGAGAAATTTTCCCCCTTAGGGTCAGGAGTAGAACCCAGGGCCAGAACCCAGGACCTCACACAGGCAAGGCAAATGTCCTATTCTTGAGCTACATCCCTAGCCCTAGAAAAACTTTTTTATTTTTTTTGGACACCCAGCTGAACTCAGGGCTTACTCCTGGCTCTGTGCTCAGCATTCATTCCTGGTGGTGCTCAGGGACCATATGCTGTACAAGGGATAAAACAGCTCACCTCAGCAGGAGACAGGGTGAACATCTTCACCCCATAGTAAGTCTCCAGCAGAAAAAGAAAAAGAATTAAGTGTGTTTTTATTTATTTATTTAAGTGTGTTTTTAAGTATCAAAAATCCATACAATGTTAAGCGTGAAAAACAAAAAAATTAAGACTGTCTCCAAAAGCACCTCAACTAAGAGTTTGCAGTGGCTGTAGGAACTAATCTTAAACACCTAGTTCAGGATCCACACTTTGCAAATGGGAGCGTTGGGAGACTCAAACGCCTGTGGGAATGGTTTGCTCCAAGTCGGATATTTCAATGGAGGCTTCCTGTGGTACTTAGTGTCCTTCCCCAAGAAGACTGGGGGAATAGTTGATACCCTGTTTAAGCAAATATGGAAATATGTTGTCGGTTGGTCTTGGGCCCCTGCAACACAGAGGAGAAAATACAAAAACAGTAAGATTACAAAACTCTTAACCCCCATTTCAGAAGTCACAAAGCTTCATTGTGATGGGAAAACAATCGCATTAATTGCAAAATGTAACTACCTCGTTAAATATTTGAAGGGAGAAGGGAAAAAATGTTGACACACATGGGGGGAGGGGGTGGGAAAGGGAGCTAAATCGAATTAAATAGTAATTGTGTTCCCGGTCCAGGGAGGGACGAGTGGCTCACAAAGTGGGTTTTCCAGATCAGAGGGATGGGCGGTGGGAATGCTGGAGCCGGGGCCCAGGGATGAGCTGTGGATTTTCCCACCATTGTGTGTTCCCTTCCCTCCTTGCCCGCCAGCGCACCGTCCCCGGGGAGCCCCGGGCTAAAAGCAGTGGTGCTCTGGCCGAGCCTGGTAACCTCGCGGTAAATAACGTCACGGCGTGGTGACACGGGCCCAGATCGATGGATCGATGGGAGCGGATCTGTCCCATTTCCGGGGAGAACTCGGCCTGGGGGACCCTCGGGGAGGCAGGTGGTTGATCCAGAGAGGATCCGGCTGCCAGCACTTCACGCCCAGCCCGCCTCTGTTCCCGCGTCCTCCGGGAGGGCCCCGCCGGGGTAACAAACCCCCTTTCACCGTCTAGATCCCGGGGGGCGTAAAGGTGGGGGTCGCTCAGGAGGGTGCGCCGGGAGCGGGGCACTCTGGGCTCCCCGTGCGCCCACCCCGCGGCTCTCCCCCCGCACCCTCTCCGCAGTCACCCCGAGTTTCCGCGCGGCGCCAGGCCGCGGGCAGCGCGCTGGACTCGGCGCGGCTCCTTGGGGGCGCGCGGCCCGCCCTCCCGTCGGGCGGCGCCGCAGCCCCCTCCCCGCCGGCCGAGCCCCTCCCCCGGCCCGGGGCCCCTCCCCGCGCTTCCCCTCTCCCCTCCCTCCGCTTCCCCGCCGGCCGGGCCCGGCCTCCGCCTCGGCGCCCACTGCGTCCGCCCGCGCCCCCCGGAGCCCGAGCGCGGCCGGCCGGCCCCTCCCCGGCGCGCTGACAGCGGGTTCCCGGGCCCCCGCCCCGCGCCCCGGCCGGCGGGACACACCCCCGCCCCTCCTCTGCGCCGCCAGTTCCCGCCGGACCCTCCGGGCGGCCGAGCGCGCGGGCGGGCGGGCGGGTCGGCGGCGGCGCGGAGCGCAGGGGCGCGCGGCAGGCCCACCCGGAGCCGCCCGGGGCGCACGGAGCCCGCGGCCAGAGCTTACCTGGGGACGCCCCGAGCCCGGGGAGCGGGGAGCAGCCGCCCGGAGCGCGGCCGGGATGAGAAGGTGACACCGCCGGGGGGCGCCACTCGCTTTGTGCGCGAAGATGCTCGCCTACTGCGTGCAGGATGCCACGGTGGTGGACGTGGAGAAGCGCAGAAACCCCTCCAAACACTACGTGAGTACAGCCCTTGCCGGCCCCAGTGTGTGTGTGTGTGTGTGTGTGTGTGTGTGTGTGTGTGTGTGTGTGTGTGTGTGTGTGTGTGTGAGATTTGGGGAGGGGGTGCTGGAGAGGAGTGGACTGGTCAGAGACACCCCCCCCCACTCCCGGGAGGGCCTCCTGGGTGTCCCCTTGTTCAGCCCCGGAGCTGAGTGTCCGGAGGGGAGCCTCGGGCCGTGGAGTTTCTCCTTCGGGCTGTGAGCCCCGTGGAAGCCTTTTCTGTCCTGCCTCCACTCCCCCCTTCCCCGCTTTCTTTTTTTGGCATTGAAATTGGCAAGTGGCTGCCCTTGTCTGTTAGAACCGGTGAAGTCATCTGTCCGCCAGAGCTCTGATGGATGGTGGGGCGGGGAGCAGCGGGGCGCGCAGGTCGGAGCCGCCGCGGGGAGGCTCGCGGGGGAAGCAGCATCTCCTCTGGCAACCCCCCCCCCCCCGCAACCCCGGGATCGGGGTGGTCCCGGAGCCAGACCCTGCCGACGGGAGCTCCCTCCCACCTGGACTCCACCGTGGCCACCCCCTAGGCCCCAGGACCAAGGGAAGCCGCCCTCCCCGCCTCTGCACCCCCCCACCCCCAGCCCTGAGCTTTGATTTCCTTCCGAAAGTCATTGTGTCCATCGGTGTGAGGAGAGAATCCTGGCTTTTCCTTTTATCCCTGCGCTGGACGTGACCCTTCCCTGGGTTCATTTCCTCTCCAGTGATGCTCGTCTCCAGACACCGGCCGCTAATGTTTGCTGGGTCTCCGGGGAGCTGCGGGGACGCCCCTCCCCCACCAAACTTAATGAGAAGGGGCTTCAGGATGATTGAGCGGAGCTGGGGTCCGGCTGACCCGGCCCCTTTCATGTCGGTGCCCCCGTGTCCTCACCACGAGCACCTTGGGAAGCTCCTTCCTTGGCGCTGGAGGAGGCCATCGGAGCCTCTGCCCCAGAGCTGGACTGGGGACCGCAGGCTGCATCTTATTCGCAAATTAGGCGCTCAAAGGAACATCTCGAAAGCATTACTTTTGAGCAATTAAAACTGGCTGTTGCTGGCCGCCCTGTGCGCATATTGATCCTGGGAAATAAAAATGCCTTTTATGTTCCCCCATGGAAGGGGTTTGAGGCTGGTGTTAAGGCCAGCCTCGGGGGACTTGTCCTGGCCAGTAGCTTCGAACTTTGGGTTTCTTTATTGGCCAGCGAATGAGGTCGGGCTAGATTGGGGAGGAGCGAGCCCTGTTGCAGAGGCTTTGTCCCGAGGGGGTGGTGACAGTGCAGTGTGTGTGCCTGAGTGATGTGTGTGCCTGTGTATCTGAGTGTGGTGTGTGGGTGGTGAGTGTGTATGTGTGTTTGAGTATATATGTGTGATGTGTGTGCATGAGTGTGTCTATGTGCATGTGTGTCTGTTCATGAGGGGTGTGTTTGCATGAGTGTCTATGTGTTTCTGGTGCGTGTTCTTGAGTGATGTGTGTCTGGGTGTGGTGTGTGGGTGGAGGTATGTATGTGTGTGCATGAGTGTGTGTGTGTGTGTGAGAGAGAGAGAGAGAGAGAGAGAGAGAGAGAGGGAGGGAGGGAGGGAGGGAGAGAGAGACTGTCACAGCCAGTACTTTCCTAACCAGAGGTTTTAGGTGGAACCTTGGACCTCAGCTCTGACTGTGTCCTAGACTCTCGGACGCACAGGCCACAAGCCAAAGTGTAGCTGACACCTTGATGCTGCTGTGTACCAGCTGGTGTGTACCACTGGTGGCTCACACTTGGCTGTGCTTCAGTTAACACAAATGCAGTGCAGGCCTCACTGAGTTAAGCAGCGAGTGGGTCCAGTGCGGGCTGCACGGAGAGGTGGCAGGCGCCAGGGTTCTGGGCTAGAGAGTGTTGTTCAGAGCCTGGCCTGGTCACTCACTAACCACAGAGCTTTGAGTTGGTTTCTTGGCTTCTCTGGGCCCCCGGCTCGGCATTCTTACAGTGAATATAGTATTAGTACCTACTTCACAGGGTTCTGCGGTGATTCAGTGAGATCACCCATGTAAAGTACTTCCCCCAGCTCTTGGCACATAATAGGTACTTATTTAGTGGTGGCTTATTACTGGGCAGAATGTGACTAAGACAGCACTTTTGAAAAGCAGTTATTAATGGGTCCAGCAAAAAAAAAAAAAAAGAGAGAGAAAAGACGGGGTAGGGCAGGTTAAGATGGACAGTACTCTGTTCTATGGGAGCAGGGGAGGAGGTGCTCCATCTAACTTCCCTGAGACCATGGTGTCTTCCCAGGTTGTGGCGGCAGAGTGTTTTCTGGGACAGCGCTGCTTCCCAGGAGAATCCACGCTGGGTTTGGGGCGGGGTGCAAATGCCACGGCCCAGTGGACCGACCACACTGCGCTCTGAGCTCAGAACACGGGTAGAGGAGAAAGTGTCCTGCCCGCTGGGACCTGGGCACTCAGCGGTTCTGGCCCGTGACCTTACAGATGAGGAAGCAGAGCTAGACGGGGTAAAGTCACTTGCCACACGGCTGGTCACTGGCCTTGGGTGTCCCTGGCCTTTTGCCCAGGGTGTGGGTCTCTGTTCATCGAAGTCTGATTGGGATTGAGGAAGAAAACAAGTATCTGGGGGTGGCAAGAGGGACTTCCCCGTCAGCGGCATTTATGCCCGGCCTGATAATAAAGTGTGTGTGTTGGGGGTGGGGGTGGAGAGGTGGAAGGAGCAGGAGGGGGCAGTCCAGCCTCCCAAGCTCGGTCCCTGCATGACTGATCCCCCTTCCATACATGGAAGGTCAAATGTTCCGGGTAAGGCCCTGTGATGTGAGCAGTTGGCAGGACATGCTGCCCCCTCGTCACCTGCGTTCTGGAATCTTCTATCCTGGAGAAGCACGCCTTCTTGCCTCTCTTCTGCGGATGGTGAGCATCGAGTCTGTGGTTTGGCAGATGGAAGAGCGGAGAGGCTTTACGGGGTGTGCACCGGGCTTGGAGCGAGCTGCTGAGAGGCCCGCAGCTGGAGCAGGAGGCGTCTGCCTGCTTCCGGGATGCGGGGAGCATGCTGCCAAGGGTCTCTGGGACATCCGCAAAGGGTGTCCGTCATGGGGGCGCGGGGCAGCTGCCTCGACCGCAGGCTCTTTGGGTGCCTTCTGGAAACATGCAAGGGGCTCAGTCGTTAGCATGGAACAGGCAGCCCTCCTGGTGGGGTGGGGGGGGGAGGGGGCCGGGAGCTGGGCTCCTCTTAGCTTACACGAGTCGCCTCAGGTAAACACCCGCCAGCCTCCCCGGCTGTCTTTTCCGCAGTCCCCATGGGGCTGGAGAGATCGTATGAGGCTAAGGAGCAGGACCCAGCACCACTGCCCTGAGCACTGTCCACTGTGCCCCCGCGTTGAATCACTGGCTGAGACCCCCCAGGACGGTGCCCCCTCTCCCTCACCCCTCAAATGTCCCAAGGATGCAGATGGCGAAGCACAGACACCTGCGTGTGTGACATTTTCCAGGAGGACGAGCTCTGGGTTCGCAAGGCTGGTGTGTCAGGCCCGAGGTGGGCAGCGGAGAGGTGTGCCGTTATCTGACACAGAGCAGAAAGGGTGTGATGCTGTCTCGGCGGTTTCCAGCTGTGACTGATGACCCCTAGGGATGCGGGAGGGGTGCGGGTAACATCCGGGGTCAGCAGCGTGATCCGGGGCACCCAGCAGCTGCCTCGTGGGCTTTCCTGAGCCCCCACCCACGAGAGGGTCCTGGAATTCCTTAAATACAGATGGGGGAACGGAGGTTCGGACAGGTGGGACTGTCTGGGACCCCCTGCTAGCCTGAGGCGGAGGCCGTCTCCCGACGCTGACTCAGGTGGGACGCGTCTGCGCCTGAGCGTGGTTGGGAGACTGGACTCGGGCTGCAGGACAGTGGGAGAGCAGGGGCTGAGGTTTGAGGGTGGCCTTACTGTGGGGGACAGTCCCTGCAGGCCAGTGCCAGGCAGGGGATTGAGGTCCCCGCGAATCAGGGGCTGAGGCACGAATCCAGGATGCTGGCCTGTCCCTGGGGGAACATTCTAGAGTCCGGTGTGTTGATGGACTCCTCCCAGATGATGGGTCATGTGATCCAGGCCAGCGAGCTGAGTTGGTGGACAGTGGGCCCTGGGCTCACTCCTCCTGTCTCTGGCCTGCTCTCAGCCTGGGGAAGGGTGCGTGGAGCGCGGCCTCGGGATTCTCAGGACCGCCTCCTCTATGGGACGGGTTCGGGTCTCCGCTGTGGCTCTTCCTAGCCGGGCCTCCTCACCCTCTCCCTGTGGGCCTCCCCTGTAGGTTTTCCCACCTTCCCGGACTTGTAGAAAAGGGACCTGAGATAATGCTGGGCAGCACTTTGTCTTCAGAGGCCCTGGAGAGTGTAGAGGGGTGGAGGGGCTTGCCTTGCAGGTGGCCGACCCTGATTGGATCCCCACATCCAGGCTGAGAATCATGGCACGGGGCGGGGGTGGGCTTCCCTGCGCCGCCTGACTGGGGAGACAGCCCCCCAAAACAAGAAACAACAAAAGAATTCTTAGTCCCCAGTCTCCCCTGCAGACATTTATCCCTCCTGTTTCTCTCTGGTGTCCCTGATCACCGGAGCCTCGTGTTTGTCCAGGCCCCGGAGGCGAAGCTGAGACCAGGGCAGGTCGGGCCGTGGGTGCGCTGTGTGACGGGCAGCTGGGCCCCGGGCCCCATGGGAAAGACCCAAGGTCCAAAGAACCAGATAAACCAGGAGCGGCTGTTCCGGCCAAGGGCTTGGCAGTGCGGGGCTGGGAGGAGAAGGCCAGGTCGCTGGGCACGGGACAGAGGTGTCCAGGTAACGCCAGCTTTGTGCAAAAGATGCCCTCGTGCCCGTGTCCCTGCAGGCTGGCGCTCTGGCCTGCCCACCCTCCCCCCCACCGCCCTGCACAGGCTCCCCAGAATAGCTGCTTCTTCTCTGAGGAGGGAAGTGATCTAGGGCTGATTCACGGGTCTGACAAGGCTCCCTGCTCTCGGAACAACTAACCACATCCTTCAAGGCCGTTGGAAGAGGGAGCACAAGTGGCCATTTGTCACGGGCCTCTGTAGGGCCGGGTGAGGAGTTGGGGGGCACACATTAGGATTGAAACCACCGTGTGTGGTGGCAAGCGGTAGGGGGCGAGGAGGGAAGGGAAAAAAATAAAGCCATGTGCTGTCCTAGGAGACCAGTTCCAGCTCCAGAAATATAAGTGCCAGCTGTTGCATTTCCCAGGTTGCTGTTCTGGGGCCAGCAGGAGTTAGTGGCCAGTGGGGACCAGGAATTAGAGACGTGTGGGGAGGACTTCTGACCGTGGGCTTGCTCAGCAGTCCCCCTGGAAATTGCCTTCTAATTTCCTCAGCCTGAGTCACCAGGAAGACGGTTCTTGGCCAGCCAGAGTCTCAACTGGCAGTGCCGTACCCTTCTGCCTCCTAGTTAAACAAAATAAAATAATAGCGTCAGCCATCTGTCACACACACACACACACACACACACACACACACACACACGCACACGCCTGTGGAGTTCCGAGAATCCAGGAAAGGGATAATGGATGAGGATAGGGACCCAGGGGACAGGAAGGACAAGGGTTGTGTGTGGGAAAGGGGAGGGGGGACTCTGGCTTTGGGAGCAGAGAGGATGTCTCTGAAGCACCCAGTAGGGTGCCCCAAGGGTGCTCCTCACCCACTCCTGCCAAGCTGCAGGTCGCTGTGTGGAATCGGCTCAGGAAGGTGGATGATCGGACAGGCCAGAGGGCAGGAGGGTGAGCCCCAGGCTGGCACCTCTTGTGCCCCCTACTGGCCTCCAGCCTCACCAGCTGGTACAGAGGAGAGTCCAGAGGACTCAGATAGTCAACGAGGAGGAAGGGCAGAGAATGGACATTCTGCCAGGCAGTGCAGACTAGGACTTCCTAGACAGGAGTTTCTTAAAATTTCATTTTATTGTATTTCTTCCTCTTCTCCCTCCCCCCTTTTTTTGGGGGGGGAGCAGTGTCAGGGATTGAACACAGGGGCTCACACATGCAAGGCTGGGGTCGTCCTGCTGAGATCATTCCCAGCCTTAGTAGGGGATATGCCTCCCAACCACCCGACACATGAGCTCAGGAGATGCTTAGACCCGTTTTACAGATGTGGAAATTAAGACAGGGAGCCTTGAGTTCTGGAATCACTCAGTGACAGCACTGGGATTCTTTTCCTGGTCTGCCACCTGAGCCTGTGAGCTGCTCGCTTTCCGAGCCAGGAGAGCTAACCAGGGGCCGGGGCAGCAGCCCCCAGAGCCGCCTGTGTCCAGGGAAGGCAGTCCTGTGCCCCCCGGATGGCAGTCCTGTCCCTCCCTCTTGCCCTCTGGGGACCTGGTGGTAGCTGTTTAGAAACTCTGGTCTCAGTTTTCTCTTGGAGATATAAACAAAGCCAGGGCTCAGTGGCTGGAGTGGCGGTGAAGGCGAAACAGGCTCCGGAGCACTTGCAGTGGGCCTGGGCGCCCTGAGCCTCAGTGTGGACGTTTGCTGGAATCAGCGGCTCCGTCTGGAAGCTGTGCTCAAGTGGAGTGCTCCGCCAAGGGGGGTTCCTGGGGAGACCTGGGTAGAGGAGCAGTCCCGGAAGGCGCTAGAAGGGGAAGAGATGGGGGGAGAGGGGTGAGCGGCTAAGGGAGCTGCTAAGCTGGGCAGAACCCAGCATGGCGGCCACAGGGGAGGGCCAGTGGGGGTGGGAGGGACTGGGTGGGCACCCTCGAACCAGACCTCTCTCCTGAGGATGGGTGAGGAGGCAGGGCTGGCTGGAGGCTGGGGCCAGAGGGGCCAGAACCGGGTCAGGACCGTCTCCGGCTGTGCCCCTCTCCTCTGCAGGCCGCCCGCTCACGCTTGGTTGCACCCTGGGGTCTTGGAGAGGGGGGGTGGGAGGAGAAGGGGGGCTATCAGACGAGAGAGGCCCCTGGGAATGTAGCGGCGGCCCGTGTCACCTTGTCACCACGCTTTCTCCAAGCCCATGTGCCCCTGAGCACAGTGCAGTGGCCAGTGCAGGGAACCCCCTTTCTCATAAGCAGCGGGGGCTCACACCAAGCAGCTAGTGGGGGCTCAGTGGGACCGGCCTGGGGTGGCCCCCACCCACTGTGTCCACACATCCGCCCACCCCTCAGCATGCCCCAGCTTTAGGTAAAACCTTCTGAAAATACTGACATTTCTGAGTGTCTGCACGCCAAGTTCTCCCCGGAGGCTTTCACAGACCCCAGTGTGTGTGTGTGGGGGGGGGTTTGGGGGCGGGGGGCGCTCCTCACCTCTGGCTTCCACGGCAGACAGCGAGGACTCGAGGCCCAGAGGGCAGAAATGAAGGGGCTGACACCACCCAGCTAAGACGCAACCCAGGGAGGGGCCGCCGTACCCCCCCACCTGTGCTGGCCTCAGTCTGGAACATGTAGACCTCCCGCTCCGTCCAGGAACACGGGCCCTGCCAGCGGTCACCTTCCCCTCTTAGGGCTCCATCCACCCATCCGGCAAATGGGGTGCCTGCTTCCCTTTGGGGCTGCCTCACGGAGTGAAGGGTGCTAAATAGTGGCGTGAAGGGCTCCCGGAAATTTGATCATGCGGGGTGCAGGGGTATGTCCCCCTGATGAGTAGCGGTGCCTGGCTTCCCCACCCTCCGGGCTGCCCGCAGTGACCACCCCCTGACCTGCCCCTGCTCCTGGGCGGCTGTGGCCAGGGAGATGTGCGCTTGTCTTGGGCCTGTCCCTCCCGGGAAGGAGGCTTGGACCTTTAGCATCTCCCCCAGCCTGTTATTCGGGGGGCGGGTGTGGAGGCAGGGCCCTCTCGGGTGCCAGCACCCGCAGGGGCTGCCTGTGGAGAGGAAGTGACATCCCTGGTGGCTGAGCCAGCAGAGGGAAACAGCTGCACTCCCTGTCCACCACGCCCGCCCCTGTCTCGCTCCCTGTCCTCGTCATTTCCCTTTGGTGAGGAAGCGCCGGCCCTGAGCCGGGGGGAGGGCGCGGGAGCCCTCCCAGGGGGTGTCCACGCGGCATTGGTCCGGCAGTAGGCGCAGGCGCCCTCCAGTCGGGATGGGATCTCGGACCTGGAAGAAACGATCACTGTGATCAGTTCTGCCCCCTGTTCTGAGAAGTCAGGGTGTGTGTGTGTGTGTGTGTGTGTGTGTGTGTGTGTGTGTGTGTGTGTTGTGCGCGTGTGTGTGCATGTACATGTGTGTGCATGCGTGCATGTGTGTGCACGTGCCTGCTGACCCCGGGTGACAGGGTGATTGGGAGCTTGCAGACCCCCGCATCCCCCTGGGGTAGGCGTCCCTGGTGGAGAACTTCGTTTTCTTGTTCCTGGAATGCCCTCCCTCGGCACCAAGGTGACCTTCAGCTGAGCTGCCCCGGGACGTACATTGAATTCCCACTCTCACGGCAGCACCAGAAGGCCCCCCTGGTGGTGATGGTGTTTTTTGGTGGTTTTTTTTTTTCCTTTTGGGCTCTGGGCTCCCATGGTGCCAGGGCTTGTGCCCTGGTCTGAGGCGTGCACTCTCCGAGGCTCGTGTCTGTGGCCCAGGCTGCCCAGCGGGGAAGGCGGTGTGGGGGGTGTAGCAGAGCCCAAAGGCGCGCCGCCTGCGTCTCCCCGGGGCAGGGGGCTTCTGCTGGCCCGCGTGTTCCCTGCGGGCCGAGGGTGGTGGAGGGGAGGAGGGCCGGGCAGCGCTGGTGCCCGCCGGGGCTCCTGTGCCCGGAGGGGCTGTCCGTGCCTGTCTTTTGAAGTGGCTGCTCTGTAAGCCCCTTCATGGCGGGCCCCACTCCGACCCATTCCGTTTCCTGATGGCCCAGACCCAAAGGGCTATTTTAAGGGCCTTGCCTGTGTGGGAGAATTTCTCTTTGTAATGACAGAGAGGGAGGCCCGGCTGGCCGGGTACGCCGCTGGCAGCTCCGGGGGCCAACCTCTTTGCTGAATACCGCCCTGCGTCGTGGCTTCCCTGAGCTCGGAGCCCTGCACCGTGGCGGGCACCCTGAAGGGGCCGCAGTGAGTGAGGAGGGCAGGGCCGCCACCAGAGGTGGCTGAGCCCGGCTCCCTGCGGCGTGCCGAGCCCCCGAGGATGGGCAAACTGATCCTTCCCGCGCAAGAGTTACGGTCGAGAATAGAACAGCATCTGAGTCGGGTTTCAAGCCGGGATTAATTATTTACTTTAGTCATCACCCGCTGGCAGTAGGAGAAAGGCAGTTTCGTGTTCCCTGGGACTCCTGGGTGTGGCGGCTCCCGGGCAGGGGAAGTGGGGGAGTTGAGTCAGAGGGGGCCCGAGCAGAGCCCCTGAGAGGTTCGGGGGGGCCCCCCAGCTGGCTGGGGCAGCGCCAGGCCATCCCCGAGTGCCCACGGCCAGTGTCAGAGGAAGAGACGGAGGCTCAGAGGCGCGGCGGCCACGTGGCGGCTGGCAGCAGGAGCGGGGCTTGCTCTCGCGTCCCCCCGGGCCCCGCCGCGTCTGCCTGGGTTTGCCCGGGCCGTGCTCGCTCCCGCCTTCAGCTGGAAGTGCCCCCACACACTCAGGCACGCGTGGGTGGGTGATTCTGGGGGGCCGCTGAGATGATCCAAGGGGGCAGTGGTAGCCTCAGGTGCTGCTGGGGGGAGGAGGTCGGGGGTCCTGTCTGTTGCTTGGCTGTGAGTGATTTTCAGGGGGCTGAGTCACTGGGGAGTCTTGTGTGCTCTGTTCAGCTATTGGCTCGGGGGGGGGGGGGGCAAGGGAACGGCTCACATGGGCTCCCCGGCTGGACTGCCAGGGTCTGGGTTAAATGACAATCTTTCCCTCCCGGCCCCTCGTGGCCCACGTGATCTGGGCTTGGCTGGTGGGTGTCGCGAGAAGAGAGTAAACCCCTTGATGACCCAGCGTGGATTTCTGGAAAGGCCCAGCCGCTGTGTGGGGACTCAAGAATCACCCCCCACACTCTTGTCCAGAGACACTTTAGAGGCCCTGACCCTTGAAGGCCCCAGCTCCTGGGGGCTCATGATTGTGTGTGCATGTATGTACCTGTGTGCATAGATGTGTCATATGTGTGCATGTGTGTATGCATGTGTGTGTGTGTGTGTGCGTGCGTGCAACTAGCCCGCGTGATTATAAGGAGCAGGGGAGCTCTCATTCCTGGCGCTTTCTGCCTGCTGGGTAAACATGGCTCTGGCAGTGGAGTGAGCTCCTGCCATCCAGCCCCCCTGGAACTTGGTGAGGGCCGAGGGTGGGAGCAGGGCACCAGCGGCCTCTGTGGCAACAGGTTCAGGCTCTGAAATCTTTTAACTCCCTCATTCCACATGATCAGGTTTCTCTGAGGTTTCCACAGACCTCAGTTTTCTCACCTGTAAAATAGGCTCACTAATACGCATACTGCTTAGTCCCTCCAGGGGTTACTCTCTGAAGTGCTGTTCAGCAAATGGAAGCCCCCGTGATGCTTCATTCCCAAGGTCATCCTTGACCGCTGCCCACCCCCCAGAAGCTCCCTGGCTGCTCATTTTTCCTTACTTCCCGTCTGTGACTTTGCGTCTTTACTGCCTTGCAGACTCCTGTAATGTTGGCCAAGAGTGGCCTGGGTGTGGTCAGCAGAGGGCAAGTCCAGGCCTCCTGGGCCTGCTGGATAGGCCCCTGGAGGAAGGCCCGTGATCTGATGTTGATTCTCGTGCAATCATTCGATCAGACAATACTGCTAATGAGGTGCCTCCCGGCAGAGCAAACCCTTTGCCTGGGTGAAGGGCAGCGTACCCAGCTCTGCACTGGGCACTGAAGTGAACAGTGTGCCCGACGGGGGCAGGGGTGGGGGCATCAGAGCCTTAGAGAAGTCGAGGTGGGGTGGGCTCTCGCGGGTGCCAGGGTGTCGGGCAGCCCTCCTCTCCCCTGACTTTGAATCTGATTTGAGGGAGTTGAGGGGAATGGCCGGGGGTCCCCGAGGATTAATCGGGGGAGGAAGAGGGAGAGGAGAGCGCAGGCCTGAGGCGGGAGGGGCGGGAGGCAGGTGTGTGGCGGCAGGCGTGGACTGTGAGGTCCTGTGGGTGAAGGCCCGGCCCCAGCCCGGCCTGCAGCAGCGGGGCCTCCGCTGGACTTGCCCGTGGTGGAAACAGACCCAAACCCTGCTGCGCGATTGCTCCTGACGGCGGGAGGGAGTAGCTGCCTCCACCAAGCCAGGGGCCGCGCGGAGCTCCGGGGGCCCCACAGCAGCTAGTGGCGGAACCATCGTGCACCCCGGGTCAGTGCTGCGGGCAGCTGCCTCTCGAGGTGACCGTGTTTGCTCCTGTTGCCCCCACATGCCCTGCTGCCCAGGCGAGCTGGCAGAGTCCAGGTCACAGGTGGGAAAGGCGGGTACCGAGCCTTTGTTCTCTTCAAGACTCTTCTGGCCCACTTCTGCTTTTTATCTATCTATCTATCTATCTATCTATCTATCTATCTATCTATCTATCTATCTATCTATCTATCTATCTATCTATGTCTTTGGGCCACAGCCGGCAATGCACAGGGCTTACTCCTGGCTCCGTGCTCAGGACTCATTCCTGGCACTGCTCAGGGGACCATATGGGATGCTGGGGATCGAACCTCGGTCGGCTACGGGCATGGCAAGGACCCTACCCAGTGTACTGTCTCTCCAGCCCCTCCCCTGACCTTCTGTTTCTTTTTAAAGAACCACAGCTTTCGCGCACAGTTCTGGCGATGGCACGTGTGAAACAGATAGGTGATAAATAGTGCCGGGATTCCCACCGGAGGCATCCTCACTGTGGGGTGCACGGGCTCTGCTGCCGCAGGAACCAGAGGCTCACCTCATAGTGGGCACCTAATCTCTGAGTAATGCTCAGGAAACTCTCCGGGGTAGCTGAGTAGGAAGAGGAGATGGAGGAGGAAGGATGGGGAGGATGTGGAGGGAAAAGGAAGAAGGAAGAGGAGAGGAGGAGGAGGAGGAGGAGGAGGGGACAGGAGGAGGGCAGAGCCCTAGTTATATGCCAGCCACTCTTCTGAGCACGCCACTCATTTCATTCTTACCGGAAGAAAAGGCACTCCGACCGGGGTCCTTACTTTCCTGATGAGAAAACAGAACTGAGTTAATTTAGGAAAAGTGATAAGCTCAGGAGAGGGCTGGCGGGGGCGGGGGTGGGGGGAGACTGGGGGAAGGGACTTGAGGGGGGTGTTCCAGGAAACCTCACTTCCTGGCCTTCCAGGGATTGTGCCAGCCTCGGGGCAGCCCAGGTGGCCAGCTGCCTGGCCCGTCCACTGCACATTTGGTGCCTCCACTCCGGCAGGCTCGAGTCTGCCGTCCATCGTCGTACAGGAACAAAAGCCCCGTGGCAGGCCGGAGCAGCCCCCTCTTTGTCCCCCAGACAGGAAAAGCCATTTGTTCCTGGAACCTGACACTGCAGGGGGTGGGTTTGCTGGGGCCCCTCTGTCTTCCTGGGCTGTTCGCAAGTGCGGGTGCAGGGGGTTAAGGAGCGCGGGCGGATTAGAGTGTCTGGCACCACGTTCCTGGCACCTTGGCCTCAGCACTGGCTGCCAGCAGGTGGCCAGGCCACAGCTTTATCTGGGGGTGGGGGTGCCCTCCCCACCCCGCCTTTACAGTTGATTGTTGGAATGAGGTGGGTCCTCACCGGTCCTTCCCCTCTTCCCAGGGCCCAGAATAAACAGCAGCTGTTTGGCTCCATTGTCCCCGCCTGCTGCCAGCCGGCCGGCCGCCCCGTGGCTCTCACTTGGCCCTGCCCGTCTGGGGGTCAGTGCTGTGGGCGCCGGGGCCCCTGGGCTTCGTCCTTCCCGCTGGCTGGCCCTGGCCTGCCCTTCTGGGCCCAATGGCCACTCCCTGGCACGGGGCCCACCCCCCACTGCCAGGTAACAGGTCCTCAGGGTGGGCACAGACTCAGGCTCCAGCCTGCCGGCCGTGGCTCTGGGCTCGGCCACTCAGTGACCGTGGGCAGCCAGCTTCACCCCGACCCTCCGTCTCCTTGACGGCCCGGTCAGGCCGTGGGCTCCGGAGCAGGGTCCGGTGTGAGACTGAAGGTGTGTCCAGTGGAGGCAGCTGTGTGGATTTGTCAAGGCCCAGTTTGCAGCCCCTTTGCCACTTGGGGTCTTTGCGAGCTGGAGGGGAGGGCTGGGGGGTTGTGTGTGTGTGGGGGGGGGGTCTCCACACCTCGGCTTTCTCTGTAAACCCAGGCCAGTCACCGGGCAGCCCTCAGGTCAGCAAGGGCCCAGAGGGAGCGTGGGGTAGCCCTGGGCGCCCATCCCCCCCTCGCGGATGAGGCAGCACGCCCCCCCAGAGAGTATTGCTCTCCTGTGCTCCTCACCTGATCCCGCACGGCGGCGGCCTCGGCCTCGGCTGGGTTTGGTGTCCAGGCTGTGCTCAGCACCTTCAGGGCCGGGGCTGGGGGTGGGGTGGGGACGGGAGAGACAGTGGATGAGGCACGAAGCAGGCAAGCTGGGATTTCTCTCCGACTTGGCAGTGCTTGTGCTGATGTCATCTAAGAAAGGGAAAGAGGCGTGAGCACGGCCTTCAGCGGGGCTGCGGAGCCCTCCCCACCCCCAGAGGGGGACCGGCTATCTCTGCCGCTGTGTGGCCCGCCCCTGTCCTCCCAGTGAGCGTCCACAGGCTCCCGCACACCGACAGACAGTGCCGGGTGTGAGGTGAGTGCTCACCACCCACGTGTCCCTGCCGCTGTCCCCGCCTGCCTAGAGCCCCTGTGGCTGGCCGCGAGGCCACCTGGTGTTGGCGACAGTGGCCTGGGCTGGCGGAGGGGGCCGTGGAGTCTGAGCCCAAGCTCCACTGCCCTTGGCATCCACCCCGAGCTGCCCACAGTGGCCTTTGAGCAGCCAGGAGACCTGGGCTGCGAGGAGGATGGTCCCTGGGCAACAGTCCATTCCCGGTGTGCCTTCCCGCCTCACCCCTGCCGCGCCCTGCCCAGGCCGAGTGATGTGTGATGTGCCAGGGCCCGCCATGTTGCTGGTTCCTGGGCTCCTAGCTGATGCCACTTCTGCCGTTCCTCGGCAAACCCTTTGACATCCCAGGAGGGCTCCTGACCATCTCTTGGAGCTGGGGGGGCTGCACTCAGGGCTGACTTGTCAAGTCGAAGGTGTGTAGTCCCTGGGCGGACCCTGACATTTCCCCAGACACTACCAGCTGCTCCTGTCCCACCTGCCAGGAGCCCTGATGCCCGCCACACCAGTTAAGACCAACTTCTTGGGGCTGGAGAGATAGCACAGCGGGTAGGGCGTTTGCCTTGCACGCGGCCGACCCGGGTTCAAATCCCAGCATCCCATATGGTCCCCTGAGCAACGCCAGGAGTAATTCCTGAGTGCAGAGCCAGGAGTAACCCCTGTGCATCGCCAGGTGTGACCCAAAAAGCAAAAAAAAAAAAAAAGACCAACTTCTTAACTGGGGCCCTCCCCGATGCTGGGGTGGGGGTCGCTGCCGGTGCAGAAGGGGCCCTTTCTCCCTCCCGGCATCGGGTGCAGAAATGCCACTTCCCGGCTCTCCATTCCCCATCCTTCATCCCTTGGGTTTCTTGGAATTACCGCCCCAGGGAGCAGCCTTCACCTGGGTCTGATGAGATGAGGTCAGAGCACCGGCCTAATGCGCTTCCCCCGGAGCCTCGGGCCGGGCTGTCCCGCTGGAGATTTCCAGGGTTCTCGCTCTCTGAGAGCCTGGCCTGGTGCAGGTCTTGCAGGCGAGGAGTTCCCAGCGCGAGTCGCCGTGGACAGGCCTGAAGAGTACGGGGTCAGCACCACAGCCTGGCCCTCCTCCGGGCAGGAGTGCTGTGACAGGGACACCAGCGGGGCCTTGGAAACGTGGAGCCCGACCACAGAGGTGCCCCAGAACACAGAGAAAGAGAAATCTAATATCTGTGTCGTAGGTCAGGCTGGGAGGGACAGGGGGCACGTGGGGTGGGCGTGGGGGGATGGGCCTTGGGGTCTGCTGGCGCTGACAGAGGTGCAGGACCCGTTTGCTTCAACTTCCATCTGTGCCCACCTAGGGAACCACAGAGCCCGGCTAGTTGGCGGAACCGGGGCCTCGCCAAGTCTTGGGACAGTGAAGCTGTGAGATCGGGGGTCCTGATGGTGACCCCTAAGAAAATGAAGGAAGCACAGAGGGAGTGTGTGTGTGTGTGTGTGTTAGGTGCACATGTGTGTGTGTGTGTGTGTTAGGTGCATCATGTGTTGGGCATGAATGCTTGTGTGTACCTTTGGCTACAGTACTGTGTGTGTCTGTGTATTTGAGAATGTGATGTGTATGTGTATGTGTCATTTGGTGTGATGTGTTTGTCTGTGTGGTACATGTATGTGAATTTGGGTGTAGTGTGTGTGTGTGTGTGTGTGTGTGTGTGTGTGTGTGTGTGTGTGTGTGTGTGTGTTGCAGGCTGTGGGATTGCAGTCACATTCCCAGGCTCTCTATAGCCTTGCCTTCTCCCTAGAGCCAGGCCCCGACCCCGGGATGTCTTCTGTCTCTGTAGAATGGCTCGTCCATCCTCCCTTGTGACGACTTTCCCTCGTGTGCACACAGCCCTCCTTTCAGACAGATGGCGTTGCCCCATTTATAGGGAAGGAAACCGGGAATCAGAAAGGCCAGGCCACTCGCTCACGTGACAGAAGTAGGAGTAAGTGGCATAGCTGACCAGCTCCCTAACTGGTGCCCTCCCTGCTGCCTCCGGCCCTGCCCGGTGAGCCGGGCTGCTGGGTGGGGGTGGGGACGCTGCTGTGCAGCAGGGGCCCTTTCTCCCTCCCGCCACTTTCAGTGCCCGTGGGGGCACAGAGGCGGTGCGGGGCCGGCTGGCTGGGCGCCGGAGCTGGGAGGAGTAGGTGGGGTGTGGGGGCCCTGGATGCCTTGAGCACCGCCTGGAGCCACCCCTGAGCCCCTTGGGAAGTGGCCCCCAAAGAAAGCAAGACAAGACCGGAAAGCAGGGGGAGAATTGAGGCGGGGAAGGTGGGGAGAAGCTGGACAGGGCCTGTCTTTGCTCCCTGCGTTTCAGGGAGTGGAGGCTGTGGACATTCTCACTGGGTCAGGAAGAGAGAGAGAGAGAGAGAGTGTGTGTGTGTGTGTGTGTGTGTGTGCGTGTGTGTGTGTGCCGGGCACACATGCATGCACAGTGCCAGGGATGGAACCCAGGCCCTCACACAGGCAGGGTGAGGCTCCGAGCCACACCCCAGCCCCAGCCCCCAAAGCTCAGCTGGTCCACAGGCCCCTCCCAGCGATTCTGGGCCCCCTGGGCCGGCCGCCTGATGGGAGGCCTGAGGATGCTGTTCCCCAGGGCCCTGCGGTGCAAGGTGCCCCAGGCGTACCCAGTGGTGTACCTCCAGGGGGAGGTGTCTCCTGAAGACCTGCAGGGCTCTACCCCATGATGCCCAGGGGACCATGCAGCGCCTTCATCCCTCTATCCCCCAACTCCCTCCCCCCGAGAGCAAATACCAGCCTCAGCCCAGTTTGTCCTGGGCCTGCTTCTCCCCAGGGCACATGTCCGAGTGTGTGACCCTCAGGGTTGTTTGTTCCGTGACTTCACCCCTAGGAAGGGGCTGGCCGGAGAGACTGGCCTTCCCAACCGGGGTTCCTGGAAGAAAGAGGGGTGCCGTTGAGTCAGAGTGAGTTCTGGGTGGGCAGAGCGGTGGGGCCCCTGGGCTGGCCTGGAGACAGTCAGAGCGGGGACTCCCTCAGAGCTTGCTCTCCCGTGCTGACTCTGTGGGGCGTCGGGGGACTCCTTGTGCCACCCAGAAGTGGCTGGGAGAGGAGTCTCGGGGACCCAGCCAGCCCGGTGGCCCCTGAGAGCAGGTGGCTCCTCTCAGAGCTCCCAGAACCTTCAGGGCCATCCCTGCCCTCACCCCCGTGTGCTTTAGACCTGCCGCAGGAGCCAGGAAGTGGCTGCAGTGCCACAGTCTCAAGAACTTCCTCCAGTCAGTACCCAGCCCAAATGCCACTATCCTCGGGTGTCACCTTCACTCAGGGCCGGGGTCCTGGAGGACCACCTCCATCGTTGGGGGACAGGTCTCTTTTTTGTTTTTTTTTTTTGAGGGGGCCACACTAGTGGTGCTTAGGGATGCTCCTGGCTCAGTGCTCTGGGGTTGCCGCTACCTCGCAGAGCTTGGGGACCATGCCGTGCTGAGGGCCCAGCCCAAATCTCCCGCATCCAAAGCATGTGCATGAAGCAGCTGTTTCTTTGGCCTCCCCGGGGACCGCTTTCCTGACACAAAATTCTCCTAGCCTGCAGTGAGGATCACTTGAGAGTGCCGAAATACTAACTCATTTTTACAACAGTTTCAGACCTTTGTTGTTTATCCAGAGAATTGTACAATGTTCCCCCCTCCACATGCGTGCGCGCGCGCACACACACACACACACACACACACACTGTCAATTTTGCAATATTTTTCATTACTCCAAAAAGCAAGTACTCATGAGCTGTGGCTTCCTTCCTCTTCCCCCGTACATACACAACAGCCCCCAGTTCTTGGAAGTTGCTGACTTATTCTCAGTGTAACTCGCCGGTTCTGGGCCTTTCGTGGAAATGCATCCTACATTCTATGCTCTTTTGAAGGTCTTCCCTCTTGAAGCTTTAGAGGGTGAGTTGGGGTGATTCCCCGGGTAGCCAAGGAGCCCTGGGCACGCCCCCTCACCGTGGTCTCGGAGGGGTAGTCTGGGGTCCTGGAGAATTCCATGGAGCTCGTCTTCTCCCTGCCCTGGTGGCCGGTGCCCCCCTCCCCACTACCTTGACACTGGCTGAGACCCGAAAACCATGAACTTGCGTCCAGTTAATTCCCACTTCTCCTTCTGGCCTGGACGTGGGGGGAAGGGTGGAAACTTGGGGGGTGGGGGGAAGGGTGGAAACTGCAAAGCCTGTCCTGACCCGTCCCCCAGGGACTGGCTTTCCGGGAGAGGATGGGGACAGACACAAACAGCATCTTTATTTGTTTTTCGTGTTGACTGACCCCCCGGCTCCCTGACCAAGTTCTGGGGACTGTCGCAGGGTTCCTGGTGACGCTCTTCCCTGGGAACCCAGGGTCGTGTCATTGGGATTTCTCTCTTGGGGACAGCTGATGGGGAACTCGCCAAGTGCTCAGGAGCCTATGCGTGCGGAGCTGGACCATGTTTGTTTCTCTAGCGAGAGCTGGCTCGACGCAAAAAGGGTGCCTCTCTCCAGAGCCGCGCAGCGGCAAGTGACGTCCCAGCGGAAATGGTCTGAAATCATACGGAAGTCTGTCTCCCTACTTTCAAGGCAGTTTGGCAATTACTAGCAAACCATGCTAATTCAAAAAGGAATAATAGTAAAAAAACCCCTCTCTCCTTATAAAGGGACATTTACATCTCCTTCTTTATTTTTGGCCATTGTATATACAGTGCTGCCCTAAATATCCACCTCAATCATCAGAAACTCAGGGTTTTGTTTTTTTTGGGAAGATGATTGATGAAAGAAACTGGGATTGATATCAATCCATATTGTGCTCTTTCGTCTATATCTAAATTTAGACCATGATAATTGATTTTTTTAAAATTGCTGTTGTTGTTTTGGGGCCACACCTGGCAGTGCTTAGGGGTTAGTCCTGACGGGGCTCAGGGGACCATATGGGATGCTAGGGATGGAACCCGGGTCAGACGCGTGCAAGGCCAGTGCCCTCCCTGCTGTACTATCTCTCCAGCCCTGAAAATTGATATTTATAACAAAGGTCTAAATGTCTGGAATCAATTTAGAATCACTCTATCATCTTGCTTTCTTTCCCCCACCGATGACTGAGCATCGGGCAAAAATAATGTTATTTTTGTACCTTAGGAATTATTTAAAGTGATATTTTAAAGCAAAAGAGGCAACATTAAGGGCCCTCTGGTCAACCAGAATATTTGGTTTGACACCTGCCCTTGAGCGACCTTGAGAATGGTTCTGGAGGTTCTGTTCTGGAGGTGATGTGATTCCCACACCGGAGACACAGGAGGAAGGTGTCGGTTAGACCGGGGGAGGTGGGAATGCCCAGAGGTGGTGGCCGGAACAGGGATGGGCTGAACACTTTGGGAAACAGAGGTTGGAAACATGGAGTGAACCTGACAGGGGCCTCTCCCAGAACCTAGCGGTTCCACCTCTGGCTGGAGCCCCCGAAGCTCAGGGCCTGGGGAGATTGTCCCAGGAAAGCATAGGCCAGGACTTTTACTGCTTTGTGTTTACCAGAGTGAAAAAGAGGTTTATCAGTCAGAACGGGGACGGGTGTCGCAGCAGGGACAGCCACCGAGTCTTAGGTATTTATGAAAATGGAAACTTGGCCTGTGCGTGAGTCTGGGATGGGTTACGCCACGAGCAGAGAAACCCTCACGGTTTCGTTCTTCCTCATCTGCCCTTGCTTCTTTGGGGTCAGCAGGGGCTTCTGCTCACTGTAAGTGCTCTGGGAGGAGACCCAGAGAGACTCCTGGTGCTTCCACCATTCCTTGGGGAGCACTGTCTGTTCCTATAATATGATTAATATGATTAAGCCATCAGGAGGAATAAGTACTGGAGCTGGTGTGATAGTACAGTGGGTAGGGTGCTTGCCTTGCACGTGGCTGACCCCAGACTTGATCCCTGACATCCTATATGGCCCCCCACCCCGAGCCTGCAAGGAGTGATCCCTGAGCTCAGAGCCAGGCGTAAGCCCTGAGTGGCCCCCAAACAACCCCCACTCCCCACATAAAGAAAAAAAGAGGAATAGATACTGATTTATGCTTCAGTATGGACAGACCTCAGAAGCAGCCTGGAGGTTGAAAGAAGCTTTATACAAAAGGCCATGCATTGTTCGAGTCTATTAAATGTGAAACCCCAGAATCAGCAAACCCATAAAAACAGAATTTAGATGAGTAGTTTCCAGGGTGGGGGGTAGCGGGGACTGCGGAGTGATTGCTAATGGCACTGTGGTTTCCTTTTGGGGGTGATAAAAATGTTGTGGAATTAGTGGTAGTGATTGTATAACTCTGGATACGCTGAAAAATAAAATCCCACTGGGCTATGCATTTAAAATAAATTTGATGGGATGTAGGAGTGATATATCTTGGTTGAAAATGCTTCTAGGAGAAAGGGAAATTACACAAATGTGTTGTATTCGTATGATGAGTGGCTGGAACAACTGATGTCAGTTGGAAAGTGTCAGTGTGGGAAGGTCCCCAAAACAATATCAAGTGAATCAAGGCAATTAGTAAATTATCTGTTATGTTATTTGTATAAATATTACTGAGATAAATTTCAAATCATTGCTGCAAACTGAAACTTAGTTGCGTTTTATTTTATTTTATTTTTGAAATTCCTAGAACTTGGCTCTGGATGGAGCAGGGCAAGGCCTCAAACCGTTTCATAATGTCCTTGCAAGCACCGTGGAATGCACAGGGTCGCTCCAGAGCCCGGCACCTGGAGGCTTGCAGAGTTGCGTTTTATTACTTTAAAAAAAAAAAACCCTTAAAAGTAATAATGCCTTTTATGTGGTCACGTATATTTGTGGTCAGGTAGATGTACAAGGGCTGAAAGGGGAAGTATTCAGCACACTGGCTACTTCCCCAAGAGAGAGAGAAATGGGAGGGGCATACAGGTGAGGCCAACCTGACCCTTAAGGTTTATTTCAGGTCCTTTTATTTATAAAGTGACAAGACAGGAGCATTTGAGTGGAGTGTAGGTGGATTTGGTTATATATTTTGAAACTTGTTCATTTATTTGGCGAAGACTTACTGAAGGCCTGCAATAGTGTCTGCCCTTGTTCTAGACTTGAGAATGCCTGGTACCCAAAACTGAGGGTGCCCCCAGCCCCCGAGAGCTTATATACCAGAGAAATGTGAAAGAAATGAAACTAAAACCAAACAAATTTTTTACAGGCTTTGGAGAACACACACACACACACACACACATATGCACACGCACACGCACGCACATGCACACATGCACACACACGCACACATGCGCACACACACATGCACATGCTGTGCTCAGGGATCACTCCTGCTGTATTCCGGGTGCCGGGGATCTAACCAGGGTCAGCCATGTGCAAAGCAAACTTCTTATCAGCCACACTGTCTGTCTGTCTGGTCTGCTTCAAACAAACTTAAGACATAATTTAAAAATTAAAAAACAAACTAATAAAGGGGATGGCATGGGGCTGGAGTGATAACACAGCAGGTAGGGCGTTTGCCTTGCACGCGGCTGACCCGGATTCGATTCTCAGCATCCCATATGATCCCCTGAGCACCGCCAGGGGTGATTCCTGAGTGCAGAGCCAAGAGTAACCCCTGTGCATTGCCGGGTGTGACCCAAAAAGCAAAAAAAAGGGGGGGATGGTAGTATAGCAGGAAGGGTGTTTGCCTTTCATGCGGCTGACCCAGGTTCAATCCCTGGCATCCCATAGGGCCCCCTGAGAACTGCCAGGAATGATTCCTGAGTGCAGAGCCAGGAGTAAGCCCTGAGCATCACCAGCTGAGGCTCCCAAACGCAAACAAACTGACAACAAAAAGCCAACTAATAAAACTTTAAATGCAGAAAGGAAGCTCAGATCAGGTTAACTGGTTCACTGGCAGGGAAAGTCTGGCCTTCACCTGGACTTGGTTGCCTGGTGTACAAGGCTGAGCTCCTGCCTTGTACACTGGATCCCTGATGCCCTGGCTCCTCTGCTCCTTGGGGTCCCCAGCCCCTCAACAGTGCGTGCAGTCTTGGCCCCCCCCCCCCGCCGCTGCCAGGTCTGTGCAAACAACACAACCCAAGTGTGTGACTCCCCAGGAGCACGTGTGTGCAAACGCCTCAGCAAATCATCACAGGAGCAAAAGTGTCGATGGGGTGGGAGGATGGCTTAAAAAAAAATGGGTTTGATAAGCAGGTGTGAATTTAGAAAGTGTGTATGTAGGGGTGCCTGAGCCCGGGGGTGCGCTGAGGTTGGCACTTCCCTGCTCAGTGCCCACGGACCTTGTTGGGTGTCAGAACCGCGGAGCTGTGAGGAGCCTCTGGTGCTTGCCCTCTCAGTGGGACCCTGCTCCTGGGCTCGGCATGTAGTCACCCTCCTCCTGGCCTCCGTTAGCTCCTCCCCTACTCAGACCTTCAGTCCTTGGAGCCGCCCCCCCAACTTCGTCCTCGTTCTTCTGGTTCCCCCACCCCCCAGTCATGCCACTGACCGACCCAGAAAAACCTCTTGGTCCTGCTTTGAGCTGGCCACGTTCCTTCTTGGGGTCCCAGGGAGAGGGCCCAGAGGTCAAGGTGCTTCGCTTGCATGCAACCCAACCCAGTTCAATCCCCAGCGCTGCATGCCCCCCCCCAGCATTGTCAGGGGCAGCAGCCCTGAGGTCCCCCAAACACCAGTCCTCCTCCAGCTCCCACGTTGAGCTGTGTGAAGGGGCTCCAGGCCTCCTGAGCAAGTCCCGCCCGAAAACGGACAAACCTCTCGGCTTTCTACCGCTGGGCTAGTTCGCTGGCCCCTACCGGGGGTGCTGGGCCTCTTAGAAGAAACCCCACTAGGGAGATCCAGAAGGGCTGGGGAATGTCTAGACTCCATTCCCTGTAGCTCAGCAGAGAGCACCTGGCGTGTGGGACGCTGTGGGTTCCGTCCCTGGCACCAAAAGGAAAGAGGAGGGAAAAACCTCTTGGCTCTTGTGAAGCTTCAGTGTATGAGAGACCCCCCCCCCCTCACCGCCCCCAGGGTAGCCAAGTAGAATAAAGTGAGGGCTCTGTGGAGGTGAAAACAAATAATAAAGCAGGTGGTGCAGAAGCTTCTGGAAGGGACCTGCTCACTTTACCCAGATCCCTGAGGAATGGCCCGTTTGCACACGAGTATGTGCTTTGGTGTGCATGCATTGAACTGGAATGCATTGAACTGTGTTTTGTTTTGGGGTCCTGGAACATGCATCGAACTGTGTTTTGTTTTGGGGTCCTGGAACATGCATTGAATTGGGTTTTGTTTTGGGGTCCTGGAACATGCATCTAACTGTGTTTTGTTTTGGGGTCCTGGAACATGCATTGAACTGTGTTTTGTTTTGGGGTTACATCCTGGGCTGTGCTCAGGGCGTGCTCCCGCCCTCCCTGCTGTCTGTCCCTCTGGCCCTGAACAGAGCTGCTGGGTGGGCCCCTTGGCTCTGCAGACGGCTCCGAGCATCCTCCCCCTTAAATTCTCACGACCACCCTGTGAGGGAGGAGAGGCCCGGGGTGGGGCTGGGAATCCCACCAGGCGTTCTGGGCTCTTGTGGCTGAATCTCGGGTCACTGAAAGAGGAGGGTGGGTGGGAGCAGCCCTCCCCGGGGACACAGCGGGAAGGGCAGCTGCTGGGGAGCCCGGAGCAGCCCGGGTGTGGGAGCGGGGGACCGGGGCGTGCGGGGGGACTTCCTTCGAGCACTCGCCGGGAGGTGTTGCTTGACACACCCCAGCGTGTGTTTAAAGATGGAACATGCGGGCGGGAAGACCGCCAGGACCCCAGTATCGGGAGGAAGTGGGCAGAGCAGCGGGGGGCGGGGGGCACAGCAAGGAGGCTCCAGGGGGCTCGCGCCGTGCCCTGGACCTGCCCATCGGTTCCCTGTGCGGCCATGCGTGTGCGGGCCTGTGCGGTGAGAGGGACAGGAAGCAGGCGGCCCAGTGGGGCTCCAGAACGCACTGAGACGTGGCAGTATTTGGTCTGGGCAGTGCCCCTCCCCCTTCCCACAGGCCCGGCCATGGGTGGTAATCACTCGGGCTTCCCACCTTTGGAGAAGGAGCCAGCACGTGAACCAGAGGTGGAGAACCGCGGTGCCAGCCTCTGCCCAGCGCTAAGCCTCTCTCCCGCAGCCTGCCCGCCGGGCTCGGGGAGCACTGGAGGGTCAGAGTGCCGCTGCTCCCACAGCCTCTTTGTCCTGGCTTTCCCGCCTCTTCAGTCTTCCAGCCTTGGCTGACCCCCTGGCCCTCTTCACTGTCCTAAAACCGTTTCCCTGACCTCTGCCCGCCCTGGGCCTGCTTTCTCTGGACTCTGACGCTGGACGTTGCTTCCCACCTCACCAGCCACCCCTGATGCTAGCAGGACCATCCCCTGTCCCCAGCCATCCTACTCCTGCACCCAGGGCGCCCCCGCCCCATCCTCTGCTCCCCAGCCTGCCCTGTCTTCAAGTGAACAGCATCACTGCTTTCTCCGGCCAGAGTCTGTGGGTGACGTGACTGCTCCCTGCCACGTCCTCCTGGGGCCTCTCAGTGTGGCTCAGGAGCTGCTGAGGACACTGGGCCGGAAGTTCTCCCTCGGTTCTTTTTTTTTTTTTTTTTTTACTTTTTGGGTCACTCCCGGCGATGCACAGGGGTCACTCCTGGCTCTGCACTCAGGAATTACTCCTGGCAGTGCTCAGGGGACCATATGGGATGCTGGGAATCGAAGCTGGGTCGGCTGCATGCAAGGCAAACACCCTACCCACTGTGCTATTGCTCCAGCCCCTCTCCCTCGGTTCTTACCCCTGCCTGGCCTGAGGATGATTTGTGTTCCTGTAATCTGACAGGGAGCACCCCATCTTCTTATCACTTTTATTGTTGTGGTTGGTTGGGGAAGCTTCCAAGAAAGGCTTAGGAGATGGGGACCCGTCCTGGGGATTCTCGGCCAGTCACGCGGTGGTCTCTGGAAGGGCCCTATGATGCGAGGGGTCACCCAGACTGCCCCAGGAATGCTTGGGGGCCCCTAGGGCTGCACCTGATGGTTGCTCGGGGTCCTTGTGATGCTGGGCCTCAGCTGCCATCTAGCTCTCTCTGGCCTCTCTCAAGGCTCCGCTAAGCCTGGGCCTCCCGCCCGGCCTCCGCCTGCCCTCTCTGCGGGGTGTTCTGTTTTTGTTTTCACCCCAGTCGACATCAGCCTGATGCTTGGCCAGCTTAGGTGGGTTTCTGCAGGTCGCAGATGCCAGCTGAGGTCAGGGCAGTGCCCGTGGGGCCACCTGGCGTCTCTGCAGGTTCAGCTTAGCCTCTCCCTTTGCCTGGAATGTGGCCTCCGCCACCAGAATCCTTCGAGGCTTATCTCTGATCTCTTCTCTTTTTTTAAAATAAATTCTTTTTTTTTTTATTTTATTGAATCACCGTGAGATAGTTACAAGCTTTCATGTTTGGGTTACAATCTCACAATGATCAAACATCCCTCCCATCCCTCCACCAGTGCACATTCCCCACCACCTGATATCCCTGGTATACCCCTCCTTTCCCACCCTCCCCATGCCTCCATGGCAGACAATATTCCCCATACTCTCTCTCTCTCTACTTTTGGGCATTATGGCTTGCAACACAGACACTGAGAGGTCATCATGTTTGGTCCATTATCTACTTTTGGCACGCATCTCCCATCCCAGCTGGTTCCTCCAGCCATCATTTTCTTAGTGATCCCTTCTCTAAGGGATCTGCCTTTTCCCCTCCGCTCATGAAACAGTCTTCCAGCTATGGGGCAGTCCCCCTGGCCCTTGTTATCTCTGATCTCTTCTGAGGCTTTCCAGGTCTGTCCGAGGACTCCTGTCCCTCAGCCCTGGGTGTTAGCCAGACTTCTCTGCGGGACTCATGGAACAAGCACGGGGGTCTGTCTTGGGTACTTAAGATGAGCCGAGGACGGACACGGGCCTGCGGGTGGGCTCTCGTCTGCTCATTAGCACTTGCTCCTTGGGTTCTTACCTTGCTAGAACCAGGGCTTGGGCGGACCTTGAGCCTGACTCTGTCAATATTTGCTGCCCCCGCCCCATGTTGTGGCCTTTGAGCCCCGCGCAGTGAATCATACTTCTTCAGCCCGTTGCCCCTCACCGCACAGACAAAGCCCTTTTCCTGCTTTCTCTTCCCCTGCGTACGTGATTCCCGCCCCTGGCCTCTTCCCCCGCCTGTCCACTCGAAGCTGTTTACCGTGTGCCCACGCAGCCTCGGGGAAAGAGGAGGGGCTATCCCTCTGGTTGTCTGCAAGCCAGAGATTCCATTGGCCGTTTTACTCCGCGTGGTTGTAGGGCCTAGTTATGCCTGTGCCTTCTTGCTTCTGGCTGCAGAGGGGCGTTTCATGCTGACTCTTACTCCCCATCTTCACAGACTTCGAGGGAATCCTCCTGACCACAGCAAGATCCCTGGGCCCTGTGGCCCTCTGCAGAGCACAGCTCTCCCCAGGGTTCGTGCCCAGGAGCGGGGATGGCTGGCGCCAGGCTCTGGGGCTGCTTCTCACAAGGGCGGCCTCGTGGGTGCGCATCCCAGCAGTGACCCCCTGCTTCCCTCAGACACAGAGTGTCATCCAGAGGGTCCTCCGGAGCCGGGCGTTTCTCTCTGTTGACGCTCCTCTCCGAGGTCGCGTCCGGCCCAGGTTGGAGGAGGACAGAGTGAATTCCACGGCCTTCCTGGCCTGTGTCCCGTCCTCGCGCCTTGTAATGCAAGTTATCTTTTTCTTTCCTTTTATTTTTTTAATTCCCACTCCGCTTCTCCTTTCACTGGACCAGAAACCAGTTTTAGGTTTCAGCATTACCTTAACAACTCAGCCAGGTTTTCTAAACTAAAACTCCTTTGTTTTTCATCTGAAGTTAAGACTCTCTTATCTCGGGTTCCTGGGTGGGTGCTCAGAGCCCCAAAGCCCCAGCGTTCCCCCTCCCCACCCCACCCTGCGCCCTGCGTCTTACCCCAGGAAAGGCCAGGGGACTTGGACCTGCCTTCGGAGCGGGCTGGCCAGGTTGTGGCCCTTCCTGCTGTGCCTCCCTCGGAGCCCCGAGCCAGGTGTGGGAGTTTGCCCTGTTGATGCTACAGCCTGTAGCCTGACGTACAAAACCTTATTTGCTGGGGACAATCAAGGGCTAGAGAACACAACCAGTACTCCTTCCACCTTTGGGCCAGAACCCGCCCATGGATGGTGAACCGGGAGTGTTACGGGAATTATGCGGTCGGAGTGCAGGGTCACTGAGGCCCTGTCCAGGCGTGTGTGTGCTTCAGGTCCTCTGTGAGGTCCGTGTGCTGTTTCTCTGCCTTCACCAGTTCTGCCATGAGCTCAGGGCGGGCAGAGGTGGGGTCTGCCTTACCCTTCTTCGCAGCCTCCCCCTGCTTCACCCACACGGAGACTTGCACTTAGCAGGTGCTCAGTAAATACTTGCTGGGTGGTTGACACAGGATTACACGTTAATTCATCATCTTCAAAGGCCAGAACCAGACTATTTCAAAAAAACAAACAAATTTCCTTCCTTTCAAAAGTGGTGTTACCTTCTTACCCTCACTAATGTTCGTTTGGGTCCCATTTATTGCTTTTTTTGGGGGGGTGGGAGGCTCAGGGGAGTGACTCGGCGTCTCTTTGACTTAAAAGAGCGTAATAAATTACAGTCTTTAAAGCAGATTGGAAGCCTGTGTGTGTCCCAGGAGGTGGGCTGGGCCACGGTCTACCCGGTGGCGCCCCTGCCCACCCCCCCCACCCAGCCCCCACTCGCCCGCCCAGAGCAGTGTGTGGTACCCTCCAGGTCGTCATTAAATAAACAGTCCCTTGAAAACACAACATTAAAAAAAAAAGTGCTGTCTATGGATTGTATCAGGAGAGCTAAATATTATGGAGAAGGCCAAATATTTCCACTGTGTTAAGAAAATAAGAAGCCGGCAGCTGGGAACTTCCCACTCAGTGGGCAGAGACGTGGCGGAGACTTCAAAAGGGGAGCGAGCCCCAGAGACAGCGTGAACGGCCGCGGGTGACTGCGCCGCCGAAGGGTGTGTGTGGGCACGCGCGCATGCGTGTGTGTGTGTGTGAAGAATACGTGTATGTGAATGTGCCTACGGTGGGGGAGGGGTATGTTTGTATATGTGTCTGTGTGCCTGTGAGTGTTTGGTATGTATGTGTATATGCTTGTGTGGAGGTGTGTACATGTGTACCTCTGTGGAATGTGTATATGTGTGTGTGTGCCTGTGTGGTCGCATAAGTGATGTGTGTATCTGTTTATATGTATGCCCATGTGCCTAGGTGCATGCTTGGTGTGTATGCTTGTGTACAAAAGTGGATTGTGTGTATATGTATGTCTGTACATAGTTGCTGTGTGTATATGTGTATGTGTGCATGTGTGGAGTGTGTATATGTGTGTCTGCATGTTTGATGTATGTATGTGTATGCTTGTGTGTGTCTGTATGTTTGGTGTGTGTATATGTGTATGTTTGTGTGTGTGTAGAGTGTGTCTGTCCATGTTTGGTGTGTATACACGTGTTGTGTTTGTGGAGTTTGTGTATATGTGCATCTGTGCATGGTTGCTGTGCGTACATGTGTATTTGTGTGTGTGCGGGGTGTATGTAATGCTCCTGTGTGGGACATGTATGTATGTGTGTATATGTAGGTGTTTGAGGTGCTTGTGTGTACATTCCCGGGTGCTGCCCCAGACATGTCCTTGCACGGTTACCTGGGAAATAAATCAAGGCCTTTCTCAGTGATCCTTTCTGGTGTCCCAGCAATGGGCCTAACCCGGAGGGTGAGGTTGGTAGGCGGGCGGGGGAAGGACTGAACAGAAACTCTTTGTTCTCCGAGACCTTCCAGGCACAAGGCAGATCCACAGGAAGCGCCTCCTCATCTTGGGTCTGAAATGAAGATGGACACGCCAGGGGCCGAGGGGCTGTGGCGGAGGCCCTGCCCTTGGGCTTCGGCTTCCCCAGGCGGGGAGGCCGCTCCGGAGGGTGGAGCAGGCCATGAGCTGTGCTGAGCTCCCTTCCCGGCCGAGCCGGCTGGGCGGCAGGCGGCCTGCCTTTATTGGAAGGAGGCCAGGAATCATCTTGCTTTTATTAAAAAGTCAGGCTGGGTTATCGCAGGGCCGCCGCCAGAGAGGGCAGCGCTTCAAAGCTGACCAGGTTCTGAGCCCCTGGCCTGTCCGCCTTAATGAGCTGGGGGAAGCTCGTTTGGGGAAGGGCAGTAAAGCCGCTCACTGGACTGGCAACGTGAGAATGTTGTTCTTCGACCTGCGAGGGCTGTCGTGAATCATCGGGGAGGACTCCAGGTGGAGAGAATGGACTCTTGTTCCTTCTGATGGGGACCGTGGCACTCTCCCGGGCGTCCTCCCACGGGCCGAGGGGCCACACCCACTCCTCCGCGCCCGCACAAGCAGAGGGCCACGGCACTTGCGCTAAGGCCTTTCTCCTCCCCCTGGGCCTGCGGCCGTGCCCTCAGCTCCTGCCTGGCACTGCCAGCGCGGGGACCCCGGCCTTCCGCCTTGGTTGACTCCTGTGCTAGGGATTGAGCGAAGTTCTCCACACTGGGCTCTCCCTGAAGCCTGGGGAGCCCGCCCAGGGCCGACTGTGTCCCTCCAGTCTTAGCACCTCCCCTTCCTCCCCGTTCACAGGAGAAACCGGAGGCCCGGCAGGCCTGGGAACGCTCACCCAGGGTCTCCTGGGCGGTGGAGCTGGGGTTCAAACCTGGGCCTGGGCTTTCAACACTAGGCTCCGGCTCCGTCTGTCCATCTATCTCTCTGGCTGGGACACTGCCTCGTCTTCCAAACCTTCACATCCGCTGCTGTGTAGAAAGCTGGCACTCAGGCCCCCGCAGCGGCGGGTGACAAAAGCTTGGCCTCGGCCCTTCCCGGTGCCAACCCCAGTGTGTCGGCCTGTGCTCCCTGCCTTTATTTTTTTAATTTCTTCTTTATGTTTTAATAGTCCAGAGAGCTTTTTATTTTATCCCCATGCCGTGCATTCCTGGGAGTGGGCCCTGGTGGCTCAGGCCCCTGTCACTGGCCCTCGCCGGGAGCTGCCTTGGAACCCGAGTCCCTTTCTCTCTGGCTTCCTCCTTGTTCTGACGGTTTTCCTTCACCCGCTTCAGGAAGCCGTCTCGACTCTCGGAGTGCTTTGTATGTGCCGTACGGACACTCATTCCCTTGACGCGAGCAGAGAGCTCTCTGACTTGTTTGTTTACGATGATGGCAGTCGCAGGCTGGGCACCATTGCAGGCTCTCCCAGTTCGGCCTCGGGAACATCCGTGAGTTGTTCCTTTTCGGGTAGTGCTTGTTCCCGTACATCCACAGTCTCCCCTTTCTGGGAGACCTGCCTGTACGCGGCCAAAGGAGCAGCTCCGTGTCTTCTAAAGGTCTCAGGAGCAGGCAGCGGGCGCCCCTCTGCTTTCCCTTGGGGTTGTGCGAGTTTTTGGTGTTTTGGGTTTTTTTTGGGGAATTTACTGGAAGGGGGTGGTTCCATCCGAAGGGTTAGCAGTTTCTTTCGTTGATGGATGGATGGATTGACTAGTGTTTGGGAGCCACACCTGGCGGTGCTCGGAGCTCCCTCCTGGCTCCACGCTCGGGGCTCCCTCCAGGTGGTGCTTGGGGAACTGAGCATGTGGCGTGCCAGGGATCCAAGCCAGGTTGGCCGCATGCAAGGCACACACCTGACCTGCCGTCTTTTCGTCTTTTCGTGTTGGGGATCGAGCCCGGGGCCTCGCACATGGGAGGCGTCTGCTCTGCCGCTGAGCGACCCGCCGCCCAGGCCTTCTAATTCTCTTAGATGCCTGTGCGGCGACTTGGCACGCATAGAAGACCAGGACTCAGAGAGGTGACGGGCGCTGCTGACGCCCCTCTGCTCGCGGGCGGTAGGGCAGGGGTGAGTGCTGGCTCCTTCTCCCCGCTCCGGCTATTTCAGTAGCATGTCAGGGGGTGGTGCAGGGGGAGAGAGGGGAGGGGAGCAGCAGGAGGCGCAGACCAAAGGGAGGCTGAGGGACCTCAGCAGGGCCTGACTCCTGCCACCCCCGAGGCATGGAGTGGCTGCTGCGGGGGGTTCCCTCGGCCCCTGTGCTCCCTGCCCATCCACTCGGTGTGTGACAGCTGGTCCCGGGACCGCCACACCGGGAAGGAACTGGACTGACCCCGCGTTGCCTTCCTCCTTCCTGCCCCAGCTGGAAACACCCTTCAGGGCCCCCTCTCCGTCCCTGTACACTGCACCTCCCGACCCGGAGGTGTCTAGGCCTTGCACTGGCCCCAGGCAGAGTGCACCGCGTCCCCTCTCGAAACAATTTTCTTTTATCCCACCAGCATTTATTAAGTGCCAACTGTGTGCCAGGCACCAGATCTGCCCCTGCAGAGTTCCGCATGGCCTGGCTCCCTTCCAGGAAGGGCTGGAGGGCTGGACCCTGGAGTTGGGGGGGCGGGAGGTGGGGGTGCTGGACTGTGGTCAGGAGCCGGCGGGAGGCTCCGGGGCAGGCGCGGGAGAGAAGCCTATAGAGTTCGCAGGAGGTGGGAGATTCCGACGAGGAAACATCTGCCAGAGGCTCATTGTGGGGCAGGAGCGAGGTGCTTCCGGACCCTCTCGCCCTCCCCGGGCAGCGCCCCGCCGCTGTGAGAGGCCCCGGGTACCCTCTTCTCCAGGGCTTCGGTCAGGGCCAGGCTTGCTGCCGTCTTCAAACCGAGGCGTGGGCACCGACAGACATTGAGCGGGCGAGGAGGAAGTGTCCACCTGCGGAGCCTGGCCCCCCAGACCCGGGGCTCCTCCGTCTCCCAGGGGAGAAGCGGGCTGAGGGCAGGAGGGAGCCGGCGGACGCGCTGCGGGCCTGGGCACGGTGCAGAGAAGACCCAGAACCGAGGGGAAGCTTCTCTCAGGAGCCACATGTGGTGGGGAGAGCTGGGGCCGGGCAGACCAGCGGCTGCGCGGGGGTGGGGGGGAGTCTGACGTTAGGGTGACCCTCAGCCAGAAGCCTCAGCCTGCACCATGGTGTGGCCATGGGTCCACCCTGCCCAGCACACGGAGAGCCCTGACCCCCTCAGCTGACTTGGTCAGCTCCTGAAACTCCAGGTCCATGGTACTAGCCCGTTGGTGACGGGTTTAATTTACAAGAGGGATTTTATTTTGTTTTTTGTTTCTTTTTTTGCTTTTTGGGTCACGCCTGGCGATGCACAGGGGTTACTCCTGGCTCTACACTCAGGAATCACCCCTGGCGGTGCTCAGGGGACCATATAGGATGCTGGGATTCGAACCCAGGTTGGCCACGTGCAAGGCAAACGCCTTATCCTCTGTGCTATCGCTCCAGCCCCACAAGAGGGACTTTAGGGGAAAGAAACCAACCTACCAGCAGGTTCTTGTACGGGAATTGCGTCCGATGACTTGAAAGATCATGTTACACACCAGTGTGGCCTGCCCGGGAGTGACTCTGTTCTCCCTTCTAATGGTGGGCCAGAGAGGTGGCTTCAAGGGCTGGTCTCCTGCTTTGCACGCTGGGGCCCGGGTTCAGTCCCTGGGACCCTCCCGTCACCGAGCACTGCCGAGGGAGTGCCTAGAATAAAATGGGACTGGGGGAGTGCATCTGTATGGCCTTGAAGGCGTGCCATGGGAGTCTACACTGTCTGTGACCCGAAAGAGCTTGTCAGTGACTTGATGGGATTTGGTGGGAGGAAGCCACACCCAGCGGTGCTCAGGGCTCACTCCTGGCTCTGTGCTCGGGGCTCACTCCCGACTCCGGGGACTATATGCTGTACGAGGGATTCGAATCTGGACCAGCCCTGTGCAAAGCCAACGCCCTGTTGTATTGTCTTTCTACCCCTTGAGTGGGATTTTGGTGTCACCCTGCTGGCGTCCCCAGGGCACACTGGGAGGAAGCAGTGTGTGCTGCTCTGCCAGCCAGCTTCCAGCCACCCCTGGAAGAAAGTCGGCATGGAATATGGCCCTACGCGGAGGGAGGTTCCAGCCACGCCTCAGACCCAACGCGGGCAGGAGGAGGTTTGCTTTCTAGGAATGTGCGGGTCGCCTGTGAGTCTCACCCCGCGTGCCGTGGCTCCTGGGGCGCTCACGTTTAGAGGGGGGCTGGGGCCTCAGTCTGTCTGCCCTCAGAAGCACACATGGTGCAGAGAAGACAGGAGGGGCCAAGAGAAGCAGCAGGGGGGAGTGAGGGGGCCGGGCCAAGGTGGGGAGAGACGAGCCGTTTTCTGAGCTCGGAATGGTGGATGGACACGGGGTCACGGCCCTTGTGCGGGTCAGAGCACAGAAGGACTGGCCACAGCATGGCTGCGGGAGGCTCAGAGGTGCAGGTGGCTGGCCGGACCCTCCTGCTTCTGTCCTGTCACCCCACCCCTGCTCTCTGGCAGCCATGGCGACTGAGGCTCAGGGGACAGTGCTCCTGCTCCTGTATTCCTCTGTGGAGGTTCCCCACACCTGGCACCATCCTGGGCACCCAGGCCAGGCCCAGAGCCTGCGGTGACCCCAGATCCCCACCACCCCATTCGCCCCACCTCTATACCACATGCTGGAGTCACCTGGAGCAGGGGCTGCTAGGCGTGCGTCCGGCTTGGGGACCCGCTCTCCTTCCCCGCCTCTGCCGCCCCCTTCACCTGCGGCTGAGCAGGGATGCTGGGCCCACAATAGGTGCCGTGACTTGTCCAGAGCCACCGACAGAACTGACCCCAGCCCTGTCCCATTCCCCGGGGGCTCCTGGACCATCTCTGTCCTCTGTAGATAGAGGCAGGTGTCTGGGCCCGCATGGTCAGTGGACAGTTGGGGAGGGTCAAGCTACAAACCTTCTCAGAATCTCAGTGAGAAAAGGGCACCCCTGGTGTTTCTTTGCAAGGCTGTGTGTGAGATTCCCGCCTTCTGTACACATGGGTGTGTCCTGAGAACCTTCTAGAAACTTCCAGCCCTCCTTTAGCATGTTTTTCTAGAAGCTTCTAGAAACTACCAGCCCTCCTTCAGTATGTCTTCCTACGACCTTCTAGAAACTCTGGCCTGAGTCCAAGGGTTGTGATGGGGGTGTGGCTTGTCCTGGCTGGCCAGGACCCAGGTCCCTGAGCTGTGAGGGTAGCACTGAGGAGGGGGGAGAGGGCGGTGCAGGGTGTCACTCTGTCCTGCGTGCGGATTGGATCCTTCCCGAGGATTTGTTGGGTTCCACACCTGGCTTGCCACACCTGCCAGGGCTTTGCATGTTGGCGTCCTGGGCTAGCCTGTGTGCAAACCCAGACGACCTCCCTCCCAGCTCCTCGAACCAGACTGAACACCGAGGGTGTCCTGGGACAGCTCGACGGGTACTGCCAAGAAACGTTCTCAAGCCGGCGCTGATGCATTTCTGCGCGTTTATCTCGGAGATGAATTTCTAGCAGGGGATTTGGTGGGTCAGAGTTTGCATTTCACATTTCGTTATATGTTGGCAACTGGCCCCTGGAAAAGAATCCCCGTCCCTCCCACGGCGTGCGAGACGGCTGTTTCCTCATACCTTCATCAGCCCGGGGGCCGGCCGAACGGGAAGGTCGTGCCAGCCGGCTCGTGGTGCTCGGGTTTCTTTCCCAGTTTGCACACGTGTAGCCGGGGGTCTGGGGGTCTTTTCATGGGCGGGATGGCCGCGTGGCGGTGGTGTGCGGTGAAGGCCTATTTACATTCTTGGCCCCGTTTACATTTTGTTTTCTGTTGGGTGGGTCTTCATTGTGGATTCGGAGGGCGGCTCCTGGGGGAGCCTGGGTGGTCCCTGAGGGGGCGTGGTGGTGCTACGATAAGTTTTCTCGGAGGTTGTGAGGTGGATGGAGGCCTCGGCTCCTGTCCTGGGGAGGGGCTGCCCCGGGCCTGCTCCCCCTTTCCTGGGCTTAGCATTGTTCGTGGGTGAAAGTGCTCATCCTGTTCACCCCAGTGAACAGAGCAGGAGGATCGGGGCCAGCCTGGGAAGGCAGCGGGGGTGGGGGACGCTGTGGGCCCCCTCCCTCTGGCCCTACAGGATGGGCCTGTGTGTGCTCTGGGGAATAGCCCGGGCGGGGCGGCGGCTGGGTGATGTCTGCGCAGACTCCTGTTGGCGTCTCTTGCAAATCGCCCGTCGCTTTGGGACAGTGACACGTCCCTCCGAATCCTGGTCTAGGACCTGGGATAGGTAAGTATGGAAGCAGGTCAGAGTGGGAGTGTAGGCTCTGCATGCTGGAACCCTGGGTCCAGTTTCTGGTGCCACGTGGTTTCCCCGCCAGCATCTTCAAGAGCATCCTCTGAGCACTGAGCTGGGAGTAGCCTCCGAGCACTATTGGGTAAAAGAGTAAATGATTAAGAGGAAGGAAGGCTGGGGGGGATAGCGCAGAGGACGGCAGTGTGGACTCTGCATGCAGGAGCCCCAGAATAGTTCCAGCTCTGCACAGTCTCTTGAGCACTGTGTTCTGAGTGGCCCCAGGTACGGCTGAGTATGACCCTCAGGTCAAAGACAAAGAAGGCCAGAAGACAGAGAGCGGGCAGCACACTTGCCTTGCATGTGACACACTTGGGTCTGATCCTCTAGCCCCGCCGGAGTGATCCCTGAGTGCAGAGCCAGGAGGAGCCCCCCTGAACACAGCTGGCTGTGCCCACCCCCCACCCCACTCCCCAAAAGAAAGATGAGAAAAAAGAAATGAGAAGTCGAGTAGGGAGCACATCCCTAGATCAGAGCACATCCTTACACGCATGAGACCCTCAGCTCAGCCCCGTCAGACCCCAGACTCGCCCCTCTCAGCCCCGTACTACCCGGGTGCCCACCACCCCCATCTCACCCAGTCAGGCTGTCACAGTGACCCTGAGCACTGTTGAGGGCACCTGGATGAAAAAATGACTAGAGCAGGTTAAAACAGTAATCGAAACAGTAGCAGGTTTACCCCGTATCGGCATGGCTCCGGAGGGGCTGGGAAATCTGAGGGTGGATCATCTCAGCGCATGTGAGCACTCCATCTGCCAACATCCCCCCCTTCTATCCTCCCTCAGACGGCCCAGGGCCCGTCCCCCTCACCCTCATTTTGCGGAGAGCTGGAGGCTCAGAAACAAGGTGACCTGCAGAAGCTCCGGCACGGAACGAGAGACTGGGTTGAGGGGCTGGAGCAATAGTGCAGCAGGTAGGGCGTTTGCCTTGCACGCAACTGACCCGGGTTCGATTCCCAGCATCCCATATGGTCCTCTGAGCACTGCCAGGGGTGATTCCTGAGTGCAGAGCCAGGAGTAACCCCTGTGCATCGCCGGGTGTGACCCAAAAAGCGAAAAAAAAAAAGAAACTGGGTTGAATGCAGTGCCCAGAGCAGCTGGTGGAATCCCCACCCGGGCTCCCCGTCCCGGACCCCTTGGTGAAAGCAGCAAGGAGGGAGATTCCGCAGAGGAGGAGGAGGAAGATGAGGGCCGAGGTGTTCTGGCCCCGTGCCCAGCTCCCCCCTGCACGCCCAGCTGGCATCCCAGGCGGCACCCGGAGGCCCGAGGTGGAGGAGGCTGGAATCTCTCTCTCACGCCTCTGCCTGCATGGCGCGAGTGACTACGGCGCACTGGGAGGGGTGGGGGGGTGAGCTCCGGCCAAGGGAAACAGGCTGAGGTCAGAGGGAGGGGCCGCCCTCCCCGGGGGAATGCTTGGATGACGTGATGGGGGGGTGCAGGGGGGCTGCTGTGCGCCTCTCTCTCACCTCTCTGCCTGGCCCAGATGCGGAGCCAGTGTGGGAAGCGGGGCCAGCCGCTCTGGCGGGCTGCCCTGGCCGCTGCGCAGGGCGTCTCTCCAGCAGGCTTGGCACCTCCTCCACACCCCCCAGCCCCCCCGCCCCCAGCCCCAGGGACCCGGGAGCCAGTGACGTCCGTTGACTTGGCTCTGGGTGAAGATAGGGACCCCCCCCTTGGCCACACAGCCGCCGGGGCAGGAGAAGGGGTTTGGGACCTAGAAAACATGTCAGACTGTGCTGTGTTGTGGGCCAGGCAGCGGGGGGCGGGAGGGGGCTTCTGAGCTCTGCTCCCAGCCCCCGCTGGGGTGGGTGAGGCCCTGGCCCGAGACACAGCCTGTGGCACGCCTCGGGCAAGGTGGCTGGCTCTGGGCCCTGCATGAAGCACCCCCATGCAATGCTAGGAACTGGGGGGGGTCCCCTCCCCCTTCCCCAATTAGAATCCTTACTCGTCCTTCCACTGCGTCCTGTGCTCTCTCTGGGGACCCGGAAGCCTGTGGGGTGCCATTTGTCAATGGACACATCCCGTCTGAAGCTCCGTCTCCCCTCTCCATTCGGGCCCCCACATCTCCCCACCCAGTGCCCCGCTGCCCCCTCAGTGCCCAGGCTCCCCATCCTCGACCTCCTGGTCGGGGTTGGCACACACATCTGCATTGTGGTGCTTGCCGGGGCTGACATGTCCGGTCGTGGTGCTTGCACCCTTGGCAGTGGTGCTCCCCGAGGGGTGCTCTCCTTTCGCTGCGGCGCTCGCCCCACGTGCTCCCGAGGGTCGCACCGGGTTGTGATGCTCCCTGGAATGGCTGCAGTGCTCATACAACGTGCTTGTGGGGAGTGGCACCTCCTGACCGTGGCACCCCCGTCTTTTTTGTTGCTCTATCACTGGGGCTGCACCTCTGCAGTGCTCACACACCCTCCTCTCTGCCGTGGGGTCATGTATGGCTGTAGGGCCGGGAATAGCAGCCCCCCCGGGGTTGTGCCGGATACATGTGAGATGCTGGGGACTTGACCGTGTACATGCAGGACACACCCTTTCTAAGCCACTGCGTTGTTCTGTCCCTTCTTTGTCTTTTGTTTCTTGCTGTCTTTTTGGTGTCACGTCTTTGAAACCATGGAGTATCACTTCACTTTTATCACTTGTCGTCCCGCTGATCTTCGATTTGCTCAAGCGGGTGCCAGTAACGTCTCCATTCATCCCTGTCGCATGCTAGTGTAGCCCAGTGATATCTGCTCGCTCCAGGAACAGGAAGGGCCTCAAATCATTCAATCAGGGTTTTGACGAAGAAGTCTGACCATCTCGTTGGTGGGCGGCCACGCGGTCTTTTGACGTCCTGTGGAATCCAGTCAGTAACAGCTTTAGTTCAGGGTCGTCTTTGAATTGCATTACATGTCTGGCCCATCTGATTTTTGACGCCTTGGCGAACGAGACAGCATCCCTGATTCTTGACTGTTGACGGAGGTTGGAACTCCGGATTCCTTCTCTCACTTGAGTGAAACGTGATACTACAAACATAGCTCTTTCGATTCCTCATGGAGTAGTTGTTGGTAATTAAAATCCAGGCGTCCCCTCTTTCCCCCAGCCTTTTTTTCTTTTCTTTTTTTTTTTGGGGGGGGTCACACCCGGCGATGCTCAGCGGTTACTCCTTGCTCTGCACTCAGGAATTACTCCTGGCAGTGCTCAGGGGTCCATATGGGATGCTGGGAACCGAACCCGGGTTGGCTGCATGCAAGGCAAAAGCCCTCCCTGCTGTGCTAGCGCTCCAGCCCCACTCCAGACCTTTGTAGCTTTATCATTCTCAATGAAGTCTTTGATGCCTTTTGAGTTCATCTTTGTCTATGATGTGGGGTCGGGCTGCCTTCCAGGTTTAAGAACGAGTCAAAAATGGGCTTCCTGGGGCCAGAGCGATAGTTCTCTGGGCTAAGTGTGTGTCTGGCATGCAGGAGGCCCAAGTTCAGCCCCTGCCACCGCAGGGTCCCTTGAGCACTGCAGGAAGTGACCCCACCCAACCACCCCCCACCCCCCAAGCGCAGAACCGGGAGTAGATCCTGAACCCTGAAGCCAGGTGTGGTCCTTAAACAAAAACAAAGCAAAACAAAAGCCGCGAGATCCACCCTTCTTTGCAGTGGGCCTGCCGTGTTTTCTTTGCATTCAGGGCTAGGCTCCAACATCCAGGCCCGGCCCTGATCAGCTGAAGGATCCGCACCCCCGGTTACCCCTGTCTGGCTCTGGGAGGTGAGAAGTGGTTGCTGGTGTGCCTGAGCATGCCACCTGAGCTCACGAGGCCGGCTGGCTCTCTGCCCGACGTCCCGCACCCCCCACAGGGCCCGCTCCCGGGCGGGTGCTCTGGTTCTGTCCGCTGAGTGCAGCAAGCACCTTTTCGTCCAATGATAAAGCCAGTGGGTTTTACTAGAACTTGCTAAGGGGGTTCCGGTCTCCGCAGGGCTGGAAGACAGAGCGCTGAGTTGCAAGAGGGTCTCCGCAGCGGCTTCCCAGGCTCTCCAGTGGCCCCCTGCCCTCCCCAGACGGCACCTTCTGTTCTGGATCTCCTCCAGGCGGCAGGTTCTGGCCTCGGCCAAGCCTCGTTTTCCTCTCGCTGACACTTCAGTCCTAGGCAGCGCCTCCCTTTGGGTGCGGCTGCAGTGGGCCCGCCCCCACGGGTAGTCCGTAAATGTTTGTGGCAGCTGTCGCGTGTCTCTTCATGCCTTCTCTGGGCTCAGCACCTCTTAATTCTTTCAGCTGTTCCTGCTGGAGCCGGCGGAGCGCTGGACTTTGACCTCGGTCACTGGTGTAAGCCCCACAGAGGCTTGGGGGCGGCTGCCAGAGAAAGGGGAGAAGGGTCACAGCGCCAAACAAATGAATGCATGTCTGCCTGCTGATCTCCGGCTTCCCATAGGGTCCCCCAAGCACGGACGGGAGTGATCCCTGAGTGCAGAGCCAGGAGTAAGCCCTGGGCATCGTTGGGTGTGCCCCTCCTCCACCAAATCAAAACAGAACAAAATGTCACTCTTAGAAGACAACCACCTCCTCTTAGCTGTCCCTTGGCTCTGCCAGTTCCCAGATGCTCAGTGAATGCCCAGCAGGTGTGGGGGGCTGGGCCAGGGAGGTAGCTCCAAGAGTGGAGACTTTCTTACCAAGGCCCCATGCCTGATACCTAAACAGCTCCCATTGTAACCCTCGTAGCCCCGCCAAGTACTGTCCGGATGACCCTCGTGGCCCCCAGTGTTGGCAGGCCTGAGCATCTAACTTCAGGCCCTCCAAGTCTTGCCTGGAGTGAACCCCCTCAGCCGTGCTTGGGGAACCCCTTCAAAAATTAAAATCAAACCGAACTGGAGGTAGAACTTGGAGACAAAGCACGGAATATAAACTTTGAGCTAGACTTCCTGAGGATAGCGCTGACTCTTCCTGGCACAAAGTGTATAATAATGTTACTGTCTTGTTACTCTGTATTGAAATGGATTTTTCCTGTTGTCAGTGATTTTTTTCACCCACCTTACTATACAGTTTAGTGGTTTTTAACCTGTGACAACCCTTGGACTCATCTGGGGGGTCTCTGAAAACTCCCCAACCCCTGTCTTCGAAGATCCTGATTGAAATTGCAGGAGTGTTTTTAGAGCACTTCAGGTGATGATAAGCGTGGAGAGGGTTTGCGGACTTGGGCCTTAAGAGCTCAGCATTGGACTTGAACTTCTCTACAGATGCACCCCCTGCTGCATCCTCCATGAGTTTGCTGAGTATCTAGGAACTGGCAGAGCCAAGGATGCTGGGGATAAAACCTGGGCCAGCCTCATGCAAGGCAAGCATCCTACCCCTGTACCACCTCCCCCACCCCAAAGAGGGAAATCCTCTCCTAAATTATGAAGCTAATACATGTTCAACAGAAAGAGAAATAGGAAAATATAGAGAGTAGAAAGTGAGAACATGTCTGGGTCTCCTTCTCTCATCCCAAATAGCCATTCTTATTGTCAGTTGATTGTTTTTCCAGACCTTCAAAATGTACATGACAGGCTTATACACAAACCCCCATACACACACAAATTTAATTATATTATATACGTGCTGCTGTGCAGAGGCTTTTTCTCTTTTCTAAGTACACCGTCAGCATTTTTTCCCATAAAGATACAGAAAGATCCACCTCATGAGCTGTATTTATTTGACCATTTTTAAACCAACAGACGCTGACCGTCTTTTCCTTTTTGCTGTTCTAAACAGTGCTGCCCCGGGCATCTTCACATAGAAGAAACACAGATGGCACAGATACATATGCACAAGCGCCCACAGTGCTTGTGTGGGGGGAACTTATTAGAAGGGAAATGGCCAAGTCAAGAGAAATACAAATTTGGGTTGGAATCACCAAGAGGCTGTCCCAGAAGCCGGGCTGAGGAGCTCTGCACCGGAATTCCTAGTGATGGCTCTTTGTCTGGGGTCCAAAGCTGAGCTTTGCTGAGCGCAGCAGAGAGGAAGGTGTGAGTGTGTCAGATGGTGGGGAGGAAGCGGTGGGGTCACTTCCCCTGCTGGCTGCACGTGGGGGAGGCTGCTGGCCTCTGGCCTGGCCTGGCTGCCGTGTTTCCCAGGAAGCGGAAACCCAGCTGTGTGCGTTAACCTTTGCCTTGCCCTCTGGGGTGTGACGCCCGCTGGTGGGGCACGTTTGCAGGATGTGTGTCTAGGTCAGCGGGCCCCTGTCAGTCACGGATTGGGGTGGGGGTGGCGTGAGACTCGCCTTTCCAGCCCGGTGCCAGACTCCCTGGGCTATGGCCGAGCCCTGGAAGCTGGGGAATGGGATCCTTTGTGGGGTCCAGGAGGGCGTACGTGTCTGTCGCTGTCTCTCCAGGACTCTGGTCCTGGCAGCAGTACGCGTCTAGCCTGCTCCCCGATCCTCCATCCCCGGCCCGTCTTCACGGTAGGGTGATCTCCGTCACCCCGCCTGGCACACAGAACCCTCTGGGTGACGTCCTCGCCCCAGCTCCGGCCCTCTCCCGTGGGCAGCTTGCTGGTTCCAGAGGGTGAGGCCCGTGGCTCTGAGAAACTGTCCCGGGACCAGAGAGAGGCGAGGGCTTGGAATGAGGTGGTGGGGCTGGGATGAGGAAGGTGCCAAAGCCCAAAATCCTGTCCTCACGCCCCGTGGGGTGGCCCCGCGAGGATCGAGCCTCAGCTCTGAGAACCCAAAGTGGGTGGGTTCCTTCTCAGCCCAAGGCACCTCAGGAAACTGCTAGGGAAAAGGTCTCACCTGTGAGAGCAACAAGCTAGAGCGGGTGCCTGGAGGGGGGGAATGGGAGGTGGGAGGGGGGCAGGATCTGGTCCTTGACTGTTCAGGAACTCAGTGAGTTTCGGTCCCCACAGTGCTCCCCGTGAGACAAGCATGAAGACTCCCTCTTTTGTTTTTGCTTGGGAACCACACCTGGTAGTTCTCAGGGCTTACTCCTGGCCCAGTGCTCAGGGATCACTCCTGATGGGCTCAGCGGGCCATATGGGGTGCTGGGGGTCAGACCTGGGTTGGCCGCCCAGGTGCACGGCAAATGCCCTACGTGCTGTACTCTTTCTGGCCTGACGCATCCGGCTTTATGGCTCAGAGAGAACCTCCTGCTCCCCGCAGTGGGTTGGGCTCATTCCAGACCAGGAAGGACAGATCCCAGTCCCTGTCCCTCAGGCCCTGTGCCCTGTCAGCACCAGTGGGCACCCTGGGAAGGGAACGGTTCGCAGAGCTCACCTTGGAGGAGGGTGTGGGGGCCGCACCCTGATCCGACTCAGCTCAGAACCTTCACAAGTGGTTTGGGGATTCGACTCTCAAGGGCTGGGTTTGGGGTTGACCAAGGCCCTGGCTCAGGGCCGGCTGTGTTGGCCCCAGGACATTGGGGTGTCACCTCTTACTAATGGGGGGGACTATCCCCAAGTGTGGCTGCTCACCCTCTTTCTGGGGTTTCCAACCCTGTGGATTTTTCCAGTTCATTAGGTCACTTCATGGCACCCAGTGGACTGATAGCCTCCGGGGGGTGTGGGGAGAAAGGGATGATGGTTGCTGGAGAGAGCGGCAGGGCCTCCTAAACAAAGGGAAGACAGAGTGTCCAAGGCTGGGTTACTTTGAAAAGAACTGGTCCTAGTGAAAAACATTGATGGAGCACTGTTGAGAGGAGCACAGATGGGCTAGACGTGGAGCCCTGGCCCTGGGGGCCTGGGTGGTGGTGGTGGTGGTTGTGTCAAGGGGTGGGGTGCTTTTCCATCGGGGTGCAGCCTGGTGCTGTCAGGTTGGGCCTTGGGCAGTGGGGCCATCGCTGCTCAGCGTGGCTCAGGGTCCAGGGGCCCAGCGTTCAGAGTCAGCACTGTGTGGGGAGCCACGCGCTGGTCCTCTGCCCTGCTGGGTCCGCCTGGCCCCGTGTGCGACTCGGGGGTCAGCTCTGCTCTCCCTGAGGCGAGACGTGGCGTCTGGGGTTCTCTGCGCCCAGGGCGGGCCTTAGCATGGCCGCCGCCTCTTCCTGGTTCCAGCTCTGCCAAGAAGTGCGGGCAGAACCTGTGCCCAGCACTGGGGTCCTGTCCCTGTGTGTCAGCTCCCTTCCCCTGCTAAGGTCAGGCTTCGGTGTCAGAGAGGAGGCCCCTCGCCCGCAGGGTCCCGAGGATCCGGGAATGTAGGCGAACTGGGTTCCGAGAAGAGAGGGTCACCCCCAGGATCCTAACCGTGGTGCCCACCCCCGAGGTGAGCACAGTGATGGGGGTCCTGGCGCAAGCCACTGGGCTCCCCTTTCTCTCTGTGCCCGGCCTTTGGGCAGTGCCGGTACAGCTGTGTCTAACAGCCCTCGGTTCCCACCCGTGGTGGCCCGAGCAGGTGAGGGAGGGTGGACACTGAGTTTCCGTTTGGCTCGGGGCCAGTGACCGCTGGCGGGGGTCCAGGGCAAAGCAGACCTCGGAGAACGGGGCCACGGCAGCCCACACACGCCCTGTTTCCTCCACACGCCCCCCGCCCTGGCCTCTCGCTGCCCTTTGCAGCGGCAAAGGTGATGTCAGGAGCTTCCCGGGGCAGGTCCCCGGCCTGGGCGCAGTGGCCCAGCCGTATCTCCGGTGGCTCACGCACGGGTGGTACCCCGGGCTTGCTCTGTGGCGCTGCCTTGACACTTGGAGTCAGCTTGGTGCCCGGGCTGTCCATCCCCCTGTTGAAAGGAGGACAGCTCGGAAGCTCAGCCCTTTCGGGGCCCGCCGAGCTGAGCAGACGGCAGGCGGCTCAGGGAGGCCCCAGAGCCAGGGGGCGCACGGCTGTGGGGCCAGAGGGGTGGTGCGGGGTGTCTGTGAAGAATTTCTGAGCTGTGCCTGGCCTGTCTGCCGTGGGGTGCCGGGTACGTTCTCTGGGGCAGGGGAGTGGGTGTGCCCCAAGAACCTGAGGCTCGGGGGCCTCCTCTCCTGGACAGCTGGCCACCGCGCTGGTCCCTAGCGAGGTTTCCTCCGTGCCTGCCATCTGCCTGGGGTGGCCAGAGAAGGCGCAGGGTGGGAGGCAGAGAACCCAGGAGGAAGAGAAAAGAAACTGCACCCGGAAACCTAAGCCAAGCCCAGTATGCCGTGGCAGGATGTTTAATCGCCAGACCTTTCTGGAGAGCCAGCTGCTGTGTAACGTTATCTCCACGGCTCCCGGGGCCCACGGAGAGCTAATCGGGGCCCCTGACGCGGGCCCAGTAAACAGAGCCGGCTCTTCCAGCTGACCTCTGCCCTGTCCCCCTTCACCTCCACCTGTGCGTGCTCTCTCTCTCTCCCCTCCCTCCCTCCCTCCCTCCCTCCCTCCCTCCCTCCCTCCCTCCCTCCCTCCCTCCCTCCATCTCTTTTTCTCTCTCCCTTTCTCCCTCCCTCCCTCCCTCTCTTTCTCTTTCTCTCTCTCCCTCTCTCCCTCCCTCCCTTCCCCTCCCCCACCCCTGCTTTATCACCAGGGTTTCCAGACCAGGCCCGGAGATTTTGCAGGAGAACCCGCTCAGGCTGTATTTTGTGTACCCAGTTGCTTATCTGGATGATAATCTCCGACGGGAAAGTTTGGAAGCGTCTCCTGCAGATGGGAGGAAGAGGCCTGGAGACAGCCTCTGGGCTTATCTGCCTGGAGGTCTCTGGCCCATGGTCTCGGGATTTAAGGACTGTCCAGGAAGTGGACTGGCCCTGTGTGGGGGATGACAGCACGTTAATGCCAGAGAAGCTGAGGAAGAGGGTTCATCTCACCCCCCCACCCCTCCCCAAGGCTCCCTTGTGCTTGCTGGGCGTGTGGAAGTGGGGTGCAAGATGGTAGCAGAAACGGGCCAGAGTGATAGTACAGTGGGCAAGTGGGCAAGCCTTGCACGTGGCTGACCCGGGTTTGATCCACAACATCCCTAAGCCAGCCAGGAGTGATTCCTCAGTGCAGAGTGTAGAGTAAGCCCTCAGTACCTCCGGGTGTGGCCCAAAACACCAGGGGAGAAAAGCAGAAACAAGTAAAGAAACGCTTTATAGGTGGGGCCAGGGTGGGGGGGACATCGCTATGTCCTGGCTGGCTAGCTGGGACCATGGGGACCCACGGACCCTCCCTTCTCACTCCTGTCCTCTGCCCATCTCCCCAGCGAGCACCGTTGGCACTTGTATGTCTCGAGGCTGTGGGTTTCCAGAAACTTCTGGACTCTTGGAAGACTGAAGGCGCGAGCGTCTTTCCCGGCGAGGCCTGCTCTGGTCGCGCTCTGCTCTGTCCTGGACGGGGAGTCGGACCGTCAGGGTCTCCGTGCGAAAGGTGTGAGTGCTCCTGAGCTCACCCGCGGCCCAGCGGCCTGGGCAGCCTCACAGTCCAGAGGGCCGGCCCTGAGCGGGCTCTCCCGGTGTCTGCTCCTTCTCCCTGATAATGCCCCTTTCTTGCCACATCAGCGTCCTGGCTGGCAGACAGCACCTCTGCAAAAAACCTGCCAGCTACTGGGCCCTGGGGCCTGTGATGGGGTGGGGGTGGGGGCGCAAGGAAGCCCCTAATTACCGAAGAGCTGCAGCACGGGTCCTGCTAAGCCCACTTAAGCCCTTCCTCGGGCAAGCAAGTGAGGTGACTGCTTCTTTCGGACCCCTCCCCCAGGGCTCAGCCACCTGGGGCCACCACACCGGGGTGACCTGGGGCTGGGTGGGGCCTGACACAGAGGGGGCAGTAGGTGGGAGTCAGCCCGGCAGGGAGATGGGGGTGGGTCGTGACCCTGGTGAAGAATCCCAGAGCACCCCTCCCCCCCACCCGACCCCCAGACCCGGAAGGTGGTTTTTGGTCTGGTTTTGTAGCATTCCTAAAGGCTGACTTCTGTCTGGGCCCTCCCGGTTCTGTCTCTTCTCGTCCCTCCACTCTCCCGACTGACACGACTTCCCTTTGTTCTTCTAGACTCCCCCCGCCCCCCCCACCGCAGCAGGGGTGCATGAACTCTTCAGGCTGCCTGTGGTTTCATTTGAAAAGGAGGACGACAGTCCCAAAGAGGAGATTGCGAGCTCCCACCTATGCGTGGAGAGGGATGTGCACATCCCGTGTGGATGGGAGCACGGGGGTCGGACTTGGCGCCCCCGGGTTCAAGCCCTTTGCTCTGTGTTTTTCCAGCTGTGTGACCTCCTGGGGAAAGTTGCTCAGTTTCTCTGACTCGCTGCTTCCTCCTGTTCTTAAGGGGAACAGGGCTGGCCACCTCGCAAGACAGATGATTGTGTGGAGGCCACCGTGGTTACGATGGACGGTTCCTACAGTAGATACTGTGAGCTCCGGGCCTACACAAGCAGGACTCACAGCCCAGTGCTCTGTCCTCTGATAGTAGTAGCTCATCAAAGTCATGGACTTTGAGTAATTGTATTCTTTAATGTCTGGCTCCCATACAATATGCTGTCTCTGGCGTGTGTATTGGGGACAAGGGGAGTGGGCAGGAGGGACACTTGGAGCTGTTGGCTTTGTGGTGACCCTCTCCCAGATGCATTTTCTACCAACATTCCTCTTGGTGTAGGCTAAGGACTCTGCAACATCCCCCTAGTCACTGTGTTCAGAGCCACCCTGCCCCATGAAGCCTTGCACCCCTGTGTGCAGTAACCTCTGTTCTGGACTGAATGTTTCTTTTATTATTATTATTATTATTATTATTGTTATTATTATTATTATTATTATCTTCATCATCATCATTCACATTCATTTTTTTCCATTTGTTTAAGCACTGTGGCTTATAAAGTTGTTCATGATGCATTTATTCCAGGCATTCAATATTCCAACCCCATACTCACCACCAGTGTGACCTTCCCTCCACCACTGTCCCTGTTTTCTCACCTGTCCCTCTCCCCAGCTTGCCCTCCTAGCAGGCATAAAACAAGCTATTTCATATTGCTGTCACAACTAAATTGCTAATGGAATTATTAAAAAATTATTCCAGTAAGTGAAACTTTGTAAAAATTGTTCTATCTCATCATGGGACCATTAAGTCCTTGTCCGAGGGTTTACTGAGCTGTTTGTTGCTTGCTGAGCTTTCTGCACTGTTGTTTTTGCTGTTGTTTTTGTTTATTGCGTTTAGTGGGCTGCTGTGTTACTTTCCCAGGGAACTTGATGTGCCCCTACTGGGATGTCAATATTGTAGAATTTGGGGGTGCAACCCACTCCAGAAACTCCAGGATATTTAACTGGGCAGTGAGTTGATGGAGTAATGGTCTCAGGATGTGGGTGTGGCTGCTGAGTCTTCCGGAAGTACAAGGGCATGGGGGGAGGCTGCCTAACCCCCATTCTGAAAAGACCCCGGTGTTCTCAGCCCGAAGACCGGTGTAGCTGGAATTTTCTCGGTTTGGTCTCTCTGCAGAGATTAATCATGAATCACTGGAGTTGGGCCGTTGGTGTGGCAGCCACTGTGGGATGGGAGTGAGGCTGCCGGGGCTTCAGCCAGACAGGACTCAGCCCACCCCACCCCCACCCCCTCTCCCAAGGGCACCCCAGAGCTCTCTGCAGGGAGACGGGTGTACGGGTGAATTTTCGCAGCTTGCTTGATCTCTTGCAGGATTTATTTGTGAGTCTTGTGAAGCTGGGTGGATGGACGAGTGTCCAAGGCAGTGGTGGTGGGTTATGGGTGTGGCTGTTGGGCTCCCGGACTGGATGTTTCTGTCTCCCCCAAATTTTCCCGTTGAAGCCCTACTCCCTGGTGAGAAGGTATCTGTGCAGGGCCCTTGTGAGCCATTAGGTTTAGATGAGGCTCTGAGGGTGGCATTGGATGATGCGGTCAGCTGGTGGTGTCCCCTCTCCACTAGGTGGGGTACCGCAGGAAGAGACCATCTGCCCGCTGGGGAGTGGGGCCTCACCAGAACCCTTGATCAAGAACCCCCAGACACAGGACTGGGAATCCTTCCCCTTGAAGCTCTCCAGTCTCGGTATATTGGGGCTGCTCCCAGTGTCTGCCGGGCCCCCACCCCGGTGTCCAGAGAACTGACTACTTCCTGCCATTGCTAATGTGTCTTCCGTGACTAAGATCTGGGATGGCTGCTCGGCCACACAGTCCCCTCACCGACTGCTGGAGCCCCCAGGACCCTTCGAATCGTCAGGCAGAGGCTGGGGACCTGAGCTTTCAGAAAACTCCCCAGGGGACTCGGGTGGGGAATCTGGCCCTGGGACCCCCGCAGTGGGCCGTGGGACTCAGCCTCTCCGGAGGGAGAAAGTGAGGCCGAGAGGGCCCCTGTCTCTCTGCTGTCCCTAACCCCTGTCCCCGAGCAGTGGCATGGGAGCCAGAGTACTAGTGCAGAGTGAGGCAAAGTGGAAGGGGACCCCGTCCACTCACCGAGGCTGCCCCCGGAGGGCGAGCCCTTGGTGGGGGTTCAGGTGAAAGGGACAGAAGTGGTGGGCAGAGGGTGTCCCTCCTCTCGGGCCAATGAGGCTGCACCTTGAGGGGCTCCATCAAGCACTGACAATGGGGTCCTTGGTGCTGGAGCGATAGTTCAGTGGGTAGCCGTTTGCCTTGCACATAGCCGACCTGGGTGCAATTCCCCATATCCTATATGATACCCTGAGCACCGCCAGGAGTGATTCCTGAGTGCAAAGCTAGGAAAAACTCCTGAGCATCGCCAGGTGTGAACCCCCCCCCCCAAAAAAAAGAGAGAGAATGGGGTCCTGACATAGCAGCAGAGATTTTCCTCACCTTCCCTGTGCCAGAGTTTCTCCTGCCAACCCCCTGCCCCCCCACTCAGCTGAAGGGTCTGATTCTCAGAGCAGAATGTTTTCTGAGAGCCTCTCCTGTCCGCCAGAGGCTGGGCGAAGCCTTGGGGTCCCAAAGTGAATTGCACCTTTGTGCGATGCTCATGTTTTCTCCTGAAGTGCTTTCTAGAGTGTGCCCCAGGGGCCCACCTCGGCCGACACCCTGGAGCGGTTTGTTTAAGATACAGCTGCTCGGCCCCAGAGAGACTCCGGAGTGTGCCGGAGCAGTGACCAGAGTTCAGTCCCTGACACCACACGGTCCCCCAGGCACTGCAAGAATGCACCCCCTCCCCCGTGCCAAACTGGGAATAACCCCCAAGTAGTAGGCAAAAAACAAAGAAACAAACAAATGTATCTACTTGCCCAGAATCCAGCTGGGGCTCAGCGCTAAAGACCAGACTTTGTGGCACGGGACGTGGCTGTGATTCCTGGCACTGCAAAAAATGCACTTAAAAAGATGTAAAAATGTATAGCTGCCCAGTTTTAACAAATATACCTCTCTGGGGAGGGGGGTGACTAATGCATGAGGCAGGAGGAATATGAAAGCTCTGTATTTATCTACTCGGTCATGCTGTGAATTATCTATAAAAATTACATTTAAAAAAAATATAATAGGACTTAAAGGGCTAGTGAGGGTACTTTGCATGCAGGTGGCTTGGGTCTGTTCCAGGGCATCACATGGTCCCCAAGCACCCAGGGACCGGACCCTTAAGCTCTGTTCAGAGAGTGGCCCCCTCTCTTCCAGTACAGTCAGTCGTGACCCCAAAAAGAAGACAAAAGAATAAAGAAAGGGCTGGAAAGATGGCTCAAAGGGCAGGAGCACAGACTCTGCATGCAAAAGCCCCGTATCCAACCCCCAGCCCTGCATGGTCCCTTGTTCAATCTCTCTCTCTCTCCCCGACCAACACTATTAGGTGTGCCTCCCCCCACACACACCAGAATTTTATTATTAAGTTAATAAGATGAAGTGGTCAGTGCTTGAACCTTGAAGCCCAGACCTATTTCTGCAGAATTTCAGGTTCTGGCCTGGCAGCTGCCATGAGAGAAGACTCCTTGTGGAATCCTGTTTGCTCTAAAAGTTGAGAACTAGTGGAAATTAGCTACTTTTTTTTTTTCATAGCCCTAATCCAGATTTATTGTATAAAATACAGAAAGTGAAGAGAAGGAAACACCAGCCACTATGATCCTATCTTCCTAGAAAAGTCATTTCTAGCATGTTAGTAAATGCCTCTCTAGGTAAGGGCGCACGCGCTCCTGTGTGTGAGTGTGTGTGTGTGTATGTGTGTGCGCGTGCAGTGTATGTATGTGCACGCACATGTATATTTAGCCATGTATATGGCACCTCCTTGGGTGCAGACCTTGGGACAGGAACGAGAAAAAGAATAGTCCTGGCCCTGGAGCACCCACAGTCCTGCAAAGTGACGCCTGGTCCAGCCTCCTTCACCTTACCTGCTCTTACCTCTCGCCCCAGGTATACATCATCAACGTGACCTGGTCCGACTCCACATCCCAGACCATCTACAGGAGGTACAGCAAGTTCTTTGACCTGCAGGTGAGTTGACCTGAGCGCTGCTGGTGTCAGTTCTGCCCACAGGGGCCCACGTCCCTCCCCCGTCCTCATACACCTGAAACCACCTGCAGATGATCCCCGACCGCACGCAGAGTCGGGGTCAGAGCAGAGGGGCAGCGAGAGCACCTCAGCCGCTGAGCTGGGCTTCGCTGGGTCTTGGATCGCGTCGGCAGACACCTGGGGCTCTCTGGGCTCCCGCAGAGGGTTCCGATAATCCTGCTTTGCCCCCTCTTTGGCCGGGGTGGGAAGGAGTAGGAAGCCAGCGTGGAGAGGTGGGAGCGTGGCTCTGGGCACCGGGGACAGGGACAGACATGTGTCTGCAAACATCCAGGCTGAGACTCGAGCCGCAGCACCACCGCAGCAAAGAAAAGCAAACACCCAGAAAAGACCGAAACAGAAAATAAGCACTTTCTTGAACTACAGACATCCCCACAGCAGGCATACCACGGTGTCTGCCTGACCAAATAAGGCTCTGGCCACCCTGTTTTCACACGTGTGTGCTGTGTGTCTCTGACACACGCAGCGGCACGGCAGCAGGGATTCCACAGTGCCATTGTTGACGTCTCCCCCGACGCCCGCTAATTTGGCTTGGACTCTTTGGACTGTACATAGTGTACATGCATGCCAGCCTACGTGGTCTCTAGTTGGAAGGCACTGTCAGAGGAGTTCGTGCCACCCGTTAGGCGGAAAGACAAGTGAGGCTTCGGGCTGCAGGAATCCCCGAAACCAGGCCTGTCCCCCTCGGAGTCTCCTCTCCTCTCTGGGAACTATCTGCAGCCCCTCCGTTGCCTTATATCCCTAGGAACTCGGTTGTCACGGCGCCTGAATTCTGTATCTTGCACTTTCCAGCTGCAGGGAGATGGATGCTGTTTTTGTTTTTTGTTTTTTTCCCCTTGTTCCAAAGGAGCTATGTTCTAGAGGAGGCTAGCCCGAGTCAGGTATTCCTCTCTGGACCTATCGGCACATCCGTGTCCCGTGGCCCAGGCGTGGCCATCAGGGGGCCTAGCCCTGGGTGTTGGCAGGCAGGCACCTGCCCATCTTTGTGAGATGGGCAGCAGAGAGTTTCGAGATTCTGTCTCAGGGCTGTGAGCCTGAGTCAAGACGATAAAAATCCTGAAGACCCGCCACTAGATTCCCGTGACCAAGGCCTGCTGCTCCTGGCGTAACCTTTGGTGGTGACTCATCTTGGTGCGACCCAGGCCTGCACGTTTGTCCCCTGGTGTCTGATTTTATCTCCGAGTCCTGACTGCTTTCCCCCAGGAGATGAGCGAAGGCAGGCCAGCTTCCTGTGTTACAAATCCCCTCTGATCCAACAATATGGGATTGAATATCCATTGAGTGCAGGGTTGAAAGCCACTCCTTACCCGCCCGCCTTCTTCCTCTTCCCCCTTCAATTCCTGTCCAATCTCCTTGGCTCCTTCCGGCATAAACTGGTAGGATTTGCTGATACCCCATCAATGGGTTAGTGTGCAGGACAGGAAATGATAACTTAGTTGGGGAGACGGAACCCTGAAAGGACTCATTGATGAGCCGGGGGTGGGGGTGGGGGCGGGGAGCCTGGGAGTCAGTAGAAACTCTCAAGTCAGAACTTTCCTCCCCACTCGCTCGCTCGCTGCTCTGCTCCCCACCCCCTCCCCAGTGCAGAGTCTCACAGGAAAGGAATGCTGCTGCTTCCCCCCCACACCCCACCCCCATGTGAGGAGGGGCCCTGCAGGGAGTGGCCGTCCTGGAGACCCGCTGTGGAGAGGACATGCCAGAGTTGTTTGGAATTGAACCCTGGGCCAGAGCCGAACACCTTAGAGAACCCATTTTACAGATTTTGTGATGTGATGGCTTTGGCGAGCTGAGGGGAATGTCCTGATTTATCCGTTGCTGACTGAAGTATGGCGGTGCCTAGGCAGGAAGGGTCACAGGCACCAACGTTAGTGCCATTTCCAGTCACCAGGTCCCAGGCAAGAGAGAGACAGACAGAGAGAGAGAGAGAGAGAGAGAGAGAGAGAGAGCTTTCTTCTGAACTCATCTGTCTCTGGGGGCCCCATTGACAGGATTTTTCTTTTGTGGACTCTCCTGGGGGACCCTGGGAGGGGGAACATGTGACCCCAGTTGGGCCATGTTGGCTTGTCCTTTAGTCCCGGCTCTGTCGGCAGGCTCTGTCAGGAGAGAGAGGAGCCCCTCTTCTCCGTAGAGTGAGGGGCCCCGCCGGGGGCTGTGCAGAGGGTGCAGAGCGGATCCAGGCTGCTGTCACACTCGTCGGGGAGTCACGCAGCGTCCTCGGGAATCTCTGTGCCCTGAACTGCACCCGCCGTGCCCTCAGCCCAGGCCATGGAGGAGCCCGTGCCTCAGGGCCTGCCATGGGGGGCTGGGGGGTGCTCAGGGCATGGGGCGGGTCTCGGGCATGTTCGGCTCTTCCCCTGCGGGACTCGGTCCTCCTGCTGTGGGGGGGGCTTAATCGTCCCTTGGTTCTGGACCTTCTGGGGTCACAGAGTGCTGTGAAAATCCAGTGAAAGGCTTCTTCCCGGAAAAGCGTTTGTGTGCGGCTTACTGTGTCGGGTCACTGTGCGCTCAGGTCCCTCATCCGCCTTCCTGTCTCGACTCCTGCACTGCCGATCACCGGGGGCTTTGTTTGCCGTATTTGGATCAGGACGGTGGGCGTGGATGCCTCCGAGAGGGACTCCTGGACTTCCCGGTACACACATTTCCTGCGCCCGGCTTGGCTCTCCTACACGTCCGCTCTCTGCTTCTCTTTCCGGTGGTATCTTCTTTTCCTGGAGGGGCCCTGGGCGTAACATGGAGCACAGACAAGTGATTCCAGTGTTGTCACTGGGTCCTTCTCACTTGATTCGCGGGTAGGGAGAAGCCCTGACCTGCCCTTCCCACCCGAAGCCTCAAATGGGAGCCCCTGAAGGCCCTGTAGGCCTCGGTTTCCCCACTTCTCCCTGTCAGGGGCTGCAGTTTTCTCACCTGCATGGTCCTGCACGGTCCTCCCCAGCCAGATCACAGACGCAGCTACAAAGCAAGACATTGTGCTGAGTGGTCATCCTCAAAGCTTCTGCCAGGATCAACCCTGGCACGCACGGGGGTGGGCAGGAATGGAGCAAGAAGGGGTGGCTTGGAGGAAAACTGGGGCTCCTTGATATCACCAGGTCGTCCGAGAACCCTCCTCAGCCTCGATTCTCAATGGCCACAGTGAAAGGCTTCTGAACACGCGATGACCGAAGTTCCACTTGGAATCAATCTGATCTTTTTTTTTTTTTTTTTTCTTTTTGGGTCACTACTGGCAATGCACAGGGGTTACTCCTGGCTTTGCACTCAGGAATTACCCCTGGTCATGCTCAGGGGACCATATGGGACGCTGGGATTTGAACCCGGGTCGGCCGCGTGCAAGGCAAACGCCCTACCCGCTGTGCTATCTCTCCAGCCCCGGAATCAATCTGATCTTGAGTTGGAGATGTTTCTAGCAGTACTCGATCGTATAGCATGAGAAGGAGTTGGGGGAGGAACAGGCCCTGGAAGGGCTCAGTGTCCTGGAGACCCTGGCGGGATACCGGAAAGCTGTAGGTGACTGGGAAGGAAAACCCCATACCCCTTCCATGCTTCCAGAGCCTTGGGCCCTGAGTGCAGAGGTTTTGTGTGACCCCCCTCTTACCCACAGCTTCCCCCCATATGCTGGCTGCCTGCTACTTTCAAAGCCCTGAGCAAATACAAGCTGTCCAGTTTGAGTTTCAGAGAAGCAGTCACTGTTTTTATATTATTTTAACTCGAGAGCACATGCAGTGCTGCTGAGGGACGTGGGTCACTCCAAGTGGTGCCAGGTGTGTGGGCAGAGCCAGATGGTGCTGGGGACCAAGTGAAGAAGTTCTCCCAGAGCATGAACTAAGGTCCTTTAGCTCTCGCTCTGTCCCTCCCATTAAACAAAAAAAAAAAGTAGATATAGACCCCAAATACCGTTTAAGCCATACTTATACTATGCAATGAGTCATTCATTGAAAGTTGAAATTTTATTGAGTCCTGTATTGTTGCTTGCTAATCTGGCAGCTGCGGATCGTGAGGGGACAAAGATGAAGATGAATCAGTCAGACTGAAGGATGGGCTGACACCGATTTCCCCAACACACGGCACTTTTGCAACACACGGAACTTTTGCAGGAGAGTGGCATGTGCTAAAAAAAAAAACACTGTGGGGCTGGAGCAGTAGCACAGTGGATAGGGCGTTTGCCTTGCATGTGGCCAACCCAGGTTCAATTCCCAGCATCCCGTATGGTCTCCTGAGCACCTCCAGGGATAATTCCTGAGTGCATGAGCCAGGAGTAACTCCTGTGCATTGCCGGGTGTGACCCAAAAAGCAATAAATAAATAAATAAATAAATAAAATAAAAATTAGAACACTGTGTGGAAAAGGACAGAGTCCTTCCTCTCCAGGAATTACATCTGGTGGGGAAAGTTGACTCCAGATCAATGCAGTCTACTGTCAATGAAAGAAACACTAGATGGAAGTACAGACAGCCCAGCTCAAGGAGGAAGGGCTTTCTTCCGGGGAAGGGGCAACCCCAGAAAAGGCCCACGTGGTTTGATTGGTGGCAGCAGTACAAAGTAATGTAGCCATGTACGCCCACTGCAGTTTGAGGGATTTGCTCGGTGACTGGGAAGGAAAACCCCATACCCCTTCCATGCTTCCGGAGCCTCTAATTTGAGAATTAGAGTTGTCAAGGGGAAAAAGTATGTCTATTTGTACATTTATGTCTGTCTGTCCACCAATTCATCATACATCCATTCATCATCCATTCAGCCAGCCAGCCATTCATCCACCCATCTATTCATTGTCCATCCATTCACCCATCTATCCATCCATCCATGTATCTATCTGTCCATCTAGCCACTCATCCATCTGTTCATCCACCCACCCATCCATCCATCCACCTATTCATCCATCCACTCATCCACCAACTCATCCGTTCACCCATACAACATCCATCCATCCACCTATTCATCCATCCACTCATCCACCAACTCATCCGTTCACCCATACAACATCCATCCATCCACCCACCACCCATTCACCCATATATTCATTTATCTTCCACCCATCCATCCATCCTTCATTCATCTATTCATTCTCCATCCATTTATTATTCATCCATCTATCTTACCTACCCATTCATTCATCTATCCACCATCCATCCATCTACCAGTCCATTAACCCACCCATCCATTCACATGTTCATCCATCCATCCTGCACCAACTCATCTACCACTCATCCATCCATCCATCCATCCATCCATCCATCCATCCATCCATCCATCCATCCATCTGCCCATCCTTTCATCCATCCATCCATCCATCCATCCATCCATCCATCCATCCATCCATCCATCCATCCATCTGCCCATCCATTCACCCACCCATCCCTCCATCCAGCCATTCATTCATCCAGCCAGCCAGCCAGCCAGCCAGCTATCCTCGGTCTAGCCAGTATCCAGTGCCTACCTGCCTTCTGTGTCTCTAAAGGTGTGCCAGACTTGGAATTTATTAGTGAGCAGATCTCATTACAGCTTTTATGAGACTTTCAGCTTAGTGAGGGAAGACAGATTTTAAGAAAAAAGTGAAGGCTGGGAAATGACTCAAAGTGCGGGAGCAAGCACACCTTTGCACATGGGAGCTCTTGGGTTTGGTCCCTGGCACCACAAGGTCCCCCCAGTACCATCACTGGGACTGACTCCTAAGTGCCAAGCCACAGAGGGCCTCTGGGCACCACTGCTCGATATGACTCAAAAAGAAAGAAAGAAACATGATACTATTTTGTACTCTTCCAAATGCTACAAAGAAAAGTGCCCTAGACAGGTTATAGGGAAACCTTAATCTCTGAGATCAGGGCAGGCTTTCCTGAAAAAAATATAGTGGGATATTTTGGCAGGGGTTGGAGGAAAGGGGGTGGGGGAGGGGGGAGGGGACTCTCCCAGGTGGTGCCCAGCAGGCCCAGGGGCTGGCCTGGTGATTTCCAGCCAGGCTGGCTGGCGGTTCGCTGGCTGCCCACGGGTGTGGTGCTGCTCGGAGCCTGCGGAGCTGGGGATGATCTGGGCCACCCCAGCAGTGCTGGGGCCTCCAGGGTTGCACCTGGAGGTGTCAGGGATCAACGGAGGATTAGCTGTGTGCAAGGCAAAGCCTAAGCCCCTATCATGGCTCTCTGGCCCTGAACAAAATAAGTTTGATCTGACAGGTGCGGAGTTATTCTGTGGTTGAAATGAGGCTCTGTGGTGCTTCTAGTGAAAGCGTCAGAGTCTCTGCCCAGGTGAACTCAAGAACATATGAAGGAGGGGCTGGAGTGATAGCACAGTGGGTAGGGCGTTTGCCTTGCATGTGGCCGGCCCGGGTTCGATTCCCAGCATCCCATATGGTCCTCTGAGCACCGCCAGGGGTGATTCCTGAGTGCAGAGCCAGGAGTGACCCCTGTGCATCGCTGGGTGTGACCCAAAAAGAAAAAAAAAAGAACATATGAAGGAGGCGCTCGTCACCATCTTGGTCATTCACGCCCACGAACCCTCTCACAGGCACCGTGATGTGACCTTCAGCTCTGCCCTCAGCCCTCTCCCCCTCTTCTGCCTTGACCCTCAGACTCTGTGGTTCTGCCTCCTCTTCCTCCTGATTCCTTCTGACCTGAACCCTGTGGTTCTGCCTCCTCTTCCTCAGGTTCCTTCTGACCTGAACCCAGCCCCTCGCCCTGCCTGCTGGGAGCCCCAGAAACCGCCACCTTCCTCTCTGCGCAGCTACTGACATTGATAGACGTTTGCAAGGTTGTGTTCTGGTTGGTGGCTTTCTTCCGAGGGGGTGGCAGACCTGGTGGCACTCTGGGGCTCTGTTCGGGAGCAGCCCCTGTCAGTTGCTCAGGGTTTCTGAGGTGTCGCGGCTAAAAATGCAGTCGGCCACATACATGTGAGGCAAATGTCTTTTCTGTGTCTCCAGACAACATTTTTTTTTTGTTTTTTTGCTTTTTGGGTCGCACCCAGCGATGCTCAGAGGTTACTCCTGGTTCTGCACTCAGGAATTACTCCTGGCAGTGCTTGGGGGACCATATGGGATGCCGGGGATCGAAGCCGGGTGAGCCGTGTACAAGGCAAACGCCCTACCCGCTGTGCTATCACTCCGGCCCCTCCAGACAACATTTTAAAATTCAGTAGTGAGCTGGAGCAGTAGAACAGTGGGCACGCTGCTCTTCTTGCACATGGCCGACCTAAGTTCATCCCCAGCACCACATGTGGTCCCCTGAGCCCTGCCGTGAGTAATCCCTGAGTGCAGAGCCAGGAGTAAGCCCTGTGCATTGGTCATTCACTCCCATGAACCCTCTCACAGGTATGACTCCAAAACCAAAATAAGAAAAAGAGGAGCTGAAACGATAGCACAGCGGGTAGGGCGTTTGCCTTGCACGTGGCCGACCCAGGTTCAATTCCCAGCATCCCATATGGTCCCCTGAGCACCACCAGGGGTAATTCCTGAGTGCAGAGCCAGCAGTAACCCCTGACCATTGCTGGGTGTGACCCAAAAAAGCAAAAAAAAAAAAGAAAGAAAAAGATTTTCAGTGAAGCCTAGTTTCTGGGTGCATCATAGGTGCACAAGAACTGCAATCCACCGTGGGTATTGGAAAAGGGAAATTATTTCTGCTATCACAGAAAGTTCTATGGGAACAAGCTGCTCCAGATTTCCTGGGTGACACAGCTGGCTGGATAGGGCTTCCTGCCCCTTAAAGTGCCCTGCCATCCTCCCAGCTCACCCCCAGTTGTCCTCCAAAACCCTCTAGAAGTCCGGCAGGAGTGGAAGCAGGTTCCTCAGCAAGTTTCCCATCCACCGAGCAGCTCAGTTCCACTGGGCTTCCGGTCACCTGTGTGGGAGGCCAGGTCAGCGAGGAGAGAGGGCTTCTAAGGGCAGCTCGGATGTCACGCTGGGAGCAGGGAGAAGAGAGGCTCTTGGTCTCCAAGTGCAAATGGGTTTCTTCTAAAAATAACCCTGCACTCAACCCTACCTGACCCAGAAAGGGACCTGGCCCTGAGGGAGCCGCCTGGCGGAGGCCTGAGGTCAGAGCTCTGCGTCCGAGGGGGTTTGGATTCGATGGCGTGCAGGGGAGGAGAAGGAGGGCAGAGGGTCCGGCCGCTCTGAGCCGCCTTCTCGGGGGTGGCCTCTGGAAATCTCACTCGGCTCGTTCACGGTGAAGTGTCTCCCCCAGGCCTGGCTCCACTGAGGGCCGACGGGAAGTTCCTCTGCAGCCTCAGCCCCATGAAGGGTGTTTCTCAATCCTACCTAGGAGGCCAGGCGCCGGGCGGCTGTAATTGCTCTGCAAACACTGGGTGCTTGGTGCTCTGGCCCTTCAGCCTGAACCTGGGCCAGTGAGTACACAGGGCCAGTATTTGATCAGAGAGCAAAGGGCCCTTCACTGCCCCCACGCTGCTTGGAAGAGTTAAGAGAGTCGTTCAGCTTGGCTCCTTTAGCGCCTCTGCTCTTAACCTATTTCGAAGAGCTTTTATCTCTCTTCCTGATTCATCCCTCCAGACTCTCCACCCACGTGGCCCGGCCCAGGGCCACACTCACTTTCCAGCTTCCAAACAGCCCGGCTAAGGAGAGCCACCCCTGAGCCACTCACTCGTCACTCACTGGTTTGCTGTCGTTTATGGAGAGCAAGGCGGGGGGCACCGGGGGTCTTGAGAATTACCAAGAGTTTTAGTTCAAGTCCTTCCCGGGCAGGTACACAGCCGGGTGCCCTGGGCCTGTGCGCTGTGTTTTGTATGAGCTTGGTTGGGTTTCACATCCAGGATAAGGTCTCGGCAAGAGGTCGAGTTAAGGTGATCCTGGGGCAGTGCCAGAGATCGATCTGAGAGCGGGAGTGGGTGGGGGCACGTACTTGCGTCACCCGGGCAAGTCCTGTGTTGCTGGAGATCCTGGACCCTCAGCTCGAGGCCAGACGAGGGGAGGCAGCTTGCCAGAGGCAAGGGCAGTCTTGAGCCAGGGGTTCTGAGCCTTCCAGCAGCGGGGGCAATTCCAGCTGCAGCAGTGAGGTGGCTCAGGTGCCCGTTGCAGAGGGCATTGGCCTTGCCTGAGGTCAGCGGCCAGCCCAGACAGGCCCGGAGAGCTGCAGATTGGTCACTCAGGCAGAGCCGGGCCACCTCCTCAGTGGCCGTCCACAGATGAAGGCGGAGTGATGTTGAGGTGCTCATCCCACTTCAGCCACGGTCAGACGCATGAGATTGATTTCCAGGCTGCAGATGGAGCTTCCAGAATGTTCTTCACAAACGACCAGTGCGAGTTTCAAACAATGTTTATGACGTGATAGCAGTTATGCGAAGGCAGCAGGGCATTTTCTTCACAAGTCCACATGCACACGAGCATATATATTGTCTTTAAAGATCTGGCTCTAAGGAGTGATACACCTTTGCCTGTCATGTGTGAGGCTCTGAGCTGAATCTCTGGCACCACATGGCCCCCGAGCACCAATGGGTATGATCCTGGTAGCTCTTAGCTCTGCTGGACTCCAGGTACTGAAGCACCAACCCGACCGCTGAGCCATCAGGCCTGCAGCACTGGTTCCTGGGGTAGTTCCACCCGCCTTGGTCTCTATATTAAAAAAAAAAAAAAAAAAAAAAAGGGAACCGGGGGCCAGAATGATAGTACATTGGGTAGGGCGCTTGCCTTGCACTTGGCCGGTTTGGGTTCAATCCTCGGTATCCCATATGGTCCCCTGAGCACTGCCAGGAGTAATTCCTCAGTGCAGAGCCAGGGGATATCTGGGTGTGGCCCAGAAACCAAAAATAAAATAGGAACCGAGCTCGAGAGAGCTCGGAGGACTGGAGCACAGGCTTTGCATGCAGGAGGCCCACACTCGACCCCTGGCACTGCATGGCACCCCCGGCACCTCTGGGAGCACCCCAAAGTGCCGTGCCAGATGTGGCCCTCAACTGAAAAAATATTGAATAAAATTAAAACAGAGAGGAAATCATGTTCCTGTGACGTGTGCAGTACTAACATTTAATCATTTAAAAGGCAGCTGAGGGATGAGAAGGGGAATGAGGGAGGTTCAGTCACATCCTGATGTTCACTTCCCCTCTACAGGGACAGAAAACATGCTCAGAGGGCCCAAGTTCTGTGGGACACCCTGGACCCATCTGGTATCTCAGGTCTGCCTGAGCACTGTCGGACCGAGCATCTCCCCCAAGTCAACAGACAATAGAAGCAATTCTAACAAGGAGGGGGGGAATGAAGATAATTATTTAAATCATATCACCTCGAATTTCCTCCATTTTTTGGATCATTCATGTGGAATGTGATTATAACCCACTGCCAGCAGAGTTGGGACCTGTGCAAATGCATCATCTTGTCAGACTGGAATCTTGTGTTCAGCTGTGGCTTAAACCCCAGAAACTCTGACTGGGCCAGGGGCCCACAACACCCCCATGGGGACCTGCCTTGGGGGTGCTGGGGTTCCCAGGCAGGGATGCCGGGCCTGGTGGCCAGCCTCCGAGATCAGCTCCAACTAACTGTATAACCTCTGGGAAGTCGGCTAGCCTCTGGGCCTCAATGTTTACATCCATAGAATGGGAATAGTAAAAATCCCTGCTTTGGGGGTTGGGGTCAGAATGAGATGGCACAGTGCAGGGTGGGACAAAGGAGAGAGAAACTCCCTGGGTTGACCCTCAGTCAGTCTCAGGGGCATAGCTGGACTCCTCGTCTCCCCAGTCTGGAGCCGTGGGTCCATACTGTACCCCCTTACTTGGGCTTCACTCACGCCAGAGGCTCAGAGACCTGCTGTGGGGGCAGCGCGGGGTTCCTGGGTAAGCGTGTCCCCTCCAAAGCGCCCGCAACGCCAGTAAGAGGTGCCGCCTTGGAAAGCGCATCACCGGGCCTCGGTGCTCCGGTGCTCTTAGGACCAACTGCCTTTCCTGTGGAAACTCGGGGATTTCAGGGGCGTCCGTGGGGGGCCTCATGGTGTCTTCTGTCTGCCCAGGAGCCAGCTCCTAGCCCAGCTCCCGCTCACCCCTGTGGCCGGAGGGTGACCTCCAGCTTCCTTCTAGTCTCTCCTGACTCCCCAAAGCTGAGTAGGGGGGGGGGGCGGGGCGGGCCAGGGGAGATGGTACCCGGCCCGGGCTCCTGGGGAGCGTGCCCCGCCTCCCCTTGCCTCACGCGGGCTGCCTTTCTCGTTCTCCACTCGGGGCTGGAGATGGAGTTGGCAGCCGCCCGGGGGGCCCCTCTCTCGGGCGGTCCCCACCCCCTTCTCCCCTCCTGGGCCGGGCTTGGACACGAGGGGGTGCCCACCGTGCGTAGACTGAGAGGAGAGAGGTGGCGTGGACGGGCACGCACAGCTGGACCTCTGTGCACCTGGCCGGAAGAGCCGAGCCCCAGAGGAGGGAGCACCCCAGAACCACCTCGGCCTGACGCGGTTGCTGGGGGCTCCCACGCCCCGTGGCTGTGCTGGGAGATGAACCTGTGCAGATGGGGCTGGGGGTGGGAGCAGCACGAGGGGACCTTGTGTGTGGGGTGCCAGGCCCTGTCCCAGGAGCCTTTCCTTGCACACTGGGGAGTGAGGAGCCCCTTGACCCTCTCCCTCGCCAGCCCCTGCCCACCTACCCCCTCCCCCCCAGAGGAGAAGCCCCTTTGCAGCGCTGGGGAAGTTGTGGAGGTGGCGCTTCCTCCCGGCTTCGGGCAAGGCTCCCTGCCCGGCTCCGAGCCTTGGGGTGGTCTCACGCGTGTGGGCACCAGGGGACTTGGGGGCGTCCTGCAGGACTGATGCAAACGTCTCTTTGGGGGGCGGAGAAGTCAACTGTGTGGTGAGTGTCAAAGGTATGGGGGACATATTTGTCCACTGGAGTGACCAGGTGCTGGGGAATGGGTACCCCGAAAGGCCCTTCACCCTCCGCCAGGTTGGCGGCTCTCTGGCCTGTTCCCTGGCGGGGGCCCACAGCCATCCACCTGCCCAGCCATGTCTCAGGATCTTTCTAGAAGATAGACGAATCAGCACCTCTCAGTGGCAGAGGCTCCTTGAGCTGAGGGTAAGGGACCCTCCCGTGGGCCTGAGAGGTGGGCAAGGCCCCAGGCCTGGTGCCACCCAGAAGTCCTTACCGCTCATTCCGTGAGGAAATCTCGCCTCCTGTGCAGGCTTGCTTTGTCTGGGGCCCGGGGCAAGCAGGGAGCCCCTGCGCCCGCACAGAGGTTCCCGGTGGGAGTGGGGGACGCACAGGGCAGAGATGACTCCAGCTCCTTGAGAGGTCAGAGGGCAGGATTGGCCGCTCCCCAGAGCTCTGCCCCCACGTCCTGCTCCCCCCCACACCCTTCTCTCCTGCGAGCCGGAACCAGCTGCGGGCACGCGGGCACACGCGGTGCCCAGCGCCCTGCTTTCCCCGCCGAGTCATGCCGGGGTGTGCTGGGGCGGGGCGTGTGGCGTCAGGGCACCCCGGGGTGGGGGTGGGGGGCGTGACCGCCTCCTCCGGTCCCAGGCCTGAAGGGCTGACCTAGAAGACTCAGTTCCGTCTCCGGGGCCCCCATCCCCACTCCTTGGCTACCCAAGGGGAGAGTTCCCTGGAGGGTGGGGGACAGTGTCCCCTCCAAACTGGAGAATGAAGGGAAGGAAGATCTTTGGAGGTCGATCGGTGAGTGCTCCCTCTCCTTCATCCCCGCCCTCCTCTCCTCTCTCCCTCTCTCCCCTCTCTCTCTTGCATTCTGTCTCTCTCTCTCTGTCTCTCTGCCTCTCTCCCTCTCTCTCTCTCTCTCTGTCTCTCTCGGTCTCTCTGTCTCTGTCTCTCTGTCTCTGTCTCTCTCCCTCTCTCTCTCTCCGTTCCTCCCCATACAGTCTAAAGCTTCATTTCTGACCACGTCACCTTCTTCCCCCAGGAGGGAATTTCAATCACTCGGTCTCGGGCGGTGGGTGTGTCTCGGCGTCAGGCTTGGCTCTGGAGACCCCGAGGCAGAGAGCCAGGCTTCTCCAGGGGGGACTAGCCAGGCCCATAACCTTGGCCTGGGCTGGAGCCTTCAACCGGGGGTAGTATGGGGGCGGGGCCAGAGTCTTCTCGGGGTGAGCAGCCAGGGTGCAGACCCGCCCTGAGTTCTCCCAGCTGGGGCTTCAAAGGGCAGCATCCTTGTCTTCCTCCACTAGCAGTTTTTGTTTGTTTTCGTTTGTTTCGTTTTTGTTTGTTTTCGGGGCACCCTCAGCAGTGCTCAGGGGTTTCCCTTGGCTCTGTGCTGGGGTGAGGTTGGGGGTTGACGGAACTCCCAGTGATGCTCAGGGAGACGTGTGGTGCCGGGGATCGAGCCCTGGGCTCCTGCGTGCAAACCTTGTGTTCAGTCCCTTTGAATATCTCCCCGGGCCCTGGCTTTGTGTCTGGCTTTTACAGAGCGGAGGAGCCGGGTGGTGGCACAGGCCACATAGGCCACGGGAGCTGCATGCCGGGGAGTCAGAGTTGACGGATCCTGCCTCTCGGGAAATGCGCACTTAGATGATCGGGAGTCACTGGAGAATTGGAGCCGCCTCTTTCCTTTACATCTTCAGCGTAGCCGGAGCGGAGGGGAAACTGGAGATTTTTTTTTTTTTCGCTTTTTGGGTCATACCCGGTGATGCTCAGGGCTGACTCCTGGCTCTGCACTCAGGAATCACTCCTGGCGGCGCTCAGGGAACCATATGGGATGCTGGGAATTGAACCCGGGTTGGCAAGGCAAACACTCTCCCCGCTGTGCTATCACTCCAGCCCCGCATGTGGGATTCTTAACGCCCCAGTTTGCCCCTCTCCAAGCAGGGGTGATGGGAGTCCAGACTGCACCTCATTTCCTCTGGTCAGCCAGGCAGCTGGGCAGTTAGTGACCGGCTGGCTGGGAAGTGACCCCCACAGATAGTCTCCTAGGAGCACCATGCCAAGGAGCTGCGGGCAGTCTTATTTGGGGGCAGTCATCCCTGCAAACAGGGCAGCGTGTCCCCAGGGGCATGCCACGTGTCCGACCTCCTCGGAAGCAAGCCCTGGGCACCCTGTGCTGTCTTGATTGGAGATTCCTGTCTGTAGTAGATGCTGGCCGGGGCTTGGCTCCATCAGCTAATTAGGGGCCATTTATCTGGTGCCCAGCAGAACTAAGTGGCCAGCTCAGCCCTGCAGGAAGCCGGAGCTCAGTGCTGGCTGGCGAGGTGGGGGGCTGGGGAGGAGGTGAGGAACACACAGGGGAGAGGGGGAGGGGCTAAGAGGGCCATGGTCAGAGTCACCTTCAAGGGAAAAACCCAGACAGGGAGCCCGAGGCTGGCGCACGGCAGTGGCTCCTGTCCAGAGGTTGGGGGCTTGTGTCCACGGGTGCCCTTTCTTCCCGCTGAGATCCAGAGGCCCTCTGGGGGTGCAGGGTCCCCACAGTTCCCAGGGCTCCCCTCCTCTTGGAGCTTTGTGCCAAGGCAGAGGAATCAGCTGTGTGTGGAACCCCCTTCCGGCCCCTGAAACCCCCCCCCCAACTTCCAGCCACTGTCCATCCTGCAGGGCCTGTCAGAGTCTGTCCCTCATTCTGCGCAGTTCAGTCACGTTTTGTTTGGGGGGTCACACCTGTCGGTGCCGGGGATGGGATCCGGGGGTCCCTCACCCCTGTTGTGCCCTTTGGTACAGGGGGGCATGGGCTGTGTGGTTGGCAGCGCTGCCCAGAGGTGGCGGGGGAGCCCCAGCTCCTCGGAGAGACGGGCCCTGCTGGGGGGCTCCAACAGGAACAGGGGGAGCTGAGCGGGCCGTTTCTGTGCCCACACCCCTGCCTTCCTACAGGTGCTCCTCTGTGCTGAGGTCGGGCTCCTTCCAGCAGCTTCCGTGCTCACCTTCTTCCCACTCTGTCATTTGTCATCACAGAGCTGGCTGTCCCCACCTCCAGCCCAGGGGAGAGGCACGGCGTGAGGGGCCCTCCCAGTGGTGCTCTGGAGGTCACGGGCCTGGGGTTCCTGCGGGCCTTCGCCCTTCGCCCCTGAGCCATCTCCTGGGCTCCAGTTCTCGCTTCGAAACCAGAAGCAGAGCTACTCCCGCGGGGGTCTCCTGCCCGGGCAGGTGGGAGCGAGCGGGAGTTGCCCTGAGATGTTGGAGCTGGAGGTGCATCTAGAAAATCTGGGGTGCACCTTGGCTGAGCAGGGTTTTCTAGGGGCTTTTGGGCTTTCCTCTTTCCCCTCTGGGTCCCCTCCCTCTGCTCCTCCAGCATGAAAAAACACCAGAAGGTCCTTGGCTGAAGGGCCCTCCAGAAAGGAGAGGTGTTTCTAGGAAATGATTTTGGGCAGGGGGAGGGGTGCATAAATGGTGGACCCAGGGCCAGGAAGAGGCCAGGGCAGCAATGCCATCAGGCTAGGATACACCCTCTGGTCAGCCCCCTACTATCAGGCTAGAACACGCCCTCTGGTCAGCCCCAGATGTCATTGATTAGAATACATTCAGGTTGGCTCCCCTCCAACCACTGAGACCCCCCCTCTGGCCCCTGAGGCCCCCTCCTGTCCCTAAATCCCCCCTCTATCTCCTGAGATCTCTCTCCAGACCCTAAAACCTCCCTCCAGCCCCTGAGACCCCCCCTTTGGCCACTGAGACCCACCTCTGCTTGCCCCCTTGCCTCCCACCAGTGCCACTCTTGGTGCGTCATTGGATCCCACCCACTTCTTGTGACGTTTCTAGAGGACTCGCCCTTTGTGGAAACTCCCAGCTCCACCCCTGCCCCTGTGGCCGGACCCCCGCCTGCCCCGCCCCGCCAGCCTTGCCTGCACCCTGCCTTGGCTGCCTCTGAGCTCGTGCACGCCCAGGTCTCAGGGCACACAAGGAACCCGCCGCCCCTTCTCTGCTGTCGGGACGCGTCCCACTCAGTGACTCCCCTTCTTCCCCCTGCATCCCCACCTTGCTGTACGCAGGGCGTACTACTGGGGCACTCCCGGTCACTATCGGACGGAATCTTTGGGGTGCCACGTTGAGGGCTGGCAGATTTCATCGTGCAGACACATTCCCCGGTGATCCTGCTGAAACGCAGGTTCTGGGGCTCGGGAGCAAACTCAGACGCCAGGAGCACGTGCCTGGCTATGGGCCAGACCCCAGTTCAGTTGGTGCCTCACCCCCCAGTCCCAGGGGGCATAGCCCTGATGATCTCCCAGCACTGCTGGGATGGCTCGGGTGGTCCCTTGCACGGCTGCATCCAAGTGACCCCACATTGCTGGGTCCCAACATTGGTGCCTCCAGCCCTATTGGCTGAGTAGCACGAGGCACAGCCCCCTGGGACCCTGGTGCTATTTGGGACCCTTCCACCGCCCCTCCCCACACTGAAAAAAAAAAATTATTGTAGGTGCTGAGTCAGCAGATCTCCCATAGCTGAGTGAGACTTTGCATTTCCACCACTCAGATGATATAAATATACTGCCCCCCCCACACACTTGAACTTCTGTGTTCTTTTCTGTATTCCTTTCTTTTCTTTAAACTTTATTTATTTATTGGGTTCATTTGTTTTGGGGGCCATACCAGTCATGCCCATGACCTACTTACTCCTGGCTCTGCACTCAGGGGTCACTCCTGGCAGTGCTTGGGGCACTCTATGGGGGTCCAGGGACTGAAACCAGGTCAGCCACATGCGGGACCAGTGCCCTCCCCTGCTGTACTATTGCCCTGGGTCCCCGCTCGTTCTGTCCTTCCCTGCTCTCCCTGCGTGCTTCCTCCCAGTGGGACTTGATGAGCAGGTGGAACCTGCCCAGTTGACCGTGGGCTCTGTGTGAGGAACACTGTTCCCAGCAGCTCCCGGGGGCTGGCGGGAGCACCTCAGACAGCGTGGAGATCCTGGGGGCTTCTGTGCCTGGGAGTTGGGGAGTCGAGCCTGAGTGGGGAGAGGACCGCTTTCCCTGTCGCTCAGCTGTGCGTCTCCGTGTGCCTTCTCCAAACCTGTGGAACCAGGATCTCTGGTTAGGGCTCATTTACCTGTGGCGACTTGTCAGGGCCACCGAGCAAGTCCTCATCCCCACCCTTCTCAGCCCTTCTTGGGGAACGCTTAGCTGTCCTGTGATTCGGTGGGTCCACCGGGGCGGAGGGCAAGGGCTCGGCTTAGGAGCTGCTTTCGGTAGAGGATGTACCGATTGGCTCGGCGGAGGAACCCTCCGGAGGGACTCTGTTTTACAGCAGGTTTTTCATCTTTAATTCAGTGCCACCGGCCTTGCGTGAGCGACTTGACATCAGCCAGGACAGGCTGACCGCTGTGTAACAACAGCTACCCAGGGACAATACAGCTTTGTTTCCTGCTCAAGTCACCGATCAAAACTGAGTTCCCAGGTGGCTCCACGCCAGGCTTTCAGGAACCCAGGCTTTCCTGAACCCCGTGGGAAGGTGGGATCAGGTGACCTCATCTTCCAGGGACCCCTGCATCCTGCCAGCAGGGGAAGGAAGGGGGAGCGAGGAGAACTGCAGGGGGAACATTATGAACAGTCTGGGGGAGGCATCCCTCCTGCTCACATTCCACCGGTCAGGATTCAGTCACATGACTGCACACCCCCTCAAAGGGGGCTGGGAAGTGTAGTCTTGAGGCGTGTGCTGTGATGGGCAGGGCCAGCCCATGAAAATAATTAATGTTTGACACCGTAAGTAGAGAGTGCAAAGGGCTGGAGCTTTTGCCTGGTACACGTAGGGCCCCCCCGGTGGCATTCCTGGCACCACCTGACTACCTTGACCCCACCAGGTCTGAGCTAGTAGCCCCCCTCATGATTGGGGTGGCCCCAAAAACCAAACATAAAGGACAGATGCAAGGAGGAAGAGAAGCATGTCTTTTTCCCCAAAAGCATGAGCACTTTGGGAGGAAAACCCAAAGTGCTGGATCACAGGCTTAGCACGGTGGAGGCCCAGGGCTTAGTCCCCTGAGCCCTAAGCTAGAGCACCACTGGGTGTGACCCCAGAACCAAACAATAAAAGTCCCAAGAGGCTGCTTCTGCCGCCATGGCATGAAAGCACTTTCCATGTTCATTTGCTTCTTAAGCACGAGCAGCTCTGGGGAAGGAGAAAATCAGGCTTGACGGCTCTGCCGAGGATGAGTAACTGAGGCCCAGGAAGTTCCGTCGCAACAGTCACTCCAGGTCACCGGTGGCACTTTCCCAAGTGCCTGCTCCCCGTGGAGGCCGTGCCAGCATTTCCCAGGCGGAAAGAGAAGCAAGATCCCTGCTTGGGTTGCCCAGCAAGTCCTTGGCAGGGCAGAGCCGGAAGCTTCCTCCAGGACGCCCATCCCGAGCCCCTTCTCCAGAGGTGTGAGTCTGTGTGCAGGGCTGAGCAGGACGAGCCTCCACCTGGGTAGTTGCAGGGAGAGCTGCTGGCTGGACACTGGCGGGCTCCAGGAGGTCCCCTCTGAAAGTGTCACCCCCCTTTCTTTGCTTAGAGCAGATCTCAACCGAGGCCCCATGTGTTCCGATAAAAACACCCCTGTCGGCTGCCGTGTGCCTGATGAACCACAGAGAACCCAGCGGCCTGTGACCCACGCTAGGCCTGGGCACACCAGCTGGGCGCTGCCCGCCAGCCCCCGCCAGCCTCGGACCCCTCCCATAGGTGCTGCTGCATTTGTCTCCCCGCTGCCTGCTGGCCTCGGGGCTCCGCTCCTTAGGCACCTGCCCGGCACTTGGGTCACAGCCTGGCAGCATGACCAGAGTGCCAGTGGGGACAGTCATGACACTTAGCAGCCAACGTCCGTGGGCGCGGAGTCCAGGCCAGGCTCTGGGCCAAGCTCATTACACACAGGCTCTCCTCTAATCCTCTCACCTACCCCAGTGGGCGAGTTTGGTCACTGTCCTAGTTTACAGAGAAGGAGATGGCTCTGAATCCAGATCGAACTGTGCTCCATGGGTTCGGTGTGAGAGAGGGACGGGCAAGAGAGGCATAGGGAGACGCGTTGAGAGAATGCAGAGGGAACACAGAGCTTCGAGTGTGCCACGCAAGTGCTCCACCTCTGAGCCACCCCCCCCCCCCCAGTCCTGTTTGTTCTTTGTACTTCCCTCCGTGTCGGGTAGGTGCATCTCTGTATTCAGAAAAAGGCATTTGGTAATATATGAACAAGTACATTATCTTTTAACAGTCATGTGTTGTCTTAATGTGAGTTAGCATGGTGGGGGGTTCCTGTGTGCCCCCAAGGTGCATGTGTTGGAGTGCTAACTCACAGTTCCTTGGAGTCTCACCTTACGTGGAAGTGTTTGCAATGGGATCATCCTGGGGTGGGAGGAGGGGTCCCCTGGAGAAGCTGAGTGGCACTGAAGGCAGAGATCGTGGTTAGGCAGTCCTCACAGAAGCCCGGGGGGAATGTTGGTAGGTGTGTCCAGAGCCTGCCATGGGACCCCCCCACTCCCCTCTCCCTGGACCTGCTCAGACCCATGGTACAGAAGCCCCGCTCCTGGCCTGTGCAAATGTGCATAGCCCACCCACACCCCAGGCTTCTCATTTAGCTCTGTGTTAACTCTAAAATGTATTGAGGGGGCTGGAGCGATAGCACAGCGGGTAGGATGTTTGCCTTGCACACGGCCGACCCGGGTTCGAATCCCAACATCCCATATGGTCCCCTGAGCACCGCCTGGTGTAATTCCTGAGTGCAAAGCCAGGAGTAACCCCTGTGCATCGCCGGGTGTGACCCAAAAAGCAAATAAATAAATAAATAAATAAATAAATAAATAAATGTATTGAGTTTGCAATACATGTGAAGGTAATACGCACACCAATAATAGCATAATGGAGGGGATGGGACGGTAACTACATAACAGTATTTTTATCTCTCTATCTCATTGAGTTAGGGTAGTATGAGCCAAGAGTTGATTCTGGTCACATAAGATGTGTGTGTAACCCTTCAGAAATGACGAAAAGGGGACAGAGAAATAGTCTGGGGGGTAAGATGGTTGTCTTGTGTGCAGCTGACCCTCCGTGACACCCCGCTATGGTCCCCCGACCGTTGCCAGGAGTGATCCCTGAGCACAGAGGAAGGAAGAAAGGAAAGAAGGAAGGGAGGGAGGGAGGGAGGGAGGGAGGGAGGGAGGGAGGGAGGGAGGGAGGATGGAGGAAAGGAAGGAATGAAGGAAGGAGTCCTTGGTTCTCTCCCCAGCACTTCTAGGAGTGAGCCCTCAGCACAGAGCCAGAAGTAGGCCCCGAACACCAGTGTGGCCCAAGGGACGCGCTTCTTCCCACAATCAGAGAGTGACGGGACACTCATTAAAGGAATCAAACTCTTCGTTTAGGAAACAAGAGCTCTAGAGGCTAGAGTACATCCGACTACAGACTTTAAAGACACCGTTAATAAATGAAAGATGTTCCCTATCCACACCGTGGATTGTACTCAGAGGGGGATGCTCCACAGATTGTGCGCAGAGCCTGTGGATTCCGGTCACACCTCAGCAGGTTCTGACGCAGACATCCACAAGCCGATCCCGACATTGATAGGAGACCTGAAGGGACTTTGACTGATCCAAACAACCCTGGAAAAGAAAAACAAGGCCGGGGGACGTAAACTTCCTGATTTCAAGACTTAATACATCAAGAGCATGACAAGACAAGGGGCCGGCAGGAAGAAAGTATTTGCAGAAGGCAGAGCTGATAAATGACTGCGGTCCTAAACAAAGAACTCCTGAAGCTCTCAAAAGGAATCTCTGGAAAATATGCAAAACCCTCTCGACCGTAAGAAAATGAGGAGATGGGGAGAGAACTCAGTGGATGTAGCACTCGTGGTGCTTACAGGAAGCCCGAGTGTAACCCCTGGCTTCTCCTGGTTTTCTGAGCACTGCTGCAGAGTAGCCCCGAAGCACCGGGCCAAGAGTAGTTCCCCCACACACACACTGCCTCTCCACTGGCATGCCCCCAACTCCCCACCCCAATCCCTAGTCTAAAAAGGAAAACAAACTTGATTAATATAAACAGGCAACGATCTGAGAGAGAGTCTTGGATTGATATGTAAGAGATAGCAAGTTAGCTTATCGCCCTGGTGCCGAGGGGCTTCGGGGAGAGCACAGCAGGTGAATCCCTTGCACGAAGCCACCCCCGGCTCCATCCCCGGCATCCCAGACAGTCCCCCAAGCCCTGCTGGGAGTGATCCCTGACTGAGCACAGACCCAGGAGTAAACCCTGAGCACCACTGGTGGGCCCCAAACAAAAATAAATTAATTAAAATTTAAAGTTATTTAGCATTCTGTCAGTCAGGGGTTGCAGACTGATGGAACAGTGGGCTTCTGCTATGCACCTGTATTAGAAAACTGGAAATCCCAAAACAGCAGCCGCGTCAAGTGAGTGAGGGTGTGGGACCACAGAACCTTCGTTCATTGTTGGTCAGAGTCACGAATAACACAACGCCTTTGGAAGAAGACAGTTGGTAGGTTTTTTTTTGTTTGTTTGTTTGTTTTAACCAAAGTAAGCACACTCTCTTGGGGCTGGAGTGATAGCACAGCGGGTAGGGCATTTGCCTTGCATGCGGCCGACCTGAGTTAGATTCCCAGCATCCCATATGGTCCCCTGAGCACCACCAGGGGTGATTCCTGAGTGCATGAGCCAGGAGTAATCCCTGTGCATTGGCCGGGTGTGACCCAAAGAGAAAAAAAAAAAGTAAACACACTCTCACCAAATGATTTCAATAAATCCCCTTCTTAGTATTTCCCTAAATGAGCCGACTCTGTAAGTTCATACACCATACACACCACCGAGCAGAATGGTTTATAGCCGCTCTGCGCATCTTTGCCCCAAATATGCAGGCTGCCCCTCCCTGATGTCCCTTGGCAGGACAAGAGAAAATAAACCGACCTATGTTCAGACAATGGGATACTATTCAGTACTTTAAAAACAACGCATTAAAAAAAAAAGAAGAAGAAGAAGGAAAAACCAATGAACCAAAAGCCGTGAAAAGAGGTGGACCCTTGTGTGCGTGTGGTGAAGGAAGTCACCGGAGACGATGGGATGCCAACACTCAGCCTCCTGTGGAAAGCTTTGGAGACCGCAGAAGCTTTGGGGGTAGGAAGAGAGGTGGGACAGGTGAGCAGAGCAGGACTTTCGGGCAACGAGACGATTCTGCATGGTCTAATGACGGGTCCGTGTCTCGATGCATTTCTCACAACCCCAAGTTTGCCTGGCACCAGGTGCAGCGGATCCAGTGGGAATCACATGCGTGGAGCCAGAGCTGCAGGGTGGGTTTCTCGTGGGGTGGGTTTTTCTCGCAGCAGCGGCTGCACCAACCGCTCTGGCCTGGGATTCCGAGCGGGAGGAGGCTCGGGAAGGCCGTGAGCTTGCGGGGCAAGCCAAGAGCTCGCTTCCGTTCAGTTTTACTGTGAGCCAGACACTGCTCTAAAGAAGAAACTCTTTGAAAGAAGAGTTAGAAATAAACGCTCGACTACACTGGGACAGTAATCCAGATGGGGTGGCCCAGACCGCAAGGGGATGTGCAGGCAGAGGAAAGAGCAGTGGCAGCTGGTTGGTCCCGCTGTCATGCTGACCCTTCCCCGAACCAATGGGCCTTAGGGTGGCACGGAGGCTCTGCCCGTTGGGCATAGTGGAGGTGGCATTTAGTGACAGGTGTGGCTGGGTTTGGCCCCTGAGGGCCGGGGAGGAGGGGACACGCCCTCGGGGCACGTCCTTGCATCAGGTGTGCTCGCCCAGAGGTGGGAGAAGACTGTCACCGCAGACCCATGACGGAGACCAACGCAAAGTATCCTCCCAGAGGCCTTTGCAAAGGAAACTGGGTCAGGGTACCAGCTGGTGCCCGCGGCCTCAGAGGTGTCGCTGCTGGGCAAGCGGCTTCACGGCCTACTGGGGACCTTTCACGAACAACTTCCATTCAAACAGATCCCATTCCTTCCGCCTCGCCGTTCCTCCTCGCCCTGGAAGTGGGCTTCTCAGTCTCTCCTCCGGGCACGTTCCCATAAACTTCCGGTGGGGCCCAGGAAATAGCATGATTCAGGAAACTGCATTACAGCACCCGCTCGGCCCTCTCTTCCCCTCCCCCCACCCACCTCCCCGTCCTCCCCCAGGACTCCAGTATGAGTAGGCTTCGAACTATGCTTGAGAACCGTTTTTGCTCCAGAACAGTCTGCATAGCAATGGACACGGACCACCTTGTAACGTTCACTTTCTAGTAGCACTGAAAAATGTAAAAGAAAGGGCCGGAGACAAAGCACAGTGTGGGGAAGGGAGGGGTACGGCACTTGCCCCGACCCCAGTTCTGTCCCTTGACATTGCATATGGTCCCCCAGAATCATCAGAAGTGACAGTGGAGCACAGAGACAGAAGTAAACCCTGAGCACCGCCAGGTGTTCCCTCCCCGGCCCCTGTCCCAAATGTAAAAGAAGGACCGAATGCGTCGGAAAAGTAACTCAGCAGTTGTGAACTTACCGTTTGTGTGTCAGGGCCCGGTTGCATCCCTGACAAATGCCTTTCCTTGGGCCAGCTGGGTGGACTCGGCACATGCCATGCATAAGGAGCCCTGAGCACCAGGCCAGGAGTAACCCCCAATTACCACTGGGTGTGGCCCAAAAGTCACAGAAGGAGAAGGAGAAGGAGGAGGAGGAAGCAGGAGGAGAAGAGAGATGCTCAAAGGATGGAGCACAAGCTTTGTCTGCGGGAGGCCCAGGCGTGACCCAGCCCTGAGCAGTGTGACCCGTGTGGGCGGAAACCGAAAAACAAGCAAAAGCAGGTGACTCTAGTTTCAGTGTTCCTGTTGCACCTGATATTTCAACATGAAATCAGCACAAAAATTGTCAAAGAGAGATTTGTGGGGGTGTGGACCCATGATAGATTTTGCAACTCTAGTTCATATTTGATATTTCCAGCACTGTGTATTTCCCTTGCTTCATTATCTTGGTGCTTGTTTTTTTAAAAAAATAGACAGTACGGAATTGTAGTCTCACTCAAGAATTACTGCTTGTGGTGCTCAGGGGACCATACAGGATGCTGGGGACCAAACCCAGGCTGTCCACATGCAAGGCCACATGCAAGGCAAGTGGCCCTACCCACTGGGTTATTGCTCCAGCCCAAACACTCTTCCCAGATGATTTTTAATGAAATTTTCTATTGTACTTAACACTCTGATCCTTTGAGTTCAATGCCTCTTTTTCTTTTTTTCTTGTTTTTTAATTTCAGCACCACCTTTAAAGACTAGATTAGAATGTGTTTCATAATTTCCATTTTTTAAATGGATGTATCAGATCATAAAGTGTGGACTGATTCTGAAAAAATGCTTCGTTGAATAAAAATCAACTAAGTGTTAAAAAAATATATAATTGCAGTCCCTACTATAACATGTCAGATCAGGTTCTCAATGGTCTTTCTTTTCTTTTGAATTGAATTACCTTAATAGACACAGTCACAAAGTTTTGTTTGTTTTTTTGGTTTTTTGAGTCACACCCAGCAATGCTCAGGGCTGACTCCTGGCTCTGCACTCAGGAATTACTCCTGGCAGTGCTCGGGGGACCATATGGGATGCTGGGAATCAACCTGGGTCGGCTGCATGCAAGGTAAACACCCTACCCGCTGTGCTCCAGCCCCCAAAGTTATTCTTGACTGGGTTTCAGTCATAGTGTTCCAACACTCCCTCTTCATCAGTATACGTTTCCCACCACCAACATGCCCAGTTTCCCTTCTGCCAACCCCCACCCCAGCCTGCCTCTATGAGACACTTTCCTTCTCTCTCTCTCTTTCTCTCTCTCTCTCACCCTCTCTTTTTCTCTCTCTCTCCCTTTTTCTGTCTCTCTGTATTTCTATCTCTGTCTCTGTCTGTCTCTCCTTTAAAGAATTATGGTTTGCGATGCAGATACCGAGAGGTCATCCTGTTTGTTCCTTTACCTCCTTTCAGCATCAGCTCTTACCCAGAGTGATCGTGTCCAACTATCATTGTCCTAATGGTCCCTTCTCCATCCCAGCTGCCCTCTCCTATGATCTTACTTTAAATATTGAGGTAAAATTAGTCTGCAGTAGTGGAAAATGACTCTTAGGGCTACCGTGTTACCATAACACATCCACCACCAAAGTGCCAATAACCGTCCACCTCTGTCCACTGCCCCCCCTCTCCCCTAGAGTCCCTCAATTCTCCTATCAGCCTGCAGGGATGTTTTCATTGGCTATTGCCTGTCCCCTTGCTTTGTTTCTTTAATACGACTTATGAGTGAGATCATACTGTATTTCTCTTTTTTCTTCTGATTTATTTCGTTTGGCACAACACCCTCCAGTTCCATTCATGTTGCCATAAAAACCAAGATTTCATCTTGTATTGGAGTTGCGCGTGCACGTGTGTGTGTGTGTGTGTGTGTGTGTGTGTGTGTGTGTGTGTGTGTGATACACCCCAGGTTCTTTATCCACTCCCCTGTCGTGGGGCCCATAACTTGTTTCCAGACCTTGGCTGTTGTAAGCAGAGCTGCCGAGAGCCTAGATTTGCGTGTATCTTCCTTAGTTTTCCTGGGTACGTGCCTGAAAGTGGAGTCCGTGGGTAGTAGGTGCTGTCTTTGATCTGTGGAGAAGTCTCCATGCTGCTCCTCCTAAGGCCAGAACCAATTCCTATTTCCGCACACAGTGACGTTTTTTTCCACATCCCCGTCAGCATTTGTTGTTTCTGGGCCTTTTTGACAGAGACCATTCTCCCTGGTGTGAGGCCGTATTTCATCGCTGTTTTGCACTTCCCCCCTGGTAGTCAGTGATAATGAGCCCCCTTCTCCCCCTTGTGCCTCCGGCCATCTGTGTTTCTTCTTGGAGAGTGGTTTGTTCATCTCTTCCCCCCGTTGTTGGAGGGGGGCTGTTGTGTTTTATATATTTGCAATTTATAGAGTCTAACTATAAGCCCTTTGTCAGAAGTATGGTGTCTGAACTGTTTTCTCCCATTCAGTAGGTTATTTGTATCACTTGTATCACTTGTCTTCCCATTGATCTTCGATTTGCTCGAGCAGGCACCAGTAACGTCTCCATTTGTCCCTGTCGCGTGCTAGTGTAGCCCAATGATATCTGCTTGCTCCAGGAACAGGAAGACCCTCAAACCGTTATAGGTTATTTACTTACATTTTTATTTGTTATTCCTCAGGCCCACAAATGTAGGCCCTCAGACCCCTTCCCAGATCTGCTGAGTCAAAGCATGGCTTTCACCTGCTGCCAGGTGCTTCTGGGGGCCGTGGACAGCCACGCCCCAGCTCCTCCGTGTCTGGGCTGTGATTCCATTTTGTTCTTTTTTTTTTCCTTCTCTTTGGGTCACACCCAGTGATGCTCAGGGGTTATTCCTGGCTCTGCACTCAGGAATTACTCCTGGCGCTGCTTGAGGGACATATGGGATGCCAGGGATTGAACTCGGGTCGCCGGCATGCAAGGCAAACACCCTACCTGATGTACTATCACTCCTGCCTCTCCATGTTGTTCTTGCGCCCATCGAGAAGGCACGGTGGGTGGCTTGGGAGGCAGCAATGAATGTGTGGCCCCTCCCCGCCCCTCCCTGCACCACACTCCCTGTGAGCATCGTTGAACTGTTGGTCTGAGAAAGAGTTTCCAGAGAACAAGCTTATGTTCCAAGCTGGTCGCCAATCGAAAGCTTCTGTAGACGAACCCCTTTGGGTCTCTGAGGGCTGGGGCCACCTGGCTGAGCTCCACAACTTGTTGTGTCTAGCTGGCCACCGAGCTTCAGGAGCAAAGTGTTTCAGGTGAGGCCAGTCTCCCCTCAAGGACGCAACTTCTGGGCCGGCCTCTCTCCTCAGCCATCTCTCTCCTCTTCCTCAGTTATCATTCTCCTCTTCCTTGACCTCTCTCCTCAGCCATTTCTCTCCTTGTCATCGGCCTCTCTCCTCAGCCATTTCTCTGCTCTTCCTCAGCCTCTCTCCTCAGCCACCTTTCTCCTCTTCCTCAGAAGTGCAGTGCAGCATTGCTCAGAGAGGCGAACCGTCCACCTGCTTCCCCTCAGTCTTCTTCCAGAGAGGACTGAAGCTAAGCTAAGCAGATTTTGAGGTGAAACTGAACGAGTAGAGTATTAAAGAACTGTACATATGATGCACATCAGAGGTGTTCCTGACAGCGATGGCGCATGGGCTCATGAAAGCCATCCAAACACTCTACAGCGGGAGAGCCGGTCACTAAACTCCTCACTGAGACCCATCGAGGCATTGAAATGGCCTTGCGAATGTAAAATCACTGCTAGAGGTCCGACTTTAGGGGAGAGACTTTCCAAACAATAATAGTGAGTTTTGGGGCTGGAGTGATAGCACAGCGGGTAGGGCATTTGCCTTGCACGCGGCCGACCCGGGTTCAAATCCCAGCATCCCATATGGTCCCCTGAGCACCGCCAGGAGTAATTCCTGAGTGCAGAGCCAGGAGTAACCCCTGTACATCGCCGGGTGTGACCCAAAAAAAGAGAAAAAAAATAATAGTGAGTTTTGTTGAAATATTGAATGCAATCAAAGTGAAAGTAAAGTGAAATTTATTAGTTACACAGGTGGGGGGGCTAAGGGTGGGGGGCTAGCGGCGTGGGGGGGGCTAGGGGTGTGGAGGTGCGGGGTGGAGCTATACTGGGATTCTTGGTGGTGGAATATGAGCACTGGTGAAGGGATGGGTGTTTGAGCATTGTATAACTGAGACTTAAACCTGAAAACTTTGTAACTTTCCACATGGTGACTCAATAAAAAAATTTAAAAAAAAACGCTGCTAGAGACACTTCTAACAGGACATAATGAGTCCATTTGCTGTGGAAGAATGTCTGGAGCGGGTGGATGCCCACCCAGTACAAACGCTTTTTCCCCAGGGAGGGACAATGAGTGAACTTTACTCTCTTGTTGACCTCCCACTGTTTCTGCCATTTCTAGTATTTCCCTCAGTGAACATGAGTTGCTTATGTTCTCACAAAGATAAAGATTACTATGACCAGAGCGATAGGACAGGGAGGAGGAAGACACTTGCCTTGCATGAGGCCAACCTGGGTTCGATCCTCAACATCCCATATGGTCCCCCGAGCACTGCCAGGAATAATTCCTGAGTGCAGAGCCAGGAGTAAGCTCTGAGCACCCCCAGGTGTGGCCCCCGAACAAACAAAAGATAAAGATGACCAAATCGATTCTGGATGAAGGAATTAGGAAAGAAGAAAGTGGGTTCTACTCTGCATTTGGAATTCTTAAATAAACCAAAGATCCTAAGTACCGGTGTATAGTGTTCTGGCTTGATGGCTATAGTTATAAGTAGCTGACAATTATTTAATGAGGCGGGGCTCAAGAGAGAGACGGACATTCCTTAAGTGCTCAGGAACCAGCGTTTGTTCCGTTTCAGTCTGTGTTCCGGGAAGCGAAAGTTAATAATGGTGCCGTCTCTGTCTTGCTTTGCTCGGCTCCGACAGCGGCCGGCCCTTTGAGTGTGGGCTCCGAGTGGCCTGTGATGGAGAACAGCAATTATGCCAAGGAGACTCCTGCAGCCGTGGGTTAGAGCTGGCCGGGTGGGGGGGTGAATGGATGGGTGGGTAGGTGGCTGGCTGGCTGGCTGGATAGACGGATAGGTGTGGCTGGGTGGTACTGGATGGAGGGGAGGGTGCGTGTTGGAGAATTGCACACAGGTGCGCACACATGGAAAATTAAGCCTGGATCACTGTTCGCCACCCACGGTGCTATACTTTGGCCCCAGCCACCCTGTGCGGACTCCTCACTAGTCCTGCTACCATCTGCGTCCTACTGCCTACTCTCCTGTAGGCTCTGAGCCCTCCGCACTCCTTGCCTCCTTGCCCCTTCCTCTCTCCACTCCACCGGCTTTCCCAGCCACTTGCTCCTCCATCTCCCTTTTCCAGAGCTTGCGCTCCTGGCTCTGATCTCTAAGGGCCTTCCTCACCCCTCGGCGGCACCTCGAGACCAACCCCTTTCCTTCCTTCCTTCCTTCCTTCCTTCCTTCCTTCCTTCCTTCCTTCCTTCCTTCCTTCCTTCCTTCCTTCCTTCCTTCCTTCCTTCCTTCCTTCCTTCCTTCCTTCCTTTCCTTCTTTCCTTCTTTCTTTCTTTTTTCAGATTATTTGTTTTGTTTTTTTCTTTTTGGGTCACACCTGGCGATGCACAGGGGCTACTCCTGGCTCTGAACTCAGGAATTACTCCTGGCAGTGCTCAGGGGACCATATGGGATGCTGGGAATTGAACCTGGGTCGGCTGCGTGCAAGGCAAATGCCCTACCCACTGTACTATCAATCTAGCCCCCTTTTTTTCAGATTATTGATGGCTTTATTTCATTCTTTCTCTTTATCTTTTCTTTCTTTTTCTTTTAGTGAATCACCATGAGATGCAGTTACAGACTTACAAACTTTCGTGCTTATGTTTCAGTCATACAGTGATGGAGTACCCATTCCTCCACCAGTGCCCATTCTCCACTACAATTTTTCCCAGTATCCCACCCCTCTTTCCCTCCCACCCCCTGCCTCTGTGGCAGGCACATTCCCTTTTACTCTCTCTCTCTCCTCTTGAGTGTTATGGTTTGCAATACAGATGCTAAGTGGCCATCATCTTTGGTCCATAGTCTACTTTCAGCTTGCATCTCCCATCCCGAGCGTCATTCACTTACTTGTCCCTTCTCTATCCCAGCTGCTTTCTCCCCCAGCATGGGAGGCCAGGTTCCAAGCCGGGGAGCCATCCTCCTGGCCCTTGTCTCTCTTGTCCTTGGGTGTCAGTCTCCCATTCTGAGGCCACCCCCTTTTCTGCCTGGCCCCTTCCCCTGCTGCTGTGTTTTCCCTCTTGGCCCTTCCGCACTGCTTCTCACCTCCAGCAGAGCCGAAACTCCCCGAGGACGAGGCCTGGTCGCTTCCCTCCTGCCCAGCGCTCGGAGCACACGTCCCTGCTCTTCCTCCCGTGACCACGGCACAGAGCCTGGCGGCACACACACAGCTGGGCCAGCTGGGCTCCTTCTCTGTGTCCCCACCCAGCTGCGGCCCCCGCCTGGGCCTTGGGAGGGAGCGTAACCACATGGACAGGGGCCACGGCCTCCTCCATCCTGTCTCCCGTGTGTTTTTCCAGTTTATATAGAATTTTAGCCTAGAATAGCAGATAGTGGGGGGAAATAAAAACACTCGTTTCTCCAGAATTTTGGAAACTTCCAACGCATCCATCCCTGGAAAAACCAGCTGCCCCCTCGGGGTGGGATGACCGGACACGGAGGATGAGGGGAGGGAGGACGAGGGGAGGATGCGTCTTCCAGCGCCGTGGCTGGATATGGTTTTGCGATGGAAAGAACATCTGGGTCTGTCCCCCGAGAGCGATGCGGAGGGTGGGTGGTCTGTCTGGAATATCAGGTGGGGCTTCCCCATCTCGGCTGGGAGAGGCAGCCCCCGCCCTCCCCCACAGCAGGGGGTGGATGAAAGAAGCCTCTGGAACCCTTGCCTCCCCCAGCCTCGTCTCCAGACACCCACTGCCCCGGCTCAGTCACCCCCTCTTGGCTGCTTCCAGAGCTCGGGCCGCTCCTCCCTCTCATGCCCCATGTGGTTTGTTAATCGTGTGTGAAATGAGGGCTCGGAGGCCTCACTCATCCGTGTGAGGACAGGGGGGCCGGGGGCCGGGGAGGAGAGGGGGCGGGGTCCCTGAGCACCACTCGCGACTGAACCCCGTTCCTCTGTCTGGCTTCTCAGATGCAGCTTCTGGATAAGTTTCCCATCGAAGGCGGCCAGAAGGACCCAAAGCAGAGGATCATCCCCTTCCTCCCAGGTAAGCTCTGGGTTCCGGACGTGCAGAAAAGGGGAGAAGCCCCGAGCAGGCCTGGCCGAGGCCTCTGCTCATGGCTCCCTCCCCGGGGAGTGGGAACCCCAGCGCCCGGAGAGCGGTGGGGGGGGAGGGCTCTCACACCCTTTGTCTGGGGGTCATCTCTGCTGTTCCCGGCCTGCTGCCTGCCAAGGGCGTGGCCCGTTCTGGAACTTGGTTTGTTCTTTCCTAGCAAGCACCAAGAGGGCAGGAGCAATAGCACAGCAGGTAGGGCGTTTGCCTTGTACGCGGCCGATCCAGGTTCAATCCCCGGCGTCTTCTATGGTCCCCTGAGCACTAGCAGGAGTGATTCCTAAGTGCAAAGCCAGGAGGAACCTCTGAGCATCGCCGGGTGTGACCCCAGAGACAAAAATGAACAAACAAACAAAAAAACCCAAAACCCAAAAAGCACCGTGAGCACGAGGTCTCCTCAGCGAAGTTGAACTCCTGACACGGACCCGAGGGTCGTCATAGAGACCCCGACACCTCTCTCCTCGGTGCCTCCCGCACCTGACCCCACACATCTGAGCCTCCAGGAGGGACCTGAGCCAGCCCGGGAGCTGGCAGACCAGGGTTTGAACCCGGGTCCGAGAGGTCCTGAAGGCTGTTTGTGGCCAGCCAATCCGGCAACATGTTGATTCTGTCTGTGGTGAGAAGAAGCTGCTCCGACGGGGGTACCCTAAACTGGCATCGAGAGGGACTGGCGGGCAGAGTGCTTTTGATTGCTACTCAGGCACACAACTCCAGACTGAGGCGAGTGTTATCTCTCGATTTGGGGGGCAAAGGTGTTGGGGTTCGGGCTGGAGCAATAGCACAGCGGGTAGGGCGTTTGCCTTGCACGCGGCCGACCCGGGTTTGATTCCCAGCATCCCATATGGTCCCCTGAGCACCGACAGGAGTAATTCCTGAGTGCAGAGCCAGGAGTAACCCCTGTGCATCGCCAGGTGTGACCCAAGAAGCAAAAAAAAAAAAAAAAAAAAAAAAAGGTGTCAGGGTTCAGAGATGTTAAGTCACAGCCCCTGAAAGTGGCCGCCAAGGGGGGCGCTCACCCTGTGCCCTGGCCGCTGGCTGGCTCTCCACATCCCTGGCACCAAGCCCCAGCACTCTGCCAGCCTCCATCCCTGCTTTCCTGCCCGACCCTGAATTAGAATCTGGCTTCCAGAACAGCGGCCAGCGGTCAGGCCTTTGGGAAAGGGGCCGGTCTTCACATCCTCCGTCCCTGGCACGCGGCCGGCCCGCTGATTTGAAATCTCCCGCAGGGCACGTCCACGAGAGGCAGGCTCCTTGCCGGCGAGTGTGGCTCCGGCACCCACCAGCCTTCCGGCTGGCAGGGCCAGAGCGTGCCCCGTGGCCTGGCTCACCCCCGAGCTGGAGAGAGTTCCTGTAGCACCCCCCTGGGATGAGCCAGCCCCCCGCTGTCCGAGCAGGGGCCTCTGTCCAAGGGAGGGTGGAGGGCATCTGGCCCCTTCCCTGGGGGCCAAGACCTCGTCTCTGTCCTGCCTGGGAGTGAATGGGGGGTGCGGTGGGGTGCGGTGTCCTGCCTGGCTGGCCCGAGGGATTTGCACTGTCTGATATCCAGTGTCATGACCTTTGATGTTGCTCTGGCTCTCGGAGGCCACCCTGTCCAGCTGGACGTGTCCCAGCTGCCGGTGTAGCGTCCTGGCCTTGGGGCTGCAGGGCTCCCACTCTGCGCTGGGCCTTTGTCCCTGGGCCAGGGGACAGTCTAACCTTCAGTCAGCGGGTGTTTAGGAGGCCCAGCCTGGGCTAGGCCGGGAGTGAGGGCCTGGGGTCGGAGAGCCTGGTGGGCAGGGGAGGGCTGGATCTTTCCTTCCTCTCAGGAAGCTCGGGCTGGTGGGAGATCATATGTGCCCGGAGAAGCGGGCGGGGCTGCAGGTGTCCCCCTGGGTCACTGAATTCCCTTGCGTCATGGACAGAGGCAGAGGGGGGCAGCTAGGCATCCCGGAAGTGGGGGCTTGGAGGCCAAGTAGAAGCCAGGAAAGCCCAGGTGGAGGCTTAGCTGTTTTGCCCCCACAGGGTCTTGATTTTGGGGTGCTGGATCATGATGTGCTCTTCCTGCCACACAGATGTGAGCCTGTGGGGATGGGGGGAGGGGGCTGCTAGGACAGCCCTGGGGGCACAGCTGATGGAAGTGAGAGAAAGCAGGGCCACCTGGGGCGGGAAGGATCTTGGGTTGGGAAGGATCTCGGACTCTTGTGGAGATAGGCCTGTTCATCTGTCAATCACACACGAGCAGCAAATCCTGGTGTGTACCCTCCCGTGGAGGCTGTCTGGGGTGCAGGCCTGAGTTGGGGGTCAGCTCCTTTGGGTAGAAGTGAGTGCTCTGAGCAGCCCAGGACATGGTGGTGTTGAGGGGCAGCTGCCAGGTGGAGGTCTCCACTGCACATCTGTCAAAGACTTTCATGGCGTGGGGCTGGAGCAATAGTACAGCAGGTAGGGCGTTTGCCTTGCATGCACCCGACCCGGGTTCAATCCCTGGCATCTCATATGGTCCCCTGAGCACTGCCAGGAGTGAGTGCAGAGCCAGGAGTAAGCCCTGAGCATTACTGGGTGTGATCCAAAAAGCAAATAAAAATATAAATAAAAAAAATGAATATAAAATAATCTATTAAAAAAAAAAACACTTTCAGGGAGTTCCCACCTCAAACCTCCCAACACTTCTCCCAGGCTGGAACAAATATTTTGGCCCTGGGGAACAAAGAGCTGCGGACCCCAGACCCTCCAGGCATTGTTGAGACTCAGGACCACCAGAAGATATATGAGGAAGGGAGGAGCCCAGTTTGGGGTGGGGGCTCCCCAGGAATGTCATCAGGGAAAGAAAGTCCCAGTGGGCTTAGGGTGCAGGAAGGGACAGAGAATCACTCCCAGGCTCAGTGCCCCGGAGGCGGTTGGGGGTACCCTATTTGAGGAGGGAGACCCCCTCCTTTCTTCTCCCCCACAACTGGCGCGTGGGGGCCCATGCTCCTCCCCCTGCACCAAGCTCCGCCCTTCATTGCACCCCGCTGTGTGCCCCAGGGCCTCTGCGGGCCCCTCGGGGAGGGGCTCACCTGGGGGGCAGGCAGCATCGGCCCCGCTCCCGAGAGAAACACCTGAGCCACTGGCCTCGGGGACTCTGCCAACTGTGCTGGTCTCTGCGGTGGCCGCAGTGGCCTCTGTGACGCCATCTGTGCCCTTCGGGACCTCCACCGTGCCCAGGCTAGAGACCTGGAAGGTTCTGGCAGAGGACTCCCTCCTCACCCCGGGTCCCTCTCACCTCCATGGCTGTCTGGAGCGTTGAGAGGACCCAGTGCTGATGGGGGAGGGACAGCGGAGACCCAGCAGGGGGGGAGGGTGGGGGACCGGGTGGGTCAAAAGAATGTGGCCTCCCTCACAGTGCAGCCCCTCTGGAGAGAGTAGCTCCTCACCCTGCTGGGGTGCTTAGGGGTGCTTCTGAGAGGCTCCACCTGGCCCCAGAATAAATGCTGGGGGCTGGGGCAGGGGGACTGGGCAGCGGGGCGGCGCCTGAAGGTCCATCCACTGAGGTCACCCAGGTTTCTGATTTCCTTTTTCTAATTGGGCCGTGTTGCTTCTTATTACTGTAGCGGGACGGCAGGCCTAGATTTTGCGAGCACAGTCTTCATTGAATTATAAACCCCCAAGACTGGCTGTTCCGTTTCCTAGGCTGTGGCGTGGAAGACAGTTTCTTCATGCGAACTCTGGGCCACGAGACTAAGCCCCCTGCATTCCTCCCACCCCACCGTCAGCCTGCAGGGCCCGTCACCCCACCTGCACAAGGCCGCCAGTGGCACTCTCCTCTGTGTCTGCACTATCAGGCCCAAGGAACAGCCCAGAGGGTCCCCCGAGCACCGCCAGGAGTGATTCCTGAGTGCAGAGCCAGGAGTAACCCCTGAGCATCGCCAGGTGTGACCCAAACAACAACAGCAACAACAAAAAGCCAGCCAGGACCCTGGCCCCACCTGGAGGCTAGTCCTGGGAAGTTCTGGGCAGACTCAGTGGGGAGGAATCCCATCATCTGCCCTACGTGCTGATTCATTTTAAAGCAGCGTTGAGAGCCATAGAGGTAGAATAGAGCTAAGGCACTTGCCTGCCCGCAGCTGATCCCGTCTCCCAACACCACAGCCGGTACCCAAGCCATGTAGGAGTGACACCTAAGCAAGAGCCAGGAGCAGCCCCTGAGCACAACCAGGGGACCCAAAACCCCGTCAATGAATAAATTTTATCTAAAAGAAGCATGCAATAGGTTGGTTCTCTTGCAAAGCAGGATGCTTTGTAAAACACCTCGATCCTTCTCTCCTGGGTTTGCGGATGCGCATATACTCGGAGGTGCCTTCTGAGTCTTGGAAACAGACTTGGAGACGGGGCCCCAGCACTTGACCCCCGCAGACCTGAGCTTCTCAGCCTCGGGACTGTGGGATCGGGACTCCAACCTCTACGCTCTGTGCAGGATGGTTGGCAGTGTGGCCCAGAATGAAGGAGGGCAAGCAGAAATCATGCGACTCCTGGGTCGGAGACGACACTTGTTAGCTTGGGCACTTCTGGATCAGCGCCCGCAGCCGCCCAGAGGGTCCCCCGGGCTGACCAAGCGGACCCCAGGCAGGGTTGCTGGTGTGGAGCAAAAGTGAATCCCTGCCACAAAGGGTTTGCTGGGACTGAGAAACGGCTCTGTGCAGTCTGTCCCACACACGCAGGGGAGGAGCCGGGGGTCTGGGAGCTGGGCAGGAAGCAACCCCCCTGCTTTGCCCTGGAGAGAGGAGTGACCCCATCCCAGGCTCCCAAGGTGAGCGGCCAGCCTGCTGCTTGCGCCACGTCTAGGCTCTCAGAGGGTGTTTGCCTTGGAAAGGATCATCCAGAACAAAGGACAGTCGGGGTGGGGACAGGGGGCTTGCCCCCCGTTGAAGAAATTTAGAGACCGGAGAGGAGGATCTCGCAACTAATTTCCCCGCTGGGTTTTCCGGCTTCGGGGAGGGGTGGGCAGGAGAGGCGTCCTTCAGGACACCGGCTGAGCACGGTGGGCGCTGCTTCCAGCTGCCCGCGTGGAGAGCTCTGGTTTGCAAGGCCGGCTGTGGGAAATCCATCTCCTGTGGGCCATCCTGGGGCTGGAGTCCATTTCCTGTGTCCGCGGAGCTGGCCAGCCCGAGGAGGCTCCCCGGGAGGAAATGGTCATTACAGAGTCAAGTAGGTTCGCTGCTGATGTCAAAAGCAAACTGCTGTGACCAGGGGCCCGGGGGCTTCAGAAGCCAGGCGGCGGGGCAGAGAGAGGTGAGGTCACTCTGCAGAGGCCGCTGGAGGCCCTTCCTATTTGCGAGCCCTTCGGAAAACGCCTTCACCCGGAGTGCTGAGTCGGCGTTCCTCCTCCGCCTGCTTCTGGGTGGATGAGTCAGGGAGAAGCTGCCGGCTTGGGAAGCACACTAGGACCCTGATCAGAGCCAGTGTGGCTGGCCCCAGGGCAGCAGGTGGCCTCGTGAGGGCCTCTGGCCGCTTCCACGCCAGCTTCCCCGTTTGCTTTCTGGCCTGTTCCTGAAGACGTCTCTGGTGCCCGGGAGTGGCGAGATGGGGACTTCCTCTCTCCCCCGCCCTCCCCCCCAAGCCCTAGGCTTCAGATCCGGTGTTTGTCACCGTGCAGAAGGAAGCAGGGGGGAGGGGTGTCTCCTGCGGGACTGGCCCAAGCACGGGGCCGCCCTCTCCCTGGACGCTAGGTGTTTCGGGTGGTCTGCCGGGTGCCAACCTGTACGCCCGTCCCCAGGGGACTCCGCAAGTCACAGCAGGCTGTGGCTCAGACACGTGGCAGGGACTGCAGGCCCCCAAGAGCAAAGGCCTGAGCGGTTCCTGAGCCCCACCTCGTGCACGCTCCTCCCCCGCCCCATGACCACGGATGGCAGAAAAGGACCAATGTGCACAGAGGGGAAAGTAGGGTCTGGTGCTAATGCCAGGGTTTGTGGAGCTGGAGGAGATTACAGGCCCAGTGGCACCGGGCGCTGGAAGTGCTGGGTCTGCTCTCACCCTAATTACTGCCCCTGGCCCCTCCCAATCACGCCCGCGCCCTGCCTCTGTCATCAGGTTCCCAGGGCCTGCTGGCAGCCAAGTTTTCCACAGGTGAGCTGCCTCCTCCATTCCCTGCCACAGGTATTTATTGAGCACCTGCTGTGTGCCCGGCCCAGCTGCAGAGTGAAGGAGCCCTGGGCCCATTCCCGGGAAATGTCCCATCCGGTGGGAGAGTCCGAGCACTGACAGCTCAGGAGCAGTTTCTAGAATGATTCGACATGGGGAAGACACGACTAGACCCTGTGGCTCGGGGCAGTTGGGAAAGGCCTCTTAGCAAAAGGGGACACTTGGACTGAACGAGGGTGGCTGGGTGGCTAAGGGTCCAGGGCGCCGGGCCGAGGGGACACTAGGAGGTGAGCCGCGTGGGACTGAGGGTTGGTGTTTGCAGAACAGCAAGATGCGGATGAAGCAGGTGGGGTGCCAGGGTGCTGAGTTCCACAGAGAGGGGGGCAGATTAGGGACACGTGGGTCCAGCAACTCCAAAACATGTGCCCAGTAGCAAAGCTGCTCTGAAGTGAGCGCTATACATGCACCAGTAGAGCACCCATCCACATGCAGGTACACGCATGGACATGCATGCATGCACACAGGTACACAAATGCATGCAGATGCACACATGGAGGCAGGCACGCACATGCATGCAGACACACATGTAGGCAGGCACACACATGCATGCAGATGTACACACATGAATTCAGACACGCATGCACACAGACACATACACACATGCACAGACACACACATGAATGCAGATGCACATATGTGCATGCAGATGCACACATGCAAGTATGCATGGAGCATGCACATACGCACACACATGCAGTCAGGTACACAGTGCATAGGCATGCATGCACTGTCACAGTCAGGCACGAGACATGCGCACATGCACACACATACACACAGGCATGCATACACGCACAAACATACATGCAGCCAGACATGCATGCAGTATGCAGACATACACATAGACATGCATGCCGTCAGGCACATATACACACATGCACACAGTCTTACATGTATACAGTATGCAGTCATGCTTGGGCACAGGCACACATACATGCAGTCAGGTACTACACACATGAACACAGGCACGCATACATGTAGTCAGGCATTCCTGCAGTATGCAGACACATACACGCAGGTGCACAGGCACTAATGTCTGCAGCCAGGCACTCACACACACGCATGCATGCATGCATGAAGAAGTTGCACCACTCAAGCCCATGCATGTGCTCCAGGGTCATGTCCTTGTCTGTCACGTGGGCCCATCACCGAGTGGGACTCAGCTCCAGCAGATTGATGCATGGAAAGTGCCCAGGGGATGGACAGTGGGTCCTTGGCTGCAGGACCCTGCACGTGCGGGCCGCCTTCGCTGCCTCCTCCCCCTCGCTGCAGTCCTGGCCCTCCTTACTGATTCCAGCCCTTGTTCTTTCTCTGCACTTCTTGTGTGGCAGCCAGAGCTTCCTTCTGGAGCACTGTGGTCCAGATGGAGGGTCGGGCGTAGGCGAGACTGGAGCCCAGCAACCCTAATGCGTGCAGGGCCACTGGCCTCCCAGCTCCCAGCACCCCCCGCCCCCCCCGCCGGGGCCCTCTGCACTTGCTTCTCTGTGCCTCTGAACCCCAGGCCTTGCCCGTGCAAGGCAAATGCTCCACCACAAGCCCCCTCTCGGCCCCTTTTTCAGTCTGGAAAGTAATTGTGTATCAGGCCCCCCTGACCCTTTATCACGTCAGTACCAGAGGAGTCAGATCATTTATTACAATGTACATGTCCTTCTTGTCCTGGAGATCATTTTCAAAGGGCGTGAGCCTCCTGATCACCCCCCCACCCCACCCCTGCAGCCCCTGGGGCTCAGCAGAAACCAGGCCACTGGGGAGGAGGAGCCCAGCCAGGTGTGCGGGAGGGGAGCCGGCAGGAGAAGGGAGGTGGGGGCTGAGACCGCAGGGCGAGCTCCCGGCGGGCTGTGCCATGCCGAGACCCAGCTCCGGACCCTTGTGAGAGCCGAGGGTCTAAGGAGGGGCCCAGCTACGTCTCACAGACGCGGGGCCACATGCGAGGCCTTCTGCTCTGAGCGGGAGACGAGTGGAGGGGAGGGGAGGGAAAGACCCCAGGAGTGGAGGTCTGGGCGCAGCATGGACAGGACATGGCCAAGGGGCCTTTCTGGGGTGGGGGGTCGCGGGTTGGAGTGGGGGGCCACAATGCCTGTGGTTCTGGTAGGGGCAGCCCTGGCCTCACCACATAGGGCCCCCGCATCTCCCCCCCTCGACCCCCAACCAATCCTGCCTTTTTCTGCCCCCGCCCCAGAGGGGGTGAAAGGAAATGACTTCCGCCCCTCTCCCCCCACCCCCCCACCCCAGATAGCTGAAGCCTTTGGCGTCTGTGAAAGCTGCTTTGTGGTGGGAGCCCCACACCAGCCCCCCTCCCCGAAGCCTGCGGGCAGTGGGCACTGTGCTCTCCGGGCCCTGGCTTCAGCGGGGTAGGAGGAGAGGCAGAGGGTGGCGGCAGCGCGAGAACACTGAGGGCCATTGAGAGCGAAGCTCGGGGCCCCCTTCTTAGGACATGAGGGGCGCTGGTGGCAACCCTCCACCGTGTCCCTGGCCTGACCCCGCCGGTGCTCTCCGGGGTCACCCAGACTGGACCCAGGGCCAAGGACAGAGCCCCCAGCCAGCCAGCCAGCCAGACGCTGGCAGGAGCTGGCCGAGGCTGGGCGCCACCCTGCGCCCGTAGGCGCTGCTGCGCCATTCATTCATCAGAGGCCGTGGCCTGCGGCGGCCAGACGGGCCTCCTTCCCCTGCCCCGTCCACTGCGGCGCCACGGAGGGAGGGACTGGGACGGGCTGAAGATGGCGTCTCTGCCCCTGAAAGCGCCTTCAGACGTGGGGAGGCTGCTGGGCAGCTGGCAGGCTACTGTCCGCCCTTCAGGGCAGGGCACGGCGGGGCGGGGAGGGGCGGGGAGGGCCAGGGGGGTGGGGGGGACCGTGTTTCCAGGCCAGGGCTCAAGAGGACTTGGCCGGCCCGAGCCTCGGGAGAGCTTCAAGGACAGTCTGTCCATCACCAGAGTGGCATTGCCGCAGGGTTTGTGACGCCGCAGCCTTCAGCCAGCCCCAGAGGGGGCCACAGACCCTGGCTCTGGGCTCAGACCTGCCCGGGTTCATCCTTTCTCCTCGGGGCCCCGGCTCCGACTTGGGGCCCTTTATGACATGGTGTTTCGGCGCGCCAGGCGTGCCTGGGCCGAGGGCCCGCTCAGCCTCCGCAGAGCTCCGTGTTCTGGGCCACTCACTGTGACTCAGCTGGCCCCGCTCCTAGCCCTGACCTTCCCCGGGAGCGCCTGGCTGCAGGCACCGTGTCAGCACTCAGTACCTGGCGGTGATTGGATGAGTATTGAGCTGGGGTGCCAGGACGCAGCCCAAACCACTGAGCTGTCGGGGTGGGGGGGGTGCAGGCTGGGGGGCGGGGGGCTTCCCAGGAGTGCGCTTTCCCAGATGGTCTCCTGCGTTTCAGGGCTGGCTTCTGAGAGAGAATGTGGTTCTCGGAGCAGCCGTGGGGACACCCCTGGAAGCGTGGCTCGGCGGTCGAGGGTTTGTCTTCCACGCATGAGGTCCTGGTTCGGTCCCTGGGACCACATGCACACAAAACTTTTTAATAAAAAGAAATGCGGAGTCTCCTCCCTCCTCAGGCTCTCCTCTGTAGTCTAATCTTATTACTTGAGTGGGGGTAGGTGGGATGGGGTGGTCCAGGGGTGACTCCCCGCTCAGTGCTCGAGATCCCTTCCAGCCGTGCCCCGGGGGACCGTGCAGTGCCAGGGAGAGAACCAGGGCTCCCACCCGCAAAGCACACGCGTCAGCCCTTTGAACCACCTCCCCGGCCGCCTGGTCTGCGTCTCAGCAGCGGGCACTGGGGGTCTTGCGTGCACCGGAAAGTTCGAGAAGCACTGTTCTGCATAGGCTCGGCAGTCTGAAGGCCAGTGCGGCGTAGCGTGTCCAGTGCCCACGTCTCTGGTTAGGCGAAAAGGCTGCATTTCTCCCAAGGAGTCTCTGGCAGAGAAGCCGAGACAAAACCAGAACATGCCGGGGACCGTGAACGTCGCATCCTTCGCTTCTCTCTACAGCGACAGCCGCAGACCTGAGCTTCCGTGTCGGGAGGCCACGGGAGGGGAGGCGGGCCGGGCAGGGGCTGGGGAGCTGGGCCCGTGCCCATGAGGGAGGCTTTCCGGTCTGAAGGCTGAGTCTACAACTGTAATAATTGGTGATGGGTGAATGTGGCTTAACTAAGACCTGTGTGGTTGGCAGAGGCACTCTGTCTCTCTCCCCTCTCTCTCCCCCCTCTCTCTCCCCCTCTCTCTCCCCTCTTTCTCCCTTCTCTCTCCTCTCTCTCCCCTCTCTCTCCTCTCTCTCTTCTCTCTCTCTCCTCTCTCTCCCCTCTCTCTCCTCTCTCTCTTCTCTCTCTCTCCTCTCTCTCCCCTCTCTCTCCTCTCTCTCTTCTCTCTCCCCTATCTCTCTCCCCTCTCTCTCCCCTATCTCTCTCCCCTCTCTTTCTCTCTCCCTTCTCTCTCTCCCCCCTCTTCCCCCTCTCTCTCCCCCTTCTCTCCTCTCTCTCTCCCCTCTCTCTCTCCCCTCTCTCTCTCCCCTCTCTCTCCCCTCTCTCTCTCCCCCCCTTTCTCACCCCTCTCCCCTCTCTCTCTCCCCCTTCTCTCCTCTCTCCTCTCTCTCTTCCTCTCTCTCTCCCCCCCTCTCAGCTCCATGATTCACAAAGCTGTTAATGGCAGGTTTGGTGCATACCAAGTTCCAGCACCTCGCCGCCCCCAGCAGGACCCAGTTCCCTCCGCAGTGTGTCAGCTCAGTTCATATTCTTTTTTTTTTTCCTAGAAAGACTTGGCTTTGGGAGAGAAAGGATTCGTAGGTGAGCCGAGTGGTCCAGAAATAACTTTTTGTTGACTTTATGAGCAACCAGTTGTAAACAGCTTTCTGAGCAATTGTTTGAGACTTGGCCCTTTGAACCGATTCAGTGACTGTGAATGAATGAAGAGTTCTGCCCCGCATTATAGCGACAGCGTGTTAAGTGCGTCCTTGGGCCAGGTGCGGTGGGTGCTAAGGGCTTCGTGTACTTTTCTGAGCTAATGAGAAGCCGCACAAACTAGAAAGAGGATCCTGTCCTACCCAAGGCCCCTCGGGCAGTGAAAGGGAGAGATGGGGTTGCAGTCAGGGTCCCTCCACGTCTAAGCCCCTAGTCCTGACCACATTCTCTCAGCACTGACAGAGATTGTGGCCGAGGCTAATAGTGTTTTGCACAGACAGTAACTAACAGATGACGTTTGGTAGCACAATGAACAGTATATCACCTGCTTTTGCATTGCCTTGAAGTTTTGAGTCACATATTTCATGCTTTTATTTTATCAATTCGAGGTTGATCAGTGCCTTTTGAATAGGAAGTGTTTTTTGTTACAATCAAGGTCTAGATTCCCTGGTTCTCTGCTACCTTTCCTTGCGCCTACCCAACTTTTACTAGCCACCTAGTGGCCGGTGCTGGAACTGCAGGCATAACGCCCAGTCGGGAACCCCGCCTCTGGGGGTTTTGTCAACACAAACCTGCAGAGAAACTCAGTGGTGACAATGTCTTAGATCCTGTCCCTGCAGCCACACAGTTCAGCAAGGGAACCAAAGCTGGGAAGGAAGAAGTTCCACTGTAACTTTTTCTGCTGTGTGGCCCGAAAAGCAAGGCAGCAGGAAAACCTCAGGAAACCACACGAGGGTTTAGCCAGCCTGGCTGAATCCTCTTGTTTGTGTCTCCGGTGTCTGCTGGTGCTTCCTCCAGCTCGGGGCTGGTCCCGCTGCATGCATGGCGGCAGAGTCCCCTTTGGTGGCATGATCCCATGGTGGCAGAGTCCCTGACATCCCCCCAGAAGGACAGGCCGTAGCCCCTTACCGAGGGAGAGATTTCTGTCAGCTCCATCTCAGTTTCCTCACGGCTGGTGTTTGGAGACGGGCCGTCCTAGGAATAAACACCTGAGGATGAAAGAGCGTGCAGAGGGGGACACCTCACGGTCCCCCGGGCCCACCTCGCAGCCTCCTGCCCTGGCAGGACGGGGCCCGCCTCTGTCAAGGCCAGCTTTGTGCCCGCCCCCAGCCCCACTCATTTCCTTTGGAAAGTGCAAAAAAGCCCCCCTTGTCTCGAGAGCTTCCTCGCAAAGGGCTCCCGCTGAAAGACCGCACTCATGGCCAAGACGTTGCCCTTCACCTTTGCCCTCCACTCACTTTGGTGAAAGAGGGTTCTTATCCAACCCCCCCTCGAGGCGGCGGGTGCCCGGTGGGGGAGGGGAGCCTCGCTGACCTTAGCAGGAATTCAAGGAACATATAAATAGAAGCGGCTCTATAAATAGCACTTCCCCCCAAACATCTGCAGGCGGGCGCTGGGCCGGGCAGCCGAGGGTCGGGACGGACGGCGAGCCAGCCCCTGTCGCCCTCTCCTGGGACACTTTTCCGGGGGGCTGCAAGACGCGCCCTCTGGGTTTTAGAAACACTCTCCTCGCCCCAGGCCCTTGCACTGGTGGGTGGCCCCTACCTAGGAACACACACAGGGTGGAACGGAGTGGCAGTGCCTGGAATCGCACTGGCTTTGCAAGGCCCAGAGGACGATGATGGGGGAGCTCAGGGGACCAGTGTCCGTTTCCGGGTCTGCAGTCACGGGGACTTTAAAAAAAACAAAACAAAACAAAAAAAAACCAGAGCCTTTGAGGAACAAGAGCCGTGTCTGATTTGATCCTGGCTGAGGGAGTGGGGCTATAAACGCAATGACCATCCTGGTGTTGTCCCCCTCGCACCCCCCCTCCAGCTCCCCACTTAAATGAGAAGAAGACCGGTATCTAGTTGCTCGGTGATGATGAGTCTTAAGGGAGTTGGAATTTGTCAAGTGTTGTTGTTGTTTTTTTTGCCCTTTTTTTTGGGGGGGATGCTGGACAGTTTGCCAGCATTGTCATGCCTGGCAATGCTCAGGGGTTACTGCACTTGGGAATCACTCCTGGCTGTGCTCTGGGAACCATATGGGATGCCGGGGATCAAACTGAGGTTGGTCTCGTGCAAGGCACAAGCCCTCCCCACTGTGCTGTCGCTCCAGGTATTTAAACCATTGTTTCTGGCCCCTTGGAAACTTAAAAATCAATGTTCAGTAAAGAAACAAATCTCTGTGTGTCCTCCAGGCCCCTGGAGTCCCCTGGCACACTGCAGCCGTTGGCCTGCGGTGTCTGGGGGTGGACGGGGCGTAAGGCCTGCCTCTCGTCAAGCTCGTGCAGAGGTGGTTCGGTGGTTGTGGATGGGTCTCGCTAAGCCCCCCAGTACTCTACGTAGGAAAATGGAGCAGGATTTTTAAAATTATTTAAATTTATTTATTTTTTAACTAGTGAGTCACAGTGAGGGTACAGTTACAGATTCACACATTTTCGTGCTTGTTTTTCCCTCATGCAATGTTCGAGAGCCCATCCCTCCACCAGTGTCCATTCTCCACCACCAATGAACCCAGTATCCCTCCCACCCCCCAACCCCATCCCCCCCACCCAACCTCGTCTCTGTGGCAGGGCATTCCAATTTGATATCTCTCTCTCCTTTTGGGTGTTGTGGTTTGCAATAGGGGCATTGAGTGGTCATCCTGTTCAGTCTCTAGTCTACTTTCAGCACGCATCTCCCTTCCTCCTCAGGATCTCCAATCACATTTTACTTGGTGTTCCCCTCTCTATCTGGGATGCCTTTCCCCCAGCGTGTGAGGCCAGCTTCCAAGCCATGGAGCCAACCTCCTGGTATTATATACTACTACTCTTGGGTGTTAGTCTCCTACTCCGTTGTTTTATATTCCGTAGATGAGTGCAATCTTTCTATGCCGGGGCAGTTGTTTCTATGCAGGGAGACCATGTGGCACGAATCAAGGTTCTCGCTCGTTCTCTCGGCTGTGCTCACACCGCATTTTATTTGCGAGGAAGAACTGCCTGGAGCGGAGGCATCTCGCTGGGCAGAAAAAGGCCCTTTCTTTTTCTGCCGCTCTGGACTTCATCTGCGTGCCAGAGTCCTTCCCGCCCTCCTCCATCACCTCTGCCCCGGCCCAGGACTGCCCAGCTGGGGTCCCCGCTCCCCTGCGGCCGCCCCAGGGAGGCAGGTGCTCAAAGCGAACGCTGGCTGCAGCGTTTGGCAGCACTTGGCAGCAGGCGTGTCCGAGCACAAGGAAAAGGAAGGGGAGAGAGAGCCGGCACCTTCCAGCAAAGCCGTCCCGCGTGGACTGAGAGGAGCTAAGCCGACGGTGCCCTGGAGTCTGGTGCTGGCACGAGGCCCAGGCCCGGGCCTGCGTGGACGCGTGAGGAGAAGCCTCCCGCCACCTCTAGGAGCTGCGGCCTTCTGGGGACTCGGGAAACTCGGTACTTCTGTGCCTCAGAGACCCGTGAGGAGGGGGGGCGGGTGGGGGTGGGGGTAGTTTTGTTGGAAATGCACTCTGGGGGCCCAGGATGTGCTCCATGATAGCACGGAACTGGCACGTGTGAGGCCTCGGGGCTGATCCCTGGCACTGGGGGGTAACCGGGAAGCATCCCCCCCTCTTCCAGCCCCTACCGTCTAGTTCGGGGGTCTGGATGGATCCCAGGAATCTGCTTTTATCGCCACTCGGCCCAGGTGCTTCTGACCCAGGGGCTCGTCGTGGCTCTGTGCTCAGTGCTCAGGTACAGGGGCCCTCCCCGTCCCGTGTGCCGTGTGACGCCGTGACCCCGACACCCAGGGCTACATACAGCAGCTGTCCTTCACACCGTTCCTCCGGGCCAGGCTGCTTTTTTTTTTTAAGTTTAGATGAGTTCATATTTTTAATTTTTTTAAATTTTATAAAGTAGGTTGGGTGTTCTCCTTTCATGCAGCTGACCCATGTTCGATTCCTCCGCCCCTCTCGGAGAGCCCGGCAAGCTACCGAGAGTATGGAGCCCGCGCGGCAGAGCCTGGCAAGCTACCTGTGCATATTGGATATGCCAAAAACAGTAACAATAAGGCTCTCAATGAGAGACATTACTGGTGCCCGCTCGAACAAATCGATGAGCAACGGGATGACAGTGACAGTGACAGTTCATAATATTTGATTACGTTTAATGTTCAAACACCAGTCCCACCACCGTGACACCTTCTCAACACCATGTATTCGGAGGTTCCCATCCCGAACCCCAATCCCTGCCCCAAAGCAGAACTGAAATAGTGTAATATTTCCTTTTAGAGTTGGTTGCCTCCTACTTTGAATCCATCAAGTGTAGTGCGGTGCTCTTGGAGTATGGATAGAGTGTGTCCTATGAAGTGTCACTCGGCCGTGAATGCGGCCGCGTGGTCCAGGAAAAGGTTCACTTCTTGGTGAGGCTTGGCCCCTGCCGGGGGCTGCACCCACAGGAAATGGGGCTGGGGAGGGGGTCCCTGAGGGAATCGCTCGTCTGTCCTCCATCCTGCCGACAGAACAGTGCTCAGGGGCAGCAGTGTCCTGCCGAGAACCTGCCAGCCGCCCTCCCCGGGCGCACGTGTGGTCCCGGAGCCGTTTCCCAAGGCCTCAGCGTCTGGGCTATTCCCCCACCTCAGCGGGTCCCACAGAACGGTCAGTGTCATTGGGCCCCACCGTGGCCCCCCCGCCGACTGTGCCTTCCTGTGGTCACTCCCAGCCCCGAGGGCCCTGGACCCCTGCCGGGGGGGGGGGGGTCCGCCGCTCTGAGCCCAGCCACGGGGAGAGGCTGCAGGAAGCGCTGGCCCTGGCCGCTCTCCTGAGGGCAGCCTCTCAGTCTCCTGCTTCCCGGCTGAATGGGGCCCTTTATGCCCGGGTTCCCACAGGAGGGCGCCCAGCGCCGAGCACCGCCACCACACCCGTGCCCACGCCCACGCGCCCGCTCAGTGTGGGGCCCGACTTAACCACACGCGCCGGCCCCGCGCTGTCTGGGTGCTGGAGGCCAAGGCCACGCCCGCCTCAACCCAGCTTGGCCAGTCGCCGCAGAGATGTGGGGAAGCTGAGTGTGAGTGTGTGTGTGTGTGTGTGTGTGTGTGTGTGTGTTCACGTCCCCACATATGCTCACACTTAATCAGTGGGTGTCTGTGGGACTGTCCATGTGTTGGGTAGTCAGTGGGGCAGGGGGATCAGCCTCACTGAGAGGAGGACATCTTCCCTCACCAAGACGGGGACACCCTCCCTCACCATGACAGGGACACCCTCCCTCACCATGACAGGGACATCTTTCCTCACCAGGACGGGGACACCCTCCCTCCCCATGACAGGGACACCCTCCCTCACCATGACAGGGACACCCTCCCTCACCATGACAGGGACACCCTCCCTCACCATGACAGGGACATCGCCCCTCACCATGACAGAGACATCACCCCTCACCATGACAGGGACATCGCCCCTCACCATGACAGGGACATCGCCCCTCACCGGGACAGCGACACCTTCGGGGTGGAGAATCACAGGCAGGCAGCAGGGGCAGCCCCTTTACAGATGGCAGAACTTTCTAGAGGGGAGATGCTCAAGGCTGGGAGAGAAGGGGTGAGTCTTCCCCCACTGGGAGGCTGCCCAGAGTCCCCTGTTAGCTGATCTGGAGGATGAGAGAAGTCAAACAGAGGTGGCGCAGGCTGCTGTGTCCCGGGCTGGGGGGCAGGGCTGCTGGCATGTGGCCCGCACGATGGGACGGAGTCAGAGCCCACGGGGGCACATTCCGGCTTTGCCCTTGGCGTTGGCACTGCTGGAGGCTCCAGCAAAGGCTTCACTTCGAGACTGTCCCTGAGGCTGCTGGCAGGCTGGTGGGCATGGGTGGGAATCATGCCAGCGGAGAGAAGAGGTGTCAGCTCACCCCCGTGGCCGTCAGCCAGCCCAGTTGGCTGGTCCCTGTGTTAGCCGGGCATCCTGTGTGCCCGATGCTGTGTGCCCGCCTGTTCCTGGTGCCATCGTACCCACAGCCTGACTCTCCAGTCAGGCGTCTGGGAAGACCGACCTCGGGCAGCTTCCTGGACCTGGGACATGGGGCAATCCAATGCCCGCAACCTCAGTTTTTGAAGATTTGGATATGGGCAGAGGTCGGGGATCATACTTGTAAGTTCTCAGGAGTTACTCCCAACTCTGTGCCCGGACCTCGCCCAGCGGTGTTCAGAGGACCACAGGGGTCTGGTGATCAAACTGGGGTGATGCAAGGCAAGGACTTCAGCCCCTTGGGGCCGGAGTGATAGTACAGCAGGTAGAGCATTTGCCTTACATGTAGCCGATCCGGGTTCAATCCCCGGCATCTCAGATGGTCCCCCTAGCATCGCCAGTAGTAATTCCTGGGTGCAACGGCAGGAGTAACCCCTGAGCATCTCTAGGTGTGATTCCCCCACCAAAAAAAGCTTTCACCCCCGTCTCATCTTCCCTGCCCGAGGCCTGGACCTCTCAGCCATGCAGGCTCTGAGCCAGCTGCCCCTTGGTCTCAGATGTGATCCTGTGATCTGTTTCATCCTTCCCCTGGGGTCAAGAATAGAACACATAGCCGCAGGTGAACTCAGATCGTGTGGCTGTGACCCAGATGGTGAACTCAGAGCGGCCCTGAACCCTGAGGGTGGGAAGTGGGTTATTTCCCCAGCCAGTCTCCTGGGGTCCGAGCAGCCCTGCACAAGCCCCCAGCTCCGAGTGCATCCACACCCTGCATCCTCAGTCCCCCAGGGGCAGTCCCCCAGGGGCCCTGGGGCCTGTGCTCAGCCTCACCTCCCCTGGACCTAGGGTCATCTGCTTCCAGTGCTGGGCAGGGCCAGCCCACCATGCCTCAGTGACCAGCTCTGGTGGGTGGCTACTGTGAATTTCTCGAGGCTAACCCTGGACGCAGTTCCTGAGTCCAGCTGCTCTGCCTATAATTGAACGTAAGCCCTGATAACTGATGAACCAAGAGTTCATCAAACAGCCCCCCAAAAAAGATGCTTTGGGGGCTGGAGCAATGCTGCAGCGTGTTGGGTACTTGCCTTGCACGCGCTGACACAGATTCAATCCCGACACCTTGTGTGTTTGCCTGAGCCCCACCTAGGGTGAGCCCTAAACACAGCTGGGGTGTGGCCCACACACACAAATAAGGGACCCTCATTCCAAGGATCTCCCCGTGCGCTCCGTTGTGAAAGGTGGACACTTTCCAGGACGGCTGGAGAGCATTACATTAAAGCCCTCACTGGTCAGTGACTGTGTCCGTGCCGTCTCTGCAGCCCACACCACTGGTCACTCTAGGCTCGGGGCCGCCACCCCAGTGCAGGGTCGTGAGTGCCCATGGCTCCTCCTCGTCCTCGGAGATGTTCTGGCTCCATGAGGGGTGCCCGGGGTGAAGCTCTGCCTCTTGATCTGAGTGACCTGGGGGTGCAGGTGCGGGATCCAATGCACTTTCCTTTTTTTTTTTTGTCCGGTCTTGGAGCCACACCCAGCAGCGCTCAGGGGTTACTTCTGGCTCTACACTCAGGGATCACTCCTGGCATTTGTCTTGGCACCATATGGCATGCTGGGGATCAAACCTGAGTCGGCCGTGTACAAGACAAGCGCCCAACTCGCTGTGCCATCCTTCCGGCCTCTTGTGCGATTTTCTGTAGGGGAATTATGCTGCAGAACAGACAGGGGGAGACTATGGCCCCCCACAGCTCCTCAGAGCTGCTCAAGAAGCCTTTGATCCCACTGGGTCCAGTCGCGGTGGACGCATACCTCTGATGTCCTGCTGTGATGGGGCTTTATCTGCTGCTGACGCCCAGAGTCCCGCCCGTGTGGTGTGGTGTCTGGGGTCGTGAGGATTGTTCCCGTCAGTCTGGCTCTGCGCCGGGGGCTGAGAAGCTCCCCACCAGGGCTTGGAGGCGTGAGGGACTTAAGTTTCCCTGCCTGGAGAGAGAAGCCAGTTCATTCCCTATGTCTGTGGTGGTCGTGAGAGGGCTGATTCGGGGATCTATGGTGAAATCTGGGGGAGGGATCTGCAAATGGATTCCAGGAAAGGGGGTTCTTTCCTGGAGGGGAGGCTCGCCTGCCTGAGTCACCCTAGGGTGCCCTGGAATGGAGTGAGCCATCGCTGCCCCGGCACTGTGTTACCTTTGCTGTCTGGCCAGGGAAGGCGGGGGAGAGAAATGGGAGCCCTGTGGGGGGATGGTAGGTGAGGGTGAGGGTCTGAACCCGGAAGGGTGCTGTGGGTGGGAGGGAGTTAGCATTTGCCTCGGGTGTGTGTGGAAGGAGCAGGGGCAGGGGAGGCCGCCTGGGGAACACTCAAGGGCTTGGGTCCCACGTGGCAAGTGAGACTGCTCCCACTCTGCCACCTACGTGACCTGGAATTGTCAGCTCCTAAGACATCCCATTTGGCCGCCATTTCTTATGGGCTGGGCTCTGGGTTAGATGCTTTTGACACTAGCTCACTGGTTCCTCGAAGTGATTCTTCGAGAGAGGCATTGGGTGTCCTGAGCACCAGTTCGAGGACACTGGTTCAGATGGGCTGTGACTTGTCCCACATCTCAAGGCAGCCAGTGATAGGGACAGATGTCCCTGTCAGGAGCCTTCTGGTGGGGAGGACTAGACTTCTCAAGCCAGTTTACGGAAAAAAGGGGGGAAGAGAATGTATTGGCTCCTCCCTGACTGGAAATGCAGAGGAAGTGCCTTCAAGTGTGGCTGTATCTAGGTAACTAGATTTTGTCCTCTCGCTCCCAGCTTTGCTTTCTGATCCACAGCATTCATTTTCAGACAAGCTTTGCTCAGATTGTGACATGTCCCCAAGCAACTCATAAAAGCATAGAGTTTGTGAATTAGCTATGCTCTATGGGGTGGGGGGGGGAGAGAGAGACAGAGAGAGAGAGAGAGAGAGAGAGAGAGAGAGCACGAGAGCACTTCTCTTTCTCCTCTCTTTCTCCATTACCCTGTTTCATTCTCTACCTAGAGCTGAGGGGAGACACACACACCTTTCTTACTAGATGCAAATCTGTATGCTGCGTCCCTTCCACACACACTTCCTACTCTAGGAAGTAAACTCCTTGAGAACAGCACCCTGTTGGTCTTCCTATGGCATTTCCAGCACCTGGAGCAGGTACCTCCATCAGCACAGGGATTGACGGATGGGTGGATGGATGGTTGGGTGAGGATGGAAGGTTGGGGGGATGCATGAATGGATGGATAATGATTGGGTGGGTAAATGAATGGTTGAGTGGGTGATGGATGGATAATTAATGAGTTAGTGGATCGATGGATGGTTGGGTGGGTGGGTGGATGGATTGTTGGGTGGGAGGTGGTGGATGGATGGATAGATGGGTGGATGAATAGTTAAAGCTACATGTAGAGGTGCTGGGAGACACCAAAGCCACATGCAGAAGTGCTCAGGGCCATGTTGTACCTGGGATAAAACTCAGTCCTTGCTACCCCTTATCCACTGAGCTATGTTCCCCACTGGTTGAGGATTTTGGATGGATGCACGTAGCCCTGTTGCATATGTTATTTGCCCATTGGCTAAGGAGATGCTCCAAGAGCTGGAGGGCATGCTTTGCATGTGGACAGATAGATTGATGGATGGATGCATGGATGCATGGATGGGTCGACAGATGGATGGATAGATGCATGGATGGACGCATGGATGCATGAATGGATGCATGGAAAGATGGATGGATGCATGGGCAGATGGATGGATGGGTGCATGCATGCATGGATAGATGGATGGATAGATGGATGGATGGACAGACAGATGGGTGGATGGTATTACAAATGGCAGGAAAAGCAAAGAAGAGGGAGGCACACAGCTGTGACACAAAGAAGTCTGCTAAGATATAGCAGGCTTCTCTGGAAGATGACCCAGAGTTAGTCCTCTCTTACTGTCCCTGCAGACAGTGGGCAGTGGGCAGTGGCCTCGTTGGGAGGAGGGCTTTTGGCCAGTGGTGCTATGTCTCATGTTTCTTCTCTGGGTGACCCCAGGGACTGCTGTGGGTGAGTAAGGAGTTTCTGCTCTTGAGAACCGCCCGCCATAGATACAGCTTTTCAGGAAAAGCCCGGGAGACTGTGCCCCCCCAATGGGGAGTAACCTTCTGCCCATCTTTCTCCTCTTCTCCCTGTGAGGGGACGCCGTAGCCTCTTCTCCCACTGTTTGAGACCATCACTTCCCCGGGAGCAGATGCCAACTGCCAAGAGCCTCAGGTGCCACTCGGATGCCTCACCGAGTGGCGGGTGTCCTGGGCACGTGGGCGTGAGGAACCTGAGGCACAGAGGCCTTCCTGAGTCACTGTCCTCCAGTCCTGTGCCAGAGTGGACACATGCCAGGAGTAGGCCAGGCTGGAATGGGGTGTGCACAAGACTGACCTCCTCCGGGGAGCACTTCCTTAGGAGACTAAGCATCTCTGGATCCTGTTCCCGCTGGGTGTTACCCGCCCAGCAGGGCAGGCTTGTGGGGGGGAGGGGGGGTGGGCAGGAGGAAGGTAATGGGCTTTAAGGCACTGGCTGGTGCTGGTGGGCTCATGTCAGGAGCCTGAGAGCTGCCACTGCCTATCCCCTCTCCTTCCCCCCTCTGCACCCCTGACTCTTCATGCTGAGCCCCAGGACATGCTCCCCGCCCACGTCAGGGGCCTCTTTGTGCAAACAGTATCCCCTGATGATGCCCTGAGTGGGAGTCAGGGAGCAGAACACCCCACGGTGCCACCAGGCCCTCTGTTCATTGGCACCCCAGGGAGCTGCTGCCGAGACAGAGCCTCCCCATACCCTCACCCTCACCCTCCTGAGCCCCAGGCTCTCTAGGGTCGCCTTCTTGTCCTCCCTCCTGTCTCAGCCCAGCGTGATAGCCGGGGGAGGGGGGTGGAGGGTGGCTGTGCGCCTGTGGCCCTTCCATCCCCCTGAGCCCCCCGTCGTCTGGGGGGCCTGGTGGGAGCAGAGCACCCAAGGGAAGCTCTTAGCATGCGCCTCATTCTCCTGTCTCGATCCCCAGCTGCCCCTCAGGTCCGCCACCCCGGCGGGCACTCACTGTCCAAGGGGGACGGGCTCTCTGGTCTCCAGGGAGGAGGGGCTTTCTCCCTGCTCCCGCAGCCCACTGGGGCTCCTGCAGCAGCCCCCTGCTGCACCCCATTTTTCAGCCAGCCCAGGGTGTCAGGAAGGGGCCCCCTGGGGGCTCCACGGCACTCCCCGCCCCCACGCAGGAAGGCGTTAGGGTCTGTTCCGTGCCCTCGGAATCTCCCTGCGATGCTTATCTGCTTATCGCGTTTCTGGGGTGGCCTCTGTGTGGCTGGCTTTGAAGGGGCTGGCCGGGGCCAGGCCCCCCTGTCATCGGCCCGGTCACACTTACAAGAGCCCTTTAGCGGCCTGTGGTCTCAGCTTCCTTAATGGGGATTTTCCTCCTCCTGCGTTTTCTTCTTCTTCTTTCCCCCCGCCCACCCCTCTCTCTTCTCGTAGGGTCACTGGCTCGGCTTTCCCAGTGTGGTTTGGATTCCTAACAGAGAAGGCAAGAGCGTAGAATCCTTTCCAGACCGACCCTCCTGCCCCCCTCCTCCCACCGACGGGCTGTGCCAAAACCCCCAGAAAAGAAACCTTCACGGCGGGCGGCCGGCCGTGGGGATCCCGGGGAAGGAGGGAAGCCCTGCTGGGGTCCCAGAACCGCGCCCCCCATCTCCGGGAAATGGTGTGTCCAGCGCTGCTCAGATCTGGCCCCTGGGCAGCCGTCCACAAGCTGGGGATGGGTCTGGACGCCTCCAGCCCCAGGGCTCACCTGCAGGGAAGTGGGGGCTGCGGGAGGGGTGCTCTGAGAACTGATGGGGTCCCACAGCAGGTGGGGGGCATCCTCCCTCTGCTGCTCGCCCCACCTTGCCCTCCCCCACTCCGCTAACCACCCACCAAGCTTTCTGCACCCCAAACAGGTCTTCATTGTTCTTGACCTCTGTTTTTTTTTTACAGTAACTTCTTCTCTTTTATTTTTTGTTTTATTTTATTTTTTATTTATTTTTATTATTTTTTAAATTCTTTATTAGTGAATCACCGTGAGGTACAGTTACAAACTTATGAACTTTCGTGTTTGCATTTCAGTCATACAGTGATCGTTTACCCATCCCTCCACCAGTGGCCGTTCTCCTCCACCAATGATCCCAGTATCCCTCCCACCACCCCCACCCCATCCCCCACCACCCCACCCTGCCTCTGCGGCAGGGCATTCCCTTTTGTTCTCTCTCCTTTTGGGTGTTGTGGTTTGTAATAGAGGTACTGAGTGGCCATCAGGTTCGGTTTATAGTCTACTTTCGGCACGCAGCTTTCAACCCGAATGGGTCCTCCCAACATCCTCTACTTGGGATTCCCTTCTCTGTCTCAGCTGCCTTTCTCCCCAGTTTCCAGGGAGGCCAGTTTCCAAGCTGGGAGGCAGACCTCCTGTTGACCTCTATCTTGAGGGGTCCCACCCAGCACTACTCCAGGCCTACTCCCAGTTCAGTGCTCAGAGGATCATGCGGTGCTGGGGATCAAACCCGGGGCTCCAGGAATGGACACAATGCCATGGTTAGCGGTGGTGGGAAATAAGCACTGGGGAAGGGACAGGTGCTGGAAAGTTACATGGCTGATTGGGAACAACTTTGCAACTGTGTATCTCCCTATGATTCAGTTAAAAGAAAAAAAATTGAAACAATAACAACAACAACAACAAACCCACCAACGCAGTGGTTAGAGTATATGCCAAGCGTGCACCCCACCTGGGCTCTATCCTGCGCGCCACGTGGTCCCCTGAGCTATGCCAGTGCATCCCTGGAGGGCCCCAGCACCGCTCCCATGGTGGCTCCCGTCTCCCCAGCACCATCGCATCCCTGACCCCTGGCATTGACCCACCTGCTCAATTGGCTGAGAAGCCCCTGAGGAGGGCCCAGACCAACTAAAAACAAAATCCCAACCCAGGGCTCCTGCATGCCGACAGAGATTACTCCTGGCTCATGCACTCAGGAACTAGCCCTGGCAGTGCCCAGGGGACCATATGGGATGCTGGGAATCAAACCCGGGTCGGCTGTGTGCGATAGCACGCCCTACCCGCTGTGCTATCGCTCCAGCCCCTGTCTCTAGTTCTTTCTCTGCCTCTCAGTCAGACTGTGTTTGCATTTGCATAGTCAGCAGTTCAATAACACGGTGGTCAGGGATGCTGACCCACCCATGCATGCCTAGTGGTAGTTGAAGTTCTGAGTTTAGAGCTTGGAGAGATGGACAGACGGGGAGTAGGGCGCTTGCTGTGCACACAGCCGAGCCCTGCTCCATCCCTGGCTCACAGAGAATCCTGGGCAGGTGTGCCCCAGGACCCCCATAAAAGAATTCTGAGTTTCCCCCCGACTTCCCGCTGCTGTCTCCCAAATGAGGCGGCGGAGTGAGTGTTGTCTGTTGTGTGTGTTCTGGACTCTAGTCTTGCAGTCAGGTGAGTGAGAGGAAGGAAACTGAGACTGAGAAAGTGCGGGGGGCAAGAAGGCGCATTGAGAACTCAGTGGAAAAATAGGCGTCGAAACTGCGCAGGCTGTGTGCGTGGCTGCTCCTGTGCAAGCCTCCTGCAGCTCCGCCTTGGGGACCCCCGACTCTGTCTGCACTTTTGACCAGCCTTGATCGGGGCCTGGGGTGGGCGGAGGGACCCTCACGGTCCATTCTGCCTTCCTCGCGCCCTCCCCGGCAGCAGAAGGGCGGGAGTGCTGTTGGGGAAATGAACAGATAGAACGAGCTTATCCCCTCCCAGAGGAAGTAGGGAGGAAGACCGGCTTCTCCTCCGTCTTACTTTGGTTTCCCCAGCCAGGAGGGGTCCTGGTGCCACGGGGCCTGGGTGACCTGCAGCTCCTGTTAGACCCCAGCCCTGGCCCAACCCCCAGTCTGCCACCCTCCCCCCTCTGCCGCCCCCTCTGTCCTTCATCAGCCCCTCGAGCCCCTCCCGCCCTGCCGTCCTGCACACTCAGGCGCCTGCGGCCGGCAACCAAAAAAGGGCAGAGAGACCAGACATGCCAGATGCGTGACAGCCTCCCCCGAGGAAGGGCGGCCGGCTCCTGTGCCCGATAAATCACGCCTTATCTCCTTTCAAGAGGCACACGCGGCCCAAGCCGTTTATCTCCGTGATACTTGTCTCGTCTGCACTGTGTCCTCCCTGACGCGTGGTGGCCCCTCCGGCCAGCTTCAAAGGGACAGGGTGGAAGGCAGGCGCGAGGGAGCGTCTAGAAGCAGGGGCCGGCATCCCTCGGGGACGCCTGCTGCATGCAGCGCCTGTGCCAAGGGGAGCAGGAGGAGGAGGAGGAGGAGGAGGAGGAGGAGGAGGAGGAGCTGTGGCCGTGGTTCTTGGCTCACCCCTGTGCAGACACGGGGAGACGGGGACCACCCAGTGTGGGGTGCTGACAGTCCACCGCACGACCCCGGCATGACCCACAGCTGGGGGCAGGGACAGGAAGTCAGGGATGGGCTGCGTCTGATGCTGGCTATACCCTCACTGTGCCCAGGTCCCCGCCCACCCCTGTGCCCGCCAGAGGCTGTTCCCGGGAGCAGCGAGGAGCTCTGTTTAGCCAGGCACCAACCCCACGCCCGGGAGTCCCTCCATCAAGGGGCATTCCCTCACTGGCCTTTCTTCCCAGAGGTCGGGACACTGGGTCGTGCCCTACGCCTCGAGTGCCCTCGGGAGCTCGATGCCAGGTTCCACCCTTGCCCTCGGGAGCTCGATGCCAGGCTCCACCCTCTGACCCTCAGCTGGGGCCTGCATCACCCTTGCCCCCGCCCCAGGTCCCCGCAGAGGTGAGACCCAGGGATGGGCAGATGCTTCCTCCGTTTGCTGCCTTTGCTCCCGGTGCTGTCCCCTTGGTCATCTCCCAGATAAACCATATTCACACCCGTCCATGGGGAATCTGCCGGGTGGTGAGTGACCTGTCGTAGGGATTCACTTGACCTTGATGAAGACTTAAGTAGATTCATGTATTATCTGCATATTTATTCACACACAACAACGGTGATCTTAAACAGAACTCCTTTAATGCACGTGAAAAAGATCGCCTCCCCACCCCTGCTAGCTCAAAGAAAGATGAATCGTGTTACTTTATACAAGTGAAAAGCTCAGGTAGACCTGAGACTTAGGAGCAACTGTCCTCTACCCAGCTGGGTATCCCAGGACTCTGCCTTTCATCATTTCTGGATCCTGCTCCTTTTTTTTTTTACCATCTAAGAAACACTTGGACTGAAGTGATAGCACAGCAGGTAGAGTGTTTGCCTTGCACGTGGCCGACCTGGGTTCAATTCCTCCGTCCCTCTCGGAGAGCCCGGCAAGCTACCAAGAGTATCCCACTCGCATTGCAGAGCCTGGCAAGCTACCCGTGGCGTATTCGATATGCCAAAAACAGTAACAACAAGTCTCACAATGGAGACGTTACTGGTGCCTGCTCGAGCAGATCGATAAACAATGGGACGACAGTGCTACAATGCTAAGAAACACTTACTGTGCCCACCTGTACCAGACCCAGACCTTTCTTTCTCTCTGTCAGCTGCCTTCCCAGCAGCCGGATTGAAATGCCAGGCTTACTTCCTGCCTAGCATGGCAGGGGTTGGGGGTGGGTGGGAAGAGGGTATAGCCAGCACAAGTCTCAGGGCAGGCCCTCATTGGCCCAGAGCTGGTTCCTGGCCCATCTGTGAGCCAGTCACAGTGATGGGTGGACTGGCTGCTCAAGACGCCCACCTGCATGCCAGTGGGTGGGCTAGTCCCATTTGATCCAAGGGCCTGGGAATGAAGGAAGGCTGTTCTCCAGAGGGAGTCAGGCAGGCTTGGGCTACAACAGATGCCAGTTAGAGCCATGGGCTGAACCTGTCCCTTCATGCAGTCCTGGGGTCTTCGGAGGAGGCAGATCCTGGGTGCATGGCCTAGTGCCCCGTCTTCTGGAAAGAAAGGCTGCTCCCAGCTCCTCCAGTCAAGGAATGCCTTTTGATGGACCGGAACCATAGTACAGTGGGTAGGGCGCTTGCCTTGCACGTGGCCAACCCGGGTTCAATCCCCAGCATCCCATATGGTTTCCCAAGTCCACCAAGAGTGATCCCTGAGTGCAGAGCCAGGAGTCCAGCTGCACACCACGCCCCCCCACCAGAAAAAAAAAAAAGACCATTAGAAGCAGGGCCTTTGATGACTACTGGGCACAGAAGGAAAAGCTGTACCAGGTCATGAATGTCACATCCTCAAGTTCAGGTTCTAAATTTAGCCAGCTTGTAAAGGTTCTCCACGTTGGGGTGGGGATGTGGCTTGGTAGTAGAGCACTTAGCCTTGCACATGTGAGGCCCCCAGCTTCTGTCCCCTGGGCCCCAGAGCACCACCAGGAGTGACCTCCAAGTTCTGAGCCAGGAGTGGCCCCAGAGTGCCTCTGGGTGACCTGGCGCCCCAGGGAAGGACTCTGCACTGGGGAGTCACTTGGTTCTCATTGAGCCGGGCTCACTCAAAGCATCCTGAGGGACGTGTGAGGGGCATTATCCCTGCCTTCCTACGGAGGACAGCCCCCCTGCGCTGCTCCAAGGCCATGGCCCCTCGAGGCCGGGGGACAGTCGGGCCGGGGCAGACGGTCTCGTCTTGGCCTCTGCCTGGCCTGGGAACAGCCGCCCACCTAAACTAAGAACAGGAACTCCTGCCCGGTGGCAGGAATCAAGGCCGGTTTCTCCAGGAGGGCTGGGCCTGAGGGCAGCACGTGACACGTGACGCTGGGCCGGCCTGGGCGTGAGCATGAGGTCACTCCGGGCCCGGGTCAGGCGTCCGTCCTGCCATTCCGCCCGGACGAAGACACCCGGGCCAGATGGCGTCCCCTCGGCCCGAGCCGTCCCGGGCCCTCAGCCTTGGGCGGCTCCTGCCCACCCACAGAGGTGACCGCTCGTCACCGTCTCCGGAGGGGCGGGGGGCGGGGGGGAGGACACATGTGAGTAGAGCCCACGGCCCCCTCGCCTGCCGCCACTGGCTCACGGGCGTCTCTCTTCCAGGGAAGATCCTGTTCCGGAGAAGCCACATCCGGGACGTTGCCGTGAAGAGGCTGAGGCCCATCGACGAGTACTGCCGGGTAAGGCCGCGCGTGGGCCGGGTGGCGTGTCTGTGTGTTCGGGGGGCCCCCCTCCCAACGCCCTTGCAGAGGGACGGTGCCCCTCTCAGAGAGCGGCGGACTCAGCCTGGGGCCCCCTCTGGGATACCTTGGGCTCGCAGCTGGGCCTCTTCTGTGTCCTTGGGAATCGAGCAGTGTCCAGAGTGGGAACATGGGGCTGGAGCAATAGCACAGCGGGGAGGGCGTTTGCCCTGCACGCGGCCGACCTGGGTTCGATCCCCAGCATCCCATATGGTCCCCCGAGCACCGCCAGGGGTGATTCCTGAGTGCAGAGCCAGGAGTAGCCCTTGAGCATCGCTGGGTGTGACTCAAAACCAAGAACAAACCAAAACACCCAAAGTGGGAACAGTTGCTGGGGTCAGAGAGACAGCTGGGAGTAAGGGGGATGGCGGAGCATGTACCTGGGATGCCTGAGGTCCTGGTTCCATCCCTGGTACCTCCTGGCTTCCCGTGCATCACTCCCAGGTGGCCCTTAGTGTGGTGGGTGGGGAACTCGCAACCCTACCACCACCACCACCACCACCAAATATAGACCACGATAAGGAAGCCACATCCACCAACTTGGAAGCAGTTTGATTTTCTTTGGCAAAACATGGTCAGAATCAGTCCCGAGGTCCCTGTCACCCAGGATCCATCTTTGTGTGTACGTGTGCACAGACAGCGTTATAAGAGCAAATGTGCGCATGTTCCTGTATGCACGTACACGCACCGGACAACCAGATCAAGCTGTGGACAGGAAGGAAGGCCCAGCTCGGAGCAGGACGCGCTGTCCCCTCTGATTGGAGCCGAAGACCCCGCGAGGGGCTCCAGAGCCATCCCCCTGTGTGTCCCGGTAGAAGGGCTCCCCTGTGTGTCCCTGCAGACACACACTCCCCTGTGTGTCCCGGCAGAAGGGCTCCCCTGTGTGTCCCTGCAGACACACACTCCCGTGTGTCCCGGCAGAAGGGCTCCGCGTGCCCAGACCACCTGGGCCACCCGACTCTCGTCAGCTTCGCCACTTGGGCTGGTTCCTTAAGTTCCTGGAGCCTCCGTTTCCCATCTGTATGTACCACAGGACCTGGTGGTGCTGTTCTGACTTGTAAAGCCAGTGCTGGCCCCCTTCCTGGCAAAGAGCAGGTGCCCAGCGGGGCCAGCTTTTAATGCTCGTCAGAGACATAGACGATTTCATGATCCCCCCTGACCACTACAGACGTAAGTGGCGGAGAATTTCTTAGTTAAAACGAAACTCACCCCAGGGGCTGGAGCAGTAGTACAGCAGGGTGGGCGCTGGACTTGCACGCTGCCAACCCGAGTGCGATACCCAGCGTCCTAGATGCTCCTCCGAGTCTGCCAGGAGTGGTCCTCGAGCCCGGAGCCAGGAGTAAGCCCTGGGCATCACTGGGTGTGACCCCAAAGCAAAATAACTGACTCTGGAGAGAGAGAGAGCTCAGGAGACTGGGTGAGTGCTCACTTTGCATGCAGGAGCCCGGGTGCGATCCCTGAATCCACGGTTCCCTGAACCCCACCAGGGGCCGACCCCGGAGTATAGAGCTGGGAGTAGCCCCTGAGCCCTGCTGGGCGTGGGCCCCCAAACCAACAAAACTCTTCGGCAGAGACAAGTGTGGGATAATGCTCTGTCGGGAGTGCTTGGATTTGGGGTGAGAATCTCGGAGCCCCATCTCCTAGCTGTGTGACCTTGGTCAAGTTGCTTTCTGTCTCTGAGCTCCAGCTCCCTTTCTGTGAAATAGGGGTGCAGACAGCTCTCCGGCCAGTTCTCGGGAGGCTCAATGAGAGGGAGGTTGACTGTGCTTGTGTCCTCCGAAGTGTCCGACCCCTTCGTGGCGTTGTTATCATCAGGTTCCTTTCTGCGAAAATGTATCATAACCCTGCGTCTTTGTGCTCCCAGCAGAAGTGCTTATCTAAGAAATAAGTTGCCAGACGTATTACCGGCTGTTCCCCAGTCGGAAGACAGACTCTCCCAGCCAGTGTCCCCGGTCGTGACCTTAGAGGCTCTCTCTGTTCTCATTTTCTACCCGACCTGCTGCGGATGGCCGGGTTTTGAGTCCTCTGGGGCTCGACACTCCCCTTCTTCAGCTCAGTATTTATTTTCCTCTTTAAGGAGCATTTAACATCTCTAGCCTGGTGGATGGTGACAGCCAGGGCTTTGATGTCATTTTATTCCTTGCCCAAGAAATTAAGCCAACAGGCAAAGCTAATGGAGGAGGGGGCAGGGGGCAGGAGGGTCCTCCTGCCGCTGGGATTTACAGCCTCCCGGCAGGGGACTCTGCAGAGAGGAAATCAATAGCACCTTATCTCTCAGGAACCCTGAGTCGGGAGGAGATTCAGTGGAGGGGGGGGGCCCTGGGGCCCCAGCAGTGACCTATTGGCTGGGGGGACCTTCTAAGTGCGCTCAGCAGGAGAGGGGCCCCCTAACCTGATTAGGGTCGGCCACGCCACCTCCGGCTGCCGTCAACAGCAGGCGGGGGGTGGGTGGGGAAGGCGTGACCTTCCATTCGGCTCACAGGAAGGCTGGGTCAGCTCCGTGTGCCTGATTGTCCCAGACCTGGGCGTGGGCTTGGCGTGGTCATTAGGGACAAGCCCGGCAGAGGTCAGGGTCACTGCCGTCTGCTATTGCTCCTCCTGGCCCTGTTGCCCAATCGTGCTGCCCAAGAGCTCTCGGCCTCACTGCCCGCTGCCCCGCTTGACCCCTCTGAGCCCTGAGTGGCCCACTCCACACCCTAACCCACCCCACATCTATCTCTGGCTGACCTAGGACACCCCCCTCTTAGAAGTCCCAGGAGTTTTGTCCACAGAACCCAGCACAAGCGTCCCTGCTGGGCTGGTCAGCACCTTCTCTGGACTTGCCGGGTCACGGGGACTCTGGGTCTGGGGGGTGTCAGGAATTCCCACACGCCCGACCGTGGAGCTGGTTCTGCACAGGTGACTCAGATGTGGCGAGTGTCAGTGCACACAGACTCCCCAAGCCCTGGGACCCCCGTCCTCACCGCCCGGCACGTGCTCCCAGCCCTGAGCTCAGTGTTCGCCTGCAACGTAGGAGGAGCAGATGAAACGGACGTCATGGAAAATTTCCCGAGCGTTGCCGGGTGATTGTTTTATGTGGCACTCGAGGGCTGCCTGTCCATCAAAACGGGCTCCAAAGGCATTTCGTGAACTCCATAAATTAATTTAATGGGCAGCATGCTTATGCGGCTAATATTTAACGGCCCTGTGGCCTCAGCAAGTTGGAGGCTTTCATCTCACTAACAAGCGTGAGCTCTGTGTCCTTCGGGGGTCCGGGCCCGCCAGCGTACAGGGCATACTTCTTACCCCGTTCCTGCACGTGGAATACACGTTGGCAGTGTTTTTCCTAGGGGATAAAATCAAACACTGGCCTCGTGGCTGCCTTGAGCACTCTCCTGCTGCCCCGGTGTTGAGCTCTGCTATTATTCTGCTGTGCAGGGAAATTCGTTCTGGGGGTCAAGAGCCCCGAGTCGGGTTTGACCGCAGTGGGAGGGGAAGGGACTCCAGGCTGGACCGGAGGGGCCGCTCAGAGGAAGGATCTCAGCAGCCCCAAAGCGCAAGAGGGAGATGAGGACCAGAGGTATACAGTGGAGATGGAGTTTGTCTTTGCACACGGCCCACCCGGGTTCGATCCCCGGCATCCCCTGGGGTCCCCCGAGCACCCTGAGTATCACTGGGTGTGACCCAAAAAGCCAAAACAAAACAAAACAAACCAAAGCGCCAGAGGGAGGATGAGCATGTGCCGAGCCAGACGGGGGCCCTGAGTCTGCCCCTTGCACTGTGTGTGACCCTCGTGTCTCTGCATCTCCCGCAGGGCATCGCTGGGAGTGGCCCTTGGTTGAAAAGACAGAATAAATCAAATCCAGGGACCCGTAAGACGTCTCAGTGGTTGAAAGCACTTGCCCAGCGATTGCTCAGCCACTGAGTTTGTACAGCATCCTTTTTTTTTTTTTTTTTTTTTTGCTTTTGGGTCACACCCAGCAGTGCTCAGGGGTTACCCCAGGAATCACCTGGGGAGTGTTCGGGGGACCATGTGGAATGCCGGGAATCAAACCAGGTCGGCCGCGTGCACAGCACACGCCCTCCCGCTATACCATCCCTCCTGCCCCACAGTCACTGAGCCTGCGCCCACCCCCCACTCCACAGCCCCCCGGCTCTGCCTGCACCTGCACAGCAGCCCTGGAAACTCTGCCGACTGACCGGGGTCCTTGTGAGAAAGAGGAAGGACCAGGCTGACCGCGTGGGGAAGGCGTGAGCCCCACACTTGTGTCCTGGTGCCACGCATGCATGAGGGGCGGCAGTCCTGAGGCCGCCGCCCCCTCGCCCCGCCCTGGGTCTGGGTCCCCGGGTAGGAAGTCAGAGAGTAAGGGTGTCCCCCACTGGTTCCCCCGCTCCCCCAGAAGCATTCAGCTCTGTGCCCTCCTCCCAGATGCTGGGGGCCCCAGGGCCACCCCTCTGTCCACAGGCAGCCCTGCCCCGCCCACCCCGGGCTCTCCCTTTGCTGACCGGGTCCGAGCAGACGGCAAAGCCCACTGCTTCCAGAAGCACCGAGGCTCAGGCGTGCTCCCCACCCTCAGTCTGAGGAGCGTGGCTCAGTTCTCAGGGGGCTTGCTGAGGGCAGGCCCGGGTCACGCGTGTTATTGTGGGGGCAGATTGAGGCAGGAAGCCAGAGCTGATGAGCTTGGTTGCTTTTGCCCCGAGTGGGCTGGGACCCCGGGGGTACGGGCCATAGACTCTAACTCCTCTGACCCAGATGGACCTGGAGCAGGATTCTCAGTCTGGGCTAAAACCCATCACATCCCTTTTCTCCGGAAAGGAGGCAGAGGAGCTGCTTGGGAGCTAGTGGGGGGGGGGGGGCGGTGTGATGGTGCGGGGGGGGGGGGGGTAGTTGGGGAGGTGGGGGGGTTGCTTCAAGTGCAGCTCAGGCTCAGCCCTGCCCCCTGCAGGTTTGTCTCAGAAGTGCAGCCATCCCCACCTAGCCAGACTGTAGGGAGTTTAGGAGGGAGGGGGGCTCTCAGCGTGGGCAGCCTGGCCTGGAGACCACCCCCCCATCACCCACCACCCGCTGCAGATACTGCCAGCTGTTTGCTTCTCAGCTTTCTGATACCCTTTCTTTCCTCTTTCCTTCTTTCCTTCCTTCTTTCTTTCTTTCTTTCTTTCTTTCTTTCTTTCTTTCTTTCTTTCTTTCTTTCTTTCTTTCTCTCTTTCTTTCTCTCTCTTCCTTCCTTCCTTTCTTTCTTCCTATCTTCCTTCCTTCCTTCCTTCTTTCTCTCTCTCTCTCTTTCTTTCTTTCTTTCTTTCTTTCTTTCTTTCTTTCTTTCTTTCTCTCTCTCTCTTTCTCTCTCTTTCTTTCTTTCTTTTCTTTCTTTCTTTCTTTCTTTCTTTCTTTCTTTCTTTCTTTCTTTCTTTCTTTCTTTCTTTCTCTTCCTTTCTTTCTTCCTTTCCTTTTGGGTGGGGGTGGGAGGAGGCTGATGGAGGTGCTCAGGGATTACTCCTGGCTCAGTGCTCAGGGATCACTCCTGGTGAGGCTTGGGCAACCCTCTAGGGTACTGGGGGTCTAAGAAGGCACCGCCATGTGCAAGGCCTTCACCAGATGCTCCCTCTCAACCCCCCTTCTGCATGAACCCTAATGTCACCGTAGACCTTGTCCCTTTGTCTCCCCGGCGCTTTCCGTCTGTCTGGGCTCTTGGCTCAGGACCTGGACGCGGGCAGTCAAGGCGACTGGGCCGGAGTGAGGATCCTGCAGTTTCTCCCGCACGGCCCAGGGCTTGGTCCGTGACGGCTCCGTTGAAGAGTGCTTCCCTGTGGCCCAGCAGCCTCGCTTGTCCCGGCCCGTGTGGCCCCTTCCTGGGGACGCATCTGCTCCCCGGAGCCGCCGTGCTGACGGACAGAGCCGTGGCCCAGCTCTGCGCTGGCAGTCCTGTAGCCAGGGTGGGGACTGCAGGGGACTCCGGGCGGTGTCCAGCCCGGCTTGCGGGCTCGTTTGGACAGACCCCTCCGCGGTCAGAGGGCGCTGGGCGTGGGGGTCCCGCAGCACTGAGGCGCTGGCTCATTGTCCTGCCACTCGCTAGCAAAGTGATGGGGGTCCCAGGACCTCTCTGGGCTTTGGTTTCTTCTTCTCTGAAATTGAAACCTTCTTTTCTTTTCTTTTTTCTTTCTTCTTTTTTTTTTTTTTTTGTTTTGTTTTTTGGGTCACACCCGGCGATGCACAGGGGTTACTCCTGGCTCATGCACTCAGGAATTACCCCTGGCGGTGCTCAGGGGACCATATGGGATGCTGGGATTCGAACCCGGGTCGGCCTTGTGCAAGGCAAACGCCCTACCCGCTGTGCTATCGCTCCAGCCCCCCCCACCCCACCTTCTTTTCTTAAATTTACTTTTTAGTTCAATCACCATGAGATACATAGTTACAAAGTTGTTCGAGGTTGGGTTTTGGTCATATAATATTCCAACACTGTCTTCCACCACTGTGCGGACCCACCACCAACTCCCCCAGTTTCCCTCCTACCACCCACCCTCCCCAAGCCTGCCTCTATGGCAGGCATTTTCCTCTCTCTCTCTCTCTCTCTCTCTCTCTCTCTCTCTCTCTTCCCCTCTCTCTTTCTCTCTCTGTCTCTTTGTCTCTGTCTCTATCTCTGACTCTGTCTCTGTCTGTCTCTGTATCTCTCAGAGTCTCTGTCTCTGTCTCTGTGTCTCTCAGTGTCTCTGTCTCTCTCTGTGTGTCTCTCTCTGTGTCTCTGTCTCTCTGTCTATCTCTGTGTGTCTCTGTGTCTCTGTCTCTGTTTCTGTCTTTTTGTCTCTGTCTCTGTCTCTGTCTCTGTCTCTCTCTCCTTCATGGTTTGCAGTGCAGGTCCTGAAAGGTTACCTCGTATAACCTTCTCTGAGAGCCTCTTGCCACAACACTCAGGGTCTGAGAACGGCCGTCTCCACGTGCTCCGGGCTTCTCAGCCGGAGTCTGAGTTACTGAGCTTCCGTCCAAGACACACGAGCCCACAAAACTCACGTCCCCTTATCAAACATCTGTTCTGGGCCCCCCGTTTGAGAGACCTAGTGGTGCCCTAGGAGGAACTGACCACCAGAGAGCAGAGGGCAGCTGCCCGAGGTCACGGAGCAAGGAGAAAGGGCAGGATTGGGGGGGTTGATTGTGGGTGGAGAGATAGAACAGGGGGTAGGGCACTTGCTTTGCATGCAGCCGACCCAGGTTCGATCCTCTTCACCCCTTATGGTCCCCCCTGAGCACCACCAGGGGTGATCCCTGAGTACAGAGACAGGAGTAACCCCAGAGAACTGCCAGACGTGGTCCCCAAACAACACCGAAACCAAAAGGAAGAATTGGAATTACGTTGAAGTCCCCTGAGCCCCCTTCCGGCGTCTTGCTCATGCGTACCCGGCTTTCGCCGCAAAGAAATACCAGCAAAGACAGCAGCGTGGCAGCCGGGAGAACCAAGCCCTGGTCCCTGGAACTTGGCACCTCGCTTAGCTGCGAACCAGCTGGGGGAGAGGGAAGGACGGGGATCAGCGTCACACAGCCTGTGGCCAGCAGTGCAAGGGTCCCTCCGCCACGCCCACCCGCCCTGACCCGGCCACTCCGCCGTGTCCCTCCCCAGTGCCCGGTAGCAGAGTTTGGGAGCCGAGCGGGGGTCGTGCCCCTGGAAATGCCCACGGGTCTGGCTCCATCTGCTGCTCTCGGAACGGCAGGTGGAGGCCTGTCGGAGCCCAGGCCCCGGGGACTGGCTGCCAAATGGTCTTGGCCGGAGCCGGGCTTGGCAGCAGCGCTGCCGGGCGCCACCCCAGCCAAGCCCTTGCCGGCCTGCACGGGGACGCGCGCTCTGTGCAGTCGCTTGTTCCTCAGATGCCGCCCCGAGTGCCCAGCAAAGGCCTCTTTGTCTGCGGCCCCGCGGTCCGCGCTGCCCGGCCCCCGGAATGCCGCTGTCGGTCAGCATGAAGAGCCCTGTGTTGGCCGCGGTGCCCGGGCTGCGGGGGTGTCGGGCTCTGGCTGGGCACTGTGGGCACCAGAGCTCCCCCTGCCCCCTCCCGCTCAGTCAGGGGGTCACCTGGCAGCCACTCTGCACATGGCCTACATCCCCGGTGATGGCTTTGCTCTGTCTCGGCCCACCCAGCCCCCGGCCCACCCATTCCCCTTCCAGCACTTTTGCCGGCACCCTTGTGCCTTACTCTGCCCGTGTAGTCTCTCTGTCTCTGTCTCTGTCTCTCTGTCTCTCTCTCTCTCTGTCTCTGTCTCTCTCTCTCTCCATCCCTCCAGCTCTCTGCTTCTCTCTTCTTCCCCACCTTTTCTTTTCCTTCCCTCTGCTCTGCCCGGGGAGAAACAGCACGTGGCAGGCACGAACATGTTCACTGAAAACTTGCACTCATGAGATCGGGTCCCATTCCTGCCGTCTGACCACGGGGCCCCTGGCTACTGCAGTCTGGGGGGTCCCTGTCCACACCCGAGATAGCACTATCCCCCTGTGGGACCCCGGAGACACAGCTCTGGTCATGCTCGGGCCAGGATGCAGTTGGGGGCAGGCAAGGAGGGATAGGGCAGGGGCGTGACGTGGACCAGTGGCTCCCGCAGCGTCCCCTCTCTGTGACCCGCCGTCGGGGGGCTGGGAAATGTGGGAGACTGGTCAATTTGTGAATGACCTGCTTGGTTACTGAATACGACGTGTGGGCAGATCAGTAGAGATGGGGGGTGACTGGGTGGGTTAGCTGGGAAGTTAGGCGGGTGATCCTGTGGGTGTTGGAGGGACTAGCATGTGGATGGTTGGGTCAGACGGAAGCGTGGATGTAGTGAGTGAGTGAGTGAGTGAGTGGGTGGGTGGATGAGTGGGTGAGTGGGTGAGTGGGTGAGTGGATGGGTGGGTGAGTGGGTGGGTGAGTGAGTGGGTGAGTGAGTGGGTGAGTGGGTGAGTGGGTGGGTGAGTGGGTGAGTGGGTGGGTGAGTGGGTGAGTGAGTGGGTGAGTGAGTGGGTGGGTGGGTGGGTGGGTGAGTGGGTGGGTGGGTGGGTGAGTGAGTGAGTGGGTGGATGAGTGGGTGAGTGAGTGAGTGGGTGAGTGGGTGAGTGAGTGGGTGGGTGAGTGGGTGGGTGAGTGGGTGGGTGAGTGGGTGGGTGGGTGAGTGAGTGGGTGGGTGAGTGGGTGGATGAGTGGGTGAGTGGGTGAGTGGGTGAGTGGGTGAGTGGGTGAGTGGGTGGGTGGGTGGGTGAGTGGGTGGTGGGTGAGTGGGTGAGTGGGTGAGTGAGTGAGTGGGTGAGTGGGTGAGTGAGTGGGTGGGTGAGTGGGTGAGTGGGTGAGTGGGTGAGTGGGTGAGTGAGTGAGTGGGTGAGTGAGTGAGTGGGTGAGTGAGTGGATGAGTGGGTGAGTGAGTGAGTAGGTGAGTGGGTGAGTGAGTGAGTGGGTGAGTGGGTGAGTGGGTGAGTGGATGAGTGGGTGAGTGAGTGGGTGGGTGGGTGAGTGGGTGAGTGAGTGAGTGAGTGGGTGGGTGGGTGAGTGGGTGAGTGAGTGAGTGAGTGGGTGAGTGGGTGAGTGGGTGAGTGGATGAGTGGGTGGGTGAGCGGGTGGATGTGCAGGTGAGTGGTTGACAGCTGGAGGGTTGTTCCGCTATCTGCTTGGTGGCGTGCTGAGGCCCTGGTGGGGGGGGGAGAACTTTCCCTGTCTCCAGCGCCAAGGCCGACCCTGCTCTTGGTTTCCTGTCACAGTCTGGTCAAACCTGACGCCTTCCTTCCTGTCTTCCCGCAGGCACTGGTCCGGCTGCCGCCTCACATTTCCCAGTGCGATGAAGTCTTTCGGTTTTTTGAGGCCCGGCCAGAGGACGTCAACCCCCCGAAAGAGTAAGTGGCCGTTCTGGCCTCTCCCGGGCAGGCGGTGACTGTTGCGGGGCCGAGAGATCTGCAGCCCGTCAGGCTGTGGGGCCCAGGCCCTCGGCCCCGGGGCAGCGGGGGGCCGCTCAGCAGAGGTTTCTAGCGCGCGGGTGGTGGCGGGGGGCAGAGGCGGTTGCTGGCAGGCAGTGGGGAGGCCGGGCCGCAGGCTCTTACTCCACTGCTACAGCGGACGTCAGAGTCACCGTCAAAGCAGCCACCGACAAGCGGCTTGGCTTCTGCGAGGAGCCTTTTGCGAACGGCACGGCCCGGGTTGCAGAGGGGGAGACTGAGGCTCCTGAAGCCTCGAGGCCTGATGCTGATCTCTGACACTGGGGTCCGCTGAGGAGAGAAACGGGGGGCAAGCCACTCCCTCTCCAGAGATGGATGCTCGGGGCCTGGCATTCAAGACACCCTACCCAGCAGTGCTGGTCATGTACACACACAGATGCACACAGACTCACACACGCACACAGACACACACACGCATACACAAACACACACACACATGCACATACACACATACACACGCACACACAGAGACACGCATACACAGACACACATGCACATACACACAGACACGCATACACACCCGGGCATACACACATACACACAGAGACACACGCACATAGACACATAGACACAGATGCAAACACAGACACATATGCACATAGACACACAGATATCTACACACACATACACAGACAAACACGCACATACACACGGCCAAACACACACGGCCACACGCACACCATCACACAGACATGAATGCACACACACCACCACGCACGAACACATACACACAGACACACATACACAAACATGCACACACAGACACACACATGGCCAAATACACGGACATACATGGCCACACACACACAGTCACACATCACACAGACACAGACACACACACACCATCACACACACACAGACACATACACACATGCCCCTCCCCCACATCCTCACATGCACACACAGCCCCACACGCACATGGCCACACACACATACACACCACCACACACACACGGCCACACATACACACCAGGTCACACATAATCACACACATATGAGGCACCCGTAGCAGAGCTGAGCTGGTCGTGTGGCTGTGCACCCCCGGGGCCTCTTCTGAAGCCATCGGGGGCGCTGGAGAGCAGGCGTGGGCGCGGTCCTGTGCGGACAGGCGTGTGTGTGGCGCGGGCCTGGCCTGTGTAGGGAGGGCCGTGCCTGTGAGGCACTGTGTCCATGTGGTGCGGGTCTGGCCTGTGTAGGGAGGGCCGTCTGGCCACACCCAGCTGTGCCCCGTGGGCCATGCTCCGCCCCCCTTCCCTGAGGAGACCCTGACCGCCCGGCCCCAGGCAGCTGGCACGGGGCATTCGATGGCTCCAAGGAAGGAATCCCAGGTTCAGGAGTGGGGGTCCTGGGGTCCACAGGGGCTCCTGCTCCAGAGACAGGCCTGTGCCCTGTGGCGGACCCACAGGTGACCCTGTGCTGACGGGCTGGGACGCTGCTGACCCTCCACCCCGAAGCATAAACACGGGGTCAGGTAACAGCAGAGAACAGCGTGTTTTGACTGGGGTGGCTGGAGAGTGGCTTATCGAGTTATCAGAGCCCGTGTGTGTGTGTGTGTGTGTGTGTGTGTGTGTGTGTGTGCGTGTGTGTGTGTGTGTATGTGTGTGTGCGTGTGTGTGTGTGTGTGTGTGTATCTCTTTGGAGGTCTGTGGATAAGCTCCATCCCCTCTTTCCAGTGCACTGCTGCAGGAGGGGCTGAGGCTGCATGGCTGGGAGGGGTGGGGGCAGCTGTACCCCATTTCCATTTTGCAGGAAGTCCCAGTGTGTGTTGGGGGGGCAGGGACTGGGCTTTGGCCTGGCTGCTTGGGCTGCCCAGGGCCGGGCATGGGCATGAACGTGGCTGTGGCTCTCCTACGGCCGGGCTGCCTCAGCTTTGAGTCGTGAGGCATATAAGCTAGGTGTACAAATCAGATACTTATTGAAACTCATAAAGATGTTTATTTTAAACGTAGTTTTCCATTAGGTGACATCCCCAATCCTGGCATAGCCTTTCACCCACTCTGAATTGGGACAAGCCCTGGCCCACTGTGAGCAAGGACAGCCTCTGATCTGTGCCTGAATAGCCTCTGATCTGTGCCTGGACAGCCTCTGATCTGTGCCGGGACAGCCTCTGATCTGTGTCTGGACAGCCTCTGATCTGTGCCTGGATAGCCTCTGATCTGTGCCCGGGATAGCCTCTGATCTGTGCCCGGGACAGCCTCTGATTTGTGCCCGGACAGCCTCTGATCTGTGCCTGGACAGCCTCTGATCTGTGCCCGGGACAGCCTCTGATCTGTGCCCGGGATAGCCTCTGATCTGTGCCCGGGATAGCCTCTGATCTGTGCCCGGGACAGCCTCTGATCTGTGCCCGGGACAGCCTCTGATCTGTGCCCGGGACAGCCTCTGATCTGTGCCTGGACAGCCTCTGATCTGTGCCAGCTCAGCCTCTGATCTGTGCCCGGGATAGCCTCTGATCTGTGCCCGGGACAGCCTCTGATCTGTGCCCGGGACAGCCTCTGATCTGTGCCCGGGACAGCCTCTGATCTGTGCCCGGGACAGCCTCTGATCTGTGCCCGGGACAGCCTCTGATCTATGTCGGCACAGCCTCTGATCTGTGCCCGGACAGCCTCTCCGGCCACTGCAGTTTAAGGAGCTAGGTTCTGGACCACTGGCCCCATGAAAGAATGTTTTAGAAAGAGCATCAAAGGTTTCCCTTTGAGGGGTCTGGCGTTGAGCCCTCCTGGGCCTTTCTCCTCCTCCCACAGCCCCCCAGAATGACTGTCCAGTGCCCTCTCGTGCCCTCCTCCAATGGCAACCCCTGGCTGACCCATCTGGTTGCCGTGATGTGTCCGGGCTTTATGTTAGAGTCATCCCTCCCCTCGCATCCCTCCAGCCCATGGCTGTGGGCCAGGGGAGGCTTGGGGGCTGGAGAGGTCGTACAGAGGTAAGGCACTTGCCTCGGACGCATGGAGCTTAAGGTCCCTTGAGCACCACCAGTGGCTACTCCTGAGCACAGAGTCAGAAATAGCCCCCGTAAAGGGGGAGGGGAGGGGGAGGGGGGAGGGAGGGAAAGAAGGAGGAAGAAATAAAAGGTGTTTTTTTAAATTTTGGTTTGGGGCCACTCCTAGGTGCTCAGGGCTGGAGGAGGGGGAGGAGGAGGAGGAGGAAGGAGGGAGGGAAAGAGAACAGAGAACGAGGAAGAAAGAAAAGGTGTTTTTTTGTTTGTTTTGTTTGGGGGCCACACCCTGGTGCTCAGGGCTGAGCCAGGCTGGCCGTGTGCGTGGCGGGCTCCTGCCCTGGTTCTCTCTGCAGCCCACCGTCCCGTCTCTGGCCACGTCCAGTCCCTCTGCTGCTGCCTGGCCCAGCCTCTGGGGGTCTCCGTGCACTGCCCCGCGCGGGAAGGAAGAGGCGTCTCAACACGCATGCAGAGCCCAGCAGCCACTCGCTCCGGCCCTCAAGGCCTCCCCCAGGACCCTCGTGCCCTGCTCTGCTTCTCACACCCGCGGCCCCCTCCCCTGTGGTGGGAAGGTGGCTCTCCCCACTGCTGGACACGCCTCCCAGAAGAGCCCTGGGCCTGTCCCCTGCTCCCGCCAGCCTTTCTGTTGCAATCCCGTGCTTCCCTCTGCACCTTTGTTTATAGAACGCCCTGCGTGCTCTCTCAGCCCCTCCCGAGAGAATGTTCCAGAAGAAACATTCTCTGCCCCACTTCTGGCCAGCTCCTAGAGTGGACACTAGAGAATTGATGCAGGTCACATCCGCGGGCTTTGTCCTGGGAGCTGCCCTGGCAGAGGCGAGCAGGGCCCAGGGCCACAGCCAAGGCCGCCCGCCAGGCGCGTGCAGGGCCAGACTCCCGGACCCGGCAGCCTCACTGGCCACGCAGCTCACGTCACCTCAGCAGCCAGGGCTGAGGGAGAACAGCTGGCCCCCGGACATGCACTTTCCACTTGACGGTGCCAGGTCCTTGGAAAGCCTGCGTGTGTTTGTATGTCTATGTCGAATGCGCCTCTCCCGTGGGGAGTGTAACTGTGTGTGATGTGAGGTGTGTATGAGTGTGCACGTGTGCATGTATGTGATGTGTCTGAGATGTATATGAGTGTGTGTGTCTGTGTGACTTGTATATGATTGTGCACATGTGCATGCGTGTGATGTGTCTGAGATGTGTGAGTGTGCATGTATGTGATGTGTCTGAGATGTATATGAGTGTGTGTGTCTGTGTGACTTGTATATGATTGTGCACATGTGCATGCGTGTGATGTGTCTGAGATGTGTGAGTGTGCATGTATGTGATGTGTCTGAGATGTATATGAGTGTGTGTGTCTGTGTGACTTGTATATGATTGTGCACATGTGCATGCGTGTGATGTGTCTGAGATGTGTGAGTGTGTGCATGTCTGTGATGTGTATTGTGAAATGTGTATGAGTGTGTGCATGTGTATCTGTGTGTGATTTGTATGAGTGTGTACATGTGCATGTGTGTGATATGTGTCTGAAATGTGTATGTGTGTGCATGTGTGTCTGTGTGTGATTTGTATGAGTGTGTACATGTGCCTGTGTGTGATGTGTGTCTGAAATGTGTATGTGTGTGCATGTGCGTCTGTGATTTGTATGAGTGTGTACATGTGCATGTATGTGATGTGTGTCTGAAATGTGTGTGAGTGTGCGCTTGTGTGTCTGTGTGTGATTTGTATGAGTGTATATATGTGCATGTGTGTGATGTGTGTCTGAAATGTGTGTGAGTGTGCGCTTGTGTGTCTGTGTGTGATTTGTATGAGTGTGTACATGTGCATGTATGTGATGTGTGTCTGAAATGTGTGAGTGTGCGCTTGTGTGTCTGTGTGTGATTTGTATGAGTGTATATATGTGCTTGTGTGTGATGTGTGTCTGAAATGTGTGTGAGTGTGCGCTTGTGTGTCTGTGTGATTTGTATGAGTGTGTACATGTGCATGTATGTGATGTGTGTCTGAAATGTGTGAGTGTGCGCTTGTGTGTCTGTGTGTGATTTGTATGAGTGTATATATGTGCATGTGTGTGATGTGTGTCTGAAATGTGTGTGAGTGTGCGCTTGTGTGTCTGTATGCGATGTATATGAGTGTGTGATGTGCGTGTACACTGTGTGAGCACATTACCCATCCTGAGGGAGAGGAGGGAGAGTAGGAAGAAGCCCGAAGTCCTCCTGCTGACTCACGCCTCTCCCTCTCGGGCCGCCCCTGAGGTGACTTTCCCGCGGCCGGGAGCTGCGGAGGGCAGGGCTCCCCTTTCACCTGGCGGTGCCCGCACCGGGCTGGGGGCCGCTGGCTCGCCTCTGGGCTCCCGGCCTGGGCCTGTCCTGCTCAGGCCCGCCCAGATCCCGGCTGAATTCTTGGAATTGCACGGGAGGAGCCTTGCTCAACAGGTTTTTTTGTTCCTGGGTTGCAGGGCCACAGAACCACCCTCTGCTGCGGCCCCGAACAATGGCCCAATGTTCCCTGGGCCTGGGTGGGGGAGGCTCAAGCCAGATGCCAGCTCCCTGCCCCAGCCTGCCCAGACAGCTCTGGCCAGGGTCCACCCCACCACCCCTGCGGCCTGCCCTGCTCTGGAACAGCCCGGCATACCTCTGAGAAGGGAGACAGCGTCCCCAAAGGGCCTGGCCACGCAAGCCCTGGGCTGGGACTGGGCCTTTGACCAGGCCAGCTTAGTGACCCAACATTCACTCTCTGTTGTGAGTGTTAGTGACCCAACACTCACTCTCTGTTGGGACAACCCCTCACCCACTCGGTGCCAGGACAGCCTCTGACCACTGTGTGCCAGGACAGCCCCTGACCTCTGCCAGGACAGCCCCTGACCACTGTGTGCCAGGACAGCCCCTGACCACTGTGTGCCAGGACAGCCCCTGACCACTGTGTGCCAGGACAGCCCCTGACCTCTGCCAGGACAGCCTCTGACCACTGTGTGCCAGGACAGCCTCTGACCACTGTGTGCCAGGACAGCCTCTGACCACTGTGTGCCAGGACAGCCTCTGACCTGCGCCAGAGCCCCCCACCAGGGATTTGATCCGGCTGCCGCAGGGCGGAAGCTCTGGGCAGGTGTAACCAGCCCCCATGAGCAGCACTTTGCCCGTCAGTCATTCCCAGTGGGGCAGCTGTGTCATTGGCCCAGAGTTCTAGGCCATCCTGTCCCTCCCCAGCCCAGGCCTGGGGTCCATGTGCCCTTTGCGCAGACCGGGCAGTGGACCTCGGCCCGCTGTGACCAGGAGCTGGCTGGGGCTCCCTGGTGCCCGCCCCCCACCCCACCCTGTGGGAATCCTCCCCAGGTCTCCTAGGGACCATGGGGTGCACTGACCCGCTGCCAGCATCCGGAACCCGAGTTCCCGCCCTGCCTCCCCCAGGGACTGGACCCGCCTGACACCTCCCCGCTCTGCTCAGACCCTCCAAGCAGGAGAATTGGGACAGTCGTTTGCCTCGACTACATTCAGCGTCAGGGAGGGCAGAACCAGAGGGCCAGTGGGTCCCTCGAATGCAGTCTGCATTCCCGCCCCACTGTGCAGTGACCCAGGCCTGTGGCAGCCTGGGCCCGGGAGGCTGGCTTGGGAACAGAAAACGTCCCTAGAAACAGGTCGGTGGGAGAGTCCGTGCTTCCTGGAGGCGGTGTGGCCTCTCACACTGGGATCCCAGATTGGTCCCCTCAGGCGCCCGCCACATTCTGCTTCTGCCTGTCGTAGATCTGTGTGCGTGTGGCGCCACCTCATGGCCACGGTGCAAATCACAGGCGGCGGTATCCCGCCTGCCTTGCCTGATGGGCCTTCGGTGAGGCTCTGCTCACCAGGACACCTTCAGGTCACATCTCAGCTCCTGTGGCTCATCCGTTTCTCAGCTCAGAAGTGCACGAGTCCCCGTTGCTTGGAGGCCTGCACCGCGCTGACCCCACAGGCCAGGAGACCAGCTCCGAGCTGCGGGGTGAAATCCATCCATCCAGAGGGCAAGAGCCGCGGAGGGGACACTGGGGGCGCTTTCCACAGGTGGGGTTGGTTCCTTGAAGGAGAATTCGGGTTTCTCGCCTGCCTCAGGGGCCTCCTCTCGGGGGACTCTCTTCTCAGGGGTGCCGCCCCCCACGCCCCCCAACAGGACAGTGAGGTTGGTTCCGGAAACACCTAACAAAGCCAGTCCCCCGAACCTCAGTCCGAGGTGTGACCTTGGCCTTGAGTCCAGCTGTGGCCCCGGAGCTGGAGGGACAAGCCCCTTAACCCCTCACCCCCCCACTCCATCACAGAGCCCGTTCTTCAGTGGGGTGACCCCATAGGACATGCAGCTGCTCCCTGTCATCCCCCCAGCCTGCATCACCAACCCCTCTCCACCCTGCACACGCCCCCTCCCACAGAACTACCTCCCCAAGCACCCCCCACAGCCCCTCAGTTCCCCCCGTCCCCTGCCACAAGCCCTCACACACAGCCCCCACGCCCCACACAACCCGTCTCACACAAGCCCCCACCCCACACACACACACCCCTCCTGCACACATGCTCGAGGCCCAACCCCGAGGCTGTTTGGGCAGGCGTGGGCCCAGGGAACTGCGTCCCTTACGGGGTATAATTTTTTTTTTTTTTTTTTGCTTTTTGGTCACACCCAACAATGCACAGGGGTTATTCCTGGCTCATGCACTCAGGAATTACTCCTGGTGGTGCTCAGGGGACCATATGGGGTGCTGGGATTCGAACCCGGGTCGGCCTTGTGCAAGGCAAACGCCCTACCCGCTGTGCTATCACTCCAGCCCCCACGGGGTATAATTTTGCAGTGCAACTTCCTCACTGTTTCCTCACGCGTTGGTGGTGCAGGGATGCGCGCAGGGCCGCACACACGTGCCAGCTGGGAGCCGCCTCCCGGGCCTGGAATTCCCTCTTGGGGAGAGTGTCCATCCTGCCGCCCCCACCTCTGGCCGGTGTCAGGCGGCCCAGTCAGGCTGAGGAGAGGGGCGGCTGCTTTTCCCTCCTTCCCACACGCCGCCGTGCGCCTTCCCCTGGCCTGTGAGAGGAGAGGGGTGTGGCATGTCTGGGAGAGTCCCCGCGCCCCGGAGCTGCTCTGCTTTCTGGACCTTTGCACAGTGCCACTGCCCAGCAGCCCGGGGAGAGGCCTGCCTGGCTTCTGCAGGGCTGAGGCCGCGGGCCGAGTGTGGCCACGCAGGGCGGGGGTGCCCGTTCTGTGGCCGGCTGGGGGCCCACCTCCAACCTCGTCCCTGCCTCACAGGAAGTCCTCACAGCGTGGGCCTGCGGGTTGGCAGCCCCTCGACTTCTATGCTTACGCCCACCCCTGCCCCCAGCCCAGAATCTCAGAAGGTCAGAGGGCACAGGTCACTCTCAGGGCCCAGACTTTCTAACCAGCCACACTCCAGCCTCCAGGCACCTCACAGGAAACAGTGTCCAGGTTTTCACTCACTGAACTGTGGCCTTGTCCACTGCACAGCGGTGGTCACTTCCCCTCTGGTGCAGACTGGCCTGGCAGGCATGAGAGGTCACGTGACTGACCTCCAACGCTTTTTGTGGCAGAGACGCCAGAGCCTGAAGCGGGTCACCTGCCCGCCATGCAGATGAGCACAGGGGCTGGGAGCTTGCTTTGCACCCAGCAGATCCCGGGTGGATCCGTGGCACCACGTAGGGTCCCCCTCGAATCCCGGGAGGAATAGCGCCCTCTAGGGGCCAGGGAGAGAGCCCAAAGGGCTGGAGTGCAGGCCAGGCATGCTCAAGGCCCCATTTCCATCATGGGAACCACATGCCCTCCCGAGGGCTGCTCCAGGGCCCCCATCACTGCTGGGAAGCCCCCCACCATAAAACAGCACACTGTATGGCATCTGGTCACAATGAAAGGGCCTGGGGGTGGGGTTGAGTCGAGGTTGGGCTAAGCATCACCCCTGGACACTTGCTGGCCCTTGCACGGGTGCAGTTCCCAGTCGCCCCCTCCTGGCCGAGTCTGCAAACAGCAGGGGCAGGCATGTGCAGCCCTGGCCGCAGACCAGCCCAGCTGTGGGTTGCTCTGGTGGGCTCTGCGGCAAAGGGCCAGGCCCTGACTGGAGGCCACCCGGGCCTGGACCAGAGTTTGGGACTCTGAGCCAAGTGCTCATTCTGGCCTGGACACTTTCTCTGCCTTTCCCAGTGCCTTTAGGAGGGTGATGCCCCAGGCCTGCAGACCCCAGACCAAGGTCAGTGCTCTGTCCTCTCCGAGCGGCCGGTCAGGGCTGATCTCGAGGGGGCCGAGGCAGGCAGCCCACACACAACAGAAAGACTGAGCAGCGCCCTGGTGCCCACCTGCAGGACAGGGCTCCGTGAGCCGTCTCCCGGGGTCACACTCGGGGCCACAGGTCAGGGGCCGACAGCCATCCGCAGGTGGGCCCATACCTGGCTGGTCAGTGGAGTGCTGGGCCTCATCCCCAGGCAGGTGCCAGCCGCCAGGGAAGTCTCTGGCTTGGAATCTTCCAGAAGCAGCGTAGGGGGTGAATCTTGAAGCCCAGCCGGACTGTTTCCTGGGGGGAGAGAAGCCAGGAGAAGCCACAAAAGATGGGAGTGAAGTAGGGGGTGCGGATGGGGGTGACAGGAAACTGTGATCCCCCGGGCTCTGTCCCTCTGCTGCCTCCCACCTCACTGTCCCAGCACCCCAGGCACCCCAAAGCCGGTGTGCACAGACACGCTTGCCCCTGGGCTCGGGGCTGGGGCGGCCCTGCCCCTCCTCAGCCACACTTGCCTCAGTCACCATGTGGCCCCCCGGGTGGGTGTGCTGCAGGCCGGGACCCGGGTCCCGGCCCCCATGGTGACTGGGGGCAGCTGGGAGCAGAGGGGACCCCAGCCCTGGCTAAAGCGCCCAGCAGGACCCACCTAGGGGGCCTTCCTGGGAGCAGGGACTCGCCAGAGCGCAGGCAGGCCTGAAGGGGAATCTGGAGCGGGGATGGGGGGGTGCAGGGTTGGGGAAGGGGTGAGGCCATGGATGGGGGCGGGGAGGGGTGGGGCTGCCCTCCTGCCCCCTCACTCAGAGACAGAATGGACTAAGGCCTTGCCAGGGGGTCCTGAGCAGGGCAGAAGGGCATGTCAGGGTGCTTCTGCCCCCCGCCCCCTCCCTCCCCGGGGAGCCTGTCCACACCTCGCTCAGGACAGACAGACAGACAGACGGATGGGGCTTGGCTGGACTCACAGCCCGCGGCAGGTGGTCCCCTGAGCCTGTGACCCAGCCAGGTGTGCCCCACCCCCACCCCAGCCCAGGGCCTCGGGTGTCTCCCGCTGTGGTGACACTGCTCCCCTCCTTGCCGCCACCACCTTCGCCTGATTCAGCTTCTCCGAATGTCCCAGCCGCTGGCTGACAGCCTGACCCCAGCTGCTTCGGCCCTGTCCCTGCCACTCCGCGCTGTGGGACTCTGTGACTCTGCGCAGCTTGCCCGACCTCTCTGATCCTCTCCTCTAACATGGAGCAGAGGGTCCCCGCCCACCTGGCTAAAGCAGAGCTCCCAAGCAGGGGTGCTGCGGGAGGGTCAGAGGAGCTGAGGGTTAGTTAGTTCCTGCCTCAGTTCCTGCCATCGGAAGGCTCGGGAGATGGTGAGATGGCCCGGGAGGGCCCAAGGGCTGGGCAAATGCCCTGTGTGTGAGCGTCCCCAGTTCCATGCCTGCCCCCCCCCCCCGGCCCCCAGCACTGCACTGAGCGCTTCTGGGTCTGCCCTCCCAGCCCCACCGTCCAGATTCCAGCCCAGGAGCCGCCGTGGGGGAGCCAAGGCAGAGACCCGCCAGATCCCCGGGGCGGGGGTGGGGGGCAGGAGAGGCCGGACAGGCTCTGGGGTCTGTGCTGGCCTTTGCTCTGGCCTCTCCGTCAGTCTGGGGGCCCCCGACCCCCGTCCCTTCATGGGGAGTCCAGCACTTTCGCCTGGGGCAGGAATTCCGGCCTCTCTGGACTGTGCGGCCACAATGGGGCCCATTCTCCGCGCCCTGGAAAAGCGGGTCCCACAGAGAAGGGGCGATTCTTGTTGCACACAGCGGCCCTCAGAGCCACAGCTGAGCCCGGGGCACGGGGGGTCAGGGGGCGCGGCATCCAGCACCCCCTCCCCACTTCCCTGCAGGCCACTGCCCCGGGACCTTCCGTGCAAAGGGCCTCAAAGCCAGAACAGACCAGGCGAGAGCCAAGTCGGGGGGCGGGGTGGGCAGCACTCCTGGACCTCAGCTGACCCAGGCCCTGGGGGCCCCAGAACCACCCGCCTCAGATGACTCGGCCCCTTCCTCGGACCCTCCTGCTCCGGTTCAGGCACAAATATGCAGCCTCGCTATTTGGGTTTCAGACCCAGGCCTGGAGGCTGTGGAGAACTGCAAGGCTGGCAGGAATGGGCACACGGAGGGCGTGAGACTGGCAGGACTGGGCACACGGACGGAGGGCATGAGACTAGCAGGACTGGGCACACGGAGGGCACGAGGCTGGGAGGAATGGGCACACGGAGGGCGTGAGACTGGCAGGACTGGGCACACGGAGGGCATGAGACTGGGAGGAATGGGCACACGGAGGGCATGAGACTGGCAGGACTGGGCACACGGGGGGCATGAGACTGGCAGGAATGGGCACACGGGGGCGTGAGGCTGGCAGGACAGGCACACAGAGGGCGTGAGACTGGCAGGACTGGGCACATGGAGGGCATGAGACTGGCAGGACTGGGCACACGGAGGGCGTGAGGCTGGCAGGAATGGGCGCATAGAGGGCGAGAGACTGGCAGGACTGGGCACACAGAGGGCATGAGACTGCCAGGAATGGGCGCACAGAGGGCGTGAGGCTGGCAGGAGAGGCCGAGGAACACCCCGGAGACGAGCCCCTCCTGCCGGGGTGGGGCGGGAGACCCTGCTTGTTTGTGGGACACAGCTGGGGATGCGCGGGGCTCATGCCCGGCTCTGCAGCCAGGGGTCCCTCCCGACTGGGGTCAGTGCAGGCCGGCCCCGTGCCAGCAGCTTCCTTCCACTCTGTACCGTCGCTTCTGCCTGGACTCCCTGTTTCAGGGGGGTCGGGGCTGGGGCCAGGAAGGAGACAGAGCACTCTTGGGTGGGCCTGGTCCCTGCACCCACGGGGTGTGTCCCGGAGGCCCCTGGGCACTGAGGGGTGTGCCGGGCACCCTGCACGGCAGTTCCCGAGCAGCACCAGGTGCGAGGCCCTGAGCTCCTGCCTGGCCGACACCCCGGTGGGGCCCCCCAGGCTCCCTGAGCACCGCTTGGGAGGCTCCTAAATAAACTGGGGTGGGGATGCCAGTGCATCCTTCTCCCTGCCGGACTTGTGGGTCGTGGGGGCCCAGGGGGAGGTCTCAGGCTTCCTGTTTCAGCCTTCCCAGTCTCCTGGGCCGGGGGAGCCAGAGTACAGAGGGGAGGGCACTCGCCTTATGTGTGCCCAGCCTGGGTTCATCCTTGGCATTCCCTGGTTCGAGTCTCACCCACTCACCGCGAGCCCAACCACGTCCACACCGCCAGGACTGATTCCCAAGTGCAGAGTCAGGAGTAACCCCAGAGCATCACCAGGTATGACCCCTCCACCCTCTAAAAAAAAGTCTCCTGTCCTCCTGGCCTGGGGCCCAGCCCCCCGGAGCCCAGAGGCTGAGTTCTCCTGAAGGAGCCAGCTCTGGACACAGCACCCGAGGCTAGTCAATGGCAGTAGCTCCGGGTGCCACCAGATGGGGTGGGGTAGGGAGGGGACAAGGGGTGGAGACACTTCCTGTGACTCCAGGAAGATGGTGATTCAGCAGCTCATCCCTGCTGGCTGGACCCTGAGCTCTGGCGAGCGGAATCCTGGCGGGTGGCTCAGAGCTTTCAGCATCAGCTCAGGGAAAGAAACGAAGGGTGTGTGTGTGTGTGTGTGTGTGTGTGTGTGTGTGTGTGCGTGCGTGCTCAGGGAAAGAAACGAAGGGTGTGTGTGTGTTGGGGAGTTGGGGCTGGACCCCTGAACTCTGGTGAGCGGAATCCTGGCGGGTGGCTAAGAGCTTTCAGCATCAGCTCAGGGAAAGAAATGAAGGGTGTGTGTATGTGTGTGTGTGTGTGTGTGTGTGTGTGTGTGTGTGTGTGTGTGTGTGTGTGTGTGTGTGTTGGCTGCTGGGTCTCGGGGTGGTGCAGACCCCCCCGTCCTGTGCTCCTCCCGGCCACACCTGGTATGTGAGCTGGGAGAGGCCCAGCCGGACTCTTGAGCTGCTTCTCCACACACTCAGCAGCTGACACTACGCCAGGGCTCTGCTGAGGAGAAGGTGCTGTGAGCCGGGAGCTCCCAGGAGGCTTCCTGTTGGGGCTGACCGGGGACTTGATGCCGTGTGCCCTGGGGGTGCCCGCCTGCTGGACACCCCTCAGCGCACACCACCCCCCCACCCACTGCAGTGTCTGCTCTGAGACCTCACCCCCGTGCTTCTGTAGCACACCTCCCCCTGCGCCCTTGTTGCCAGGAGGATGGGGTTCGAGTCTCGCCCACTCACCATGGGCCCTGACCTTGTCCAGCTGCTTCTCAGAGCTCTGTGACCCCTGACCAGCCACATCTGGTGGGGGCAGCACTGCTGAAGTTCTGCCTGAAATGTGCATATGGGGGTTCTGGAAACTTCCATGCCCCCATATGCACATTTGTTTTTACTGGGTATCGGGTATCTCAGGGGTGCTGTGGGGGTGATGGTGAGGGCTGTTGAGCTTGAGCGCCCTGGGGTCCCTCCTGCCTCCAGCCAGGGCTGTGGTGAAGGGATGGAGGTGGGTGCCGGGCCAGAGGTGCTGCCCTGCTTCTGAGTTTGCGGGAGTTCCCAGAAGATCCTGTGGGCGACTGACCCACTGACCACGCCTCGCTCTGGCACCACCCTGACTCAGACGACCCGCCTGCCCCCAACTGCCCCCACACAGACGACCCGCCTGCCCCACACTGTCCCCACAGAGATGGCCTGCTTGTTCCCATACAGATGACCCGCCTACCCCCCCCCCCACTGTCCCCACAGAGATGACCATCCTGTGCCCCTGCTGCCCCCACAGATGACCCGCCTACATCCCTCTTCCCAGGGCTCTGGACAGGTCAGAGTCTCGCTGTACCCCTGTGTCCACAGCACAGGTGGCCGAAGCAACTCCTTGAGACCCCCAGAAGGCGACCCCCAGCCCATGCGCCCCTCCTTTCCCCACCCGGCCCGGCCCCCTCTGCAGAAAGGCCAGAATCCCCTCCCCCTCGGGAGTGGCAAGTTTGGGGCCACATGGCACCCCGCCCTGGGGACCTGCCGGAGCAGCACTGCCACGCACGTGGTGGGCATCCTCCTGCCGTCCCTGGAGCTGGGCAGCCCAGCTGGCCCCCGGCTGGGGAGAAACCCAAGGGACCTGGCTGGGCCCCCTGCTCCCTGCAGGGGCCCCTCACGCCCAGCCCCTCCCCTGGCCTGGCTACGCAGCGGCTTCTCCAGCAGGGAGGGGGCATCGGAAATGGCCCCCCTCACCCGCTTGGCTGGTTCTCAGCCCAAACCAGGAAGAATGGGGATTTCACCCCTCACCTGGCTCCAGGGACATCGCCAGGGAGCTTGACAGATGTCCACCCCCACAGCCTGGCCAGCCCCCAGCTCAGAATCTGAATCTCCAGGCCCGTCCCGGTCAACCTGCAGCCTCAGAGGCCGCTGGGCTTCCAGACCCACGAGCAGACAGGCCACTGCTGCCCTTCCGCACCCCAGGCAAACTCCGTTTCAATATTTTTCATGTGTGTGTGAGTGTGCGTGCATGCGCGCGTATGCGCATGTGTGTGCGCACGCGTATGTCCGTATGTGTGTATATGCGCGTGTCCGTGTGTGCGCGCATGTGTGTGCCTATATCCGTGTATGTGCGCGTGCGTGTGTGTGTGCGTGCGCGCGCGTGTGTGTGTTTGTGTGTGTGTGTGTGCACGCTCGCGTGCCCAGGACGGGGGCTTATGGTGCTCCTCTCTCTCCAGGGGTTTCCAGGGGGTTGGGGGAGGGGTCTTTCCTGAGCACTAGCGCAGCCTGGGAAGGTCCCTTGAGACGGATGGGAGGGACCCAGGGCGGGAGAAAGGACTGGAGTAGTTGGTTCTGGGTCCCATCCATACATAGTACAGGGCAGGACACTTGTCATGCCGGCGCCCGACCCTGGCACCCGATATGGTTCCCTGAGGACCACCGGGGTGATCGCACAGTGCAGGGCCAGGAGTAAGGCCTGAGCGTCATTGGGTGTGGCTCCCCCTCCCAAAACAAGAAGGAAATTGAAAAAAAGAAATTTCCTGTACTCTGGCTCACGGGGGCACCGGCGCGGGGACTCGGGCTTGCAGGCTAAGAGGGGAACCTGTGCTAGTGGGAGAGGCTTCCTGGCCTCAGTTACCTCGATGACCTCCCGCCCCGGGTTCCCAGCCTGACCCGCCAATGGCAGCTGTGGGCTACAGTCCGGCGCGGTGGGAGGGACCCAGCCCCTGCTCTCCCCCCAGAGTAGCACATCTGTAATGACTGCTGGAGTCAGCCAGTCAAAGGGAGACCCGGGCAGGGGGCCACCTGCATTCCAGTAGCATGCAGAAACCCGAAGAAGGGCCAAGGCAGGACCTGGGCTCCAGCCACCCCCCGGCGGGGCCTCAGTTTCCCCCACGAACCCAGTGCCTGAGGACCTGCCTAGCCTTCCCGGGTTAGCCAAGGATCTGGAAAGCGAAAGGGTGCGGGGTGGGGGGAGCCTCCGGGCCGGCAGCGGCGGGCGGGCGGGGCGGGGTGGGGCGGGGCGGCGCGGCGGGGCGGCGGGGCCCGCGGAGCGGCGGAGTGGGGCGGCGGGGCCCCGCGGGCGGGCGCAGCGCGCGGTGCGGTGCGGAGCGCGCGGTGCGCGCGGTGCGGAGCGCGCGGTGCGGCTGCGGGCCGGCCCCGGGGATCACATGAGCAGCCGCGCCGGGACTGGGCGCCGCAGCCGGCCGTGGGCGCCCGCCGCAGCCCAGCAGCCCCGCAGCCCCGCAGCCGCGCAGCCCCGCGCCTCCTCCGCGCCTCCCTAACCATGTCTGTGTGTTGTTGCTTCTTTTTCAGGGACTATGGCAGCTCCAGGAGGAAATCAGGTAAGGGAGCCCCCGGCGTTTGCCCTTCGCCCCGCGTGGCCTTTCCGGGGTGATCGTCCTTGCCTGTCCCCCCCCCCCCCCCCCCCCCGCCTTGCCTGCCGCGGGGGGACCCGCTTCTGCACCTTCTCCCACTGCGGCCCCGCAGGCGCGCTGTCGGGTGGGAACCGGACTGAACGCGCAGAGTTCAGGGGCGTCTGGAAAGGGGGCTTAGACCCCCGCCCCAGGTGGGGCACCTGCGTGCTGGTGGCAGGAGGGGTGAGGGACCAGGGTCTTGTCCCCCTTTGGGGCGCTGAGGCCTGGAGCTGAAGGGGTCCGACGGGAATGACTCAGTTTCTGCGCCCTCCCGGCCTGCTCTGGGTGTTCTGGCCAGCCGGGGTGGGGGCTCTGGAGGTGACCGGCGTGCACCCGGATGGGAGCACACCCGCTCCATCCCTCACCCCTCCCTGTCTGCCCCGGCAGCGCCCGCACAGGTGCCAGGGCGCCCTGGAGTTTGCAAAGGGGGTGGAGACAGGGAGAGGCAGGGCTCAGCCGGGAGCTGGGCGCTGTCAGCCGGGGTCACCGGAGGCTGGGCGCAGCGCATGCCTGAGTGTGGGTGGGGTGTAACCCTGGAGGGGGGGGCGCTGTGTGCTGCTTGTATTTCTGGGGGCGGTGAGTTGGGGGGGGCGGGCAGCCATCTGGGGGCCTCTAGCCCTCACAGACCTGGGAAGTGTATGCGTCTGGGTGCGTGCCAACAGCTGGCCTAGAGGCCGGAGGTCAAAGCCTGGATCCAGTGGGTCCCCCACAGAGTTCTGGGGTGTGTTGGGAGGAGGCTGTTGTCTCGAGGTCTGAGTTTTTGTGTTTGCTTATGGGGGAGGGGGTGGGCGTCCCCCTCGGGGCTGTTTGGATGCATAGTTGGGGCACACTGGTGCCTGCACTCGGGGTGTTTCTGTGTTGGGGTGCAGAGGTGTTTGGGGATGTTGGTGCAGCAGAGTGAGAGTCTGCCCCCATGCTGTGTTGCTGACCTGTGCAGGGCTGTCTTTCGGGGGTGGGGGTGGGTGTGGGTCTGCCTGGGCCCCTCAGTTGGGGGTGGGGCGCAGGGGCCCGGTGAGGCGGGGATCACATGTTGGTGAGCAGGAGGGGAGCCGGGAAGGAGGCGCCACGCTGGGCCAGCCACTTCTCAGCCCCCATCCCAGGAACTGGGGCTGGGTTCTCTGCCTCCGTTTCCCCTTTACTTTCAAACACCGCTGAGTGGATCCGTGGCACCTGTAGAATGCAGAAAGACCTTAGCCTTGACCCTGGGGCGGGGAGTTGGCCCGTGGGCGGCTCCAAAACAAAAACAGGACCTAGTCCTGCCTTCGTGACTCCAGAACCTTCCTAGGGGCTATCAGTTTATCCTTTTTTGTTTGTTGGTATGTTTTGGGGTGGGGGGCCACTCCCACTGATGCTCAGAATTCACTCCCGGCTTTGCACTCTGGAGTCACTCCTGGCAGTGCTGGGGGGGGGGGGGGTGGGCCCTATGGGACGCTGGGGCGGAGCCTGGCTCAGCTGCATGGCGCCCTCCCCTGTCCTGTCTCCCCCCCTCCCATCCTTTGCTGCAAACCTGGGGCCTCAGCCTAGTCCCTGCTCTGCTCTGGGACTCAGCTCCCCCCTGCAGGAAAAGATTGTACCGGATAATCCCTCAGGCTCCTGATCTGGTCCCCAAGCCAGGCGAGACCCAACCCCCCCCCCCAGCCCCCACCAAGGAAACCTTCCCCCATGCCCGCCTGTTTTCTGCCTTCCATTCTCAGGCCTGAATGGACGGATGGGAAATGGCATTTCAGTGTAATTACTGGTGCTGTGATAACAGCTTCCTGTGTCCGCTAACCTGGGGCTCTGCAGCCGGAGTTTGGGAGTTTTCCTCCCCAGAGGCCTTGCAAGGCTGCCGTCCCCCTTCCCTCTCTGCCCAGAGGCTCTGCGGAGCTGGGGATTCCCACCCACTTGTTTTCATTTATTGGTCTGGGTTTTGTTTATCGGGGCCACACCCCCGGCCATGTTCTGGGCTTACTCCTGCCGCTGCCCTCCGGGGTCACTCCCTATGGCCTAGAGGGACCAGGGGTGGTTTCCGATGGGGTGCCGGGGATCGAACCCCACTCAGTGTGTCCCAGGCAGGCCCCCTTCCTGCCGTGCTCTCCCCAGCCTTGTTGACGCGATGTTCCCAGGCTGGGTCGCGGTGCCCACCTTCGCCTGGCTCCAGACCTTCTCTGCAGGTGTGCCCGGGTGAGATGACTATGTGCAGCTCCGGGCTTTGGGGACCACAGATGGCCGGGCATCTTGTGGGTGGGCTTCAGCCCTGGGGCAGTGGCCCGAGGAGTACAGACTGCCCCTCACCCCGCAGCCCCAAGCGGATGGCGCGGCGTCCTCACACCCCAGCTTGCTCCTCTCACCAGCCCACCAGCTTGGGGCTCGCCGGGCCCCCACCATCACGAGCTGATTCCCTAAAATACTTTCCTCTCTCTGCACATTCTCACACCCTGCTCGGCTCCGTCTCTGGAAAGCCCCGATTAACACGCATCCTGCTCCCGGTGAAGATTAGATAAAGAGAAGCCAGCTGTTCGAGGACGTTTTATTGGTTTGGTTTGGGGGCCACACCCCGTTGGACTCTTGGGCCACTCCTGGTGCTTGGGACCCTCTCCTGGGCGGACTCTCTGGTGCTGGAACCCAGGTCAGCTGCGTGTGCTCCAGCTCCCTGTGCCCTTGCCAGCCCTGCTGGGGCTCTCTGAGCATTTATCATTTGCTTCCAACCTCCTGTCTCCTCCCCTGCCCCTCGGAGCCCCTGTCATGTGGGGGAGTGGGCTCCCCTGTGCACATGAGCACCCCAGCCTCCAGGCTGGCTGCCTGCTAGCCAGGTGAGTGCACATCTCGGTCTCGACCCTACGTGCTGGGGCTTGAAGCTTGCGAGGGCCACAGGCCCTGGTGAGAAAGTGGGGTCTGTTTCCTGGAAGCACGGGTCACTTTTTTTTTTTTTTGTCCCCCAAGCCTGAGTCCTCCTGGGAGGATCTCTGTTGGGTGCAGAGCCAAGGAGAGAATGTGTGGAAGGCTGGGAGAATGTTCTAGGGCAGTGCCTGCCTCCGCGGGCCATGGACGCTGCCCCTCGTGCCTGCTCCCTGGGCATCTGCCCCACCCACCCAGAGTCCAGGTGTCCCCACGACCCCTCTGGCTCTGCCACTTACCCTTGTCTGATGGAGCCCCTCCACCCCTGCAGGAGACCCCCCCCCCCCAGCTCCCCTGGCACTTCCAGGCCGTCTCCTCCAGAGGTAGAGGGAGTTCTTTGTGCTCACCAGCTTCTGGGGACCACCCTGAGGACCACTCTGGGACTGCCCCTCCCTCCCCTGTCCCCCAAGTCCTCAGTGCTCCCTCCCCTTTGCACTGCCGTTCCCTCTGCTTGAATGCTGTTCCCTGTTCTTCCCCGTAGCTGGCTATTTCCACGGAAGCCCTCAGGTTCCTCCCCAGGAGCATGGGGGTCTGTGTGTATGTGTGTGTGTGTGTGTGTGTGTGTGTGTGTGTGTGTGTGTGTGTGTGTGTGTGTGTGGTGCCAGGGATGAACCCAGGGCCTCACACGTGCAAAGCAGGCGCTGTCACACAGAGCCACGACCTCAAGCCCCCTCAGTCTTGCTGCCCCTCAAATCTCCGTGTTTCTCGCCTACACGTCCCTGCACATGCCCAGTGCTCCGGTTTGTTCTGTTTGACCTGAGCACCATGGACTGGAGGCGTGCAGGTTCAGCTTGTTGAATGGGGTGTGTGTGTGTGTGGGGGGGGTGATAGGGCGCTGCAGCCACCTTTCAGGGGCATTTATCTGGGACCAGGGAAGGGTTCGTCCTGCTCAGGGGAGGGTGGGGTGGAGGGACTCCTGTGGCCGTGCTCATCAAGAGTCAGGAGACCGGCCTGAGAGCACCTTATTTGGGGGCCAGAGACCAGAGGCTTCGGCTCAGCTCACGGGGCAGCGGCTGCTTGCTGGCCGCGGGGCTGGCGGGGAGGCGAGAGGAGCCAGGGCCTGAGGGCCCCACGCCTGCCAGGCACACCCCCAGCAGAGGATGCACTGCCCCAGCGGGAAGCCGGGGTGCGGGCAGGAGGCCCTGGAGGGGACCACGGCCCGGACCTGGGGCGGCGAGGGGCTTGTAGGCCCTTTGAACAGTTTAGATTTTTTTTTTTAATGTGTGTGTGTGTGTCTGTGTGTCTGTGTGTGTGTGTGTGTGTGTGTGTGTGTGCTTTTTGCTTTGAGGTCACACCGTTCTGGCCACGTCAGGGTTTACGCCTGGCTCAGTGCTCCGGAGTTACTCCTGGCAGACTGATACGGACAGGTGCCATGTGCAAGGCAAGTGCCTGCCTGCTGTACTGTCTCTCCGGCCCTTGGACTTTTCTTTTTATTTGGGCTGCGGATGTGGCACCCCCAGACATGCCCAGGGGTCACACCTGGCGGTGCTTGGGGGATCGCATACCGCCGGGATTCGAACCTCGATCACAGCCGCAGCCACACACAGGCAAGTGCAGTCACCTCTGTCACTGTCCCTCCGACCGCCAGGACTTGACTCTGAGAGGGGGGTGTGCGTGCCAGCTGTGAGGCGGGGCGGGGGGGGGGTGGTGCAGCCCCAGGCTGTGAGTGGGAGGGAGAGGGTGGGCGCAGCAGAGGGGGCGCACTGGGCAGCAGCGGGGTCCCGGGGAAGGTTTGCGCGGAGGGAGACTGGCTGCGGGTGCTGTCAGACTCGGCCCCTCTCTGCGCTGAGACCTTGGACCCACCCTTCCCCTGAGCTGGACTATCCGGTGCTCTGGGAGCACGGAGCCCGCAGGCCTCAGTAAGATTTCCCTCCAGGCACTGGCCCATTCAGGGGACAGTGCTGCCCCAGCACCTTCAGCTGACTGACCCTCACCCCCCCCCCCCCCCCCCCCGATCCAAACCCCAAGACACAGCTGTGGGGCCGGAGCCAGAGTCCAGTGGGCGGGGCATTTGCCTCGCACGCAGCCAATCCAGGTTCAATCCCCCACACCTCAGATAGCCCCCCCCCCAGACCACCAGGATCCCTGAGCTCAGGGCCAGGAGGAAGCCCTGAGCACCGCCAGGTGTGGCACAAAAACAAAAACTAGACTCAGCCACCTGGGGACAGAACGATTTATACCCCTCTCCCCCCGCCCGCATCTCACCAGGGGACACCTGGAGCCAGCTCGCACCGTGAGCCCCAGAAGGTGCTGTTTCCCCAGAGAGCTGGGAGTGGGAAGGTCCTGTGCTGCTGGCCCGGGAGCGCCCTGAGCTCTGCTCTGCCCTGGACACCCCAGTTCTTGGAGCTCGGTTCAGAACCCGCTTTCTTTCTCTAGGGCTTGCGAATTCTGAGTTTCGCCACAAGGGGGCGCTGGTGACCAGTGACCCCCCCTCCCTGCTTCAGGCCTGTGGCCGGTCACCCAGGGGGCTGGCGGAGAGGGAGGGTGCCGTGTGGTGCTGCAACACCCAAAATTCAAGGGTGTTGCAATTTTGTTCTTTGAGGCTGGTGCTCATCACGAAATCCTGTTTACTTGGTGTTTTTTCTTGGGAACGTGGTGAGCGTTGGTGTCAGGGCTCTGAAACCCACATGACTGAACGGAGGAGGTAGTCATGGGGCGTCCTTCCCGAGAAGGTGCTGCTCGTGTTTGCTCTCCTGGGCATCCCTGCAGGGAAAGGCAGGGGGAGTAGCCCTGGTATCCCTCAGCTGTGAGGATTGGGTTAGCAGGGGCCCTGCTGCATAGCAAATGCAGAGTAATATTAGCTGCCATTGTTGCCGGGGGTGGGGGAGAATATGGAAGTCTTGATTTTAGTTTGGTTTTTTTTTTTGGAGTGGGGGGTCCTTACTCCTGGCTCAGTGCTCAGAGATCACTCTTGGCCATCCTCAGGGGACCCTATGGGATGCCAGGGATTGAACTCGGGTCTGTGATGTGACAGGCAAATGTCTTGTCTCTGTACTATCTCTCTGGCCCTGTTTGTTTTTGGGGGGACTCCCAGGTGCACTAGAGCCTTCTAAGCTCCACCCAGCAGTGCCATGTCCGGGATCGAACCCAAGACCCTGTGCATGCCAGGCACAGCCCCAGCCCTTGGAGCCCTCTCTCCAGCTGCAGCTGTTGAGACTTATGGGTAGGTTCTAAAAGGTGGGCGTCAGTTGGTCTGACCTTTGGCCTCAGAGCAGAAGGCCCCGCTTGCATCTCTCAGTCGGTGAGCCCTGGGCCTGGACTCCGGCCTTGCTCCAATGCTGGGTCATACCCAGTGGTGCTCAGGGGTTACTCCTGGCTCTGAATTACTCCTGGCGGTGCTTGGGGGACCATATCGGGTGCCGGGGATTGAACCCGGGTCGGCCGCGTGCAAGGCAGATGCCCTACCCGCTGTGCTGTGGCTCCAGCCCCCACTCTGTATTCTTGTGACTGACTGTGTTCCTTGTCGGTCGCTTATTACCAAGAGAAACTGCTGCTTAGCCCAGATAGTCACGTTTTCTAGGTCAGGGAAGTCAGCCGGCAGGAATTCCGCTCTTGCTGCCGAGGTGCCCGATGGCGCCGAGGCCTCACATAGGCACGGCCACGCTCTGCCACCTGAGCCACGCCTCGGGCCCCACGGAATCTTGTTTTTCCCTTTTCCATGTTTGGCAGTGCTCAGGGGGTGCTCCTGGTGGTGCTCGGTTGTTCCCACAGTGCTCGGGGAGCCTGTGGTGGCGGGGACGGAGACCCGGCCTCCGGCGTGCGGGGCAGACTCTGTGCCTCCAGAGCGGTGGTCCCTGACACCCCCTGACCGCGCGGCACTCAGAGGCAGCAGCCCCGTCGGCGCCTCCTGGCTCGTGATTCCTGTGGGGTCCGCTGTGCCTTCTCTCGGCTCAGCCACTGCCGGCCAGAAAAGAGCCACAGCGCCTGCCCCGGTGATGGGGAGTCGCAGCTGAGGCCAGCAGACCCCACGTGTGAGCAGGGCCCAGGGCAGCCGTCAGGGCGCCAGGTCCAGGGTGGTTGTTCACAACACCAGTGTCCAGGGGAGGCACTCAGGGCGCCAGCGTCCAGGGCGGCCACTCTCAGCCACCAGTGTCCAGGGCGGTCACTCTCAGCCACCGGCGTCCAGGGCGGCCACTCTCAGCCACCAGCGTCCAGGGCGGTCACTCTCAGCCACCGGCGTCCAGGGTGGCCACTCTCAGCCACCAGTGTCCAGGGCGGTCACTCTCAGCCACCGGAGTCCAGGGTGGCCACTCTCAGCCACCAGCGTCCAGGGCGGTCATTCTCAGCCACCGGCGTCCAGGGCGGCCACTCTCAGCCACCGGCGTCCAGGGCGGTCATTCTCAGCCACCGGCATCCAGGGCGGCCACTCTCAGCCACCGGCGTCCAGGGCGGCCACTCTCAGCCACCGGCGCCCAGGGCGGCCACTCTCAGCCACCGGCGTCCAGGGCGGCCACTCAGCCACCGGTGTCCAGGGCGGTCACTCTCAGCCACCAGTGTCCAGGGCGGCCATTCTCAGCCACCGGTGTCCAGGGCGGCCACTCTCAGCCACCGGTGTCCAGGGCGGCCACTCAGCCACCGGTGTCCAGGGCGGTCACTCTCAGCCACCAGTGTCCAGGGCGGCCACTCTCAGCCACCGGCGTCCAGGGCGGCCACTCTCAGCCACCGGCGCCCAGGGCGGCCACTCTCAGCCACCAGTGTCCAGGGCGGCCACTCAGCCACCGGTGTCCAGGGCGGTCACTCTCAGCCACCAGTGTCCAGGGCGGTCACTCTCAGCCACCAGTGTCCAGGGCGGCCACTCTCAGCCACCAGTGTCCAGGGCGGCCACTCAGCCACCGGTGTCCAGGGCGGCCACTCTCAGCCACCGGTGTCCAGAGCGGCCACTCAGCCACCGGTGTCCAGGGCGGTCACTCTCAGACACCAGTGTCCAGGGCGGCCACTCTCAGCCACAGTGTCCAGGGCGGTCACTCAGCCACCGGTGTCCAGGGCGGCCACTCTCAGCCACCGGTGTCCAGGGCGGCCACTCTCAGCCACCAGTGTCCAGGGCGGTCACTCTCAGACACCGGTGTCCAGGGAGGCCACTCTCAGCCACCAGTGTCCAGGGCGGTCACTCTCAGCCACCAGTGTCCAGGGCGGCCACTCTCAGCCACCAGTGTCCAGGGCGGCCACTCTCAGCCACCAGCGTCCAGGGCGGCCATTCTCAGTCACTGGTGTCCAGGGCGGTCACTCTCAGCCACCAGTGTCCAGGGCGGTCACTCTCAGCCATCGGTGTCCAGGGCGGCCGTTCTCAGCCACCCTTGTCCAGGGCGGTCACTCTCAGCCGCCAGTGTCCAGGGCGGCCATTCTCGCAGTCTCAGCATCAGCATCCTTCTGGTTTGAAGGAGATATGTTGGGTTTTGGGGGTCACACCCGGTGATGCTCAGGACTGTCTCCTGACTCTGCACCCAGCAATTACTCCTGCCGGTGCTCAGGGGACAGTACGGGATGCCGGGGATCCAACCCTGGTTGGCGGCGTGTAAGGCAAGTGTCCCGTCGTTCCCGCCCACGGAGAAGAGATGCGGCAAGGCTGCATTTTGCGTCCAGCTCTGGCTGCTGTGTGGGCGGGGTCAGTCAGCTTCCCCGTGCCTCAGTGTCCGCATCTGTGCAGTGGGGTTAGGGAGAATCAGGGCAGAGAACGCCTCGCCACACCCTGGGCCTGGCCCTGCAGTGCTCCTGAAGGGTGACGGGCCGGGCCGCTGCTCGGGACTGTCCTCTCAGTCTGGGAGACCGGCCTGAACCTCTCCTCGGGTTACAGCGGCCTGGACAGGGGCCTGTGCCCACTGGCATCAGCCTCTCCTGAGCCCAGGCCGCAGAGCCCTAGAGGAAGGCCGGAGACGGGGTGGGGGTCGTGCGGGGGAGGGGGCAGGACGTCAGGTGCCTGCCCTGCACGCAGCCGAGCCTGGTTCCATCCCCCGCTCCACATATGGTCCCCGAGCACAGCCCAGAGGAGCCCCCAGGACCGCCAGGTGTGGCCCAACCACCATCCCTCCCCAATAAATAAATACATAAATAAATAGAGAAATAAATAAATAAATAGAGAAATAGAGAAACGAGGCAGCGGGGAGCAGCCCAGGGGGGAGACAGAGCCGTGCCCGGGGCGGAGAGGCTCGTGGGCGCCCGCTGTGGTGCTGGCCTCTGACTTCCTGTCTGATGGGGAAATGCAGGGAGACTTGGGGCTGTGCAGGAGGCACAAAGGGCGGGAGCCCTGGCTCATCCCAGGCAGCCGTGATCCCCGGAGCACCACCAGGTGTGCCCCCCTCCCCCCCACACACACCCCCTAACCCACACCAAAGCTGGGTCGATGAACCAGCCTGTATTCTAAAGTGAGGGCACTGGGGCTGGCGCGATGGCTCAGTGGGCAGAGTACGGGCTTGCACGAGGAAGGCTCCTCCCCGGACAACCCCCCCTGTGGTCCTCAAGCCCCACACGGGGAGTGCAGTGTAGCCCCTGAGCACTGCCGCCTTGTCTGGTAAACTGAGGCAGCTGCTTGTCCTGCCCCCGAACACCCAACCCCCCCCTTCTCAGAACCGCCTCCCTGGGTTGCGGTAACAGCTTAGCACTCGGCCCGCTCAGGAGAACGTCTCCGCAGAAAGGTGGGTGGTCTCGGCCCGCCCAGGGACTCACGAGCTTTAGGGAGGGTCCAGCAGGTAGGGCGCTTATCTTGCACACCGCATGCATGGATGGCACGGGTTCGATCCCTGGCGCCCCAGAGGAATGATCCCTGCCTGAACTCTGAGCCAGGGCGAGACACTGAGCACTGTTGGGTGTGGCCCCAACACTAAAATAATAACAATAACAATAATAATTTACTCTTCAGATTCCCCAAAGGGAGGCCTGAGCTCGCAGCCAGCCAGCAGCCTTTGGGGGTGGGGAGCAATGCATCACTTAAGGAGAAGTTGCCAGAACCTGCTGGGGGGCGTGTCCAACTGACCTGTGTTAGCCCAGCGTTGCTCTCTCTTGACCTTGGGTCAGCTTTGACCAGGGTGAAAGGGCCCGGGAGGGAGCCCGGGTTCAGGCTGGGAATAACCAGGACGTGGCAGTAGGGGGAGTCGAGGAGCCCAGGCAGCCGTGGTCCCCTGGGAGGGGAGGAGGGTGCGGGGCTGGCGCGGGCCAGGACTCTGGGGGAGGCAGAGACGGGAGGAGTAGGTCGGCACCCGCCAGGAGGGTCGGGCACATGGGGACCCCGGCTCAGCCTTCCCGGCACCCCACGCGCCCCTTCCACAAGCGAGCATGTCCCGGAAAGGCCCCGCCCCCTGGCACCGCGCCCCCCTGCCGGGCTTCTGGGCGGCTTCTCTTTTTGTGGCGCTGGGGCCCCGGCTGATGTCAGCCCTGGAGTTCAAAGCCACTAATTGGAAATGAAAAGTGGCTGATGGACTTGGCAGCGCCCGGCCGGCCCATGTAGCATGAGGTCCAGGCAGTGGAGAAAGTGGCCACGTGCCTCCTCACTCCTCGTGCTGGCCAGAGCCGGGGTTGGTGGGGGGTGAGGGGTAGAGGGGGCGCGTCCTGGCCTGGACTCCCCGAGTCCCCGCGCCCAGCTGCCTCCTGGGACCCCCTGGGAGAGAGGAGGAGGCTGCAGACGGGGGTGAGGGGTGCTCCCCCCAGCCTGCTCACGCAGGTACCCCCAGACCTGCCCTCACCTGCAGGGGTGTGGCGAGCAGGACCACGGGGGCGTGTACCCGAGAGCTGGCATGATTGACAGGTCCATGAGAGGCAGGGATCTGGGGACCCCCGCAGTTGATGGCAGGGAGGAGGCAGGAACGCTAGGGCAGGGCTGGTCCGTGAATATATGGATTCCCCCCCCCCAGCAGTGGGGGGTCTTGGAGAACGGCTCTCTGGGGCCCGCTGATGCCCTCATCACCTCACCGGGAGTCTGCAGTGAAACCCCGTTTGCCTTTTATTTTCTCGTTTCGGGGGGAGGAAACCTCCCCCGCCACCATGGCCCAGCCCGAGGGCTGCTCCCCCGCGTGGCCCCGTCAGGACACAGCGTGGCCCTCACCCCCCTGTGTTCCAGCCCTGCGAGGAGAGACGCTCAGCCTGAGGCAGAGACACAGGCTGGGTGGGGTTTTGGAGCCCTAGCACAGGGGGCGGCGGGGGAGGGGGGAGGGGGGAGGGAGCTTGCCTGGCACACCCCACCCAGATGGTCACCCGAGCCCTGCCAGGAGGGATCCCTGAGCACAGAGCCAGGAGCAGCCCTGAGCTCCACTGGGTGTGGCCCCCAACAAAAGGCAAAACCAAAACAAACGAAAACAAAACAAACAAAGATGCGTGTTTGGCTGGGGCGGGGGCTGGGCACGTGGTCACTTCTCCACTGGGCTCGGTGCTGGCGCCTTCCTCACTCTAAAGCAGCTCTTTGCCCGCAGACACGTGGCGGGAGTCGCCACTCGGCGCATCAGCCTTCTGGTAACGGGGCGGTTTTGAAAGGCGAGAGGCAGAGCAACGGTCTCCACGGTGCTGGTGACTCTTCGACGTTTGTGGAGCATGAAAAGCGTGTTTCCCCCCAGAAAACTCTTGCTTGGTACCCCCAAGGCAGGCAGATCTGGCCGTGGCCGCCTGTGGCCTGAGCCGCTGCTACTAGGACAGGCCTGGAGAGTGTCAGGAGCGTCTAGAGACCGGCCGGCCGGGAGCCGCAGGGGCCCCTCCTGGAGAGCCCCCCCGCCCCCGCCCAAGACCGTCCACACCCCCGGCCAGGGCTTGGGGCTTGGCACCCTTCCTCGTGGTGCTTGGGGAACTAGAGCCGGTGCCCGCCGTGTGCAAGACAAGTGCCCACCCCGTCCTCTCTCTGCATCCTGCCGGTGTCTCCCCGTTACCCAGGGGCACCCCCTCTTTTGCCCTGAGCTCCCTGCAAGTGGGGCCCAGCCGGGCCGGGTGCAGAGCTGTTCGGGTAGAGGCCGAGGCCAGCTAGTGACGGCCCCCAGCACGCCTGCTGTGTGCCCCGGGAGTGGCCCCTTAGCTCCACAAACGTCCACCTGGTAGTGACGTGGCCGGAGCGGCCTGTAGCCCCAACACCCCTAGTGGCTTCTCATTTTTATTAGATCGAGGGATTCCCGTGACCTCTCTGCTGACCTCGGGTCCTCTCTTCTCCATCAGTGGTAGCTCTCTGGGGGGTGGGTGCCACCTTCGCAGGCCACGTGGGTGGGAAGCGTTGCCGACTGAAGCCTGGTACTGTCCGCTCCAGGTGATGTCCCCGATGACTGTCCCCTAGTGGTGTCCCCTGGGCCTCCGACTCTGCCAAACCCTGGTGTGAAGACTCGGGAGGGCAAGGGGACCCGAGGGTGTAAACGGGGGTGAGCTGAGATACAAGAGCCACCTGGGCGTGGGCGCGGGTGAGAGGAGCCCCATGAGGCGCCCAGCTGTGCCTGGGGACACCACGCCAGGCCTCGCACCCCTGTTTCCTGAGGCTTTGGCGGAGCCTGCCCGGAGAGAGAGGGGGGCCGGCCACAGGGGACCCCCTGGTCCCTCGGCCTCAGCGGGAGCTCCACCCCCGGCATTTCTCAGGACTGCTGCTGACTCGGCGGGGTAGGGCAGGGCAGGGCAGGAGAAGGGGAGTGGGGGGCTCTGACCTCACTGCCCTGGGGTGCGGGGGCAGGGAGGTACCCGCCGGGGAGGTGGCCTCCTGGTTGCAGGTGCTGGGGAAGCCCCAAGCCCACCGCTGCAGACCAGAGGGGTCGGGTGGGAGAGCCGGAGCTCTGGCTTCCAGCCTGGGCCCAGGGGCGGGGGGAGAGCTGCCCCGAGAGCCCCCCAGCCCTTCTGGCCTCGCCGGGTCACGTGAGAGCCAGGTGCTGGGCTTTCCCGAGCCGACGTGGCATCTGAGCGCTCGAGGGATGGTCCCGAGCCTCTGAGCGGGGGTGGGGGGGGCCCGGGGCTCTGCCTCCGCCAGACAGTGGCCACCGGCCAGTCGGCCTTGAGCAGACGCTCATTTCCTGCCGGAGACCCTGGGGGCTGCGAGACGGTCAGTGAGCATCTCCGCGAAGGGCTTTGCAGCCGGCAGCTTTTCCCAGCACCTCGCCGGGGGCCCAGGGCTGTTCTGCCTCACCCTGGCTGCACCGTCCCGGCCTGAGAGGGTCTTGTCAGGGTCTCCAGAGGCAAAAACAGGACTAGTGTGAGGGCAGAATCCCCCCCCCCCCCGCCAGACCCCCTCGGCCTCAGTTTCCCCAGGAGGACTTCGCTCCGTGAGCACCTTCTGTCTGTCTGTCAGCACCTGGGCAGCCAGGCAGCTGCGCCCGTACATCCGGGCTTGCCGAGGGGGAGCCCACAGGTCCCCCACCCCCCGGCTGGGGCAGGCACCCAGCAGGCAGTACGGGGTTGGTGACCCCAGCAGGAACCTGCCCGGGGCCAGGGTGCTAGCTTCGGGTGCATGCCTGGTTCTGTTGCTCAGAAGCCACTGGTCACAGCCGGGGACCCCCTGCCCCTCACTCCCCGTTGTGTGTGTGTGTGTGTCTGTGTGTGTGTGTGTCTGTGTGTGTGTCTGTGTGTCTGTGTGGGGGGGGGTGGGAAAGCACGTTGAATAGTTGGTGGCTGATTCATCGATAGTCTGGGAGCGAGTCAGCCTGTCTGCGGGGACGCTCCTCACTCTGTCTTAGGGAGGGCAGTGGGGGTCCCCCGCGCCCCCTCCTGGAGCCTGCGAGGGGTGGGGGGTCGAGTTCGGGACTGGGGGCTGGGGGGCGGGCAGGGCTTGCTGCATCCTGCTCGCTGGCCCCTGGCCCTGCCTTGTCCACCCAGATCTCCGCTCTGGCGGCAGTAGCTGGAGGGGGGCAGCCCAGGACGTGGGAGAGACCACCCAAGGCAGGCGCCGGGGGCGGGAGGGAGAGGGGGGCCTGAGGCTGCGTGTGTCTCTCCGCCCCCTCGCGCAGAACCTGAGAACTGAGTGGGAGGCGGCAGCCGGGAGAGCTGGGGGGCAGCAGCTGCAGGGAGAGACGGCCCCCCGCACCCCCACTGCCCGCCCACGGGCCCGGCCGACCGCAGCACCTGTCTGTAACAAGGAAGCTTCTGGTCCTCGCCGCGGGCGGCGGGCGATGGAAGGCCCCAGGAGAGCCCCAGCCTCAGCGCCCACCTCTGGAGCGGGCCTCTCCCGAGTCTCCGGGGGCGCATTCCCGCCCCGGGTGGTGCCGAGGCCGCTCGGGTTCCGGGAAGACCCTGCTTGGGAGAGCCGGAATGGGGCTCCCGAGACAAGCACCCCAGAAATCCGGGCGGGGAGGGGCCGGCCAGCTTGCCTGGCTCGTGTCCAGCCCCTCACTTCCTGGCCTCGGAGCCCAGGCAGGGTCTGCGTGGGGGGCCATGGTGAGGGGTCACCAGCTCTGCCCCCGGCCTGAGCTTAGTGAGGTGGGAACTGGGCTGCTGCTCTCACGGCTGTGTGACCTTCCCCAGGTTTCCTCCCCTCTCTGGTCCTGAGTCTCAACCTGGGCCGACTCTCCGGGTGGGCTTTGCCGGCTGTCTTCAGGGAGATCCCCGCCAGGGAATAGGCCTGACCAGACTGCTTGAACACGCACTGATTCAACCCAGGAGTCTGTGGCCCTGAATCCCTCTCCTGGAGCGGGACCTGCGGCGTGATTGGCTGCGGGGGAGGGGCTGGGGTCTCTCCCTGAGCCCCTTTGAGCAGGCCCCAACCTGGAGCCCTGGGGGCGGGGATAGAGGCCGCCCCGTGGTGGCCCGGGTCTCGAGCCCTCCATGCCATCAGCACTCAGCTGGTGGCGCCACTCCTGCCCCGGGCGAAAACCCCAGGGTGCCCGAAGGCCACGGCATGCACATCGCGGGGAAAGGATGGGCCTTAGCCGCTGTGCGTGCTGGGTGTGGCCGTGGGCTGCTTCCCCTGCACTGCGCCTGCCAGCGTCCCCTCTCCGGGCTTCTCCGAGCCTGGGGACACCTCCAGGGGTTCTCGCCCAGCCGGGCCGCTGGTCAGTGCCAGGGCCTGAGGGTGCGGTATCGCGGGGGCCCCGGGCTTCCAGGGAACAGGAGGGCGCCATGTCCTGGGGAGCACGTGGTTGCCAGGACCTGGGGTGGGACGTGTGCAGAGCCGGTGCCCCCTCCCCTGGGTGATGGACTCATGCCCCTTAATGGTGGTGCTGGCGGGGGGCTGGGGGGAGCCCCCTTCGAGTAGTGTCGGGATCACGGACAGCAGGCCCAGGAGGGCCCCGGCCGGCGGGCAGCTCTGGGCTTCCGCCGCGCCCCTCCTGCCAGTGTTCCGTCTCCTGCTCCCCCCCTTCCCGACGCTTCCGCCGTGCACTGCCCCGTGGAGCGAGTATGGGGTCGGCCAGACCACCTGTGGGCCGCGGAGCCCAGGTCAGAGGGGAAAAGGCCCCTTTCTCTCCTGCCACAATGACAGAGCTGCCCCTCCGTGTTGCTCTGTGGCCGCGCCGTGGCTGAGCGTCCCGGGCGGGCCCGCTGACCAGGAGAAGGAGCCCACGAGGCGGGCAGGGAACCGGCCCCGCACGCAGGGTTTTGGTGGGCCCAAGCGGGGGCCGGCAGGGCTGTGGACACGAGTCCAGACTGAGTGAGGTCAGAACAACAGCATTCCCCGAGAGGGAGAGGCCAGCCTGCGGGCTCCAACACCCTGGACTCCGGCATGGCCGGGCACGGGGGAGGAGAAGGTGGGGCCGTCCACTCCCCTCGTGGCCCTGGCCGGCTGCCTGCTGCTCCCTTCCTCGCCAGCGGCTGGGGTGGAGGGGAATGTGCGGGTCGGGCAGCCCAGTGACCCTGCCTGTGCCCTGGGCCTGCTTCTGCGGCTTCTCGCTCCCGGCCCTTCCCGGCCCTGCCCAGACTGGTCTCTTCCTTGGTAGGCAGGACCCGCTGCTCACCGGGGGAGGCTTCCTGGGGACACGGGCTGACACCGGCCCCGGGACCCTGAGCCCTGCTCCCTGAGGCTGCGGCACAGGCTTTGCCGGCGGGAGACTCGGCTTTGACCTGGGGCCCAGCCATGGCCAGAGGCAGCTCCTGAGCACCGCCGTGTGTGGACTGCCCCCACCCCTAAAAAAAAAAGAGTCTCTTTCCTCGCTCGGGTCCGGGCAGGAGGTCGTAGGCCGTGGTGAGTGTCCGCTAGTGCTCCCCTGGGGCCGCAGCAGCCGCCGCCCGGCCCTGGGCCCTGGTCTCTGGAATCACCAGCAGTGCCAGGACTTGGGCTCCCGGGCGGGGGATTGAGGGGCCTGCAGCCGCCACTGGGCTGTGGGAGGGACGTGAGCACCCCAGGGTGCTGGGGAGGTGGTGGTAGGGGCGTCTCCTCCCGGCCTCTCTCCTCTGCACACGTCTGCTTCGGTCACCAGCTTGGACCCTGTCGCCACCTCCCAGAGGCCTCTCTGGGTCGTCTTGCCCACCAGAACAGCATGAAGAGGGGTCTGGAGACACGGTGCCCCGGGCTATGGGCATGAGTGGCTGTGAGCAGGGGTGGGACAGGGAGGGGGGGCGGCCCTGGGGTAAAGTGGCCAGAGGCTTTGGTGTGTCCGGCCCACGGTGCCACCAGGATGCCCCCTGGCAGCGCCGGCCGGTCTGTGCGTGCCGAGACCTGTCCTTGGGCCCCCTCCCTGGCAGCCTGAGACAGGGGGGTGCGTCACGCCCCTTGCCCAGCCCGGGCTGGCCCCACAGGCTGGGCCGCAGTCTGCGCCAGCGGGCGGCACGCTCCGTGCGGGGCTCCCTCCCAGGCACGGCGGCGTCCGTCCGTGCCTCCTGGATCGTTCACTCTTTTTCCACTTGGGCTCCACGTCGTGAGCCCGTGCCCAAGTGGTTTTCCCTGGAAAGACGCGCCTTGTCTCTGGAAAGAGTGATTTCAGCTGGGGTTGGTTGCCCTGGTGTCCCGAGCATGGGCCAGGTCCCACGGGAAGGGCCTGGGGCCGCAGGCACTGCCTCGGTGATCCGCCGGCCCCCCTGAGTCTACAGATGGGGGAGCCTTCAGGCCTAGAGGAGTCAAGCCACTTGCCAGAGGCCACACAGCCTGTTGGCAGTAGAGCTGACTGTGCACACCCCCAACCTGGGCCCCGAGGAGTGGTCTCCGCTGTGTGGGCCAGGGGCCCGTGGCGGTGGGGCAGGGGCCAGGGAGCTTATCTGTAGCATTTGGCTCCTGTCTGTCGCAGCTGCTCCTTGCCTCTGCACCCTCACGTCCCCCCTTCTGCTTCCCCAGCCCCTCCCCAGCCCCAGGCCAAGGCCAGCCCGCAGAGGGCCCCCCTACCCCCCTTCCGCCACCCAGGGCTGGGGATGAGGCGTTCCCTAGGGGGCGCTGGGTGGGGCCTGGGGCTGGAGTCGGCCCACAGGTCCAGGCAACTGGGAAATCAATTCTGCTTGTAAAAGCCTTTTCTTCTGGCGCCTTCCTGCCCTCTCCCCCTTGGAGCCTGGGGTGTGGGGGGTGCTGAGGGCCTGGGCGTGGGGCGTGGGGGGCACTGAGGGACCGGCCGGAGCCTGGGTTCCTGGAGCCGAGGGACCTTGTTCTGGGCATTTCCCCCACCAAGCACTGTGCCCCCGGAGACGGTTCCTGAAAAAGCCCCGGCAGGAAAGGGGCAGCGTGTGTGGCGGCAGCTTTTAGTGAAAAGGGGGCCCTGGGGGGTTGCAGTGGGGGACCAGTACTGAGCGTCTAGTTCCCATCCACCCAGGCCAAGGTACTTGTTTCTGGGTGCCCCAGAGCTGATTAGACCAGGTGATGGGGCAGCAGGAACCCAGCCTTTGGGAGAAGGGGCCAAGGTGGGCGGGGGGGGGGGTGCTGGGGCACTCAGATGGAGCACTGAGAGCGTGTGGGCACGGGGCATGGAGGGGGCATGCTGGCACAGGGCACAAGTGCAGGCAAGGGCCGCTGAGGGCATGCGGGCATGGGGCACAGAGGGTGTGCAGACACAGGGCATGGAGGGTGTGCGGGCACGGGGCTCTGAGGGCGTGCAGGCACAGGTGCTGAGGGCGTGCGGGCACAGGGCGCTGAGGGTGTGCAGGCACAGGGCGCTGAGGGTGTGCGGGCACAGGGTGCTGAGGTGTGCGGGCACGGGGCTCTGAGGGCGTGCAGGCACAGGTGCTGAGGGTGTGCAGGCACAGGGCGCTTAGGGTGTGCGGGCTCGGGGCTCTGAGGGCGTGCAGGCACAGGTGCTGAGGGCGTGCGGGCACAGGGCGCTGAGGGTGTGCGGGCACAGGTGCTGAGGGTGTGCAGACACAGGGCGCAGAGGGCGTGCGGGCACAGGTGCTGAGGGTGTGCAGGCACGGGGCACAGAGGGTGTGCGGGCACAGGGTGCTGAGGTGTGCGGGCACGGGGTGCTGAGGGTGTGCAGGCACGGGGCTCTGAGGGCGTGCAGGCACAGGTGCTGAGGGTGTGCGGGCACGGGGCTCTGAGGGCGTGCAGGCACAGGTGCTGAGGGCGTGCGGGCACAGTGCTGGGTGCGTGTGTCTCCCATTTCACTCTCTTGCTGACCTGAGAGGTCAGTATCTCAGTCTCGGCTTTTACCGCCGAGATGTGAGGTTCCGGAGGGCCAAAGCCCTTTCTGGGGGAGACAGAACCGGGGTCTGAATCCAGCTAGTCCGACTCCAGGGCCCCGCCCACCTGCCCCCCAGCCCCTCTCTTGGGTCCCTGGCGAGAACCTCAGTTTGCTGGGGCGGCGGGGGGCAGCCCTTTAGATGGAGAGTGTGTCGGCCCGATTCCCCAGGTTCCCACAAGAGGAGGGACTTGCACTCGCTGTGTGACTTGGGGCAAGTCGCTTCACCTCTCGGGTCCGTGTTCCCAGCACACTGTGGTCTCCTGCTGCTGGAGGTTCCCCGTGAAACCCAGAGCCGCCCCGTGTCGGGGCTGAGCACGGCCCTCGGCCCACGGGAGCCACTGCCTAAGCGTTTGCTCCGCTTACCATTCTCTTGCTGGGGCCACCAGCCCTGGCCAGAGCTCAGTGGACAGGGCCAGGGCTTGACCTCTGGTTGTCCTGTGCCCAGCGGGGTCAGCGCTGCCCCTGCGGAGGGGATGGACAGTTGGGCAGAGAAAGCAGCAGCCGGCCGTGCCTCTGTGCTGTGGGCACCGGGACCCTCCTTTCCTGTCCCTTCCTTTCGGAGCCCGCGTCCCCCTCCCCCGCACCCCTGTGCACCTGGCTGCCCACCTTACGGCGCTGTCACTGCCCCCTCCGTGCATGCCTGCACCTGACGTCCCGCGGGGCCCCGCCGTGACTAGCTCCGAGCATCTGCCTCGCCAGCACGGCCCCAGGTCCCGTGCCATAGGGCCATGGCACCCTGCAGTGCTCAGGGGTCACCCGCAGTGGTGCCCCGGGGGCCCGGCAGTGCCAGAGATGAACCAAGGCTCCCCACACGCAGCGCATGTGCTTCACCTGTCCGTCCGTCCGTCCGTCTGTCTGTCCGTCTTTATATGCCCTCATTACATGCACATTTAGGAGCTTGCATTTTCTCTGCTGCCTTTTTGTTTATGCAACTTGCTCTTTTCTTATAGGGGCCCCACCTTGGGGGGGGGGTCTGACGCTGGCGCTGGTGCTGGTGGGGGGGGCATGCTTGCCAGGGGTTGGGCTCAGTGTCCACTAACACCCTCTCCCTGGCCCCAGCAGCAAGATGACTTATTTTTTTCCCCTTTTTTGGTGGGCTGCCGTGCGGGGGTGGAGGGGCCATGGGCGAGTGCTCCACTGCAGATCCCCACAGCGTGTACCCTCTCTCCCGGGAGGGGAAATTGAGGCCCAGAGCAGCTCGGGGCCTCTGTGGCTGGAGTGACGCCCTCCTCTCCTCTCCTCTCCCTCCAGAGCCCGCGTCCTCCCGGGCTGGAACTGGGGGTGTCTTTCCGAAAGGGAGATTCCTCCCGTTCCCACATCAAGGCCCCCGGAGCCTGGTGCACCAAGATTAGAGACCAGCCCGGGGCTCCCTAACTGATGTTTGCGGGTCCCTGGGAGTGCCCGGAGGTGGCCTTGGCCGCAGGGCAGCAGTGACCCCCCCCCCCACCGGCCGCGTCCGGCGGAGGCCAGTGCAGGCCCCTCGGCGCCCCGGAGGATTCCTGCGTTTCTGTGGACACCTCATTATCCCCGTGGCAGCCGGCCGGGGCCCTCTGCTCTGTAATCACTCGGGCCCACGCCCAGCCCGGGGCCAGCCCAGGGCCAGGAAATCGCTCCTTCCCCTCCCCCGCCTTCCGCACGCGACCCAGCGCTGCGCGGTGGCCACTCGCCCTGGCGCCCGCCCCGCCTAACCTTCTCTCTCTCCTGCTGCCTCTCTCCTGCCGCTGCTTGCTCGCGGGGCACTCGGAAGTGTGGCTGTCCAGCTGGGCGGAATCTCCCAAGAAGGACCTCACAGGTACTCGCCGCACCCCTTCTGCATGAGTGTGACACGTGTCCCGGCGGGCGGGCAGGCGTGAGCGCGGGAACGGAGCTGGGCTGTTTCCCACCCGCCTCCTGGGCTGTGGGGGCCTCGCGCCTGCTCCCTGCTCGCCCCACTGCTGCCTGCGTCCTCTGTCCTCTCGGTGGACACCCCCTCCCTTTAGGTCTCAGGGCCAGCCACGGAGCTCCTGGTCGGGGGGCTGGGGGGGAGAGGGAAGGACCCTCTGGCTGCAGGCCACCCTCTGCCATGTCCGAGCAGTTTGAATCCAGCCCTGCCCCGTCCTGGCTGGGCCGGCCGCCTCCTTGCACCCCTAGGGCAAAGCGTGCTTCCCCGGGAGCGGGGGGCACGGCCAGCAGGACTCGGCTACCTTGAGCGTCCACCCCGCCGCTGCCCCAGTGCCCTAGGCCGCGCTTGGCGCGATTCTCTGAGGCAGGGACTCTCGGGGTGGCCGGGCTTGGTGCTGCCCTCTGGGACATGGCTCCACGTCTGGGCAGCATCCAGGCGGGGGCTCGGGGGCGGGCGGGGAGGGGGCTCCACTTCGGTCTCTGTCCTGGATCGTGTCCGTAACGCCCGCGGGGTCTCTGCCGTGGAGCAGTGGGGAGGGGCAGGCAGAGACAAAGAGATAAGGGGTTTCTAGGCCCCCCCCCACTCAGGCTCAGGCAGGCTGGAGGCCGGGGGGCCGGGGAGAGCTGTGGGCAGCGCCGTGGACAGCTGGGACGGGCCCCTCGCGGTGGCCCTTTGCTGCCTGTGGGCCGGGCCTGCGCCTGAGCTCACCCTGGGCTCCTGTCCCTCTTTCCCCTCGCCGCGCGCCAGAGAGCTGAGCCCACTTGGCCCGCAACAATACATTTTATTCACCAGACGTACAGCCTGGCTGGCCTGGGCCCGGGGAGGCCGGGGGCCCGGGGCAGCCTGGGAGAGGGGGGCGTGCGGGGGCCTTGGCTCCTGGGGGGGCGTGGGGGGACCCCGAGGGGCCACAGCGGGGCGGGGCTGTTTGGAGAAGCTGCACTGTGGCTGGAGGGAACCCGGCCGGATTTCGGGTCCTGGGCCTCGGTTTCCCCACAAGGGCCGGAGAACACTGAGAAGGGGAGCGGGGGGGCTGGGGTGCGTGTGGAGAGGCCTCCCGGCACCCCGACACCTCCCCAGGGGCTCCCCGGCTCTCCCAGCTGCCCATGGCGGGGGAGGGGCGGGTCTGAGGCGTGCTTCGGGGACCCCCCCCACGCGGCCCCCCCCCACCCAGAGCCGGTGACGCAGTGGCCGCTGCTCGGGGCCGTGGGAACCCGAGCCCGTCCCCGTGCTTCCAGCCGCCCGTTTCCGGCTCGCTGTGTCAGCACCAGCCCCCGATTACACAGGGCGCCCGGCCTGCCACCTCCTTCCCGGGAAGGGCCACATGCCGTCGGTTCCGGCCTCGCCCCTGCTCGGGAATGGCTCCCGAGGGGCCGCAGAGCTGCCCGGGCCGCGCTGGGCCTGGCGGCTCAGGGCCTCGGCCTCTGGCTCCAGTCTCAGGCCTGGGCCCAGCTAGGGAGTCTTCACTGCGGGGAGACCTCCCTCGAGGTGCCGGGATGGGGGCCGGGGAGGGGGGACCCGAGCAAAGGCCCCGCAAGTGCCACACATCCTCCCACGCCCGGCATGGGAGACTGCGCTGAGCACTGTGGCTGGAGCAGCGGAGGATGGGTCGAGCTGGGGCCGGCAGCTGGGGGGGGGGCTGCCCCACAGGCAGGGACACGCCAGGTCTGAAGGGGGGAGCCACATGCCGTGGCAGGGGAGGGAGGGGGGCTGCACACAGTGGGGTTGCATCGTGCGTGCTCCCCGGAACAGGGGGAGCGTGTCCGAGAACCGCGGGGGCTCAGCGTGAGAGAGGCGGCCTTGGAGTTGGCCTGTGTTGGACGGGCGGCTGGGACCGGGGTGGCGGTGGGGGGGGCTGACTTGGCGGAAGCCGGGCTGTTTGAGTTGGCAGCAGCCGGGACGGAGCCAGGATGGGGTCCAGCTGGGCCTTGGGGGGCTGCAGGTGTGAGGCAGGGGTGGGCGGGGTTGGGGCCGGAGCAAGGCCCCAGCACCCAGGCCTGGCCCAGAGGCCCACGAAGCCCCCTGCCCCCTCTTGGGAGGACCACCCCGCTCCAGGGCTCTGCCAAGCCCTGCCCATCTGAAGGCTGGGGGTGTGTCCCTCCCTGCCCCCTCCCCTGGGGAGCTCCTCCAGCCCCCAGTGTCCAGCCCCGGCTGGGAGGGAGCCAGGGAGGCCTGAGGATGGCGTCAGCCCCGCCTCAGAGCCGTTTATCATCCGGATACCTGCTCTGGCCCAGGCGGCCACACCGTCTCCCGCAGAGCCCGCCTGCCGTCTGTGTGTCTGTGTGTGGGGGGGGGGCCTTGCTCTGAGCAGCACCGTGCTGGGGGGCGGGGCGCTCCTCCTTCACCTGTGTCCCACACCGGCCTCCTCCGCCCAGGTGTCCTGTGTGTCCAGGCTCAGCTCCTGGGGGTGTGGCTGCGTGGCTCCGCCTACGTCTCTTTCCCCTCATCCCAGGCCCCTTCTAGACTGTTGTTATCAGTTTACCCAGATGTCAGAGGCGAGGCCCTGCCTGCTGTGTCCCGTCGGCCTCACAGAGACCCCCAGCCCCTTGCCTGGCTGCTTTCGACCCATCCGTACATCTCATCCCAAGGGCACGCTGGCTGAGTGCCCACCGGGGGCGCTGTGGTCTGGAGGGGCTTCACCTGACCTTAGCTGGGCCGGGCCTAGGGGCGCGGTTGGGGTACACTCCTGTGGGACCCAGCTGCCAGGGTAGTGGGGCTCCTTTCCACGGGGCTTCCCTGCAGAGACCCAGAGGCCCACTGAGGCAATGCTGCCTCTCCGTAGGACTCTAGGCCAGGGGTCTGTCTGAGAAGACCCCCCAGAACAGCGAGATCTGTTCAGGAGTGGGACCAGTGTAGCAGCCTTCTTTAACGCACTATGCACACACGTGCTTGTATGCACGCACACACACGTGCACACACATACATGCATATACACATGCGCACACACATACACACACAGGCTTACACACGCACACACATGCATACACACATACATGCATATACTCATGTGCACACACACATATACACATGCACACACAGGCTTACACATGTGTGCACATGCTCATACATGCACATGCACACACAGGCCGACACACATGTACATGCACACAGACACGCATAAGCACACAGACACACGCACAAGCACGCACACACACATGCACATGCACACAGAGCACACGCCTGCAGGAGCAGCTCGGGGCCGCAGCCGAGGATGGCGGTGCAGGAGGAAGGGGCTGCGCTGGCTCTGAAACTCCGCGCAGGGTTCCCCGCACGGCCGCCGGGCTGGGGCGAGCACTGCTCTCTGCAGGCCTCTGAGCGCCCGCGAGGGGGAAAGCGGGCAAGGAGCCGCGCGGGCAGAACAGGGCAGTGGTGGCCAGGACGGGCCCTCGTGGCGGGGCTGGGGCTGCTGGCTGAAGCCCAAGGAAGGTGGTGGAGCCCGAGGACCCTCCGAGGACTCCCACAGCCAGCAGGGTGTAAGGCCCTGGCCTCTGGGAGGGGGGAGGTGGTGAGGGACAGGTGCGTAGTAGTTCAAGACTTAAGTATTCTAGGAATCCCCTTTGGACTGGGGGTAGTCCTGGAAGGCTTCCTACAGGAGGTGACTGGCTCCTTTTAGCCTCTGTGCTGTTCCGTGCTCTCCCAGCCCAATCCACTGAGGGTCCGTAGGGCACAGAGAGGCTTAAGGAGCGTGGCCGACGCTGCCCAGCTGGGGGGCAGAGCAGGTACTCAGTCTGTCCACCTGGCGGCACCGGCCGGAAGCTGGGCAGGACCCTGGGTGCGCCCCCCTGCCTTCCAGCGAGGCGCTGAGCCCCACCTCCCGCCCCCTGAGGCTGGCGGTCCTGCGGAGCCCCCCAGCCCACAGCTCCATCAGCTGGAGGCAGAGGGAAACTGAGTCTGGGCGGTGGTGAGGGAGCGTCGGCCAGACCCCCACCCCCATGGCAGCCCCTTGGGGAGCCCCCTGGGGCAGGAGCACAGCCAGAGTGGGGGGTGGGGGGGCGGTGGGCTGGGCGGGCCTGGCCGGGGGACGTTCTTCTAGGGTTTCAAGTAAACAGTCTGGCCGCCTCCTCCCTGCCTCCACCCCCGGCCGCTCATTCGACGGGTCTCATGTGTTTCTATTTAAGGGCGCGGGTGCGCCCCAGCGATTGGCCGCCTCCAGCCCTCTCTCCTTCTCGCCCGGGCCTGCCGCGGAGCCGCTCGCTGGCTGCCTCGCGCCCTCCTTCTCCCGAGGGGAGGCCGCGCGGCCGCCTCCCTTTCCCGGGGCTTCAGGGGTCCTCCGAGAGGCAGCGCCCCCCACCCCGCCCGCCTCGGCCGGCCTTGGCCCTCATGGGCCGCCCACCCGCCCGCCGGCGGCCCGCCCCTGCCGCGCTGGGGCCCCGAGCACCCGCGTCCACCCCAGGCCGCTGCTCCTCGGACCCCCTGGAGCTGGGCAGCACGCCCCTCTGAGCCGGCCCAGCGGAGGCCAGCAGCTTCTGCCCTGCGTCCCGAGCTCGGCCTCGCCTCTGCCTCCGCCCGCCCGCCCGCTGCCCCTCCTCCGTCCCGCCCCGGCTCCCCATGTCCCCCGGTCCCCGCCGTCCAGCGGGCCGGTGTGGGGCCCTGCTATATGGCCTGGCCTTGGGGCCCAGCGCACGGCAGGCCCCGGCCCCGGGCCGCCCCTCGCAGGAGCAGCACTGGCCACGGAGCAGCCTCCCGAGAGGCCCATGGACAAGGGGCGCCCCGGCCGCGGGGCCACGGCCGGCCACTGGCTCACCGCGTGCTTTCTGCCCTCGCCAGGTGCCGACGCCAACGCCGAGCCCATGATCCTGGAGCAGTACGTGGTGGTGTCCAACTACAGGAAGCAGGAGAACTCGGAGCTGAGCCTCCAGGCCGGGGAGGTGGTGGAGGTCATCGAGAAGAACGAGAGCGGTGAGTGCCGGCCGCTTTGGGGGGCGCCGGCTCCTCCTGACGCGGGAGGGGGCTGGGAGGGGGGCTTCTCGGCGTGGCCGATCCCGTCCTCCTCCCCCCACCCTGCGCTGTACGTTATTTCCATCTGGCGGGAGCGGGCGGAGGAGACTGGAGCTTCCCCTGTTGGTTTGGGCCAGCGGCCAGCAGCTTGCCGGGGGTGGAGGAATGTGTCCGTGGCTGGGGGTAATTAACGGGCGTGCAGGGAGGCGGCCACGGTGACAGCGGCTGCCTGCGGCCACCCTGTCCCCTCCCCCCCGGGAATACCTGGCAGAGGTGTGTCCTCGGGGGGCCCCAGCCAGCGTCTGGCTGCCGAGCTGATGCCCCCCCGCCCACTGCGCCGAGCTGCCCGGTCCTGCACGTCGAGGCTTTGTCTCGTCTGGGCCTGGGCCGTCCAGGGTGCCGCTGTGTGCGATGATGGTCCCCGAGGGGGCCACAGCGCGGGCGGCAGGAGGGTCTGCAGGTGGTGGGCCGGGCCCAGCACGCAGCACAGAACCCGTGCTGGAACGGGGGCTCAGACGGGGCCCGGGACAGGTCTGTGGGTCAGTCCCGTTCCTGGGGCGTTCTCGTTTCAGTTTCGCTTTGCTGAGGGGGGCTGGGCTCTGTGCCGTGGAGGGGGGAGGGGGAGGAGGGGGGAGGGGGTGCAGAGGGACACAGGCCCCAGGTTTGGGGGGGGGGGCGTCCTGCTTCCTTTCCCCTGGCCCCCTCTGTTCCCTTCCAGTATTTTGACTCCGGAAAGGGGCATTCGTGCCCGTCTTTCTAGGGTCACGCAGGCTGGGTGAGGGAGAACCTGAGGTCCAGAGCCAAACAGAACCAGAACTTCCCCAGGCCCCTGACTCCTAGGCCTGTGGGGTAGCAAGTAGCTATGGGGATGCAGAGGCAATCCCGACAGGCCTTCAGGGGGAGGTGAGCTCAGGCCCCTACTGTCTGCTGCCCCTGCCCCTCTTCCCCCCCGTAGAGGCCTGACTCACAGTCCTCCGGGTCTGGGGTCTTCCCAGCCAGAACCTTGTCTCCAGCTTCAGGTCTGGGCTGGGCTTCCCATGCGGCCTTGCCTCGGCCCTGCCGCACCCCCAGGCCAGCCTCGTGGTCTCTGGGCCAAGCCCCCTGCAGCAGCCCGGGTGGGAGCAGGTGCAGGCCCCACCGAGGCAGCGTCTGTCCTGGAGCTCTGGGGAACGGGCCGGTCTCTGCTTTAAGCCGAGGCCGCACCGAGCCAGAGCACTGGCCCAGGAGTCCTGGGTCCCCGCCCAGCAGCAGGACAGGTGAAGCGGAGCCCCACACCCCCGTTCCTGGTTCCTGGGACATGTCCCGACCTCCCCGCCCGGGACCCTGGAATGGGAGGGGGTTGAAGGAGCCTGACCACGCGGGGTCCCTGTCCTCAACCTGGCCGGTCCCGGGGGCCCCACTCCCCGCCGCAGTCCCTCAGGGACACGGACTCCTGCCCCCCCACTCGCTAGGCCCCCCCCCCACTGGGCCTTGGGTCCCTTCCAGAAAATGGACACCACCCGGTGGCTGCGTAGGAGCACGGGCTGAGGCCACAGACTCTCCGGCCTCTGCTCGGGGCCCCTCCCTGCACGGGCCCCGGGCTGCCGTGTGCGCCTGCACTGCTGTCAGACCCCGGGCTGAAGTGGGGCGAGGGGCCGGCAGCCCCGCTTTCGTGGTTTGTCTTGGGGATGCCCCCTGCGGTGCTCAGGGAGCACTCCTGGTGGGGTTCAGGGGACCGTGTGGGGTTCTGGGGCTCGGACCCAGGTCGGCCGTGTGTGAGAGAAACTGCTGTCTCTCCAGCCCCACCGCCTGTCTTGGAAAGATGGTTTCCCAGTTGAAGGAGGCTGTCAGGGAGTTTGTGTGTATGTGTGTGTGTGTGTGTGTATGTGTGTGTGTGTATGAGAGACAGAGAGAGAGTGACAGAGAGAGTTTTTGTGTATGTGTGCGTCTTTGTGTGTGCATGTGTGTCTGTGTGTAACAAACTGTATGTGTAGCAGGGAGTGTATGTATGTATGTATGAGAGAGAATATGTGTGTGTCTGTGTGTATCTTTGTGTGTGTCTGTGTGTGACAGAGTGTGTCTGTGTGAGAGTGTGTCTGTATGTGAGAGAGAGAGAGGAGTGTGTCTGTGTGACAGGGAGTATGTGAGTGTGTGTGTGACAGGGAGTGTGAGTGTGTGTGTGAGGAAAGAGTGTGTATCTGTGTGTGACAGGGAGTGTGTATCTGTGTGTGACAGGGAGTGTGTGTGTGTGTGTGTGTGGAAGGAGTGTGTGTCTATGTGTGACGGGGAGAGTGTGTGAGTATGTGTGATAGGGAGTTTGTGTGTGTGTATCCATGTTTGCATCTGGTGTGATAGTGTATATGTGTGTGTATCTGTGTGTGTGTGTGTGTGTGTGTGTGTGTGTGTGTGTGTGTGTGTGTGTGTCTGCATCCTACTAACCTCTGAGGAGGCTCTTGAACAAAGACCCCGTTTTTTCGGCTTGCCCCGGGCCGTGTGCTGTGTCGGGCATTTCCCCGCATTGCTGGGGCTCAGCCATCAGCATGGGCCCTGCCCTCTGCGTCCCCTCCCTGCTCACTGAGGCCGCCGCTCAGCCTGTGTCCCCGCCGGCCCATCGGAAGCCCCTCTGGCATTGTTCTCTGCTTGCCGGGACCCTGTGTGGGGGCCCCGGCGCCCGGAGGCTGGAGGTGCAGCCGGCCCGCTCTGCCTGGCCCCTGAAGACAGGCTGTCCAGCCTCGAGTCCCAGGCCCCAGGGGTCACTGCACTGGAGACACGGCCCTTCGCCGCTGTTGGAGCCCCACCTGGGAGGCCACGTCCTTTTTCTGGAGCCCACCGTGACCTGTGCCTGCTCGGGAGCGGGTGGCTCAGGCTGGGAGACACTTGAGGTGGCCACAGGGCTCTTGGGCATGCCGGTGGAGGGGGGCGTTTTGTCTGCACCCCAAGTGGCTCCCAGGAAAGCACTTTACTGAAGCCGTGGGTCTGGGGCCCAGCCAGCAAAGGCCCCTCCTCCACCCACCCACAGGGACAAAGGGACAGGAAGATGGGGAGAGGCTGACCTTTGTGCCCCCCACCCCGGGCGGTTGTGGCCTACAACTCCACCCTGTTCCATGAGCACTGTGAGCACTGGGGATCCCGAAGGCCTGGCCGTGTCCTGAGGCCTCCTTCCAGGGCTAAGGCCTTCCCACCTGCCGCTTCCTCGTCGGGAACTGCCTGGCTGCCCGGGCCGGCGGCCAGGGCCCCTAGGGGGGATGGGCCAGTAAAGAGAGGGAGCACCCTAGGGCCCCTCTGGTTCTCCGCAGCGTCACCTTAGATATTTCTTTATTCCTTTTGTGCAAAAAGGGAGGGGGGGAGAGTGCAAGTATTATGTGAAGTTTCAAAACAGTCGTGCTGCTGTTCCTTTAAAATCAGTTATTCCTAGGGGGCCAGAGAGATGGTGCAGTAAGTAGGGCGCGTGCCTTGCCTGTCGCTGACCCTGGGGCCCAGGTTTGACCCCCAGAACCGTGTAGGGTCCCTCAAGCCTGCCAGCCATGGTCTCTCTGAGTCCAGAGCCGGGAGTGAGCCCTGAGTACACCCAGGTGTAGCCCCAGCTCCACCCCCACCTCCGCCCCAATAATTCATTTCTGAACCATCTTGGATGTAACTCCAGGATTCACAGAATATCCCCCAATAGGCGTTCAAAGGGCAGCGAACTGGGCTGGTCCGAGGAAGGCCGGGTCATTGCCGTCTGCCTTGCAGATAAGCCGAGTCACAGTCTGAAGGCTTCGGCAGGCTTCCCAGGGCTGGGTTCCGGCGAGCTGGCCCCCGTGTGGAGGGGGTGCCTGTCCCCCGTCCCCCCGGGTCCCTGTCCTGGCGGTCAGCAGGTTGCAGCCTCTCTCCGGTCCCCGCTCTGTGTGTCTCTGCCTCCTGAGCAATTCTCAAGGCCGCGTTGGCCCCTTGCCGTGTGACCTGCTGCTCGGAGCTGTGCCCGCCCCCCTGTGCGCGTCCTCCTGCTGCTGCTGCTGGCCTCTGTCTGGGGGCCGCCATGCGCCTCCCCGCTGGTCTCAGCCCAGCCTCAGTGGCCTCAGGCCAGAGGTGGCCCTGAGGAGACGCAGGAAAGCTGGTGTGGGCCCAGATCTCAGCTTGACTCGGTGCTTGCTAGTGGTGGCCCCGGTAGGTCAGCTCGGACCCGGGAACCTTACGGGCTCCCTCCGCTGTGGGACGGGGAGTGGTACCCCCCCCCGCCCTCTCGCCGTGGGGTTGTCCCAGACCCAGAAGCAGTTCTGTGTGCAGTGCCCGGCACGTGACAGTCACCGGGGAGATGGCCCGACTCTGGCAGCTCTGGGGCAGCCGGCCTGCGAGCCCCCCCCGGCCATCGAGTTCGGGGTCTGAGGCTTCCTTCCGCCCTGCTGCGCTGCGAGGTTGCGGGGATCCCGTGCAGCTGCGGTCCTTGCCCCTCTGGCGGCGGGAGGGAAGGTTGGAGGCAGGAGCACTAAGGTCCCGTTAGTGACCCCGGGACGCCCTGCCCTATGCCTAGTGACCGTCCTTCGGTGCAGCTGTCACTCGGTGACTCTGTTGCCGGTGTGGGTGCAGGTGGACTGGAGAGCAGGGACGGGCGGTCAGGAGGACCTGGAGGTGGTGAGCTGGGCCCTGGTGGGAGGCAGCAGAGGCCGCGGCTCCGGGCTGCGGGGTTTGCAGGGGGACAGTGGCAGGCGGAGTGGACCTTGCGGAGACGAGACTAGAAATAGCTTTTTTCCTCGAGCTCCGGCATCTGCGGGCTCGTCAGCCTGGCGCTGCTCACAGCCAGGCCCGGCTGGGAGCCACCCGCCGCAGAGGTGCGGCAAGCGGGAACCCGGCCCGGCCTCACCTCGGCCTGCCCGGGCTGGACAGGCAGAAGGGCCAAGTGCCCGCTGGGGGCCGAGTTCCTGGAAGACCCATTTCCCAGCAGAACTACGGTTTGGTGGTGACCTTGGAAAATCAGCTCGAGTGCCAGGGGGAGGCCACTGCCCACGCCAGCCTCAGCCCAGGGCAGCAGCAGTAGCTGGCCGCCCATCAGGGGACAGATGTGCTCCCACTGAGTCTGACGCCAGCGTTTCTAAAATGGGGGGGCGGGGGGAGTGACACCCCACCCCTTCCCTCTCCATGGTGCCCATTAAGCCCCACATTGCCCACGCCTGGCATTGCCCACCCTCAGGGGCTGTGTGGTCCGTGAACCCAGGCTCATGAAGTGAGCGCCTGGTGGAGGCCCAGGGGAGACAGAGACCCACGCAGCGCCCCCTTCAGGGAGCAGGCGCAATAGCGAGGACTAAGGAGGCATTGGGTTAGCAGTCGGACAGGGGTTCCCAGAGATTGGTACCTGGAGGATGGGCCAGGGGGCTGGGAGTTGGGGAGGGGGGCGCAGGGCATTGCTGGTGACAAGCAGTGACAGGGAACCGAGAAAAGGCAAGTGGCACCAGGCCAAGACTGGATCCAGATAGAATGTTCTAGATTGAATGGTCCCCATGCCCTTTGGGGACCTGACACCCTCTCCAGACCCACCTGTGAGCAGGAGTCGAGGCGGCAGGCGGCAGGGGGACCCTCCACACACACCCCCTCCCCAGTGTGTGCACACAGACTGTCCCCGGTGCTAGCGGTGGACGGTGGCGCAGGTGCAGAGCAGAGAGACGCCGCCCCTCCTGTCCCCTCCGTGCCCAGGGGGCAGATTTCCCCCCTGGCCGCATGACTTACACCCCAGCACCGTGGCACCCTCTGGGGCTCATCATTTGCCAGGTCCTCAGGGGGTCAGGGTTGAGAAACTGCCCCCGCTGTCCCCGGCCTCCCGGCAGTGGGCTCAGGGTCACTCTGCCCTAGAGGGAGTTCCCGGCCTGCCTGCCCAAGTCTGTCACCGCCGCCCCTGTGTCCGCCGTGGTCTCCAGGGCCTTGTTTGGGAAAAGGGCGTGAACCAGTACTCCCCGGGGACCCCCCTCCTGGTAGCTGAGCTGCTGGGTCCCAGTCAGCAGAGGCAGATGGCTGGACCCCAGGCCCCCCAGAAAGGTCTTTTCTGTCGACCTTTGAGATGTGCGGTGTGTGGTGGTGGCTGGGGGTGGGGCACTGAACCGTCTCACGCCCCAGCTTGTCACGCCATTCTCACTCGGGCTTCTCAGGGGTGCAGATGCCTCCCCTCCCCCCCACCCCTGCGCCGTAACTGGGCTGGGTTGCGGAGAAGTGACCCCCAGCAGGCCAGAGAAAGCCACACTTGGAGTCAGCCAGGGCCTGGCTGCTGCCGGCTGAAGGAAGGGGGGCCATGGGTGGGTGGAGGCCCCAGCGTCCGAGCTCCTGCCGGCAGGGCCATGGGTCACCGTATCTGGGAGCCTGGTGTTTTCTGGAACATTCTTTTAAAAAATTTTTTTCTTTTTGGGTCACACCCGGCGATGCGCAGGGGTTACTCCTGGCTCTATACTCAGGAATTAGTCCTGGCAGTGCTCATGGGTACCATGTGGGATGCTGGGAATTGCACAAGGCAAAAACACCCTCCTCACTGTGCTATCACTCCAGTCCCCTTCTGGAACATTCTAAACAGTGTGGCCAGAAGAATCTGTTCTCTTAGACTCCTCTTTGGAGATCTTCGGAGAGTTGCAGACCGCCTGCCAGCTGGTCAGGGGTTTCGACCTCGGGTTGGCCTATTTCTGAATTGGTGAGTCTTGTTTCGAAACACATCACCCAGGGCTGCTGTCGTGTCTGTTAAGAGGCAGGACGGAGGTTGAGTCCTGTCCTGCCCCAGTGTAAATGGGGACTCTGGGGGCTTGCGAGTTGCCCCCAGGTGTCACAGCAGGACCTGGAGCCCAAGTTCAACACGGCGGCTCAGGCTGCGGCCGAGATGTTGGCATCTTTCTCTGAGGCGTTGGCATCTTTGCAAAGCCCAAGCCCGGGCACTGCACGCGGTCAGCCCCCAGCCCAGAGAGGAGGAAGCAGCTTCCGGGACCCTGCAGGGGCGGGAGAGGAGCCCAGGGATGGGGCAGAAGGCACTGGAAGGAGAGGGAAGCCCGTGACTCGGTTTCCTGCTCACTTGGTGAGCATTCCTGCATCTGGGCCCCCGCGGGCAGGGCAGACCCCCTTTCTGCAGATATATTGACCCCTGCCTCACCCACATGGCAGCCTGTTTCGGGGAACCCAGCACTGACTTGAGAGATGGTACATAGACCAGGGTCACTTTCATCCCGTTGCTCATCGATTTGCTCGAGCGGGCACCAGTATCGTCTCCACTGTGAGACTTGTTATTGTTTTTGGCATATCGAATATGCCATGGGTAGCTTGCCAGGCTCTGCCGTGCAGGCGGGATACTCTTGGTGGCTTGCAGGGCTCTCCGAGAGGGACGGAGGAATCGAACCCGGGTTGGCCGCGTGCAAGGCGAATGCCCTACCCGCTGTGCTGTCACTCCTTGCAGCCAACTCCATCCCAATCCCCAGTATCACCTAAGGTCGTCCAAGCCCCGCTAGGGGTGGCCCCTGAGCACAGAGCCAGGAGTCAGCCCTGAGTACCACCAGGTGAGGCCCAAAAGCCAAAAAAAAAAAAAGATATGCAACTCAATGATAATAAATCATAATGAAGTTTTTCTTAAAACAACAACTTTTACAAAGATTTTTCGTGACTCCCGAATTCGGTCACCCGCATGACGCATGCGACCACAGCTGAAGCAACCGGGCCTGAACCGGTGGCCTCCAGCCCTTTCACACACCTCAGACTGGCCCCTGCAGACCACAGGGGGTCTTGAAGGGGATTGTTTCTAAGACGGGCACCCTCCCGAACCCGGGGCTCTATGCCGTGAGCCCGGTGGCCCCAGCGGAGCTGTGCAGTGGCCGTGGGCCCCTGGCTGTCCCTGTACGCCAAGGGGGGTGCCACTCGCTTGACAGAGGGATGAAGGCCTGCAAGGTGGAGCTGCTTCCCCAGCCCGTGACAGGGCTGGGCGAGCCCCACCTCCTCCACCCCCGAGGCGGGGGTCTGAAGGCCCCTGGGGTGTGGAGGCAGGAGTAGAGGCCGGTCTGAAGCCTGGAGCCTTGCCTCCAGACGCTCAGCAGGGCCTTCCGTGGTGGGGGCCCCTCTGCCGGCCAGCATGGCCTCCCGGGCACCATGAGCAGCTGGGCCAGCGTCAGGCTCTGTCCCCTCGAATCAGAGAGCCTCCCCCTGCCCCTCAGCCGCCTTCTGGTGCATGTTTGCCAGGGGAACAGTGAGGCCGGTGTGGAGGTGGCCCACACCTCCAATCCCTGAGTTTGTGGACATTCAGTCCTTTTATTCCCCCACCCCACCCCGCAGTGTTCCTGTGGTATCTGGGATTAGATCCGTGCAGTCCGGTCCTTTGAGGCACCTCCCTGGCCCCTGTCTGCTCCTCTCTGTTCCCTGAACCTGGACCCAGCGCCCTCTGGGCCTCTGCACCTGGGCACTTTCCTACCGGGGCAGGACTGAGCCTCGGTGGTCAGGAGGCTCCTGCACCTTGGCCGGGCGATTCTTGCAGGCCTGGCCTGGCCAGCACCCCAGGCCTGTGCCCAGTGGGCCTGGTGCTGCTCTTACCCCCCACCCCTGCATCTGACGGACTGCTGAGGCTGGCTCAGCGGGCCTGAGGGGTGTGGGGGGGTGAGTGGGGGGCTCTGGTCCCTGCTACAGGACGATCTCTGACCGTCCAGGCTGCGCCCACTCTCCTTCCGTGTGGGGCAGAGGTGTGGCGTGAGTGACATCTGTGACAGTGTCTCTAGGGTGCTGAGCCCCCCCATTTCCTCGGCCTCCTGGTCCTTACCACAGGGGGAGAGAGGCTGGCCTTTCATCCCTGCGGTTCTGGAGCCCCTCACACCCCCACAGCTCGGAAAGAGAGACAGATTCCACTTCCAGGGGGCAGGCAAGGGGAATCTGACATGTTGCAAGCCAGCCGCCAACTCCCCCCACAGCCAAATGGGTCACTGGCTGCAAACGTCCCTGGAGTGGTCATGATGGTCACGGGGCACGTGGGCCCTGGATACCTCTGAAGCAGGCTCTGTGAGGCCAACTGCTTTGCAGATTGAATTTCCCGAGAGAAAACAGCTGGATGACAGTCTGTCTTAAGCTTTGCTGGAGAGTGTGTGTGTGTGTGTGTGTGTGTGTGTGTGTGCGTGCGTGCATGCTTGTTCGTGTGTGTATGTTGTCTGTGTGTGTCTTTGAGTGTGTCTATTCATTCGTGTATGTCTGTTCACTCATATTTGTGTGTTTGTGTGTATGTGTTGTCTGTGTATGTTCATTCAAGTGTGTGTCTGTGTATCTCTGTGTAAGTGTATCTCTGTGTGTAAGTGTATCTCTGTGTGTAAGTGTATCTGTGTGTATGTGTATCTCTGTGTGTGTGCTTATTTGTGTGTGCATCTGTGTGTCTCTGTGTGTGTATCTCTTTGTGTCTGTGTGTATATCTTTGTATGTGTCTGTGTGTCTCTGTATGTGCCTCTGTGTGTGTGTGTGCATGCGTGTGCATTCTTGTTCCTTCTCTCCTATAGGGAGGAGGAGGAGGAACTCGGCCCAATCCCGGGCCGGCCTCCCTCCCTCATTTGCATCAGCCAATGACACTGCGGGGGCCGCTGTGGGTGCTGGTAACAGAAGGAATATGATTAGTGTTGTGGAATTTCATGGTAAGGGTTGGGGGTGATCCCTCCCCGCCACCCTTGTTTAAAATAAAATAATGTTTTGAAGAGTTGCCCTGGAGAACTGCTGAAAGCAAGGGAGGCTGACAGACGTTTCTGGCCATGTCAGCTGAGGACAAGATTATCTGAGTGAGCGAGTGTCTCCCGGCTGTGGGGTGCCAGGGCTGTCCTGTGCAGGGGGCCGTAATCACAAACAGGCCGGGATCGGTTACAAGCAGGAGTCTTGCTTTCTGCTCTTGGCTTTGATGGACAGGAATGCTGTTCCCTGCCCTCCTCCCCCTCAAGCTAAGTAGGATCTGGGAAAGCAATTACTTGGCGACTCAGAGAGGCCAAAACTCAAGCCTGACAGGAGTCCACGGCCCGTGCTGGCATTGGGCAGAGCTTTGCCTGGCCCGTGAGCTGCCCCCCCTTCTCCTTGGGGCCAGCTGGGTGCATCTTGTCTACCTGGGTGCCCTCACCGCTTGTTGGCACCCTAGCCAACCTACCTTTTCTGCTTCTTTGTCCTAAGCTAGCATGGGCCGGCGGGGGTGGGTGGGGAGTAGGGTTGGGGTGGGATGACAGTGGCAGGTGAGACACCTGACAGGCTCGGTGGACCATGTGTGGTGCCAGGGATTGAACCTGTGTCAGCCACGTGCTAGGCAAGTGCTCCCAGGGCACCTGTGCCCAGGACTGGCCCTGGGTGGGGTTGGGGGGAACCCTGCCAGCCGCTGGTTTCTCCTCGGCTCCCTCTCATCCCACATGAGCTCCGTGTGGGCTGTGCCATTAGCACATGTTGACATTCATCTGTGTGTCGGTGCCTCTGGTTCCCGTTCCGTCTGCCTGCGTCGAGGCCGGAAGTGGGATTCCCCGGTGCCCTCTGCTTGGGCCAAGGTGCTGGTCGTGTGTGGCAGAAGGAGCGAGCCTGCACCGTGTGACTTCGGGCTGTGCGGGGTGGGTGGGGGGGGCAAGGTGCTGCTCAGGTGCTTTGCCTGCTGGCGCTTCCTGCTGCCTGAGGCTCCTCCTCCCCACCCTCCTGGGCACCCTTCTCCGCCGTCCTCTCCTCGGGTGACACCAGTGACCCCCCCGAGTCGGGAACGAAGCCTGGAAAAGCAGCCACGTGCGTGGTGAGCGGCCACGAGGCCCCGGGAGCGCTGACGTCAGGCGGGCAGGATTTTGCAAGGCCTCTACTTAACATTCCCCAGAAATTAAATCAGGGGGGTTCGGAGGGCAGAGTGCCTTAGACAAATTGTGGGGTGCGCCGGGTTTGTTTATGGAGATGGCCCGCACCGTCGGCCTGGCCCCCGTGCTCTCCCTCCCAGGCCCCTGATTGATTGAAGAGGGGCTGAAGTCAGCTGGAATCGCGAGCCGGGTGGGGGCGGCCGTCGCCCCAGGCTTCTCACGGAAGCCAGCCCCGTCTGCAGCCCAGAAGCCGCCTGTCCCCGCAGATGGCACCGAGAGCGCAGCACACACCGACGCCCCCCGAGCCCCTGGTGGGCGCTGGCCTGAGTCAGCCGCGCCCAGTCCTGTCCAGCCCGGTCCTGTCCAGCCCCGCGAGGGCCCAGGCGTGCTGTGAGGAGCTTTCTTTCCGTTCTCCTCGCCCTCCCGTGTCACACTCCTGCTCCCTCATGAACCAGCTGCCCGTTTCTCAGCGTTTTTGTCGGTGACCTCTGACCCGCCCCCCACAAGGCCTCCCTCCCTAAGTCACAGAGGGAGCAGGGGGCGTCTCTGGGCTCGGCTTTGTTCTCTCTCCTCACTTGCTCTGGTTCTTCACGGTGGCGAGCCAGGGTTTTTCCCAAACAAGCCGTTTTCCCGAAGTCCAAGTGAGGGGGAAGAAAGTGCGGCTCACCAGAAATGTGTCTCTTACCAGGCGGACCACAGCCTGCGTAGTCGGTGGGCATGGCCCTGCTTGCGCACGCTGTGGAAACGCCCGCGGTCAGAGAAACGCTGAGGCGAGCCCCTGAGGGGGGTGGCTGGTGCCAGAAAGTTCTGTCAGGGAAAGTTCTGTCAGGCCGGGCGTCCCCGTTGCCCTGAAGGCCCCGGGAAGGGTGGGGAGCGGGAACTCGAGCGGGCGCCCTCCCCCCTAGCGCGGGGGATGCTCGAGACTCTCAGAGGCGTCTGCTTTGTGGACACCGGTGCGAGGCCACTGCTTTCCTGGGTCTCACCGTGGGTCAGAGCCGTTCACCAGAGCAGCAGGACTCTGGTCTCCACCAAGGAGCAGGCAGCCGGAGCTGGTCTGCAAAGGGTGCCCGGTGGGCATTCCTGGCGGGGGGTGGGGGGGTCACACCAGGCGCTGGCCCTGCAGCGCCCCTTATTGGACAGGCCCCTCGGGTGAATCACCCAGTCCAGAGGGTTCCCAGTCCAACAACTTAGGAGTCCCCCAAACCCCAGGACCCTGTCAACCTCTTGCTTGCTTGCCCGCTCCCCGCTGCACCTAGCGTTTCCCCTGTCAACGCCCGCCGCCACTCCCGGGGTCTGGGCAGCGCTGAGTGCCGGCCACGCTGTGTCCTTGCGTCTCTCTCTCCCTCTCTCTCTTTCTCCCTCCCTCTCTCTCTCTATCTCCCTCTCTCTCTTTCTCTCTCTCTATCTCCCTCTCTCTCCCTCTTTCTCCCTCTCTCTCCCTCTCCCTCTCTCTCTCCCTCTCTCTCTCTTTCCCTCTCTCTCTCTTTCTCCCTCTTCTCTCTCCTCTCTCTCTCTCTCTCTCTCTCTCTCTCTCCCCTCCCCCCCACCGTCCTGGGGGGTGCCTGGTCCTGGCAGGTTTTCAGGAGCCGAGGCTGTCTCCCTGCTGCTCTGGGGCCAGCCCTGGCCCCCAGGCCTTAGATAGCTTAGCCCTGACACGGCCACCCCTGCCCCCCACGCTCCCCCCTGCTCCCCCCGGGCCAGCTTCACCCCTTATCAGGGTCTCAGCGCTCTGTTTCCTTCCTGCTGCCTGTGTGTGTGTGTCCCACAGTGCCGGGGACGCTCAGGGCCCCTCCCCAGCGCCCTGCCCCGCCCCCCACTCCAAACCCCACGTGATCCGGACCAGCTGTGAGCTGCTGTCTTCGCTCTGGAATTTTCTCTGGGAGAGGTGGGAGCGTCGCCCGTTCAGAGTCCTTGTCTGCTTCCCTCCACCCCCACCCCTGCCCCCTCCCCTGCCCCCAGGCTTCCTGCGCTGCTGATGGAGACTGGCCGGCTCTCTGGCCAGTGCTCCGGGCCAGTCCTCCGGCCAGCTGCGAGGGCCGAGCTGCGTGTCCTGCCCCCCCCTCAGTCCGGTCCGCGCTTATCCTGTCTGACACCCTGCCTTCCTGAGAGACAGCACAGGCCTCCACAGGGGTCCCGCAGACCCCTCTGCGCCCTGACTCGCCCTCCTCTTCCCTCTTAGTCCTTTCTTAGTCCCTTGTCTGGGCGTCAGGAGCAGGAGACCCCCCACCCCCCGGTTCTCAGAGCTGCCCCCTCCTGTCTCTGCTTCCGTCCCTGCACCTTCGGGGCTGCCCCTCGCCGGGTTCCATCCGGAGAGATACCCCCATGGAGGCCTCTGGGCTTGGCTGCGTGGACGGACAGCCTGCATGTCCCGCGCCCGCCGCCCGCTGTCCCTCTGTGGGCGCCCTCCCTGCTGACCAGCTCAGACGTCCTGTCCACTCCCCTGGCCCCTCAGTCTCCTCTGAATGGCAGCAGCACCTTCCGCACATACCGTGGCAGCTGCCCTGTCCAGGGTCAGGCCGCCCTACTCTGCAATTCTGGGCACCCTCTGGCCGTCTGACGTCCCCTGCCCCACCCAGCCCCGGGCATAGAGGCAGGCCCAGCGGAAGGGCAGATGACAGGAAGTGCCCCACTGACAGTGCTCACACACACACTCACAATCTTTCTCTCTCTCTCTCTCTCTCTCTCTCTCTCCCTCCCTCCCTCCCTCCCTCTCTCCCTCTCTCTCTCTCTCTCTCTCTCTCTCTCTCTCTCTCTCTCTCCCTCTCTCTCTCTCTCTCTCTTTCCCTCTCCCCGCCTTCTCTGCCTGCCATCACTCACCCCTGCCCGCCTGCCCCACAGGCACGGAGGTCTTGGCGCCTCCTGCACGGGTACTCCTTACCTTGCGCTTCATCAACAGGAGCTCTTTCTTTGAGGGGGCAGCGGGAAGGGCGCTTGAATCACATGCAGCCATCCTGGGTCCAAGCCCCGGCACCCCAGGTGGTCCCCCCGAGCCCATCAGGAGCGAGCCCTGAGCACAGAGCCGGGAGTAAGCTTCGAGCACTGCCAGGTGTGGCCTCCAGACCAAAGAAAATAAAATAATCACTCTTTGGGGTCTGGGAAATGAATCGAATCTTTTTGCCAGGAGAACCCCGGGTTTGATTCCTGACGCCACATGATGGTCCCCCTCAACCCCCCCCCCCACACACACACCACCTTACCCCTGGGTGTGCTACGCCTCCACCCACCCCAAAATAGCTCTTTGGTGGGACTTGCCAGGAACCAAACACTCTTCTGAATCATTTTGTGTTTGTTTGTTTGTTTGTTAAGACTTCTGACCCTCGCAACATGAGGTGGTATAGGTCCATTTTACAGATGGGCAAATCAAGGTAGTGGCCCAAACTCCAGCAGATGGGAAGTGGCAGAGCTGGGAGAGAGACCCGCCCTCTGGCTCTGGCGCTCTTGCCTTAAAGCCTTGCTTCTCCTCAGCCGTCATTTTTCTCTTTGACCTCACATGCTCACTCACCAGGCCGCCAGGCTGTCTCTGAGGTGCCCCACGCCCCCACCTGGGGCTTTGGCCTGCACACACAGCCCGGGGAGGGGGGCGGGGGCCAGCAGCTCAGTTCTTGCCATCTTCTTGCCACAGACGGCCGAGCCTTCCAAACCGTGCCTGATGGTCTTGGAATCCAGACCAACGTGGTCGCCTGGCGTCGGGGGAGGGAGGCAGCAGGAGGGCTGGGGCAGGAGGGCGTGGCCGGCTGTGGGGGTGGCGGGAGAGAGCCAGGCGCCTCCCTTGGCGTGCTGGGAGCTGGAGTGGCTTGGCAGGAGAGTGCAGGGACAGAGCCTCTGACCAGGGCGGCCAGGCTGGGTGGGCGCCTTCGTGCTTCTTAAAGGCCCAGCGCGCCGGGCCGCTGCACGTCCAGGAGGCCTGGGTCTGCCCGTCTCTGAAAGGGAGCCAGGCTGCGTCCCAGAGAGACGCTGGCCCCCGGGGTGGCCGCCCAAGGTGACTTGGGCTCCCTGACACGCGGCACCCCCAACCCCAGGTTGCACTATGCCTGTGCCGGGCAGGTCCTGCCCCGGCGGGGGGGGGCGGGGGGAGGTCTCCGTGTCACCACCAGCTGGGACAGTGCCTGGACATCAGGTGCTCAGCACGTGTTTGGGTGAGAAGCTCTCGGGACCCCTGCTGGCCGCAAGCAGAGCACATTATCCTGGCACGGTGAGGCCAGTGAGGGGCCGTCACCTGCCCCGGGTGTCCGAAGAGCACCCCTGGGCTGAGTCCCGGAGGGTGGAGGCGTACAGCACCCCCGGACAGGAGGGGTTCCCGAGGGAGGGAAGGAGCGGGTCCCCCTCCCCCGCTGCCGTGACCTCAGAAGACTTTATTAACATCCTGATTGTGTGCAGCTGGCCTCCTGGCCCTAACCGGCTCATTATCCTCTCTCATTAAGGAGACCATTGTGGCCTGGGAGAGCCTCGCACTTCCTGCTGCTCTGAGCTGGGCTCCAGCGAGGCCCCTCCTGGGTCCTTCCACCCTGCCTGTCTGCTTTCCTCTGACTCTGGTTACCTCGTCTGTGTGCATGTATGTGTGTCTGCATGCGTGTCTGTGCACGTGCGTGTGTATGTGTGTTCATGTGTGTATAGACTGTGCTTGTGCATTTTTGCCCATGTGTGCCTATGTGTCCGTGGGTATGCATATGCATATGTCTACGTGTATGTTTGTGTGTGTCTGCATGCGTTTCTGTGCATGTGTGTGTATGTGTGCGCATGTGTGCATATATCGTGCTTGTGCATATTTGCCCATGTGTGCCTATGTATCCGTGGGCATGCATGTGCATGTGTCTACATGTATGTTTGTGTGTGTCTGCATGTGTATCTGCCTGCATGTCTCTGTGTGTGCATATGTCCGTGTGCCTGTCGGTGTGCCTGTGTCTGCGCGTGTGTCTGTAAGCATATGTGCCTGTGTGCCTGACTGCATGTGTGTGCGTGCGTGCCCATGTGCCTGTGTCTGCATGGATCTGTGTATGTCTGTGTGTGCGTGCGTGCATGTGTTTCTTTGTGCGCTCTGGCTTCTGGGCCTGTCCCTGCGGCTGGCCGGCTCTGCCCCTCCCCGGCCCTCCCCTGAGCTGGACTCTGCCTCTCCCCCGGGTTCCAAGCTGCTGACGTGGGCGCCTCCTCAGGCCCATCAGCTGGGCTGGCTGCCCTGCTGTCCCCCTGCTCTCTCTGGACCTCTGCCTCTCGGGGAGTGAGCCTGGCTGGGGGACACTCTTCTGACAAAGGGGGCGTCAGGCCGAGGCAGCATGCAGGGGCGTGGTGGGGGGGTGTTCTTGGCTGACTGCCCCCCCTCCCTGCTACCCCCCAGCTTGGGTTGTGTCTCCATGACCAGGCCGGGAGAGCTATGGAGGGTCCTCGTGATGACCACGCAGGCCTGGGGCCTCTCCCGTACCCTGCAGTTCCCGGGGGCCCTCTCCTGCCCGCTGGCTGCGGGGGCCGAGCCAGAGGTGGGCACTCGGGGCGAAGCTGGGCTGCCAGGCCGGGTTGCGGGGTCGAGTCACGGGGTCTCCTAGCCTGTCCCACCTTCTTCTGCTCCCTGCGGCTCTCTGCTCCACTCCTGCCCAGCTCCTCAGGATCCACTGTGGGAAGTCTGTCCCCACCGACCGTCCTGTCCCGCGCCGAGTTCCCCAGTGAGGCTGCTGGGCTCTTCTTCCCGGGGACGGGAGGCGGGAGGCTGCACGAGGAAGGCGAAGGCTCGCAGAGGCTGGCTGGGCCCCGTCCTCCTGGGGGCCGAGGAGAACGCCAGCAGCAGTCGGGCTGGCCCCTCCCCTCCCTTGTCCTGGCCGCCCGAGACCTTGGTCCAGTGAGGGCACCGGCGGGGCCGGCCTCCACGTGTTCACTTCGTTCTCCTGCTGGTCTGCCAGGTGGACAGTAGTCAGCTCAGGGGGAAACTGAGGCTCAGGAAGGCCCCCAAGCACAGAGAAGGGAGTCGGAGCTTTTTTCCTTTTCTTTTTCATAGTGTCTGCCAGGGGCGCTCTGTGCTCTTGCCAGTGCTGGCGGGGGGGGGGGGGCACCTGTGGGGCCAGGGGTCAAGCCCGGGCCTCCCGCCTGTGTTCCAGCACTTTGAACTAGCTCCCTGGCCCGAGACTCGGGTCTGTGGCGCCAGCACTTGGGCACCGAGCTCCTTTTCAGGCCCTCGTGCCCGAGGGAGGTAAACCCGTCTCCCCGCCCGCAGGAAGCCGAGTCCCAGGAAGCTTCAGGGTCGATCACGGGATCCAGGCTCAGAAGCCATAAGCGGGAGGCGGGATTTGTGGCTTCCTGCCTCCCGCCCCCTGCCGAGCCCCAACCCTTGTGCTCGCCCCTCTCCGGACCCTCACCTGCCCCTGCGCCCACTCACGGAGCTTGTGCTGTGTGGCATGGACGTGCCCTCTGACGGGCTCTGTGACAGACGCTAGGACCCGGGGTGCCCTCTGCCCTCGCACTCACACAGCTACGTACCCCGACAGCTCTCGGGGTGGAGGGGGGGGTGCAGATGGCGCTGGGGCAGCCCCCTCTCCCAAATGTAGCCTGCCGCTGCCTCCGCTTGTTTGGCAGGAAGTGTGGACACGGGTGATAGAACACATATTGGGGAGGAAGGGGTGTTTTATATTTTTAATTTGGGGGCCACACCTGGCGGTGCTCAGGGCTTACTCCTAGCTCTGCACTCAGGAGTCACTTCCTGGCAGTGCTCCGGAGACCATATGGGGTGCCAGGGGTCGAACCTGGCTCGGCCGTGTGCAAGGCAGGCTCCCGGCCCACTGTACTATCTCTCCGGCCCTAGAAAGGGTAGTTCTGGAAGGTTCTTGAAAGTGAATCCGTGAGTGAGCCGTACCGACCGTGTGATCGTCCGACGATCCTGCCCCCGCAGAAACCCCTTATGTCCATGGGTGCTGTGCCTGCCACAGCCCGCTGCCCCCATCGTCCACGGCACAGCCCCCCGGCCGTGCTCCCTGCAGCCTGGCTGTAGGACAGAGGCCACTGTGGGCCTGCTGGACTCCGCCTGGCACGTCCGTCTCTCACCGCTCCTGCAGGCTGACACCCTTGGTGGCGGCTGTGACACTGCGGCTGCCGATGCCTGGAAAAGGCCCGTCAGCACTGTGGGTGGCACTGCCCCCGGGAGCCTCCCCCGGCAGGGACGGGTGCCAGGGCGCCCGTGAGGTCTGCGGGAGCTGCCCGCCGGGGGTGTTTCTACCTGTCTGCCTTCGGGGTTCTTCCAGCGCTGAAGGGTCTGAGTCAGGCTCCGGGAAGCCCAGGCGTGTGGGCGGGGGCCCCGTGGCCAGGAGGACAGGGAGAGTCTCAGTGTCCAATCGTGGGGCCAGCAGGAGAGCAGGACCCCTCAGAAGCCCTGCTGGGGTGAGGCAGCGAATAGCACAGCCCAGGCGCCCCCCCGGAGCGTCCGGGCCAGCAGAGCGTGGAGGTGGGGACAGCTGGCACACCCCCAGGACACCCAGGGCGAGAGGCTCAGAGCATCGAGTTTCTGGACCACACAGGGGACTCCCGACATGTTTGCCACCTGCCTGCCCCTGGGGTGCCCGGGTTCCTGGGCCTCCGGTGGGGCGGGGGGTTCTGGAGCAGGGACGGGGGAGACCTGGAGAGGGACACGGAGGCGCTTGGAGCCAAGGGGAGGGTCCCCGGGCAGAGTCGTGGGCCCCCTGGAAAGAAAGGGGTGCAGTGGGCATTTGAGGCTAGAGCGCAGGCCGGTCAGCGGGGGCAGCGAGCCCCTAGTTGAGGTCCGAGTGGACCCCGGCCGCGCTGTGGTAGCACCGCTGTCACGCCATGGTCCTCTGACTTCCCGTCACTGCTGCCTCAGGGCCGAGTGAGGACTCACTGTATGGGCTGGGGACAGGGGTCAGCATCATGTGGCTCTGGGGACAGAGACAGGGTCAGGTGGCACGGGCCACCTATCAGGGTCCCAAGGCACAGGTGGGGCTGGGAGCAGGGCCCAGCGGGGCCGGTGTCCCCTCCAGGCTGGAGTGGCTGAGGACCGCATGGGCCACGTGCCGGGAAAGGGTGTGCCTTTGGCCACGGCCGAGGGGCCCTGGGGCTGCAGCTGCCACCTACAGTCATGGCCGCACGGGCACTCCGAGGGCCTCGGGCAGGGTCCCGGTGACCCCACTGAGACCGGACAGCCGGGGCCTCGGGGTGCCGAGAAAGCCCAGCTCTGAACCCCCGCCTTGAGCCTGTCTGCTCGGGGCCCCGGGCTTTGGGCCCGCCCCACTGGGCTCTCATACCCGGTGCCCACCTGTGCCCCCTACAGGCTGGTGGTTCGTGAGCACCTCTGAGGAGCAGGGCTGGGTCCCCGCCACGTACCTGGAGGCCCAGAATGGCACAAGGGACGACTCAGACATCGACTCGTCCAAGACGGGGGAAGGTAAGCGCCAGCGGGCCGGGGGACGGGGGAGAGGTGTTGGGGGTGGGGGCTAGGCTGTGGCCCTCCACACTGCCCTGTCGGTGCCAGCTCCCACGGAGGGACACTCCGTCCAGGGTGGGCTCCAGCTGCGGCACGTCCGGGATGGACGCTAGCAAGAACCGCCTCCCCCCGAAGCTCCCTCTCCCCGGAGCCCCGGGCACCTCCAGGGGAGCCCACACAGCCCTTCCTGCGCCTTCCCACGAGCTGTGTGGCATGGATGGGCACCCCCGCACACACACACACACACACACATACCCCAGACCCATGACCCCCCACTCCAGACCCTGGGAAGGTCGTGCCAGGGAAGGCCTGGGTGGGTGAGAGTCCCAGGCGCCTGGGCAACCTGGCCGGGCCTTGCCGCCTTTCTGGTCGGCCCAGAGCGGACAGCCTGGACCCGTGTGCTGGCAGAGCCTGGGTGTGGCCCAGAGGGACCAGGCCTGTCCTGCACCCCCAGAACAAGGACAGGGCTGACCCGGCCAGGGGAGGCTGCAGGGAGCTAGAACTAAAAAGTCGTTTCTACGGTGCCAGGCAGTGCTGTCCATCTGTCCATGCCCCCTCTCCCCCCGCCCCGGGCACTCCGTGGGCACGTCTCGGGTACAGCGCAGGCCCGTGTGGCTCGGCCTGGGCTCCCGGAGGGGCCTCGCCGGCTGCTCCCTGAAGACCGGCGGTCCCAACCCAGTGGCAGATGGAGACAGCAGAGGGGGGCGCGCCCCCTTCACCACCACTGCAGGACCCACCCTGAGCCCACCCCCGCCCCACCCTGCTGTCCAGGCCCGTTCAGTCCTCCCTGGCCCCTCAGGGAGGAAGGTGCCCGGGGGCTGCCCGAGGCGTGTCTAGACGGTTCCCACCTCCCTCCTCAGCCCTGGCAGCCAGGCTCCTCCCTGCAGCACAGGAGCCCCCCGCCCCACAGCCCTGCCCTGGCAGCAGGAAGGGGGGAACATCAGCTGTGGGGACACATGGCCCCCTGTGGGCACCCCAGATGTCCCGAGGGGCATAGATGAGTCTGGAGTGGATGGGCAGTCGCAGGTGGGCCTTGGCTCGGCCCTTAGAAGCGGGCCCACACTTGGCTGGAGGGGCACCCCGCTCTGCGGACGGCCGAGGGGCAGAGAGGAGCTGGGCGTGAGCGGGGCTGCGCCCCAGGGCTCCCCCCCCCCCCAGGAAGGTTTCGAAGCGGGGTCTTCTCGTGCCCACACCCGGGTGCCCAGAGCTCCACGGCCGAGCCAAGGCGCCTCCCTCCAGGCAGGGCGGCCCAGCCCCTCCCCACCCCACCCTGCCCCGCCTCCTCATTCATCATCTCCATTCTCTCCGCCGGTTCCTGTCGGCCACGCGTCCATCGTCTCCTCCCACACCAGTGTCCAAGAGACGCAAAGCCCATCTGCGGCGCCTGGATCGCCGATGGACCCTGGGCGGGATGGTCAACAGGCAGCACAGCCGAGGTGACCGCGGGAGCCAGATTCTCCCCCGCAGCTGCCACCTGGGCACTCTCACCTCACCTCACCTCCTCTCCTCAACTCTCCTCCCTCCCTCACCTCCTCAACCCTCCTCACCCCTCCTCAGCTCTCCTCACTCCTCATACCTCCTCACACCTCCTCATCCCTCCTCAGCTCTCCTCACCCTCTTCCCACCCCTCCACCCTTCCTCACTCTTCCTCACCTCTCCTTACCCCTCCTCACCCCTTCTCACCTCTCCTCACCCTCACCTCCTCACCCCTCTTCACCTCTCCTCACTCCTCATCCCTCCTCACCCTCCTCACCTCTCACCTTTTCCTTACCCTTCCTCACTGCCTCACCCTCTCCTCACCCCTCCTCACCCCTCCTTATCCTTCCTCATACCTCCTCACCATTTACTCACCTCCCCCCTTCCTCATCTCTCCTCACCTTCTTACCCTCCTCACCTCTCCTACTCTCCTTATCTCTTCTCTTTGTCTCTCATCTCCTCACCTCTTCTCACCTTTCCTCCTCTTCTCCTCACTCCCCTCCCTCTTGGGGTTTTTCTCCTCCCCCACCAGCTTACCTGCCAGGTTTCTTTCTTGCCTGCTGCAGTGGGGGGCAGGTCTCGGGGGAGGTGGACCATGAACTGCTTGGGAATGAGTGTGACGGAGAAGGCAGCATCCTCAGGGCGGGGTGCTGTGCTGAAGGCAGCTGGACTCTGAGAGGCCCCTGAGTTCCCACATGGCCTGTCAGGGCCCCTTCCTGGGCACACGTTTGGCCTCCCCTCACCCTGACCTGTGGGTGTCCAGAGTGTCTCAGCCATGACTTAGGGAGGGTGTGAGGGACAGATGAGTCACGCCCCCTTCCTCAGGCTCTGGGAAACAGTCCTGGAAGGACCAGCCAAGCTCTGCTGCAAGCTCTCAGGGGGACGGGGGAGGGGGAGGGCTCCCGGCTGTCCCACACCAGCCATGGGGGTGGGGGCTGAGCAAAAGGACCCCGGAGTAGGCACCTGAGGGGAAGCAGGACTGAGGCTCGTTCCGAGCTGCCTGCACCCAGGCGTCCAGTGATGGGGCGCGGGTGTGAGCCACCCCACCCCCCCGGCCGCCCATGTGCGCCCACGGAGTCGCCATGACAGACCCAGCGTCAGAGCCGGCTCACACCCCGGCCCCTTCTGCCTCGGTCTCCGATAGGACCCTCACCTGCACCGAGCCCCCAGCAGGGGCGGCCGGTGGTGGGCCCCGTGCACGTGCAGATGCGGGAGCCAGTTCAGGCCCACGGCCTCGCCCGCCGCTGAGACCCAATAACGTCATTTCCCAGCCTTGGCCGTATGGGCTGAGAGTTAAACCAGGCAGCCAAGAAAAACTTGCAGAAAGTTGGCAGGAGCCACGTTGCTGCAAGCAGGCGTGCTTGCGGGGAGGCGGGGGGCGCGGGCAGAGGGTCCTGGGGAACCAGACAAGAGAAGAGCCGGGGCGGGGGCGGCGCAGGGGGGGATTACTCCAGCCAGGCCTGGAATCCAAAGGCCCTTGCAGGGAGTTGGATGGAGCTGTGGGGGCCCGGCGGGAGGGGGGGGGAGGGGGAGGGGGGAGACTGCTGATGGGGAGGAAAGTGTTTGGAAAGAGGAGGCGTCTGTGGTTTGGACCCGTGGAGGGGAGTGCGCAGGGCCAGCCAGGCTCCCTACGGTGCTGCCTTGGCCCGCAGCTCGCCAGAGTGAGTCAGCCACCCCCAGGAGCCTCTGGGTGCCCCCCCACCACCACGACCCCCACCAGAGGGTGTTCCCGGCCCAGGGAGGACGGCTCAGCTCCTCTCCTGGGAGGGGCGGTGGTGTCCGCAGATCCAGCAGAGCCTGACCCGCCCCCACCACGCAGGCCGGAAGGGGAGCTACTGGGAACACGGCTCTGCGTCCCCCGGGCCCGACGCTGAGCTGGGCAGGGGTCAAGCAGGCCTCCAGGCCGGCACCCAGAGGCTCCCTGGCTGGTGCTTCCCTGCACCTTTGGCAGGACAGGCTGACCCCTGCTGCAGGAGTGGACAGTGTGGGGTCCCCCTCCCCCAGAAGGTGAGGGCACTTGGGGCGGGGCCGTAGTGGCTGGCAGTTGAGCCTGGCCCCCGAGACCCCTCTCAGCCCCGCTCCTCCCCGGAGAAACAGCGTGCTAACGCTCAGCGCAGCCTCTGTGCCCAGGAAAGCTCTCAGGACGGCTTCCTGTTCGAACCACGGGCGTTTAAAAATAGCCCAGCGGCACAAAGACGGGGTGTGGAGTCCAGGCCAGCCTCACCCAGGCCCCAGCGTTCCAGATCCCGGCCCCGGGACTGCCCCTGCTGGCCAGGGCCCAGGCCAGGGTGTAGCTGCCCGGGAGGGGAGTGGAGTGGGCAGAGTGGGAGGGCGGGACTGGAGCTGTTCCCCTGGCCTCAGGTCCGGATCTGGCCGCAGCAGGTTCTCAGGCCTGCTGGCAGCTCTCCTGCAGGGCGGGGCTGCGGCAGGGAAGGGCGGGCTGGAGAGCCGGGTGCTCCCGGAGGCCACTGCCCCTCTGCCTTGGCCGGTGTTTCCCAGGGTGTGCCCAGGGCCTGTGGGTTTCACCTGCAGCCCGATGTGTCGCCCACCCCCCCCCATCCCACCGGGACCTGCCCCCGCAGTCCTGCACGGAGCCGCAGATGCGGCCCCCAGCTAGTCCAGGGAAGAGTGAATGAATGAAGCCCACATGGGGTTGATCAGAACGTGGGGTGGCAGCTGCCCCAATCCCCGAGGATGTTTCTGATGGGGGCTGGAGCAGGGTGCACGGGCGTCAGGGGCCAGGGGCCTGCAGCTGTGTGTGGTGGGGACTGACATTTGATGGAGCCCCTCTAGGGCTGATCCAGGGGCCCAGACACAGATTCAGGGTGAGCTAGGCCCCAGAGAGGACAGTTTACACACACATACACACATGCACGTGCATACACGCATGCATACACATACATGCACATACATACACGTGCACGCACATGCACACATGCATGCACACACGCATACACACACGCACCTGTCTCAGTGTTCTATCCTGGGGCACCGAGGGTGGAGTGGCCCATGGCATCTCAGTGACTCGGCACCCTGGAGCAAATGCCACCCAAGTGGACCATGATGGTTCTAGACCCTGATCTCACCAGGTTGCACTCAGTCACCCCAGTGGACCCTGGGTTCCCTGCCCTCCTGGGGAGATGGGGGCGGTCAGCTGTGTAGTCGGGAACTTTCTGGAACAGGGACTGCGGAACCGTCAGAAGGTCAGATAGGAAGGATTGAAGGGGCTGAGGTAGGGGAAGAGTGAGGGACTGAGGGTGGGACAGACTGGGGCACAGGCAGGGCTTCCGGGCTCCCAGGGCACATGCGGGGTGAGGGTAGAGGGTCCCAGACTTCCTGGTGCTGGGCCCAAGAGGGGCAGGTGCCTCCTGGCAGTGGCCGTGGCCTCTGGGAGCTGCTGGGGTCCAGAGGCTATTTCTCGGCTGAGTGGGGGCTGCCTGTGGGCAGTGTCAGCCGGCAGGAGTGGCGGCCGGTGCCTTCTGCTCCCCTCCCCGGACAGTCCGGAGCCTGACCAGGGCGTCTTTGCCATCAGGACAGGCCAGGGGGGGAGGGGAGGAGGGCTGCACCCGACCCCCACTCACTGGCCTGTGCTCTCGTGCCCCCACCCAAACACACAGAAGAGAAGTATGTCGCCGTGCAGCCGTACACCAGCCAGAGCAAGGACGAGATCGGCTTTGAGAAGGGGGTCACAGTGGAGGTGATCCGGAAGAACCTGGAGGGCTGGTGGTACATCAGGTAGGAACCCCCGTGCGGCGGGGAGGTGGCCTCAGCCCCGACTCCCAGGCCCCCAACCCGAGGCCCCGGCCTGGTGGCAGAACATACAGGAAACTGGTTTCGCAGGTCTGGCCCCGAGTCCAGCCACCACATACGCGCTCCCCAGACCACCTGGCTGCGGGCTGCCGGGTGGTGTGCAGGTTTGTCGGCCAGCAGCAGCGAGCCCCAAGCAGGCCCTTCCCGTCCACTCTTGTCCTTGGGACCGACCCTTCAGGAGCCACTGACGGCCGCCACAGTGAAGACCCTCCCCACCCTCCAGCTCAGCGCAGACACTCGTTTCCCGCCTCTCCCTCACACACACACACACACACACACACACACGTGCACATACACATGTCCACATACACCCGCACACACACATGCACACATATGCATGCACATATACATGAATACATGCACATATACACATATGTTCTTACATGCATATGCATGCACACACATATACATATGCCCCTGCATACATGCATATATGCATACACATATGGATGCACATATGCACACATGCATGCACACATGTATATTCTTAGATGCACACATACAACATGCATGCATGCATAATATACACATGTGCACACATTTATGCACGTATACATACACACACATTTTAACCCGTCCCCTTCCCCCTGGGGTCCCTCCATGGCCTGGAGCTGGACACCCAGCCGCTCCCAAGCACCCTGCAGTTCTGCGGGAATCTGCTTATCCAGGGATGACTGTGGAGCCCGGGGCGGGGGCGGGGGGCTGGGCAGGGAGCACTCAGGCCAGGGAGCAAGCAGGCCTGCTGTTGTTTGAGCCCTGCCTCCCCACTCCCCAGTGCCCCCCAGAGGGTCCCTCCCGGGCCTTTCCTCCAGGCTCTGCACTGACACGTGGCCCCTGCCTGCTGGCTCTGCTGAGCTTCCCTTCCTGGCCCCTGCGATGGCTCCCATGCACCCCTCACAGCCCGCCCTGACTCCCACCCACCCTCACACTGTGCCTTCCCCACCAGGGCCCTGGCAAGAGGCACCTGGCTGCACCTTCGGGCGAAGCACGAATCTGCCAGAGAAACTCCCGAGCTTGCCTCCCCGCCCCTCCTGCCCGAGAAGCCCCCTGACCACAGGGCCAGGGCAGGAGCCAGAGCCAGAAGTGGGGGTGTCCTGGCCATTCTCTGCCTGGCCCAGAAGGGATCTGTGGTGGGGTAGGCCGGGAGGAAGTGCAGCCGTGGGGCTGGGGGTCAGGGGCAATCTCTGGTGATGACTCATGAACCCCCCACGGTGAAGCCAGCCCCGGCGTCACCTGCTGCTGCTGCTCATGGCTTTGTCCCCGCTTGGGTCCCTTCTGCCGGGCCCTGGGTTTTCGTGCGCTTTGTCACGCCAGGGACGGCTTTTTGGAGTCTGGCTTACAGTCTTTCGCCGCCGCCGAGATCGGGCGTCTGTTACTGGGAGAGACCAGGCCAACCCTGGTTGCTCCTAACCGGATTAGCAGAGGGTCCGTTCATTCCAGTCCCACTGCTGGGGCCCCTCAGTGCCCTCGGGACCCCCTCCTTCCCCACTGGCCCCCTCTCCCTCACGACTTCAAAACTGCTGAGCGGGTCCCTTGGGAATGAACTCCGCACCACCTTCCCCTTGTTGCTTGGCGACCGAGGGTCACACACTTGGTTCTGATGCTCACCGGGATGTCAGGCCAGGATGACACTTGGCACGTAGGGTGTGCCGAGGTGGGGGGAGTGGATATGCACCACAGCACCGGGACTGGACTGGGCCGTTCTGGACCAGTGTTTGCAGCTACTCTCAGCCTGCATCGGGCAGCAGAGGACAAATTCACCTCCCGGGTGGGACTTGTCCCATGCTGTGTCCCCCTTTCTGGAAAGGGACTGTCCCTGGGGTGCCACATCGGCACCTCCTCATTCCAGCCCCCCCAGCAGGGAGCAGGCATTCGCCAGGTTCGCTTTGGGGTGACCCGTGACTTGACGACCTTCCTAGGCCCCATGTGCACCTGAGCCCACTGAGCACGCGTGCCCAGGCGTGGAGGCGAGAGGCGGGAAGCAGAGGCGTATTCTGGGCGTCGCCGGGAGGTGGGGGGGTGGGGGTGGTGAGGGAACGTGGTGGGGACAGTTCCAGGCGGCGGGGCCAGCGGGAGCCGGGGACCTCACGGTGCGTGGGGCCTCCCTCCGTGCAGATACCTGGGCCGAGAGGGCTGGGCGCCCGCCTCCTACCTGAAGAAGGCCAAGGACGAGCTGCCGGCCCGGAAGAAGAACCTGGCGGGCCCCGTGGAGATCATCGGGAACATCATGGAGATCAGCAACCTGCTCAACAAGAAGGCGTCGGGGGACAAGGAGGCCGGGCCGGGCGACGGCGAGGGCCCCGAGGCGCCCCTCACCAAGAAGGAGATCAGCCTGCCCATCCTCTGCACCGCCTCCAACGGCAGCGCCCTGGGCGGGCCCGACAGGACCCCCGCCAAGCTGGGCCACGGCTCCCCGGCGGTGGCCCGGATCGCGCCGCAGAGGGCCCAGATCAGTAAGTGCCCCCTGGCTTCCTCGGGGCCCCACGTCCTCCCTGGTCCTCTGGTCCTCGCTGCCCCCGTGTCCTCACTGTTGGACTCTTCCTGGAGTGGGCCTGGGTGCAAGGGCCGCCATTATGCAGGTCCCAGGGCGTCACCTCGTTCTTTTCCTGAGCTGGGCTGGCCCCTCGGCCCCCTCCTGGGCCCATCGTCCATGGTCTCGGGCCAGGCACGAGTGGCAGGGCAGGGTCTCGCCGCGGCTTCTTCACGAAGAGGCAGGGGGCGTGGCACCTGGCGGGAGCCGGGACGGTCACTCTGCAGATCCGAGGCTCCCTCTGGAGTGGTGGCCGGAGGGTCCCCGCTGGCCTTCTGCCCCTTGCCCTCTGCCCCTCCCCCCCAGTCACCGGCACCTCAGAGACTTCAGGGGCCGCTCTCCTCCCTCCACCAGCACTTCTGTTTCCTTTGGAGGAGGAGGGGCTGGAGGTGTGCCGGGGCTCGAACCCAGGGCCTGCCCAGGAGAAGCAGCCCCCGGGCCCCATGAGCACTTCTTACAGGAGAACCCTACTCTGGCACCCCGCCTCACGGCGACAGCACCCGGGGGTCGGGGGGAACAGCTTTTCTTTATGTCAAGGTCATCCCTGAAACCTGGATCAAAGCTGTTGGTCAGAACCTGAGCGGGGCTAGGGGTCCCGGGGGTCCAGCCCAGGGCCTCGCCTGTGAGCTGCACTCCTGGGCGCAGGGAACCGTAGTTCCGAATTACGACGCCTGGAGCGTCTGGGGCACGCAGTTGGGGAGCACTCAGGGGAAGGGAGCACCTCTGCTTGCCTGGCATTGGGGTCGTTCCCGCAGGCTCAGTCATGAACCCGAGCAGACACGGCTCAGCTCCGAACTCCGGAAACCGGCTCTTCTCCCGGGAAAACCCCAGTGGCCTTGTCAGGGGAGGCAGCGTTTTGGAGGGCTTGGGGTCCCCCACGAGAGAACCCCCGTTGGCACCTGTAGGAACTGAGCTGGGCGCTTTGTCCCTGGGGGACAGGCGCGGGAGCGGGGGCACGGCCTGGCTCTTCGTGCTGCTCAAGCCTCTTCTCTCCTCCCAGGCTCCCCCAACCTCAGGACTCGGCCTCCTCCACGCAGAGAGTCCAGCCTGGTACGTGCGCCGCCCCCTCCCCTGCCTGCCTCGTGGTTCTGGGGGGCGCCCGGGGCTGCTGGGGCCGGGGTGGGTCCCCGCCGCTGAGGGACGGCTTATCAAGCAGTCCCAAGCCAAGTACACCCGCGCCGGCCACTGGCGTGGCAGACATAAGCATTTAGACTGGCTGGCGAGGGGCCCGGGGGGCTGGACACGTGCGCCTGACTTGCCGGGGAATGTGGGTGGACGCGGGGTCTGCGCAGGTGAGTGAGCCTCCTGTGGGCAGGCAGGGGTGACGTCGCGACAGTGCGGGGCTGGGCTTGCGGGGACTCGTGTGCAGGGGTGGGGCTGTGGGGTTCCGCCCGTGTCCAGGCCATCAGGAAGGCGAGGGGCCTTCGGGCTGTTGGGGCCGGGGAGGACGAGCCCGGACAGGGCCGAGTCTGAGGGTTGGGCCTCTGGCGGAGAGACGCACCCGCCCCCTGCACCCCTCCCTCCCTGCTCCACCTGTCCTGCGACCCACTGTCCCCTCTCAGGGTCACTTCTTCCACACAGAGATGGGCAGTGGCTGGCAGCAGGGCCTGGCACAGCAGCCCCCCGGGGTTGGGCTCCAGGCTTCCCCGCTCACATGCACCAGCTCCTTCCTGCCCCCTCCCACCCCTTACAGCCCAGCTGGGGGGCCCGGTGGGGACACCCATGCAGGATGAGAGGTGGCAGTGCAGGAGGAGGGGTCATACCCGGATCCAAGCACAGAGCCCTCGGGAGCCACATGCATTATTAGCACGTGTTCCCTCACCAGCCACTATTAGTCCCATTTTATAGATGAGAAAACTGAGGCTCAGGGTACGAGCCTGGCCCAGGGCCATGCAGCTAGCGAATCTGAGCTGGGCCAGAATCCACAAGTGCCTAGCCCTGGGGCAAAGGCCTTCCCAGGTACCCCCCGCTCAGACATGCTGCTGCCCATCCGAACCCGTATTTATGTCCTTTGAGAAAAAAATAAATAAATAAACAGGGGTCATGTCCAGCTGAGCTGGGGAAAGGGGCCACCCAGGGATGCTCCCGCAGTGTCCTTGGACCCACACACAGCGGCGCTCGAGACCTCAGCGCCTGCAGCACTGGCCTGCACCCGGCCACGTGAGCCTCTCCTCTCCTCTCCCGCCTCTTTCTTGTTTTCTGGCCACACGGGGCGATGCTCGGGGCTTATTCCAGGCTCTGCACTGGCGACGCTCTCCTGGTGGTGCTGGGGGTTCCCTCTGGGTGCTGGGGATGGAAGCCCAGTCAGCCGCCTGCAAGGAAAGGCCTGCTTTCCATCCTGTCGCCCGGCTTAGCTGTTTTGTTTTGTTCTGCTTTTGTCTGTTCCGTTTTTGTTTTTGTTTTTGCTTTTGTCTGTTTTGTTTTTTGCTTTTGTTCTGCTTTTGTTTTGGGTCACAGCCAGCGATGCTCAGGGGTTACTCCTGGCTCTGCACTCAGGAATCACTCCTGGTAGTGCTTGGGGGACCCTATGGGATGCCAGAGGTGGAACCGGGTCGGCCGTGTGCAAGGCCAACGCTCTCCCCACTGTACTACTGCTCTGCTCCATGCCCCCGTTTTTTGTTTTTTTTTTCCCAATGGCTCAGTTGAAGCCCAGGACATCCAGGGCACCCAGGAGGTACCCGGGCCACCCTTGCCGGGATGGGGGCCTGGCGGAGACTGACCCGGCCCCCAGAGAGCCGAGGATTGTCCCGCAGAAGGCCCTGGGAGACACACAGCGTCACTAGAACCAATGAAGGAGGCTCATCTGTCCCTCCGTGCTCCGTCTCCGGGCTCCCCTGAGGGTCCGTCGGTGCTTGTGGTTGTAGCTTCGTTTCTGACAGAGCAGAGCTGATCTCCATTGAGCCGTACCCAGTTACCCAGAGACAGGGCTGCGCCCCCACCCCCGGGCTCTGACCTGGACCTGATGCGGGGGACGGTGTCTGCATATGGGGCGCCCCCTGCTGGGACTGCGGGAAGCCGGACCTCGAGACAGGAGGGTGGAAGCGGCTGGGCTGGCCAATGGGGGCTCAGAGGGCTGGCGAGAGAGCCCAGGCCAGGGGCCACCTAGGGCCACGTGCAGGGGCGCAGCCTCTCTGACTTCGAAGGGGGGGGCGCGCTCACTGAGCCCCCTCCCGCCCAGGGCTTCCAGCTCCCCAAGCCGCCGGAGCCCCCGTCCGTGGAGGTAGAGTACTACACCATCGCCGAGTTCCAGTCCTGCATCTCCGACGGCATCAGCTTCCGGGGCGGACAGAAGGCCGAGGTGAGCGGGCACCCAGGGCCGGGTGGGGGCGGGGCCTGGGCAGCCTCCCCCGGGGAGGTCGAAGGGGTGTGAGGACCATCTGAGGCACTAGGACAGGTTGCAGTGCCTAGACTGACTCTCCTGGGGGTCCCTAGGAGCCAAATACCCAGAGAGCCTGGTGTTCCAGGGAGACTGGGCTGGAGGAGCACCTGGTCTCGGCCTGGCCCGCCCACCCGACCCTCTGCCAAGGGAGTCAGTCACCCTTGGGGGGTGCCAACTGTTCTCCCCAGTGGACAGCGGCTGGAGGCCCAGCCCCATGCCCTGTCCCGGGAGCTGCCGGAACACCTCTGGGCTCAGCCTGCCTCGGCCTCCAGGGGGCATAGAGGGCCTGTGCATGGCCTTTGGGTCCCACTGGGTCCCGCCAGCACCGACGGTCCCGATATGGTGCAGGGTGGGCATCTCCCGAGTGCCCAGGCCCCAGCCTCCAGGTGGCCAGCACTTGCCTGAGCTGGCAATCGGTTTCCAAAGCAGCCCCGTGCCCTGGTGCTCCCGTACAGAACCGTCCCATGCAGGGGGGGCTGCCTGGGTGTGGATTGTGCAGGGGAGGGCCTGGTGAGGGCTGGGGCCAGGACAAACGGGCCAACGGAAGGAGGGAAGCGTAGCCTTGTCTCCTGCGGCACTGGGCTCCGGCGTCCTCTCCCCTCCCACCTTTCCTTGCCCCCCGGGCCCCACGTTCTCCCTTCTTTCACTGCCCGCCGCCCCCTTCACCACCACCCCAGCCCCCAGGACCTCTTCTTCACGTGAATCATTTCCGGGTCAGTATGAACACCGAGAATTCCACACTCCCGAACCAGACCTCCCCGCTCCCGGCCTCGAGTCCCAAATAGCAGCTAGGAAAGAAGCTGCTGGAGAGACCCAGTGGCAGAGAGGGCGCTTGCCTGGCACGCAGCCAGCCCGGGCTTGATCCCCGGCGCCCCGCATGGTCTCCTGGGCTCTGCTAGGAACGACCCCTGAGTGCAGAGTCAGGAGTAAGCCCTGAGCACTGGCCCCCAAAACAAACAGCCAAAAAAAAAAAAGATGGAGAAAAAGGGGGTTGGAGCCATAGTGATAGCAGGGAGGGTGTTTGCCTTGCACGTGGCTGACCCAGGTTCCATCCCCAGCATCCTGCATGGTCCCGTGAGCACTGCCAGGAGTGATTCCTGAGTGCAGAGCCAGGAGAAACCCCTGAGCGTTGCTCGGTGTGGCCTAAAAACCAGTTAAAAAGGAAAAAAGAAGCCCTGTGAACTGGTTCATAGTGGCTTGGAAATGGTTCACGTGAAAATCTCCCTGCCCCGTGGAAGAACGTTCAACCCCCAGAAATGTCTTGCCGGGGGGATTTCAGTGAGGTCGCACGTGCAGTGAGGAGACCTCAGAGACTGGGCACAGCTCAGCCTGTGGCCCTCACTCAGCCCAGCGCCCCTCCCCCCACCCATGTCCTCCCACTCTCAGGGGCCCAGAGACCCATTCCAGGGGCTCCCGGGGCAGTAAAAGGGGAGGGGGGAGGGGGGAGGTGGGGGCACCTCGGGGTGGGTGAGGTTTTGTGGGGCCTGAGCGAGTCCATGAGTCCTGGGGAGTGGGCGCCCGGCACCCCTGGGCCCCGCACCGGGGAGAAGGGTGATGGCCGTCTGGGTTTGAACCCACCTCGTTGACCAGGCCACTGACATGCCCGTGGCCCAGAGTGTGTCTGTCTCCAGGTGCTGGGGAGTGACAGCTCCGAGTCAGGGAACCTCCCGACCCACCGCCCTGCCCTCCCCTCCCCCTCCCCCGCCCAGGTCATCGACAAGAACTCGGGCGGCTGGTGGTACGTGCAGATCGGCGAGAAGGAAGGCTGGGCCCCCGCATCCTACATCGACAAGCGCAAGAAACCCAACCTGGGCCGGCGCACCAGCACCCTGACCCGGCCCAAGGTGCCCCCGCCCGCGCCCCCCACCAAGCCCAAGGAGGCCGAGGAGAGCCAGCAGGACTCGCCGCCCAAGGTCAGGTACGAGGAGCCCGAGTACGACATCCCTGCCCTGGGCTGCGACTCGGAGCCCGAGCAGAGCGAGGAGGCGGCCGAGGACGACGGCCCCGGGGACAAGCCGCCCGGCCCAGCCCGCCGGCCCTCGCCCGCCCCCTCTCTGCAGCGCGCCCACTTCAAGGTGGGCGGCTCGGCGGAGGACGTGGCCCCCGAGGAGGAGACCATCTACGAGAACGAGGGCTTCCGGCCCCCCGCCGAGGACCCTCTGTCTGCCCGGCGCTCCTCACGCGACAGCAGCTCCCCAGGGGGCTCCCCGCTCTCCCTCACCAGGAAGGACTCCCCCAAGTCGGGCTCCCCCAAATCGGCCTCGCTCCTGAAGCTCAAGGCGGAGAAGAATGCCCAGGGCGGGCTGGGGCAGAGCCAGCCCCCGGCCTTCTCCTCCTCCATCACCATCAACACCAGCGGCTCCTCCTCGTCCTCCTCCTCCTCCTCCTCCTCGTCCTCCTCCTCCTCCCTGTCCAAGAACGGCAGCGAGCTGAAGCCCCGCTCTGCCTCGGACGCGGGCATCCGCGGCACCCCCAAGGTCGGGGCCAGGAAGGACGCCGAGCCGAAGGCCGCGCCGACCTCCAGCGCCCGGGCCAAGCCGTCGGTCCGGCCCAAGCCCTTCCTGAACCGGGCTGAGTCGCAGAGTCCGGAGAAGATGGACATCAGCACTTTACGGCGCCAGCTGCGGCCCACGGGCCAGCTGCGGGGCGCGCTCAAGAGCTCCAGGAGCGAGGACTCAGGGCTACCCCCGGCCACGGCCTCGGAGGGGCCCGGCGAAGGGTCCCGGAGGGGCTCGGCAGACCCCCTCCCCATCCCCGCCACCCCGGCCCCGAGCCCCGCCAAGAAGGGGCAGGAGGGCCAGGCCTACACCACGTGCAGCGCCTACCAGAAGGTGCAGGACTCGGAGATCAGCTTCCCCGCGGGCGTGGAGGTGCAGGTGCTGGAGAAGCTGGAGAGCGGCTGGTGGTACGTGCGCTGCGGGGAGCTGGAGGGCTGGGCCCCCTCCCACTACCTGGTGCTGGAGGAGGCGGAGCCCGCCGAGCCGGGTGGGCGAGAGCCCGACGCGGGGGCGGGCAGGAGCAGGCAGCCCGAGGGCAAGTCGGACAGCCTGGAGAAGATCGAGAAGCGGGTGCAGGCGCTGAACACGGTCAACCAGAGCAAGCGGGCCACCCCGCCCATCCCCTCCAAGCCCCCGGGGGGCTTCAGCAAGACCCCAGGCGGCGGTGGCGGTGGCAGCGGCGCGGTCAAGATGAGGAACGGCGTGCGCCAGGTGGCCGTCAGGCCCCAGTCCGTGTTTGTGTCCCCGCCCCCCAAGGACAGCAACCTCTCGTGCACCCTGCGGCGGAACGAGTCGCTCACGGCCACCGACGCGCTCCGGGGCGTGCGGCGGAACTCGTCCTTCAGCGCCGCGCGCTCGGCGGCCGCCGCCGGAGAGGCCCCGGCCCCGCGCGCCGCCAGCCCCGCGCCCGACGCGCCGCTGCTGCCCGCGCAGCGCAACGGCATCCCCGTGTCCCCCGTGCGGCCCAAGCCCATCGAGAAGTCCCAGTTCATCCACAACAACCTCAAGGACGTGTACGTGTCCATCGCCGACTACGAGGGCGACGACGAGACGGCCGGCTTCCAGGAGGGCGTGTCCATGGAGGTCCTGGAACGCAACCCCAACGGCTGGTGGTACTGCCAGATCCTGGACGGGGCGAAGCCCTTCAAAGGCTGGGTGCCCTCCAACTACCTGGAGAAAAAGAACTGACCCCGGGCCGAGGGGGCTCCCAGCCTCTCCCCGCGTGCGCGCGGTGAGATGCAGACACGAGGGGATGCCAGCAAGGGAGAGGTGGGGGGAGGGGGGACAGCTGGGGGCACCCGTCGTCGGCCAGGGCCTCCCCCCCCCCCCCCCCGGCCTGGGCACCCCAAGCCGTGCACCAGCACTGACAGATTTGCCGGGGACACCCCCACCCCCTCAGCCCCCAATTGTCCAATTGTGCCTTGGCTGCGGAGCTGGGACAGATGCAGCCCCGGGGCCTGGCATGTTTTGCCCCTGCTGGCATCTTGCCGCTGGTACCCCCCTCATCTGTGTTTGTGAATTGTGTGGGCTCACGGGAACAGCCCCGGGGCAGGTAGATGAGCATGCACCGTGGGCCGGGGGCTCCGGCCACTGTCATTGTCCCCGGGTGTCAGCCAGGACACCTCTCCTGGCCGTCACTGCCTCTTGCCCGGAAGAGCACCCCCAGGTTTCCAGAGAGGGGGGACCGCAGTCGTTTCTTGAGTCTTCAGGCTTGCTTGGGATTGTGAGGGGGTGGGAAGCAGTTCCGTAGCATGGTGTGGGAGAGGTTTATTGATTTGGGGCTTCTCTGCGGAGCCTCCAGGGGGGTTGGGTTTGGTGGGATTTTTTGGTTGTTTTTTTTGTTTTGTTATTTTGGTCTTATTTTAAGAGTTGTTTTGGGGGCTGAGGGCGGTCAGCCTTGCGGGATGGGGTGGACCATGGCTAGAGCGTTCCTGTCCCCACCCCGGGCGTTGTGGGGGGGGGACGGTTGGTTCAGTTTTGTCTCACATCCTTCCCCTCCACCAGCCCGTGAGGTTTCATTTGGTTTCCGCTGGGTGGACAGTACCCGAGCATCAGCGACGCTCTTCGGAGGGAGGGGCGGGGGCTGAGGAAGCCCCATCCCCTGCTCTCTGGGTGGGGGTGCAGAGCCCTCCCCAGGAGGGAGGGAGCCCCGATCTGCACACAGGCTCCTGCGTGCCGCGTTGGCAGGCATGGAGAAGCAGCCGTGACACACCCCCCCCCAACCCCATCCTCCGTCCTGGACTGAGGGGCCCCTCCCCGGTCCCCTGGGGCCGGGCTGGTGTGGATCCCACCGGCCGCCCTCCCTTCCCCCTTCCCCCGAGCCAACCGACGATGCCACGGGGCCCCAAGAACTCGGGGGCTCCCCAGGCCCCGGAGCTGAGCTGGTTTTCTTCCGAGGGGCAGTGCCCCCTGTGAAGAGAAGCGAGACAATAAAGTCCCTGCCGCCTTTGGGTTGCGTCTCTCTGTCGTTGCTGTTTCCGGGGGACCCGCAGAAGTCGCAGGCGCCTCCCTGGGGACTCGCCTTCGTGGAAGTGGATTTCCACTCGTGCCTTTGATCTCCCAGCCCTCATGGCGGCTGCCGGAACGTGGACTCCAGGGTTGGGGCTTTCCACGCGAGGGGCAAAGGCCCACCCCAGCCCTGCACCCCTCCCCTCCCCCCCAGGAGCGCATCGAGCCCAAGACCACCCGGGAACCAAGGTGTTGGTGCCTCGGGCCCCACACCAGACCCCGGGTCCCCTCCGCTTCCCCAGCACCAAGGCCTGGCAGGTAGCGAACAGCTCGTGTTCTTTGGGAAGGGAAATGGTTATTTCGTTTCCTTTTGTTTGTGAGTTTGTTTAAAAATTGAAATTAGTTATTTTCTTCTGCTGGACAGTATTAAATAGAGCAGGGTGTTGAGTTAATCTGCTAGATGGCAGTACTAATGGTAGTGGTCTAGTGTCTTCATATTAATATTATTTGGACTTGTTTGAACAATAATGATAAAGAAGTGGTTCATTATTTTTAAATTAATGCACTTTAATACAGTTTCGAGTGGCAAGAACCCCAGAGAGAGCAAAGTGCATTCCTTAAAGATGCAGTATATACTTTTCTCATGTTTAAACAGCACATATTTATTGAAAAAAAAAGTAATTTATGATTATTTAAAATAAAATTTAAAAGTAGAATGACCGTCGGGTGCAAGACCCTCCCACGTAGCTATCTTTCAGGGGGAGGCCCCGGCCTCATTCCTCCCGTCTGCACTGAGCCAGTTGAGAGAGTCAGCCGAGCCGGGAGGGGGGGGAGCGGGAGGGGTTGCAGACCTCGGCCAAACCCAGAGCATCTCAGTCGGACTGGACCCCAGTGCTCACAGAGCCCACCTCAGCCACCTGCCCCCGGGGCCTTCCACGTGCTCCCAGGGCAGTTTGTCCCAGTCCCCCAACAAAGCATCCCCCACACTCGTTACTACACGTGACCTTGAAGGTCGTCCCATCCCATCCCCCCCCCCATAGATCACTTGCCTGGAACCATGGGGCAGAGTGCCCGCAGACTCGGTGCCTGCACTCCCTCTCACGCCCCTTCCCCTCCCTGCCCCAATCCTAGTGGCCCCACATTTGCTCATCATGTTTACATTGTGACATCCAGCCCCCAGGATGGCTGGGAGTTGCTCAAACGTCCAGGAACCTGGGGGATGACGCCCCCTGGTGGCTGCATGCAGATCCCGCAGTGAACAGGAATCACCGCCCCCCCCCCCCCCCCCACCGCACCCCACCATGGTCACATCAGCCCCTAACTCACAGCAGAAACCCTGTAAACCCAAAGAGAAGAGAAATACTTGAAGCAAGAAGGGTGCATGCCAGTCCCTCTCCCAGACGTGGCCAGGGGCCCTCTCCCTCCCTGCTGAGCTGCTTCGAGGGGCTGGAGGGGACAGCTGGTAGCAGGTGGACGGGGGATGGGCCCGCGGCTCTGACCCATCTGGAGGAAAAGCAGATCGGACTCAAAAAAGAACACAGGACTCTCGGCCGTGTCCACACCTAGATTCCCATTGGTTGTGATTGAAAATGTGAACTGACATTGTATTGCTGTATACTGCAACTTTAATCGTAAATGAGCCCTTCTGAGGTCATTATTGAGGCTTATATAATGCCCGAAGATGCATCGCGTGGTGCTTTTTCTGTTGGTTTAAACTTGCTTCTTTTATTATAAGGGGAAAAGAAATGTCTTCATCTCTCCTGTATAACTGCAGGCGTGGCTGGGCGCCCCCTCAGTGCCGTTTCTAGAGGCCGGAGGGCTCCGTCCTGCCAGCATCCCCCACCTCCTCCTCGTCCCCCCTCCATCCCCCAGCCTGGCCCCAGAAGCTTCTTTCTTCCTCCTCTTGACGAAGGCATTATATAGAATTGTTTTAATCACTTGCAGATGTTAGCGCAGCGTATTTTACTGGCATCTATACCCGTGGCTTTCCTCAGCAAGGCATGTTACTACTTTTATCATCTAAAGGAGAAAAGACAAGGGGATTTGGTCGAGCGTTATGTTCATATTACTAGTGCTTACAGAGTAGGAGTTAGGACTATTTAAATTTAGACCTTGGTTTGGTAGGTTTATTTTGTTTTTAAGGAGGAGGGGGAGTCACCCCTCCTTTTTCCTGTTTTTGTATTTAACTAATATATTCTCTAAGATTACTCCTCGCTTCTCCTACTCCCTTCAAATACTTTGCATTCTCAATGGAAAAAAAATGAAAACAATCTTGAGAGACAGGAAAAGTGCAATATTACCCAGAAAGATGCCAGGGCTCGTTGGCACCACAGCTTGAGACCCAGGTCTCGGTGGGGTAATGGGGAGGTAATGGGGATCAGTAGGTAATGGGGAGACGGGGTTTCGGGCTGGTGCGGGCTGGGAAGAGGCCCATCTTCTTTGTCCACCTTCTCTCTTCCCTGGCAGGACGGGCTGGGGGGCCACCGGAGCACAGCCTCTCCTCCTGGAGGGTGTCGCCCAGCCAGGAGAAACCGGTGTGCGGGGAGGTGCTGGGACACGGCCCCTGGGGCAGAGCAAGAACACGTGCCCCGTCCTTGCTCCCGCTGCCTGCCCACACGCACCCCCACAAGGGCCCCCCCCCCCCGCCCCCAGCAGCCCTCTCTGGCCGGTCTCCTGAGTTTAGAGCCTCCTGTGGATGTCCGAGACTGACACCGTCTAACCTCAGCTCCGCTTGTGGGCAGGACCCCTAGAACGAACCAGACCCTTCCTTCCGGGGACGCGGGTACCCTGGACTCTACCTACTTGGGTCCATGAGACCTGGTGCCAGGCCCCGGCCACCCATTCATCTCAGTGCCCTGCCTCTGCTCTGCACCCCTGCTCCCTGGCAGGGGGGTGGTTTCCAAGAAGCATTTCTCCGGGCACACACCTTCCCCCTGCAGGTAGCATCCAGCCTCCCCCGACTCCGGCGGGCAGAGAGCAGGGTGGGGCGGCGAGTGTCAGTGGTGGCGGGGCCCTCGGAGCCCTGCCCTGCCCACCCCAGCGCTGTACCAGCTGTGCCCAGCCACCGTGCCAACCGTGTGGCTGCTCTGAGCAGTGAGTGTGCCCATGCGCGGGCATCCCCGCGGGGGTTGTGCACGTGGGTGAAGGGAGGAGCGGGCCCGAGGGAGCGAACGGGCCCCCTGAGGAGTTTGCCTCCAAACGCTCCGTCTTCCGGAATCTCCCAGCAGACCTCTTGGGAAAGGACATCCGCTTTCCTGAAGAATGAAGAGTCCCTGTCTGTCTTGGAGGGCCGGGTGTTGTCAAGCAAGTGCGTGTGGGTTGCGTGCGTGCGTGCACGTGTCGGTCGTCTCTCACTTGAACGCCATGACAAGGATCAGAGGGGGAAAGCCTTGGGCAGCGGGCTCCATCCAGGACGCCCGTGGCAGTGGACAGGCCACTCGGGGTTCCGTTTTGGTAGCATGTGTTTCCCACACACCCAGAATTCAGGCTGGAGAGTGCAATGTGTCTTTTATATATATATAATTATTGTTATTATTATTATTATTTTATTGAGTATTTCATTGGAAATTTCACACTGGCATTAATAGAACTAGCAGAAGCAACCCAGGCCATCGACCCAGGCTCCAAAATGAATATGTGAGGAAAAAGATGCCCTCTGGAGGGGCGAGGGGGGCCCCGAGAGTGAGCTCAGCGGGACCCACTGCCCCCCACCCCTGAGCTCAGCGCCCCAGAGCGGGACCCATTCTTCCACTCCTGGGGTCTGACTGCAACCCCCAGTGAGGCTTCATGAGAATCCATGCAGGGTCCCCTCTGGCGCTCTGAGCTTCTTCCCTAGATCGAGACCCCCGTTCGGGCTGCCGCATGTCTCTGGGGTCCACAGGCTCTCCCATCGGAGTTAGTGACCTCGAGGAGCCCCACTGAAGGCCGCGTCTCTCCACTGCCCCGTCCTGGGCACCAGGCCTAAGTCGGCACGCGTGTGCTTAGGGACTGGAGGGGGCTGGGGGGAGCTCTACCTCCCAGGGCCTGGAGCTGAGCCTGTAGGAGTTACGTGGGACAGCCCCTTCCCCGGTTCTTTTCACTCTTGAGTTTGCACTTGTCCTTGACAATCAACACCTTCTCCCGTGGCAGTCTTTGATCTCAGTGGCCTTAGTGGAAATGGGTCCTGCCAAAGGCCCTGCCTTGTCCCACTTTCATCCTGGCTAATGTGCTGGCCTGTAGGAGGTGAGAGGGAGAGACAGGGAGACAGAGAGAGACAGAGAGAAGAGGAAGGGAGGGAGAGAGGGGGAGGGAAGAAGAGAGAGAGAGAGAAAGAGAGAGAGAGAGAGAGAGAGAGAGGTTTCAAATTGTTTTAAAGCAAAGGTTGCGCATGTTGTCGGGGGGGAGAGGGATGTCGGGAAGAGGCGTGTGTGCGTGTCTGTGCTGACCGGGGCTTGCTGTCCCTTCTGGGGACAGTGGCCCACCAGAAGAGGGTGTCTTCTAGGCAGAAAGGGAGAGAGAGAGAGACAGCTGAGCGAGGGCTTGAAGTCTGAAGTTTGTCTTTATTGGAAAGGAGGGAGAAGTCATTTGTTTCGGGAGAGAGAGCAGGGAGGAAGGGATCCAGGGAGGTAGCGCCTCTGGCCTGCGTCCGGAGCAGGCGGGGGAGCCCCAGGATTGGGCCATAGGGGAAACAGGCCGGAGCTTTTTTGTGGGGGCCACAGCTGGGTCCCCAGCAGGTACTGGTCACTGACGTCATGGACCCGGGAAGTCACCAGCATTGAGTCTGGGGACCTGCCTCTCAGACATTCCGTGCATCCTCCAGGTTCCCAGCTGTTTTTGCCCGCTCGCCTTTGTCCAATCCAGAGTTCGCCTCGCAAATTGCTCGAATCACGTAAAGCCCAGTTCAGTGGGCTTTCACCAGTTTTAATCAGTTAAAGTGACTGGAACAGGTCATGTAGGCCGAGCCCCGAAACCTCAGAAAAAGGACGGGGGCCCACCGCACGCCTGAGAGGACACTGGTGTTGGTGCATTCGTAGACACGGGCCGGTCTCGATGTCATGGGACCCACCTGGCTGGTGTGAAAGGGAAGGTGGGTGCCTTGCATATACTCCTTCACCCCAGGACCCAGGCGTGCTGCCCTGACATTCCTTCCGAGGGAAGAGGGATGCCCGGAGCCCCCATGCTTTAATCTGCCATTTACAGGCTTACGGGGGGTGTGGGACCAGGTTCCAGTGAGGCTGGGAACAGGGGTGTAGATCGTCAGTTGGGAAGGGAGATGGGGGGGCAGTCCTCTGAGAACTCACGGTGCCCACTCAACGCTTCCCAACTCCAGTGGGTCTTTGAGGTCAAACCCCACTCCCGTTCCCCCCAACAGGGAAAGTAACAAAAAAGATCTTGAATTCACTGTCAATTTGAGTGCTAAATAATGTCCCAGGGCAGTGCTGGTGCTAAATGATTTCCATGTTTTGGATAATTTTTAGTTTTTTTTTTTTTTCAAATTGTTCTCATCACCAAAATGCAGCATCCTTGGGAAGGGTCCCCACGCCTTGGCCACTCTCCAGGGGTCCTTTATCCCTTCCACAGGATATGGGTCTGCAGAAAAAAAAAAACTCTATCTTGGCATGCTTCTAGACTGTAAAATTTGGGTTTGTTTCGTTTTGTATTTTGTTTACGTTTACATGCATCTTGTATTTCCCTGAGAACTAAATAAAGTTTTCGGCCTTTTTAACCGCATGGACTCACCTCTTCATTCTCCTGACAGTTAAAAGACGCCTCCAGCGGAAAGCAAAAGCCATGTGCACCACCCCCTCCCCCCACCACACACACACAAACACACACGCACACACGAAGGCACTCGGACATACATATCATGCAGACACAGCACTAACTGCAGGACAGGTGGCAGGGTGGGTACAGCCCCGCCCCCCCTCAGTAGGAATGATGCTCAGCAACTCCCACTTCCTTGCTTTGAGAGATACAGAGACCCCCTTGACCCCTGGTGCTTCCCTATTCTGGGTGGGGCTGGGGTCGTGAATGGCCCACCCACCGCTATTCAAAGCCCGGGCCAGGCCGGTGCTAGGCAGCCGGCCGCAGGAAGGCAGGAGCACCTGCTAGGCAGCCGGCCGCAGGAAGGCAGGAGCACCGTGTGCCTCTCTGGCTGCCTGGGCCACCCAGTGAACGTGGCACTCCTGCCCGTGCCTCGGCCCCTTGCCACGCCCAGCAGCAGTGGCGGCAGCCTGATGGGCCCCACAAGTCTCTGCCCTGGCCCCGTGTCCAAAACCCGTTCGTTTGGAACAACAGACCTTTGCTCCCGCTTGGGACACCTGCTGTCTCCCCACTGGCCCCTAGGTGGCGCTGCCCCTCCGCACGAGTTGTAGATTGGGCTTGGGCGGGGAGGCAGTGGAGGGGGGTGCATTCCAGCTGGGCAGGTGGTTCTGTGGCAAAGCCTGAGAGCCTGCAGGCCTGAGACCTGGGCCCCATCCCCAACAGCTCTCATGGCACACACACACACACACACACACACACACACACACACACACACACACACACACACACACACACAAGGAATTCCAGTTTCAGCTGACACAGTCAGTCCCCCACCCCCCAGGGAGCCTTCCTTGATTGTGGACTCTTATCAAGGACCCGTCCCACCCCTCACCCCCCAGAGAGGCCCTTTCCCCGGTCCCCACAGTACACAGCACTGCCCTCCAGCTGGTACGAAATCACCTTTATTCACAATCACAGCGACCCGAGTTCACACCGAGAGACGATGGACAGAGGGTTTCTGACCCCGGGCCCCAGGCCCCTGCTCTGGAAACCTTCCTCCCCTCTGAGAGGGGAACCCCTGGCGAGGTGTGGCCACCCCCACCCCTAGAAAGACCCTCCAGATTTAGTGATGAGGCCCCACTGGCCCCCTTGCAGGGCCGGTGTCTAGGATCCACACAGGAAATCCGACCCCCCCCCAACACACACGAACTTCACAGAGGTGGGGGCTGAGCTCTGAGGGTCTCCCCGGATCTTCAAGCCCCCCCGCCCCCCCCGCAGGGGACAACTCTGCTGTGGACTTGGCAGCTCCGTTGTGGCCCCTTCCTGGAGGAGGGATTCCCCGCCCTCAACCTTCCCTGGGCAGAGGGTCCCCTGGGTCCCCGAGGTGTCCACGCTCGGGCCTGGAGGAGGCTGTCTGCGAGCGACCCCAGGCCACCCCTCCCCGGGAGCCCAGCTCCGGGGCCCCCTAGCCCAGGGGGGGAGCACCCGGCAGGGAGGGGTGGGGCGGGCTCGGCCGCCAGGGCCCCCAGGGAGAGAGCTGTTTGTTCACGCCAACAAGGCAGGGCTCCAGGGGAAACCGAGAGATTTTTTTTTTTTTTTTCCCTGCAAAGGGGCAGTAGGCCAGACAAGTTTAGAAACCACTGCTCTGGCCCTTTCAAAACAAACAAACAAAAACAAAACAGGGGGAAAAGAAAAAAAAAAACACCAAAAACTTCAAATAAATAAATAAGTTAAAGAAAAAAAAGGCTGCTCTTCCCCCAGGGCCCCTCCCTACCCTACCCTGCCGCTGGCCCCCACCCCACCCCCAACACACACACAGGGCCCTGGACTTCCATGGGGGCGGGGGCATCGGCCAGGCCAGGGGAGCACTGAGATGTAGGGGTGGTCAGGTCACAGAGGAGGTGCCAGCCGGTCCCGGGAGATCCTGACCAAGCCGGCCCCGCGCCGGTCCTGCACAGCAGCGGTCCATGAGATGATCAGGCAGACAGGCCGGCAGAGGGCCCTTACGCTCAGCCAGCTGGGGGCCAAGCGGCCTGGGGCCTGCCTGAGCCCAGGTTGCAGCCTGGCCAGGGCCCAGTGCAGGCTGGGCCTGTCCAGGGCCACAGCGGAGCAGGCTGTGTCCTGCTCGGGAGCTGGCAGCAGCTGGCAGCAGGAACCGATGCAGGCCCTTGTCCACTCCAGGAACCCGCCCCCCACCCCCACCCCCGCCAGGCCGCAGTTCTGGGCTCGGGGCCCGCACCCCTTCCACAGAATGCGTGCGTACATTCTTGCAAAGGTGCCCCAGGGCCTGCGACAGTGGGGAAGGACGGTGGGGACAGGCTGAGACCCGAACTCAGCCGCCAGGTCTGCAGGGAACAGGGCCTGCAACAAGGGCCCGGGAGGGGGGTATGGCCACGGCCCCATCCCTGTGTCCGCCCCTGCCTCAGAGCCCCTCCGTCGTCGCCGAACCATCAGGGGACTCGATTTCCAGCCTTTACTGGAGAGGGGAGGAGCTTTCCCGGAGGGCGGTGGAAGGCAGGGGCCGCCCGCGGCCTAGGAGCTGCGGTAGGTCTTGATGATGTCCTTGATCGGGCGGCGGCAGATGGGACAGCAGGAGTGCAGGGCCTTCTTGAGGCGCAGGCCGCAGGCGTAGCAGAGGCACATGTGGCCGCACGTGTAGATGACCGTGTCCACTGCGCGCTCGTAGCAGATGGTGCATTCGTCACTCCAGGGGCCGGCGCTCCCCGGAGACTCGGGCAGGCTGACTGGGGAGTTGGGGGCCGTGCCTGGGGACGCACAGGGGACACCCCTCAGGGAGAGCCAGGAGCCTGGTCTCCGGGGCCCCCGTTTCCAGTGCTCACGATTTACCCTCAGACCCTGACCCCCACCCTGAAAGCCGGGGCAGTGGGAGAAGGGAGGGGGAGGTGACCCGGGCAGGAACAGTGACCGGCCGAGAGTCGGGGTGAGAAGGACCCGGAGGCCAGCACCGCCCCCTTTCCAGTGCTCGAGGATAACCCGGGGGGCAGCACCCGGCCTCGGTGGGGACGGGGTCCAGTGGAGGGGAGGGGCGGCTACTCACCGCCAGCAGAGCTGCCCGGAGGCCCAGAGCTGCAGGGGCTGAGCAGGGGGTCCGAGAGGTGGCTCAGCAGGGCACTGGGCGAGGTGGGAGTGGAGGCCGGGGAGCAGGGCAGGGACGGGGCGCCCCGCTCTGCCAGGATGGTGGAGCCTGTGGCAAGGGAAAGCGACACGCTCGCCACACCTTCCAGCGGTTTCCAGGGGAGGGCGCGGGCAACGCCAGCAGTGCCCAGGCTGGCATGGCGTCCTGACCACCCCCGTGCCTGCTCCTGCACGCATGGGAAGCCCAGTGTATGCTCTGCCCAGGCTCTACCCACATTCAAAGTTTCCGTGCCAAAGGCCTGAGGGGCTGCCGTGCCCGCCCGCCAACCTCAGCTCCCGGCCAGGGTCCTACCCGCCACCACCTCGCCACTGCCCTGCTGCCCACACCGTCCTACTCTTGTTGTTCCAGATCCTTCCCTCCCCCACTCCGCTCCCACCTTTCTCTTCCCTCTTTCCTCTCTCCCCTCTGCAAGTCCTCTCGGAGAAGTGGGGAGCTAGACCAAGAGAATCCTTATTCCCGAAGAGCCAAGTCTCAGGAGAGCCGGGATGGGGCGGGGGGCGGCTCTCCCGAGACTCATCCTCTGCACAGACGGGCTGACTCCACACACCCGCACGACCCTCCCGTACAGGGCACTGAGCACCCACGGAGCCGGGGCTGCTCTTGGCCCAGAAATCCAGCTGTTCCCCAGTTAAACCACAAGCTCCCCCGAGCAGGAAATGTTCTTCACAGGATTCTTTCGTGGGATCTCCAACAGTGCACTACAGGCCAGGAGGTACTCAATGAAACATTTTTCTTTTTCCTTTTTCTTTCTTTCTTTTTTTTTTTTTGACTTTTTGGGTCACACCCAGAGGTGCTTAGGGTGTTGTTCCTGGCTCTACACTCAGAAATTATTCCTGTGCTCAGAAAACCATATGGATGCTGGGGATCGAACCCGAATCGACTGCAGCAAGGCAAACACCATATCCACTGTACTACCACTCCAGCCCTCAATAAGATATTTTTATCTGTAGTTATTAGTTCCAAGTTCCAAGTCCTTTAAATAGTCTTACTGTTACTGATAGTATTTTTCATGTGTCCCCAGGGCTTTCTTTTTTTTTTTTTTCTTTGCTTTTTGGGTCACACTTGGCAATGCTCAGAGGCTACTCCTGGCTTTGCACTTAGGAATCACTCCTGGCAGTGCTCAGGGGACCACTGGGATGCTGGGAATCGAACTTGGGTTGGCTATGTGCAAGGCAAATGCCCTACCCGCTGTGCTATCGCTCCAGCCCCTCAGGGCTTTCTGATTTGTTACCGCCTTCAGAAATTCATACATCCTGCTTGCTTTTCTTTTTTTTTTTTTTTTTTTTTTTGCTTTTTGTTGGGTCACACCGAGCAATGCACAGGGATTACTCCTGGCTCATGCACTCAGGAATTACTCCTGGCGGGTGCTCAGGAGACCATATGGGATGCTGGGAATCAAACTCGGGTCAGTCGAGTGCAAGGCAAAAGCCCTACCCGCTGGTCTATCGCTCCAGTCCCCCTGCTTGCTTTTCTTATCTCATTGCCTGGGCTCTCATTTTCAGAGCAAAATTGTGAAGTATTCCTCGTCCTCAGCACTTCTAGAACCTCACCCCTGAGGGTGACAGGGGCTTTAGCCCCCAAGTGAAGACCGTCGCTTTCACTCAGAGCTCAGCAAAGCAAAGCATTTCTTTTTTCAACCAAGCGAATCACTCATCTCTGCAGTACATAATCATTTCCCCTCACATACTGCCACTGGTTTAGTTTTGCTTTGCGCTCTGGCAGGACCCTTGACACCCATTTGCTGGTTCATAGGCCCAGTTCTCTTTCTGAATAGACCAGAGCTTCTCTGTATAAACTGCTTTTCAATGCCCACCTTGGCTGACTTACCTCTCGGAACATTTTTATGCTGTTTTTTTGCTTTGCTCTGTTTTGTTTTCCCACCTTCGCTCCAGAATAGGAAGGCTCGAAGGGCAACAGAAGTGTCTTTGGAAAGCCGCGTACCTATTATTAGATGGACCTCGCTTCCCCATGGACCACTTACTGACTCCCTTCATTCAAGGAGCAGCATCTTTCCAGGCGTGTAGGCAAAATATTGTCCTACCTTAGTCTGTTTTATCTGCTCCCAGCCTCATTTCTTTCCATTCTATCCTGAAAACTTTCACCCAAACTTCTTTAACTCCCTGATATCTTATTTTTGCCTTTGGGGGCCATTGCTAACTGTGCATGGGGGCGGGGGTCGCTCCTGGCATTGCTCAGGGGACCCTGCAGGGCCTGCCAGGATTGGAACGAGGGATCCCCACTTGCAATACATACACACACTCAGCCCATTAGCTCAGGGGCACCACATTTCGCACCAGTGACTCGACAGAGACCAGCTGTGTGTGAAGCAAGCACCTTTCCCCGGCCTCATTTTTTCCCTCTGCACCCCAGTCTCACTTCTTTTCATTCCATTTTAAATTCCCTTTGTGTTCCATCTTCATTTTGGAGTAGGAAGCCTTCAATGTTTTTGTTTTTGTTTTTCTCATTGTATACCCAGAGAACCTTCTCTCTCCGCACGCCACACCCCTTCCAGAACAGAACCCAGGCTCCAGCCCTGGGGGCTACCTCCGGTCCCCCCACCACACGCCTTTTTTTTTGTCATTAAGTGACCCTGGTGTGCATACATATATAGGTAGAATCATGCGCTTGCTCCCACTGCGCGCATGCAAACCTGCCACCCACTCTCTTCCCGACCCCGGGGGTGCATCTGCTGAAATTTAAGGGTCACTGCCCGAAGGATCGAGTCCCCGGTGCCTCCTGCATTCATCTTGGGCATCCACCCCCCCAACCCCGGCCAGTCCAGCGGAGGAATTGGCAGGCAGAGGGGCGGGGGAGGCACTTACCAAGGATGCGAATCTGCGTGACCGCCCCGTGCAGGCTGAAGAGCATCCAGAGCGGCTGCGAGGTGTCCACGCACAGCTGCATGCCCGCGGCCGCGCCGTTATGGCTGAGATGCAGCTCGCCGTCGGCGTTGACCACCAGGCCCAGGATGTCGCCGCTGTGCAGGGGTCCCGGCGCGCGGCACACGGCCCAGAACTCCTTGCGGTCCACCAGGGCCTCGGGGCTGAAGGGCAGGTCGGCGGGGCGCAGCGTGCACGGGTCGCACGACGTGACGCCGAAGGACAGGCCGCCGGGCCGCGCGCCCCCCGAGCGCGTGACCTTGACGAAGAGCGTCTCGGCCACGCGCACGGGCCGGCTGGTGAAGACGAGCGCGCGCTCGTCGCGCCCGTGCTCCAGGCGCGCCACGGTCTGCTCGTCCAGGATGCGCACGTGCGCGCCGGCCCGCAGCGCGTGGAAGCGCAGGTCGCCGTCCAGCTGCGCGGGCAGCGCGCGGCTGTGCTGCGAGTTGAGCGAGTTCTGCGGGACGGGGCCGCCGTGGGCGGGCGGCGGGGCCTCGTCGCCGTCCGCGCCGCCCGGCACGTTGAGGTCGCACAGGCTCACCGAGAGGCGCGCCTCGTCCGCCTCGCGCCGCAGCGACGGGCGCCGCAGGGCCGTGAAGGAGCGCGGCCGCAGGCAGTCGGGCAGCACCAGCTCGCTGTCTGCGCCGGGGGACGGGGACACAGAGAGACAGAGAGAGGAGAGAGAGAGAGGGAGGGAGAGACGGGGGTGGGGGCGTCACACGGGGCTGGGGCCACGCGCGCACGCTCATCCCTCCCCTACCCATGAACTGTCCACCGACTCGCTCCAGGCACCTTGCAGAGAGGGGAGAACCAAGCCGGGCCATGCTTTCATTGCAAAGCAGCAAGGCGGAAGGGAGCGACGCCAATATGTGTAAAGCAAAGTGCTCTCCAGTGCCCGGCTGCTAAAAGTGTGGGCTCCGGGTTTACATTGCACTCCCGGAGGGACCCGCCCGCCCCATCCCCAGCAGCCGGAACGCTCTGAGCTCTTGGATGCAGTCTGTTGAGTGGTGGGGCCTGAGCGATAGTACAGCAGGTAGGGCGCTTGCCTTGCACGCAGCTGACCCTGGTTGGATCCCCGGTGTCCTGTTTGGTTCCCCCGGACCCACCAGGAGTGATTCCTGAGTGCAGAGTCACGCCCTGAACACAGCCGGGTGTGGGCCCTCCCCTCCCTCACAAGATAAAGATTTGTTGAGTGGACTTGCTTGCAGCCTGCCATACTGGGAGCTTGGATAGAACCCCCTTCCCTGGCACCCCTCTTTTCATCACTGGTTTCACCTTAGTTTACCAGTTACACTGAAAGTGGCTTGCCCTAGGAGAGTATAGGGATTCTTGGGGTCGTCCAACCTTTTTCTCTTTTCATGTATTGTAATACTTTTTCTAGTTTGTAGAGAAAAGACTCACTGTCATCCCGATGCTCATCAATTTATTCCAGCGGGCACCAGTAATGTCTCTCATTGAGAGACTTATTGTTACTGTTTTTGGCTGGAGTGATAGCTCAGCGGTTGGGCTTTTGCCTTTCACGAAGCCGACCCGTGTTCGATTCCTCCGCCCCTCTCGGAGAGCCCGGCAAGCTACGGAGAGTATGAAGCCCGCACAGCAGAGCCTGGCAAGCTACCCGTGCATATTAGATATGCCAAAAAAAAAAATAGAAAAAAGACCGCTGATAAAATAAAATAACCCCATTATCTCACCACCCAGAGGAAAAGAACTTAATTGATATCTGGATATATGGATTTCCAGCCTTTTAGTCAACGTCTGTTATTGCCATTTTTCACCTTTAACAAATCCCTTTGAAGATGTGATCACTTTGATCTAGTTTCTTAGGAAACGCGCGCGCGCACACACACACACACACACACATCCTCCCTTGAGTCTGAATAATTTCAGAGCATCTGTGAATCCTATGAAGTCAGCCAGGGACAGGGAGCCCTGGCTAGGCCCCTACTCTTAAAGATCTCCCCTAGGGTGGTGGGGAGGATTTGATCCACACCTGGCTGTGCTCAGGGCTTATGCCTGGATCTGCACTTACGGACTGCTCCTGGCAGGACTCAGGGGACCACAGGGGTGCCAGGGATCGAACCCAAGAAGGGCGCATGCAAGGCCAGTGCCTTCCCCACTGTGCTATCTCTTCAGCCCCACGTTTCTTTTTGTTTCTTTTTGTTCTCGCTTTTCTTCTGTCCTGAACACCTTTCCAGGCCAACAACTGTCCCCAGGCCCTTATTCCTTCAGAGACTATGTTTCGTTTTGTTGCTTTGAAAAACTTTTTTTAACTGAATCACCATGAGATCGACCATTACAAAGCTGTTCATGATTGGTTTTCAGTCACGCAGTGTTCAACACCCATCCCTCCACCAGTGTAATTTCCCAGGCTCAGTGCCCCCAGTTTCCCTCCACCCCTCCAACCCACCCCACCTGCCTTTTTGGCAGGCAACTCTCTTCTCTCTTTCTCTTTCTCTCATTTTAGGCATGGTTTGCAATACAGATGTTGAAAGGTTATCATGTCTATCCCTTTACCTACTTTTTTTTTTTTTTTTGCTTTTTGGGTCACGCCTGGCGATGCACAGAGGTCACTCCTGGCTTTGCACTCAGGAATCACCCCTGGCAGTGCTCAGGGGACCATACGGGATGTTGGGATTCGAACCCGGGTCGGCCTCGTGCAAGGCAAATGCCCTACCCGCTGTGCTATTGCTCCAGCTTTACCTACTTTCAACACTCAGTTCTTGCCCAGCGTGATCATTTCCAACGACTGTTGTCTAGTGACTGCGTTTCGTCCAACATTGTGGAGCCCTGTCACTCATCCTAAACTCCTGTCAGCCACCGTGCGTAACCTGGCAGTCCATCCTGCACACAGCCCCTTAGGTGGTCCAGTTTCACGGGGAGCTCTAAGATGTAGGCTGGGGGGGGAGTGGCTCGGTGGCAGAGTTCCCTGCTCTGCCAAACCAAACTCTGCCCCTCCGGGATGCTACAGGGTGGTGGCTAGGCAGCAGCTCCAGGGTGGAGGCCATTCCTGGACACATTCTTCTCTCTCAGACCCTCTGTGCTCACTGGACCCCTATATGGGAGCTGGAGCCCTCACATCTGGCCAGGGCGGCTTCTCTGAGCCTCGGTGAGTGAGACCGGGTGCCCACTGTGCAGGCAGTGGGCCAGAGTGGAAGAGAGGGGCACTGCCCACAGGTGGGAGCAGAGGGGCTGCCCCGGTGACCGCACCAGGCCAGCCCACAGAGGCCAACGTCCAGGCCCGGCTGGCATCCAGGGCGGGCTCTGAGCTGCACAGCCCCGTCTAGGCCAGGAGAGGGTCCTGGGTTCCCCGGAGCCCCCCGCCTATCTGGAGCGGGCCCCTGGGGCCTGCCTGGCTGGGATTTCCCAGCAGCGTGCTTGGCCAGGAGGACAGAGCCGGCCGGAAAATGCGATTATTCCGGGGAATTGACTCTCTGACAGCGCGTGTGCCGAGAGGCTGGGGGCCTGAGCAGGAGGGAGGGACCCAGTGACAAAGGCGGGGGGGGGAGGACGTGGGGGAGGGGGCTGAGCTGACCTGAAACCCCTGCTCTGGCCCTTCAGGGATTCCAGGTAGCTCCTCCAGGGCTCAAGAAGGTGGGCCACTAGGCAGCAGGAGGGGGACAGCAGGGAAAGGAGAAAATAAGGGCTCCGAGGAGTCCAGCCGGGCCAGCGGCCAGGAGCCCAGAAAGAGGGACTCCCACCCCCCTTCCGCCCCACACAGCCCACATGGAGGCCCCGGGCTGGGCAGTCTGCAGCAGAGCCTTCTGGATATGAGCGGAGCCTCCAGAAAGATGCCCGCCGCTACATGCCCCCACAGCTTGCGCCAGGCCGCCAGCACAACCTCTGGGCTGCCAACACAACCTCCCAAGGGGACACCCACAGACTCAAGGGCACCTCCCAGAATTACTTCAAGAAATTCTCAACTGGCTGCACAAGGCCCTGAGTTTGATCCCCAGCACCTCCACCAAATAAGTAAATAAACAAACAAACAAACACAACAAAAAAGAAATTCTTAACGGGGGCCGGGGGCTGGAGTGGTAGTACAGCGGGTAGGGAGTTTGCCTTGCACGCAGCTGACCTGGGTTTGATCCCTGGCATCCCATATGGTCCCCTGAGCACCACCAGGAGGAATTCCTGAGTGCAGAGTCAGGAGTAACCCCTAAGCATCGCTGGGTGTGATCCAAAAAGAAAAATAATCTCAACTGCCCCCCGTGCCTTCCCCTGTGGACCCCTGGTCCTTCCCGAGGGTCCTCCCAGACCGTGAACAGAACCGGTCTCGGGGCGGGCTTGCCATATGCCCTCACCAGCTCTGTGAGGCCATCCCCTTCCTTGCTGCGCGCGATACTTTAAATAACACCAACCCAAGGGTACTGTAGGTTCGACAGTGACCCAGATCCAGAGACTGCTTGCTCGGCAGGAGAGAGCAGATCAAAGGGCACGGGCTGAGGACTTGTCTGCTGGGTTTGTGTCTAGTCAGTGCGGTTCCCGGGGAGCCTCGGGCCAACAGCTGAGCCCCCGGGAATCTTGAAGTTTCAGTATCCGCCCCTTGGGACAGCACGGCTGGGCTTCTGGATTCTAAGGGGGGACCTCCCGGCAGCGGGTTTGCTGAAGAGGTGGGAGCAGTCTCAGGAGGGACCCTCAGGTGGAAGCGGACACAGAGATACCCACAGCAGAACCTGGCACACCAGCCCTCCTGGGCGACGGGACCTTTGTCATCTCCTCACTGGGATGATGCAGCCTGGGTGCCGCATGCTGAGAGGCCTATGGCTCAGCCACAGTGCTCAGAGCTCTCCTGGGAACAGAACACCTGCCTTGGGCTGAAGGTGCAGGTGGTGAGGGGAGACGGACCTCAAAAACCTGAAAACTCTAGGTCGTTTCCCCACAGAGCAGATGCAGCTGCACCCCTTCCCCTCACGGTACCTGAGCGTCACACTTGCCATTGGTCCTGGTGGGCACCCAGGGCACAGTGAGAAGCTACAGCCGCAGGGGTGGGGGGAGGAGAAGGAGGAAGGAGGAAGAAGGAGAAAGGAGAAGGAGGAGGAGGAAGGGGAGCAGGAGGAAGAAAAATAGGAGGAGGAGGAAGAGGAGGAGGAGAAGAGAGAGAGAAAGAAAGAAAGAAAGAAAGAAAGAAAGAAAGAAAGAAAGAAAGAAAGAAAGAAAGAAAGAAAGAGAAAGAAAGAAAGAAAGAAAGAAAGAAAGAAAGAAAGAAAGAAAGAAAGAAAGAAAGAAAGAAAGAAAAAGGAAGGAAGGGAGAAAGAGAGAAAGAGAGAAAGGAAGGAAGAAAGAAAGAAAGAAAGAAAGAAAGAAAGAAAAAGAAAGGAAGGAAGAAAGGGAGAAAGAAAGGGAGAAAGAGAAAGAGAAAGGAAGGAAGGAAGGAAGGAAGGAAGGAAGGAAGGAAGGAAGGAAGGAAGGAAGGAAGGAAGGAAAGGTAAGAAGGAAGGTAAGAAGGAAGGAATGAAAGAGAGAGGAAAGAGAAAAGAAAGAAAAGGAAGGAAGGAAGGAAGGAAGGAAGGACGGAAGGACGGAAGGAAGGAAGGAAGGAAGGAAGGAAGGAAGGAAGGAAGGAAGGAAGGAAGGAAGGAAGGAAGGAAGGAAGGAAGGAAGGAAGATGGATGGGGCCGGAGCAACAGAGGGTAGGGAGTTTCCTTACACTCGGCTGATCCACGTTCGATCTCTGGCATTCTATATGGTCCCCAGAGCAATGCCAGGAGTAATTCCTGAGTGCAGAGCCAGGAGTAAGGCCTGAGCTTCACTGGGTGTGACCCAAAAAGTAAAAAAAATAAAAATAAAAAACAAGGAAGGAAGAAAGGCAGCAAAGTATGGCCTTGCTTGGTCTGGGAATGAAGGAATGAAGGGGCAGGAGATGCTGGGAAACAGCTAAAAACGGAATCCCTGGGGCAGGGCCGGCCAAGTCTACCTTTTCACCGTTCCCACCAGCCCACAGGGCAGGAGCTGCTGCAGGCGCCAGGCAGTTCCGCCAGCTCCGAAATAACCCCCAGCACCACCCCCCTGCACTGGACTGAAATAGGAGAAATGCGGGCGCTCCGCAGGGGGTGGGTGAGTGGGCACCAAGTCAGAGGGCACAGCAGGGTGCAGGCCCTCCCCGCTCCCCACCAAGCCCAGGAAGACACCCCCGGGGACCAGACTCAGTTCAGAACCACCCGGTTACCGTTGGGCAAATCAGACTCAACCTACCGCCCCACGCAGTGGGCGGCCCCACGTTGGAAGCATCTGCCCGAAGGACCCACTCGGGAAGTATTTATGATGGGGAGCAAGGGTGGCACAGTGCTGACCTGGAATCTCCCGTTGCCCTGTCTCAGGAAGGACCCAGCGAGTCCGCACCCACCTAGCTCAGGAAGGACCCAGCGAGTCCGCACCCACCTAGCCTGGCGCTGGGGCGGGGGTTCGCCCTGCAGGGTAGGAAGATGGGGACCCCTGAGCTCGCCTCCAGGACTCACTCTACCCCAGGTGTGCCCAGCCCTGGGGGAGCAGAGCTGGGAGGCAGCCGGTTTCAAGCACAGTTTGCTTTGTTTTGTGCTGCTGGGTTTGAGGCCACACCCAGGGGCATGCGGGAGCTACTCCTGGCTCCGTGCTCACAGCGTGGGCCCAGCAGTGGTTGAGGATCAAACCCAGGTCTCCCGCTGGCAAAGCCAGCCCTTGGGGCTCCCCCTCTCCAGTGCTGGAGTCCAGTTTCTCACGAGATTCTCAGCATCTTGAGCCAGACAAGGGCATTGCAGAGAGAAGGAAATTCACTTCTCTCTGGCAAAGTCTTTTTTTGGGGGGGGCGGGGGGGGCGTGTTGGGCAACACCAAGCAGTATTCAAGGGTCACTCCTGGCTCTGCGCTCAGGAATTATTCCTGGCAGTGCTCAGGGAACGAGATGGGGAGCAGGGGATCGAACCTTGGTCAGCTGCGTGCAGGGTAAACACCCTCCCAGTTGTGCTGTCACTCTGGCCCGCACTCTAGTAGGGTCTCAGCTGGCCTTGGCCCAGGACAAGATGCTAGGGTGTCCCTGGGCTTGTGGCTCTGGCTTGGCACAGCTGCGAGTGGCCCCAAGATGGGCCCTCCACCCCACCCCCCCTGCCCCGGTCCTCGGAGCCGCATCCTCTCTAGGATAAACACCCGGAACAGGAGTGGGGGGGTGCTTCAGAGAGGCTGAGGGCGGGAAGCAGAGACGCCAACGTGGAACAGCAGGATGAGGCTCCCGGCCCAGGAGGAGACAGTGCGGAGGGACAGAGGGCGAGGCGCTTGGGTGGGGTCTGTGGGCGGGGACCTGAAGAAGCCTTGGCCAGAAGGCGAGAGCTGCCAAGGACACGCCAGGCCCAGGGCACCCACCAGCAGCGGCCAGAGCCCCCCGGGCCTCCCGCCTGGTGCATGGGGCGGGGTCCCCATGGCCGGGCCGGGCTGAGGGCAGGTGAGGCCCCTCTGCAGCGGGCCCTGACGCAGCCAGGCTTTGTTTGTTTGGATTCGCACATCCGGAGTGATGGATAATCTTTAACCAAGGTCAGCTCATGGCCGCTGGGCGGATGGCAGGATCCCCGCAGCCCCTGCTTGGAAGGTTCCAGAACACCTCCTGCTGGGAAGGAGGACAGCGGGGCACCACCTGGAGGCCACCCAGCACCCTCAGACCCCTAGGAACCCAAACCCCAGAGCGCTCGGAGACCCAAACAGATCTCAGAGGAAAAGTCCCCAAGTCACTTGGTGCCACTGAGATAGTTTAGAACTTTTAAGCCACAGAGCTCAGGCAGAGGAACACTCAGAATCAGCTGGTCCAGCGGTTCTCAAACTCTCTTCTTCAAAACGCTTGTCCATGGGGCTGGAGTGATAGCGCAGTGGGTAGGGCGTTTGCCTTGCACGTGGCTGACCTAGGTTCGATTCCCAGCATCCCATATGGTCCCCCGAGCACCGCCAGGAGTAATTCCTGAGTGCATGAGCCAGGAATAACCCCTGTGCAATGCCGGGTGTGACCCAAAAAGAAAAAAATAAAAAATGCTTGTCCAACATAACCCCGAGAGCTCTGGTGGGAGGCAGGTGCAGAGCCCTGGCCTTCTGTCCACCCACCCCAGAGGCCCGCGTGGAGACCCTCAGGCTCCAGGAAACTCGGGCGGAGACCACAGATGTTGTTCCCCAGAGCAATTTAAATGGAGTTTGACTTTCATTGGTGGACGGAGGCGGGTCCTTCTAAAGGTGGTTTGGGGGGATTTGGGGAGGATTTGTTTGTTGGGGGCCACACTCAGTGTGGGTCCCAGCAGCACTCAGGAGACCATGAGGCAGGAGGCCGGAACTCCGGGCTCCAACCAGCGCCGGCGGCGGATGGTTTAACAGTCGGTGCTGATGATGCCACCTTCACACGTGAGCCCCCAATGGACAACCCGTGTTCCTCTCTGGGAGCCCCAGGGGCCCCGGTGAGGGGAAGGCCAGGCGCATAACCAGCCTGAGACGGAGGTGCCAGGGGCTCAGAGAAGCCTGAACTGGGGAGGGGGTGTCGCGATCCTGGCACCTGGTCCCTTGCGGCCCTCCACGGCTGCCAGGCCTCGGGCGCTGTTCAGGACACACCAGTCGGCCGCTACTGTGACTGGTATTTGCACTTCATACATGTTCACTGTGCAGAGAAGCAGACGTGGGCCTGAGAGACGGGACTGCAGTCAGGTGCCCTGCGCCCACCCCAGCACCCGCTCCGGCATCACCAGATGTAGCCCTGGGGGCCCCCAGTAACCTGTGCCCAAGAAGGGCCCAAGCCGCTCCCCCACGCCGAGGCCCTTGTACTGAACGCCCAGTCTGGGCAAGAGTCATGGTCTGGGGCCCTGAGCTTGGTCAAGCCACACTCACAGGTAAACCGGGGGGGGGGGGTGGGCACCCCCCCCGTCCCCTCTCCCAGGCTGACTGCCGGGCCACGTGGCTTTCTGTGCCCAGAAAGGACAGGTGCCCCCTGCTGCGCTGAGTGCTGATAAACTCCATGCTGGGACGGTGTCCAGACCCAGCGGGCTTCAGATGGACTCGCATGTAGAGAAGCCGGGAAGTCATTCAGCACCTGAGCTCAGATCCCAGCCCTCCCGGGCGAACCGCCAGCCCTCCCCGGCCCGTTGTTCGCTCATCTGCAAAACAGGCACAGCAGGGACCTCCCCTATACAGAGGGAAGAGAGGAGGCCTCGTGGGGGAGACGGGCAGGGCAGCTGCCCGTGTCCACCTCCACATGCTTCGGGCCACCTGGGGGAGAAAGCGTCCCTCACGAGGGCCCAGGTTGGTAGGGAAAGCTTCTGGCTTTAGGTCCTGACCGAGTTAGGTCCTGATAGCACTGGCAAGCTTTGGACCCGAAAGATAGTCACAGCGGGCAGGGCACTCGCCTTGCACGCGGCTGACCCTGGTTTGATCCCCGACGCCCCACATGGTTCCGAGCCTCTCCAGAAGTGATCCCTGAGTGCAGAGCCAGGAGTAAGTGAATCCTGAGCACCACTGGGTGTAACCCCAAATCCCCCCAAAAGAACTGGCAAGCTATGGGGTGAGCAGAAAGGAGAAAGTATCTCTAAGGACTGGAATAAAAGCAAGATTGGGGGAATAGTCTCCCCCACACAGTGCTCGGGGAACTGAACCCAGCTGACCAGACCCAGCTTCTCAGTGCTCAGCCTGGCCCTTCGGTAATGCACAGACCCCCATGCTGCGAGTCACCAGGTAACCCCAGTAGTACTGGGTGGGGCCCTGAAGTACCAGGGATTAATTCTATCCTTGCCCCTGACCCCTGACCTATTTCCCTGAAAACAATAGCTTACTGGGGGTTGGGGGTACTGGGACATACCTAGCCGTGCTCAGGGCTACTCCCAGCTCTGTGCTCGGGGTTGGGGGTTGCCCCCAGCAGTGCTCAAGGAATTTTGTGGTGTTGGGAATTGAACTGGGGCCTTCAACGTGCAAAGCATGCACTCAGCCCACCGAGCGCTCTCTCGAGCACGCAACAGAAAAAGTAAGTTTTCCTGGTGAAGAAATGAGGCCAAAGGTGCGGCTCAGAGCAGGGGACAAGCCTGTATGAGCGAGGCTGCAGGGCCTGTCCCCAGCACCGCCACCGAAAAAGGAAGAGGAAATGAAACCTACCAAGGGCAGCCTCCGAATCCTCGGTCCCCGGTCCCGAGAGCCCAGCGCTGGCTCCGCAAACTAATATTTGCCTCTCAGGCCTGGCCGAGGGTCAATATTGGTTTAGCCTGGGAAGCGGAAGCCCCAGATGGCACAGTGAGCCTCAGCCAGCCCGGACAGCCGCCCTGGACGGGGCAGACCCAGGGCCACATCTCCCGAGAGACCCAGCAAGGCAGCCGCGGGGGGTGGGGGTGAGGGCGCCCGCCAGGAGCTGCCCAGAGCACCAGACTCCCGGGAAGCGGCCTGGCCTGGGAGTCTCCAATGTCTCTCCCGAGTCTGCAGAGCCCTGGGTCACCTGGGTCACACCCCTGCTCTGCTCTGCTGGGTGTGACCTCTGGCATGCGTGAGGACGAGGCTCTCACCTCCGCGCAGTGACCGCTGCCCCCCAATAAGCCCGAAAGCAAAACCCAATAGCGGGGAAGCTGCAGGACTTTCTCCCCCGAAAAGCACGCACTTCCCCACAGCTGTGCGACACGCCCCTCCTGTCCACAACTCACCCACCCCACCCCCGCCCCCGTTCCCCTCCCCTCGGGCCCCCCCAGGACCCATGGCAAAACCCCTGGGGCCTGTCTCTTCAGCCAGCTGGGCCTTCTCCTTCCTCAGCTTCAGGACGGATGCCCACCTCCTACAGGCAGTCCTCCTAGATGCCTCCTGGCTATCCCCCACAACTTTAACCACACTGAATGGCAGGATTGCACGGGGGTCACCTCTGAGCAATGGTGGACGCAGAGGGGTGGTCCTACGAGTCTCGGTGCACCAGCTTTCTGCCAGGGCCTGTGGCTGGGCCCCCTGAGTCCACATTGCTGAGAGGGACGCGGAGACCTTGAAAGGCCCAGACGGGAGCTTATCTCCTGCAGTATTAATCACCCCATAAAACCTGTGTTTACTTAGTCGTTGGCAGAGCCTTCTTCCTGGAGGTAGGAAGCTGTTATTCTTGGAGATGCCAGCCAGGGCACCCGAAGGAAACGGGTGGCCAGGGAGCCAGCCCTGGGGTGGGCCCCGAGGCCAGAGTTCAGGGGAGAGCGAGCAGAGGGGGCTGGGCGGGGGCAGGACTGGGGCCAGGGAGTCACCGGCCCTGCAGGGCGCCAGCAATGCCGGCTTCCCCGGTGTCTGCAACCGGAGCAGCAGAGGCAGCTGTGTGGGGCGCAGAGGGTCCCCGTCCTGGCCTCCAGAGAGAAGGACAGGAGAGGGGGCAGGCCTGGCAGGAAGGTCTCAAGATCTCGAAATGGGGGCCAGAGAGATAATACAGAGCCTGGAGTGACAGCATAGCGGGTAGGGTTCGATTCCCAGCATCCCCTATGGTCCCCTGAGCACCGCCAGGAGTAATTCCTGAGTGCAGAGCCAGGAGTAACCCCTGAGCATCAACAGGTGTGGCCCAAAAAGAAAAACAAACAAACAAAAACACAGAGAGATAATACAGCAGGAAGGCTTTTGCCCTAAATGCACCCAAACCAGATGCTATCCTAGGCATCCCATATGCCCACCTGCCCCGCCCCCCCCACACCGCCCCAAACACTGCCAGGAGTAATTCTTGAGTGCAGAGCCCGGAGTAAGGCCTAAGCACCACTGGGTAGAAACACCTCACTCCCCCAAAATTTCAAAATGAGACTGGGATCCCAGGAAAGAGCGGCCAAGAACCAGAGCCACGGAGAGGAGGCGAGTCTCAAAGAGAGGGGAGGAACAAAGGCAGCTGCTGAGCAGAGAAATGGAGGGGACGCTGGAGATGCTGGTGCAGAGGGAGGCGGGGAAAGGCAGAGAGACAGAGATGTCTGTCTTTAGATGTCCCTCATCAGCGGGTGGGGGTGCTTGGCTTGCATGTGGCTGACTGCAGTTTAGTCCCCAGCACCCCACATGGTCCCCTAAGCCCTGCCAGGAGTGATCCCTGAGCAGAAAGCCAGAGTAAGCCCTGAGCACCACCGGGTATGTCCCTACACACACACACACACACACACACACACACACACACACACACACACACACACACACAAAGATACTGCAAATGAAAAGAACCTCAATGCTCCTTGGCTCCTTGGCACTGGAGTCAGAAAGGGGGGAAAAGAAGACGCTTGTCAGCTCCCAGGGCTGCTCCTGCCAGGGTGGGGAAAGGCAGGGACAAGCCGAACACCGGGGGAAACATCGATGGGAACCCAGGCCGCGGGACCTCCATTCATGGTTTCTTGGGGTCACCTCCCCGCTGACGCCTCCCACCAGGGCAGTGGAGGCGCTGCAGTGGGCCTGCCCGGGACAAGCCCTTGGCCCAAGGACCGACTTAGACCCGGAGGCTGAGTGCGTTGGCTCCCTGTTCTCGTGCACTGGGGGACCGCACCCGGGGCCACCTGGCCGTGCACTCTGGGATGCCCCAAATCTCAGTGTGACCCTCCAGAAGCCGGAGCCTCTCAACCTGGGCACTTCCCGCATGTGTGCCCTGGCAGCCCCAATCCCACCCCCCTTCTCCTCCTCCAACACGATGCCCACCCTCTCGCCCCCACCCCAGCCTTACTCCTGCGGGGACCCAGGGGCAGCCCCCAGGGGTTCTGCCCCTCCCCCTCGCCCAGGGCCCTCTGCCCACCCTTTCCTTCACCCTCATCCCTACGAAAGGCACCAGGGTGGGGCTGGCGCCTCGGGGAGGCTGCAGTGTGCAGGCCGGGGGCTCCCTGGGGAGCGAGTGCTGATGTTGCCATTCACCTGCGGGGGGGCCCCCCCTAAGCCTCCCCCCCACGGCCCCACCTCCCTGAGCCTGAGGCCCCCGCACGGCCCGGTAATAGCAGCTGCCTCCCACGGTTGCTATGACAGCAGCGAGAACAAAGTGCCTGACACCAGGAGAGCTGCTGGGGCTGGAGATCCGGATTCGTCACTCCCTGGTGGCACGGGGGTGCCAGCCTGAAGGCACGGCTGGAGGGCCCCGGGCGGGGGTCCCTACCCCACCCCAGACCGCCTGCCTCCGCGGAGGGCCTGGTGGAAGGGGACCACAGGGGCTCACATGCAGCTGCTGTCCACGGGAATGCGGGGAGGGGGCGGCGCCCAGAGGGCACAAACACTCACCCAGCAGCTGGACGCCCCGCGTGAGGCCGTAGACGTCCACCAGGGCCCAGAGCGGGTCGGCGGTGCGGACGCCGGTGAAGAAGAGCATGGCGGCTGAGTCGTTGATGCGGTAGAACACGCGGCCCTTCTTGTCCACCCAGAAGGCGATGATGTTGCCCTCGTTGGCAAACTCCTCGGGCAGCGCCTTGGCCCAGAAGCCGCTCTGGGACACCAGGTCGGGGCAGGCGTACTTGGGCAGCGAGTCCGGGTGGATGCGGGACGGGTCTTTGCTGGTGAAGCCCAGCCGCAGGGCCCCACTCCAGCAGCACTGCTTCTTGGTGATCTGGGGGGGACAGGGGAGCCTCAGGCAGGCCCCCCACCCCCAGCCGGTCCTCCCCACCCTCAGGGAGCCCCCGGGTCAGCAGGGAGTGACACGCATGCGTCACCCACCGCTCAGGCTTCGTCTTCTCCCACGGGGTTCCCACCACAGAGCTGGGGGTCCCCAAGGCCACCCCCCATCCTGTTCCTTCCCTGCTCCCCCAGGAAGTGGAAGATGGGAACAAGCAAGAGGGGAGAGGAAGAGGAGGGGCGAGGAGGAGTAGAGTGGCAGCAGAGAGGAGGGGGGCGGGGGGGCAGGGCAGGGATGACGAGGGCTGGGGGGAATGACCCGAGGCCAGGCCACGGGGACACAGGGGGGGGGGACGCCCCACCTTCAGCCTGACTTGCTCGTAGATGAGCACCGGGCGGTTACTGAAGGTGATGGCGTTGCAGAAGCTGGCCTGCCTCTTGACGGCCTTGTGGCTGAGGTCCATGAGGATCTGGGAGCCCTTGGTGTGCGGGTGGAAGAGCAGCGGTGTGGCGGGAAGCCCCCCGCTTGACAGCGCTGGCGGGCAGTGCTTCTGCTTGTGATGGCATCGGTGAGAGCTGACGGGGAAGGAGCCCCCGATGGAGTCTGCAAAGGGAAAACCCACAGGGTCAGGGAACTGAACCGTCCAGGGGTCAGGCGGGGCGGGGCGGGGCGGGGCGGGGCTCCCCAAACGGGGAACCAGACTCAAGCGAAAGCAGCAGCACCACCTGCCACCAGTGGCCACCATTTTCCTGCTAGCTCCCACCTCACCGTCTCCCACTGCTCACACTCTCTCTCCAAGTCCCACGTCTGCAGTGTCACCTCCGTCATCCTGCACCCATCACTTACCTGCAGCACCATCCATGCTAGTATTTAGCGTCTAAACCTTCTATCAGCTACCGCTGTGCTAAGTTATTTACTATCGACACCCACCCCCATCCACCGTCAGTCCCACCACCGTTTGTTTGTAATGGATCTTCATGACGGACCTACTGAGTATCAACTCCTGTCCTGGGCACTTGGAGACATAAACAGGAGAACAGACAAGGACCCTGACTTCAGGCAGCCCAGAGTGGGGATGAGGCTGGGGCTCAGGTGGCAAGGCACAGAGCTGAGATTCCCGATGCAGTAAGATTCCCCAAGCACCGCCGGGTGTCACCTGGGGGCAACTCCAGCCCCAGCTAGAGGAAGTGGTCTACACAGGCAATTAAAAAAAAAAAAAAAGTCTGGGGCCAGAATAATAGTACAGTGGGTAGGGTGCTTGCCTTGCACAAGGCCAATCCAGGTTCATCCCCAGCATCCCAAGTGGTCCCCCGGGCCCACTAGGAATAATTCTTGGGTGCAGAGCCAGGAGTAAGCCCTGAGCATTGCTGGGAGTGGTCCCCAAACAAAACCGGCCAACAGTCCAGGGAGGGAAATAAAGCCTGGAGAGATGATGCTAAGGGCGGCCCAGTTCTGTCCTGGCGCTGGACTGACCAGTCTGGGCTGCAGGGACTGCATGGTCTGGGGTCACGGCTGGGCACAGCAGGACCACACCCATCCCCTCCCTCCCCTCAGGCTGCCCTGGCCAGCACACCAGCCCTGCCAGCGACCTCTCCACCAGGCTTCCCCATAGAACCGGGAACTCAGATCTGCCCGAAGAGCCCCTGGCCAGGACGGGCATCGCGCTGGAGCCCCCAGACACCTCTGCCACATGCCAATGTGGCAGCGAGTAGCAGATGGGCCCTTTTCAGTGGGGTGAGGCGTGCGGCCCGGACACAGGGCCAGGAGGACAGGGGTATTTATGAGACAAATGGGAGCAAGGCAGACCTCAACAGAGGAGCCAAAGGTGCAAGCCAAGGCTTGGCAGTTGGGAGCCGAGATCTTCCACAGGATCAGGGGGCCCCAAAGGGGGGAAGGTGAGACCCCCTCCCCGCCCCAAGGGACCCAGCCCCAGCAGCCAAAATCCTCCAGAACTCAACCACTGCCACGCTCACGGCCACCCTCCACACGCTCAGGCCGAGCCTCACCCATGAGTGAACCTATTACTGGACCGGGCAGCCGAATCCACACCACACAGCCTACCCATACTCAGAGGGTACCACGCCACATTTGATGGAGTTCAAAGGAGGAGGAAACCAGTCTTAGAGGGAAATATATATATTTTTTACAGATATATATAAAAGCACACAAGGCTCAACTTCTAACAATGTTTTCAGTGGTTTTTCATAACAAACTATACAAAATATATTATTTCAGTGCTGCTTTGGTGCAGGGGTTGAGGTTTGGGATGGAAACACCCGAAATATGGTTGGTGGGAAGGTGTTAAGGTGGTGGAATTAATGTTTGAATATTAAATGTAATGAAATATTGTAAACTACTTTATAAAATTTTTTAAAAAATTTTAAAAATTGAAAAAGATCTTCAACAGGATATGTGTCCCATCTACCTGCAAGGCAGCTCCAACCCTCCCGTCAGAGAGAGACCTGCAGGGTGGGGAAGAAGGGGGCGGGGAAGCAGCAGCCCCACAAGGTAACCGGGGCCTTCCAGGGTCCTTCAAACGTCAGTTACTGTCCAGCAGTTAGGGGGGTTTCCAGACAGGCGCTGGAGGAGAGAGGGGAGGACTCAGGGTTTGCATGGCTTTGCATGGGCATCCTCGCTTTGCATCTTTGCTTCCTCTTTCTCCAGGACTTGGACCCAGTGTCCACAGTCCAGGGCTGCCCCCCAGGCCCTAGCCTTTGCTTCTGAACAAGAGCCAAGCCCCCAAGCACAGACAGCCACCCCCACCGCCAAGGGCATCGCTGGCTGGAATTTGGGTACGGACAGCGCACTCAGAGGTGTGCAAGTGACAGCCCCGACTCGGGGTCCCCGCACTGCCCCCAGGTCCCTGCTTCTGCCATCTCCCTGCCAGCTCTGCTGTCTGCAGGAGGAAGGACAGAAGGCGGGGGAACCTCTGCCTGACTCCCAGGGGCCAGAGGGGCACAAGAACCCCTTCCCGCCCCTCCAAGCGTGGGTGGATATGCACCCCCACTCTCCCTCCATCCCACCCAGCAGCAAGCAAACTGCCAGTGAGGGCAGACACCGCTGGCTGAGGCCACGTATGCACACATAAGCACACACACATACATACATGCACACACACACATACATACACACGCGCACACTCACACATAGACCATCCCATGTCCCGCCCAGCCCCCACCCCCAACTCGGCCTACCTCTCATTCCCTGTCCCCCAGGGCCCAGACATAATTGGTGGGACAAGGCGGCGGGCAGGGGCTCGCCAGGCTGGGCTTGCACACGCCACAACTGTTCCCAGTGGCCCAGGGTCCCGGGCGGAGCCCTGATCTTTCCATCTGGCTCCGGGGAATGCCCCAGTGGGCCCCTGGCCCCTCCAAGGACGGTTCACAAGCATCTCTCTGGGAGCCTGAGCGAGGCTATTGCTAACACCAGGGGAAGTGCGTCCCCCACGGCTGCCTCCTCCCCTGCAGGCCCCTCGGCCTTGATTTCTTTAACTAAGGCACCATGACTTACAACGTCATTCATAGTTGAGGGTCGAGCAAACAATGTCCCAGCACCCACCCTACCGCCACTGTCAACTTCCCAGCACCGGTGTCCCGGGGATCCCTCCCACCACCACGTTTATTTTTCAGGGTGCAATAGTACTATATTTATTTATTATTTTTTAAATTGAACCAGCGTAGGATACAGTTACAAAGCTTTCAAGTTTGAGTCTCAGTTATACAACGATTGAACACCCATCCCTCCACCAGTGTACATTTTCCACCACCAATATCCCCAGTATCCCCCCACCCCCCGGCAATCATCCCTCCCCCTGCCTCTATGGCAGACAATTTCCCCCATGCTCTCTCTCTACTTTTTTTGGTTTTGTTTTTGTTTTTTGGGTCACACCCAGCGATGCTCAGGGGTTAGTTATTCCTGGCTCTGCACTCAGGAATTACTCTTGGTGGTGCTTGGGGAACCATATGGGATGCTGGGGATCGAACCCGGGCCGGCCATGTGCAAGGCAAACACCCTACCCTACCTGCTGTACTATCGCTCTGGCCCCCCCGTCTCTACTTTTGGGCATTATGGTTTGCAGTACAGATACTGAGAGGCCATCATGTTTGGTCCTGTATCTACTTTCAGCACACATCTCCCACCCCGAATGGTCCCTCCAACCGTCACTGCCTCAGTGATCCCTTCTCCATCCCTGCTGCCCTCTCCCCCCACCCCCCGCCCCGCTCATCAGGCAGGCTGCCAACCATGGGGCAATATTCCTGGCCCTTGTCCCTACACCTGACAGACACTTTTTAAAGTTGGGGTGTGGTCCTTTGGGCCTCCTGCTTTCCGAGACCCAACGGCTCTGTGCTTTAGACCCTCCCCCACAGCCTCCCTGACTCCCAGACCAGCTTGGGGGCTCTGCTGTAGGCCGCAGGGACCCCACGACTCCCGATCCAGAGCACCCAACTGCCTTTCTGGACCCGCACAGGAAGAAGCCCTCGTGTCCAGAGGCCCCGGGGCCCACACACTGTCTCTGACCCAGGCGGGCTCGGGGCCAACCAGCTCTAGAGACTGGAGAAGCCTCCGGTGGGTTCTGGGAAAGGCTGCGGGGCTCCTGTGTCTGTCCCCCCGAGGGACATGAGCTCCTGAGGGCCAGGACTCTTATCCACGGGACTGCCGTGTGCTGGGACCCAGCTCCAAGCACAGGGGGCATGCTCAGAGGAGCAGCTGAATGACAATGGCCAAAACACAGAGACCAGCGAGATGGCGGCCCCTGGGGGCCGCACGGACGGGGGCAGGGGCAGCCATACACGGACGCTGCCCCGACAGTCAGAAGGATGAGACTGTGCCATCAGGACAGGACGGACAGGACGTGTACCGGAGAGTCGGCACCACAGGGAGGGCGCTTGCCTGGCACGCGGCTGACCAGGGTTTGATCCCCCATGGACCATTCGGTCCCCTGAGCCCTGCCAGGGGTGAATCCTTAGTGCAGGGCCAGGAGTAAGTTCTGAGCACTGCCGGGTGTGGTCCCCCCAAACAAAAAATAAAGAGTCTTTTTCTTAAATTAAAATGAATGAGGGGGCTGGAGCAATAGCACAGCGGGGAGGGCGTTTGCCTTGCACTCGGCCGACCCGGGTTCGATTCCCAGCATCCCATATGGTCCCCTGAACACCGCCAGGAGTAATTCCTGAGTGCAGAGCCAGGAGTAACCCTCGTGCATTGCCGGGTGTGACCCAAAAAGCAAAATAAATAAATAAATAAAATTTAAAAATAAAATAAAATAAAATAAAATGAATGAGACTTGACGTGATCAGGCTGAGGCAACTAAATCAGAATGGGAAAGACAACTCTCAGACTCTCGCACCCAGAGACCGACAGAAACATCTACAGCAAATGAACCTACTGGCAGCACCCAACCGAACTCAGCCCTGGGCTCGGTGAACATCCTGGTGGTTCCGGAGGCAGAGGGGGACAGGGGAGGCCTGGAGACCTGTGGACAGCAGGGACTAGTCCGAAATAGGGTGGTGGCTGTGGTGCAGAGGTGTTCAGTTCTACCCTGGAATTATAGTATATGCTAAGAAAATCAATTCTCTGGGGCCAGAGCCGTAGTACAGCAGGTAAGGTGCTTACCTTGCACGTGGCTGACCTGGGTTCGATCCCTGGCACCCCAGAACCCACCAGGAGAAAGCCCTAAGTACAACTGGGTGGGACCCCCAACAAACAATCAATAGTTCATTTTCTTTTTAAAGGGAAAGGCACTGGGGGTGGGGGTGGGGGTATGTGCCTGGTAGCTCTGCATTCGGAGAGTCCCCTCCCCCCGCCCCGCCCACACACGTACCCAATGCTGCAACAGAACAGATCGTACCTTCTTCAGAGCACAGCCAGGAGTGTTCGGGAGCCGCGACTAGTGTGTGATATGCACACGCTGTAAGGATGGACAACATCCCGCCAAACATGGCCACACGCCCCCCTCTCCCCACCCCATCTCAGAACAGCAGCAACAAAGGGAAGGAGATGGTGGTGGGGCCTGGGGGAGGAAGGGGTTCTTAACTTCATCAGTGCCAGGGCTGGAACCCAGGGCCTCCCGCAGCCCCGGCTGTGCTCTTGCACTGAGCCCCATCCCAGGCAGGGGGCCAGGGCAGGAAAGAACTAGGGAACCTGCTTTGCAAACCATAACGCACAAAAGGAAAAGAAGGAAAGTGCCTCCCCCCCTAGAGGCAGGCTGGGGTGGAGGGTGGGGTGTTGGGGGACGGTGGGAGGGAAACGGGGGACATTGGTGATAGGAAATGTACACTGGTGGAGGGATGGGTGTTGGATCGTTGTATGACTGAAATCCAATCGTGAACAGCTTTGGAGTGGTCCAACTCATGGATATTTGCTAAATAGTTAAAAAAATGAAAGAAAGAAAGAAAGAAAGAAAGAAAGAAAGAAAGAGAGAGAGAGAGAGAAAGAAAGAAAGAAAGAAAGAAAGAAAGAAAGAAAGAAAGAAAGAAAGAAAGAAAAGAAAGAAAGAAAGAAAGGAAGAAAGGGAGAAGGAAAGAAGGAAGGAAGGAAGGAAAGAAGGAAGGGAAGAGAGAAAGAAAGAAAGAGAGAGAGAAAGAAAGAAAGGAAGGAAGGAAGGAAGAAAGAAGAGAGAAAGAAGGAAAGGAAGAAAGAAAGAAAGAAAGAAAGAAAGAAAGAAAGAAAGAAAGAAAGAAAGAAAGAAAGAAAGAAAGAGAGAGAGAGAGAGAAAGAAAGAAAGAAAGAAAGAAAGAAAGAAAGAAAGAAAAGAAGAGAGAAAGAAGGAAAGGAAGAAAGAAAGAGAAAGAGAGAAAGAAAGAAAGAAGGAAAGGAAGGAAGAAAGAAAGAGAGAAAGAAGGGAAGAAAGAAAGAGAAAGAGAAAGAAAGAAAGAGAGAGAGAAAGAAAGAGAAAGAGAGAGAAAGAAGGGAAGAAAGAAAGAAAGAGGAGAGAAAGACAAAGAAAGAGAGAGAAAGAGAAAGAAAGAAAGAGAAGAGAGAGAGAAAGAAAGAAAGAGAAAGAAAGAAAGAGAGAAAGAGAAAGAAAGGAAGGAAGAAAAAGAAAGAGAAAGAAAGAGAAAGAGAAAGAAAGGAAGGAAGAAAAAGAAAGAGAAAGTAAGACAGAGAGAAAGAAAGAAAGAGAAAGAAAGAAAGAGAGAGAGAAAGAGAAAGAAAGAAAGAAAGAAAGAAAGAAAGAGAGAGAAAGAAAGAAAGAAGGAAAGAAAAGAGAGAAAGAAAGAAAGAAGAAAGAAGAGAGAAAGAAAGAAAGAAAGAAAGAAAGAAAGAAAGAAAGAAAGAAAGAAAGAAAGAAAGAAAGAAAGAAAGAAAGGAGAGAGAGAAAAGAACTCTGGAGTGAATTGCTTAGTGAATCATTCAATGAACTGCCCCGTCCAGGTTCTCAGGCTACGGATGGACTGGCACATGCCCAGGGAGTGCGTGCCCACTAGGTGCCCGGCCTCTGCTGCTGTCCTGAGCAGAGGTCAGAGGAAGGGAGCTGACAGGAGAGCTTCCTGCCCTGCCCGCCCCTGCCCGCTCCAGCACCTGCCCCCCGCTGCCCTGGGGATAAAGGAGACCAGGAAGGCTGGCACTGCCCCGCGAGTGGCCTCACCCTCTGATCCCTGCAGGTGGGCTGAGCCCAGGGCCCTCCGCACCCCGGCCCCCCCAGCAGTCAGCCCTTTCCGTCCCCTCCCTTCACTCATAGTGTGGGTGTAGCAGCAGCATCTAAGCTGCAGATGCAGTGGACAGGACAAGCTTGGCCGAGACCCCGCGCCGGCCCCTGACAACTTGACACAGCCTCCAGGGAGACACTGAGATCCACCGTCAGCATCGCCGCCCACAGGAGCGGATGTGAGATAATGAGCCGATAGTTGCTGTGAGCCACTAACGTCTTGTTGTGGCAGTGGGGGGACGTAGGCGGGCCCTGAGGGACCAGGTGGTGCGACCAAGCCCCGGACCACGGCTCACACCCCCAGCTCTTACAGGGCTGCTTTGAAGGCGATTTACTACGCAGCAATGAAGTCCCAACTGGTCCCTCTTCATAGACAGGGAGATGAGGTCTGGTGAGGTCATGCCCAGGATGACAGCGGCTAAGGGGAGGGGCCGGTGCTCTGGACTCAGCGGCAGGTCAGCTGCTGGCCAGCAGGCACCCTGACCAGAACCCTGCTCCCCGCCCCCAGGCAGTTTCTCTGCATGTGCCCACAGGCACGGCTTGGTGGCTGGGCGGGTGGGGTGGGGGTAGCACAGGAGTAGCCCCATCCTCTCCCCAGGAAGGAATTCACGGAGAAAGGGGGGTGCAGCAGAGTGTGTGGGGAGGAGCCCCTGCTCCGCCAACCCCTCCACACAGAGCCTCCGCTCCCGCTCATCTGAGACACCCACTCTGACATTTCCAGCAGCCAGATGTGCAAACAGCTGTAACTCCCAACCTCCTTCCCGGAGGGAGGGAAGCAGTCCTCCTACTCTCCCCTCCCCCATCACACCCCAAGATTCCAGAAGGGGATTCCAGATGGTAACTAGCTGGGGTTCAGCTCCCTGTCGGTCTCCCTCGGGCTTCCCAGAGCGCCCATGCCAGGCAGGAGAGAAGGGGTGCGGTCACTAAACTGCACGCACCACACGGGCTGTGCCCCTCCTCACCCTGCATGCAAATCCACTCTCCCCAGCTGCACATACGCAGCTGGTGGGTGGGCCGAAGGCTGGACATGAGGTCCTGGGGATAATCTGTCCCCAGGGCCTGCCAGGACAAAAGGCAGGAGGGCGTGACCGTGTTTCTCACAGGCAGACAGGTGGGAATGTGTTCGTGCACATATATGTGTGTCTGAGGGCCAGAGTGATAGAATAGCGGGTAGAATTTGCCTTGCATGCGGCCAACCTGGGTTTGATTCCCGGAATCCCATATGGTCCCCCAAGCACCACCAGGAGTAATTCTTGAGTGCAGGCCAGGAGTAACCCCTGAGGATTGCTGGGTGTGACCCAAAAAGCATAAAAAGAAAAAAAGAAACAAACAAATAAAAATATATGTGTGTGTCTGTGTGTATAAATGTGTCCATGTATGTCTGTACATGCAAATGTGTGCAAGCATGTGCACATACACAAGTGTATGCATGTACATGTGTGTTTAGCACACGTCTGTGTGCATGTTTGTGTGTGCATGTGTGTGTGAATGCATACATATGTGCCTGTGTGTCCATGTATGTGTGCATACATGTGCATGCAAAAATGTGTGTGCACATGCATGTATGTGCATGAATATGTGTGTACTCATGTGTGCTTGTGTTCATGTATGTGTGTCTGCAAGTGTGCATGTGTGTACATGCATATACATGCATGCACATGTGCATTTGTGCATGTGTATACATGAGTGAATGCATACATGTCTGAGCAGACATACATGTGTCTTTGCAAGGGTGCCTGCATGGGTGTGTTTGTATGCATGCATATGTGTGTGCCTGTATGTGTGTTCCTGTATGAGTGTGTGCATGTGTGTCTGTGTGTGCATGCATATGTGTGTGCCTATATGTGAATGTTTACATGTATGCATGTGTGTCTTGTGTGCATGATATGTGTGCACGCCTGGGCCTGCAGGGCTCTCTGGAGAGGCCTCTGGAAGCGCCTCATTCACAGGCCTACTGGCGACCCAAGCGATGCCCTGATGCCCATCAGTCCCTGTCACAACCCTCTGCCCCAGCCTCCCATCCGCAGCAGACAGAAGCCACACAAGACTTGGGGTCCCAGGCCACAGACCAGCAAGGGGATGAGGGTTGAAGCTGTCCCAGCCTGGCCCCGCAGCCCAGCTCAGGCCTGCGCCCCAGGGCCGTGGAGCCCACACAGTCCCCTCGCGCTCAGGGACCACCTGTGTTGGGGAGGGCGCGGGGTGCCAGGCACTGCACAGGGCAAGGAGAAGGAGGTGACGTGCCCACCGGGTCCCCCAGCTCCCACCAGGAGTCACCCCTGAGCCCTACTGGGTGCAGGTGAAGAAGACAGAGTGGACGCCCGGTGAAAGGGGCCTTGCCGCCTCCCGCTGCCTGCCGGGAGCCTGAGCAGAGGGACAGCCAGGCTCCCCCTGCGCTCCGGCGCCTCCCCTCTCAGCGCCCCAGAGCCCCTCGCTGACGAGTCTCTGCAGCCCAGCCTAGACCGTGAGTAAGAGAAGTCACAGGGGTTGCTCTTGTGGGTGTCACCAGAACGCACACCCCTCAGCCTGCCCTGGTGGAGGCAGCCCAGCGACTCTGCCCCCCTCCCCCTGCCCCAACTGGGAGTCGCTCTGGAAACCCGCCCCAGGGAAAGGATTAAGCACAGAACTGCTGAGACCATTTTCCAAGAGGGAATTCATTTCCCCTGCGGGAGCCACTGCCCCCAGCCCCAGCACCACACACACACACACACACACACACACACACACACACACACACACACACTGACACATGTGCATGCACTGACACACTCGCATACACAGGCACACTCCAACAACACATGGAGAGACACACTGACACACAGAAACACACCAACACACACGCACACACACACAGAGACATACACCTTTCCTGGCTGGACACATATGTATGTATGTGTATACACACACACATGCAGAAACAGTTACAGACTGTCACGACCTGAGTAGCAGCTACAGCCACTCATGGAGCAGCGTGGGTACGGCATGGCTGCCCCTCTCACATGAAGGCCCCACACGGAGACGAGCTCTGCAAGCCCCCGAATCAGAGGCCCCCAAAACACAGCCACAGGGCACGGTCAGGGACCTCTCCAACCGCCACCCCCCCCCCCCCGCATGCTGTAACCCCGAAACCCACTGAAGCCAAACCCAAGGCCCACCATGGACATGCCACCAGGAACTGAGTAACAGGGCCTGGGGGCTCGGGGGCAGGAGGGGGGCTGTGGCCCGAGAGCCACCCACAAGGAGCATCACCCCAAGCCGCTCCCCCGCCTCCCGGGAGGAGGCAGAGAGAGTCTGGGGCCGTGCCACACAGGTGGGTGCCCGCGGGACCACGGGGGACACGCGTGAGGAATTCGGGCCAGGGGGTTCCTGGGGACCACAGACACCCAATCTCTGAGTCTCAGCAGCTGGACCTAGGAGCCAGGCACTCTCTGCCAGGGCCCCTCTGCAGCGCCCAGCTGTCCCCCTGTGTCCCCAGCCCTCAGGTTCTCTCCGGGCTCAGCCTCTCCCCGTGTCCACGTTACCTCAGCACAGTGCCTCGAGCCGGGACACGGTCCACGTCCCACGCAGAGGACAATGTGGCCCCAGAAATCCCCTGCCCTCCTCTGACACACACACACACACACACACACACACACACACACACACTCACACACACGTGTGTGGGTGTCATGCCCGTCCTGGACATGCCTGGGCCCCCACAGAGGACACTACAGTGGCCGGGACACTCTGGGGGCCTCTGCCTTTCCCAGGCCACAGGCTGGCCCAAGTCTGACTCCAGTGGAAAATGCCAGTTGGCTCCAGCCCCTGTGCCAACGGGCCCACGGGGGCCAAAGAGCCTCGAGAGGAGCCCCCACCCCCCGACAGGCAGGGCCCGACCCGGGTCAGCCCAGCCCGCACGAGACGCAGGCCAAGGCCCGGGCCACTCACTGGCAGTGCCCTGGTCAGCCCCGGATTATGTGTCTTCCAGGGCCTTCCATCTGTCACTTAGCCCTCCAGGCCTGGGACGAAATTCATTTCCTTTTAAGAGAGCCAATGGTTGGCTGTTGCCCCCTCTCCGTGGCTGCCTTTTTCTGTTTTAATTAGAAATTACCCTCTCCGAGTGCAGAGCCTGGCGCGGCAGAGGCCACCTGGTCACCAGGGCCCCCCCACCCCCCCGCAGCCCTGCCACCACCCCCTTCCTGCCCAGGCCTTTCCCAGGGTCCTGCACAGTTGGAGGCAGCCCCATTTCCGGGGGGAGGCGGGCAGGCGGGCGAGGGTGCAGGGACTGCCCAAGGTCAGCCCACACTGTGCTGGCACCAACCGGGATGCCCAGGGCGCTGAGCTCTGGGGCCCTGTGATGACAAAACAAGGCCCTGTGGGGTCTGGGGCGGGCAGGACCCGCACTGGGGCCAGGTGGGGAGGGACGAGAGTCGGGCGAGCGGGACGGACGGAGGCAGGGACCCACGGGGCGGGCGCCCCTCCTTCCACGCTGTCAGGTGGTCCCACTGGGGATGTAAGCCCGGGGTCTCAGCTCACGGGCACCCAGCAACTCGGGCGACCTCAGGTGTGAGCAGACCTGGCACACACCAGACACGGCCAGCGCCCACTGAGCACCGGCATGCGGGCACGCTCACGCACCTCCCCGGGGCGCCCGCAGGGACTCACATCCCAGGACCCTCGGCCCGAGCCCCTCGGCGGCAGAGGGGGTGATTGGCACCCAGAGTAGTGAGAGGACAGACTTTGGGGAGACCACGGGCTGCCAGGGAGAGCCTCCGCTTCCCGGTCTTCCCGCCCCCTGAAACTCCCTCTGCCCGGCGCGCCCCCCACCCAAGGGTGCCCCTTCCCTCGGCCCCAGAAGCCAGCGAGGGCGGGGAGGCGGGGATGACGCTGCCCTCCGCTCCTGGCCCCAGGCCCCGGCCGCGCCCAGGTGGCGGCCCCAGGCATCCCCCGCCTTACCGTGCAGGCTGCTCCGGGTCATCTGTCCCCCCATCGCGGGCAGCGGGCAGCGCGGCCACCTCCGTCGGGCCGCTCGGCCTCGTCACCCGGCGCCCTGGCCGCCGGCTCCCCTCCCCCGGCCCCTCAGCCCCCGCCCCCCGCGGGCCGCATGGCAGGGCCAAGCCCGCCCCTCGGCGCCCCCACGCGCTCCCGGCACCCGCGGGCAGGCCGGCCACACGCACGCACGCCCCTGGCCGCGCCTGCCTCGGCAGCCGCCCACTCGCGCCTCCCCCACCGCCCGGACGGCAACGGAGCTGTCATGTTTATTTACATAAGGAGGAGGGACTGGAGGCTTCCTGAAATAGCCGGCAGAGATGCCCGCCGCACACGCGCACACACACCCACCCGCTAGCGCACCTCTCCTCGCACACTCGCCACACACAGCACACACCTCACACACCAGCACACGTTTCACCACACACACACCTCGCCTCACGCACACTCGCCACACACAGCTCACACACCGCCACACACCAGCACACGTTTCACCACACACACACCTCACCTCACGCACACTCGCCACACACAGCTCACACACCGCCACACACCAGCACACGTTTCACCACACACACCTCGCCTCACACACTCTCACCACACACATCTCACACACCGCCACACACCAGCACACACCTCACACACCAGCACACATTTCACCACACACACCTCACCTCACACACTCTCACCACACACATCTCACACACAACACACCTCGCCTCACACACGCTGCCACACACACCAGCACACACCTCACACACCATCACACATTTCACCACACACACACCTCACCACACACAATCACACACACCTCACACACAACCACACACGCTAGCACACACCTCACCTCACACACTCTCACTACACACATCTCACACACAACAACACACCTTGCCTCACACACGCTGCCACACACACTAGCACACATCTCACACACACCACCACACATTTCACCACACACATCTCACCACACACAATCACACACATCTCACACACAACCACACACCTCACCTCACACAGACCACCACACACACTAACACACATCTCACACACACCACCACACATTTCACCACACACACCTCACCACACACACACCTCACCACACACAATCACACAATCTTACACACAATCACACACTCTATCACACATCTCACCTCACACACAATCACATATCTCATGTTTCACACAGAATCACACAATTATCGCACATGTCACACAAAAATCACACACATTATCACACATGTCACACACAATCACACACTAGCATACATCTCACATACACCATCATACATCTCACCCCACACACATTTCACCACACACAATCATACATATCTCACACACAATCACACATCTCACCTCACATGCAGAACATCTCGCACACAATCACATACACTATCATACTTCTCACACACAATCACAACCTATCACACATCTCACACATAATCACAACCTATCACATATTTCACACACAATCATATATTCTATCACACATCTCACATAAGCATACATTCTATCACACATCTCACCTCACACACATAATCACAGTCTATCACACATTTCAACTCACACAATCACACATACTAGCACACAACTCACACAATCACACATTATCACACATCTCACCTCACACACAATCACACACCTCACACACAATCACATATCTCACACATTCTATTACACATCTCACCCCACACAATCACATACTCTATCAAATATCTCCCACACACAATCACACATTCTATTACACATCTTACCACACACACATTCACACACAATTACACATTTCACCTCACACAGTCTTCACTCACATACACACTCTAATACATATCTCACACCCACACAATCACACAGTCACACATTTCACATTCTATCACACATCTCAGCTCACAATCACACATCTCACACACAATCACACACTCACACTTCTCACACACAATCACACACACTTTATCACACATCTCACACCACACACAGTCACACATCTCACATACATACTCTATTACACACCTCACAGACACACAAAATTGCACACACTCTATCACACATACACATCTCACATACACAATAACACACTCTATCACACATCTCACCTCACACATAATCGTAACACACTTTAACATTTCACACCACACACAATCACATATCTCACCCATACACAGTCACACAACTCACCACACACTATCACATATCTCACCACACATACAATCATACATCACATATCTCACACATACATACACCCATACACAAAATCACACATCTCACAACGCTACCACATATCTCACCATACAATATCCTATCACACATCTCACCTCATAATCATACATCTGACCACACACAGTCACACATCTCACCACACACTATCACATATCTCATCACATACACACATATATCACCACACACACACACACACACACACACATCCCTCTCACCATACACAGACAAACACATACACACACATACACATACACCTTCCCACACACATGCACTCGCCCCCACCATTGCTGGGGCTCCAGCTTTTCACATGCATGAAGCACATACTACATGCAGACACCAGACAAGGAGATGACTAAGCACCTACTCCATGCAGACACCAGAGAAGGCGAGGACCCCCAAACTCTTTGTCCCTGCCCGTGGGGCACTTACGAGCGGCCGAGGAGCGCAGGGCGCAGAGCTAACTACACTGACCTCTCCAGGGTCTGGTGCTAGTGCTTGGGGGCGCTCAGCTTTGGGACATCAATACTGTTACCCACCACGTTGCTCTACAAGGGGGAAGAGTGAGGTGGAGGGGGCGGCGCTGGGTTACCCCAGGGGGTCTGGCCCCTATCCACACTTCTCCCCCACCCCAAAATATCCCTTGATCCTACACACACACAAACACATGCCAACGTGTGCTGTCCCGCACAGTCCATCTGTCACATGTCACACACATGTGCCAAGCCTGGCGGGGACCTGGCCCAGCAGCCCCTCCCACAGGGCCCTCCCTGTTCCCCCAGCCCAGCACAGACCCTGCACTAGGATCTCCTGAGCCGCCTCCCCCGGGGCAGGGCAAGCCCCCTCCTTGGGGCTGGTCTCTGCTCGGCCCTCGGCCTCTCCCGTGCCTCCTCTCTGCCGCCGTGGCTCCTGCGGCCCAGGCTGCCAGCTGGCCTGCTCCTGGCTGCAGCCACGCAGTGCCGCAAGGCCACAGTTAGAAGCCACACTGGACAGGCCCTGGCTCCCGTGGGCTCTTCGTCAAGTGTCTCACCACAGAACGGGGGGTCACACGCTTAAGCACATGCTCCGGGGGACCAGGGAGAGGGCACCCAAGGCTGGACACGGCTCCGCACGCAGAAGCCCCAGTGTGGGCCTGTGGCACTGCACAGTGCTCAAGCACCACCAGGAGCCATCCCCAGACACCCCTGGGCTCGCCTCCCCGCCACCATGTTCTGAAGGAAAGGGGCCAGGCGGGGGCGGGGGTCCGGGGGGCTCGAGCAGGCTTTCCTGAGAAGCAGCGATGCTGGATACGCAGCCTGTGGGCATCCGTGGGCACTGGAGAGAATGTTCCAGAGAGTGAGTGCTCCGGGTGCTGAGGCCTGAGGGAGACCAATACACTGGAGGGCAGATCCCAGGGGTGCGGGGGGGGGGAGGGCGGGGGTGGGGTGGGGGGGTCATTCCTGTGACAAGTCACAGGGGCTGGGACACACTGGGGGAGGAGGAATGTGGCCTTGGTTGTCAGGGAACCCAGGCAGGTTTCAGCAGGGGGGCGACAAGCCCAGGCCAGCATTTCTGGAAAGTCCAGAGGCTGGGGGGCAGGCAGGGAGGGCGGTGACAAAAGGCAGCAGGGAGAAAGGGCCCGTCCACAGGATCAGCCTGCACCTCACCTGCAGGCTCCCCTGGAACCCAGGGCCGCCCCAACAGCAGCATAGGAGCTGAAAAAACCTCACGGGTGCAGCTGAGTCCATGGGCCTCTTCGGTCAGGACTGGGTGGAAGAGCCAAGTTTGAAGGTGGGGTATGGGGCAAGGGGCAGGGGGAGCACTGGGGAACCTGAGCCCCGGGGAGGGGAGGTGGCCTTTGGCCAGGCCTGATGAGAATGGAGTGGAGAATTAGGAAGTGACATGGGTGGCCCCAAGCTTTTATTCTCGCCTGGTCTGATGGGGGTTTTCCTCTGAGGCGCCTGGGTCCTGTTTCTCACCCTCTTCTTCCTCAACTTAAAAAGGAAGTGACAAAGTCCAGTATGGGGGGGGGGCGCCCCAATCTAAACAACGTGCAGGACACACCGAGATATGGCTGCCGGCATCGTGCCCTTTCGATGCTTATTGCTTTATTGCTCTGTTTGGTCCACCAGGATGACCCCGGCAACGTCACAGACCAAAGGATGATCTTGCCAGAAAGACAGAAGCCCCGGCCTCCGTCACGGCTCACTCCTCAAGCGTCTCTGGGCGAGGCCCTCCAGGAGGCAAGCCCCGGCGTGCGGGGGTCAAGGACGGAGGTTTCCTTGAACAAAGTCGGAACTCCACTGCAAGAATCAGACAAAGATCCCAGCCAGGGCAAGGGGGAGCTGCACCCCAGCACCCGCCGGGCCACTTCCCACACAGGACACAGCCCCCACGCCCCCGCGTGGCACATCGCTCTCCTCCAGGCCAGGCGCTGCCAGGGAGCCAACCCAGGGCCGCACACGCTGCAGGCACATGACCTTCCCCTTGAGCCGCAAGCCTGGACCCTCACTGGGTTCTTTTCATCCACGGTCCCAGAGGCCCAGTGCCCGTCTCCCTGGCCTGAGCAGGCGTCCTGGACATTCAGGTCTGGGGCAGACCCAGCCGAGAAGCCCCAGACGTGGAAGCCTCTTCCCTGGGACCCTCAGCGCTGCCGCTACATGGGTCTCCGGGGGACAGAGGCATCAGGGAGCAGCCATGGCCGCGGGCGGGTGCAGGAGCCCTGTGCCCACTCTGCAGGCAGGGCAGCCGAGGCCTCGGGCCAGGCCTAATGTCTCCCGGGGCTCTGTGTGGCACGGGGAGCGGGCGAGGTGCCTCACTGAGAAGGCGGGCCGCAGGTGCTGGCGTCTGGAAGGTTCCTCTCCTGACTCCTGACGGGACGGAGGGGAGGACCCCGCGGGGGAGCAGCCCAGAGGCAGCTCCTGGTTGCTGCTGGTTCCTTGTCCTCAAGAACAAGATCCGATTGGGCTCATGAGCCACCTGCTGTCAGGAGCTTCCGGCCGACCGCCAGGGCTGGTGCTGGAGGATGGGGAGCACGGATCCCCCCCTCCACGCCCCCCCCCCCGCCAGCTTCCTCCCCGTGTCCAGGAGCACCATGGGCACCTCAGGCCTGGAAGCAGAAGTGCCACAGAGACCAGGACAGCCGCAGAGCCGCCGGAAACCGGAGCCGGGAGCCCAGCCTGTCCTCTGGGGCTGGGACAGGTGCCCCAGCAGTGACAGGTGCCAGCCGCCCGGGATGACGGGGACACAGCAGGTGCAGGGGCGGGGGCCGGGAATCTGAGAAAACAGCCTGAGCGGGGTGCCCCTCCCCGCCCCCCCCCCCCCGGCCCAGGGCCAAACAGCCCTTTCTCAGACCCTCTGAGACACAAACACGCCCCCAATGCCCCCCGCCCCTCCCCCACCTCCACCCCTCCCCCCCGGTCTCTGGGCCGAGCGGGCAGAAAGGACAGAACGAGAAAGAAGGCCGGTTTCGGTTCCCAGGACAGAGCGTGCCAGATGGAGCCCGCACCCAGAGCCCCCAGCAGGAAGCAAACATTCACCCGTGATAAGATCTGGGTCAGCGGCCAGGAAGGGCGGCCGCTGTGCCCACCCCACCCACGTGCGGGTGGGAGCCAGGTCCTGGGCTCAGCCAGGCGAGTCGCCGCCATGTGACGGCAGAGCCGCTGTGCAGACCCAGAGCTCGGCAGCCGGGGTGGGGGGGAGCCGAGGACCAAGGCAGAGCCCAGCACCGAGCGCCCACGCTGCTACCCCGGGAGGCTGAGGGGGGAGCGGCTGCTCCGGGGGCCGAGCCCCGTTTCTCAACACCTCCCACCCATGCCTGGCACGCGAAGCTTTGAGCACAGGGAACGGCATGGGAACAGCACAGGGAACAGCATGGAAACAGCACAGGGAACAGCACTGGGAACAGCATGGAAACAACACCGGGAACCACACAACACTAGTATAGGTTTCAAAGGTGAAGGCAGGGGGCTGGAGCGATAGCACAGAGGGTAGGGCGTTTGCCTTGCACGCGGCCGACCTGGGTTCTAATCCCAGCATCCCACATGGTCCCCTGAGCACCGCCAGGGGTAATTCCTGAGTGAAGAGCCAGGAGTAACCCCTGTGCATCGCCGGGTGTGACCCAAAAAACAAACAAAATAAATAAATAAATAAATAAATAAATAAATAAATAAATAAATAAAAACAAAGGTGAAGGCAGCCCTTGTTCCAGCAGTCCCAGAGAGAGACACAATCGGGCGCTTGGTAAAATCCTACCCTTGCAGAAGAGGCACGGCAGGGCAGCTGACAGGCCATTTTGGGGAGAGGGGCAAGAGCTGAGGAGAACCCGGGGTACTGCAAGGGCTGGAGCCTCATCCTCCCAGAGGGGCTGCCCACGCCCCTGATCCTGCCAAGCCTCCCCAGAGGACGAGGGAAGTCGGCAGCTGAGCACAGCGGGCAGAGAACCCCTCCCCCCCGCCCCCAGGAGGCATGGCCTCTCGGTCTCTCTCTTTTCTGTCCATCTGTCTGTCTGTCTCTCAGACACCTTTGGACCCCATGACTCCGTTGGCCCCAGGCCTATTGATTGAGCCCTCTGGGTCTCTCCCTCTGGGTCACACACAGGCTCGAGACCGGAGGTGCAGGGTGCCCAAGGCCACACGCTGCCCACGGGCCACTGACAACCAGACCCAGGGGGCTTCTAAGAACTCCTGGCCCCTGTGCTCAGGGATCACTCCTAGTGGGCCTCAGGGATCAGACCAGGGTGAGACACAGGCAAGACAAGAGCCCCAACCACTGGACTATCTCTCTGGCCCCCGCAGCCCGTGTTCTTAAGAACTCCACTCGGTTCGTGAAGAGTCCCCAACTGGGTCCTGCAGGACGGTTCGGGCCTGCTCTCTAGCAGAGGCTCCAGGAAAAAGAGCGTGAGTGGCCCAAACCCAGAGGGCCAAGGCCTGCCCTGGAGAAGCCCACCCGTGAAGGAGCCCAGCGAGGAAGGCCCCGGGTCTGCACAGGCAGCGAGGAGGCACCCGCAGAGCCGTGTCGGCCAGCCCCGGGTTACGGCTGTGCTGCAGAACACCACCCACCCTAGCTGGGCCGGACCCCCTTCTGTCGCACCCGGGAGCAAGTCAGGTGTCCACTCGGCTGTGGGTCCCGCCGGCACTGAGGGGTGGGCCAGCATCAGTCTGCAGGACCCGGCACAGCTCTGAGCATGTCTGTGGAGGAAGCATGAAGGGGGAGGAGGTGGCACGGTCTGTCCATGTGGCCCTGCTCCTGAGTCCAGGCCCCAGGGGCCTCAGGGCACCGCAAGGGACGGGCTGCCTGTCACATGGCAGCAGGGAGGTGGGTGGTTTGATGCCTTGATGCCCACTGCACTGAGTCGGGCAGGAAGGGCAAAAAGGGCCCCGAAGCCAGGCAGCCGGCTGTGTCCAGGAACACGGAGGCAGCGCGGCCAGCCCTGCCCACCGGCTCCCACTCCAGGAGGGCCACAGGAGCGCCCTGGGCACAACTGTCCCTGCATGGCTCCAAGGGGGGGGCTGGGGAAGGGACATTGGAAATGTCCCAACCTCTCCCTGCCTCCCGAGCAGGAAAAGGCCACCGCAGTGGCTGGCCTGTCCTTTGCCTTCTTTATTTTACAGGCAGGAAGCTGCTCAGGAGAAAGCTCAGCCCCGACTGCTCTAGGAATCACGAGAGCTGAGTTTACCGTCCCAATAGGAAAAGGTGCTGAGCACCCCGGCCATGGGGGATGGGGACCCACATTTCTGCAGGGATGCTCTCCCCCATGCCCATAACTGGGTATGAACACTCGTCCCCATCTTACAGATGTGGAAATTAAGGTGCCAAGAGGTGACGTGACTTGCCTAAGAAAGTACCTACAAAACCCGAAAGTATCTGCCAAGAGCACTGTGGCTGACACCCGGAGAGCAATTCTGCTGCAGACGATGGTGGGGCCCTACCCCCATCTGCCCATGGGTGACAGGAAACCTCTGACCACCCACGAACACAGACTCCAGAAGGCTCTGCTGAGCAGCCTGGGCTGCAATCCAGGGGCCCGAGACAGCTGCTTCTGTGGGTTCCCCCTCATCCCACCTGCCAGTGATTGGGTCCGAATACCTATGGGACCCCCTTCCAAAGGGGGAGACAAGCAGGAAGAAAACACATGGTCAGAGATAACACACATGGGCAGGCGATGGCTCAAAGGTTGGGGACACACGCTCTGTATGTGGGAGCCCCGGGTTCAATCCCCAGCACCACCAGGAGCAAACCACCGCCCCCGGCACTGAGTCTAGAATAGCCCCCGGCACCACCAGGTGTGGTCCCAAAACAAAATCAATAGGCAAATACATAAGGATAAAAATCATTTGCTTGTCTCAATAGATGCAAAAAGGAAAAAAAGCACTTAACAAAATTCAATATTCTTTCATGATGAAGAACAAAAAGTCTTGGGGCCGGAGAGAAAGCAGGGTGGGTAGGGTGCTTGCCCTGCACGTGGCTGACCCTGGCTCCATCCTCGGCATCCCATATGGTGCTCCAAGCACCGCCGGGGTGATTCCTGAGTGCAGAGCCAAGAGTAACCCCTCAGCACTGCCGGGTGTGACCCCAAAACCAAAATGAAACGCCTCCGAAGGCCAGAGAGAGTTCAGAGCGTTACCACACAATGCAGGGGTCTCTGAGTCCAAGCCTCGGGTTTTCATGGTTTCCTAAGCACCGCTGGTAGCAATCCCAGCGCACCAAGACAGGAATGACTCCGGAAGACCACCAACTATGCCCCAAACAAAGAAAAATCTCAGTAGAATCAGGTATAGACAGACTGTGCCTCAACATGACAAACGTCCTCTGTCACAGTCTCCAGCCAACATGCTCAATGGAGAAAAGTGGAGGCCTTTCCTCTAAGTTCAGAAACGAGACAAGGATGCCTGTTCACCTGTTCTCCTCACTTCTGAGTTCAAGGACGAGACAGGGGCGCCTGCTTTCACTACTTCTGTTCCAACATCGCACAGGAATCATTAGCCAGAACACAGACACAAACATGGAGGAAAATGTGGGGCTGGAGTGATAGTCCAGCCAGCAGGGTGCCTGCCTTGCATGCAGATGACCTGGTTGGGTCCCAATATCCCATATGGTCCCCCGGCCCCTGCCAGGACTGATCCCTGAGTGCAGAGCCAGAAGGAAGCCTGGAGCACTGCTGAATGTGGCCTAAAAACTAAACAAGAAGAAATAAAAAGTATTCCAACTAGAAATAAAGTAAAATTATCTTCACGACATAATCTTTTTTATTTCTTTTTATTTTCTTATTTTATTTTGGTTTGTTTTTGGACCACACCCAAAGGGATTCAGGGGTTACTGAACAAGTTAATTACTTCTGGCAGGCTCAGGGGACCATATGGGATGCCAAAGATTAAACCTGGATAGGCCACATACAAGGCAGACGCCCTATCCACTATAATATCTCTCTGGCCCTGAATGATTTAATCTTATACATTAAAAAAAAACCCTCTCAGACCACCAAAAATCTATTAGAACTGACTACCTCAATAATTTTGGCATAAGAAATAAGTTGTTTCTACCTGAGGATTAAAAGTAGGTAAAGGGATTTTCTTGATAACCTTTCAGTATCAATACTGCAAACCACAATGAGGGAGGGAAAAAAAACAAAAGGAGGGAGGGAGAAAAAGAGAGAGAGAGAGAGAGAGAGTCAGGCAAAAGGGGTGGAGGTGAGGGTGAGGGGAGGGAACATGGGGACACTGGTGCTGGGAAATGTACTCTGGTGGAGGAAGGGGTGCTGGAATGCTGTATGACTGAAACCCAATCATGAACAGCTTTGTAAGGGCCTATCCCACAGTGATTCAATAAAAAAGTTTAAAAAAGGAAAGAAATTGCTTCTAGAAGTTGACACCAACCTAACTGAAAAAGAAAAAATCAGAAAACAATGTCATGTATAATAGCATTCAAAAATACTTAAGAATAAACTTAAGGGTAGGAGTGATATAGCACAGCAGGTAGGGTGTTTGCCTTGCATGCGGCTGACCTGGGTTTGATTCCCAGCATCCCATATGGCCTCTTGAGCACTGCCGAGAGTAATTCAGAGTGCAATACCAATGGTATTATTTACACACAAAAAATTAATTCTAAACTTTACAAAGACTAACAAAAGATTCCTCAAACCAAAAAAAAATTTTCTTGAAAAAGAGTACTGTTAGAGGTATCATAGTTGCTAGTTTAAAACTATATTACAATGTTATAGTAATTAAAACAGTATGGTATTGGTATTAAATCGAAGGGCCTAAGGAAACAGTGGAACAGCATGGAGAGCTCCAAAAATAAATGGAAGCATTTGCAGGGCAGCTGATCATTGACAGGGCTGCCAATAACAGAGCATGGGAAAGTCTCTTCAACCAATGGTATTGGGGTAACAATATCCATATGCAGAAGCCTGAGGTCAGACTCCTATCTTATAACATGCAAAACTCAACTCGAATGAAAGATAGTAAACATCGGACCTGGACCTGGCTGAGGAGAGAGCTCCAAGGACTGAGGCACATGCCTTGCATGCAGAGGGCCTGGGTTCCATCCCCAACACCACGTAGCTCCCCAACCACAGCCAGGAAAAACCCCTGAGCACCAGTAGATGGGGCAAAAAGAAATAAATAATGAAATGGACAAAAGACCTTAACCTATAAAACTTCTACAAGAAAAAAAAACCAAGTAGGGGGAACTTCCGATGTCAGTCTATACAATGACTTTTTTTAAAAAAATATGACTCTTAACTCATAAGCAATAAAGGTAAAACTGGACAAGCGGATCACATTAAATCTGAAGGCTTATTTCCGGCAAAGGAAATCACAGAGTGAACAGACAACTTAAAGAATGATAGAAAATATTTCCAAGAAAAAGTCACACAACTCAGATGACAAACAAAACAACAAAACAAAACAAAACAAAAAACCCACATCCCATAGCCACGGCCACGAAGACGCATTCATCGGCCCAAGTCTACAGGTGCACCACTAAATCTTGGAAGATGCAAGCCAGGCTGCCAAAATTCGCAGGTACACCACTCTTTGACTGGAAACGCTGGGCTGCCCGCAGGAGGGGAATGGGGCACTCAGTCCTGCCCGCTGAAGGTCCCGCAGTCACACCTGCACCCACAGCTGCCGCCATGCCAATGGCCCCACTGCTTCACAACTAATCTCTGCAGAGACACCAAACTGCTGAAACTTCCAGGCACGCTGACTTTCAGGCTGAGAACTCTGGGGTGTTCTCGGAGTTGGGAGGGGCCAGGTTCCTCCCGATGCCCCCATGCTTCCAGAAACCCCGGCAACCATGCCCACATTCCAAAGCAACTGCCGTGTAAACCCATCCATTGGCCCGGCTCTACAGATCCTGGAGTCTCTGGAGTGAGAAGCCAGCCGACACCTCCAAATTCCATAATCCTGACAGCCCGGTAGGAGCACACCAAATCAGTGGGAAAGTGACGTAGAAGCCAACTAAGCTCACTAAACAAAAACAACAGCACAGAAGGCTCAACTGGTAACACACAGCTCAGCAAATCCTCAGAAAAAGACTTCATGACCCCACGGGTGAAGACATAATTGTTTTCACAAATTTTCTTTCACTGGAGTATTTTTGGATAATTCCATTAACCATTAAGCTGCAACAAGCACTGTCACTGTCACTGTCACTGTCACCCGGTTGGCTCATCAATTTGCTCGAGCAGGCACCAGTAACGTCTCCATTGTGAGACTTGTTTGTTACTGTTTTTGGCCGCAACAAGCAATGTAAACAAATAATGTAGTGCCTGCTAAGGGGACAAGGTTGGAGGGTGGTGGTGGAAATGGAGACCAGGGTGGCAGGAAGGTCACTCTGGTGGTGGAGTTGGTGTTGGGACACTGAATGCCCATAACAACTGTATTAGGAACAACTGTGTAAACCATGATGTTTAAAGAAAAAAAGTGGAAAGTCTTAATAGGCCTGTGAAACCAAAAAGTTTTATCCTAAAAAAGAGAATATCGAGGGGTTGGAGCAACAGCACAGTGGGTAGGGCGTTTGCCTTGCACGTGGCCGACCCGGGTTCGATTCCCAGCATCCCATATGGTCCCCTGAGCACTGCCAGGGGTAATTCCTGAGTGCAGAGCCAGGAGTAACCCCTGTGCATCGCCAGGTGTGACCCCAAAAAAAGAAAAAAAGATTTTTAAAAAATAGAATACTGAAAAAACTAATGAGATGCATATTCAATGTATAAGAGTCATTAATTCATTATTGAAAATTTATAAAATTCCTCAGTAAGTTAGGGGGAAACATACTTTCCTTAACCTGGCAGAGGTTAAGCGCCATGCCTGAGCGCCAGACTCAATGTCCCATGCTGAGAAGTTTGTTCTGTCCTCTAAAGAAGCTCCTTTAACTCCTGTAAAACCAGTTTCAAGGCTCTGAATTTGAATTAACTTTCGCTACTGAGGTGTACACATTAAGGGATATGTTTTTCATTAGTCCTATATCTTATATATAAGTTGAAAATTCTCTCCTTCAAAATATATTAGGTTGCTTTTATTGTGTTTATTGTTTCCTTCGGTTTGCAGAAATCCCAAAGATTTTTACATTCCTAATTTTTGTGTGTGTGTGTGGGGGGGGGGGGTCTTTCTGGCTTTGCTTGTTGTTTTTTTTTTGCCTCATTTATAGAAGATAATTGTCAAGATCAATTATTTTAAAAACAACAACAAACATAGCCTAGTTTAAAAATAGGTGAGGGGGGGTGGAGTGATAGCACAGCAGGTAGAGCGTTTGCCTTGCACGCGGCTGACCCAGGTTCGATTCCCAGCATCCCATATGGGCCCCTGACCACCGCCAGGAGTAATTCCTGAGTGCAGAGCCAGGAGTAACCCCTGAGCATCACCAGGTGTGACCCAAAAGAGCAAAAAAAAGGTGAGGACATGAAAAGACATTCCAAAAGAATGTGAATGACGAATAGGGAGATGACAGAGTGCTCAATATCACCAACTCTTAGGAAAAACACATCAAAACCACATTCTGAGTGCAGAGCCTTACGCCAGTTAGAATGGATATTAACAATAATAATAAATGGGGGCTGAAGTGATAACACAGCGGGTACAGCATTTGCCTTCCATGCTGCTGACCCAGATTTGATCTGCTGCACCCCCCGGGCCACCCCCAGCACCACCAGGAATAATTCCTGAGTGCAGAGCCAGGGGTAACCCCTACGCATTTCCAGTTGTGACCCCCAAGCCAAAAAATAATTAAATATCAAAAAATGCAGAGAGAGAGCACCGGCCTCCAGCTGGAGAGGAGAAACACAGAGAACAGGACGCCCTGGGCTCAGACGCCTACCAGCTCTCTTCTCGGAGGGACCTCCCCAGCCTGGACGGGCGTCGCTTCCCCGAGCCCCCGCCTGCCCCCAGCATCCAATGCCCAGTCTTCTCTTTAGGCTTGGGAATAACCCTCGGGTTGGGTCTCCTCCACGTCCCCACTCGTGTGCTGTTTCCTCTCCCGAGGGTGACCCGGCCCCCTCTCATCTGGGAGAGGCTGACTTCACAGTGAAATCCCTCCCGCTCTCCTTCCCTCCTGCCCATGGACACTTTACCCCGTGCCCGCTGTGTGCCAGGCACTGTTCTAGGCTCGAGGAGACAGTTTGAACACATGTCCTGTCCCATGGAATACTATTCGTTTATTTTCTGGGGGGGGGTCACGTTTGACAGTAGTTGGGGACTCCTGCTGGCTCTACTCTGGGGTGGCTCCTGATTTACTGATGATAATGTCAGTGGTTTTCTTTGTGGGGTCCAGACTTAACTGGGCTCAGGGGAAGCCAGTGCCTGGGATCAATCCCTGTTGGGGGCCGGACCCCTGCAGGCCAAGCAGGGACAGGGCTTTGGTTGTTGCTGCGGCCCTGTGGAGTGCCATTCTCTGGAGAGACAGGCTCAAAGAGAGAAGGTGACGCGCGCGCGCGCGCGAGAGAGAGAGAGAGAGAGAGAGAGACAGAGAGAGACAGAGAGACAGAGACAGAGAGAGACAGAGAGAGACAGAGAGAGACAGAGAGAGGGAGGAGAGAGAGAGAGAGAGAGAGAGAGAGAGAGAGAGGGTGGGGGGAAAGAGGGTGCTTAGAAGACAGGAACACATAGTCTGCATGCAGGAGGCCTGGGTTCTGTCCCTGACATTTCATGGTCCCTGGAGCATCATCAGGAGTGATCCCAGGGCACAGAGCCAGGAGTAAGCCAGGGTCCAAAACACACTCACACACACACACACACACACACACATACACATACACACACACAAAGATAACAACTTCAGAACAGAACTACAATATTACCCAGCAATCTCACTCTTCCAAAGAAAACAAAACCAGTCTCCGAGAGCTACCTGCCCACTCTTGTTCACTGTGGCATACACACAACAACCAAGATATGGAAGTAACTGTCATCACAGACGAGGAGATAAATGATGCCATATATACAACTACACAAATACCACAAAATTCTATTCATGCTATCTGTGACAACTCGGGGGTCTCTGAGGGGTTGAACATTGCATATGTAAAATAAGCCAGAGGAAGAGACTCCTGAATGATCTCACTGGTCAGTGAAATCATAAAGGGTGGCTCTCAAAAAGCAGAGCTCAGTGGGGGGCTGGAGCAATAGAACAGTGGCAGCTGACCCAAGTGCGATTCCCGGCATCCCATATGGTCCTCCGAGCACTGCAGGAGTAATTTCTGAGTGCAGAGCCTGGAGGAAGCTCTGAGCATCTCCAGGTTTGGTCCCCAAAATAAAACAAGCAGGATTCAGTAGAACAGTGGGGGTTGGGGCTGGGGGCGGGGAAACGGAGAGATGTTGGTCACAGAGGGTTTTACTTCTATCACTGTTCAACGGTCGTCAGTCATTCGGTGGCAATAGCAGAGTGATCAAAATGAAGAGGAAGCAGAACTATGAGTCCAGGGGTTCAACACACACAGGGACACACACAGGGACACACAGAGGGACACACACACACACACACACACACACACACATAGTCCAAGAAGGGTTTCTAGGTAAGTCCCCAGTGAGGCCCTTCATCCCCATGGAGGGAAACCCCTTGGAAGCACGGAAGCAGCCCCCGAGCTTGCCCTGATGCCCAGGGGCTCCCAGCTAGGTAGGGAGCCCCAGGTTGCTTTACATTCTCCACAGGTTGGCCACATGCTTTGGGCCACTTCCCTGTCACTGAGCAGAAGAACAGGAGCGAGAAGAATTTAAGCTTGAAGTTCCCAGTGCTACCACTGGCCACTGCGTACCAAGTTTCTCATTCTCAGAGCAGCTGAGAGAAATAGTTTATTTGGTCCGTAGATACCCACCCCCCCAAAAAAAATACACACATATAGTTTTTTGGGGAGGAGACAAAGATATACAAGTTTAATTTTCTTAAGTTTGAACAGTCAAAGCAATGCATGTTAACTATTCTTTTAAAAATAGCTACAATAGAACTGATTTGTATGGATTTTTTTAAAAAATTCTCCCTTTGCTCCACACCCCACACCTCCATCCTCCTCCCAGCAGCGGCTACAGGTAGCAGGTAGGTGGGCACCCCCACTGCCCTGGTCTGTGTTTGTAAAGCAAACCAACAAATACAGGAAGGTGATGAACAAGAGCAAGACAGCAGAGCACAGAGGAGGGAACTCGCGGCCCTCACTCCTTCCAGCCCTTTTCAACTATCAGGCCTTCCCTGGCCAAGCTACTGAGAAATGTAAGCACCCCCTGGACACCCCGCCCCTAATCTCTTTCCCTGCCACACCCCACAATTTATTTTTCTCCATAAGCAATTATCACCACCTGACATCCCATATGTCACCTTCTCTCTTTGAGCCTGTCTCTCCAGAGAATGGCACTCCACAGGGCCGCAGCAACAACCAAAGCCCTGTCCCTGCTTGGCCTGCAGGGGTCCGGCCCCCAACAGGGATTGACCCCAGGCACTGGCTTCCCCTGAGCCCAGCTAAGTCTGGACCCCACAAAGAAAACCACTGACATTATCATCAGTAAATCAGGAGCCACCCCAGAGTAGAGCCAGCAGGAGTCCCCAACTACTGTCAAACGTGACCCCCCCCCCAGAAAAAAAACGAATAGTATTCCATGGGACAGGACATGTGTTCAAACTGTCTCCTCGAGCCTAGAACAGTGCCTGGCACACAGCGGGCACGGGGTAAAGTGTCCATGGGCAGGAGGGAAGGAGAGCGGGAGGGATTTCACTGTGAAGTCAGCCTCTCCCAGATGAGAGGGGGCCGGGTCACCCTCGGGAGAGGAAACAGCACACGAGTGGGGACGTGAAGGAGACCCAACCCGAGGGTTATTCCCAAGCCTGAAGAGAAGACTGGGCATTGGATGCTGGGGGCAGGCGGGGGCTCAGGGAGGCGATGCCCGTCCAGGCTGGGGAGGTCCCTCCGAAAAGAAAGCTGGTAGGGCTCTGAGCCCAGGGCATCCTGTTCTCTGTGTCTCTCCTCTCCAGTTGGAGGCCGGTGCTTGGGAGCACCCTGCAGTGCGAGAAAGCGCCCAGCCCCCTCCCCCCCCGTCCCCGTGTCAGCAGGGAAGGAACAAATGGACCTCAGGTACACCCCTGAGTCACCAGCGACCCTCACCAAGCAATCACTGAGGCATCTGGGGGTGGAAATGTAGGCTCAGCTCGGCCAAGAGCCAGCGGGCACCACACAGGGGCTAGTCCCCGAGGAAACGCCCTCTTGGGCTGAGGTCCCTGTGGTCGGCAGCCCGTTTCAACCCTCGCTCACTCTCTTCAGACTCGTCCCAGTACGTGAGCAGCACCTCTGCTGACGGAGTACACCCAGTGGACCCAGGGGACCCAGCTGCCTGGGCCATGGCTGACCCCACTGAATTCCTTCCAGAGTGCGGGACACAGCCAGGGGCACACTTCCTGGCCAGGGAACCAACGTTTGGATGTTCAGACCATCTGCCTGGGGTCAAGCGCCTGGAGTTCAGGCCTCCAACCCCATCTCAGGGGCTGGGCCCTGGGCCTGTCTCCCGGTCTCACCCGAGATTTGAGTCTGCCGGGGCCCAGTGGTAGACCAGATGCCTCGCATCACACACAGCTGATGCGAGCACCCCAGGAGCCCAGCCCAGCCGGGAGACAGCACACGTGCAGGCCCCAGGAGACCTCTGCACAAAAGCGACTCTCACCTTCAGAAAGATAGACTCAGGAGCCCTGGCTCCCCGCCCAAGACAAAGTAAGACTTCTTGGGCCCAGGAACCTGCATTTTACAAGCTCCTAGGCATCTGGAGGGCCAGAGTTTGGAGACCCACTGGGCTGTTTCCTGCCTTCTGCTTCGCCCTGGTTAACTGCTTTTCTGATGATTATTTCGATGGTTTTCGTTGTGGGGGCGAGACCCAGCTGGGCTCAGGGGCAGCCAGTGCCTGGGATCAAACGCAGGGCCGCGTACATGCTCGATGAACAGGCCTTCTCCTCAGCAGCCCCGCCTGGGTTTAAACCACCACCACCCACCCAGCCGAGGCCTCTCCCCGGAGTTTCCCACTCAACACCTCCCCCAGGGGACCTTGGGGCCCTCAGGCATATCCCCAAACTCAACCACTCCCACCTCCCGCCTGGGCCCCGGTGGACCCCTGCCCTCCCAGCCCTCTCAAGGCCCGGCACCTTCTGGAGTCTTGCCCTCAGCATCCTCCCACCACGCTTTTCCCCAGGAGCGCCTGTGCATCTTCCAGACGGGTCTCCAACAGCCGTGTTCTCTCCCCCACGCTTCCTCCCCCTCCTCTGCGCGGCGGCCAGAATCACCTATGCACAGAAGCAACGCTCAAACTTCCGAGGAGAAGGTTTAAGAGTAGAGCACGGTCCTCAGACACAGTACGGGGTGGAGGGAGAGCGCCAGGCAGAGCCACGGGGCAGCGGGTAGGCACCTGACTTGCCAACCTGGATTCAATCCCCAGCATCCCGTATGGTCCCCTGAGCCTGTCAGGAGTAATTCCTGAGCACAGAGTCAGGAGTAAGCGCTGAGCATCACTGGTGTGCCCCCCCTTCCCCCCAACACACACACAAACACAAAGAAAAACTAAAAAGAAATAGTACGGGATGGGGCCTAGAGCGATATCACAGCGGGTAGGGCGTTTGCCTTGCACGCGGCTGACCCGGGTTCGATTCCCAGCATCCCATATGATCCCCTGAGCATCGCCAGAAATAATTCCTGAGTGCATGAGCCAGGAATAACCCCTGTGCATCGCTGGGTGTGACCCAAAAGCAAAAAAAAGAGAAGAGAAGAGAAGGGAAGGGAAGGGAAAGGAAGGGAAGGAAAGGGAAGGGAAGGGAAGGGAAGAGAAGGGAAGGGAAGGGAAGGGAAGGGAAGGGAAGGGAAGGGAAGGGAAGAAAAGAAAGAAGAGAAAAGAAAAGAAAAGAAAAGAAAAGAAAAGAAAAGAAAAGAAAAGAAAGAAAAGAAGAGAAAAGAAAGATATTACAGGGACAAAGGCGCTTGCCTGCAGCCAACCTGGGTTCAAATCTCCGGCACCACAGAGGTTCCCCCAAGCCCCACCAGAGGCTCCTCCCGAGCACAGAGCCAGGAGCAGCCACTGGGCACTATTCGATGTGGCTAGAAGCCCCCAAAATTAAAGAGAGAAAATCTCCAGTGGCTCGGCTGCTGGAGGCACCAGGCCTGTGACAGCTAAAGCCGACTTTCACGTCCCCGGGGGCGGCTCGCCCTGAGCGCTGAGGAGATCTTTTGAACATGAAGGCCTCTGTGGGGCGGCAGACTCTGACAGGACCTGAGGCGCAGCCTTGGCTGTAGTACTCAGTTCCGCTGGGAGAGCGTGAATGGAATGTTCATAGTAAACAGCGCCGCGTCTCCTGCCCTCATTTCCCCGGCCGCGGCCGCCTTCTCTCAGGCTCTCTCAGGCCTGCACGCAACACCCCTCTCCCCCTCCAGGCCTCAGCCATGCCGATGTGGCCCGCAGAGCTCCCCCCATCCCAGCCACGTGAATCCAGCCGAAAGACGAAGGAAATGAACAGGGGCCAGGGAGGGGGCGCAGGGGAGCCCAGGGTTTGCATGTGGGAGGCCCAAGTGCAATCCCTGGCACTGAGCACAGAGCTGGGAGTAGCCCCTGAGCACTGCTGGGTATGGCCCCGAATGAAAGCCAATTACAAAAAAAATGTACTGAATGAGACCCTCACCCCTTTCACTGGGCCTCAGGAAGGCCATGCTGGGTGCAAGAGCAAATACCCTCACGGCTCCTTCGAGGGCCCCAGGGTGGCTGCTGTGCCCCTTCAGGAAGGTCTGGGTCAAGGCTAGAATCCTAGTGAGGTGGCTGGTCTCTGTGACTCACATTCCTGCAGGGCTTCTCGGTAGAGGAAGGTCTTACGGGAAGGGAGCCCTGGCACAGAAGGCGGGGAGGGTGGAGTGATAGCACAGAGGGTAGGGTGCTTGCCTTGCACACGGCTGACACAGGTTCGATTCCCAGCATCCCATATGGTCCCTGAGCACCGCCAGGAGTGATTCCTGAGTGCAGAGCCAGGAGTAACCCCTGAGCATTGCCCAGTGTGAAAGAAAAGAGAAGAATAGAAGAGGTGGGGCTGAAGCGATAGCACAGCGGGTAGGGCATTTGCCTTGTGCGCGGCTGACCCGGGTTCGATTCCCAGCATCCCTATATGGTCCCCTGAGCACCGCCAGGAGTAATTCCTGAGTGCAGAGCCAGAGTAACCCCTGTGCATCGCTGGGTGTGGAGGAGGAGGAGGAGGAGGAGGAGGAAGAAGAAGAAGAAGAAGAAGAAGAAGAAGAAGAAGAAGAAGAAGAAGAAGAAGAAGAAGAAGAAGAAGAAGAAGAAGAAGAAGAAGAAGAAGAAGAAGAAGAAGAAGAAGAAGAAGAAGAAGAAGAAGAAGAAGAAGAAGAAGAAGAAGAAGAAGAAGAAGAAGAAGAAGAAGAAGAAGAAGAAGAAGAAGAGGAGGAGGAGGGGAGGGGAGAGGAGGAGAGGGGAGGAGAGGGGAGGGGAGGGGAGGGAAGTGAAGGGGAGGGGAGGGGAGAAACTGCTTTGCCCAGTCTGTTATAGTGAGGAAAACCCAAATCCAAACGTTGACCTCATTCCATTCAAGGTCCTGAGCTAGGGAAGGTCAGAGGTCAGAGAAGGCCCTGGAAGCTCTAAGCGACCATCAGTGCGGACCAGCTCTCTGCACCATCAGCACCCCTTCCCTCAAACCTCCCACCCTCCCTCCCCGCTTCCTCTCAGGCTCCCACTCCAGTCTCTGGGTCAGCTGCTCCCCAGAAGTCAGGGAAGAGCCCCACTGTGCCAGGCCTGCGCCCGCCCTGCCAGTCCTGTGCCCAGAGGGGTCCCACATGCCTGAGGGCTCTGGGATCCTGCAGCCCCGGGCCGGAGCCTCTCCCGTGTCCACCGGCCTGCACTGGCCTTCTCTGGGCCCCAGCTGGCCACCTACCCAGGGCCCGGCCTTCCCTGAGACACAGCTGCGGCAGGTGACCTGAGCCCACCCCCACCCCCTCCTGGGTGACAGACTCTTCCGGCATCTCTGGACGGGCCATCCAGACCCCACCCTGAGGGAGGGGGGATCCTGCCCCCCTCCAAAGCCCCCTCCGCTGCCCAGCGAAAAACAGTGAATTTCATTCCAAATAAGGAAAGTTCCAGCAGAGTCGCGGCAGCGCCGGTTCCGGCTGGTTTATGTTAGCAGGACAAGACTAAACAGACCTTCGGCTCGGGGGACGCACCAACCGTGAGAGACAAGACGGGCTGCTCGGCTCCAGAGCTGGGGCTCCCCAGAGGACCCCCGGAGAGGGCCCTGGGGGGTTTGAGAAGGGCCATGTGGGAAAAGCAGGATTCCAAGGGGCTGCAGTGGTGGGGGCGGGGGGCGGGGGGCGGGGAGGGAGCAGCGTCCCTCTTTGTCTGCAGACCAAGGACGAGTTGGACAAAGGATGTGGCGAGGAGGAGCGAGAGCAACGGGGACCCCGAGAGGTTCAGACTCACTCAGACCCCCTTCAAACAGGCAGGCTGACAGGGATGAAGGCAGCAGGTCCCGGCAGCGGCAAATGCAGTCAGAGCTACAACGGGGGAGAGGACACAGGGGCCAGGGAAGGTGTCTTGGTGACCGGGGTCTGCACAGGATCGACATGGGGGCCTACAGATGACCCTGTGACCCATGACCTGCTATGACTGTGCTAACACAAGGAAAGAAGGTCCAAGAAGGCGAGTCTCCAGCGGGGATGCCCCCAGCATCCGTGCTTCAAGTACGATGCCTGCATACCCTACTCTGGACCGGCCCCTCTCGCATCCCTGGGTAGGACGGTCTGCCCAGGTGCCAGGGAAGCCCAAGGCCCACTGGGAAGCAGCAGAATTCAGTCTCACACATACATGTAAGAGTCACACAATGAGCACATGCACATACACACACATGCACACACACATACATAAGCACACACATAAACACACACGCGCACACATGCATTTCCACAACCCATGGCACTCCAGTTCCCTCAGCCTCTCATGGACATTGGCCAGACCCAAAGAGGGCGAGGGTTGGGAGTCCCTGAAAACCCAAGTAGAGATTCCCCCACCCTGCACTACAGCCAGCCCTGGGATAGATCTCCATCCACCGTCTGAGGCGCCTCAGTTTCCTGCAGCACAAAGGAAGGATTCTGTCCCAGGAGAACCTTTTCTGGAACCTTAGAGAAAGTGCCTCAATGGACTGTAAACTTCCCAGGAGCCTCAACCTGACAGCTCCTCAGCACTCACACCCCCTGCTTAGGGCAGGAAAAAGGTGACTCTCTGTACTGCACACACAAGCATGCACATGCACACATGCACACAGACACACACCCACACACCTAAGCACATGTGCACATATATAGATAAGCACATGCATGTTCACTCAGTCACACGTACATGCACACACGTAAGCACACATGCACACTCAAATATGCATACATGTGTAGTCATACACATATGTGTACATGTGTGTGCACATACAGACATACATGCAGACATATAGATGTACATGTGCACACAGGTACATCATCATGCCATGTATATACACATGTACACAGTCAAACAAACATGACCACACATACACACATGCAGATACATGCACACACATGCAAACATGGACATGGCACATACAAGCCCATACACACATGCTTGGGTAGAAAGACACAGACCTCCAAGACAGAAATCCAACTGCTACAGGGTGGTGGGTGCTGGGAGACAGGACAGCCCCACAGTGCATTCAAGGTCCACCTATCCCCTGTGTCACCCTCAGTGAGTAGGGCAGGGGCCGGCGAAGATGCTTGGTCCTTACCCAGCCACCATGACCCAAGTCATTTCTCAGACCACAAGGCCCAGTGCTGAGTCCTCCCCATTGGGGCATCTGAAACAGGAAGCAGGAGGAAGGGACAGCGGCTTCTTCCCTGAGAGCCCAAGGCAAAGGATTGGAATTGTCTCTTCCTGCCAACCCTGCGGTGCAGGGGGTCCACACTAGGTCAATGGCCAGCAGGGGGAAGCTAGGTGGGGGGTGAAGATGCCCCTGCTCTGAGGGCATCAGGGCCCGCCCCATTTGCTGTCAGTCGTGTGAGTCGCTCATCTGCCAGCCCAGGCCACCCGTGGGACCCAGGTTTCACTGCTCACTCACCAGGGGCCCCCTCAGAACAGGGTAAGGTCTGACTGGCACTAATCAGACCCAGCTGGCAATGCCCGAAGCGACCCAAGTGCTGTCAACACAGATTCAACTCCCCTGCCAACTCCACAGCGAGGCCTTGTGGGTCTCACTGGGGGACCAAGTGGCTGGTCCTTGGTGAGAGCATCACTGTCTGTCCAAGCTGAAGGCCAAGACCTGGAGCCACGTGTCTGGGCACGGGCTGAGCCCCCACCTATGCGGGGGTGGGGGTTGATAATCACACCCAGCCATGCTTGGGGGCTCCTACCCCGGAAGTGCTTGAAGAATCTTGTGGTGTCAAAGGCCAAACCTGGGTCATCCACATGCAAGGCAAGTGCCCGACCCCAGAACTATGCATCCCCAGACCCCCACGTTCCTCCCACATCAGTCCCCGTGTCTCTGGCCTGTCTCTCTGCTGGTGGCCCCAGACAGTCCTCTCTGTAAGAGAAAGGAGGTTTCTATCCCCACCTCTACCCCCACTGGCCCCCCAAGAACTAGCCTTTCACCTTCACTGTCAAACCCCAAACCCAAAAACGGGATCTTGACCCAGTTCAAGAATCGGGACCCAACTCGGACACCGTACCAGGATTCACAGCTCAACTGCATTCATGAACCTCGAGATGGAAACTCCCTTCTGGGAATGGAGTCCCCCCACCCCGGCATGGATTTCAGCACCCCTACATATACTGCACCTGATGTGTGTCTGCAGAAATCACCTCTGAACTCCAAATAAAGTTCCATGCCCAGGGCACTGAGCCTTAGTGCCAGGCCGGAGGCCTCCACCACTTTTCAGATCAGCGGGAATCTCGAGAACCGCTTCCCGATAGTCGACCCAGTGTCGCCTGTCTTGTCTCTTTTGACAACCTCAAGCTGGGCTTAGGAAAGAGAACGCAAACTCCCCACGACTGCCTCCTTCACACTCTGCAGCGAAGGAGCGAGAAGGAAGCTGGGCTGCGGGCAGGTGGTCCAGGCAGACACCCTGCCCCACAGCCTGCTCCCAGCCCCTCCTTCCTCTGGCTCTGCGCCGAGTCCACTCCAGCCCAGAGGACCTGCGAACCCCCTGCTAGGAGGGGGAGACGGCTTCTGCACCTCTTGAGTACCGGTGAGGTGCTTTCTGAATGCCAAAGGGGTGTGTGGGGGGCTCCTCACTCAGGAAGATGCTGCTCAGATTTCCTACTTCTGGGGCTGGAGAGGGAGTCACAGGGCCCAAGGCACTGGCCTTGCATCCACACATCGGCACCTGCATATGGTCCCCCCAGGACCACCAGGATGACCCCTGGGTAGAGAGCCAGGAGTAAGCCCTGAATACTGCCCTCGCCCCACCCCCTAAAAAGAGATTTCTTATTGGATTCCATTTTGGTAGTGTCTGTTCCTGGAAATTTACTCATCTCTTCTGGGTTATCCAATTTTTCAGTATATAACAGTTCATAGTGGTCTCTTAGGATCCTTGGTCTTTCTGTGAAAGCAATTGTTAGTATCTTCCCTTCCATTTCGGATTTCAATTTTTTTTTTCTTAGTCTAACTAAGTCTAACTTTCAATTGATCTTTTTAAAAAAGATTCCCGGGCTTGATCCCCCGCATCTCATGGTCCCAAGTACATCACTGAAGGTCAGTTCCAATCACCAAGCCAGGAGCAGCCTCTGAGCACCCCTGGGTGTTGCCCAAACACCAAACACCAAAACACTGATAAATAAATAAATAAATAAATAAATAAATAAATAAATAAATAACTCTTGGTTTGATTGACCTTTTCAGTTGTCCTTCTCAGAAAGGAGATTTTCCAGCAAAGAGAGCTTATCGGGGGACAGAGAGGCATTTTCAGGAAAGGCCACCTTAAATCAGGGAGTCGGCCGCCCTTTCGTGTGGCCTTGGGTAAGCAGGCACACACTCGGCATCAATGCAGCGACAGTGGCCCTGAGGAGAGCAATGACTCTCGTCGGCTGTCAACAGCCGGCATCTGCGTTTGGAAGCTGGTGCTTCCCCCGGAGGCCCCTCCTGACTCGTGAAGTCTCCTCACATACAAACAAGCATGGCTTATGACCTAGCGCAATGATAACATCTCCTGGCTCCAGTCCTGGTTCTTGGTCACCTTCAACACAGAGTCTTATCTTCTGGCCGCTTTTCATGCCTTTGTCAACATGCCTCAAACTGCCTTTCTTCCCTGGTAGCTTTACCTCTGTCTTTAGGGCTGATGGGTGCCCTGACGTTCCGCGCACTCCAACTGCATTGACTGATGCGTCCCAGGTTCAAAGGTTCAACTTTCTGATGGATCCTAATTTGTGTTCCGATGCTTGGGCAACTGGGACAGCTCCTTTCTTCGTCACCTTGGCCTTTACCTTTGTCACATACCACAGTCTTTGGCAGAATTAGTTTTCTCATTGGGCTGGAGTGATAGCACAGTGGTAGGGCATTTGCCTTTCACGCAGCCAACCCGAGTTCGATTCCTCCACCCCTCTCGGAGAGCCGGGCTAGCTCCCAAGAGTATGGAGCCCGCACGGCAGAGCCTGGCAAGCTACCCGTGGCATATTGGATATGCCAAAAACAGTAACAAAAAGTCCCACATTGAGAGATGTTACTGTGCCCGCTCGAACAAATCGATGAACAACGGGGATGACAGTTTTCTCATTATGCCATTATTGAAATCTCCTAAAGCTGCAAATACACAACACTTCTACATCCCCTTTCTTCCTGCATCCTTCTTCCTCCTTCTTCCTCCTCCAAAAAACATACCCAGGCGTCCATGGGGGACGCAAATTAGCCTCTGCTCTGTCTTCTTGAACTGCCTGTTCTTCTCCTTTGTCACGTAAGTCCTTTTCTTTGCGTCAGAGAGCACTTCAAAGCCTGCGAAATCCGTTTCAACTTCTTTCCTTCATTTAGATTCCTGTCTGGATGGCACTTCAAGGGCCAATTTTCTATAAACCTTTTCAATGTGTCCTGGGTAGCACTGAGTTTGACCCCCAAAACCTCATAGTAAGTGGTTTCTTTCATCGTTTTCCATAGCCAGGGAGCAGGCCCCGGCCAGAGTGGGGGTGGGGGGACAGGAAGGTATATGTGTTGCTTTGTGCCTCTCGAAAGGCAGCTCTCTTATGCCTCTTACCAAGCATTCTGGAAAGTTCCAATCTATTCATTTTTGAAAACAGATCCTTGAAATCTGTTCTTATTGGGTGGTAATCAATTTCTCCTTCAAATCTGTTAAGAGTTGCTTTATATATTGATATACCCTGGCCTTGGGAGCATAAAGATTTAGGATAGTTACTTCCTCTTAATAACTGGATTCCTTTATGATTAAATTATGAGTGTGTCCCCTTATTACAGCTTTTGAATTCAAGTCTGTTTTATCTGGTGTAAGTGTAGCTAACTCTCCCTGCTCTTTCTTGCAGCGAATATTTTTCTTCTCCTTTCACTTTCAACTTACAAGTTTTTGAAGCTGAGGACTCTAGTTGAATCTTTCATTGAGTTACTCGTTGGGTCATAGTTTTTTTATCCACTCAACCAATCTATGTCTTTTGACTGAGGGACTTAGACCACCTATAGTTAATTATTAGAAAGTAAGGATTATTTTCATTTTGCTGTTTTCTGGGTATTTTGCAGTTCCTTTGTTCTTCTCTGTCTCCCTTGTGACTTGATCGTTTTCTGCACTCGTATACTTTGATTCCTTTCCCTTTTTCTCATGTGTATACACTGGTGGCTTTTGTTTTTAATGAGGTTTACATTAAACATACTATAGTCATAACAGTCTATTTTAAGCCGATAACAGCAACTTTGTTTACACAAAGCTCCACATTTCACTGATCCCTCTGAATTTTGTTTTTGATGTTACAATATACATATTTTTGGTTTTAAGGACAAATCCAGCAGTGCTTGGGGGCTGCTTTTGGCTCTGAGGTTGGGCATTATTCCTGGTGGTACTCAGAGGACCATGTGGGGCTGGGAATTGAATCTGGGCCTCCTGCATGCAAAGCTCGAACTTAACCATTAAACTATCACCCTGGTCCAACAAAATTGCATATGTGTGTCCAATAGCCAATTATTAAAGTTATAGATATTCCAATTCTTTTGTCTTTTAATCTTTATAGCAAGGTTATAAGTTACTTAGAGAGCACCATTATAGTATTGTTTTTATTTTGGCCATCTACTTAACTGCAACCCATGATTTTTACACTTTTCATTTTCTGTTTTTTTTTTTTTTTTTGCGGGGGGAGGGGTCGAGGGCATGATCCACACCAAACTTGTTCATGGCTTACTCCTGGCCTGGGATCACTCCTGAAGGGCTCAGGGGACCATATTGGGTGCCAGGAACACCGGTTATAAGCTTGCAAGGCAAATACCCTACCCACTGTACTATCTTTCTGCCCCTCTTTGTCCATTTTTAATGAGCTGTTGTTGATATTACATCATTATTCTAGTTACCTATTGGTTGTGTCATTTCCATGTGTAGTTTTCAAATATTTCCTCCCATTCCCTGGGTAGACCTTGCATTTTGTTATTTCCTTTGCTTGTAGAAACTTGCAGTCTGATGAAGTCTCAAATGTTTTATTTTTACTTCTGTTGTCTGTGCTTTTGATATATAGATAAGATCAATAACAAGCAGGTTTGCCCCTTTGTTTGCTCCAGAAGTTCTACTATTTGTTTGGTTTGGGGTCACACCCAGCTGTGTTCAGGCTCTCCTGACTGCCCAGGGGTCACTCCTGGTGATGCTCAGGGGGTCATGTACAGTGCCAGGGACTGGACCTGGGTTGGTCATATGCAAGGCAAGTGCTTATCCTTCTCTTCTTTCTCCAGTCCCTCCCTAATTGCTTTTTTTTTTTTGCTTTTTTTTTGGGTCACACCCAGCAATGCACAGGAGTTACTCCTGGCTCTGTACTCAGGAATCACCCCTGGTGATGCTCAGGGGACCATATGGGATGCTGGGAATCGAACCAGGGTTGGCTGCGTGCAAGGCAAACACCCTACCCACTGTGCTATCACTCCAGCCCCCTAATTGCTTTTTTTAAATAGTTCATTGTTAGTGTCCCAAAACACTGTGTGTGTGAATGTGTGTGTGTTCATGTGTGTGCAAATGCGTGTGCATGAATGCACGTTGGGGTCAAACCTAGGCCTCACAGAAATGAGGAACATATTCTACCACAGAGTCACATTCTTTAGCCAAAAACACAACTGACTTTGCTCCAGAATATTTTAAAAACTTTCCTCTCCCCCTTCCCCGCATTGCTGCTGCTGGCCTGGCATGATGGCTGGGGGCGCCTCTCATACCTGGTGTGGCACTCGCATAGTGTTACCGTGGTGCTGGCCCAGGACTGAACCATCAGGTTTTGGTGTTTGCACACTCAGCTACGATTTGCACTTATGGACTGTGGATCTCATCGTGGATCTCATACACAAGTCACCAGGATTCACACTCTTTTTTGTTTTTGTTTGGGGGCCACAACTAGTGGTGCTCAGGGGTTACCCCTGGCACAGTGTTGAGGAATCATTCCTTGCAGTGGTCAAGGGGTTCATATGGGACGCAAGGGATCACACCCAGGCAGTCTGTGTGCAAGGCAAATGTCCTACCTGCTGTACTCTCACTCCGGCCCCAGGTCACTTCCTCTGGGAGTCTGCAACTGACATTAGTCCATTGATTATGAACCCTGCGGCCTTACTGACCTCTGTCATGTTCTGACAGTACTGTTCTGGTGGAGTCTTAAGAGTAAGGTCACTGAAACTATTTTTTCGTGTTACTAGTTACTTGTCTTTCTCAACATGGACTCCTCTCGCATTTCCTGTAAGGTGAGTTTAAGTGATTACGAACTCCTTTAGTTTATGTTTGGGAATATCTATATCTCCAATTCTGCTTTGTTTTGTTTATGGGCCACACCTGGATGTGCTCAGGGATGACTCCTGACTCTGTGCTCAGAGATCACTCCTGGCAGTGCTCAAGGGTCTGTGGTGCTGGGGATCAAACATAGGTCAGGTAAGGTAAGTGTCTTGTCTACAGTACTATTTCTCTGTACCCAATATTTTAAGAAATGCTTGGTATCATGAAGACATATGGTCCTGGACTTTTCTTTATTGAAAAATCTAAGGATATTTTACTCAGCAATCTGGCCTTAAGGAAAGGGGCCAGAGCAATAGTACAGTGGGAGGGTGCTTGCCTTGCCAACCCAGGTTCCCTCAGATGGGCCTCCAAGACCTGCCAGGAGTGATTCCTACACATAGAGCCAGTCATGGCCCAAATCTCCCCCAAAATTAAGGGGTGTGGAGAAATAGTACAGTAGGTAAACTGTATGCCTTGCATGTGGTTGACTTGGGGTTCATCCCCACTCCCATCCCCAGCTCCCCCCAGCAGCACCAGACACGCCCCTGGAGGTCTGAGCTACACCCACGTGGCCTGGGGAACCTCCCATCCAGAAAGCCCGAGCAGCTCTGCGTTGGGTAGCCCCCTAGGCCAGGAATTTCGGGGAGGGACCCCCCCAGCCTCCAGAACACCACTTGGGAACCCCCTAAATTAAAGAAAATAAAAACACAATTAAGAGCTTTGGAAGATGACTTGGTGGCTTAAAGTGCTTGCCCACCAAGGTCATAGACTCTAAACCCGATGCCTCCCGTGAGCACTGAGCGTCCTGGAAGGTTTTCTCTTCAGGATCCCAACAGAAAAGAGGCTAGAAGATAGTTTGGCGGCTCGGGGTCCCTGGGCGACCGTGAGACCGCGCGCTTCATTGCCAGCACCACGCATGCACTGAGGCCAGCTTGGCCACCCCGAGTCTGGCACCAGGGTCCACAGAAGGGGGGAAAATCTGCACCAATTTGTCTCAAACTTCCCCCCAAAAGAGAACAGGGATGAAACGGGAACAGTCAAAATTATTTCAGCAGACCAGCTTTTCATTAGCACCAAGGCTAAACAATGACCCTATCAGAAAATCACTGGCCAATGTGAACAGAGAACCAAAAATCTTCAACAAAATATCGGCAAATTAAATTCAACAGCACATTAAAAGGGTTATGTATCATGATTCAATGGGATTTACCGCTAGGAGGTATGGCTCAATATATGCAAATCAATAAATGTGATTATGTAATTATCCATATTAAGAAAATTTAGGATTGAAAGGGGATTACAACCGCATACTCATCTTGAAAATACAAAAATATATATATAAAATTGAACATTCTTTCATGATAAAAACTCTCAACAGGTCAGGCATATATCAGACATAGGTGTCGTCTCAACAGACACACACAGAGGCCATGTTTGAAAGTCTAATGTCCTATTCACTGTGAGAAGCTGAAAGCTTTCCCCAAAGATCAGGAACAAGAAAGGCTTTCTCATTTCTACAGACAGGCACAGAAATATGGGCAGAACACTGAAGCAAGGAATGAATAAAAGGTATCCAAGTGGAAAAGAAGAAGTAAGATTTCTCTCTGTTTGCAGGTGGCATGATTTTACTCTTAAGACTTCACCAAGATACTACTTTAGACTCGATGATGGTTCGGTAAGGCTGCAGGGCACGCAATCGATGGACAAACGTCAGTTGAGTGTTCCCAGGGGAAGCCCAGTGGCTTAGCATACGGTCACGAATCCCAATCCCGGGCACTGCTACGTGAGCCAGAGTGATTCTGATTCTAGCACCTGTGCTGTTGGACCCCTGTAGCTCTGCTCTCTGTGACCCCCAGCATCACGGGTGACTTCCTGAAGCACTGCAGCCAGATATTTGCAAGTGCCACAAAAAGGGAGCAGTCCAGGGGGCAACTGAAAAAGGGCAGGCGACACACCAGGAAGTGTGACCCCTGGCAAGCATTTGTGTGATCTCCACAGCAATCACAATTACAGCCTGCTGGCCTCAGCTAAAGAGTGTGAACTCTGGTGAGCTTGTGTGCAAGACCCACAATGCCAGGAGTACAAACCTTGGCCACGTGTGCAAGCATCAAAATCTGATGTGCGACCCCGGGCCAGCCAGCACAGCAGCTAAAACTCTGTAAGTGCCACACTAAGCACCTATGTGGCAGCCCAGCCATCACGTGGTGTCGGAAACAGCAATAAAGGGAAACGGGGTATAATCTGTGGTAGAAAATATGGCTCTGGGACCAGAGTGATAGAAAAATGGGTAGGGGGCTTGCCTTGCACATGGCTGACCTGGGTTCAACCCTGAGCATCAATCCCCAGCATCCCATATGGTCCCAATGCACCATCAGAGTAATTCCTGAGTGCAGAGCCAGACTGTACCCCAGGTGTGCACCCCGCCCCCCCAAAAAATATGGCTCTGGGCTAATCTCAGAAGAGACACTGAGCTGATGAAACTCCCAGGTATATACCAGTTTTGGGGTTGGAAACCCTGGGGCCTTCTTGGAGTGGGGAGTACACAGCCTCTCCACACCCCACCCCTGTAGACCAAAGCCTCAGCAGCCACACCCACACCCCACAGCATCTGACATATAAGTGGTCCAGCTTCACGACTAATCACGAGACACCAAGCCAAAGAATCATCCCAGTTATTTCGTTCCTGGAGCACATGGTCGCAGACATCCCAAATTCCACAATACTGACAGCCCAGTCGGAGTACAGCAAATGAGATGGAAAGTAGCATAGAAATCCACTAAGTTCAATAAATGAAAACGGTAATACCAAAGGCTCAACTAGCAACGGAGTAAACCCTCAGGCAATGACTTAGTAACACCACTGTGAGACAGAACAGTTTTCACAAATTTTATTTTACTGAACTATTTTTTAAAATAATTTAATTTACCATTTTATTGTGACTCAAGATAAAATAAATTATTTTTTGTCTGATAAGGGGCAGGCCTTGGGGGGCAGGGAAACTGGGGACAATGGTGGAAGAAAGGTCACACTGGTGGTGGGACTGGTGTTAGAACACTGAATGCCCAAAACAACTGTATTATGAACTTTGTAAACCATAGCTTAAATAAAGTTAGAGAAAGAAAGAAAGAAAGAAAGAAAGAAAGAAAGAAAGAAAGAAAGAAAGAAAGAAAGAAAGAAAGAAAGAAAGAATCATGTACCGAAGAAGCCAAACATCTCAGTATAGGATTGACAGCAAAATATACAGAATGAAGTTAATTGAAACCTGGTAAGCTAAACCAATAACTTACCTTATTTGAAAAAAAAGGAAAAGAAAATGTGATTCTGTGGTAGAATACATATGTCACATATGTGCGGGCCTAAGTTTGACCCCAGCACACACACACAGTGTTTGAAGGCACTAACAATTAACTATCCAAAAAATGAAATTGGTGGGGCAGAGCAATACTACAGCAGGTAGGGCATTTGCTTTGGACACAGCTGACCTGGGATCAATCCCTGGCATCCCATAACTTCCTAGAGCACCACCAGGAGTAATTTCTGAGTCCAGAAGCAGTAGCAACCCGAGCATTGCTGGGTGTGACCAAAAATGAAAAAAAAAAAAAGAATTAGAGACTGAATAAAGAATAAAAGGATAAACCACTTTCCTTGCATGTGGCTGACCCAGGTTCAATCCCTGGCACTGCACATGGTCTCCTGAGCATCACCAGGAGTGACCCTTGGACACAGAGTCAGGAGAGCCTGAACACAGCTGGGTGTGACCCAAAAGCAAACAAATAGTAGAAATTTCAGAAGAAAGCAAAGGGGCAAAGCTGCTTGATATTGATCTTATCTATATAGCAAAAGGCAACAGAAGTAAAAATAAAACATTTGAGACGTCATCAGACTGCAAGTTTCTGCACAGCAAAGGAAATAACAAAATGCAAAGGAGTCAGAAGAAATATTTGCGAACCATATATCTGATGCCACATTCAATACAAAATATAGAGATGACGTATCACTTTCACTTTCACTTTCACTTTCATCCCGTCGTTCATCGATTTGTTCAAGCAGGCACCAGTAACGTCTCTCAATGTGAGACTTATTGTTACTGTTTTTGGCATATCCAATACGCCAACGGGTAGCTTGCCAGGCTCTGCCATGCGGGTGTGATACTCTCGATAGCTTGCCAAGCTCTCCTAGAGGGGCGGAGGAATCGAACACGGGTCGGCTGCATGAAAGGCGAATGCCCTACCACTGTGCTTGCATGAAAGGCGAATGCCCTACCACTGTGCTATCGCTCCAGCCCTAGAGATGACATATAACAGGTAAATATACGAATAATGTAGTATCAACAATGCGGAGTTAAAAATGACCAAAGAACCTGCATGGTCATCTCCCTGCCGAAGACAACAGCCAAATCACCAACACTGTGAAAAGGTGCTCAGCACTGCAAGCCCCGAGGAAAACGCAAACGGCCATGGCCATGAGAGTATAAACTTGGCTGCAGAACAGGGAAGTTCTGAAGACTCTACTGCACAGCGTGGTGGCCGTAGTTAATAGTATTGAATTTTATGCTCGATGAAAGTTGCTGAGAGAGTAGAGCTAATGATAACAACAAAAAAGTAACGATGCAAGGTGATTGGTGTGTTAATTAACTTGATTGGGGAATATTTTCAGTTTTCACAGGTATCAAATCATAGCACTGGAAGCTGTAAATAACCACACTGTTGTCAGTTCTGCCACATTAAAGCTGGGGGGCAGGGGGCATTTCTGGCAAGTGACAGGAGTTGGGGGGTCTGGAAGACCCGTCGTCTCAGCAGGGGCAGGGGCTCCACTCGGTCCCTGGAGCTGGAGGCAAACCTAGACTAGAGAAAGGAGGAGGCAGAGCTCTGAGCCTGGGATCAGGACGGGTTTCTTCAGCCACTCGAGGAGGGGTCCTGAGCACAGCACCAAGAATGAGGGCTGACCTGAGGCGGATTCAAAGAGGCCTATTGGAGATGATTCAAAGAGGGAGGGAGGGAGGGAAGGAAGGAAGGAAGGAAGGAAGGAAGGAAGGAAGGAAGGAAGGAAGGAAGGAAGGAAGGAAGGAAGGGAGGGAGGTAAGGGAGGGAGGGAGAGAGGGAGGGAGGGAGGGAGGGAGGAAGGAAGGAAGGAAGGAAGGAAGGAAGGAAGGAAGGAAGGAAGGAAGGAAGGAAGGAAGGAAGGAAGGAAGGAAGGAAGGCAGACAACACCAAGCCGTGGGAGAGAGAGTACAACAGAGAGTAGGGTGTTTGTGTTGCAGGCGGTCAACCCAGGTTTGATGCCCAGTGTTCCATACAGTCCCCCGAGCACTGCCAGGAGTGGTCCTGAGCTCAGAGCCATAAGTAAGCCCTGAGCAATGCTGGATGTGGCGGAAGAGGAGGGAGGAGGAGGAGGAGACCAAAAGAGAAGTTCTTGTGGGCCAGAGAGATAACACAGTGGGGAAGGTGTATGACCTAGGTTCAATTCCTGGCACTGTAGCACTGTATCACTGTCGTCCCATTGTTCATCTATTTGCTCGAGCGGGCACCAGTAACCTCTCTATTGTGAGACTTGTTACTGTTTTTGCCATATCGAATATACCACGGGTAGCTTGCCAGACTATGCCATGTGAGTGTGATATTCTCAGTAGCTTGCCGGGCTCTCTGAGAGGGACAGAGCAATTGAACCATGGTTGGCTGTGTGCAAGGCAAACGCCCTACCTGCTGAGCTATCACTCCAGTCCTGGCACCACATATGAAAGTGATGAGTACACGGAGTCGGTCCTGAGCACAGCACCAAAAACCTCCATACTTCCCGGTACTCCCAGAATCCCCAGCAGTCACACCTATGAACCACCTTGGCACCACCATGGAAGCTCATCAACTGACCTTGAAATAATTCTTGAAAGATATCAAGAAGCTACAGAAAATTTCTTTTGGACATCTGGGCCTGGCTGAATCAGCAGGGGCACACTGGAGGGGGGCAGGTTAGCCCAATGCATGCCCAACAGCCACTTATTCCCATAATTCAAAATTGCCACCATACCCTCTCCCACCCCCCACCAAACTCCATCATCTTGGAACAAACCTCAGCAAGAAATTAGCCTGCCGAAAATTCGGGTATGTGGGATTTGTGACTGAAATCTCTGATTTTCTCTGAGTTGGGATAGGCTACCTCCCGCCACTTCCCTGTACTCTTGAAAGCCCTGGCAGTTAGGTCCTCATCCCAAAGCTGCCGCCCAGTTAAAAAATAAACTCTAACTGTACCTTCCCAATAAAAATACTGAACTTCCTGACACAGAAAACTCTACAACACTGATAAACCAGTAGTAGCACGCTAAATTAGAGAAGGCAACCAATCTCAACGAAATATAAACACAGAGGGCTTCACCTGTAACAACATCTGAGCAATACAAGGACTTACTGTCTCCATGATGAGATACAACCATTTATTGGCCCATGGTTGGAAGTCTGCCTCGAGTGCTGGGGGAGAAGGCAGTGGGGATGGAGAAGGGACCACTAGGACAATGATGGTTGGAAATGATCACTCTGAATAAGAACTGCGTGCTGAAAGTAGGTACAGGAACAAATATGATGACTTCTCGGTATCTGTATTGCAAATCATAATGCCCAAAAGGAGAGAGGGAGCAAGAAGAAAAGTGCCTGCCAGTGGGTGGGTTTGAAACTGGGGGTATGAGTGGTGGGAAATGTACACTGCAGGAGGGATGGGTGTTGGAGCATTGTATGACTGAAACCCAATCGTGAACAGCTTTGCACTGGTGTATCTCACGGTGATTCAATAAAAGGAATACAATTTTTTTAAAAAAAGAAGTGATGAGCACAGTGCCGGGAGTAAGTCCTGAGCAGCACCAAGCGTGGCCCAAACCCCACCTGTCCCTCCAAAAAAGAATGTCCCAACTAAAGACCCAGCAAGAGCCTGAAGTACAGAATTTTCCACCCTCTGATGGGGTGGGGTGATGAGTCCTTGCCGTGAGAACTGAACACAGGGAGAGCCAGCAGGACTGTTCATACATCAGGGCCTCAGCCCCCCTGAAAGTCTCTGAGCCCTGGGAGCCAAGATGAAAAGCTTTATTCTCTCCTTCCTTCCCTCTCCCTGCCTCATCTCTCGGTCCCTTTCTCCCTTTCTCTGGCTGTACCTTGACAGGTGGAGGATTTCCTAAGAACCAGCCCCAGGGTGAGGGGCTGAGGCTGTGATCCGAACAGGGGAAACCGGAACAGCCCTGAGCTGCCCACACCAATTTCTGATCACTCTTCGAGAGTCCCATGTCTGCGTCCTGGGAACAGACCCCAGGGGACAGCTCGGGGCCAGGAGCGGTCAGGTACCCAGGTGCCAGGGCACTGGCTGCCTGGGTCCGCTCACCTGTCTCCTCTTGACTTAAGAGCCCAGGGCCAGGATGGGACTCAGGAGACACCCCAATATCAACACACACAAAGACTCACCCCCATCTCTGCCAAGACTCCCTGAGCACCTCCCCAGAAGTCAAACCCTGCGCCCCCTCTGTTTCCACAGCCAACCCACCTGCTGGCACCTACCGCCTGCCAGCCAGCTGCTGCCTCTCTCACCCCAGAGCTCACACTGCTAAGCGCCCCTCAGGCCAGCACGCCCCCTACAGGCGGTGCTCATGCAGCCGGGGAGAAGCATCCTGGCGTCCGATGCTCCCAACTCCTGGGGGCATCAGCCCCCAGGGACAGCGCCTCGAAGGCACGTGGCCACCTGGTCCAATGCCATCCACGCCGTGTCCTTTCCCTCAGGGGTGGAGGACCTGAACTGGATGAGCTGGCTGATGATCTCCTGGGTGTTTCTGGGCTCTGATGCTCCAAGCCAACAGCCATTGGCCAGACACTCATGCCACTGTAGCACTGTCGTCCCATTGTGCATCAATTTGCTCGAGTGGGCACCAGTAACGTCTCCATTGTGAGACTTGTTGTTACTGTTTTTGGCATATCAAATTATGCCACGGGTAGCTTGCCAGGCTCTGCCATGCGGGTGTGATACTCTCGATAGCTTGCCGGGCTGTCCGAGAGGGACAGAGCAATCGAATCCGGGTTGGCCGCGTGCAAGGCAAACGCCCTACCCACTGTGCTATCACTCCAGCCCATGCCAATCTCAATTATCACTCATGCCAGCAGGCACTAATGTCTGAACTGGCAGAGGCCGGGCCATGAGCACCTCCTGGCAGCGCGGATGCTCAGTCTCAGCACTGTCTGCGCACACAGAACCAGCCACATGCAAAGCAGGTACTGAGCACCTGAGTGCTGGCCGCAGCATCGCTCCTCTCTGACCAGGCCAAGCGCCCCTCCCTCCACTCTTGGCCAACTGGGACCCCCACACTGGACACTCGACTCCAGGCCAGCCTCCGCCACAGATGAACCTTCCATAGGATGCCAGGTAGGAGTGGCTGGGCCAAGGCAGAAGAGGAAGGAGATGGGCAGGAACGGATGAAGCTTCAGTGCCCTCACGGCGAGAGGGTGCCTCTGAGGTAGTGCTCCCCGGTAGTGCTCCTCAGAAAGTGCTCCCCTGCACCGTCCTAGTCTGCCCCTGAAGCCTGGGTGGCATTCCAAGGCAGCCAGGGAAGCCAGCAGGCCTGGCCTCCACCCTCCTGCCTTGTTCCCAGCCTAGTGTCCCCGCCCCTCCTACACCCCCCCATCTCTCCTCTCTCTCTCTCTCTCTCTCTCTCTCTCCTCTCTCTCTTTCTTCCTCTCTCCCTCTCTCTCTCTCTCCCTCTCCCTCTCCTCTTTCTCTCTCCCTCCCCCTGTCTCTCTCCCTTGCTGCCCCACCCTGCACAGTCTTTGTGGCCAGCAATCTGACTCCTGGACAGAGTGGCTGTGGCTGTGTAATGACTTTCTGCTGAGAGCTCCTTGGCGCGGACTCAGCCCTCCCTAGTGGACGGTCGCCAGCCCCCACCCAACTGTCGCAACTAGACCCCTCCAGGGGCCTCTTCCCCTCCATGCTCCACTCTCTCTCCCTGCGAGGGGGCTCTCCCAGCCCCCATCAAACTTCTAGAGACATGGAGAGCTCTTCATTAGGAAGGGGTTAGGCCGTGCCCACTGGTGCTCAGGGGAAACTCCCAGCAGACCTCAGGGTCACTCCTGGCCATGAGATGCTGGGGATCGAACCCAGGCTCTGGCATGAAAAGCCCGAGGTCAGCCCACTGCGCGGTCACTGGCCAGCAGAGAGAGGAGTTTTTCTGTTTGTAATGCCACTGAGATACTGGGGGTAGCCTGTGGCATATGCTCGGCGGGGGCTGGGGATGTTGGGCGAACAACCCATGGCCACAGGCTGGGGGACACGTCCTCCTGGAGTGTGGAGCCCACCACACTCATTTCCCACGTGGGACCCGGAGCCCAACATACACACTCCCCTTGGAAACCCCCAGACATCCCAGAGCCACCAAGCCCTTCCCCACTCACAGACACACACAGACACACTCACACACTCCTATTACACACACACATTCCCACACACACTCACACATTCCCACATACACATACTTACACACACACATTCCCACACACACTCACACATTCCCACATACACATACTTACAGTCTCACACACACATTCCCACACACACTCACACATTCCCACATACACATACTTACACTCTCACACACATTCCCACACACACTCACACATTCCCACATACACATACTTACACACACATATTCCCACACACACTCACACATTCACACACACACATACTTACACTCTCATACACATTCCCACACACACTTACACACCCTCACACATTCCCACATACACATACTTACACTCTCACACACATTCCCACACATACTCACACATTCCCACATACACATACACACACAGAGCCTGTCCCTTCACAGCCCGATCCAGCAGAAGTGCTGTAAGTTCTTAATAAGCAGCTAGGAAGGAACTGTGCGGAATGGTGAGAGAGAGAGAGACGCCCCCTCACACCTCGGAGTGTCCCCCTCCAGCCCTGCGCTGTGTGCTGGGCAGAGGGACCCCCTACCCCACAAAGAGCGTACCGGGGAGCACATGCATGCAGGCAGCCCTTCAGGGCCCCAACACTGTGCGGTCCCCGCCTGAGCCCCACCTCCAGAACTAAATCAAGCAAAGATCATCCCGGATAATCCGTGACCGTGCCGGCCCCCTCGACAGGGCAGGACAAACCTACCACCACAGCCAAGCAGGAGAAGAAAGAACAGCAGCGCCTCAGACAGACCGTCTGACTCAAGTTCCTCAAAGCTGCCACGGTTATAAACAACAAGAAGAGGAGTCGCCATCACAGCCACGAGAGGCTAAGAAGACCAGGCAGAGGCACCACAGAGCTGACGGAAACCCAGGCGATGCCAGGAAATGAAGTGAACGTGAACAGGGCCAACAGCATGAATGCTCAGGGCTGCTTCACAGCACCAAGGTGGCTAGGCGACATCGACATTAATAATGATGTTAATAATATGAGTAGAGGGCATGCTCAAAGCCTCTGACTACTCTGCAATGTTTTTGTACGTCTAACACTTCTCTACATTTTAGAATGAAGAGGGAGAAGGGGCTGAAGGAGAGAGATCGCTCTCAAGAATCCCTGCTCAGCCTCATACCAGTCTCGACCTGGAGAAAGATACAGAACTTCTCCAAGTCTCCCTCCAGAAGACTGTCACTGTCACTGCCATCCCGTTGCTCATCGATTTGTTCGAGGGTGCACCAGTAATGTCTCTCATTGAGAGACTTATTGTTACTGTTTCTGGCATATCCAATACGCACAGGTAGCTTGCCAGGCTCTGTCGCGTGGGCTCGATACTCTCGGTAGCTTGCCGGGCTCTCCGAGAGGGGCAGAGGAATCGAACCCGGGTCGGCCCTGTGAAAGGCCCAACCGCTGTGCTATCGCTCCAGCCCTCCAGAAGATTAAATTAGGCAATGTGAGGAAAGAGCCTAGCACAGGGGCCAGAGAGATAGTCCAGCAGGTGGGGTAGGACGTTCGCCTCGCATGAGGCTAACCGGAGTTCAATCCTCAGAACCTCAGGGTCCCCCAAGCCCACCAGAAGGGATCCCTGAGCTCAGGGGCAGGAGTAACCCCTGAGCACCACCGGGTGTGGCCCAAAACCCAAGTAAATAAAAATAAAGAGCTTAGCACAGATTCTGGCACCGAGCTAGTAATTCTGGGAATGTTCTGATCCGTTTCCTTCATTCCTCTCACTGGCTTCTCATTTGGTTTCCACGTGCCTCCCTCCCACTGCGGGGCGGGGGGCGAGGCTGCAATCCTTCGTCTGGTCTGCATACCAAGGGGTCCGCTGGCCCCGAGAGCGCACAGCCAGTGACTGGTGCTGAGTGCGCGTCTAGATGACAGGCTGAAAAATAAATAAGGGGCTAAGCACCCCTCCCACATCAGAGCCCGCCAGGAACCCCAACTCCCACCCTCTCGTCTTGCACTCGGAGCCCAGCCTCGCTCTGGAGTGGCAGCAGAGCAGAAACCCCGTCTCCTAGGGGCTGCCCCCACCCCTCCTCCTCTCCCAGTCCTTCTCTCTGTACAGGCGGGGGAGGGGGGAACACACACACAAACAAAAACACGCACTCAGAGAAATGCACATGTGAGCGCATGCACGTGCGCACACACATACACACACACAGACACACACACACACACATACACACGCAGCAGCAGCAGAAGCAGCAGCAGCAGCGGCACCTGCTCCTCTCAGCGCCCGCGGGATCTGGTAATGGCCCCTGATAAATATCTTTCAATAAACCCTGGAGCTGGAGCTGCCCTTTCCCGCTCCCATCTCCGCCCACTTCCTGGAGGGGCCCGGGAGCACCTCTGGCCTCACTAGCCCCCAAGTCCAGCGGGGTCCCTGGGCTCTGGCTCGCTGGACGCTGCCAGCAGGCAGCCCAGGCTTTTCCATACTCCTGACCCTCCCTCCTCGTGGGCTGTAGTCTCCGAGGCCAGGCCTAGCTCTGCCTCCAGCCCCCAGCCTGACCGCTGGCAAGTCCACTTCCCTCCATCCTCGTAGGCAGGTTTCCCAGGCGTTACCAAGGAGACCACTTGCATCCTGCCCGGGGTTGCCAAAGCAACCAGCTCAGTGAGAAGCAGCCCCTCAGCTCTGAGCCCTGGGGTGTGGGGGACCAAGAATGAGAGTCAGAGACCAACAGAAAATAGGCCCTGGCAGCTGGCATGGCAGGCTGGAGGCAGCCTGGCACCCGCGGGCAGGGCAGCACCTGCTCCAGCTCCCCCTCCCTCCTGCTGCCATTCTTGCCCATCCTGCCTCCATCTTGAATCTGTGATTTCCGGCCAACGCTCAAGCTTCGACGTACAGAGCTAGGAAGTGGGCACCTGTCACCCTAAAGGGTCAGAAGAAGAGCACACCCTGGGGCGCAGAAATTCCCCCTCGAGGCCAATGTGCCCTTGTGGGCTCCAGTGCCCTGGGTAGGTTCTGTCATTTCCAGGTCAGTGTTTCTCAGCCACACTCTCAGTGACCAGTCAGCCCCACTTCCTCACTGACAGACGGGAATAAGCCTCCCTCACAGTTACGGGGAGTTTAATGGCACATCTACATGAAGACACCCCACTAGTGACCATCTCCTGGTCAGAATTGCTTCCAGATTCATCCTTGGGAAAGAACTCAAGACAAGGCTGTCAGCTTGGCTTTCCCTCCAGCCCTTGCAGCTCGGCCTCAAACAAAAGCCCTGAAACTGACACTGACCTGCCTTTCACGCAAGATGTTCAGTCGTTCCTCCCACGAGCCTGCAATAGCACCATCACCACCATTGTCCTCCCCATAGCCACCACCACCCTCCTCATCATGACAACCATCCATGTGGCGGTCATCACCATCCTCACCACCATCACTGGCAAGCTCCTCGCCATCACCCACCATTATCTCATCCCCATAAGCATCACTGCCATTCTCATCAGCAGTTATGCCGATCACCATAGTCATCAGCACCCCATCACCACCCTCATCCTCATCCCTATCATCCCCACTAATACCATCATTACCCTCCTCCTCCTCTTCATGACCATCATGATCATCCTCATCACCACCACCATCATCACCGTCATCACCATCCTCCTACCACCATCCTCAGCACCATCACCAACATCCTCACCATGCTCCTGCCACCATCCTCAGCACCATCACCAACATCCTCACCATCCTCCTGCCATCATCTTTAGCACCATCACCAACATCCTCACCATCCTCCTGCCACCATCCTCAGCACCACCAACATCCTCACCATCCTCCCACCATCATCCTCAGCACCATCACTACCATCCTCACCATCTTCCCGCCATCATCTTCAGCACCATCACCAACATCCTCACCATCCTCCCGCCATCATCCTCAGCACCATCACCAACATCCTCACCATCCTCCTGCCATCATCCTCAGTACCATCACCACCATTCTCACCATCCTCCTGCCATCATCCTCAGCACCATCACCACCATCCTCACCATCCTCCCGCCATCATCTTCAGCACCATCAACAAAACCCTCACCATCCTCCCGCCATCATCACCATCACCAACATCTTCACCTTCCTCCCACCATCATCTTCATCACTATCACCATCACCACCATCCTCATCACCATCATTATCCTCCTCCTACAACAGCTGTTTTAGAGAAACCACTAACTTCTCAGACGCTGTCCATGGTTCCCACTCCAGTCTAACCCCTCATCCTGACATCTGGGACCTCATGTACACGCACATGTACACGCACACGCGCGCACACACACACACACACACACACACACACACACACACACACACAAGATGTGCTCTGTCAGTCTTCAGGGACGAACTGGCTCCTCTGGTGGGGCACCTACTCCTTCCCCCATGAAACACAGCCCCCACTTCCTGCCACGCCCTCCAGCCACACCCACCGAGGCCAGGGTCTCCTCCTGCCCAGTCCCCCTCCTGCCCAGCTTGGTCTCCGCCCATCCAAGAGTCTGCATGGGACTATGCAGAGGGCTCCAGTCGCACATGCCTTTGGGGGCTCCTCCCTGCATCTGTCAGGCCTAGGAACTGGGCACCCACATTGGCGAATCTCTTCTGGGAAGGCTGGGGAAGCCTCGCTCTGAGGGGCACTGACCCTCAATCCCCCGGCCACATACCTGGCAGGACTGACAGGAGGACGTCAAATGTGTGTGTCTTCATTTCCCACCTCGAGGGCTCTGTCCCGAGGCCGGGAGCATGCTCCCCAGCTTTGCTCCACGGCGCAAGACTGAGCACCCTAAGACGGGCTCTCTGTGCAGAGGTGACGACCATGGATTCCCTATCAGTGAGGCCGAGGCTACTGCAACACTGCAGCTACAGCACCCGCTCCACCATCTCCACCTGCTCCACCAGCAACACCTGCTCCACCAGCAACACCTGCCCCACCTGCCCCACCTGCTCCACCATCTCCACCTGCTCCACCTGCTCTACCACCCCCACCACCCCCACCTGCTCCACCATCTCCATCTGCTCCACCAACCCCACCTGGTATACCAGCTCCTCCTGCTCCTCCTGCTCCACCAGTTCCACCAGCTCCACCAGTTCCACCAGCTCCACCATCCCCACCAGTTCCACCAGTTCCACCAGTTCCACCAGCTCCACCATCCCCACCAGCTCCACCATCCCCACCAGCTCCACCATCCCCACCAGCTCCACTTGCTCCACCATCCCCACCAGCTCCACCATCCCCAACAGCTCCACCATCCCCACCAGCTCCACCTGCTCCACCAGCAACACCTGCTCCACCAGCAACACCTGCCCCACCATCTCCACCTGCTCCACCTGCTCTACCACCCCCACCACCCCCACCACCCCCACCTGCTCCACCATCTCCATCTGCTCCACCAACCCCACCTGGTATACCAGCTCCTCCTGCTCCTCCTGCTCCACCAGTTCCACCTGCTCCACCATCCCCACCAGCTCCACCATCCCCACCAGCTCCACCATCCCCACCAGTTCCACCTGCTCCACCATCCCCACCAGCTCCACCATCCCCACCAGCTCCACTTGCTCCACCAGCTCCACTTGCTCCACCAGCTCCACCTGCTCCACCATCCCCACCAGCTCCACCATCCCCACCAGCTCCACCATCCCCACCAGCTCCACCTGCTCCACCATCCCTACCAGCTCCACCATCCCCACCATCCCCACCTGCTCCACCAGCTCCACCTGCTCCACCATCCCCACCTGCTCCACCAGCTCCACCAGCTCCACCAGCTCCACCAGCTCCACCAGCTCTACCAGCTCCATCTGCTCCACGAGTTCCACTAGCCCCACAATCTCTGCCAGCTCCACCTGCTCCACCTGATCCATCATCTCCATCATCTCCACCAGCTCCACCATCCCCACCAGCTCGGTCTGCTCCACCTGCTCCACCAGTTCCACCAGATCCACCAGATCCACTATCTCCATCAGCTCCATCAACTTCACCTGCTCCATAAGCTCTATTGGCTCCACCATCTCTACCATTTCCACCAGTCCACCTGCTCCACCGGCTCCACCAACTCCACCTGCTGCACCATCTCCACCAGCTCCACCTGTTCCACCTGCTCCACCGGCTCCACCAACTCCACGTGCTCCATCCGCTCCACCATCTCCACCAACTCCACCTGCTCCACCTGCTCCACCGGCTCCACCAACTCCACGTGCTCCATCCGCTCCACCATCTCCACCAGCTCCACCGGCTCCACCTGCTCCACCATCTTCACATGCTCCGTCCGCTCCACTATCTCCACCATCTCCACCAACTCCACCTGCTCCACCTGCTCCACCGGCTCCACCAACTCCACGTGCTCCATCCGCTCCACCATCTCCACCAGCTCCACCGGCTCCACCTGCTCCACCATCTTCACATGCTCCGTCCGCTCCACTATCTCCACCATCTCCACCAACTCCACCTGCTCCACCGGCTCCACCAGCTCCACCAGCTCCACCAGCTCCGTCCGCTCCACTATCTCCACCATCTCCACCAACTCCACCTGCTCCACCTGCTCCACAGGCTCCACCAACTCCACGTGCTCCATCCGCTCCACCATCTCCACCAGCTCCACCGGCTCCACCTGCTCCACCATCTTCACATGCTCTGTCCGCTCCACTATCTCCACCATCTCCACCAACTCCACCATCTCCACCAGCTCCACTGGCTCCACCGGCTCCACCAGCTCCACCAGCTCCACCTGCTCCACCATCTCCAAGTGCTCTGTCCGCTCCACTATCTCCACCATCTCCACCTGCTCCACCATCTCCATGTGCTCCGTCCACTCCACCAGCTCCACCGTCTCCACCAGCTCCACCATCTCCACCAGCTCCGCCAGCTCCACTCACTCCCCTGTCTGGGGCTCTGGATCTCTCGGGCCTCAGGATCCTCTCTCCCATCGATGAGATGGTGACTCCTCCTCCCTCAGCAGGTCACTGGGAGGACACTGATGGAAATAAGAGAGCACGTAGGTCCCCATACACAGTGACGGCTGTCCATGGCAGCTGTTATAAATATTATGAAAACTGAAAAATACAGCTTTCAAGGTCAGCAGGAACGGAAACTCGGCAGGACGCTGGGTGGAGGCTGAGCGAGAGATGTGTGTCCATAAAGCACACGACATGGGGCTCTCGCGGCCTCTCTGCCCGCACTCCCCGTCTCTATCCAGGGCCTCCTGCTGCAGCTGGGGGGCGGGGAGCAGGAGGTGCACGCCTGACCAGCAAGTGTCATGGCAACCAAGAAAGCGCCGGCCCGGACCGTGCAGTACCTGTGGGCTGGCTGGCCTTGGGGAACACTGAGCAGGTGGACTCCCGAGGTCTTGGCGCTGCAGGCCGTGCGTCGGGGCGGGGTCAGGAGACTCACTGGCCACAGCAGAGGGACGCAGTCAGCTGCCATCTCGGGGGTGAGGACCTGGATCCCGAAGCAGCTGCCCTGAATCGCAGGGGAATGAATGCAGGCCCTACCCTCGGAGAGCAGTCACCAGTTCCGAGTCTGCCAACAGGTTCTGTGCTCACTCTGGCCCCCTGGGACAATCTAGCCCCCCCCCCCCCGCCCTGCCACCACCAGCTGAGCCTCTGAGCTCCTGTCTGAGCTGGCCTCAGCCACCATAGAAAAGCCTGTCAGCACTGCCAGCATCTTCCTGTGTCACCCACCCTCCCGGAGCGGGGGAAGGGGGCCGTCTCCCTGTGACTGTCATAACCAGTGGCTTTGTGAAACCAAATTGAGAACTACTTTGTGTCCAGTTGGAGGAGCGCCAACTTTCAAGAGATGGGCTGTTCCCTCCCGGTTCTCTACCCCAAGGGACGCACAATAGCTATTCAGACAAAAACGTGCACACACAAATCTTCACAGCAGTCAAACCAAAGGTCAAAACAGCCCAAATATCCATCAGCGAGTGAACAAATAACACGCGGCATGTCTCTACAGTGGAATTCAGTCATTCAGTAAAAAAAAAAAAAAAAAAGGGAAAAAGAAATACTAGAAAGACGTTACAAGGCAGGAAAGGTGGTGGCATAAAGTCAGGCACTTGCCTTGCACATGGCCAACCTGCCCTGGTTCAATTCCCAGCACTGCACATGGTCCCAAGCACTGTCACGAGTGACGCCTGAGTGCAGAGCCAGAAGTAATCCCTCCGCACCACCAGGTGTGGCCCCAAATCCAAAAAATTTTAAGTGCTAAAATATGGATGAACCTTGAAAAGGAGGATGTGAGTGAGACGCCATTGGACGGCTTGATTCCATTTCTATGAAAAGAGCAGACAAAGAGAGTGGCACAGAGAGGGGACTCGTGATGGCCAGAAACTCCGGGCCAGCTGCAGGGAATGAACTGCTCAGTGAGTGCAGATGTTCATTTCGGGGTGAGCAAAATGCTGTGAAACTCCAGGCTGGAAGATAGTACAGCAGCTAGGGCGTTTGCCTGGCACCCGGTCAACTCGAATCAATCCCCAGCACCCCATATGGTCCCAAACCCTACCTGGAGTGATCTCTGAGCACAGAACTAGGAGTGACCTTCAAGCATTGGGATATGATAGCAGAGATGAGAAAGCTACAATCAGAAAGAGCAGGACGAGGCTCACTCTTCCTGCCCTGGTTCTCCCTTGAACACGTAACTGGTTAGCTTTTCTTGGTCTTTGTTTCTTTGTTTGCCTTTTTTCCACAAGAGAGGAGCTCGTGTTTTCTCTTGAACATGCATGCACTTCTTCCTGTCTCTCCCCTCACATCTTTCTAAATAAGTTTCAATAAAAACGTTCTTGCTTCACCAAATTTAAAATAGGAAGAAAGAAATGACAGAAATAAAGAGTATGGTATGTTATATTAAAAAACTCAGCAGAAGGTCTGAGCAGCAAAATAACAGCAGCTGAGAAAAGATTGATGAGCTCTGAGATCCAGGCAGCCTTGAGAAAACAGCAGAAGATGGGGGGAGAAAGTTTGAAAATAAATGAACAACACACCGGAAAATTGTGGGATGAGTTCAAGAGGCGAAATGTGAGAATCACTGGGGTTCCTGAAACAAGGAGGCAAACCCAACAAAGAACCGCTAAAGAATCCTAAGATAAGAATGTCCCACCGTTGAGAAGAGCATGACCACAAATTCCAGGAACTCAAAACGTTCGGAAAAATAAACCCAAATAGGAAAACTCCAAAGCACATTATAATCAGAATGACAGAAGCCAAAGACAGAGACAGAATATTGAAAGCAGCAAGACCGAAAAAGAAGCCTATATCTAAAGGAAAGATTCCCAGTAGTTATATGAAATGAGACTCAAGAGCCAGAAGAGAATGGTGGGACAGAGTAAAAAAAAAAAAAAAAAAAAAAATCAATGAATGGAAAACCTCACCAAGAACGCCTTATCAATCTAGATTATCACTCAGATGTGAAGGAACAATAGAAAATTTTATGGACAGGCAACAGCTTAGGGAATTCATAGCCTCGAAACCAGTTTTGCAAGAAGTGTTAAAGGAGCTTCTTTAAAGGACAAGACAAATTTCTCAGCACTTAGACTGAGTATGTCCTACACTAAATGGCACTTATGGCTGCCCTCTACTGGATTAAGGTCTGTTTATTTCTAGCTTCCAACGGGACTTTTACTTTTTCACTAATGAATTAACATTTTATATTGAATGTTCTATGTCTATTCAGGGATTTTCATTACGACCCTTTACTGAATAATGCAGACACTTAAGCGATATCTACAATATAGTATTTTCTAACATAGAGGCAATATATTCCCTTTCTTAAAAAAAATATGCTTATTTTGGGGCTGGAGCAATAGTACAGCAGGTAGGGCGTTTGCCTTGCATGCAGCCGACCCGGGTTCAATTCCCAGCATCCCATATGGTCCTCTGAGCACTGCCAGGGGTGATTCCTGAGTACAGAGCCAGGAGTAACCCCTGTGCATTACCAGGTGTGACCCTCCCCACAAAATATTTATTTTGGGATCTGAGGCCACACCTGGCTTTCAGAGATCACTCCTGTTGGTGTTAGGAATCAAAACTGGGTCATTCAGAAAAGCAAATACTCTACCCACCATACTATCCAGTCCTAGCCAATATTCCCTCTGAAAGATAAAACATACTTTTAGAAGCCTGTTAATATTTTCCCCCTAAACTTTCTTAATTCTCATCTCTTCATTCTTATGAAATTGTATATCTGTAGGGTTTTCATATTTCATGTAAACTTTTAAATTTTTATTTATATACCTGTAAAAAAAGATCTTTTTTTAAAATACATTTTTATCAACTGATGGATTTACATTTTTATGGAGTTTCAGGACCTTAGCTTTATTCATTTATGTGTTTAGATGTCACCACCTCCACAATGGGATATAAAGAAACATGGTGTGGAAACAAACGGCCAACGCCATCAGAAATGGAGAATTTGTCTATAAAACTGAGCTTTTGTGGGGGTGGTGGGGACGTGGTCGGGTGGGGGTGGTATTGGAATGATGCTCGCATGAAAAGTTTCATTAACAGCATGTGTAAATCCCAGTACCTCAAATCAAGAGAAATAGTTTAAACATACAGAAATTAGCTTTCTCTTCAAACCCATGCTCTTCCTTGAATATGGACCTTGCCTGCTGTCTAGATGATTCCTTGTTTCCCTGTTTCCACTCTGGAGAAGCCTGTGTTCTCTCTCATGTAGTGGGGGGATTGGGGTGAAGGGGAGAGAGAGGGAGAGAGAGAGAAAGAGAGAGAAATGATAAACTTTCCCCCTCTCCCAGCTCTTCTTACATCTTCATAAATAAGTTTCAATAAGGACTTTCTTGCTTTGGGGGCTGAAGCAATAGTACAGCGGGTAGGGCATTTGTCTTGCAATGCGACCAACCCTGGTTTGATCCCCCGCATCTCATATGGTCCCCTGAGCATAGCCAGGAGTAATTCCTGGGTGCAGACTCAGGAGTAACCCCTGAGTATCGCTGGGCATGCCCCACTTCCCCCACAAAATTTTTTTACTTCGGAATTGACAAGTAGAGTCCCCTAAATGTCATCATGGTATCAAGAGCACATGCATACATCCAAACTCATAAAAATATAGGGCTGGAGAGAGGGATAGTCCAGGGGGTAGGGTGTTTGCCTTGCTTGAGGTCGACTCTGCATCCCTCCCGGTCCCCCGCACACCACCAGGGGGAGCTCCTGAGAGGAGGAGAGAGGATGGCAGCAGTCGTACAGCAGCTCTCAGCGCTGATGGGGCCATAACGTCTCTGCGTGAAAGACTGTGAGTGCCCTTTAAGTATTTTCTCTCCAAAAGAGTGGCTTAAAGTGGGACCAAACTGGCACCCATGACCAAGTGCCAGGCCAGAGTGGGATGTGGGAAGAAGGTGGCAGCGCCCATCCAGGCTCCAGACACTTAGCATGAATGAACAGACTCCTTGAGCCCAGCTTGGCACTATCTAGGAGTGCGGGTCCCGGAGCTGAGGGGGCACCTGGGCTCCCACCCCGGAAGGCTGGCTCAGGCCACTCACCACCTGTCAGGCATCCCCGCCACCATGTCTTCCCCGAACCAGGCCACACCACCAGCGTCGCCCACAGCATAGGATGGAGGAAAACCTCCCTGGGCACCTGTCTGGGGGCCGGGGATGGGGACGTGCTCCCCCTCAGCAGCTTCTGCTGGACTGGTGGCTGCAGCCCGTCCAGAGTGTCCAAGCCATGAAAGGTCACAGCCCTGGGCCCAGTCCTGGTCCCTGCCACTGCTGCTGTCGCTACTGGACCCAGGAGGTGTGGCACCACCAAAGGGTCAGCCTGATGGTGCCCTCAGTCTTCCTCATACCCCAAAATTGCCGCTATGCCTCTGGCGGGACTCCAACAACTCAGGACCAGGGTTTCTGAGACATCAAACTGCCAAAAGTTGGGGATGTGGGAGCCACGCCCACAAACCACCTCCGGCTCAGCCATACAAACTCATTTATCGGCCTTGCTCTGGAGGCCCATAAATAAATCTCAAAAGAGATCAAAAGCCACAGATAATCTTGGACCCACACAAGGCTGAAAGGGTGAACAGACCAGGGTAGATCGGAGGGGGAGGGGGGTTGCTCCTGGCAGCTGCCTGCTCCCACAATCCAAATCACCACGATGCCCCCCAGCCGAATCCCACCATCTTGGGACAGACCTCACTGATATTAATCTGCTGAAAATTCGGGTATGCTAATTTTGGTTTTTGTTTTTTGTCTTTTCTTTTTGGGTCACACCTGGTGATGCACAGGACTCACTCCTGGCTCTGCACTCAGGAATTAGCCCTGGTGGTGCTCAGGGGACTATATGGGATGCTGGGAATCAAACCCAGGTCGGCTTCGTGCCAGGCAAACGCCCTACCCGCTGTGCTATCACTCCAGCCCCAAGGGTATGCTAATTTTGTTATTGAAATCTCCAGACTTTCTCAGGGTTGGGAATGGCTACCTCTGCCCACCTCCCTGTGCCTCTAGAAACCCCAGCAGTCCACACCCCAAAGCTGCTACCAGTTAAAAAATAAAAAACCAAACTCCTCTAGATGTACTTTCCCGATAAGAATGTTGTACGCCCTGAACAAACACAATAAACTCTTAGCACCTGTACTGCAAACCATAATGCACGAGAGAGAGAGAGAGAGAGAGAGAGAGAGAGAGAGAGAGAGAGAGAGAGAGAGAAAAGAAAGGTGCCTGCTATAGAGGCAGGTCGGGGAGGGGCGGGGGGAAGAAACCAGGGACATTGGTGGCAGCAAATGTACACCAGTTGAGGGATGGGTGTTGGAACATTGTATGACTGACACCGATCATGAACAACTTTGTAAGGGTCTATCTCATGGCAATTTAATTTAAAAAGAAAAAAAGTAATTGCGGGCCGGAGTGATAGCACAGCGGGTAGGGCGTTTGCCTTGCACGCGGCCGACCCGGGTTCGATCCCCAGCATCCCATATGGTCCCCCAAGCACTGCCAGGAGTAATTCCTGAGTGCAAAGCCAGGAGTAACCCCTGAGCATCGCTGGGTGTGACCCCCCCAAAAAAAAGAAAAAAAAAGTAATTGCTGAATGCAGAGCCAAGATTAACCCCTGAGCACTGCTGAGTGTGGCCCAAAACCACTACAAACACATACACACACACACACACACACACACACACACACACACACATGAAAAGAGCAAAATCAGAGAAGGCTCAGCAGTTGGTGCTGACACAACCGGAAGGGAACCCGCAGGAAGCACCAGTCAAGGAGGGAACAGAGCTGAGGGCCCTGTGTGGTGGGGGCTTGGCAAGAACAGGGACCCCTCCCACACAAGGCCAGGACCTGCATCGCAGGGCTGGAAGGAGCAGCATCAACCCTCTCTGTTCACCTCCAGTAGGCAGGCAGGCAGGCAGCGGCAGGGGTGAAGAGGTGCTGGGGATGGTAAGCAACTGCCCTCCAGTCACTTCAGGGGCACTGACCCCTGCACCCCGGAGGCCAACATCAAAGGGCCTTCCCAGGACAGACAAGCTGGGAGTCAGGCCGAGAGGGCAGTGGTGAGGGCCGGGCCGGGGAAGTGAGGTGACCTTGGCCCCTCTCCTACCCACACTCTCCTTTGCCTGAAACCCGGGCCACAGGGGCCTCACAGCGCCCCCGTCCTAGATTACACCTCACCTCACATTCCCACGGTTCCAAATTCCAGATAAAAGAGGTGCCATTCGGACGCCTTCTCTGGGCCGCCCGGCGGTCACAGACAGAGCTTCTCAAGTAGGGGTCACCTCATTAGAGGACCCGGCTAAGCCATGCCTTTGGCCCAGGGTGCCTGGCTTTGCCGCCAGTCCTGCTGGGCCCACCCGAGTCCATCTCTCACGCGGAAGCAAGGAGCTCAAACGCAGGGGTGCCCGGTCTCCCTGGCATTAGGAACGACCCCACACCGGGAACCAGCCTTTCTACACTAACACACGCTGCTCCTCTCCGATTAGGCAGAAACAACGCTCGTCCGCTACAGAAGTTGGGAGAGAGGAAAAGATTTTAAAGAAGAGAAAGCGCGTGTGATCTGTGTGCCCCAGAGGAAACGCTCCGCCTGCAGGGGACGGCATTCATGTCTTTTTAGCCAATTTGTAATCTCACTGCCGATACACCTTTATAGCCTGGTTGTCTGTTAGCCTTTCCCGCCAAGTCTGCGGTCAAGAACAACATTCTGAAGACTGGAGAACAGTCCCCCAGGGAAAACCCACCACAGTACCGGGCAGCGAAGTGGTGCTCTGGGTAAACAGGGCTCTGCCCCGGGCAGGCCAGCCATTGCCCACCTCACCTGGTGCTTAGGACCAGCTTTTCCAACAGAATCACAAGGCCAGCGAATATCACATTTCAAAGGGACCCGGATCTGGACTGACATATTAATTACAAAAAAAAAAAAAAAAACCAAAAAAACCAACAGCCTCCCCACAACCCACCCTGCATTGACTTTTCCAAGTCCAGCAAGGGCTGGGGTTCTGCGGGAGTTGGGGTTGGAAGGCAGGACCCCGATCCTGGCTTCCGCCTTTCCCTTGTCTTGAAGGTTCTAACTGTCCAGCCAGAGATAGGACCAAACTGCTCTCTGCCAGAAGTTGGGGTGTGCGCCTTCTCCCTGCCTCTCGGTGGCTCTGAGAGCTGAAACAAGCCGCGTGTGGGTCCTCTGCACACCGCGGGCTCACTCGCCCTGCCCACCTCGGCCTCCCCTCTGTGGGAAAGGTGTGTGTGTGTGTGTGTGTGGAAGTTCTCTGTGAATGTCACTGCTTTGTCAACTACTCTCCTTCCTGAGCAGGGTGGGGGAGAAAGCCGCGGGGCTCCCTTCCCTGTCTCAGAGTCCAGCAGGACTGCTGCCTGGAGCCCAGGGCGGCAGAGAAGCAGCTTCCTGAAGGATCTGGGGGGCACCCGCGGGCCTGGGGGTGCTGGGGGAAGCTGTGTTTTCAAAGTGGGGTGGGAGGGGAGGGAGTTGGTCTGAGAACTAAAAGCACAAAGACCCTCTGTCAAGCGGAGCCTCTTCACTCGGGTCCATATAGCCTACCGACCTTTGGGGAAACCCGAATGCAGCATCATTGGGTGGATGCAAAAAGTCATCGGCTTCAGAGGACTCGGGGCCTTCTTCCCGGCAGTTCTAAGCCCTGGCATATTGGAAATGCAACTGGTGCTTGGTGTGTGACCGCCCCAGCCCTTGGCAGCGGGAAGGGAGAGGCGGACGCCTCCCCTGAGAAGCGCTGGAGGGTAGCGGGCCTGACTGAGCGTCCGGGGCAGCGCCCACCCCACCCCCCACGCCCCTGCCCTTCTCCACCCCGGCCTGCTCGCCAAGCACCCCAGACCCAAGGTACCCCAGCGCAGGCCCGGGGAGGAAGGGGCGCGGACGCCAGCCCGGAGGGTTCGCCCATTCCCTTCGCATTTAGGGCAGCTCCCCGCAAGTCCCCACCCCAGCCCCCCCCCCCCCCCGGCGCCCGGGCCAGCTGCGCATCTCTCCGCTCCGAATGCACACAGCAGGTGGCACCTCCGGGAAGCGGGCGGAGGGGGGCGGCCCTCCCCGCCCGGGCTCTCCACCTGCGCCGCGACTCCCGGGCCCTTACCTTTGAGGTTGGCGGGGTGGCCCCGCGGCGGGCGATTCGCGTTTCCTCGGGGCACAGAAGAGACACTGGAGAAGTTGTTCCCCATGGCATCCGGGCCCGGGGGTCGGGCGCTGGCGGGGGGCCGGCGCGGCTGGGCAGGAGCGCGGGGCGCGGGCGGCGGGGAGCGCGCGCGGGGGCGCGCCGCCGGGGGAGGGCCCTGCCGGGGCCGCGGTCGTCGGGCTGCCGGGGGCTCGGCCGGCTACCTGGCGCCCATGCCCGGCGGGGGCGCGGCCCCGAGCCCGCGGGCGCTGGGGATCGGGCTGGCGGGGCGCGGCGCGGCGGCTCGGGCGCGCTCCCCGCGGGCCATAGAGTCGGGGCTCCGGGCGCGGGCGCTCGGCCGCGGGGCCTGCGGCGCGGGCTCGGCCTCGCTCCCCGCCCGCGGGGACGGCCGCGGCGGCGACGACGTGCGTGGCGCCCGCGGGGCTGGGTCTCCGGGGCCGCCCGCGCCCCCCGCCCGCGCCGTCGCCGCGCGTCCCTCGCCGCGGTTGTTATGGTGACAGCTGCGCGGAGAATGAGCGGCTCAGTGACACCCGCGCCCGCCCGCCCGCTCGGCTCCGAGGGCGCGCGGGGGGTCAGGCCGCCGCGGGGCTGCCCCCGGACGGACGCACGCCGGGACCCCGAGCCGCAGAGCCGGCCGCAGGCCCCGGGAGGTCCCCGGCTGGCCGGGCGCGCGGCCGGGCGGCTCCGCTCCACAACTTCCAGCGCATCTGGGAGCCGCCTGGCACCCGGGAAGCCCGAAAACGTATTTTTAATGAGCAGCTGCGTGAATAACAGGGCTTGGGGTCCGAAGGGGTGCCAGGGGGTGGGCCCAGAACAAGTTCCTCCACCACCACCACCATCCCGCCCCCGCCGGGGGCTGCCCAGTTATTGGGGTCGAGGGGGCACGTGGAATGGCTACAAACGGGGCCTGCACGGAGGATGAATTCCCCGAGCCGGGGAGCAGCCTTCACCCTGGGGAACAGGCAGCTCTGAACTGAAGCGCTCTGTCCCCTCCCAGAAAGGGGGCAAAGGGGGGCTTCTGTGGCTGCAGCAGTCCACGATGACTTACGGGGGGCGGGGGAGGTGGGGTCCCACAAGTCCCCCGCTCACGTGACTTTTCCATCAAGTGCTCAGCCCCACGGCCAGGAAGCCTGTGAGAAGGGGAAGGGAGCAGGGGCCCTTCTCCTCCTCACCCACCAGGGGGGAAATCCAGCCTCCGTGGCCCCAGAGAGCAGCCGCCCTCCTGCTCAGCTTGGTTCACTGTCTCCCCAGTTGGCTTCCCCCCAACCCCCATGGAAGGTTCTTCCCTCCAGGCTTCCTAGATGGTGCCTCTGGATCCCACACACTTCCTGTGTCACCCCCTCCCCTGCTGCCCCCCACACTTCCTGTGTCACCTCCCCCCCTCTGGCCCCCCCATAGCGCTCTGTACCCTTACTCTGATTTTCTGGGGAAGCAGCGCCCGCAGCCCTGTTCTGCTCTGCCCCCTCTGGAGGAAAAGCCCTGAGCAGGGGGAGTGCCCATCTCCAATGCTTCCTGTACCTGTAGGACTTAGGAAGTGACTAGCTCCCCCAGCCTGCTGCAGACCCAGGCCCACCCCGGGGCCCGAGGCCCTGAGCCAGACTTGCTGATGGCTCCCTGCGCCCCCCAGGCCCACCCCATTCCAGGCACCACGTCCTTAAATGTCTGGGCATCTGGGCAAGCTAGAAATACCCGTGACAGCTGCTCTCTGGGGTCTGGAGAGAAAGCCAGCCCCCACCCCCACCTCCAGCCTCTGTGATGCCCAGGTCACGTGCCTGGCCAGCTCAGAGTGGACACAGCAGGTCAGGGGCACTGTCATCTCTGTAGGCGGATCTTCCTAGATTTCCTCCCACCAATGACTCATGCACCAGAAATCCCCGGGCTCCAGTTGGCGAGCACCTCTGCTCTATCTCTCCACTCACTTTTCCACACGCGCACGCGCACACACACACACACACACACACACACACACACACACACTCTCCCACGCTCGCCTATGCCCCCTCACCCCCCTACACACACGCCCTCAGATCTGCAGGAATGAGGTCACTGTGAGCTGGGCTCAGAATCCATCCATCCAAGGAACTGGGTTCCCTGCAGGGGGGAGGGGTGAAGAGAGGCCCTGGAGAGATTTGCAGATGGTGGCTTGGGGGTGGGGGGGAGCTGGGGCCTCCTGGGAGAAATCCCACCCCTCTCTCACCCAGGGGAGAGGAGCAGGAGGAGGGGCCAGGGACTGAGGCAGAGGTGGGTGGGGAGGGCCTGGAGGAGACAGAGGAGGTCTCAGGCCTATATAGTCAGTCAAACCTTGAACTTGGGGCCCAGCAGGGAAGGGGAGAAGGGGAAAGGGGCGGGCGAGAGGGGCCGAGCCTGTCTGATCTTGGCCAGAGATATTAGGGAGAAGCTCCCTCTCCTCCACCAGGACTGAGAAGCTGGCGGGAGCCTTGGGGCCCGGGCTGGGGGCCGCCACAGTCTTGGCCGTCCCTGCAACACTAGCCGGGCGCACTTCTGGAATGCTGCACCCCAGGCCCCCTCTCTAGGGTCCCCTGGCTCTGCCAGTGACAGATGTGAACTGGGGTGGAGAGACAGTGCAGCTGCTTGCTTGCAAGCCGCTGACCTTGCTTCAGACTCCCACATATGGTCCCCGGAGTATCACCAAGGGTTACTCCCGAGCACAGAGCCGGGAGTAGCTCCTGAGCACTGCCAGCTGTGGCCCTACCCTGCCCTGCAAGTTTCTGGAGAGACCCCGACCTGTTCAAAGGGGCTGGAGGAGCAGGAGTTAGACCCAGCACCCTCCCACCCACCCCACCCGATCAGAATCTGAAGGCTCAAGGCCTGCCTTCTCCGAGGGAGCTGTCAGGCGGCAGGGAAGTGGCCTGCGTGGCCCCCCAGGGCCCTTCCCGGGCTCCGCCGAGGACTGCAGAGGGAGAGGGGAGCCCGCGGGGAGCGGGGCTGGATGAAGTCAGCGCTTGGACGGCTTCAATGGAAGCTATTAATAGCCGCAAGGTGGAGTTCTAGCACCTGTCGCCCTGGCAACCCCGCCTCCTCGATTCCCAGCCGGAGCCCCCAGGGGCGCATGTGCACGTGTGCGCCGACGCGTGCAGGGTGGGCGCCGTGCGTGCTCGAGCAGAGCACGGGGAGCGAGTCCTGTGGAAGGGACCCCCGGGAGAGGCAGGCTTCCAGCGACCCCCGAGGCTCCCACTCTCCCCTTCCTCCTGGCTCTTTTCTTAGCTGGGCTCTCCCTCCCCCATCCCTTCTTCCTCCGCTAGCCCTCATCTTTCTCCCCTTCTTTCTGACTTTCCCTGTTTCCCTCCACGTGGGATTCTCTCTCTCTCTCTCCCCCTCCCCTATCTCCCTCCCTCCTTCCCTCTCTCTCTTCCTCTCTCTCCTCCTATCTTCCTCCCTCCCTCCTCCCTCCCTCCCTCCCCTCTCTCTCTCTCTCTCTCTCTCTCTCTCTCTCTCTCTCTCTCTCTCTCTCACTCTCTCTGATAAAACAGTAAAAATGGACTGGGAAGGTTATGGCTCAAGGCTTCCACGTGCTGGGGCCTGGGCTGCATCCTTGACCCCCTTCTTGTCCCCTCCAGCCCCACTGGGGAAAGCCCCCATGAGGCATTCTAGAGTGGGGTTCATCCATCCAGGCCATGCTGGATACCCCTAAACTCCAAGTGACCCTCGTCTAGACCTTAACACTTTCCTTCCCTGTCCAGAAACTGTTGATTTACTTATTTGTTTTTGGCTTTTAGGACACATCAGGTAGTTCTTAGGCTTACTCCTGGCTCCGTGCTCAGGGATCACTCCTGGTGGTGCTCAGGGAACCATATTCAGTGCTGGGGATTGAGCTAGGGTTGGCTGCATGGCCTTCATCCCTATACTATCTCTCCAGCCCAACAAACTAACTTGGAATAGAAAACCACCAGTCTCCTCCCTACTGGCGATGGTGTTTTGCCACCATTCTATCTGTTATATCCTCAGAAGGTGATTGTCACCGAGCTATAGCACAGCGCGTAGGGTATTTGCCTTACATACGGCCAACCCAGGTTCAATCTCCAGCATTCCAACTCAAACATCACCAGGAGTAATTCCTGAGCCCAGAGCCAGGAGTAACCCCTGAGTATCGCTGGACATGACAACCCCCCCTAAAAAAAAAGGAATGTGTTTATCTTGGAACTGGAAGTTTTATCCTTTGACAATAGCATAGACCCCAAACTCTTTTGGGGTCATGCATCCTTATTGCTGATAAGTTGTAAAGCATGCACCCTAATACATGTACAGAGGTTTATAACATCTGTGCATAGAGATTGAAAATCTATTTAAATCAGACACTGTGCACACAAGTGAGACTGAAAGATGGATCATCTGGAAGCCTTCACTAAGGCAGTGAGATAAATTATTTCTGACAAAAATGCTAAAAAACTGACAGAAGGTGTAGCCTGGAACTAATAAGCAATTACAGCAAGGCTTCAGGGTATAAGGATAATTGACAAAAGTCAATAACTTGACTATGAACTAGTGATGAACAAGATAAATTTGAAATTTATAATAATAAATTAATAATAATAATTTAAAATAATACCATTTGCATTTTAAAAAGGAAATACTTCAGAGTAAACTGAGCAAAATGTGTAAACAATCTATAGAAATAAAGCTATTTTTAAAATTTATTTTAATGTAGAAAAGCCACAACTGTTGGTACAATTCTGGAATTTAAATTAATTAGATAACAGTACATTTTTATTATTTATTTATTTTTGCTTTTTTTGGTCACAGCGCTCAATGCTCAGGGGTTACTCCTGGCTCAGTGCTCAGGAATTACTCCTGGTGGTGCTCAGGGGATGTCGGGTCAGCCATGTGCAAGGCAAATGCCCTCCCCGCTAGACTATAGCTTCAGCCCCAAGGAAAACGATTTTTAAAAATCCAAGAAGATACAAATAAATATAGAAATATCCCATGTGTGGGGCTGGAGCAATAGCACAGCGGGTAGGGCGTTTGCCTTGCATGCAGCCGACCCGGGTATCCCATATAGTCCCCTGAGCACCGCCAGGAGTAATTCCTGAGTGCAGAGCCAGGAGTAGCCCCTGTGCATTGCCAGGTGTGACCCAAAAAAACAAAACAAAACAAAAATCCCATGTGTGTAGACAGGAAAACTTAATTTTGTCAAGATATCAGTTAATTTGGGGGTTTTGTTGGTTGGTTTGGGGGGCCATACCCTGTGGTGCTCTGGAGCTTTCCCTGGCTCTGTGCTCAGGATCACCCCCTGGCAGAGCTCGCGGGATCATACTCAGTGACAAGGGCTGTACCAGGGCCAGCTGCATGCACAGCCATTTGCCTTGCAGCCTGCACCATCTCTGCAGCCTCAGATTTCAGTTCTTTCCCACAGAATCTATGCATTCAGTGTATCCCAGTGGGGAGTTTAGTAAGACTACAGTATGTATTGACTAGGTGATTCAAAGGTTTTTGTAGAGAAAAAAAAAATAAAAGACCAGTCAATTCTGAAGGATAGGAAAATTTGAGGACAGACACTTTCCAGCTTCCAGACACTTATAACATAAACTACAGCAATCAAGACAGTGTATTGGCAAGTAGAGGAGTAGATCAATGGGGCAGAGTCAACATCCCATTCTGGATCCAGACGAGTGCAATCAACAGTTCTTTAACAAACAGAGGCATATAAACAATGGAGAAAAGGCAGTGTTTCCAGCAAGGGATTCATGAGCAACTTACAAAATAAAATAATTTAACCACTGATTTTACACCCTTCACAAAGACTAACTCAAAACGCATAGCAGACCTAATGAGATGAGGGAAAAGATGTTTTGTTTTGTTTGTTTATTTATTTATTTATTTTAAGGGAAATGTTTTTAAAAAAGCTTCTACGGGACCAGAGAGATAGCCCAGTGGGTAGGGCACTTGCCTTGCATGCAGCTGACCTGGATTCAATCCCCAGCATCCCATATAGTCCCCCAAATACCACCAGAAGTAATTCCTGAATGCTAGCCAGGAGTCACCCCTGAGCATTGCCAGCTCTGGCCCCCAAACAAAAAACAAATGAAAAACTTATAGGTGACATAAAAGAAAATCTAGGTGACTTTGAGTTTGGATATGGCATTTTAGACACAATACTAAAGGCAAAAACCATTAAAGAAAAGAAACTGAGAGACGAATTCATTAAAATTTAAATTTTCTGCTCTGTGAAATATACTGCTAAAAAGATAAGAAGAAAAAGCAGAGACTGGGAGAAAACATCTGTCAGAGATAGCTGATAAGACTGTTACCCTAAATACACACGGAACTCATAATATTCAACCATAATGAGACAAAGAGACCAACTGTAAAAATGAGCCAATCACCTTAAGAGACTCATCACCAAAGACAGAAAGATGGCAGATAAACATGAAGAGATGTTCCTTATGTCAGAAGAAGAAAGCAGATGAAATCAACAATATACACACTTAGAAGAATGCCCCCATCCACAGCACGACCACTACCAAATCCTAGCGGGCCACGGAACAACAGAAACTCGGACTCACTGCTGCTACGTTAATAAGCACTGTCACTTTAGAAGGCAATCTCACAGTTCCTCACAAAAATAAACATTGTTGGCCTCACACCATACACATGGGTTCCAAATCCTACCCGACCTCTCTCCCGTGGCAGGGGGCATCCCAGGTGAGCACCATGCTCTTCTTTTTTCAAGTCTCTTGTGGTCAAGGATGTGGTGGTAGAATTCAAGAATGACCTGAGCATCTGGAATGCCCCATTCTGTAGCTCAGTATCTCAACATCACTCTAACGGATATCAGTGTCACCGGCCCTGAGAAATACCCCCACATGTTGTTGGTGAAGAACTGCTTCATCTCCGGTGTGTGCAGTTGCCAGCAGATGAGGTTACTGCAAGATGCAGCAAGGCAGGAGGCCCTGCAGCAGAAACAGTGATGGTCCCAGCCCTCAACCCTCCTGTCCCACTCAGAGCCCTGCCCTGTACAGTCGGGTGCTATGTTGTTTCAGTAATGGCTTTAAAAAAAAAAAGGAATGAAATAATAGTGAGGGGCAACTATGCTCTGTTGAGAACGGGAGACGAGGCTTGGGGGCTGCAGGCAGCACCCTCCCTAGATCTCTTCAGGGCAGGGGGTGATTCATTTGGGGGATGGAAGGAATCTGTTTCCCACATTGGGAATAAAATTTATGATGCAAACTTGAAAAAAAAAAAAACCCATTGTCTCCAGTCTATGCTTCTAGGTTGGGATTGAAAGCCAACAAGTGTTTGTCTACACAAATATAGGAATGCCCCCTGTGAATGCTCATAGCACTTTTATTCGTAACCCCTGAAACTTGCAAGCAACCAAGAGGGTCTTCAGCTTGAATAGATAACACTGTGGTACATCCAGACAATGGAATATTATTTGACACTAAAAAATGAATGGTGAAACCATGAAAAGACATGGGAGAACCTTCAATGCGTGTGACTAAGTGGATGAAGCAAACACACAAAGGTAACTGGCGTATGATCGCAGCTATAGGCCATTCTGGAAAAGTCAAAACTAGGGAAATGGGGCCAGGGGATGAGGCAGTGGATAGGGCACCACAAGGTCCGAGAGCATAGCCGGGGGCAGCCCTGGAAGCCCCAGTGCAAACCTGTGATCCAGTATCACGGCAGCATTGTGCCCTTGGCCCCGTGGCCTAAGAATCACCAGTGGGACCCCGGGACCTCTGAGCACCACTTAAAAGCCCATTTAAAAACCAAAAACTGGGGCTGGAGCGATAGCACAGTGGGTAGGGTGTTTGCCTTGCACACGGCCAACCCGGGTTCGAATCCCAGCATCCCATATGGTCCCCTGAGCACCACCAGGGCTAATTCCTGAGTGCAGAGCCAGGAGTAACCCCTGTGCATCACCAGGTGTGACCCAAAAAGCAAAAAATAAATAAATAAAAAATAAAAACAAAAAACTATGGAAACAGTCAAAAATTAGTCATCCCCAGGGGGTGGGCCACAGGCCAGATGAATAGTAAAGCACAGAAGAATTCCAGGGTCCTGGACCTTGTCTGTGTGACACTATCATTGAGGCTGCTACAGTGCGACCCACAACAACTCGCACTTCTGCAAATACGTGAGCCCTCATAACCCAAAGGCCTGGTGAAGTGCTTTATGGAGGAGGCTCATCGTTGTGACACATACACCTCTCCTGAGGTGAGGTGCTGTAGGGAGACTGCACGAGTGGGGCAGGGGACACGAGGGGAATCCTGTCTCTTCCCTCCCTTGTGTGCTGCCATTCATCTAAAACTTCTCCTAAAAATAGGTTTGTTTTTTTTTTTTAAGGATCCCCTCCCCTGCCCTCCCCTCCCCCCACCGCCCCACAGGCGCACAACTCAAATGATTCTCCAACATAGCTAACTTCAGAATCACTTGGTAGGGCAGGAGAGATAGTGCAGGGGTGAGGTTCAATTGCTGGTTCCACACAGGGTCTCCTGAGCCCGGAACCCCAGGAACCCCAGGAGTACCCCTGAATACTGCAGGGTGTGGTCCAACAACCAAACAAAACAAGTGGCTCCTCAGGGGAGAGGAGAGGTGTGACTATTTTAAAGGCAGATTCCCTGATTTCCCCCAAGACATCTGCTTCTCTGGATGTATTCACTGGCCACCTTTTGGGGAAACTGCTTCTGCTGGATGCATTCCACCTGAGAAGATGATTTACAACAAACTTTCCCTGCAAGAGACTCTGGTATGACCCCACACGGCATGTGCTCCACTGGGCCCTGCAAACCCTGAGTCAGAGCCAGGAGTAGCCGCTGAGTGCCACGGGGTCTGACCCGAACAAGCCACGCCTCCAGGCTTTCCTCAGCACAAGGGACCCGGCAAGGTGGGCTGGCACCAAGCAGGCCGGGTCACACTGGGAGGTAGCACAGGAGGGGACAGTGCATTTTTGGAGCCTGATGCTCTCAGTTCAAAATAACTAACGTAGAATCACAGCCCACATGAATCCTAATTTTTCTGCCTTAAACATTTTGAAAGGAATTTTATTAATTTGGCTTTCAGACTCATTGGACTACAAGGAACTCATTGAATTTGCAACTTTATTTCTGGGCAATTTATTTATGTATTTCTGAGCAACCATGCATGGGCTGAATTTCTTGCCAAGTGAGGAAAGCGAACAATTGTCTCAAATAGAATGAAATCTTTATGAGCCCACATTTAGTGGTTAATGAAGCTGACATGACATTAAGTTTCTTAGGCACTCAAATATTTTTTAATGTTTATTCCAAAGTTTTCTTTCATAGTTTGGAGCCAGTAGGGTTTTGCCATCTTCAGACACCCTCAGGAAGCCAACAGACCTGAGACCAGGGCCACTGGCGCCCATGGCGAAGTCAAGGCCAGGGAAACCACCATCAGTTCCTCCTCCTCCACCACCACCACCACCCTCCCCATCAGTTCCATAACCACCACTACCACCATCGCCATCAGTTCCACCACCACTACCACCACCTTCCCCATCAGTTCCACCACCACTACCACCATCATCGCCATCAGTTCCACCACCCCACCCTCACCACCACCACCATCCTCACCATCCTCACCACCACTATCACTGTCATCAGTACCACTAGCATCGTCATCACCACCACCCTCACCGCTGTCTTTACAAATCAGTACTAGCACCACTAGCACCATCACTATCACGTCCACTATTACTACTTCTAACACTACTTTTGCTGCTATTAGTATGACCAGGATCATCAAAAATCCCATTTTTGGAGGGGGGGCACACAGGTACTGCTCAGGGCTTACTCCTAGCTCAGTGGTCAGTGGTCACTCATGGTAGTGCTCAGAGCATAATATGCAGTTCCAGGGATCAAGGCAGGATCGGCCACATGCAAGACTAGTGCCCTACCCTGTGGACTAACTCTCAGCCCCAGTTTCATACTGTCTTGGTTAACAAGTACAAGTGGAGGAGGGAAACTGGGGACTCTGGCGGAGGGTAGCGGGCACTGGTGAAAAGAGTGGAGCTGGAACAACACATGCCTGAAACCCGATCATAAATACCCTTGTAACTGTAATTCGCGTGATTCAATTTTAAAAAAATCACAACTGTTGTTGTTTTCCTTGTGTGTGTGCTTTTCGCTGGCCTGTTTTGCAGTTCGAGGCCACACCTGGTGGTTATCAGGGGTTACTCCTGGCTTTGTGTCCAGGGATCACTCCTGGTGGACCATAAGCAGTGCTGGGAGTCAAACTCAGGTCGAGTGTGTGTGAGACAAGCATCCTCCCCCCTGGACTATCTCTCTGACTCTCATAACCCATTTTTACAAAGACTTAGGGAAACCAAGCCACTCTCCAGGGCCAATAAGTGAGCACCAAGGTCCAGTCCCCTGAAGGTCTGAGTCCAAACCCTGGAGATGCCGTGACCCCGGGGTGGGGAGGAGCCTTTCAACACCCCCTCCCTGAATATTCTGATCCCCCTGCCTGAGGACTGCCTGGGGCTTTGACCCAGGGCCCCGTGAACTAGCCAGGGAGAACAGGACAAATTCCAGTAATGGAAACAGAATAGATTCCAAATCAAAGAGACATTCCCCAGCCACCTCTTACTCTCATAGGATGGGGTGGGGAGGGCCCACACCCAGTGGTGCTCAGGGGCTACTCCTGGCTCCGAGCTGGGGAATCACTGCACAAAGCCAGCACCTTGACCCCTGGCTATCTCTGGGCCCTCTCATAGATGTTCTGACTGACCTTTACTTGTGGAAAGTCTTTCTACAGATCCATCAAGCCCAGAGACCCGAAGCGTGTGATAAGTGTGTCTACATACAACCTGGAAACGTCCTCGTGGCCACAATGCAAAGGCCAGTAGGGTCAGCCAGCGCCTCTCCAGCAAGTAGGGCCCCCATCAGCTCCAACACCAGGCATTTCTCCGTTGCTGCTGGCAGTCATGGCTGGCTCCCGTCCACCTCTCCCCAGAGGAGTCCCAGAGGCTCCTGCTTGTTCCACCCTTCACCCACAGGCGCCTGGCAGGGAGGGTGGGCTACTCTCCCAGGGAGGGAGCCTGTGGACAGTTCTCTCTCAGCAGCTTGAGGGGCACTGTCCCACCACCCTTCTCCTCTCCCTTTCCTGCCAGTTCTCGAAAATCACCACTTGGGGGCGCTAGCACTCCACGCGACTCTGCCAGTACCCAGGCAACCTAGGAAGGGGTGGCGGGCTGCCTGGCAGTTAGTCAAAGGCCCTAACATCAATACCAGTCTTTTGCTCTTTCAAAATATCAAAGAGCTTCCTAGGTAGGAGAGAGATCTTTCTAGCCGCCCTGAGCGACGAGCGACTTCACTGTCAAGAAAACCTTCAGAGAACGGGGCTAGAGAGACCGTGCAGAGGGTAGGGCGCTTGTGACCAGCATCCCATAGGGTCCCCGAGCACCACCAGGAGTAATTCCTGAGTGCAGAGCCAGGAGTAACCCCTGAGCATTGCCTGTGTGGCTCGAAAAGAAAGGAGGAGAGGAGAGGAGAGGAGAGGAGAGGAGAGGAGGGGAGGGGAGGGGAGGGGAGGGGAGGGGAGGGGAGGGGAGGGGAGGAAGGTAAAAAGAAAAAAAAGTTAAGAGAGGAGAATAAACCCCTCTTCCACCTCTGAGATGTTCCTTTCTGTGTCTGTTTGCGTGACTGGAACCACTTTTCTACACTGCACCTGAGACAGGACCTGTGACAAGGTCAGGGTCCTCTCTCCCACCCCAGCCCCCTGCTCCCACCCTCATTGGCCAGACCCTCCAAGAGAAGGATCATACTCCCCTTCACAAACTCACTCCGGGGACAGAGAGGACCCCCCAAACTCAGTCTCAGGGGGTGTACTCAGAGCACTGCATTTCACGCGAGCGACACCCTCAGCACAGCACGTGGGCGCAGGGCAGCCTTGTCGCTACAAGGCCGCTAAGGCAGTCAGTCCCCAGCATGGCCCGCACACACTCAAACGGGCCTCAGAGCTGGACACCCCCTCAGTCGGCATCTCCCTCACACTCCTAACGCCTCTGGCCCCAGAGACATGCCCATATTTCTGCTGCTAAGTGTGACCTCTGAGGGCATAGACTGGGGTCCATTATCTCCATCAAAATACAGAACAGGGCATGCTCAGGTGGGGTGATACATAGGACCCAAAAGCTGGGTGGACATATAGGTGGGGTGGGTGGATGGGTGTGTGATGGTTTGATGGGTGGGTAGATGGAGGGATGGACGAGTGGGTGGATAGATGGATGGATGGGCTGAGTGCAGGAAAGGCAAAACTCAGGCTTTCAGCTGAGCCGCTAATAAAAAACGACTAACAAGAGTAAAACCAAGCAAGAGAAACGTAAAGCTAAGAATGAAACTAAAAGCAAAGGCTTAAAATGCTGGCCTCTGTAGTGTCTTCAACAAAGAGTGGCACCTTTAGAGGAAAAACGGGACAAACGAGAGCAGCTCTGGGTTTTGAAAGGCAGAAACTGCGCAGAGGTAAACGCATTAGAAAACTAACGGGGTGGTTTCTCTCTTGCTTGCAGAGTAGTGGGTGTTTAGGGTCACACCGTGCAGTGCGCCGGGGCCATTCCTCGCTCTGTGCTCAGGAGCAACCCTGGGTGGTGCTCAGGGGACAAGTGGTGATGCTAAAGATCAGGCTCAAGTTAGCCACACGCAAGGCAGCACCCCTGAGCGTCACTCCCGCCCCATGAGCTGCTGCTTCACTAAGAATCTCCGGGAGAATTTACAACCTGACTTGAGGTGAAAGGGGAAAAGGTAGAACTGTTTCAGTAGTTGCTGCTTCTAACCATGTTTGAAATACTTTGCCTGGATTTGGGTTCTGGTTTTCGTTTGGGGACTCTACCTGGAGGTGCTCAGGGGCTCTTTACAGCTCAGTGTGGGGGTCACTCCCAGTGTGCCTGGTGGGCATGCCGGGGTCCGACCCAGGCTCCCACTGCAAGGCATTTGTTCCAGCCCCTCGGCCTTGTGGGCCCCGAGGCACACTGGGGGGGGTGGCCTCAGCCACTGCGCCCCCCCTCCCGGCTGCCCCTGACCCCCGCTGGCCCCAACACACAGAAGTGTAGAGACCCCAGCACCTGAAGCCATGTGAAAGGAGCTCTGAGCTGGCTAGCGGGGGGTATCCCAGGGCCCCTTAGCCCCCCAGAGCTGAGATCCCCACTTTCTCTACTGGGGGCATGCCAAGGCCGGCCCGCTGCCCCGCAAGAGCTGACACCCCAGTCACGTTTCTGGGCGTGATCTCGTGTACACTAAGGCGCTGCCCTCTGGGCTGTGTGGGTTCAGCTCCTCCCAGAACTGCTGGGAGAGCAAGTCCCGGGCTGGGGCTGAGTTGGGCCTCCCACCACCATACCCCCTGCACACCCTGGTGCTGTGTTCATGGGGGACAAACCGAGGAGCAAGAGTCTGAGTAGATCTGCCTTGGGGTCTGGGTCGGCGGGGCCAGTGTTTCATGTCTCATAATAATAGTAAAATTGACACTGGCACACGCGTCCATGATGCTCGTGTGTGTGGGGTGCCGAGCTGAGTCCTTTTGAGCCTGACGCGTTTCCGCACTGTGGGTTTCTCAGACATGGGTCCTGGTGAGGGACACTCCCTCCGAACACCCTCAGGGGCGCCTCTCCGGCAGCCAGCCTCTGTGGGTGCCATCCGGGTGGGTGGCGCCAGCTCCGTGGCTGCCCCGCCTTCGAGCTGAGTCTTCTGATGGGCTCCAGGTTTCGTTTTATTTTTTAAAATTTTTTTATTGAATCACCATGTGAAAAGTTACAAAGCTTTCAGGCTTAAGTCTCAGTCATGCAATGATGAAACGCCTGGCCCTTCACCAGTGCCCATGTTCCACCACCAAGAACCCCAGTATGCCTCCCACCCCACCCCACCCCCTGCCTCTGTGGCTGATGATTTTCACTTTACTTTCTCTTTGATTACATTCAACAGAAAACTCACTATTATTATTTGGAATTTCCCCCCAATAATCAGACCTGTCCAAAAGGCATCATTTGACAGTTTGTTTTCCATTGCTGAGAATAAAGAGCACATAAGCATATGAGGTTTTGGATTTCTGGTATTTTAGTAATTAAGTCCAGAGAAATTTCTGCCAGAAGTCGTATCATTGCAAGCTCGTACCTGTGTTTAGCGGGCCTCATAAGATGGCGGTCGCCATGCTGCGGACGGGGAAAGGAAAGGCCGTCCATGTTTCATTTTAAATCTGTTTGGGTTTTGTTTTTCCTGCGCTCGGGCTCAGGCCCTCACGCACACGCAGGACAGGTGCCCAGCATTTTTGGTTTGATTTAATTTAGGGGCCACACCTGGTGGCGGTTCTCAGGGCTACGCGTGGCACAGTGCTTGGGGTCCCTGCCAGGGAGGTGCCGGGCTGGAATACGGAGCTGTCTCCCCAACCCCAGCACCATTTTTCAGATGAGAAAACTGAAGCCGCAGGAAGTTGTGTTTCCTGAGGTCTTGGAAGAACTGGAATCGGGGACTGGAGCAACAGGACAGCGGCTAAGGCAGGAGGCCAACTTGGGTTCATTCCCCGCCGCCTCTTATGGTCTCCTGAGACCCCTGAGCGCAGAGCCAGGAGTCTGCCTGAACAGCTCTGGGTGTTCTCCCCACCCCCGACTAATAATAAACAATAAGAGCTGGAACAGGAGCTCTGGCTCTGTGCTCCTCGCCCCCGGGCTGTTCCGTTCTCGTGCTCATTCTCAGTGCTCTGGTCGGACCCCTGCAGCTTCACCCCGACTCTGAGGGAGCCCAGCAAGCTGTGCCCTGGGCTCCTCTGGGAAATGGAAGGACTGATCCGGGCCCCTTGCTGGCCACTGCACGTGAAGTTCTCGACTTCCGGTCCTGGGCATTTTCTGCTTCCCCGCCCCCGCCCTGCCCCCGGCCCCCATCTTTTGGGCCACACACAGTGGTGCTCAGGGCTTCCTCTTGGCTCTGTGCTCAGGATCACTCTTGCCAGGCCAGGGGACCTTAGAGGGTGCCAAGGACTGAAACCCGGCATGAAGTGTGCAAGGCAAGTGCCCTCCCGCTATACTGTCTCCTCAGCCTCCTGCCACTTTCAGAGTGCCCCGACTGCTTCAGCAGACCACCACGGCAGAGGAGCAGTTCCGTGCCCTGACACCCCAGAGCCCCTCAGCCCCGCTGCCCCACCCCCCAGGGCAGCCCCCACCCCAAAGCCTGAGGCCAGCGTCTGTGTCCAAGGCTGCCTTCTCTCCAGGGCATGCCCAGGGACGTCCTGCTCAGAGCTTGGCACCTGCTTGGGGTTTGTCCGGGAATGGGGGGATGGGTCAGAGCTGGGAATCCGCAGGGGGTGGGCCCAGGGGATTCTGGAAAAGCTGCTATTCAAAACCTTCAGGCCACAGGCCAGACCAGAGCCACAGTACAGCAGGGACAGCACTTGCTTTGTACTGGCTGACCCCTGTTCTATCTCTGGCGTCCCATAGGGTCCCCTGAACCCCACCAGGATTGAGCCCTGAGCACTACTGGGTTTTACACACACACCCCAACACCATCACCAAACACACACACACACACACACACACACACACACACTATCCCTCTGGGCCCATTTATGGGTATGGGATGTGGGATATGGTTCAGGGACAAGAGTCCTGGGAACATCAGGGTTAAACCCTGCTGGGAAACCAGCATTCAGCCTCTGTGGCTCAGACAGGAAGGACTGGGGATATCTGGGCCTCATCTCTCCTTCCCTTCCCTGATGATTGACTCACCACAGGTAATCACATACACTTCACAAGTACACACACCACATGCCCACACACACCACACATACGTACCACATGTACACACATACCACACACATATAACACATATCAAATGTACACACATAAACAGATGTACACACATGCCATGCCCATAGAACACATACTACATGTGCATGCAATAACTACATGCATATACACACATAAACATGTATACACAGACATATCACATACATACACATATAACACACACCACATCTACCACACACACAACACAAATCACATAAACACACATGTCTACCATAAACCACACATACCACACACAAGCACCACATGCATATCACACTCACAAGGAACTCTCACACGTACATACATATACCCACCACCACATACTCATATACGCACACACCACTCACAGCCAATAAGTCTCTACACACACACACACACACATACACACACACTCCTGCATGCATACACATCCAGCAACTGCTCCCATCGGCACTGTGCAGACTGGGGTCACCCCAGGTTCTGGTTCCTGGACCAGGAGGCTATGCCCTGGAGCCCAGGCCCCTCCGTATCGGGCCATCTCCGCTCTGCTGGGCTTAGTCTGCCAGATATTTCCGGAAGCGAGGCCTCCTCCACCCCATCTATCCTGCTGCAATCAGGGCACCCCTGCCTCATAGAGGGATGGGATGGGTTTGGGAAGAATCAGAATCCAAAGCCAAAGGCAGCAGCGATAGAAACGAGGCCAGTCCTGAGCCCCAGAGGCTTAGCACAGAGGGCTGGTGCTCAGGAGACCCCAGACCCACCCTGGCATTGCATGGTTCACGTTCCCCGAGCACCACCAGGAGGAATACCAGAGCAGAAACAGGACTAGTCCACAAGGACTGTCAGTGTGGCCCCAAATCAGAAAAAAAAATTTTGATCTGGGGACTCAGGGGAGGGTTTATTTGAATTTCAAAAAGTTTTAAAAAATGGAGAGAGGGATTTTTGTTTATTTGTTTTTAATAGTGGTTTGGGGTTTTGGTATTTTTTTTGGTTTTTGGGTCACACCTGGTGATGCTCAGGGGTTACTCCTGGCTCTGCACTCAAGAATTACTCCTGGTGGTGTTCGGGGGACCATATGGGATGCTGGGATTCGAACCCAGGTCAACCGCATGCAAGGCAAATGCCCTACCTGCTGTGCTATCGCTCCAGCCCCCTTAATAGTGTTTTAAGTTTTGTTTTGGACCACTCTTAGCAGTGCTCAGGACCTGCTCCCAGCTCAGTGCTCAGGGCTTATTCCCAGGGGCATCAGGTCACACCTGGGGCTTCTCTGAGCTGTCTCCTCTTGAGTTATCTCCCAGGCCCAGACTTTTTTTTTTTTTTTTTTTTTTTTTGCTTTTTTGGGTCACACCCGGCGATGCTCAGGGGTTACTCCGGGCTCTGCACTCAGGAATTACTCCTGGAGGTGCTCAGGGGACCATATGGGATGCTGGGAATCGAACCCGGGTCGGCCGTGTGCAAGGTAAACGCCTTACCCATTGTGCTATCGCTCCGGCCCCATCCCTCGCCCAATCTTTTCTTTACATTTCCCCATCTATTTTGGTTGGGGATGTTGGACTTGGGGTTTTTTTGGAGGTTGTTTGTTTGTTTGTTTGTTTTTGGTGGTGGGAAGGGTTTGGGTTTTGGGCCATACCCAGCTATACTCAGAGGTTCCTCCTGGCCCTGCACTCAGGAATAACTCCTGGCAGTGCTCGGGGTGACCATATGGGATGCTGGGCATTGAACCCGGGTCGGCTGCATGCAAGGCAAGCGCCCTCCCCGCTGGACTATCTCTCCAAGTTGGGGGTGTTGTTGCGATGCCTGGGGACCCCTCCGCTTGGCCGTGGTCCTGCACCCTGTTCACCAGAGGCGTGAGAACATGAGCTCCCTGGGGTTTGCACACCTCGTGGCCGCCACACACTCCAGTGGCAGAGCTGGAGGCGCTTGTGTGAGCTGTGCCGAGACGGCCCCCAGGGCTGTGTCCTCGGGGAGCCCACACCATAGAGCGGCCGCCTCTGGGGCCCGTGCCGGGACCCGAACTCAAGGCCTCACACCCGCAAGTCCTCCCACTGAGCTCGTCCCGGGTCCGGGACAGAGTTTGGGCAAGTGGAGAGAGACGGAGGGGAGGGGGCAGGGCCAGTCGACCACAGGCACGGAGGGGACAGGCCACCGAGGGGCAGCACAGATTCCCATTGTGCGCCCAGAGGACTGCTGGCCCGCCTGGGTGGGGGCCCTCACTGCCCCTCACAGCTGAGAGGGGAGCCAGGTCAGACAGGAGGGCGCAGGCCCACCGGACACCAGTGCAGGGTCCTGCCCCGGGGCTGAGGTGCCACTCCAGCACCCACGGAAAGAGCACAGAGCTCTGTGACAGCAGACCCCTGCCCTGGACAGCTAAGGCATCCCACCCTCTGCAAACCCCAAAGGACATGCTAGAACCCCGGGTCTCTCGGCCACCATCCCTCCGTCCACCTCTACTGCCCAGTCCATGAGGGGAACCAAGTCACTGTACCTGGGAGTGAGGGACATCGGTGGCCCGGGCAACCACACAGAGAGAGGCGCCCCCATCCTGGGCAGAGTCCCGGTGCTCAGACAGGAAGTGAGGGACCCCCAGATATGAGGAAGTGGCTGCAGGAAGCCCCAGGAGAGAATGGATTTGTGGGGGAAGTGGGAGGCCAAGATGGGACGTGCGGAGGGGAGCCGAGTCCATGGGTGGCTCAGGAACCCCTAGGTGCCGTCCAGAGCCGGGGCCAAAAGGGTTTGTTCCCACTTTCCGCCATTTGCCCTTCCAGCACGCATGTGCTCCTGGCCGTGGCTGGAGTGGAGGTGCGAGCTGACCCGATGGTGGGCACCAGAGAAAGAGCAGGGGATGCTGCGAGAGGGGGCGTGGCTTCAGCGAGAGGGGCGTGGCTTCAGCCCTTGTCCCACTGTGCCTGCAGCAGAGGCAGGAGTGGTAGGGGGTGTGGGGGATATTAGGGACATTGCTATGCGGCGCCCCTGTAACCCTCTCCCCGCCCCGGTGTCCAGGGAACAGAGGGAAGCTGCCGGGTCCTGCTAAGGCAAAGGTTCACGCAGCCTGCAGCAGCCCATCTTCTGATGACCGCTACCTCCGCCACCATGCGGCTCCGGGGGTGCGCCTACAGCTGCAGGTGGGCCGCCCGCCAGGCTCGCCTAGGCAAATAGGGCATTTCCCTGCAGGTCTGGCCGCTCCCGGGCCCCCTTTGCATACTGCTTTTCCTGCCTTGCTTGACTTCTGGGAGATGGGGGGTAGGGGGAGGGGTGTCTCGGGGTCCAGCACCCAGGTGACCGTGTGGGTCCCTATTTTCTGCCCACATGCAGCAGGGCCTTGGAGACACTGCAGAGGACAGAGTCAGGCAAGACCCCCTGGAGAAGGGGGAAGGGGACCCCGAATCCTCCTGATCCCCAGAACCAGACCTTGTGACTCTTACCTGCAACAGCAGCTCTCCACTTTTATGATTTGATTAAGGTCCTGGCAGTGGGGAGTCACTCCTGGCTGTTCCTGGGGGACCCCCAGGAACCTCAAGTGTCCTAAAGAGAACCTTGGGGGCTCTGGAGAGCTCGCTCAGGGGTTAAGGCACTTAGTCACCTTGCATGCAACTGACCCGTTTGGTCCCCTGCGCCAGCTGTGGTGCCCCAAGCACCGCCAGGGGTCGCTCCTGAACACAGAGCCTGGAAGAGCCCCAGAGCACCACCAGGTATGGTTTCCCCCAAAGCACATGCAAAGGCAGGTGGGAGGCAGACTCAGAGCTGTGGCACTGGAGCAGAGGCTGGAGCAGAGCAGAGCCTCGGGCCAGAGCCGGGGTCCTCTGGAGGCTGGCCAGGCACATGGGTGCCCTGCTCAGGCCCCAGAGGGTCAACCCCCAACTCCCTGATCTTCAGCCCCCATCAGACCATCCCCCACAGAACAATGCGGAGGGCATTCTGGGGGGAAAGAAAAGTTCTCGAACTATTCGGTGTGAAGCCCAAGTCAGTGAGACACTTGAAGCTATTCTTTACCACTGATTCAAGATTTACAACAGCCTGAAGGGTTGGAGCGGAGTGATAGTAGAGTGAGTAGGACACTTGCCTGCCACATGGCAGATCTGGGTTTGGTCCTGGCACCCTTATGATCCCCTGCACCAGATATGGTGCCCTAGGCACTGCCAGGAGGCATTCCTGAGTGCAGAGCCAGGAGTAAGCCCTGAGCATCGCTGGGTGTGCACCCCCTCACCACAAGAAAGGAAGAAAGACAGAAGGAAAGAAAGAAAGAAAGAAAGAAAGAAAGAAAGAAAGAAAGAAAGAAAGAAAGAAAGACAGAAGGAAAGAAAGAAAGAAAGAAAGAAAGAAAGAAAGAAAGAAAGAAAGAAAGAAAGAAAGAAAGAAAGAAAGAAAAAGAGAGAGAGAAGGAAGGAAGGAAGGAAGGAAGGAAGGAAGGAAGGAAGGAAGGAAGGAAGGAAGGAAGGAAGGAAGGAAGGAAGGAAAACAACAGCATGAAGGATAACAGGCAGGTGTGATAGACTCAGAAGCAGAACACAGGGCTCGCTGGTATGAAGTCTGGAGTTCAAACCCCAGCACCACACACACACACACACACACACACACACACACACACACACACACACACACACCACAATTCTAGGGCTCCCCCTTTTCATTCAATAACTGTAATAAAGTCCTTGGGAACCTGAGAAAATGTAATCCAACCACTTGTATTATTTTACTTTATTGATTTGTGTGTGTCTGTGTGTGTGTGGGGTGATCAGGGACAGTGCTCAGGAGCTATTCCCAGCTGCTCAGGAGTGCTCCCTGGTAGTGCTTAGCAGACCATGCTGGGTGACAGTGATTGAACCTGGGTCAACCAGATGCAGAGCAAGTGTCTAACCCCTGTACCATCTCCCTGGCCCTGTTCCTATTATTGACAAACAATGCTGACATTAGAATTCGCAGCAAACGTCTCTGAGGCCCGTGCTGGCGCCCTTAGCCCACGTGGGTGTCTCTGCGTCCAGCTTCCTCCTGAGCACTGCCCCCTCCCCGAGTGCCAGCGTCCCCCTCTGGTTCAGTCCCGTGTCAGTCCAAGGCGGCCATCTCTGTGGCAGGATCCTTCTCCCCCTCTCCTGGGGAGCCCCCAACAAAGTCCTCCAGCAGTCACCAGCCTTAGGACCCCGGAGCCTTCGGTCTGTTGCAGCCGAGGGGGACAACTGTCCTCCCAGCCCCGCCCCGAGCTTTCCACCCGGACCAGGACAGGAGAGAAAGAGCAGAACCGCTCCCTGCCCCGCCCCTGCGCCCTGCTCCCACCTAGCCGGGTCCAAACCCGTTTCTCCACCTCCCGCCTTGTGTATCTCTCCCCGAGTCCGTCACCCCTCTCAAATGGGACAACGGCACTGTCCACAGTGACGCCCAGCCAGGGCTGGCGCTGGCCCGACACAGGCACCCAGCCCCTTACTAATTCCTCAGCAGCACAGACTGGACCCCAAGGTGGGCACGAGCCCGAAACACACACTGCAAGTCCCCACACAGCCCCACGTGGGAGGCTCCGACCAGGACCTCGTCTGTGATCTCATCCGGGATCTCATCTGGGATCTCGTTTGGGATCTCTCCTGGGATCCTGTCCAGGGCGGCCCAGATAGGCAGATCTGACCTGCTCTTCAGGCATGCTGGCCCTCCACCCCCAGCCCCGCAGCCCTTTCAGCTCTCCCCTCTTTGATCTGCCCACCACCCCAACCCGGGTCCCGGTCTGGGTCTGTAGAGACGCCAGAGGCCCAGAGTCCAGGCCTGGAACCCCACGGGCCCACCGAGTTAGCTTTTGGTCTGGGGCTGTGGAGGCGAGAGGTGGAGCCAGCAGGGCTGTGTGGGCACAAGGCTCTTCCCAGGTGCGAGTCCTCTGACGCGAGTCTGGGCTTTTCCTCTGTCATGTCTCTGTCTGTCTCTGCCTCCACCTCGATCCTTACTGTGCTCAGAGCCACCACTGTGACCACTACTATTACCTTCTCCACATCTCCGTCCCCGTCACCATCTTCCCTACCGCCAAGGGGACCATCCCCACCACCTCCAGCTCCATCCCCATCACCTCCAGCTCCATCCCCATCACCTCCAGCTCCATCCCATCACCTCCAGCTCCATCCCCATCACCTCCAGCTCCATCCCATCACCTCCAGCTCCTTCCCCACCACCTCCAGCTCCATCCCCACCTCCAGCTCCGTCCCCTCACCTCCAGCTCCATCCTATCACCTCCAGCTCCTTCCCCAGCAGCAACAGCACCATCCCACCACACCAGCAGCCCCACCATCACCTCCATCCCCGCAGCAAGCACCATCCTCCCACCATCAGTTCCACCCGTACCCCCATCACCACTTCCAACCCAGACACCCGCCCAGCCATCACCCCACCCGCACCCCAGCATTGTGTGACCTCGCAGGACCCTCAGAGACCCAAGGGACAGACAGCAGAGCAGGCTGTTCCCCCCTGCCGAGCCTGTCCTTCCACACACACCCCTGCCCCCCCCCCCCCAACTGCTCCCCACCAGGTGTGGTCTGGGGCTTCCTGGCCGGAGGCAGCTACAGAAGGAGGGAAAGAAGCCGGAGGCTGGGACAGGGAGGGCCACGCCCTGTGCACCCCCCCACACACACACCCCGGGCACCTGCCCGCCAGAGTCTCAAAGACACTCCCGCCCAGGCCCCGAGCTGCCTGTCTTCGCCATGCGGCGGGCGCCCAGGGGACAGAGCGGGCTGCTGGCGGGGGAGCAAGATGGACAAGTTCCGGATGATCTTCCAGTTCCTGCAGTCCAACCAGGAGTCCTTCATGAACGGCATCTGCGGCATCCTGGCCCTGGCCAGCGCCCAGATGTACTCGGCCTTCGACTTCAACTGCCCCTGCCTGCCCGGCTACAACGCGGCCTACAGCGCGGGCATCCTGCTGGCCCCGCCGCTGGTGCTCTTCCTGCTGGGCCTGGTGCTCAACAACAACGTGTCCATGCTGGCCGAGGAGTGGAAGCGGCCGCCGGGCCGCCGCGCCAAGGACCCCGCCGTGCTGCGCTACATGTTCTGCTCCATGGCCCAGCGCGCCCTCATCGCGCCCGTCGTCTGGGTGGCCGTCACCCTGCTCGATGGCAAGTGCTTCCTCTGCGCCTTCTGCACCGCCGTGCCCGTGAACGCGCTGGGCAACGGCAGCCTGGCCCCCGGCCTGCCCGGCCCTGAGCTCGCCCGCCTGCTGGCGCGGGTGCCCTGCCCCGAGATCTACGACGGGGACTGGCTGCTGGCGCGTGAGGTGGCCGTGCGCTATTTGCGTTGCATCTCCCAGGTGAGGAGGCGCCGGGGCCTGGGTCCCCCTGGGCTCTGGAGGGCTCGGATGCCCCGCCGTGCCCAGTGCAGGGAGGGAGCCCCGGGGTCAAGGCCGTGAGCTTCCACATGCAGGGGACCTGAGTTGGAATTTCAACTCCACCTGGTCTCCCCAAGCACTTCTGGGGTGGGGCTGGGAACCCCCGGGCTGAGCAGCATCCCTGGGCCCAGAGCATCCAACGTTCAGGCCAGGTGGGCCAAGTGCTAATGAGAAAGGCTCCCGGGGTCCTGAGCATTGCATAGGACCCCCACAGAACATGGAAGTCTGTCCTATGTACGTCTGCAGGGCCTCCTCGGACATCGTTTCCCACAGATGAAGCTCTGAGGGGCACAGGGGCTCATTTTCCCTGCTAAGGCTCTGTGTGTGTGTGTGTGTGTGTGTGTGTGTGTGTGTGTGTGTGTGTGTGTTGTTAGGGATCTCATGCATGCAAGGTAATTTTGTTTTCATTTTTGTTTTCTTTTTTTTGTTTTAACTATTTTTTTGGGTCACACCTGGCAATGCACAGGGGCTACTCCTGGCTCATGCACTCAGGAATCACTCCTGGCGGTGCTCAGGGGTCCATATGTGATGCTGGGAATCAAACCCAGGTCCGCCACGTGCAAGGCAAACGCCCTACCCGCTGTGCTATTGCTCCAGCTCCTTGTTTCCTTTTTCTTTCTTCCTTCTCCCTTTTTTTTTGTTTTGTTTGTTTGCTTGTTTGTTTTGGGGCCACCCCTGACAATGCTCAGAAGTTACTCCTGACTCTGCACTCAGGGGTCACTCCTGCCGCTGTTCAGGGGTGCCGGGGATAGAACCTGGGCTGGCCATGTGCTAGGCAGGCGCCTTAGCTGCTATGCTATCTCTCTGGCCCAAGGTAACTTTTCTGCACCACTTGCCCAGCCCAGAGTCCAGCTTCTGAGAGCCAGGTGACTCCCCTGGGCTTGTGTCCCACAGGACACGTGCTAGGCGGCTTCTGTCCAAGGCGTGCTGTCTGTCTGTCCTGGGCGCAGCTCAGCCCACTGCACATCCCAACTCTCGAGCCGGGAATTTGCATTCTTTCCTCTCCCGGGCCTGGTGGGGAGGCACATGGGTGGCTGGGCTCTTTGGGTACATTTCCCTGGCAAATGCCCCCAGCTGGTTCCTCGCTGCGCTGCTTGGGGGGTGGGCACTGAGGGCCTGCGGGCCCCTCCAGGGAAGGACTAGACGAGGTGGCACCATCAGTGTAGGGGCAGGGGGCGGCGGGTTGAAAGGAAATCCAGGCTCAGCTCCCCCAGCACCCTCCCACATCCTGTGGGTCTGGGCCCCCATTCGTTGCAGCCCCCAAGGAATGGGAGGACAGGAAGCTGGGGTTGTCAGTGGAGGGGGCGGGGGGCAGACCTGGCTGCAGGAGCTGGATGTTTGCACGATGAGAGGCAGGGCCAGGCACCCCTCTCTCTCCTGTGGTGCTGCACCAGCACCCAGACAGCCCGTGTGAATCCCACAGTCTGAGGGTGCACCCCAAACTCTGCTTTCCGGAGCAGCCAGAACTTCCTCTCCCATGGGGTCCCCCGGGCAGCCTCACTGACCTCCTGGCCTTATACCCAGACAGCCCCGCTGAACAGTGCCTGGAAGGCTCCCTGATACCTCACGCATTGCAGTGAGTTGGCTTCCAAATTCCATCTGAGAGGGTGGGGACGACTGCACAGCAGGCTGGACACTTGTCTTGCTCACAGCTGACCCAGGCTCAATCCCCAACTCCCCACGTGGTCCCCAGAGCCTGCCAGGAGTGATCCCTGAGTGCAGAATCAGGAGCAAGCTCTGAGCACCACCGGGTGTGATCCAAAGACATAAAAAACAAATTCTACTTGACATAGTGGGCTTCATCTGAACTCTAGAAATTTTCTTTCTTTTTTTTTTAAATTTAATTTTATTTAATTTTATATTTAAATTATTTGTAATGAATCACCATGAGATGCAGTTGCAGATTTACAAACTTCCGTGTGAACTCCTGAAATTTTTACATACAAATCAGATTCCCAGAAGAAAATGTGGGTCTGTTCGGGCCCGCCCAGTGCCCTTGGCCCAGGGGGCCACGTCTGCACAGACCAGGGGCGGGGGTGGCCCAGAGCCAGGCCCGCTGACTGTGCCCTCCCGCAGGCCCTGGGCTGGTCCTTCGTGCTGCTGACCACGCTGCTGGCCTTCGCCGTGCGCTCCGTGCGGCCCTGCTTCACGCAGGCGGCCTTCCTCAAGAGCAAGTACTGGTCCCACTACATCGACATCGAGCGCAGGCTCTTCGACGAGACGTGCACGGAGCACGCCAAGGCCTTCGCCAAGGTCTGCATCCAGCAGTTCTTCGAGGCCATGACCCACGACCTGGAGCTGGGCCACTCCCACGGGGCGCTGGCGCCCCCCAGCCCGGCAGTGGCGGCAGCCCCCGCGGCTGGCCCCGACGGGGCCGAGGAGGAGCGGGAGAAGCTGAGGGGCATCACAGACCAGGGCGCCGTCAACCGGCTGCTCACCAGCTGGCACCAGTGCAAACCGCCGCTGCGCCTGGGCCAGGACGAGCCCCTGATGGGCAACGGCTGGGCTGGGGGCGGCCCCCGGGCTCCCCGCAGGGAGGTGGCCACCTACATCAGCAAGGTGTGAGCCCGGCCGGGGGGGAAGAGCCGGGCATGGGAGTGCAGGCTCCCCAGACCCCCTGGCGTGGGCATTGGGGGGGCCCCCATGTCCCTGAAAGGACCTGTCCAGGCCCCACGGAGGAGGCTTCTGGGGCTGGGTCAATGGGGCCAGGAGCGGCCATCGCTGTCACCCCGTTGCTCATCCATTTGTGCGAGCGGGCACCAGTGACTCTCACTGTGAGACTTACTGTTACTGCCAGCAGCAGTATCTGCAGGAAAGGCCCAGACGCGGCTGAGAGGACACCGTGTGCACTGCCCGGCTCCCAGGCCCTAACTCCCGGCTCTCCGTCTCACAGACCTGCTGGCCGCAGCGTCCACACCACCCCAGTGTCGGGGGCCCTTTCCCTCGGCTCTGACTCAGGCAGCTGGGGGTGTATCTGGCAGCAGGAACCCCGCGCTCTGCTGTGCCTCGGAGGGAAGCTGCTGGCCCTCAGCAGCCCCGTTGGACCGACTCAGCGCCCCGCCTGGGTGACAGGTGGTGAGACAAGGTGCCCGATCCAGGGCACTCGGGAGAAGCCAAAGTGTGCCCCAGGGAGGCACGCCGGGCCCCAGCTCCAGACCCAGAGAGCCTTCGCCCCAGGGCCCCTGACCTGACCTCCTGTCCCTTCCAGGCCAGAGGCCGCAGGCTCTTGTCTCGGTGTCGCCCGGTGGCAGTCAGGCTGTGTCCCGGCACCCAGCAACACCTGTGCTGGTCCCCATGTGTCATGAGGGTACTCTGGGGTTTGAGGGGTGCAGGCCCTGCCCTCATAACAGCTCAAGCACCGTTGGGGGTGGTCAGAGTCAAATTACAAATAGGGCGCACATTCAGACCACTCAAGGGGGTTCCTTCGAAGCCCCCCTAACACCCCCACTCCTCATATCTGGGCCCAGGACTTGGCCCCATAGACACAGAAGCTGCGGGCCGGGAGGTAGTAGGTCAGGTAGGACACTTGCCCTCCACACTGTCAATCCGGATTAAAGCCCTGGCACCACGGAGTCTCCTCTGAGTACTGCCAGGGGTGATCCCTAAGCACAGCCAGGTGTGACCCCAAAACCAAACAAACAAAAGAATCAGAAGTGAAATACGCCCCTTTCCTCAAGATCCCTCGGGGGAAAGGGGGCTCTGGCTCAGAGGCCCTGAGTTGGGGGGTGTGTGGAGGGCGGTTGCCAAAGGTAGCTCCAGTGCCAGGATGAGCCGAAAGATTCAGCGCAGGCTCCGTGGCTTCAAACCGTGTCCCAGGATATTTCCTGAGCCTCAGTTTCCCCTCCGGTCAGAGGGCCGAGGGCACTCCCCTCTGAGGGGTATCATTCACTCCTCTCCCCTCACCTACCGGAGGACCCAGGAGCTCAGCTCATAAGGAGGAAATGCAAGGAGAAGAAGGGCCTCCCCCGCCCCTTCCAATGTCCTCGAACCCCAGTCTCGCTGATCAATGAACCCGAATCGCTCTGTGGCAGCATTGTGGTTGTCTTTTGGTGTGTTGGGGTCGAACCCGGAACCCCATACATGCAGGTTAGTTTGATGGTGCCCATGCTTCCATCTGTGTCCCCGCCCCCATCCCACCTTTCCCCATCTGAGACCCACAACTCCCTCCCGTAATAATTGGGAAAAGGGGGATCCTTATTACCTGATGTGGGGTGGGAAGGAGTGAGGAGTGCTCTGCCAGGAGGGGGGCTTGAGGCCCTGCTCAGGGGAGGGTTCAGAAGACTGAGGAAGCAGTTTAGAGGCCAGAGCACAGGCTTGACCAGTGGGGGGCCAGGGGCCCATCCCAGCACCCCGTCTCCCAAGCGTGAGCTGGAGCATGTCCTGGAACACTGCTGGGGTTGCCCTTAGAGCCCAGAAATAAGAATCAAAGCACAGAAAGACCAGGAGCGGGTACCAGGAGACCCTGGGCTCGATCCCTGGCAGCACCTACACTCCCACTCAAAGGGAGAAGCAAAGAGAAGTCGGGAGCCTGTTGGTGTGTGGGAGAGGGGTGGGCCAAGGAGACCCCAGGGGGAAAAGCCATCCTCCTGGAATTGGGGCCACGAAGTACGGATGGGCACATGGCGTCAGAGAGAGCCGAGGCCAAGCCCCAGAGCCCCAAGACTTGCAGAGATGGACGAGCCCCCCTGAGGCGTCTCTGGAAGTGGGGACTAAAGGTCTGCTCTGCCCCTCAGCATCATGCCGAAGTGGAAGGAGAAAGAATCTGGAAGGGTGTTGGTAGGATCTTAAAAATAAACACCAGGTTTGGGTTAGGGCGTTTGCCTTGCAAGTGGCCAAACCGGGTTCGATTCCCAGCATCCCATATGGTCCCCTGAGCACTGCCAGGAGTGATTTCTGAATGCAGACCCAGAATTAACCCCTGAGTAACCGCTGATCATTGCCGGGTATGACCAAAAAGTAAAAAACCAGCAAACAAAAAAGATTTTGCTTTTTTTTTTCCTTAGTTATGAGACCTGATCACACCTAGTTATGCCAAAGACTTACTCCTGGATCTGTGCTCAGGGCTGACTTCTGCTGAGGCTCAGGGAACTCTATATGATGCCAGGGGTTTGGGCCCCTCAGTGCCCCTATGCAAGACAAGTGCCCACCAGCTGTATTATCTCTTGGATCGCTCCACCTGAAGTCTAAAGCCATATCAGAGTTAGCTGGAACAGGGGTGCGACCTGTTGAGAATATGAGTCAGGCAGGGCAGGAGGGGGAGAGGTGATCCCTCCCTCCCCAGCCAGGGCAGCTCTGCACCATGGGCGGAGCCTCTCAGGGTGGCTGGGCCTGGGCCTGACCTGCTGAGATCTTACAGTGTAATCTGCAGAGTCCCCCGCTCTCTCATCTGCAATGAACTATTGTGAACTACTTTATGACAATAAAATATATAAAAATTGTAAAATCAATCAATCAATCAAAAAGCAGTGGCTGGAGAGATAGTACAGCGGGCAGGGCTCCCAAGTATCACTGGGTATGTCCCAGGCGTCACTGGGAACACTTGGTCATGCCCTACCCTGCAGCTTTCGGGCAGCACCACATCTCTCAGGCCCTAAGGCTAAACTGTGAGCCAGGTTAGCTGAAGTATCACCAGTGACCTGGGTACAACACACACACACACATACACACACACACACACACACACACACACACACACACACACGAAGCTACAGAGAGAGGAGCGTGAGCAGCCCAAGAGATGGGTGTGGAGACATAGGAATGGGATTCCGTTGCTCAGAGCTGTACAGGGCCAAATGGAGGGACACCCACCCCAGGGAGCCTTTGAGACAAGCATGAGGTAATTTTCCTATAAGATAATGAGGGTGAGGAGGAAGCAGGCATGTAGGGGCTCCCAGAGGGTCTCTGAAGGCTTCCCCGAGGTGGCATGGGACTGAGCCTCTCTGTCTGAGCCAGACTTGGAGTCTGAGATGTGGAAGGAGGCCCTGGGGTGGGGGGAGAGGAAGGCAGCAGGGGTCTGCAAAGTCTAAGCACAGAGCAGGTGCTAGAGTGAGGGCAGAGGGATGGAATCCCGCTGGGAATGCTGGTTTCTCCTTCAGGGGCAGAATTTGCAACCGGGCGATGCAGAGCCGGCTGGCTAGGGGTGCTGAGGGCCGGCTCCACCCTGGCCACTTAGGACCCCCTCAGCTGCCCCTTTCCCTGAACGCCCGGCCCTCTGTGTCTCAGAGATTAGGGTGGCTGCTCATCTGCACAGTGGCCGTGGTGGTGTTCCTGATCAACTGTCTCAAGGCCTGCTGCTCGAAGCTCGGCTACCACCAGGAGGCCTACAAGACCCGCTACCTCGCCAAGGAGGAGCAGCTCTTGCAACACACGACCGAGGTGCACTCGCTCTCTGTGGCGGCCAGCAACGTGAAGCAGTTCTTCGGCTTCGTGGCGCTCAGCCAGAGGGACCAGGCGCTAATGGCCAAGTTCCCAAAGCAAGGCACGCAGGTGATTCTTCCGTGGGACAGCATCACTGGTACCTCCGAGTACCAGGAGATGCTGGGCATCCCCCTCTGCAGCCGCCTGCACAAGTGGGCCAACAGGCGGTCTAGCATCGACAAGGAGTTTAATATGACCCTACTTCCCCACACGTAGCCTCATCTTGCTGCCAGCCCACCCCCCGACCCTTGCAGCACCACCCTTTCTCCCAAACCACCGGCTCTGGAGGAAGAATGAGGTTCAGCGGTATGGGGTGTGGAGGAGAGGGCAGCGCACCTGGCCGCCCCTGAAGGACAGGCCTGTGGACCTGAAGAAACGCCCTCAGTATGGGGCAATGGCTCGCCAGGCTGAGCTCAGCTCACAGGCAGGAGTCCTGGATGCAACCCCAGACCCGAGTTTTCCTGAGCATCACCCGGGAGTGGCTCCTGAGCACAGCCCCAAGCAGAACCCCAGCAGCTGAAAACCTTCAGAACCCAAGTGGCGCCATGCTCAAGGCCTCTCTCCACACACTCGGAAAAGCCTAACCCTAGTGGGAACTGGCAGGAAAACCCAGGTATGCGGGAACCCGTGACAAAGTTCTCTAAGTGTGCTTGAATCAGAAATGGGACTCCTCCCCCCAGCTCCCCAGTTTTCCAGTAGCTTGGCAGTGACACCCGCAAACTGCACCCCGCCCACACCCCCCGCCATGCGCCATGTAATCTCATCAATGGCCAAGACCCAGAGACTACAGACTAAAGCTCCTGGAAGAGAGTATCACTGAACTTCCTAATGCGGTCGCACGACCTCTTATACTCTAATCCACTTATATACCAAAGTAGCACACATATGCTTGGTTATAACATACTTGCTTGTGTTCTTTTATATTCGAGCTTAAATGGCTCCAGAATGAAATACAACGGCCTTCATACACTTTCCAATTGTGGTGGGAAGGTGCTCGATAGTGGAATTGGTCTTTCAATATGATCTGCAATGAACTATTGTAAACTACTTTATGAAAATAAAATACATAAAAATTGTAAAATAAATAAATAAGCCTGGCAGAAGAAATTCTACAGCAGGTAGGGCTCATGCCTTGGAAGTGACTTACCTGGGGCACTCTGATCCGGGCACCACATTCCCCAGGGATGATCCTTGAGAAGAAAAAAAAAAGGTAAGGAGTCAGCTGTGTGGGGGCAAAAAAACAAAAAACAACACCTTGCTCCAAATCCACCCACTGACGCCCTCCTGGCCCAGGGTTCCCACATTCTGAAGTTCCCACCCAAAAGTCCTGAGATTTGGGCTCTACTTTTGGTTTCATCAGTTTGCGGGGGGGAAAGACTGCACCAGTGACACTCAGGGTTTGCATGCAGCTTGGTGCTGAGGGGTGGCTCCGGGAGATGCCGTAGGACCAGGCAGAGCGAATAGCGCTGAAGACCAGACCCCAGGACTCCTGCAGAACCTGCCCTCCAGTTCATCCAGAAAACACGTCTCCCAGACCCTTAGGTGCTGGTTTTTGTTTGTTTTCCCTCCACCTAAGATTTTGCTTTTTGGAGGCTGGAGCAATTGCACAGTGGGTAAGGCTGACCTTGCACGCGGCTGACCCAGGTTCAATTCCCAGCATCCCATATGGTCCCCTGAGCACTCTAGGAGTGATTCCTGAATGCAGAGCCAGGAGTAACCCCTGATCATTGCTGGGTATGACCCAAAAAGTAAAAAACAGGGGGCTGGAGCAATAGCACAGTGGGTAGGGCGTTTGCCTTGAACATTGCCAACCCGGGTTCGATCCCCAGATTCCCATATGGTCCCCTAAGCACCACCAAGAGAAATTCCTGAGTGCAGAGCCAGGAGTAACCCCTGTGCATTGCCTGGTGTGACCCAAAAAGCAAAAAACAAACAAACAAACAAACAAAAAGGTTTTGCTTTTTTTTTTTTAGTTATGAGGCCTGATCACACCTAGTTCTGCTAAAGCCTTACTCCTGGCTCTGTGCTCAGAGCTGACTTCTGCTGAGGCTCAGGGAACTCTATATGATGCCAGGAGTTTGGGCCCCTGATCTTACAGTACAATCTGCAGAGTCCCCCTCTCTCTCATCTGCAATGAACTATTGTGAACTACTTTATGAAAATAAAATATATAAAAATTGTGAAATCAATCAATCAATCAATAAATAAGCACTTGCTGGAGAGATAGTACAATGGGCAGAGAGCGTGGAATGGTCTCTCTCCCAGATAAAGGAGTTTGAGAAGACGCTGGGGCTGGTGCCCGCGTGGCCCCTCGCTCCGCCTCAGCCCTTCTTGGCTTTAAGGCTCCCGTGAGTGCAGACTCTGGGTGCAAAGTTCCCAAGTAGGGTTCCAGAGTCCTGGCCACCAGTGGGAATCACTGAGGAGGGACCAGGTCCTCTTCTGAGAGGGCGGCCCAGGCCAGTGAGGGGTATCCCCAGATTTCTCCAACAAAACTGGGAGGGGTGGGAGTGAAGACTGGCCCGACTCCGCTCTGGGTCAAGTCACACACCGCAGGGCTGGCACCTTGCTTACCCAGAGCTCCAGGACAGGCGGCCCGGGGCATGTAGGCCTCCCGCGACGCCTTCGCCTTCCTGCTTTGCTTCTGTGCCCGAGCTGGGTGGCTTCATAAAGTTTTGCTCCAGTAAAGAGGAGGGTCAGCTGATCAATGACGCACATGTCAGCCCCAACTTGGGAAATGGGCAGGGCAAAGGGTGGGGAGCAGGGGTGCTGGGGGGGAGATGCAGATTACACTGTAAGATCTCAGCAGGTCAGGGCCAGGCCCAGCCACCCTGAGAGGCTCCCCCCACCATGCAGAGCTGCCCTGGCTGGGGAGGGAGGGATCACCTCTCCCTCTCCTGCCCTGCCTGACTCATATTCCCAGGAGGTCGCACCCCTGTTCCAGCTAACTCTGATATGGCTTCAGACCTCAGGTGGAGGGACCCAAGAGATAAAACAGCAGGTGGGCACTTGTCTTGCACAGGGGCACTGAGGGGTCCAACCCTTGGCATCATATAGAGTCCCCTGAGCCTCTGATGCCAGGGGTTGGGCTCCTCGGTGCCCCTGTGCAAGACAAGTGCCCACCTGCTGTATTATCTATTGGGTGCCTCCACCTGAGTTCTAAAGCAACCCCAGATTTAGCTGGAACAGGGGCGACCTGCTGGGAAGATGAGTCAGGTAGGAGGTGAGGTGATCCCTCCCTCCCCAGCCGGGGCAGCTCTGCAGGGTGGGGGGAGCCTCTCAGGGTGGCCGGGCCTGGCCCTGACCTGCTGAGATCTGCAGGGAGGAGAGTCTCGCCGGCTGCTTTAGGGGCTGAGGCAGAGGCACCAGTCAGGTGGGGCCCTGCTCACCCGGACAGGACGCCCACCTCCACCCAGGCTGTTCCCTCCAGCCCCAGCCAGCCTCCCAAGGAAGGTGGTGGGGGAGGGCGAGACCGCCACCTACCTCAGGACCCTGGCTGTGAGCAGCTTCCCTTCCGGAAGGTGTTCGTAATATAGTTCCGTGTGCTATGGGCTGTGCTGGGAGATGTGTGGGTGCAGGGCCAAACCCACCACGGACGGCCCCAGGCTGACAGCAGAGAGACTGGAGGACATAAACACAAGGTCCTGACCTGTAAAAAAGTAAGGCTCGCCGAGGGGCGAGTGCACTCGCGGGCTCTCTAGGAGGCTCTGTCTCACCGCCCACGTTCAGTGCCCTGGAACCGCGGTGTATGGGTTGGATCGGGACGGCCTGTGGTCAAGGACAGGCGAAGGAAGAACGAGGACCAAGCTAGTTGCTGATTAGTTACCGTTTATTCAATCTTCCATCTTTCTCATCTCCCGCACTCCCAGCTCCTTCCTCTCTCTGGATCTACTGCTGCTTCTTTCTGGCTTCTCTCTCTCCTCCTACTTGTCTCTCCCACCTTGCCCTCTAGGCTACAACCAGCCAGGTAGCAAAATCAACATAAGAAAGCCCTTCCTCACTCTTAAGGTTTTTTTCTTTTCCTTAGTCCAGGAACTTATTAACATCTTAATACTAGTTATTTTTGTATGGATATAGCAAGGGATACATTGAGGTTTGCAAGGCAGCTCTCCTGGCAATATCTTGCCACAGACTCAGACCGCAGCACTCAGGCCAGATTAATCATTCCTCACCCTAGCAGGGTCCGAATCTAGTTATCACTGTTTGGATCATGACAACATTTGTCCATGATCAAGCTCTTAACTTATAGTTAAGCATTAGGCACTTTGGCCAGGCCCATCTCGATGCCAGGGTAGCACACAACTCACCGCTTGCCCTGAGTCCTTCTTGTCCCACATGTAGAGGGGGTGGCCCTGGGGTGATAGTGGGCAGATGCCCCACCTGTCTGCTGCCCGCACCCCTCACGCAAACCCAGCCCCTGCCTGAGGACTGTGGCTCTAACTCACAGAGATGGAGAGAATGATGGGGAGACAGGCCACACCCTGGGCCCGGCTCAGCTGTGTGGGAAGTGAACCTCACAGAACCCTGTGTCCGGGGGCCCAGACTTCCTGTCGCTGGCATCTAGGGGGCCTAGCTCCAGGGTCTGGTGGTCAGGGCTGCCGAGTCGGGAAGAGGAAATCAGGGGAGAGAAGGTTCTCCAGGGCTTGTGGGTGAGCAGAGAGCAAGGCCAGCAAGAAGTGGCAAGATGGAAATTCGCTTGGCCCAGGCCTCCTGAGATGCTGCTCAAGAGTCCTGCCGGGCACCTCCATATTTGCAGTTTGCAGGGGTCGGGGGTGAACCCAGTCTTCACAGGGAAGAGGCCTGAGCTCTGCCTTGGCCACATCCCCCACCCCAGGCTCCAGAACTTCCTGGGAGTATTTCCTTCTCTTCACAATGGGGAGCATGACCCCTTCTGCCCTCTCTGACAGTCTCTCTGGAGCCCCTGCAGGAGAGAGATGCGGGGGCATGGCCAGGCCTCTGCACTCCCTCCCTGGCCCTCCTGCCTCCCTGAGAGGACAGGGGCCCAGAGGAGATGCCCGAGTGGGTGGGAGCCGGGAGCCCACCTGAGGCCCCCAGGAGGGCAATGGTGCCCGGGACTCTCCCCAGCGCCACTCCACAGCACAGGGTCACCTCCCCCCATCGGGGGCGCAGGTCCCCTCCCACATCAGGACACTGGCCCAACAGACCACTGCCTGGACCTAACCCGCAGTCCGAAGGGAAGTGAGCGTCCTGTCGCTGCTGGCAGGCCACGGGGCCCTCCTCAGCCCCCAGGAAGAAGCTGGTGGAAGCCAGGAGGTCTGAGCATCCGAGGAGGAGGGCCCACAGCTCTGCCCCTGAGAGAAGCCACTGCCCCTTCTCTGCGAGTCTGGGGGCTGACAGCCCACTGAGGGGTCCCGAGGATGAGGAATGGTGGCTGAGTAGAATGTGGGCCACCATCACTGCCCCCTTATCTGCGTGACCCCAGGAGCTGTCCCTGGGGGTCAGGTTCAGAGCACATATTCTTCTACCTCCTGCTGTCTTACAGGAGGTGTCCAGCAGCCACCAGAGTGACCAGCCCGGCCCTGCTGCAAGGTGACTGCCAGCCCGCACTTCCTCCTCATGCAGCCCCTGCCCCAACACCATGGCTAACCCCATCATCCGCTTCCTGTCGCTCTTCTTCAAGAGCAAGGATGTGATGATCTTCAATGGGCTGGTGGCCCTGGGCACCGTGGGCAGCCAGGAGCTCTTCTCCGTGGTGGCCTTCCACTGCCCGTGTGCACCCGCCCGGAACTACCTGTACGGGCTGACGGCCATCGGGGTGCCCGCCTTGGTGCTCTTCCTCGTCAGCATCATCCTCAACAACCAGACCTGGAACCTGGTGACCGAGTGCCAGTACCGAAGGTCCAAGAACTGCTCGGCCGCCCCCACCTTCCTGCTCCTGAGCTCCATCGTGGGCCGCGCTGCCTTGGCCCCCGTCACCTGGTCGGTCATCTCCCTGCTGCGCGGGGAGGCCTACGTCTGCGCACTCAGCGAGTTTGTGGACCCGTCCTCGCTCACGGCTGGGAACGAGAGCTTCCCTTTCTCCCACGCCACACAGATCCTGGCCAGGTTCCCTTGTGGGGAGAGCCCTGCCAATCTATCCAGCTTCCAGGAGGAGGTGAGCCGCAGGCTCAGGTATGAGTCTCAGGTAAGGCTGTGCTGAGGGATGCTCATCCCTTCCCTGGGACGGGGTGGGGGGCTCTGTGCCCATGCAGGAACTGATCCTCAGGAAGACTCCAGACTCTGAGTCCACTAATTAGTGGCAACCTTTAAGCAAGATTCTTAGTGGGACAAGAATCATTTCAAGTCTCAAATAAGTGAGTTTTGTTCAATTTGCATTGCTGGGGAGTAGGACCCAAGGCTCAGCCATGCAGGAAGTTGTTCTATTGCTGAGTCATTTTCCCAACTAAGTCCTTGCAGCCCAGTCCTCTCCCTTGACCTTAAGTACAATAGTTTTAGTTAGGGGAGGGGGAGGGAGTAAGAAAGAGGGAGAGACGAAGAGTGTCAGGCATTCAGAAGGGAACATGAGCAGAGGGGAGAGAGCTGAGGAAGCCCAAAGGTAAAAGAAAGGAACTCACACTCCAATGGGGTGCAGCTGGCCCTGGCGGGGAGGTCCCCCCTTGCTCCCGCAAAGTTCCCCAAACTGCCCTGGCTTGAGGTTTCCCATGCAGATAAGAGTCTGTTGCTAGGGTGTTGTCAAGGGCAGAGGTTGGGGGAGTCTTCTTGCAGCTGACTGCAGCCCTAGTTCCTGCTGGCACCTCTCTCCTGGGCCACCACCTGTGCCAGTGGGTCTCACGGGGCTTGTGTCTGCAGCACAAAGGGGCCCTTTCCCGTGCCCTGGGCTCCTGTAGGGCCGGTGATGGTGCGGCTTTGCAGCAGCTCTCCAGCCTCTCATGCCCGCCCACAGTCTCCCCTGCTCATGGGCCCGGCTGGGCATCAAGAACCCAGGCTTCCGGCTCTCTCCACCTGCCAACCCACACAGCTGTGGCAGAGACCCTCTTCTTTCTTTCTTTCTTTCTTTCTTTCTTTCTTTCTTTCTTTCTTTCTTTCTTTCTTTCTTTCTTTCTTTCTTTCTTTCTTTCTTTCTTTCTTTCTTTCTTTCTTTCTTTCTTTCTTTCTTTCTTTCTTTCTTTCTTTCTTTCTTTCTTTCTTTTGCTTTTTGGGTCACACCCAGCGATGCTCAGGGGTTACTCCTGACTTTACACTCAGGAATCACTCCTGGCGGTGCTTGGGGGACCGTATGGGATGCTGGAGATTGAACGCGGGTCGGCCGCGTGCAAGGCAAATGCTCTACCTGCTGTGCTTTCCCTCTGGCCCCAAGAAATCTGCTGCTTTAGATCCCATCTTGGTCCTACTGCTTCTGAGAAATTCACGCCTGCTCCCTCCTACCTTCAGCTGTAAGATTCGATCCGAACAACAGAGGGATCCCGGAAAGGAAGCAGCCGGGTGGAGGCTGAAGGGGCAGAGAGGAGGCCGGGGAGCGGCAAGGAGGCACTGACCTAGTCTCGGGACATGGCAAACACCAGTTGGGGTTGGGGATGGTACAGGCTAAGGCCCAAGCCTGGCGTGCACCCAGCCCAATCTGGTTCAACCTGGCACCACACGGTCCCTGAGCACTGCCAGGTAGAGCACTGGAGGCACCTCGAGCATCGCTGGGTGGGGCCCAGGCACCTCGAGCATCGCTGGGTGGGGCCCAGGAAGCCTGGCCACCCCCAGCCCCACAGGGTTCAGGCAGCACCACATCCCTCGGACCCTGGTCAAATACTCAGATCTGCACAGGGCCGAATGGAGGGACACCCACCCCAGGGAGCCTTTGAGACAAAGTGAGGCGATTTTCCAATAGGGTCGTGAGGGTGAGGAGGACGCAGGCATGGGGGAGCGCCCAGAGGGTCTCGGGACGTGGCACGGGACCGAGCCTGGCAGTCTGAGCCAGACTTGGTGGCTGAGATGCAGGAAGCCCTGGGGAGGCAGCAGGAATCTGCAGAGTCGAAGCAAGCGCCTGTGCCCGGGAGAGAGGGCAGAGGGACCGAGTGGCGCTGGGCATGCCAGCTTCTCCTTCAGCCGGGGAGTCTGGGCCAGCCGGCTGGGGTGCAGAGGGTCAGCCCCACCCTGGCCGCTGCAGCCCTCCTCAGCCGCCCTTTCTCTGACCAGCTCTTCGGGTGGCTGCTCATAGGCTCGGTGGACATCCTGGTGTTCCTGACCAAGTGCCTCAAGTACTTCTGCTCGCCGCTCAGCTACCGCCAGGAGGCCTACTGGGCCCGCTACCGCGCCAACGAGGACCAGCTCTTCCAGCACACGGCCGAGGCGCACTCACGCGTGCTGGCGGCCAGCAACGTGCAGATCTTCTTCGGCTTCGTGGCGCTCAACAAGGAAGATGAGGAGCTGGTGGCCAAGTTCCCCGTCCAGGGCACACAGCCGCGGCCACAGTGGAACGCCATCACTGGCGTCTACCTGTACCGGGAGAAGCTGGGCCTCCCCCTCTACAGCCGCCTGCACAAGTGGGCCCAGGGTCTGAGTGGGAAAGGTGCGGCCCCCGACATGGAGGTGGCCCTGCTGGCCCCCTGAGGCCCCACCACCCCCTGCACTGCGTCTCGGGGTAGAGTGAGGCAAGAGGCCCAGGGTGTGGCCTCCTCCACCACCAGGAAGTCCCTGGTCACTCCCAGAGCGAGTATTCCGAAAGCTTGGACCTGGCACCAGGGAATGGAATGTTTTATTCCTGAAGGCCCGGGCTACTGGCTGGCCTCAGCTGTGACTGACCCGGCCTGAGCAGGGAACCCGCAGGGAACCCCAGTGGGCAGGACCCTAGAGGATTGCGGGGAGCAGGGAGGTGTGGACGTGGCAGAGGCCCTGTCCCCTCTCCTGTCCACTCCCGCAGAGCTGGCAGCCCTGCCCGAAGACAAAACTGGGGCTATACCACGGGCCCACGCCCTGTAACCCCAGCAGGGAGACTGGCCCCAGGCTGCTCTTCGGGGAGGGTCCCCAGGGGATACGTGTCCAGCTGTTCTGAAACAACCACACCCTGGCCCTGCTCCCAGGGGCCGCTCCCCGTTTCGCCTTCAGGATGCTCATCCTGGACCCACCTTATGGCCCCGACACAAGGGCCCAGGACCACGCTGGGTTGAGGCACCGCCAGGCATGGCCCCTGGCACGACTCAGATCCCAGTCGGGGTTCAGGCCCCAACCTGCGCCTCCGCCCGGGACACAGGCAGCTGCTCCGGGAGCGCGGGGCGGCCTCGGAGAGGGAACAACAGCGAACTGACACGTGTGCAAAAAAGACAGAATTCATTCTGACCCCGCCGGGGTCTCCCCAGGGTGCCTCCAGGAAGCCCCCTTAAGTCCGCCGGCCCCCGGGTCAGTCCTCTGGCACGGCGCTCCGGGCCTACACGTACTCCAGCGCCTTGGCCTTCACGGCCTGCACGGCCGCCTCGGTGCCCTGTTGCTCCTCGTAGTCCAGGTAGCGCTTGAAGAAGAATTTCATGCGCTTGGGGGCCAGGCTCAGGTGAATGACCCGCTCGAAGATGTCCCTGTGGGGAAGGGCGGGCACTGTTGGCCTCCAGGCTCTGGGCACCAGGCCCTCCTGTGGCCACTCCTACTATGTCAGCATTAAAGACGCCCTCGGCGGGACCCAAGGCAGGGCAGGAGGAGGCGCTTGCCTCGAGAGCACTGACTGGCTTGTTCTGCAGTTTGAGGCCACACCTGGCGGGTATCAGGGGTTACTCCTGGCTTTGCGTCCAGGGATCATTCCTGGTGGACCATAAGCAGTGCTGGGAGTCAAATTCAGGTCGAGTGTGTGTGAGACATGCATCTTCCCCCCTGGACTATCTCTCTGACTCTCATAACCCATTTTTACAAAGACTTAGGGAAACCAAGCCACTCTCCAGGGCCAATAAGTAAGCACCGAGGTCCAGTCCCCTGAAGGTCTGAGTCCAAACCCTGGAGATGCCGTGACCCCGGGGTGGGGAGGAGCCTTTCCAACATCCTCTCCCTGAGTATTCTGATGGCTTCCAAAGCCAGCTGCCCCCCTGCCTGAGAACTGCCTGGGCTTTGACCCAGGGCCCCGTGAACTAGCCAGGGAGTCATCATCATCATCATCATCATCATCATCCCATTGATCATCAAATTCCTCGAGCGGTCTCAGTAATGTCTGCTTTCGTCCTAGCCCTGAGATTTTAGAAGCTTCTCCTTACTTGTCCTTCCCAACGATGCCACATTGGAGGCTCTTTCAGGGTCAGGGGAATGAGACCCAGCATTGTTACTGGATTTCGCACATGAATACAACATGGGGAGTGTGCAAGGCTCTCCCATGTGGGCAGGAAACTCTCAGTAGCTAGCGAGGTTCTCCCAGAGGGAGAACTAGGTTATAAGCTTGGAGGCCGCATGCTTCCTGGAGCTTGGTTTTAAGTCTGCGGTCCGATGGTGGGATTACACTGCACCGGGGGCAGTCCCTGGGTGTGACTGCCTAGCTACTGGAAAATGGGAAATCTGTGCAGAAGAGGCCCAGTCCCAATCTGAGCAGGCTTGGAGGTCTCAGCCTCGGGTCCCACACACCTGGGTTCCTCTGCTGGTACCTTCATGCATGAGGTTCATCTGAATGTGTGGAGAGGGGCCTTGAGCATGGCTGTGGTTAGGCTCTGGAGGTCTTCGGTCCTGGGAGCACTGCAAGGGTCGGGGAGGGAAGCTGGAGCCCACCCCCTCTGAGGGGCCCCGGGGAAGACAGCCAGGAGCACAGGCAAGAGAGTCTCTAGCCAGGGAGTACAGGACAAATTCCAGTAAGGGAAACAGAATAGATTCCAAATCAAAGAGACATTCCCTAGCCGCCTCTTACTCTCATAGGATGGGGGTAAGGGGGAGGGCCCACACCCAGTGGTGCTCAGGGGCTACTCCTGGCTCCAAGCTGGGGAATCACTGCACAGAGCCAGCACCTTGAGCCCTGGATATCTCTGGGCCCTCTCATAGATGTTCTGAGTGACCTTTACTTGTGGAGAGTCTTTCTACGGATCCATCAAGCCCAGAGACCCCAAGCGTGTGATTAGTGTGTCTACATACAACCTGGAAACGTCCTCGTGGCCACAATGCAAAGGCCAGTAGGGTCAGCCAGCGCCTCTCCAGCAAGTAGGGCCCCATCAGCTCCAACACCAGGCGTTTCTCCGTTCCTGCTGGCAGTGATGGCTGGCTCCCGTCCCCCTCTCCCCAGAGGAGTCCAAGAGGCTCCTGTTTGTTCCACCCTTCACCCACAGGCGCCTGGCAGGGAGGGTGGGTGCTCTCCCAGGGAGGGAGCCTGTGGACAGTTCTCTCTCAGCAGCTTGAGGGGCGATGTCCCGCCAGCCTTCTCCTCCCCCTTTCCTGCATTTCTCGAAAATCACCACTTGGGGGCGTGAGCACTCTATGCGACTCTGCCACTACCCAGGCAAACTAGGAAGGGGTGGCGGGCGGCCTGGCAATTAGTCAAAGGCCCTAACATCAATATCAGTCTTTTGCTCTTTCTAAATATCAAAGAGCTTCCTAGGTAGGAGAGAGATCTTTCTAGCCGCCCTGAGCGGCGAGCGACTTCACTGTCAAGAAAACCTTGGGAGAATGGGGCTAGAGAGACCGTGCAGAGGGTAGGGCGCTTGTGACCAGCATCCATAGGGTCCCCGAGCACCACCAGGAGTAATTCCTGAGTGCAGAGCCAGGAGTAACGCCTGAGCATTGCCTGTGTGGCCCAAAAAGAAAGGAGGAGAGGAGTGGAGAGGAGAGGAGAGGAGAGGAGAGGAGAGGAGAGGAGAGGAGAGGAGAGGAGAGGAGAGGAGAGGAGAGGAGAGGAGAGGAGAGGAGAGGAGAGGAGAGGAGAGGAGAGGAGAGGAGAGGAGAGGAGAGGAGAGGAGAGGAGAGGAGAGGAGAGGAGAGGAGAGGAGAGGAGAGGAGAGGAGAGGAGAGGAGAGGAGAGGAGAGGAGAGGAGAGGAGAGGAGAGGAGAGGAGAGGAGAGGAGAGGAGAGGAGAGGAGAGGAGAGGAGGAAAGAAGGGGAGGGGAAGAAGGTAAAAAGAAAAAAAAGTTAAGAGAGGAGAATAAACCCCTCTTCCACCTCTGAGATGTTCCTTTCTGTGTCTGTTTGAGTGACTGGAACCACTTTTCTACACTGCACCTGAGACAGGACCTGTGACAAGGTCAGGGTCCTCTCTCCCACCCCAGCCCTGCCCCCTGCTCCCGCCCTCGTTGGCCAGACCCTCCAAAGAAGGGTCATACTCCCCTTCACAAACTCACTCCGGGGACAGAGAAGACCCCCAACCTCAGTCTCAGGGGGTGTACTCAGAGCACTGCATTTCACGTGAGCGACACCCTCAGCACAGCACGTGGGCGCAGGGCAGCCTTGTCGCTACAAGGTCACTAAGGCAGTCAGTCCCCAGCATGGCCCGCACACACTCAAACGGGCCTCAGAGCTGGACACCCCCTCAGTCGGCATCTCCCTCACACTCCTAACGCCTCTGGCCCCACGGGGGGCCTCGGAGGTCTCCTGGCTCTGCGGGCAGATCACCCCGACTGGGCATCTAGGCAGAAGGAAAACAACCCTCAGTGTCAGCCAGCCCGACTCCTTCTGACGCGGGCCTCAGTCCTCTGGGGCCCCCACCCCAGCTGAGGTGGTGCTCAAGAGAGCAAAGCCCCTCCTCTCCCCTCCTCTCTGCATGGCTGCACCCCGCCTCTCGCGGCCCAGCCCTCCGAGGAACTCAGGACAGGGGATCTGGGCTGGGAGGGTTTCTCCCGAGGCCCGAGTCCCCTGGGCCCATCAGCCTTCAGGCCCTGGAGGTGTCCCAGCTCTCTTTAGCTCCCTCTCCATGTCCCCTCACACGGGCCTCTCCCTTCCCAGTGCCACACACACACACACACACACACACACACACACACACACACACACACACACACACACACACACACAGAGTACCTCAGAATTGGGGAACATACAGAAGAGCAGTAAAACCCAGGTGCCTGCCGCTTGCCCCAGAGAGGGAGGGGTGGGGTCTGAGAGCCTGTCCACCTGTTTCTCCTGGGACCCACCTGGTGGTGCTCAGGGTGAGAATTGCAGGCAGCCACTGAGAACGCTAACTCCCCCCACACACACTCAAACACACACACACACACACACACACACACGTGCACATACACCCACCCACACACGCACGGACATACATACACCCCACCCCATGGCCCAGGACCCCGCGTGTCTGGCCCCCTGCTACACTGCCTCCCCTCCATGTCTTTGTCTGCGCTGGCCCCCGTGCCTGGCCCCTGGCCTTCGATGCCAGTGCTGGCACAGGGTCTGACGTCTCCCCCAGACCCTCTAATCCAGGAGGCCCTCCTGCCTCCTCCAGCTTGACAGATGCTGAAATCGAGACTCAGCAGAGCCAGATGGTGCTGACCGAGGCCAGAGAGCGGAAGTCCACTCCGTGAGCACCTGGGCCTTCCCACACCCTGAATTTGCCTGTTCCCCCCCCCCCTGCCCCCTCCAGGACAGGGCAGGGCCCATTTGCCTGGAGGGGCTTTGGTGGTGGTGGAGCCGCGCCTCACTCAGGGCCAGAGAGGAGCCGCCTTGGGCAGCCTGGGTGGGAGACCCCCCTTGGCCGGACTGGGCACCCGGGCTGGGGGCGGGGGCTCCTCCTGCACCTGGGGCCCTTGCTTGGAAGACACGCAAGGCCCCTGCGGGCCCAGACTCCCGCGGCCATGGACAAGCTCCGCCTGCTCTTCCAGCACTTCCAGGCCAGCTCGGAGTCGGTGATGAACGGCGTCTGCCTGCTGCTGGCCCCGGCACCACCAAGCTCTACGCCTCCCTGGACGTCCACTGCCCCTGCCTGGCGCGCTACAACGCGGCCTACGGCCTGGGCCTGCTGCTGGCACCGCCCCTGGCGCTCTTCCTCTGTGGCCTCCTCGCCAACCGGCAGTCGGTGCTCATGGTGGAGGAGTGGCGCCGGCCCGCGGGGCGCCGCCGGAAGGACCCCGGCATGATCAGGTGCGACCCCCCACACCCAAGTCCCAGGGCCCTAATCAGCACCCCCCACCAACTGCACGGGCTCCCAAACCCCCAACACCACCACCCTGTAGCTTTAGTAGGGGCTCCCCCACCTACTCACCCTCACAAACATGGCCAGGGCACCCCCTAAGTCTCCGAGGTCCCCGCGCACTCTGCAGAGGATAGTGCAGCCCTCTTCTTATGGGGGTGCCCACGCGGCAGTGCTCAGGGCTGACTCCTGACTGCGATCGGGGATCACCCCCGCTGGTTCTCAGGAGATCATATGGGGTGCCGGGGATCAAACCCGGGTCTGCCGCGTGCAAAGCAAGCGCCCTACCTGCTTGTTTGTCGGTGGGGGGACCCCGTTAGTGCTCAGGGCTTGCTCCTGGCTCTGTTCTCAGAGGTCACTCCTGGCAGGCCTCAGGGAACCGTACGGGGTGCTGGGGACTGAATCTGGATCAGAACATGCAAGGAAAGCGCCCTTCCTCCCCGCTATATGATTGTTCTAAGCCATGCATCTATCCCTGGCACCCCCCAAGTGTGGAACCTCCTGCCCACCAGGACACACCCATCCCTGCTGCCCCCTCCCCCAGCCCTGCAGCCCACCCGGCACTGCAGATCTCCTCGCTGCTGGGGTCTCCTGACTTTGGTTTGGTGTTTGGGCAGTTCTGCTCCTAGCTCAGTGCTCCAGGGTCACTCCTGTGGGTGCTCGGGCCTGGGGCCGGGGTCTCTCGTGGCCTCAGCTCCCCACTCCTCTCCGGCCAGGTACATGTGCTCCTCCGTGCTGCAGAGAGCGCTGGCCGCCCCACTCGTCTGGATCCTGCTGGCCCTTCTGGACGGCAAGTGCCTGGTGTGTGCCTTCAGCTGCTCTGTGGACCCTGAGAAGTTTCTGGACCTGGCCAACATGACCTCCAGCCAGGTGCAGCTCTTCCTGGCCAAGGTGCCCTGCAAGGAAGATGAGCTGGTCAGGGACAGCCCTGCCCGAAAGGCCGTGTCCCGCTACCTGCGGTGCCTGTCACAGGTAATTCAGCCTGCCCTCCCGGGCCTGGGGTGGGCTGAGGAGGGACAGTTATGTCCTGGGGGGCTTCCCGCCACAGACACGCAGGCGAGGAGTGGAAGGGGGTCCTGGGGGTCCTTGTTCAGGGCGGGGTTGGAGGTGCAGGCTCTCTGCCGTGCATGTGGACAGCAGGTGTCCACCCCCTCGGCCATGCTCCAGGGCACTGCAGAGACGCAGCTCTGTGCTTGTGGAGGGTCCGGGAGCTGCCAGCTCGTGACCATCACTCCGGGCGGGAGGGCGCGTGTGAGGGAGGGGAGGCCACACGGCATCAGCTCCAGCCTCGGTTCCTCAGAGTTCCCCTCACCCTGCCGCCGGATGGCTGCTCCCCTGGCTGTCTCCCGTGCGACCGTCACCTCAGCTCCCAGCCAGAACCTCAGTTTCCAGGGCCCCCAAGTTCAGATTAGGGGTTCCTTTCTCTGAACTCCCATGTCCCTTGTATACCCATCCACAAGACACTTCGACATGCCCATATTTCTGCTGCTAAAGTGTGACCTCTGTGGGCAAAGACTGGGGTCCATTATCTCCATCAAAATACAGAACAGGGCATGCTCAGAGGGGGTGATACATAGGGCCCAAAAGCTGCGTGGACATATAGGTGGGGTGGGTAGATGGGTGTGTGACAATTGGTTGGATGGGTGGGTAGATGGAGGGATGGATGGATGAGTGGGTAGATAGATGGATGGATGGGCAGGAGTGCAGGAAAGGCAAAACTCAGGCTTTCAGCTGAGGCTCTAATAAAACGACTAACAAGAGTAAAGCCAAGCAAGAGAAACGTAAAGCTAGGAATGAAACTAAAAGCAAAGGCTTAAAATGCTGGCCTCTGTAGTGTCTTCAACAAAGAGTGGCACCTTTTGAGAAAAGACAAGACAAACGAGAGCAGCTCTGGGTTTTGAAAGGCAGAAACTGCGCAGAGGTAAACGCATTAGAAAACTAGCGGGGTGGTTTCTCTCTTGCTTGCAGAGTAGTGTGTGTTTAGGGTCACACCTAGCAGTGCACCGGGGCCATTCCTCGCTCTGTGCTCAGGAGCAACCCTGGGTGGTGCTCAGGGGACAAGAGGTGATGCTAAAGATCAGGCTCAAGTTAGCCACACGCAAGGCAGCACCCCTGAGCGTCACTCCCGCCCCATGAGCTGCTGCTTCACTAAGAATCTCCGGGAGAATTTACAACCTGACTTGAGGTGAAAGGGGGAAAGGTAGAACTGTTTCAGTGTTTGCTGCTTCTAACCATGTTTGAAATACTTTGCCTGGATTTGGGTTCTGGTTTTCGTTTGGGGACCCCACCTGGAGGTGTTCAGGGGCTCTTTACAGCTCAGTGTGGGGTCACTCCCAGTGTGCCTGGTGGGCATGCCGGGGTCCGACCCAGGCTCCCACTGCAAGGCATTTGTTCCAGCCCATTCAGCTCCCTCTGGCCCCTTCCAATCAGTTTTATGACAAATAGGAATATTTGGGGGTAACATTCTGGTTTCCTGTTGGGGGAGACGGGGAGGTAAATGGTGGGAAGATGGAGGGCTGAATAGAGATGCGGAAGGAAGGATGAAAGAACAGAGATGTGAAGGTTGAAAGAACAAAAATGTTTGAATAGAAGGACGGGGAGATGTTTGGGGGATGGGGCCATGGTTGTAATGGAGCGATGGTTGAGGGATGGGGCGATGGTTGGGTGGTGGGAGATGGTTTGGGGATGGGAGGATGGTTGGGGGATGGAGGATGTTTGAGGGATGGTTGATGGTGGGGGTGGGATGATACTTGGGGGATGGGATGATGGATGGTCAAGGTTGGGGATGGGGATGGGGGATGGTCAGGTGTAAAAAACTAAAGCTCACTGAGGGGAGTGTGCACTCCCAGGCTCTTTCGGTGGCTCTGTCTCACTGCCCGCGATGGTGCTCTGGAACCACCGTGTGTGGCTGTTGGTCAAGGGCAGGCAACGGAAGGAAGAAGGCCAAACTGGTTGCTCGATCAGTTTATTTCGTTCTCTTTCTCTGCTTCTCTCCCGGTTCTAGATATCTCTCTGAATCTTCCTCTATCCCCTTTTCTGTCTCTCCTGTCTTCTAATCTCTCTATTGTCTCCTTCGCTTCTGTGTCTTCCCGTGCATCTTCTGTGTCTTCTCTTGTGTCGTCTTCTTCTGTCTCTTCTGTCTTCTTCCTCTGTCTCCTCTGTCTTCCTCTGTCTCCTCTGTCTTCTTCTGTCTCTCCTGTCTTCTTCCTCTGTCTCCTCTGTCTTCTTCCTCTGTCTCCTGTTGTCTTCTTCTGTCTCCCCTTAGTGCCCCACAGTCTTAGTTTATATAGCAACTTACATACGGTGGTGACACAAAGGTGGGTTGAACATTAATAAATCAATAAAGAGGGGTAAAACCATTTCTCGAGGAGATTAACAAAACCTCATCTAAGGAAATCTTATCTAAGGAGATCCACTCAAGGGTGGGGGTCCAAACATGGGTGTATCAGGGTGTGAGCTAATAATCTGCTTAAATAGTTATAGCAAATCTACTTCTAATATTTCTAGCTATGTCATTCTGCATGAGCACAGTAAGAGATATAAAGTTTTGTTTTTCCTGAGGACATCCCACCATAGATTCCAGATCACAGTCCTCAGGTCAGGTTAGTCTTCCTAACCCCAGCAGGGTCCTAGTCTCATCGTTACCTTTGGATCATGACAGCATTTGTCCATGACCATGCTCTCAACTTAGAGTTGAGTACTGTGGCACTTTGGCCTGGCCCATTTTGATGCCAGGGTAGCTTACAGCTTGCCCTGGGTCCATACCATCCCTCGTCAGGACCCTGCTTTTGGAGTGCTGGAATTAAGGGAAACTGAGTCGAGAAAGCAGATGCCCAGGGGTAAATATTATTGGAGTCAATCAACTCCCAAGTTACAAGCATCATATTAACTGTCTTCCTGTGTCCATACAGAGAGGCCATTGCTTTAAGGTAAACTATGCAAAAGACACTAACTTACAGTACAAGTTCAGTGTCCTTAGAAGGATCTGATCTTCCAAGATAACAGAATCTGATTAGGGAAAAGGTGATTAACTGGTTGGGAAAGAGGGTGCAGACAAGAGTTTACAGATAAACAAAGGAATGGGAGTGTCTCCGGGAGAGTCTAAGCTTAAGCTCCCTGTGGTAAGGCTAAAAGGACAAACCCCATGTTCTCCTACAGTCAGGGACTGGGTCGGTGGTGTTGAGACAATGGTTGGGGGAGGGCGGACTGGAGAGGACGTCTGATGGACAGATCGGGGAGGGATGGTTGAATAGATGAAGGAATGGGAGGATGGGGGTGGACGGGAGGGTGGACGGAGGTGGCTAACAGGAGGGATGACGCATGGGCAGATGCGTCAATCTGCGGAAGGGCAGGCGGGATCCCTAAAGGAGAGGCCGCGGACACTCGGTGCTGCCCACTCGCCCTGTCTCGCTTGCCCTGCCACAGGCCATGGGCTGGGCCATCACCCTGCTGCTCATCACCCTGGCCTTCCTGGCGCGCTGCCTGCGGCCCTGCTTCGACCAGACGCTCTTCCTGCAGCACCGCTACTGGAGCAACTACGTGGACCTGGAGCAGAAGCTCTTCGACGAGACGTGCTGCGAGCATGCGCGGGACTTGGCGCACCGCTGCGTGCTGCACTTCTTCCAGAGCGTGCAGAGCGAGATGCGGGCGCGGGGCCTGCGCCGGCCCGCTGCCCACCCGGCGGCCCAGCCCCCGGCCCTGCCCGAGCCCCCCGACGGCCCGGCGCACCTGCGCGCAGTCTCCAGCCTTGAGCAAGTGGACCGCCTCCTGAGCACCTGGTGCTCCAGCAAACCGCCCCTCGGCCTTGTGGGCCCCGCGGCACACTAGGGGGGTGGCCTCAGCCACCGCGCCCCCCCGGCGGCCCCAGACCCCCGCCGGCCCCAACACACACAAGTGTAGAGACCCCAGCACCTGAAGCCACGTGAAAGGAGCTGCGAGCTGGCTAGCAGGGGGTACCCCTGGGCCCATTAGCCCCCCCAGAGCTGAGATCCCCACTTTCTCTACTGGGGGCACGCCAAGGCCGGCACGCTCCCCGCAAGAGCTGACACCCCAGTCACGTTTCTGGGCGTGATCTCGTGTACACTAAGGCGCTGCCCTCTCGGCTGTGTGGGTTCAACTCCTCCCAGCAGCTGCTGGGAGAGCAAGTCCCGGGCTGGGGCCGAGTGGGGCCTCCCACCCCCCTGCCCCCTGCAAACCCTGGTGCTGTGTTCATGGGGGACAAACCAAGAAGCAAGAGTCTGAGTAGAGGGCTGGAGCAGTGGGGCGTTTGCCTTGCACGGGGTCAACCCGGATTCGATTCCCTACATCCCATATGGTCCCCTGAGCACCGCCAGGAGTAATTCCTGAGTGCAGAGCCAGGAGTAAACCCTGTGCATCGCCGGGTGTGACCCAAAAAGCAAAAAAAAAAAAAAAAGAGTCTGAGTCTGAGTAGATCAGCCTTGGGTTCTGGGTCGGCGGGTCCAGTTTTTCATGTGTCATAACAATAGTAAAATTGACACTGTCACACGCGTCCATGATGCTCGTGTGTGTGGGGTGCCGGGCTGAGTCCTTCTGTGTCCTGACGCGTTTCAGCACTGTGGGTTTCTCAGAGATGGGTCCTGGTGAGGGACACTCCCTCCGAACACCCACAGGGGCGCCTCTCCGGCAGCCAGCCTCTGTAGGTGCCGTCCGGGTGGGTGGCGACAGCTCCGTGGCTGCTCCACCTTCGGGCTGAGTCTTCTGATGGGCTCCAGGTTTCGTTTTATTTTTTAAATTTTTTTTATTGAATCACCATGTGAAAAGTTACAAAGCTTTCAGGCTTAAGTCTCAGTCATGCAATGATGAAACGCCCGTCCTTTCACCAGTGCCCATGTTCCACCACCAAGAACCCCAGTATGCCTCCCACCCCACCCCCACCCCCTGCCTCTGTGGCTGATGATTTTCACTTTACTTTCTCTTTGATTACATTCAGTATGTCAGCAAAAACTCACTATTATTATTTGGAATTTCCCCCCAATAATCAGACCTGCCCAAAAGGCATCATTTGATAGTTTGTTTTCCGTTGCTGAGAATAAAGAGCATATGAGGTTTTGGATTTCTGGTATTTTAGTAATTAAGTCCAGAGAAATTTCTGCCAGAAGTCGCATCATTGCAGCTCGTACCTGTGTTTAGCGGGCCTTATAAGATGGCGGTCGCCACCCCGCCGCCGGGGAAAGGAAAGGCTGTGAGAGAAAAACCTTTCCCCTCCCGGGGCAGCATGGGGCCGTAGTTTAGTTCACAGTCTAGAGGCATTTCTGCAAGAAGCCGCTGGGTGCTGAAAGTAGTTAGTTGGCCTCCGGATCATGGGCGTTCAGCAACAGAGGGGCCGCTCATGTGCAGCCGCTAGGGTCACATCTGGGTGGAGAGCAGCGCCGATAACGCCCCCATCCCGAGATCTCCCTAGTATCCAGTCACTGCAAGCTCGTGCCTCTCTCTAGTGGGCCTTATAGATGGCGGTCGCCATGCTGCTGACGGGGAAAGGAAAGGCCGTCCATGTTTCATTTTAAATCTGTTTGGGTTTTGTTTTTCCTGCGCTCGGGCTCAGGCCCTCACGCACACGCAGGACAGGTGCCCAGCATTTTTGGTTTGATTTAATTTAGGGGCCACACCTGGTGGCGGTTCTCAGGGCTACGCGTGGCACAGTTCTTGGGGTCCCTGTCAGGGTGGTTCCGGGCTATAATACGGAGCTGTCTCCCCAACCCCAGCACCATTTTTCAGATGAGAAAACTGAAGCCGCAGGAAGTTGTGTTTCCTGAGGTCTTGGAAGAACTGGAGTCGGGGGCTGGAGCAACAGGACAGCTAAGGCAGGAGGCCAACTTGGGTTCATTCCCCGCCACCTCTTATGGCCTCCTGAGACCCCTGAGCACAGAGCCAGGAGTCTGCCTGAACAGCTCTGGGTGTGCTCCCCACCCCCGACTAATAATAAACTATAAGAGCTGGAACAGGAGCTCTGGCTCGGTGCTCCTCGCCCCCAGGCTGTTCTGTTCTCGTGCTCATTCTCAGTGCTCTGGTCGGACCCCTGCAGCTCCGCCCCGGCTCTGAGGGAGCCCAGCAAGCTGTGCCCTAGGCTCCTCTGGGAAATGGAAGGACTGACCCGGGCCCCTTGCTGGTCACTGCACGTGAAGTTCTCGACTTCCGGTCCTGGGCATTTTCTGCTTCCCTGCCCCCCTGCCCCCGCTCCCCCAACTTTGGGCCACACCCAGTGGTGCTAAGGGCTTCCTTTTGGCTCTGTGCTCAGGATCACTCTGCCAGGCCAGGGGACCTTAGTGGATGCCAAGGACTGAAACCCGGCATGAAGTGTGCAAGGCAAGTGCCCTCCCCGCTATACTGTCTCTTCAGCCTCCTGCCACTTTCAGAGTGCCCCGACTGCTTCAGCAGACCACCACGGCAGAGGAGCAGTTCCGTGCCCTGACACCCCAGAGCCCCTCAGCCCCGCTGCCCCACCCCCAGGGCAGCCCCCACCCCAAGGCCTGAGGCCAGCGTCTGTGTCCAAGGCTGCCTTCTCCCCAGGGCATGCCCAGGGATGTCCCGCTCAGAGCTTGGCACCTGCTGGGGGTTTGTAGGGAATGGGGGGATGGGTCAGAGCTGGGAATCCGCAGGGGGTGGGCCCAGGGGATTCTGGAAAAGCTGCTATTCAAAACCTTTGGGCCACAGGCCAGACCAGAGCCACAGTACAGCAGGGACAGCACTTGCTTTGTACTGGCTGACCCCTGTTCTATCTCTGGCGTCCCATAGGGTCCCCTGAACCCCACCGGGATTGAGCCCTGAGCACACACACACACACCCCAACACCATCACCAAACACACACACATACACACACACAAAAATACCCTCCTGGCCCGTTTATGGGTATGGGATGTGGGATATGGTTCAGGGACAAGAGTCCTGGGAACATCAGGGTTAAACCCTGCTGGGAAACCAGCATTCAGCCTCTGTGGCTCAGACAGGAAGGACTGGGGATATCTGGGCCCCATCTCTCCTTCCTCTCCCTGATGATTGACTCACCACAGGTAATCACACAGGAAATCACACACACTTCACATGTACACACACCACGTGTCCACACAAACCCCACACACGTACCACATGTACACACATACCACATATACCACATGTACACACATACTACCACTTTCTGCACACACAGTTCCAAGCCAGGAATCAGGCAGAAGACAATTCAAGATGAGGCCTGGCCTCAGGACGTCCCTGCCTCATAGAGGGATGGGATGGGTTTGGGAAGAATCAGAATCCAAAGCCAAAGGCAGCAGCGATAGAACCGAGGCCAGCCCTGAGCCCCAGAGGCTTAGCACAGAGGGCCAGTGCTCAGGAGACCCCAGACCCACCCTGGCATTGCATGGTTCACGTTCCCCGAGCACCACCAGGAGGAATACCAGAGCAAAAACAGGACTAGTCCTCAAGCACTATCGGTGTGGCCCCCAAATCAGGGGGAAAAAAAATTTGTTCTGGGGACTCCGGGGAGGGTTGATTTGAATTTGAAAAAGTTTTGAAAAAAGGAGAGAGGGTTTTTGTTTATTTGTTTTTAATAGTGGTTTTTGGGTTTGGTTTTGTTTTTTGTTTTTTGTTTCTGGGTCACACCTGGTGAGGCACAGGGGTTACTCCTGGCTCTGCACTCAGGAATTACTCCTGGTGGTGCTCGGGGGACTATATGGGATGCTGGGAATCAAATACAGCTCGGCCGTGTACAAGGCAAATGCCCTACCTGCTGTGCTATCGCTCCAGCCCCCTTAATAGTGTTTTAAGTTTTGTTTTGGATCACTCTTAGCAGTGCTCAGGACCTGCTCCCAGCTCAGTGCTCGGGGCTTGTTCCCAGGGGCATCAGAGATCACACCTGGGGCTTCAATGTGCTGTCTTCCCTTGAGTTATCTCCCCGGCCCAGTCATTTCTTAACATGTCCCCATCTATTTTGGTTGAGGATGTTGGACTTGGGGTTTTTTTGGAGGTTGATTGTTTTTGGTGGTGGGAAGGGTTTGGGTTTTGGGCCATACCCGGCTATACTCAGAGGTTACTCCTGGCCCTGCACTCGGGAATAACTCCTGGCAGTGCTCAGGGTGACCATATGGGATGCTGGGAATTGAACCCGGGTCGGCTGCATGCAAAGCAAGTGCCCTCCCCGCTGGACTATCTCTCCAAGTTGGGGGTGTTGTTGCGATGCCTGGGGACCCCTCCGCTTGGCCGTGGTCCTGCACCCTGTTCACCAGAGGCGTGAGAACATGAGCTCCCTGGGGTTTGCACACCTCGTGGTGGCCACACACTCCAGTGGCAGAGCTGGAGGCGCTTGTGTGCGCTGTGCCGAGACGGCCCCCAGGGCTGTGTCCTCGGGGAGCCCACACCATAGAGCGGCCGCCTCTGGGGCCAGTGCCGGGGCCTGAACTCAAGGCCTCACACCCGCAAGTCCTCCCACTGAGCTCGTCCCGGGTCCGGGACAGAGTTTGGGCAAGTGGAGAGAGACGGAGGGGAAGGGGGCAGGGCCAGTCGACCACAGGCACGGAGGGGACAGGCCACCGAGGGGCAGCACAGATTCCCATTGTGCGCCCAGAGGACTGCTGGCCCGCCTGGGTGGGGGGCCCTCACTGCCCCTCACAGCTGAGAGGGGAGCCAGTCAGACAGGAGGGCGCAGGCCCACCGGACACCAGTGCAGGGTCCTGCCCCGGGGCTGAGGTGCCACTCCAGCACCCACGGAAAGAGCACAGAGCTCTGTGACAGCAGACCCCCTGCCCTGGACAACTAAGGCATCCCACCCTCTGCACACCCCAAAGGACATGCTAGAACCCCGGGTCTCTCGGCCCTCATCCCTCCGTCCAGCTCTACTGCCCAGTCCATGAGGGGAACCAAGTCACTGTACCTGGGAGTGAGGGACAGCAGTGACCTGGGCAGCCACACAGAGAGAGGCGCCCCCATCCTGGGCAGAGTCCCGGTGCTCAGACAGGAAGTGAGGGACCCCCAGATATGAGGAAGTGGCTGCAGGAAGCCCCAGGAGAGAATGGATTTGTGGGGGAAGTGGGAGGCCTAGAGGGGACGTGGGGAGGGGAGCCGAGTCCATGGGTGGCTTAGGAACCCCGAAGTGCCGTCCAGAGCCGGGGCCAAGAGGGTTTGTTCCCACTTTCCGCCATTTGCCCTTCCTGCACGCATGTGCTCCTGGCCGTGGCTGGAGTGGAGGTGTGAGCTGACCCGACGGTGGGCACCAGAGAAAGAGCTGGGGATGCTGCGAGAGGGGGCGTGGCTTCAGCGAGAGGGGCGTGGCTTCAGCCCTTGTCCCACTGTGCCTGCAGCAGAGGCTGGAGTGGTAGGGGGTGCGGGGGATATTGGGGACATTGCTGCGCGGTGCCCCTGTAACCCCCCCTCTCGTGTCCAGAGAACAGAGGGCAGCCACGGGTCCTGCTGAGGCAAAGGTTCACGCAGCCTGGCAGCCCATCTTGCTGATGACCGCTACCTCTGCCACCATGCGGCTCCGGGGGTGCGCCCACAGCTGCAGGTGGGCCGCCCGCCAGGCTCGCCTAGGCAAATAGGGCATTTCCCTGCAGGTCTGGCTGCTCCCCGGGCCCCCTTTGCATACTGCTTTTCCTGCCTTGCTTGACTTCTGGGAGATGGGGGGTAGGGGGGAGGGGTGTCTGGGGGTCCAGCACCCAGGTGACCGTGTGGGTCCCTATTTTCTGCCCACATGCAGCAGGGCCTTGGGGACACTGGAGAGGACAGAGTCAGGCAAGACCCCTGGAGAAGGTTAAGGGGACCCCGAATCCTCCTGATCCCCAGAACCAGACCTTGTGACTCTTACCTGCAACAGCAGCTCTCCACTTTTATGATTTGATTAAGGCCCTGGCAGTGGGGAGTCACTCCTGGCTGTTCCTGGGGGACCCCCAGGAACCTCAAGTGTCCTAAAGAGAAACTTGGGGGCTCTGGAGAGCTCGCTCAGGGGTTAAGGCACTTAGTCACCTTGCATGCAACTGACCCGTTTGGTCCCCTGCGCCAGCTGTGGTGCCCAAGCACCGCCAGGGGTCGCTCCTGAACACAGAGCCAGGAATAGCCCCAGAGCACCACCAGGTATGGTTTCCCCCAAAGCACATGCAAATGCATGTGGGAGGCAGACTCAGAGCTGTGGCACTGGAGCAGAGGCTGGAGCAGAGCAGAGCCTCGGGCCAGAGCCGGGGGTCCTCTGGAGGCTGGCCAGGCACATGGGTGCCCTGCTCAGGCCCCAGAGGGCCAACCCCAACTCCCTGATCTTCAGGCCCCCATCAGACCTTCCCCCACAGAACAATGCAGAGGACATTCTGGGGGGGGAAGAAAGGTTCTTCTACTATTCAGTGTGAAGCCCAAGTCAGTGAGACACTTGAAGCTTTTCTTTACCACTGATTCAAGATTTACAACAGCCTGAAGGGTTGGAGCGGAGTGATAGTAGAGTGACTAGGACACTTGCCTGCCACATGGCAGATCTGGGTTTGGTCCCTGGCACCCTTATGATCCCCTGCACCAGATATGGTGCCCCAGGCACTGCCAGGAGGGATTCCTGAGTGCAGAGCCAGGAGTAAGCCCTGAGCATTGCTGGGTGTGTGCCCCCTCACCACAAGAAAGAAAGAAAGACAGAAGGAAAGAAAGAAAGAAAGAAGGAAAGAAAGAAAGAAAGAAAGAAAGAAAGAAAGAAAGAAAGAAAGAAAGAAAGAAGAAAGAAAGAGAGAGAGAAAGAAAGAAAGAAAAGAAAGAGAGAAAGAAAGAAAGAAAAAAAGAGAGAAAGAAAGAGAGAAAGAGAGAAAGAGAAAGAGAGAAAAATAGAAAGAGAGAAGGAAGGAAGGAAGGAAAGAAGGAAGGAAGGAAGGAAGGAAGGCAGGAAGGCAGGAAGGAAGGAAGGAAGGAAGGAAGGAAGGAAGGAAGGAAGGAAGGAAGGAAGGAAGGAAGGAAGGAAGGAAGGAAAACAACAGCATGAAGGATAACAGGCAGGTGGTGATGGGCTCAGAAGCAGAACTCAGGGCTCGCTGGTATGAAGCCTGGAGTTCAAACCCCAGCACCACACACACACACACACACACACACACACACGCACACACACACACACAGAGTTCTAGGGCTCCCCCTTTTCATTCAATACCTGTAATAAAGTCCTTGGGAACCTGAGAATAATGCAATCCAACCATTTGTATTATTTTACTTTATTGATTTGTGTGTGTCTTTGGGAGGGGGAGGTGATCAGGGACAGTACTCAGGAGCTATTCTCAGCTGCTCAGGAGTGCTCCCTGGTAGTGCTTAGCAGACCATGTTGGGTGACAGTGATTGAACCTGGGTCAACCAGATGCAGAGCAAGTGTCTAACCCCTGTACCATCTCCCTGGCCCTGTTACTATTATTGACAAATAATGCTGACATTAGAATTTGCAGCAAACGTCTCTGAGGCCCGTGTTGGGGGACCTGAGTTGGAATTTCAACTCCGCCTGGTCTCCCCAAGCACTTCTGGGGGGAGCTGGGAACCCCTGAGCTGAGCATCATCCCTGGGCCCAGAGCACCCAACGTTCAGGCCAGGTGGGCCAAGTGCTAATGAGAAAGGCTCCCGGGGTCCTGAGCATTGCATAGGACCCCCACAGAACATGGACATCTGTCCTATGTACGTCTGCAGGGCCTCCTAGGGCATCGTTTCCCACAGATGAAGCTCTGAGGGGCACAGGGGCTCTTTTTCCCAGCTAAGGCTCTGTGTGTGTGTGTGTGTGTGTGTGTGTGTGTGTGTGTGTGTGTGTGTGTGTGTGTTTAGGGATCTCACGCATGCAAGGTAATTTTGTTTTAATTTTTGTTTTCTTTTTTTTTTTTTACTTTTTCCTGGGGTCACACCTGGCGATCGATGCACAGGGGCTACTCCTGGCTCTGCACTCAGGAATCACTCCTGGCGGTGTTCAGGGGACCATATGGGATGCTGGGAATCAAACCCAGGTCCTCTGCGTGCAAGGCAAACGCCCTACCCACTGTGCTATTGCTCCAGCTCCTTGTTTTCTTCTTCTTTCTTCCTTTTTCCTTCTTTTTTTTTTGTTTTGTTTGTTCGATTGTTTGTTTTGGGGCCACTCCTGACAATGCTCAGAAGTTACTCCTGACTCTGCACTCAGGGGTCACTCCTGGCGCTGTTCAGGGGTGCCGGGGATAGAACCTGGGCTGGCCATGTGCAAGGCAGGCGCCCTAGCTGCTGTGCTATCTCTCTGCCCAAGGTAACTTTTCTGCACCACTTGCCCAGCCCAGAGTCCAGCTTCTGAGAGCCAGGTGACTCCCCTGGGCTTGTGTCCCCCGGGACACGTGCCAGGCGGCATCTGTCCAAGGCGTGCTGTCTGTCTGTCCTGGCCGCAGCTCAGCCCACTGCACATCCCAACTCTCGAGCCAGGGATTTGCATTCTTTCCTCTCCCGGGCCTGGTGGGGAGGCACATGGGTGGCTGGGCTGTTTGGGTACATTTCCCTGGCAAATGCCCCCAGCTGGTGCCTCGCTGCGCTGCTTGGGGGGTGGGCACTGAGGGCCTGGGGGCCCCTCCAGGGAAGGACTAGACGAGGTGGCACCATCAGTGCAGGGGCGGGGGGCGGCGGGTTGAGAGGAAATCCGGGCTCAGCATCCTGTCAGTCTGGGCCCCCATTCCTTGCAGCCCCCCAGGAATGGGAGGACAGGAAGCTGGGGGTATCAGTGGAGGGGGCGAGGGGGGCGGACCTGGCTGCAGGAGCTAGGTGTTTGCACGATGAGAGGCAGGGCCAGGCACCCCTCTCTCTCCTGTGGTGCTGCATCAGCACCCAGACAGCCCGCGTGAATCCCACAGTCTGAGGGTGCACGCCAAACTCTGCTTTCCGAGAAAACTCTACTTTCCGAAGAAGCCAGCACTTCCTCTCCCACATGGTCCCCTGGGCAGCCTCACTGACCTCCTGGCCTTTGACCCAGACAGCCCCACTGAACAGTGCCTGGAAGGCTGCCTGGACCCTCACACATTGCAGTGAGTTGCCTTCCAAATTCCATCTGAGGGGGTGGGGACGACTGCACAGCAGGCTGGACACTTGTCTTGCTCACAGCTGACCCAGGCTCAATCCCCATCTCCCCACGAGGTCCCCGGAGCCTGCCAGGAGTGATCCCTGAGTGCAGAATCAGGAGCAAGCCCTGAGCACCGCCGGGTGTGACCCAAAGACATGAAAACAAATTCTGTAGTGGGATTGCTTGGAGCACATAGACTAGAGACTAGAGACCAGCGTGGGACAATGAACTTTGTATGACCTGCACTGGGGGCTTGGGAGAGTCCTGTGCAGAGGGCCTCTTGAAAGAGGGGCCTTGAAGGTAAAACCTACCAGCAAGATAAGCAGGGCACATCCTGCCCGTACATACTTCTCGTGCTCTAAGTAACCTTGGGAATAATCTGACTTGGTATTTTTAATGAAAACATCTTGAGACAAACACAAAATATGTTTAACCCATGAGAACGTCTTTGGACTTGGCTACGTGCCTGGGCCAAGGTATGTAAATAATATAAAACTGCTTGCTTGAGAATAAACGGGGCCTTCAGCCTCGATAGCTGCTGGTCAACACATCATCTCTGAGTCGGTGGTCTTCATGCCGGAGCTGGACTCCGGCAAAATTCGACTTGACATGAGTGGGCTTCATCTGAACTCTAGAAATTTTCTTTCTTTTTTTTTTAAATTTAATTTCATTTAATTTTATATTTAAATTATTTGTAATGAATCACTGTGAGATGCAGTTGCAGATTTACAAACTTCCATGTGAACTCCTGAAATGTTTACATACAAATCAAATTCCCAGCTGATAAGAAAATGTGGGTCTGTTCGGGCCCGCCAGTGCCCTTGGCCCAGGGGGCCATGTCTGCACAGACCAGGGGCGGGGGTGGCCCAGAGCCAGGCCCGCTGACTGTGCCCTCCCGCAGGCCCTGGGCTGGTCCTTCGTGCTGGTGACCACGCTGCTGGCCTTCGCCGCTCGCTCCGTGCGGCCCTGTGAGCCCGGCCGGGGGGGGGGGAAGAGCCGGGCATGGGAGTGCAGGCTCCCCAGACCCCCTGGCGTGGGCATTGGGGGGCCCCCATGTCCCTGAAAGGACCTGTCCAGGCCCCCACGGAGGAGGCTTCTGGGGCCGGGCCACTGGGGCCAGGAGCGGCCATCGCTGTCACCCCGTTGCTCATCCATTTGTGCGAGCGGGCACCAGTGACCCTCACTGTGAGACTTACTGTTACTGCCAGCAGCAGTATCGGCAGGAAAGGCCCAGACGCGGCTGAGAGGACACCGTGTGCACTGCCCGGCTCCCAGGCCCTAACTCCCGGCTCTCCGTCTCACAGACCTGCTGGCCGCAGCGTCCACACCACCCCAGTGTCGGGGGGCCCTTTCCCTCGGCTCTGACTCAGGCAGCTGGGGGTGTATCTGGCAGCAGGAACCCCGCGCTCTGCTGCGCCTCGGAGGGAAGCTGCTGGCCCTCAGCAGCCCCGTTGGACCGACTCAGAGCCCCGCCTGGGTGACAGGTGGTGAGACAAGGTGCCCGATCCAGGGCACTCGGGAGAAGCCAAAGTGTGCCCCAGGGAGGCACGCCGGGCCCCAGCGCCAGACCCAGAGAGCCTTCGCCCCAGGGCCCCTGACCCTGACCTCCTGTCCCGTCCAGGCCGGAGGCCGCAGGCTCTTGTCTCGGGGTTGCCCGGTGGCAGTCAGGCTGTGTCCCGGCACCCAGCAACACCTGTGCTGGTCCCCATGTGTCATGAGGGTACTCTGGGGTTTGAGGGGTGCAGGTCCTGCCCTCATAACAGCTAAAGCACCGTTGGGGGTGGTCAGAGTTAAATTACGAATAGGGCGCACATTCAGACCACTCATGGGGGTTCCTTCGAAACCCCCCTAACACCCCCACTCCTCGTATCTGGGCCCAGGACTTGGCCCCATAGACACAGAAACTGCGGGCCAGGAGATAGGAGGTCAGGTAGGACACTTGCCCTCCACACTGTCAATCCGGGTTAAAGCCCTGGCACCACGGAGTCTCCTCTGAGTCCTGCCAGGGGTTATCCCTAAGCACAGCCTGGTGTGACCCCAAAACCAAACAAACAAAAGAATCAGAAGTGAAATATGCCCCTTTCCTCAAGATCCCTCGGGGGAAAGGGGGCTCTGGCTCAGAGGCCCTGAGTTGGGGGGTGTGTGGAGGGCGGTTGCCAAAGGTAGCTCCAGTGCCAGGATGAGCCGATAGATTCAGCGCAGGCTCTGTGGCTTCAAACCGTGTCCCCAGGATGTTTCCTGAGCCTCAGTTTCCCCTCGGTCAGAGCGCCGAGGGCACTCCCCTCTGAGGGGCACCATTCACTCCTCTCCCCTCACCTACTGGAGGACCCAGGAGCTCAAGCTCATAAGGAGGAAATGCAAGGAGAAGAAGGGCCTCCCCCCGCCTTCCAATGTCCTCGAACCCCAGTCTCGCTGATCAATGAACCCGAGTCGCTCTGTGGCAGCATTGTGGTTGTCTTTTGGTGTGTTGGGGTCGAACCCGGAACCCGATACATGCAGGTTAGTTTGACGGTGCCCGTGCTTCCATCTGTGTCCCCGCCCCCATCCCACCTTTCCCCATCTGAGACCCACAACTCCCTCCCGTAATAATTGGGAAAAGGGGGATCCTTATTAGCTGATGTGGGGTGGGAAGGAGTGAGGGGGGCTCTGCCAGGAGGGGGGCTTGAGGCCCTGCTCAGGGGAGGGTTCAGAAGACTGAGGAAGCAGTTCAGAGGCCGGAGCACAGGCTTGACCAGCGGGGGACCAGGGGCCCATCCCAGCACCCCGTCTCCCGAGCTCGAGCTGGAGCATGTCCTGGAACACTGCTGGGGTTGCCCTTAGAGCCCAGAAATAAGAATCAAAGCACAGAAAGACCAGGAGCGGGTACCAGGAGACCCTGGGCTCGATCCCTGGCAGCGGCGACACTCCCACTCAAAGAGAGAAGCAAAGAGAAGTCGGGAGCCTGTTGGTGTGTGGGAGAGGGGTGGGAGACCCCAGGGGAAAAAGACATCCTTGTGGAATTGGGGCCACGAAGTACGGATGGGCACATGGCGTCAGAGAGAGCCGAGGCCAAGCCCCAGAGCCCCAAGACTTGCAGAGATGGACGAGCTCCCCTGACGCGTCTCTGGAAGTGGGGACTAAAGGTCTGCTCTGCCCCTCAGCATCATGCCAAAGAGGAAGGAGAAAGAATCTGAAGGGTGTTGGTAGGATTTTAAAAATAAACAGCAGGTTTGGGTTAGGGCGTTTGCCTTTCACGTGGCCAACCCGGGTTCGATTCCCAGCATCCCATATGGTCCCCCGAGCACTGCCTGGAGTTATTTCTGAATGCATGGCCAGAACTAACCCCTGAGTAACCCCTGATCATTGCCGGGTATGACCCAAAAAGTAAAAAACAAACAAATAAAAATGATTTTGCTTTTTTTTTCTTAGTTATGAGACCTGATCACACCTAGTTCTGCTAAAGCCTTACTCCTGGCTCTGTGCTCAGAGCTGCCTTCTGCTGAGGCTCAGGGAACTCTATATGATGCCAGGGGTTGGGCCCCTCAGTGCCCCTGTGCAAGACAAGTGCCCACCTGCTGTATTATCTCATGGGTCCCTCCACCTGAAGTCTGAAGCCATATCAGAGTTAGCTGGAACAGGGGTGCGACCTGCTGGGAATATGAGTCAGGCAGGGCAGGAGGGGGAGAGGTGATCCCTCCCTCCCCAGCCTGGGCAGCTCTGCACCGTGGGGGGAGCCTCTCAGGGTGGCTGGGCCTGGCCCTGACCTGCTGAGATCTTACAGTGCAATCTGCAGAGTCCCCCTCTCTCTTATCTGCAATGAACTATTGTGAACTACTTTATGACAATTAAATATATAAAAATAGTAAAATCAATCAATCAATCAATCAATCAATAAGCAGTGGCTGGAAAGATAGTACAGCGGGCAGGGCTCTTACCTTAGCATGTGGCTGACCTGGGTTTGACACTCTGAATCACATATGCCAGGGGTGATCCCTGAGTTCAAAAAAAGGCAAGGAGTCAGCTGCGTGTGGGCGAAAAAACAAAAAACAACACCCTGCTCCAACTTCTTTCACTGACACCCTCAGAGCTCAGGGTCCCCACATGCTGAAGTTCCCATCTAAGCACTCCTGAGATCTGGGCTCTACTTTTGGCTTGGTTACTTCGAGGGGGGAAGAGGCTGCACCAGTGGTGCTCAGGGGTGACTCTGGGAGATGCTTCTGGAATCCTGCAAGGTGAGAAGCTCTGAGGACCAGACCCCAGGACTCCTGCAGAACCTGACCCCAGTTCATCCAGAAATCACATCTCCCAGACCCTTAGGTGCTGGTATATGTTTGTTTTCCCTCCACCTAAGATTTTGCTTTTTGGAGGCTGGAGCAATTGCACGGTGGGTAAGGCGTTTGCCTTGCGCTCGACTGACCCGGGTTCAATTCCCAGCATCAGATATTGTCTCCTGAGCACTGTCAGGAGTGATTCCTGAATGCAGAGCCAAGAGTAACCCCTGAATAACCCCTGATCATTGCTGAGTATGACGCAAAAAGTAAAAAACAAACAAACAAAATGAAGATTTTGCTTTTTTTTTTTTCTTAGTTATGAGACCTGATCACACCCAGTTCTGCTAAAGACTTACTCCTGGCTCTGTGCTCAGTGCTGACTTCTGCTGAGGCTCAGGGAACTCTATATGATGCCAGCGGTTTGGGCCCCTCAGTGCCCCTGTGCAAGACAAGTGCCCATCTGCTATATTATCTATTGGGTGCTTACACCTGAGCTCTAAAGCAACCCCAGAGTTAGCTGGAACAGGGGTGCGACCTGCTGGGAAGATGAGTCAGGCAGGGCAGGAGGGGGAGAGGTGATCCCTCCCTCCCCAGCCAGGGCAGCTCTGCACGGTGGGGGGAGCCTCTCAGGGTGGCTGGGCCTGGCCCTGACCTGCTGAGATCTGCAGGGAGGAGAGTCTCGCCGGCTGCTTTAGGGGCTGAGGCAGAGGCACCAGTCAGGTGGGGCCCTGCTCACCAGGACAGGACGCCCACCTCCACCCAGGCTGTTCCCTCCAGCCCCCGCCACACTCCCAAGGAAGGTGGTGGGGGAGGGCGAGACCGCCACCTACCTCAGGACCCTGGCTGTGAGCAGCTTCCCTTCCGGAAGGTGTTGGTGATACAGTTCCGTGTGCGACGGGCTGTGCTGGGTGACGTGTGGGTGCTGGGCCAAACCCACCACGGACGGCCCCAGGCTGACAGCAGAGAGACCCGAGGCCATAAACACAGTAGTCCTGACCCAGCCCAGGGCCCCCACCTGCCCAGGGACCCCAACTGGGACAAGGACCTGAGGAGCTTTCATTCTTGGGGCCCAGCAGGGTAATGAGGCCTTGGCAGGCTGGAAAGACTGAGGGAACACAACCAAGATGCGGCCGGCTGGGAAGATGAGTCAGGCAGGGCAGGAGAGGGAGAGGTGATCCCTCCCTCCCCAGCCGGGCACCTCTGCACCGTGGGGGGAGCCTCTCAGGGTGGCTGGGCCTGGCCCTGACCTGCTGAGATCTTACAGTGTAATCTGCAGAGTCCCCCCCACCACCCCTGCTCCCCACCCTCTCTCCTGCCAATTACCCAACTTGGGGCTGACATGCGCGTCATCAATCAGCTGAGCCTCATCTTTTCTGGAGCAAAACTTTCTGAAGCCACCCAGCTCGGGCACAGAAGCAAAGCAGGAAGGCGAAGGGTGTTGAGGGAGGCCTCCACACTCCGGGCCACCTGTCCTAGAGCTCTCGGTAAGTAAGGCGCCTGCCCTGCGGTGTGGGACTTGAAGCAGAGCAGAGTCGGGCCGGTCTTCACTCCCACCCCTCCCGGTTTTGTTGGAGAAATCTGGGATACCCTTCACTGGCCTGGGCCTCGCTCTCAGAAGAGGACCTGGTCCCTTCGCAGTGACCCACACCGGTGGCCAGGCCTCTGGAACCCTACTTGGGAACTTTGCACCCAGAGTCTGCACTCACGGGAGCCTTCAAGCCAAGAAGGGCTGAGGTGGAGCGAGGGGCCATGCGGGCACCAGCCCAGCATCCCCTCAACTCCTTTCTCTGGGAGAGAGACCAATTCACGCTCCCCCTGGGTGGGGGTCAGATCTCTCCCCTGCAGCAAGCGAGTTCAGCCCTGACCCATCGGGAAGTCTTGGCAGTAAGCAGATGGGGCACAGGTGTAGAGAGGGGGCCGCGCGGGGCACCTCTGGGCGATGCCCAACCTGTCTGCTCTCCCCACCCCACAACCTGAGGACTTCGGCTTTAGCTCACAGAGGTTGAGACAGATGGGGAGACAGGCCACACCCAGGCCCCGTCTCAGCTGTGTGGATGGTGCCAGGGGAGTGAACCCCAGAGAACCCTGTGTCCTGGGGCCCAGATTTCCTGTCGCTGGCAGGCTGGGGGGCCTGGGTTCAGGGTCCGGTGCTCAGGGCTGCCAAGTTGGAAAGAGAAATTGGGGGAGAGAAGGTTTCTTATGGCCTAAGGGTGAGCAAAAAATAAGTTCAGCAGAGACTGGTGAGATGGAAAATTCACTTCACCTCACCACCCAAGGCTCCTGAGATGCTGCTCCAAAGTCCTGCCGGGCACCTCCATGTTTGCACTTTGCAGGGAAGGGCGCTGAACCCAGTCTTCACAGGGAAGAGGCCTGAGCTCTGCCTTGGGCCACATCCCCCACCCCAGGCTCCAGAACTTCCTGGGGGCATTTCCTGCTCTTCACAATGGGGAGCATGACCCCTTCGCCCACTCTGACAGTCTCTCTGGAGCCCCGGCAGGAGAGAGATGCGGGGCCATGGCCAGGCCTCTGCACTCCGTCCCTGGCCCTCCCGCCTCCCTGAGAGGACAGGGGCCCAGAGGAGATGCCGAGTGGGCGGGAGCCCGGAGCCCACCTGAGGCCCCCAGGAGGGCAATGGTGCCCGGGACTCTCCCCAGCGCCACTCCACAGCACAGGGTCACCTCCCCCCATCGAGGGCGCAGGTCCCCTCCCACATCAGGAGACTGGCCCGACAGACCACTGCCCGGACCCAACCCGCAGTCCGAAGGGAAGTGAGCGTCCTGTCGCTGCTGGCAGGCCACGGGGCCCTCCTCAGCCCCCAGGAAGAAGCTGGTGGAAGCCAGGAGGTCTGAGCATCCGAGGAGGAGGGCCCACAGCTCTGCCCCTGAGAGGCCACCCTGGGGCCACTGCCCCTTGTCCTCGAGTCTGGGGGCTGACAGCCCACCAAGGGGTCCCGGGGATGAGGAATGATGGCTGGGTAGGATGTGGGCCACCATCACTTCCCCCTTGTCAGCCTGACCCCAGGGGCTGCCCCTGGGGGTTGGGTTCAGAGCAGCATTTTTCTCTCTCCTGCTGTCCTACAGGAGGTGCCCAGCTGCCACCGGAGTGACCAGCCCGGCCCTGCTGCAAGGTGCCTGCCAGGCCGCACTTACTTTTCGTGCAGCCCCTCAACAACCAAAGCAGGATCGAGTGCCGGAGCTTCAGGACCAAGCAATGCCCATGTATCCTATATTCCATCGTGGGCCGCGCAGCCGTGGCCCCCCTCACCTGGTCGGTCATCTCCCTGCTGCGCGGGGAGGCCTACATCTGCGCATTCAGCGAGTTTGTGGACCCGTCCTCGCTCACGGCTGAGAACGAGAGCTTCCCTCTCTCCCACGCCACGCAGATCCTGGCCAGGTTCCCTTGCGGGGAGAGCCCTGACAACCTGTCCGGCTTCCGGGAGGAGGTGAGCCGCAGGCTCAAGTATGAGTCTCAGGTAAGGCTGTGCTGAGGGATGCTCATCCCTTCCCTGGGAGGTGGTGGGGTACTCAGTGCCCATCCAGATCCTGGGTTCCCGTAATCAGTGGCAACCATTAAGCAAGATTCTTAGTGTTGTAAGAATCATTTTCTCGGGGCTGGAGCAATAGCACAGCGGGTAGGGCGTTTGCCTTGCACACGGCCAACCCGGGTTCGAATCCCAGCATCCCATATGATCCCCGAGCCCTGCCAGGAATAATTCCTGATTGCATGAGCCAGGAGTAACCCCTGTGCATCGACGGATGTGACCCAACCCCCAAAAAAAGCAAACAGAATCGGGGCTGGAGAGATAGCACAGCGGGTAGGGCGTTTGCCTTGCAGGCGGCCGACCCGGGTTCAATTCCCAGCATTCCGTATGGTCCCCTGAGCACCACCTGTGTAATTCCTGAGTGCAGAGCCTGTGTATCGCCAGGTGTGACGCCAAAAAGAAAAAAAAAAGAATCATTTTCCCATTTCAAATAAGAGAGTTTTGTTCATTTTTGCAGTGCTGGGGGTGGAACCGGGACTCACACATGCAAGGACAGTGCTCCATTGCCAAGTCTTTCCCAGCCCCTCTAGATAAGAATTTTGATGTATTGGGTCTTGGTGAAACCCAGCAGACCCCATGAATGCTTTAAGCTTAACTCAAATTATTTAAGTTCGTGAAGGGGGAGAGAGGAAAAGGGAGGGAAACAGCCAGGGGTTCGAAGGGAACAGGAGCAGAGGGGAGAGAGCGGGCGATGCCCCAAGGTAAAAGCGGATTTACACACTCAGGCTGGGATGCGGCAAAGTTCCCCAAACTTCCCCGGCTGAGGTTTTCCATGCAGATAAGAGTCTGTAGTGGGGGCCAGAGTGTTAGTACAGCGGTGAGGGTGCTGGCCTTGCACACGGCAGACCTGAATTGGACATCCCATATGGTCCCCAGAGCACCGCGGGTGTGACCCAAAAAGCAAAAGAGAAAACAGAACAAATTAGTCTGTGGTTAGGGTCTTGTCAAGGGCAGAGGTTGAGGGAGTCTTCTTGCAGCTCATCACAGCCATAGTTCCTGCTGGTACCTCTCTCCTGGGCCACCACCTGTGCCAGCCGGGTCTCACGGGGCCTGTGTCTGCACCACAAAGGGGCCCTTTCCCGGGCCCTGGGCTCCGGTAGGGCCGGTGATCCTGCAGCTTTGGAGCAGCTCTCCAGCCTCTCATGCCCGCCCACAGTCTCCCCTGCACATGGGCCCCAGTCGGGCAGTGAGAAGTGAGGCATCTGACCCCACCTGCCGACACGGACAGGTCTGTCTGTGGCAGAAACCGCTGCTTTAGATCCCATCTTGGTCCTATTGCCTCTGAGAAATTCGTCTCCTGCTCCCTCCTACCTTCACCTTGGCTTTGCTCCGAGGCAGCAGAGGGATAAATAAATAAATGAATGAAGGGCAGAGTAAAGGAGGGTGCCTGGTAGAGCTTGAAGGGGCAGAGAGGAGGCCGGGGAGTGACAAGGAGGCACTGACCTAGTGTGGGGACATGGCAAACGCCAGTTGTGGCTTGGGACAGTAGAGGGGCCAGGGTGCAAGCCTGGCATGTACCCAGCCCAATCTCATTCAATCTGGAACCACACGGTCCCTGAGCACAGCCAGGGACAGCCCTGGAGGCTCCCCAAGCATCACTGGGTGTGTCCCAGGCGTCACTGGGGAAACTTGGTCATCCCCTACCCTGCAGGGTTCGGGCAGCACCACATCCCTCAGGCCTTAAGGCTAAACTGTGAGCCAGGTTAGCTGAAGTATCACAGTGACCCGGGTTCAACACACACACACACAAACACACACACAAACACACACACACACATGAAGCTATAGTAGAGGGGAGCGTGAGCAGCCCAAGAGATGGGTGTGGAGACACAGGAATGGGATTCCGTACTCAGAGCTGTACAGGGCCAAATGGAGGGACACCCACCCCAGGAGTTTTGAGACAAGCATGAGGTAATTTTCATAGAAGATAATGAGGGTGAGAAGGAAACAGGCATGTAGGGGCTCCGAGTGGGTCTCTGAAGGCTTCCCCAAGGTGGCATGGGACTGAGTCTCTCTGTCTGAGCCAGACTTGGAGGCTGAGATGTGGAAGGAGGCCCTGGTGTGGGGGGAGAGGAAGGCAGCAGGGGTCTGCAAAGTCTAAGCACAGAGCAGGTGCTAGAGTGAGGGTAGAGGGATGGAATCCCGCTGGGAATGCTGGTTTCTCCTTCAAGGGCACAGTTTGCAGCCGGGCGATGAAGAGCTGTCTGGCTCGGGGTGATGAGGGCCAGCTCCACCCCGGCCACTTCGGACCCCCTCAGCTTTCCCTGACCGGCCCTCTGTGTCTCAGCTATTAGGGTGGCTGCTCATCTGCACAGTGGCCGTGGTGGTGTTCCTGATCAAGTGCCTCAAGGCCTGCTGCTCGAAGCTCGGCTACCACCAGAAGGACTACAGGGCACGCTACCTCGCCAACGAGGAGCAGCTCTTCCGACGCACGGCCAAGGCGCACTCGCTCGCACTGGCGGCCAACAACGTGAAGCAGTTCCTCGGCTTCTTGGCGTTCGACGAGAGGGAAAAGGAGCTGATGGCCAAGTTCCCAAAGCAAGGCACACAGTTGATTTTACCGTGGGAAAAAATCTCTGGCAGCTCCCAGTACCAGGAGATGCTGGGAATCCCCCTCTACAGCCTCCTGCACAAGTGGGCCAACAGGCAGTTTCTCATCGACAAGAATTTCAATATGACCCTACTTCCCCACCCTCAGCCCCAACTTGCTGCCAGCCCAACCTCCGACCATTGAAGCACCACCCTTTCTCCCAAACCACCGGCTCTGGAGGAAGAATGAGGTTCAGCGGTATGGGGTGTGGAGGAGAGGGCAGCGGACCTGGCCGCCCCTGAGGACAGGCCTGTGGGCCTGATGGAACACCTGCAGTATGGGGCAATGGCTCGCCAGGCTGAGCTCAGGCTTCGCAGGCAGGAGCCCTGGATGCAACCCCAGCCCCGAGTTTGCCCAAAGATTACCCGGGAGTGACTCCCGAGCACAGCCCCAAGCAGAACCCCGGCAGCCAAAAACCTCCAGAACCCAACTGCCGCCATGCTCAGGGCCCCTCTCCACACACTCGGACGAGCCTAACCCTAGTGGGAACTGTCAGGAAAACCCAGGTATGCGGGAACCCGTGACGAAGATCTCTAAGCGTGCTCCAATCGGAAATGGGACTCCTCCCCCAGCTCCCCAGTTTTCCAGTAGCTTGGCAGTGACACCCACAAACTGAACTGCCCCCGTCCCCGCCACGTGCCATGTAATCTCATCAATGGCCAAGACCCAGAGACTATAGACTAAAGCTCCTGGAAGAGAGTCGCCGAATTTCCTAATGTGGTACAAGACCTCTTATACTCTAACTTACTTATGAACGAAAAGTAGCACACATTTGTTTGATTTTAACACACTTGCTTGTATTCTTTTATATTCGGACTTAATTGGCTCCAGAATGAAATACAACAAACTTCATACACACTCTTTTTGTGGTGGGAAGGTAACTCGGTGGTGGGATTGGTCTTTGAATATTATCTGCAATAAACTATTGTGAACTAGTTTATGAAAATAAAATATCTAAAAATTGTAAAATAAATAAATAAATAAGCAAACACTGGCTGGAGAGATAGTCCAGCGGGCAGGGCTCTAAGATTAGCGTGTGGCTGACCGGGCTTTGGCACCCTGGACCACATATGCCAGGGGTGACCCTGAACCAAAAAAAAGGCAAGGAGTCAGCTGGGTGTGGGCAAAAAACCAAAAGATAACACCCTGCTCCAACTTCTTTCACTGACGCCCTCAGAGCTCAGGGTCCCACATGCTGAAGTTCCCCTCCCAGCACTCCTGAGATCTGGGCTCTACTTCTCCTTTGGTTTCTTTGAGTGGGGAAGAGGCTGCACCAGTGGTGCTCAGGGTTTACTTCTGGCTTGGTGCTCAGGGGTGGCTCCGGGAGATGCTTTTGGAATCCTGCAGTGAGCAGCACTGAGGACCGGACCCCAGGACTCCTGCAGAACCTGTGCTCCATTTCTTCCAGCCATCACACAGCTCCCAGGCCCCAGAGTGCTGGCTTTTGTTTGTTTTCCCTCCAACCTAGATATTTTTGTTTCTTTGTTTTTCATCTTCGGGTTTCACCTAGCATGGCCCAGCGCTTACCCTGGCTCTGTGTTCAGGGATGACTCCTGGCAGGTTGGCCCCATGCAAGACAAGTGTCCTACCCGCTGTACAGCCCCCTCCACCGAGGTCTGAAGCAGCACCCGAATTAGCTGACCCGAGTTAGCTGACCTGAGAGTCAGCCCTGCAGGCAGCAGAGTGCCCAATCCCTCCCTCCTGCCCCCTGCTCCCAGCTCCTCCCCGCCCCTTGCCCTGCAGATTCCCACTGTGGGGGCTGACATCCTCTTTCCGGACTGAAACTTTCTGAAGTGATCAGGCTCCAGCACAGAAGCAAAGCAGGAAGGCGGAGGGCAGCGCCTGCAGCCCCCACCCCAGTGAGCCTCTTGTCCAGGAGCCCAGAGAGGACAAAGCCGCACGCCTGAGACCCGCAGCTGCTCTGGGTAAGCAAGGCGCCAGCCCTGGGTGTGAGTTTCCCCGGGGCAGAGTGGGGCTGGTCCCCACTCCCGTCTCCCAGTCTCCCATCCCTCCTGTAGTTGTTGGCAGAGTCTGGGGGTGCCCCTCTGCGCTTTCCCCTGGAGATCTCTCTGGCCCGCGGAGAGACAACAGTAGAAAGCGCTCCTAATTGGGTGGGTTCTGTGAGCGGTTCCGACCTGAAATAAAACTAGTGAGGATAATAAATAGGGGGCCCAAGACGACACATGCCGATCAAGGGCAACTTTATTAACTGCCACGCTGGTTTTATACTTTTCTTAGCAGGGGGTTGGTACATAAGTTGTCAATCATCAGGGAAGTGTCTTCTCAGACCAAATAAGGAAAGGTTCGGGGCGTATTAGGTGGGCTTACAACATTCTTCAAGAGTAGATTGAGAAATAGTGGGGAGGGGAAGGCAAGGATCTATCTGGCAGGAGCATCTGGCAGGAGGAATGCACAAGGTAGAGGAAGGTATTCTACTTAATGGGGGGCATAATGGCGTCTCTTAGTTAACTGCCCTGGGCTACTTTTACCTCTTGAGTTTGGCTATTTCCTTTGTCACAAGGGCACCTGTGCCTCAGGTCAAGCAAAGCTGGTAATGGAATTTTCTGGTTTGTCCAGGGTAAAGGTTTCGGGGTCCTCTTTTGTTCAGGGTCCTGAGCAGTCCCCAACATCTCCCCCCTTTTTCTATTATAATAATGAGCGAGTGGGTGGAGTGCCTGTCTTAGGTTACTTGGTGGGCTCCCAGTTCTGGACATGGCAGTGACCAAAAAAGGTTAGAAAAAAATGTGTGCACGACTCTAGGTGGTGCCATGTTCGCACCCAGATACTGGCACCAAGCTATCCCCGTCTTAGGCATTTCCACAGCCGGGAACAGAGTGAGCAGGGGCGGTATGCCAGGTACTCAGGTGCTCGAACTCCGCAAAGCTCAGGGGCTGAAGTGTGGGCTTTTCCAAGTTATCCAGCCCTTCGGGGTCGTGTTGGGAGAGCTGCTGAGAGTGGACCTGTACTGAACGTTTGGTTGCCTCATCAACCTGGTTCTTAATGAAATTTATGAGTCGGCGGAATGCCCATGGGCCAAAGGAAACTAGCAGTAAGAACCCAATGAAGGGTCCAAGGAGGCTAGGCAACAGGGTCGAGAGCCAGGGTGAGGTGGAGAACCAATTTTTATACCAAGATTCCTCCTGGTCTCTCAATCTTTTCCTTTCCTCTAAGCTTTCTTCCACTCGTCTAATGCTATCCTTAACTAGCCCAAGCTTATCTTTAAAGAAACAGCATTCCTCCTAAAGAGCGGCACATACTCCCCCCTCTCTCAAAAAGGCCAGGTCAGGGCCGTGACTGTTAAGGTGGACGACCTCAGCCAGAGAGCCAACAGTGTCAGTTAGGTATCGAAGGCCCTATTTAAGTTTGCGGACATCAGCCTCCACAGCAAGGGACAGTTGGTGGAAGTTTTCCTGAGAGGAGATAAGGGAGTAGATGCCCGTACCGGCGCCTGGAGCACCCAGACCTAGGAGGAGGGCAAAGGTGATGGCAGTAACAGGCTCACGGCGGTGGCGCAGGAGAGAGGAAGAAGAGGAGAAGAGCAGGGCATTGGCAGGGCGAACCATGAGGCGTGGCAAAAGCAGAACCAAAATGCAGTAATCTCTATGTGCCAGGAAGGCAGATGTAACAATGTGAGGAGTCAGGCCAGAGGAACAGGCGAAGTAGGTATCAGCGGGGGCCACGATTTAGGAAGGATAGAAGGTGGCATTAACGCGGAGGGAGGAATTGGATATAACAAGAGTCTGATTGCAAACGGGTACTAAATCATACGGGGGGAGCATATTGGGCCCCAATAGGCAAAGTCCGGATCCCACCACATGTCCCAAAGTCAATCGGTGCGTGGGCCCCACTTCCCAGCGGAGTTCGTTGGCGTCAGAGACGTTCAACGGAGAGCCGAGGACAGCAATGCCTTCGTAGAATGGCGGTTGAGAGGAGTAGCAGATCCAGCATTGGTCATAGGCGGGGTCGGTGATGGCGGCAGCAGAGGCGTTGACCATATCCAGGATGGGCTGAGAAGAGGGTGCTGGACCCGCAGGCAGAGTAGGACGGAAGAAGGATGTGGGTGGCGGGGTCCCGGAGGGCGCCGGTGGGTAGCGACGGGGGGTAGTGGGGCGATGATGGTGAAGGGTGTTGTTGGGGCCCATGGAAATAGGGCGTGAGGAGAGGGCAGTTTTTAGAAGGCGAAGGGAGAAGGTGAAGCCTTTATCGTAGCCGAGGTGATACAGGCGAAGAGCCCAGGGCAAAGTATTGGACCAGGGATGCCGTTAGCCAGCAGAAGTGAATTGGATGGTGAGGAAATTTCACGCACGGTTGCAATCGACAGAGGGCCTGTGAGGTGCTCATCGGATCGTGATAAAGTCCCAGGGGGAGGAAGGTTTCCTATAGGTGTCGCCCGTGGTCTCGCAGCCCCAGGTGGCACAAAAAAAAATCAGGGCGATCGCCACAAGTGCGGGCAAGAGAGGTATAGCCTATGGCGGCCGCCAGGGCAAACGTAGATGGGGTCGGAGAGAAGTTTCTGGCGGTGGCGGCGGGTGGAGCATTCAGATATGACACCATGGCCAAGAATGGCTTTGGGCGCGTGGCCGCCAGCGTAATCAGGGAGAGACCAGAAACTGCTGGGCATTGGGAGGGCGCAGAGGTCAACCCAGAGCTCGGGCCAGGGTGTAGTGGAAGCAAAGTGGAAGTGGAATTGACAACATCGCCCGCTTCATTAAGGACTTGCCAAGTAAAATTAAAAATTTGGGAGGAAACAAGGGAGGTACCCAAAAAAAGGAGGGGGGCTAAAAATCAGAAGGAGATGGGGAAAGGGGAGATAAGGGGGCAGGGGAGGTGGAAGCATGAGCCCCGTCATGGTGGACAGGAGAGTCGGGCGTCACGGCGTCCTGGGCAGGGTCAGCGAGGTCGCGAACCGCAGCAGTCAGGTCGGCAGGACCTTGTGGGTTGTGGAGTCTGGGTCAGTACCAGGAGGATGATGTTTACTCCAGATGAAACCATAGCAGGACCAGGAGTACATTAGTAGGTGAGTAGGTGTTATCTGTTAAAATATAAGCATAGACTTTTCCTCCTACAAGGAGATTTCCCACTATTTCTTTTTTTGTGTGTTCTAATGCAAATATAAGAATCAATTGTTTCCCAAGCCCTTTCTCATTCACAAAGTTGCAAGAACCAGATACTTGGAAGAGTCAAAAAACTGGATTAGCAAGTCTTATCTGCTGGGCAAAAGTGTGATTAGAATTCACTGTTGAGGAGGGTCTGCATTTTCCAGTCTGACTGGGGCAGAGCTGGGAATGCTGGGGGGGGGGGGGGTAGATCCAGGGAAATCTTTAAAAACTCTCACTCCTTATGACCCTGAGCTAAGTAGCTTAAAAAAATTTTTTTTTTTGTTATCTCAAATCAAATAAAACACTGGTAGGACAAGTTTTGCAACCAATTTTAGAACTCCAAAAAACTCATGTTTTAACTAAACCATTACTCTTCAAACCTGTTTTTACTACAATTATTTCAGCTCACATTCTAATAATCCAATGCAGATGTATAAGTACATTGACACAACAGCATAAGACCTTTAAACCATCCATTTTCATGAAACATGAGTAAATCTTCTTTGGCTTAAGTTCAACAGTTTTTGTACCTTAGTTCAAATCATGAGCTTTCTAACTTTATCAATTCCACAATACAAGCATGCTGTCAAACAAAGAAAGAGCCCTTCGGGTATTTATATATATATATATATTTTTTTTAACCAAACTTCGATAATAGCATAGAAAAAAAATTTTTGACTATCAAATGTCTATGGAAACACAAGTAACTTTGTTTATTTTGAGGGTTTCTGTACCTTTGTTGTTTGAAAAACAACTAAATTCCTCATTAAAATTAGCAGAGGCTTATAAGATAAACCTTGCACTCTGAATTCCCAATTCACTTTTAGATTTCTGGCTCTAGTTCTGTAGCTGTTTCTAGATAGTACAGATACTGGAATTCAAAAGAATTTCAATTGGTAATAACTATTAATGTTCTTCCAATAAAAAATTTAGACTAAAAATTTCAATTTCGTTGTAGGCGCCACATTCTAATTAGAAATCTTTGTTTAAACCTGGTCTAACAGGTTCCAAAATCACATAGATCCTTTAAATTGCTGAACTGCATATCACCCTGATCTCTCGAGATGATCCTGTTTTCCCCAGGCCTAATTTTTTTACCACTGATTTTCATTCTGGCTCCAGCACTCAAGTGTTCCACATAGAGAGACAGACAGACAGACAAACAGACAGACAATAAGTTCACTAAAAACACCACACATACATGTGCACACATCTGCAGTTGATCTATCGATCTGACCCTTCAGAAATGGCAGGGAAAAAACTGATAGACTGAGGAAAGAAGGAACAAGTCCCCAGGGCAAAGTTAAGCCCTGTCGGCCGATTGGGAACATTGCTCCCCGTTTCTCTGCCTGACCAGCCAGTTTCCTTGCTTGTGAAAAACGGGTCAAGAAAGCGCTTTTGTTGATATAAGCCAGCAAAACAATCCATGACAAAGTTGTTGAAACCTAAGTTGTCAGATGTTACAATTTTAAGGTCAGGACTACTTCTGAGGTGGATAGACCACCTTAGCGACACACTTTTTCATTCCTGATATTAATAAACACTCAACCACATGATCTTGCATTTTCCTGACTTCTCTGCTGATAATAATAAGCATAACTAAGAGAAATATAATGAGACAAATATACACACACACTAAAGGCACACGCACAAATCACACTCCTGCACTCGTTCGGACCGGTCCTCTTTCATGCAGGTGCGCACCCCACGCACCACATTCACACAGAAATTCTTAAACCTGCCCTACGGGCGTCCACATTACTTTTGGTCTTGTCCCCCTGACAATGGGGTTGCTACAATGTACATCGGGCTCTTTCTAATAAGAAGCTAGCAATCTAGAGGCAAAAAAGGGGGGGGGGTGATCTTCAGGATGCAAGGGAATTGAGAAAAAGCAGTCTTTTAAATTGAGTACTGTCTTACACATTTCTGAAGGAATGGCTGCTGGGGACGGCAGTCCAGGTTGAAGTACCCCAAAAAATGATCATGGTATTATTTACTGCTCATAGATCCCGTAGCAGTCACCAACTGCCAATTTTCATTTGGTGTGTTCCAGGGAGAGGGGGTGGCGATATAAAAGCTATCTGTATAAAGATGAAAGGGTTGAGGGGTCGAGGCAAATAATTTGGACACGGCAGCAAGTTCAAAACCAAGGAAAAGCTGGGGAGGGTGCATCTGTATTATCCTAGGAAATGCGGAAACCCCTGTTTTACAGCGTCTGAGTCAGACGCTGCGCAGCCGAGTGAAGCAGGTCAGCGGCTGCACCGGCCAAGAGGATGTCGTCCATGTAACGAACAAAGTAAAAGGAGGGATAAAAGAGCGCAAAAAGGGTAAATTATGGAAGTGGCAAAAGGTAGGGCTATTGGCCATGCCTTGGGGCAGGACTTTCCAATGGAAGCGAGGGCTGGGGCCCAGCACAGTTTGTGACAGGGATAGAAAAGGCAAAACGCTTGCAGTCCTCTGGGTGGAGGGGAATGGAGAAAAAGCAATTCTTAAGAATAAGGACAATCTTAGAGCTGCCGTGGGGAATAGCCGATGGGTAAGGGAGGCCAGACTGGGTGGCGTCTATGGGGATCATAGTTTTATTTATTTCCCGGAGGTCATGGAGGAGCCTCCAGCTACCGGATTTTCTTTTTTAATCACAAAAATGGGGGTGGGGTGCCGGGCTGTTCCTGTACTAACAACTTGGCGGCCTGTAATTTTTCAATGGGAAGGGGGCCCTAGGTGTCAATTAGTAAAAAGCCCATTTGTGAGAGAATATCCCTGCCCCAGAGAGTGATAGGGAGCCCAGGCAGAACATAAGGGCATACAGTCCTGGATTTGCCCTCCTCGGTGCGCCAATCAAGTGGGGACAAACTTAAGATAGGGTTTTGGGATTGGCCTGTACCCTGAAGGTGAGTCAGCGAGGGGGTGAGGGGCCACTCCTTTGGCCAGTCTTTTTTGGCAATAATCGTTACATCTGCACCAGTGTCAATCAGACCCGAAAGCACCTTCCCGTTGATTTCTAAAGTCATCATGCCCTTGTCCGGGGGCAGGGATTCGGGTTTCAGAGGGGAAGGATTAGAAGCAACAGTAGGAAGGTCCAAGAAGGATTGGGCGTGAGAGGCGGCACGGGAACAGCCCCTGGAGACCATCTCTAAGCGCTCTTGGGCCGTGCTAATAATCTGGGCCGAACGGGGGTTGTTGTGGGCACCAGTGATAATGGATTTGAGGAGTGACCAGTATTGGAGCATAAATCTTTTGTCAGCCTCCGACCCTTTAGAAGCAAAAAAGGAAGTGAGCTCGAGCCTACCCGCTCCCAAGAAACACAATTGATAGTGGGATAAGTAACAACAAACCAGGAACAAATCTTGTGAACAAAAAGGAGGAACTTTAAAATAACCCTATTCCTAACCTCGAGATGTCTATCACGCAATTCTTCTGAATGCCTTTAATAAATCCAGCCTCCTGGCTAACACGGGACCCCATCTTTAAGAGGGGTGGATGGGACGGCGGTGGAAAGGTACCTTATTAGACTAACCCAGCTCTGCGTCGCCCAAGAGGGAGTACCTGACGTCTTACGAGTGGCTCCGGACTCGTCGCTCTGCCGTCCGATCGGTGACCTTTCTCACGAATCCACGCTGGGCGCCAGTTGCGCTTTCCCCTGGAGATCTCTCTGCCCCTCAGAGAGACAACAGTGGAAAGCGCTCCTAATTGGGTGGGTTCTGTGAGCGGTTCCGACCTGAAATAAAACTAGTGAGGATAATAAATAGGGGGCCCAAGACGACACATGCCGATCAAGGGCAACTTTATTAACTGCCACGCTGGTTTTATACTTTTCTTAGCAGGGGGTTGGTACATAAGTTGTCAATCATCAGGGAAGTGTCTTCTCAGACCAAATAAGGAAAGGTTCGGGGCGTATTAGGTGGGCTTACAACATTCTTCAAGAGTAGATTGAGAAATAGTGGGGAGGGGAAGGCAAGGATCTATCTGGCAGGAGCATCTGGCAGGAGGAATGCACAAGGTAGAGGAAGGTATTCTACTTAATGGGGGGCATAATGGCGTCTCTTAGTTAACTGCCCTGGGCTACTTTTACCTCTTGAGTTTGGCTATTTCCTTTGTCACAAGGGCACCTGTGCCTCAGGTCAAGCAAAGCTGGTAATGGAATTTTCTGGTTTGTCCAGGGTAAAGGTTTTGGGGTCCTCTTTTGTTCAGGGTCCTGAGTAGTCCCCAACACCCCTCCCTGGCCCGGCTGTAGTCTCAGAAGGCGGCCTGGTCACCCCCATCATGGCCAGAACTGTGGAGCCCTATTTGGGCACTTTGCACCCAGAGTCTGCGCTCGCGGGAACCTTAAAGCCAAGAAGGGCAGAGGCAGGGAGAGGGCTGGGCTCCTGCTCCCACGTCCCCACAAACTCCCTTCCTGGGGAGCAGGAACATGCCAGGATCCCTCCAGGTGAGGGTCAGATCTCTCCCCTCGCCTCTCCTCTCCTCTCCCCCGCTCACCCCGACCCCTAGCTCCTGGTACCTAGCAACCTTGGCCTGGAAGACTTGACAGCTTGCAGAAGGGGCACATGTAGAGGGGGGCCCCCTGGGGTGATACTGGGCAGATGTCCCACCTGTCTGCTGCCCGCACCCCTCACGCAAACCCAGCTCCTGCCTGAGGACTGTGGCTTTAACTCACAGAGATGGAGAGAATGATGGGGAGACAGGCCACACCCTGGGCCCGGCTCAGCCATGTGGGTGGTGCCTGGGGAGTGAACCCCAGAGAACCCTGTGTCCTGGGCCCAGACTTCCTGTCACTGGCAGGCTGGCGGGCCTGTGCTCAGGGTCCAGTGCTCAGGGCTGCGGAGTTGGGAAGAGAAATTGGAGGAGAGAAGGTTCCTTAGGGCCTACGGATGAGCAGAGACTGGCGAGATGGAAAATTCACTTCACCTCAACACTCAAGGCTCCTGAGATGCTGCTCAAAGGTCCTGCCGGGCACCTCCATGTTTGCAGTTTGCAGGGAAGGGCACTGAACCCTGGTCTTTACAGGGAAGAGGCCTGAGCTCTGCCTTGGGCCACATCCCCCACCCCAGGCTCCAGAACTTCCTGGGAGTATTTCCTGTTCTTCACAATCGGGAACATGACCCCTTCGGCCCTCTCTGACAGTCTCTCTGGAGCCCCTGCAGGAGAGACATGCGGGGGCCATGGCCAGGCCTCTGCACTCCCTCCCTGGCCCTCCTGCCTCCCTCAGAGGACAGGGGCCCAGAGGAGATGCCCGAGTGGGCGGGAGCCCGGAGCCACCTGAGGCCCCCAGGAGGGCAATGGTGCCCGGGACTCTCCCCAGCGCCACTCCACAGCACAGGGTCACCTCCCCCCATCAGGGTGCAGGTCCCCTCCCACATCAGGACACCGGCCCAACAGACCACTGCCCGGACCCAACCCGCAGTCCGAAGGGAAGTGAGCGTCCTGTCGCTGCTGGCAGGCCACGGGGCCCTCCTCAGCCCCCAGGAAGAAGGTGGAAAAAGCCAGGAGGTCTGAGCATCCGAGGAGGAGGGCGCACAGCGCTGCCCCTGAGAGGCCACCCTGGGGCCACTGCCCCTTGTCCTCGAGTCTGGGGGCTGACAGCCCACCGAGGAGTCCCGAGGATGAGGAATGATGGCTGAGTAGGATGTGGGCCACCATCACTGCCCCCTTGTCAGCCTGACCCCAGGGGCTGTCCCTGGGGGTTGGGTTCAGAGCAACATTCTTCTGTCTCCTGCTGTCCTACAGGAGGTGCCCAGCTGCCACCGGAGTGACCAGCCCGGCCCTGTTGCAAGGTGCCTGCCAGGACGCACTTCCTCCTCGTGCAGCCCCTGCCCTGACACCATGGCTAACCCCATCACCCACTTCCTTTCGCGCATTTTCAGGAGCAAGGATTTGGTGACATTAAATGGGCTGGTGGCCCTGGGCACCACGGGGGGCCAGGAGCTCTTCTCCTTGTTGGCCTTCCAGTGCCCGTGCTCACCAGTTCGGAACTTCTGGTATGGGTTAATGGCCACCTTGGGGCCCGCCTTGTTGCTCTTCTTCATCAGCATCATCCTCAACAACCAAACCAGGAACCTGGTGGACGGGTGCCGGTGCTTCAGGACCAAGAAATGCCCAGGCATCCTATATTCGATCCTGGGCCGCGCAGCCGTGGCCCCCCTCACCTGGTTGGTCATCTCCCTGCTGCGCGGGGACGCCTACGTCTGTGCATTCAGCGAGTTTGTGGACCCGTCCTCGCTCACGGCTGAGAACGAGAGCTTCCCTCTCTCCCACGCCACGCAGATCCTGGCCAGGTTCCCTTGCGGGGAGAGCCCTGACAACCTGTCCGGCTTCCGGGAGGAGGTGAGCCGCAGGCTCAAGTTTGAGTCTCAGGTAAGGCTGTGCTGAGGGATTCTCATCCCTTCCCTGGGAGGTGGCGGGTGGCTCAGTGCCCATCCAGTTCCTGGGTTCCCGTAATCAGTGGCAACCGTTAAGCAAGATTCTTAGTTTGGTAAGAATCATTTTCTTGGGGCTGGAGCAATAGCACAGAGATAGGGCGTTTGCGTTGCACACGGCCGATGGGGGTTCGAATCCCAGCATCCCATATGGTCCCCAAGCCCTGCCAGGAATAATTCCTGAGTGCATGAGCCAGGAGTAACCCCTGTGCATCGCCGGATGTGACCCCCCCCAAAAAAAAACCAAACAGAATTGGGACTGGAGTGATAGCACAGCGGGTAGGGCATTGGCCTTCCATGCAGCCGACCAGGGTTTGATTCCCAGCATCCTGTATGGTCCCCTGAGCACCACCAGGTTAATTCATGAGCGCATAGCCAAGAGTGACCCCTGTGTATCGCCAGGTGTGACGCCAAAAAGAAAAAAAAAAGAATCATTTTCCCATTTCAAATAAGAGAGTTTTGTTCATTTTTGCAGTGCTGGGGTGGAACCCAGACACACACATGCAAGGACGGTGCTCTATTGCCAAGTCTTTTCCCAGCTCCTCCAGATAAGAATTTTGATGTATTGGGTCTTGGTGAACCGAAGCAGACCCCATGAATGCTTAAAACTTAACTCCAATAGTTTTAGTTAGGGAAGGGAGAGAGAAGAAGATGGAGGGAAAAAGCCAGGGGTTCAAAGGGAACAGGAGCAGAGGGGAGAGAGTGGGGGATGCCCCAAGGTAAAAGCGGATTTACACACTCAGGCTGGGATGCGGCTGCCCAGTTGGGAAGGCTCCCCGTTGGCTCACAAAGTGCCCCAAACTGCCCCGGCTTCAGGTTTTCCATGCAGATAAGAGTCTGTAGTGGGGGCCAGAGTGGTAGTGCAGCGGTGAGTGTGCTTGCCTTGCACACGGCAGACCTGAATTGGGCATCCCATATGGTCCCCAGAGCACCGCGGGTGTGACCCAAAAAGCAAAAACGAAAGCAGAACAAATTAGTCTGTGGTTAGGGTCTTGTCAACAGCAGAGGTTGGGGGAGTCTTCTTGCAGCTCATCACAGGACTAGTTCTTGCTGGCACCTCTCTCCTGGGCCACCACCTGTGCCAGCCTTGTCTCACGGGGCCTGTGTCTGCACAACAAAGGGGCCCTTTCCCGGGCCCAGGGCTCCGGTAGGGCCGGTGATGCTGCAGCTTTGGAGCAGCTCTCCAGCCTCTCATGCCCGCCCACTGTCTCCCCTGCACGCGGGCCCCAGTCAGGCAGTGAGAAGTGAGGCATCTGACCCCACCTGCCGACACGGACAGGTCTGTCTGTGGCAGAAACTGCTGCTTTAGATCCCATCTTGGTCCTATTGCCTCTGAGAAATTCGTCTCCTGCTCCCTCCTACCTTCACCTTGGCTTTGCTCCGAGGCAGCAAAGGGATAAATAAATAAATGAATGAAGGGCAGAGTAAAGGAAGGTGCCTGGTGGAGCCTGAAGGGACAGAGAAGAGGCCGGGGAGCGACAAGGAGGCACTGACCTAGTGTCGGGACATGGCAAACACCAGTTGTGGCTGGGGACAGTAGAGGGGCCAGGGTTCAAGCCTGGTGTGCACCCAGCCCGATCTGGTTCAATCTGGCACCACACGGTCCCTAAGCACAGCCAGGGACAGCCCTGGAGGCTCCCAAGCATCACTGGGTTTGTCCCAGGTGTCACTGGGGAAAGTTGGTTATCACCTACCCTGCAGGGTTCGGGCAGCACCACAACCCTCAGGCCTTAAGGCTAAACTGTGAGCCAGGTTAGCTGAAGTATCACCAGTGACCCAGGATCAACAAACACACACACACACACACACACACATACACACACACACACACGAAGCTACAGTAAAGGGGAGCGTGAGCAGCCCACGAGATGGGTGTGGAGACACAGGAATGGGATTCCGTTGCTCAGAGCTGTTCAGGGCCAAATGGAGGGACACCCACCCCAGGAGTCTTTGAGACAAGCATGAGGTAATTTTTCTATAAGATAATGAGGGTGAGGAGGCAGCAGGCATGTAGGGGCTCCCAGTGGGTCTCTGGAGGCTTCCCCGAGGTGGCATGGGACTGAGTCTCTCTGTCTGAGCCAGACTTGGAGGCTGAGATGTGGAAGGAGGCCCTGGGGTGGGGGGAGAGGAAGGCAGCAGGGGTCTGCAAAGTCTAAGCACAGAGCAGGTGCTAGAGTGAGGGCAGAGGGATGGAATCCCGCTGGGAATGCTGGTTTCTCCTTCAGGGGCAGAATTTGCAGCCGGGCGATGGAGAGCCGGCTGGCTGGGGGGTGCTGAGGGCCAATCCACCCCAACCGCTCTGGACCCCCTCAGCTGCCCCTTTCCCTGACCGGCCCTCTGTCTCAGCTATTAGGGTGGCTGCTCATCTGCACAGTGGCTGTGGTGGTGTTCCTGATCAAGTGCCTCAAGGCCTGCTGCTCGATGCTCGGCTACCACCAGGAGGACTACAGGGCCCGCTACCTCGAAAATGAGGAGCAGCTCTTGCGACGCACGGCCGAGGCCCACTCGCTCGCACTGGCGGCCAACAATGTGAAGCAGTTCTTCGGCTTCGTGGCGTTGGACGAGAGGGAAAAGGAGCTGATGGCCAAGTTTCCAAAGCAAGGCACACAGTTGATTTTACCGTGGGAAAAAATCACTGGCAGTTCCCAGTACCAGGAGATGCAGGGCATGCCCCTCTACAGCCTCCTGCACAAGTGGGCCAACAGGCAGTTTCTCATCGACAAGGATTTCAATATGACCCTACTTCCCCACCCTCAGCCCCAACTTGCTGACAGCCCAACCTCCGACCATTGAAGCACCACCCTTTCTCCCCAACCAGTGGCTCTGGAGGAAGAATGAGGTTCAGCGGTATGGGGTGTGGAGGAGAGGGCAGCGGACCTGGCCGCCCCTGAAGGACAGGCCTGTGGACCTGATGGAACACCTGCAGTATGGGGCAATGGCTCGCCAGGCTGAGCTCAGGCTTCGCAAGCAGGAGCCCTGGATGCAACCCCAGCCCCAAGTTTGCCCAAAGTTCACCTGGGAGTGACTCCCGAGCACAGCCCAAAGCAGAACCCCGGTAGCCAAAAACCTCCAGAACCAAACTGCAGCCATGCTCAGGGCCCCTCTCCACACACTCGGACGAGCCTAACCCTAGTGGGAACTGGCAGGAAAACCCAGGTATGCGGGAACCTGTGACACAGATCTCTAAGCGTGCTCCAATCGGAAATGGGACTCCTCCCCCAGCTCCCCAGTTTTCCAGTAGCTTGGCAGTGACACCCACAAACTGAACTGTCCCCGTCCCCGCCACGTGCCATGTAATCTCATCAATGGCCGAGACCCAGAGACTATAGACTAAAGCTCCTGGAAGAGAGAGTCGCCGAATTTCCTAATGTGGTACAAGACCTCTTATACTCTAACTCACTTATATACCAAAAGTAGCACACGTTTGTTTGGTTTTAACATACTTGCTTGTATTCTTTTATATTCGGGTTTAAATGGCTCCAGAATGAAATACAACAAACTTCATACACACTCTTCTTCTGGTGGGAAGGTAACTCGGTGGTGGGATTGGTCTTTGAATATTATCTGCAATAAACTATTGTGAACTTGTTTATGAAAATAAAATATCTAAAAATTGTAAAATAAATAAATAAATAAGCAAACACTGGCTGGAGAGATAGTCCAGCGGGCAGGGCTCTAAGATTAGCGTGTGGCTGACCGGGCTTTGGCACCCTGGACCACATATGCCAGGGGTGACCCTGAACCAAAAAAAAGGCAAGGAGTCAGCTGGGTGTGGGCAAAAAACCAAAAGATAACACCCTGCTCCAACTTCTTTCACTGACGCCCTCAGAGCTCAGGGTCCCACATGCTGAAGTTCCCCTCCCAGCACTCCTGAGATCTGGGCTCTACTTTTCCTTTGGTTACTTTGAGGGGGTAAGAGGCTGCACCAGTGGTGCTCAGGGTTTACTTCTGGCTTGGTGCTCAGGGGTGGCTCCGGGAGATGCTTGTGGAATCCTGCAGGGTGAGCAGCGCTGAGGACCGGACCCCAGGACTCCTGTAGAACCTGTGCTCCATTTCTTCCAGCCATCGCACAGCTCCCAGGCCCCGGGGTGCTCGTTTTTCTTTGTTTTTTCTCCACCCTAGATTTTTTTTTTGTTTTGTTTTTCATCTTCGGGCTTTACCGAGCATGGCCCAGGGCTTACCCTGGCTCTGTGTTCAGGGATGACTCCTGGCAGGCTCAGGGGATCATCTGTGGTGCCAGGGATTGAACCCTGGGTCGGCCCCATGCAAGACAAGTGTCCTACCCGCTGTACAGCCCCTTCCACCGAGGTCTGAAGCAGCACCCGAATTAGCTGACCCGAGTTAGCTGACCTGAGAGTCAGCCCTGCAGGCAGCAGAGTGCCCAATCCCTCCCTCCTGCCCCCTGCTCCCAGCTCCTCCCCGCCCCTTGACCTGCAGATTCCCACTGCGGGGGCTGACATCCTCTTTCCGGACTGTAACTTTCTGAAGTCATCAGGCTCCAGCACAGAAGCAAAGCAGGAAGGCAGCGCCTGCAGCCCCCACCCCAGCGAGCCTCTTGTCCAGGAGCCCAGAGAGGACAAAGCCGCTCACCTGAGCCCCGCAGCTGCTCTGGGTAAGCAAGGCGCCAGCCCTGGGTGTGAGTTTCCCCCGGGCAGAGTGGGGCTGGTCCCCACTCCCGTCTCCCAGTCTCCAATCCCTCCGGTCGTTGTTGGCAGAGTCTGGGGATGCCCCTCCCTGGCCCGGCTGTAGTCTCAGAAGGCGGCCTGGTCACCCCCACCATGGCCAGGACTCTGGAGCCCTATTTGGACACTTTGCACCCAGAGTCTGCGCTCACGGGAAACTTAAAGCCAAGAAGGGCAGAGGCGAGAGAAGGCTGGCGCCTGTTCCCGCGTCCCCACAAACTCCCTTCCTGGGGAGCAGGAACGAGCCATGATCCCTCCAGGTGGGGGTCAGATCTCTCCCCTCGCCTCTCCTCTCCTCTCCCCCGCTCGCCCTGACCCCTAGCTCCTGGTACCCAGCAACCTTGGCCTGGAAGTCTTGACAGCTAGCAGAAGGGGCACATGTAGAGGGGGGGCCCCTGGGGTGATACTGGGCAGATGCCCCACCTGTCTGCTGCCCGCAACCCTCACGCCAACCCAGCCCCTGCCTGAGGACTGTGGCTTTAACTCACAGAGATGGAGAGAATGATGGGGAGACAGGCCACACCCTGGGCCCGGCTCAGCTGTGTGGGAATTGAACCTCATAGAACCCTGTGTCCTGGGGCCCAGACTTCCTGTCACTGGCAGGCTGGGGGGCCTGTGCTCAGGGTCCAGTGCTCAGGGCTGCCGAGTTGGGAAGAGAAATTGGAGGAGAGAAGGTTCCTTAGGGCCTGCGGGTGCACAAAGAATAAGGTCAGCAGAGACTGGCGAGATGGAAAATTCACCTCACCCTCCACGCAAGGCTCCTGAGATGCTGCTCCAAAGTTCCTGCCCAGCACCTCCATGTTTGCAGTTTGCAGGGGAGGGTGCTGAACCCAGGTCTTCACAGGGAAGAGGCCTGAGCTCTGCCTTGGGCCACATCCCCCACCCCAGACTCCAGAACTTCCTGGGGGCATTTCCTGCTCTTCACAATGGGGAGCATGACCCCTTCCGCCCACATTGACAGTCATCTGGAGCCCCGGCAGGAGAGAGATGCGGGGGCCATGGCCAGGCCTCTGCACTCCCTCCCTGGCCCTCCCGCCTCCCTGAGAGGACAGGGGCCCAGAGGAGATGCCCGAGTGGGCGGGAGCCCGGAGCCACCTGAGGCCCCCAGGAGGGCAATGATGCCTAGGACTCTCCCCAGCGCCACTCCACAGCACAGGGTCACCTCCCCCCATCGGGGGCGCAGGTCCCCTCCCACATCAGGACACTGGCCCAACAGACCACTGCCCGGACCCAACCCGCAGTCCGAAGGGAAGTGAGCGTCCTGTCGCTGCTGGCAGGCCACGGGGCCCTCCTCAGCCCCCAGGAAGAAGGTGGAAAAAGCCAGGAGGTCTGAGCATCCGAAGAGGAGGGCCCACAGCTCTGCCTCTGAGAGGCCACCCTGGGGCCACTGCCCCTTCTCCGCGAGTCTTAGGGCTGACAGCCCACCGAGGGGTCCCGAGGATGAGGAATGATGGCTGAGTAGGATGCGGGCCACCATCACTGCCCCTTGTCAGCCTGACCCCAGGGGCTTCCCCTGGGGATTGGGTTAAGAGCAACATTCTTCTGTCTCCTGCTGTCCTACAGGAGGTGCCCAGCTGCCACCGGAGTGACCAGCCCGGCCCTGCTGCAAGGTGCCTGCCAGGCCGCACTTCCTCCTAGTGCAGCACCTCTCCGACACCATGGCTAACCCCATCGCCCACTTCCTGTTGCACATTTTCAGGAGCAAGGATTTGGTGACATTAAATGTGTTGGTGGCTCTGGGCACCACGGGGGGCCAGGAGCTCTTCTCCTTGTTGGCCTTCCAGTGCCCGTGCTCTCCAGTTCGGAACTTCTGGTATGGGTTAACGGCCACCTTGGGGCCCGCCTTGTTGCTCTTCTTCATCAGCATCATCCTCAACAACCAAACCAGGAACTTGGTGGACGGGTGCAGGTGCTTCAGGACCAAGAAATGCCCATGCATCCTATTTTCCATCGTGGGCCTCGCAGCCGTGGCCCCCCTCACCTGGTTGGTCATCTCCCTGCTTCGAGGGGACGCCTACGTCTGCGTATTCAGCGAGTTTGTGGACCCGTCCTCGCTCACGGCTGAGAACGAGAGCTTCCCTCTCTCCCAGACCACGCAGATCCTGGCCATGTTCCCTTGCGAGGAGAGCCCTGACAACCTGTCCGGCTTCCGGGAGGAGGTGAGCCGCAGGCTCAAGTTTGAGTCTCAGGTAAGGCTGTGCTGAGGGATGCTCATCCCTTACCTGGGAGGTGGCGGGTGGCTCAGTGCCCATCCAGTTCCTGGGTTCCCGTAATCAGTGGCAACCATTAAACAAGATTCTTAGTGTGGTAAGAATCATTTTCTTGGGGCTGGAGCAATAGCACAGAGATAGGGCGTTTGACTTGCACACGGCCGACGGGGGTTCGAATCCCAGCATCCCATATGGTCCCCGAGCCCTGTCAGGAATAATTCCTGAGTGCATGAGCCAGGAGTAACCCCTGTGCATCGCCGGATGTGCCCCCCCCCCAAAAAAAAAGCAAACAGAATCGGGGCTGGAGAGATAGCACAGCGGGTGGGGCGTTTGCCTTGCATGCAGCCGACCCAGGTTTGATTCCCAGCATTCCGTATGGTCCCCGGAGCACCACTAGGTTAATTCATGAGCGCATAGTCTAGAGTGACACCTTTGTATCGCCAGGTGTGATGCCAAAAAGAAAAAAAAAAAAAGAATCATTTTCCCATTTCAAATAAGAGAGTTTTGTTCATTTTTGCAGTGCTGGGTGTGGAACCCGGACTCACACATGCAAGGAAAGTGCTCTATTGCCAAGTCTTTCCCAGCCCCTCCAGATAAGAATTTTGATGTATTGAGTTTTGGTGAAACCCAGCAGACCCCATGAATGCTTAAAACTTAACTCCAATAGTTTTAGTTAGGGAAGGGAGAGAGAAGAAGAGGGAGGGAAAAAGCCAGGGGTTCAAAGGGAACAGGAGCAGAGGGGAGAGAGTGGGGGATGCCCCAAGGTAAAAGTGGATTTACACACTCAGGCTGGGATGCGGCTGCCCAGTCGGGGAGGCTCCCCGTTGGCTCACAATGTGCCCCAAACTGCCCCGGCTTGAGGTTTTCCATGCAGATAAGAGTCTGTAGTGGGGGCCAGAGTGTTAGTACAGCGGTGAGGGTGCTGGCCTTGCACACGGCAGACCTGAATTCCAAAGCCAGCTGACCCCTGCCTGCGGAGTGCCTAGGGCTTTGACCCAGGGCCCCGTGAACTAGCCAGGGAGTCATCATCATCACCATCATCATCATCATCATCATCATCATCATCATCCCGTTGATCGTCAAATTCCTCGAGCGGTCTCAGTAATGTCTGCTTTTTCCTAGCCCTGAGATTTTAGAAGCTTCTCTTTACTTGTCCTTCCCAAAGATCATGATGCCGCATTGGAGGCTCTTTCAGGGTCAGGGGAATGAGACCCAGCATTGTTACTGGATTTGGCATATGAATACAACATGGGGAGTGTGCAAGGCTCTCCCATGTGGGCAGGAAACTCTCAGTAGCTAGCGAGGTTCTCCCAGAGGGAGAACTAGGTTATAAGCTTCGAGGCCGCATGCTTCCAGGAGCTTGGTTTTAAGTCTGCAGTCCGTTGGTGGGATTACAATGCACCGGGGGCAATCCCTGGGTGTGACTGCCTAGCTACTGGAAAATGGGAAATCTGGGCAGAAGAGGCCCAGTCCCAATCTGAGCAGGCTTGGAGGTCTCAGCCCCGGGTCCCACACACCTGGGTTCCTCTGCTGGTACCTTCATGCATGAGGTTCATCTGAATGTGTGGAGAGGGGCCTTGAGCATGGCTGTGGTTAGGCTCTGGAGGTCTTCGGTCGTGGGAGCACTGCTAGGGGCGGGGAGGGAAGCTGGAGCCCACTCCCTCTGCGGGGCCCCGGGGAAGACAGCCAGGAGCACAGGCAAGAGAGTCTCTAGCCAGGGAGTACAGGACAAATTCCAGTAAGGGAAACAGAATAGATTCCAAATCAAAGAGACATTCCCTAGCCGCCTCTTTCTCTCATAGGATGGGGGTAAGGGGGAGGGCCCACACCCAGTGTTGCTCAGGGGCTACTCCTTGCTCCAAGCTGGGGAATCACTGCACAGAGCCAGCACCTTGACCCCTGGCTATCTCTGGACCTTCTCATAGATGTTCTGAGTGACCTTTTTTGTGGAGAGTCTATCTACGGATCCATCAAGCCCAGAGACCCGAAGCGTGTGATTAGTGTGTCTACATACAACTGGAAACGACCTCGTGGCCACAATGCAAAGGCCAGTAGGGTCAGCCAGCGCCTCTCCAGCAAGTAGGGCCCCATCAGCTCCACACCAGGCGTTTCTCCGTTCCTGCTGGCAGTGATGTCTGGTCCCGTCCCCCTCTCCCCAGAGGAGTCCCAGAGGCTCCTGTTTGTTCCGCCCTTCACCCACAGGCGCCTGGCAGGGAGGGTGGGTGCTCTCCCAGGGAGGGAGCCTGTGGACAGTTCTCTCTCAGCAGCCTGAGGGGCACTGTCCTGCCAACCTTCTCCTTCCACTTTCCTGCATTTCTCAAAAATCACCACTTGGGGGCGTGAGCACTCGATGCTTCTCGGCCACTACCCAGGCAAACTAGGAAGGGTGGCGGGCGGCCTGGCAGTTAGTCAAAGGCCCTAACATCAATACCAGTCTTTTGCTCTTTCGAAATATCAAAGAGCTTCCTAGGTAGGAGAGAGATCTTTCTAGCTGCCCTGAGCGACGAGCGATTTCACTGTCAAGAAAATCTGTGAGAAAATGGGGCTAGAGAGACCGTGCAGAGGGTAGAGCGCTTGTGACCAGCATCCCATAGGGTCCCCGAGCACCACCAGGAGTAATTCCTGAGTGCAGAGCCAGGAGTAACCCCTGAGCATTGCCTGCGTGGCCCGAAAAGAAAGGAGGAGAGGAGAGGAGAGGAGAGGAGAGGAGAGGAGAGGAGAGGAGAGGAGAGGAGAGGGGAGGGGAGGGGAGGGGAGGGGAGAGGAGGGGAGGGGAGGGGAGGGGAGGGGAGAAGAAAGGGGAGGGGAGGAAAGTAAAAAGAAAAAAGTTAAGAGAGGAGAAATAAACCCCTCTTCCACCTCTGAGATGTTCCTTTCTGTGTCGTTTGCGTGACTGGAACCACTTTTCTACACTGCACCTGAGACAGGACCTGTGACAAGGTCAGGGTCCTCTCTCCCACCCCAGCCCCCTGCTCCCGCCCTCGTTGGCCAGACCCTCCAAGAGAAGGATCATACTCCCCTTTCCAAACTCACTCCGGGGACAGAGAGGACCCCCCAAACTCAGTCTCAGGGGGTGTACTCAGAGCACTGCATTTCACGCGAGCGACACCCTCAGCACAGCACAGGGGCGCAGGGCAGCCTTGTCGCTACAAGGCCACTGAGGCAGTCAGTCCCCAGCATGGCCCGCACACACTCAAACGGGCCTCAGAGCTGGACACCCCCTCAGTCGGCATCTCCCTCACACTCCTAACGCCTCTGGCCCCACGGGGGGCCTCGGAGGTCTCCTGGCTCTGCGGGCAGATCACCCCGACTGGGCATCTAGGCAGAAGGAAAACAACCCTCAGTGTCAGCCAGCCCGACTCCTTCTGACGCGGGCCTCAGTCCTCTGGGGCCCCCACCCCAGCTGAGGTGGTGCTCAAGAGAGCAAAGCCCCTCCTCTCCCCTGCTCTCTGCATGGCCGCACCCTGCCTCTCGCCGGCCCAGCCCTCCGAGGAACTCAGGACAGGGGATCTGGGCTGGGAGGGTTTCTCCCGAGGCCCGAGTCCCCTGGGCCCATCAGCCTTCAGGCCCTGGAGGTGTCCCAGCTCTCTTTAGCTCCCTCTCCAGTCCCCTCACACGGGCCTCTCCCTTCCCTGTGCCACACACACACACACACAGACACACACACACACACACACACACACACAAACACACAGGCAGAGTACCTCAGAATTGGGGAACATACAGAAGAGCAGTAAAACCCAGGTGCCTGCCGCTTGCCCTAGAGAGGGAGGGGTGGGGTCTGAGAGCCTGTCCGACTGTTTCTCCTGGGGCCAAACTGGTGGTGCTCAGGGTGAGAATTGCAGGCAGCCACTGAGAACACTAACTCCCTCCACACACACTCAAACACACACATACACACACACACACACACACACGCACGCACATACATACACCCCACCCCATGGCCCAGGACCCCGAGTGTCTGGCTCCCTGCTACACTGCCTCCCCTCCATGTCTTCGTCTGTGCTGGCCCCCGGGACTGGCCCCTGGCCTTCGCTGCCAGTGCTGGCACAGGGTCTGACGTCTCCCCCAGACCCTCTAATCCAGGAGCCCCTCCTGCCTCCTCCAGCTTGACAGATGCTGAAATCGAGACTCAGCAGAGCCAGATGGTGCTGACCGAGGCCAGAGAGCGGAAGTCCACTCCGTGAGCACCTGGGCCTTCCCACACCCTGAATTTGCCTGTTCCCCCCCCCCCAGCCCCCTCCAGGACAGGGCAGGGCCCATTTGCCTGGAGGGGCTTTGGTGGTGGTGGAGCCGCGCCTCACTCAGGGCCAGAGAGGAGCCGCCTTGGGCAGCCTGGGTGGGAGACCCGCCTTGGCCGCCTGGGCACCCGGGCTGGGGGCGGGGGCTCCTCCTGCACCTCGGGCCCTTGCTTGGAAGACCCGCAAGGCCCCTGCGGGCCAAGACTCCCGTGGCCATGGACAAGCTCCGCCTGCTCTTCCAGCACTTCCAGGCCAGCTCGGAGTCGGTGATGAACGGCGTCTGCCTGCTGCTGGCCGCCGGCACCGCCAAGCTCTACGCCTCCCTGGACGTCCACTGCCCCTGCCTGGCGTGCTACAACGCGGCCTAAGGCCTGGGCCTGCTGCTGACACCGCCCTTGGCGCTCTTCCTCTGTGGCCGCCTCGCCAACCGGCAGTCGGTGCTCATGGTGGAGGAGTGGCGCCGGCCCCCGGGCCGCCGCCAGAAGGACCCCGGCATGATCAGGTGCGACCCCCCACACACAAGTCCCAGGGCCCTAGTCAGCACCCCCCACCAACTGCACGGGCTCCCAAACCCCCAACACCACCACCCTGTAGCTTTAGTAGGGGCTCTCCCACCTACTCACCCTCACAAACACGGCCAGCGCACCCCCTGTCTCCGAGGTCCCCGCGCACTCTGCAGAGGATGCTGCAGCCCTCTTCTTATGGGGGTGCCCACGCGGCAGTGCTCAGGGCTGACTCCTGACTGCGGTCGGGGATCACTCCCGCTGGTTCTCAGGAGGTCATATGGGGTGCCGGGGATCAAACCCGGTCTGCCGCGTGCAAAGCAAGCGCCCTACCTGCTTGTTTGTCGGGGGGGGACCCCGTTAGTGCTGAGGGCTTGCTCCTGGCTCTGTTCTCAGAGGTCACTCCTGGCAGGCCGCAGGGAACCTTACGGGGTGCCGGGGACTGAACCTGGATCAGAAAATGCAAGGAAAGCGCCCTCCCTCCCTGCTCTATGATTGTTCCAGGCCCTGCATCCATCCCTGGCACCCCCCAAGTGTGAAACCTCAAGCCCGCCAGGACACACCCCGCCCTGCCGCCCCCTCCCCCAGCACTGCAGCCCACCCGGCACTGCAGATCTCCTCGCTGCTGGGGTCTCCTGACTTTGGTTCGGTGTTTGGGCAGTTCTGCTCCTAGCTCGGTGCTCCACGGTCACTCCTGTGGGTGCTCGGGCCTGGGGCCGGGGTCTCGAGTGGCGTCAGCTCCCCACTCCTCTCCGGCCAGGTACATGTGCTCCTCCGTGCTGCAGAGAGCGCTGGCTGCCCCGCTCGTCTGGATCCTGCTGGCCCTTCTGGACGGCAAGTGCCTGGTGTGTGCCTTCAGCTGCTCTGTGGACCCTGAGAAGTTTCTGGACCTGGCCAACATGACCTCCAGCCAGGTGCAGCTCTTCCTGGCCAAGGTGCCCTGCAAGGAAGATGAGCTGGTCAGGGACAGCCCTGCCCGAAAGGCCGTGTCCCGCTACCTGCAGTGCCTGTCACAGGTAATTCAGCCTGCCCTTCCGGGCCTGGGGTGAGCTGAGGAGGGACAGTTATGTCCTGGCGGGCTTCCCGTTGGAGACACGCAGGCGAGGAGTGGGAGAGTCCTGGGGGTCCTTGTTCAGGGCGGGGTTGGAGGTGCAGGCTCTCTGCCGTGCATGTGGACAGCAGGTGTCCACCCCCTCGGCCATGCTCCAGGACACTGCAGAGACGCAGCTCTGTGCTTGTGGAGGGTCCGGGAGCTGCCAGCTCGTGACCATCACTCCGGGCGGGAGGGCGCGTGTGAGGGAGGGAAGGCCACACGGCATCAGCTCCAGTCTCAGTTCCTCAGAGTTTCCCTCACCCTGCCGCCGGATGGCTGCTCCCCTGGCTGTCTCCCGTGCGACTGTCACCTCAGCTCCCGGCCAGAACCTCAGTTTCCAGGGCCCCCAAGTTCAGGTTAGGGGGTTCCTTTCTCTGAACTCCCATGTCCCTTGTATACCCATCCACAAGACACTTCGACATGCCCATATTTCTGCTGCTAAGTGTGACCTCTGAGGGCAAAGACTGGGGTCCATTATCTCCATCAAAATACAGAACAGGGCATGCTCAGATGGGGTGATACATAGGGCCCAAAAGCTGGGCGGACATATAGGTGGGGTGGGTGGATGGGTGTGTGACGGTTGGTTGGATGGGTGGGTAGATGGAGGGATGGACGAGTGGGTAGATAGATGGATGGATGGGCAGGAGTACAGGAAAGGAAACACTCAGGCTTTCAGCTGAAGCTCTAATAAAACGACTAACAAGAGTAAAACCAAGCAAGAGAAACGTAAAGCTAGGAATGAAACTAAAAGCAAAGGCTTAAAATGCTGGCCTCTGTAGTGTCTTCAACAAAGAGTGGCACCTTTAGAGGAAAAACGGGACAAACGAGAGCAGCTCTGGGTTTTGAAAGGCAGAAACTGCGCAGAGGTAAACGCATTAGAAAACTAGCGGGGTGGTTTCTCTCTTGCTTGCAGAGTAGTGGGTGTTTAGGGTCACACCGTGCAGTGCGCCGGGGCCATTCCTCGCTCTGTGCTCAGGAGCAACCCTGGGTGGTGCTCAGGGGACAAGAGGTGGTGCTAAAGATCAGGCTCAAGTTAGCCACACGCAAGGCAGCACCCCTGAGCGTCACTCCTGCCCCAGGAGCTGCTGCTTCACTAAGAATCTCCGGGAGAATTTACAACCTGACTCGAGGTGAAAGGGGGAAGGTAGAACTGTTTCAGTGTTTGCTGCTTCTAACCATGTTTCAAATACTTTGCCTGGATTTGGGTTCTGGTTTTCGTTTGGGGACCCCACCTGGAGGTGTTCAGGGGCTCTTTACAGCTCAGTGTGGGGTCACTCCCAGTGTGCCTGGTGGGCATGTCGGGGTCCGACCCAGGCTCCCACTGCAAGGCCTTTGTTCCAGCTCATTTGTTCCAGCCCATTCAGCTCCCTCGGGCCTCTTCCAATCACTTTTATGACAAATAGGAATATTTGGGGGTAACATTCTGGTTTCCTGTTGGGGGAGACGGGGAGGTAAATGGTGGGAGATGGAGGGCTGAATAGAGATGCGGAAGGAAGGATGAGAGAACAGAGATGTGAAGGTTGAGAGAACAAAAATGTCTGCATAGAAGGACGGGGAGATGGTTGGGGGATGGGGTATTGGTTGTAATGGGACTATGGTTGAAGGATGGGGTGATGGTTGGGGGGGTGGGAGATGGTTTGGGCATGGGAGGATGGTTGGGGGATGGAGCATGTTTGAGGAATGGTTGATGGTGGGGGTGGAATGATACTTGGGGGATGGGATGATGGATGGTCAAGGTTGGGGGTGGGGCTGGGGGATGGTCAGGTGTAAAAAACTAAAGCTTACAGAGGGGCGTGGGCACTCAAGGGCTCTTCGGGTGGCTCTGTCTCACTGCCCGCGATGGTGCTCTGGAACCACCGTGTGTGGCTGTTGGTCAAGGGCAGGCAATGGAAGGAAGAAGGCCAAACTGGTTGCTTGATCAGTTTATTTCATTCTCTCTCTCTACTTCTCTCCCGGTACTGGATCTCTCTCTCTCTGGATCTTCCTCTAAACCCCTTCTTCTGTCTCTCCTCTCTTCTTCTTCTCTCTCTATTGTCTCCTTCGCTTCTGTGTCTTCCCGTGAGTCTTCTGTGTCTTCTCTTGTGTCGTCTTCTTCCGTCTCTTCTGTCTTCTTCCTCTGTCTCCTCTGTCTTCTTCTGTCTCTCCTGTCTTCTTCCTCTGTCTCCTCTGTCTTCTTCCTCTGTCTCCTGTTGTCTTCTTCTGTCTCCCCTCAGTGCCCCACAGTCTTAGTTTATATAGCAAATTACATAGGGTGGTGACACAAAGGTGGGTTGAACATTAACAAATCAACAAAGAAGGGTAAAACCATTTCTCGAAGAGATTAACAAAATCTCATCTAAGGAAATCTCATCTAGGGAGATGCGCTCAAGGGTGGGGGTCCAAACAAGGGTGTATCAGGGTGTGAGCTAATAATCTGCTGAAACAGTTATAGCAAATCTACTTCTAATATTTCTAGCAATGTCATTCTGCATGAGCACAGTAAGAGATATAAAGTTTGGTTTTTCCTGAGGACATCTCACTATATAATCCAGACCATAGTTCTCAGGCCAGGTTAGTCTTCCTAACCCCAGCAGGGTCCTAGTCTCATCGATACTTTTGGATCATGACAGCATTTGTCCATGACCATGCTCTCAACTTATAGTTGAGTATTGTGGTGCTTTGGCCTGGCCATTTCAATGCCAGAGTAGCTCACAGCTTGCCCTGGGTCCATTTCGTCCCTCGTCGGGACCCTGCTTTTGGAGTGCTTGAACTAAGGGCAACTGAGTCGAGAAAGCAGATGCCCAGGGGTAAATATTATTGGAGTCAATCAACTCCCAAGTTAAAAGCATCATATTAACTGTCCTTCTGTGTCCATACAGAGAGGCCATTGCTTTAAGGTAAACTATGCAAAAGACACTAAGTTACAGTACAAGTTCAGAGCCCTTAGAAGGATCTGATCTTCCAAGATAACAGAATCTGATTAGGGAAAAGGTGATTAACTGGTTGGGAAAGAGGGTGCAGAGAAGAGTTTACAGATGAAGGGATGGGAGTGTCTCCGGGAGAGTCTAAGCTTAAGCTCCCTGTGGTAAGGCTAAAAGGACAAACCCCATGTTCGCCTATAGTCAGGGACTGGGTCAGTGGTGTTGAGACAATGGTTGGGGGAGGGCGGACTGGAGAGGACGTTTGATGGACAGATCGGGGAGGGATGGTTGAATAGATGAAGGAATGGGAGGATGGGGTGGACGGGAGGGTGGACGGAGGTGGCTATCAGGAGGGATGACGCATGGGCAGATGCGTCAATCTGCGGAAGGGCAGGCGGGATCCCTAAAGGAGAGGCCGTGGACACTCAGTGCTGCCCACTCGCCCTGTCTCGCTTGCCCTCCCACAGGCCATGGGCTGGGCCATCAACCTGCTGCTCATCACCCTGGCCTTCCTGACGCGCTGCCTGCGGCCCTGCTTCGACCAGACGCTCTTCCTGCAGCACCGCTACTGGAGCAACTACGTGGACCTGGAGCAGAAGCTCTTCGACGAGACGTGCTGCGAGCATGCGCGGGACTTGGCGCACCGCTGCGTGCTGCACTTCTTCCAGAGCATGCAGAGCGAGATGCGGGCGCGGGGCCTGCGCCGGCCCGCTGCCCACCCGGCGGCCCAGCCCCCGGCCCTGTCCGAGCCCCCCGACGGCCCGGCGCACCTGCGCGCAGTCTCCAGCCGCGAGCAAGTGGACCGCCTCCTGAGCACCTGGTGCTCCAGCAAACCGCCCCTCGGCCTTGTGGGCCCCGCGGCACACTGGGGGGGTGGCCTCAGCCACCGCGCCCCCCCCCCCCCGGAGGCCCCTGACCCCCGCCGGCCCCAACACACACAAGTGTAGAGACCCCAGCACCTGAAGCCACGTGAGAGGAGCTGTGAGCTGGCTAGCGGGGGGTATCCCAGGGCCCCTTAGCCCCCCCAGAGCTGAGATCCCCACTTTCTCTACTGGGGGCACGCCAAGGCCGGCCCGCTGCCCCGCAAGAGCTGACACCCCAGTCACGTTTCTGGGCGTGATCTCGTGTACACTAAGGCACTGCCCTATGGGCTGTGTGGGTTCAACTCCTCCCAACAGCTGCTGGGAGAGCAAGTCCCGGGCTGGGGCTGAGTGGGGCCTCCCACCCCCCTGCCCCCTGCAAACCCTGGTGCTGTGTTCATGGGGGACAAACCGAGGAGCAAGAGTCTGAGTAGAGGGCTGGAGCAGTAGGGCGTTTGCCTTGCACGGGGTCAACCCGGATTCCATTCCCAGCATCCCATATGGTCCCCTGAGCACCGCCAGGAGTAATTCCTGAGTGCAGAGCCAGGAGTAACCTCTGTGCATCGCCGGGTGTGACTCAAAAAGCAAAAAAAAAAAAAAAAAAAAGAGTCTGAGTCTGAGTAGATCAGCCTTGGGGTCTGGGTCGGCGGGGCCAGTTTTTCATGTCTTATAATAATAGTAAAATTGACACTGGCACACGCGTCCATGATGCTTGTATGTGTGGGGCGCCAGGCTGAGTCCTTCTGAGTCCTGACAAGTTTCAGCACTGTGAGTTTCTCAGAGATGGGTCCTAGTGAGGGACACTCCCTCCGAACTCCCTCAGGGGCGCCTCTCCGGCAGCCAGCCTCTGTGGGTGCCATCCGGGTGGGTGGCGCCAGCTCCGTGGCTGCTCCACCTTCGGGCTGAGTCTTCTGATGGGCTCCAGGTTTCGTTTTATTTTTTAAAATTTTTTTATTGACTCACCATGTGAAAAGTTACAAAGCTTTCAGGCTTAAGTCTCAGACATGCAATGATGAAACGCTCGTCCCTTCACCAGTGCCCACGTTCCACCACCAAGAACCCTAGTATGCCTCCCACCCCACCCCAACCCCTGCCTCTGTGGCTGATGATTTTCACTTTACTTTCTCTTTGATTACATTCAATGTGTCAACAGAAAACTCACTATTATTATTTGGAATTTCCCCCCAATAATCAGACCTGTCCAAAAAGCATCATTTGACAGTTTGTTTTCCATTGCTGAGAATAAAGAGCATATGAGGTTTTGGATTTCTGGTATTTTAGTAATCAACTCCAGAGAAATTTCTGCCAGAAGTCGCATCATTGCAAGCTCGTACCTGTGTTTAGCGGGCCTTATAAGATGGCGGTCGCCACCCCGCGCCAGGGTTAGGAAAGGCTGAGAGAGAAAAACCTTTCCCCTCCCGGGGCAGCATGGGGCCATAGTTTAGTCACAGTCTAGAGGCATTTCTGCAAGAAGCCGCTGGATGCTGAAAGTAGTTAGTTGGCCTCTGGATCATGGGCGTTCAGCAACAGAGGTGCCGCTCATGTGCCGCCGCTAGGGTCACATCTGGGTGGAGAGCAGCGCCGGTAACGCCCCCCATCCCGAGATCTCCCTAGTATCCGGTCACTGCAAGCTCGTGCCTCTCTCTAGTGGGCCTTACAGATGGCGGTCGCCATGCTGCTGACGGGGAAAGGAAAGGCCGTCCATGTTTCATTTTAAATCTGTTTGGGTTTTGTTTTTTCTGCGCTCGGGCTCAGGCCCTCACGCACACGCAGGATAGGTGCTCTACGGCCCAGCAGTTTTGGTTTGATTTCCTTAAGGGGCCACACCTGGTGGCGGTTCTCAGGGCTACCCGTGGACAGTGCTTTGGGTCCCTGCCAGGGAGGTGCCGGGCTGTAATATGAAGCTGTCTCCCCAACCCCGGCACCATTTTTCAGATGAGAAAACTGAGGCCTCAGGAAGTTGTGTTTCCTGAGGTCTTGGAAGAACTGGAGTCGGGGGCTGGAGCAACAGGACATCGGCTAAGGCAGGAGCACAACTTGGGTTCATTCCCCGCCACCTCTTATGGTCTCCTGAGTCCACCGGGAGTGACCCCTGAGCACAGAGCCAGGAGTCTGCCTGAACAGCTCTGGGTGTGCGCCCCTTCCCTGACAAATAATAAACAATAAGAGCTGGAACAGGAGCTCTGGCTCGGTGCTCATCGCCCCCAGGCTGTTCCATTCTCGTGCTCATTCTCAGTGCTCTGGTCGGACCCCTGCAGCTCCGCCCCGGCTCTGAGGGAGCCCAGCAAGCTGTGCCCTGGGCTCCTCTGGGAAATGGAAGGAATGATCCGGGCCCCTTGCTGGCCAGCGCACGTGAAGTTCTCGACTTCCGGTCCTGGGCATTTTCTGCTTCCCCGCCCCCACCCCCACCCCCGCTCCCCATCTTTGGGCCACACCCAGTGGTGCTCAGGGCTTCCTCTTGGCTCTGTGCTCAGGATCACTCTTGCCAGGCCGGGGGACCTTAGTGGATGCCAAGGACTGAACCCCGGCGTGAAGTGTGCAAGGCAAGTGCCCTCCCCGCTATACTGTCTCTTCAGCCTCCTGCCACTTTCAGAGTGCCCCGACTGCTTTAGCAGACCACCACGGCAGAGGAGCAGTTCCGTGCCCTGACACCCCAGAGCCCCTCAGCCCCGCTGCCCCACCCCCAGGGCAGCCCCCACCCCAAGGCCTGAGGCCAGCGTCTGTGTCCAAGGCTGCCTTCTCTCCAGGGTATGCCCAGGGATGTCCCGCTCAGAGCTTGGCACCTGCTGGGGGTTTGTCCAGGCATGGGGGGATGGGTCAGAGCTGGGAATCCGCAGGGGGTGAGCCCAGGGGATTCTGAAAAAGCTGCTATTCAAAACCTTCGGGCCACAGGCCAGACCAGAGTCACAGTACAGCAGGGACAGCACTTGCTTTGTACTGGCTGACCCCTGTTCTATCTCTGGCATCCCATAGGGTCCCCTGAACCCCACCGGGATTGAGCCCTGAGCACTACTGGGTTTTACACACACACCCCAACACCATCACCAAACACACACACACACACATACACACACAATCCCTCTGGGCCCATTTATGGGTATGGGATGTGGGATATGGTTCAGGGACAAGAGTCCTGGGAACATCAGGGTTAAACCCTGCTGGGAAACCAGCATTCAGCCTCTGTGGCTCAGACAGGAAGGACTGGGGATATCTGGGCCCCATCTCTCCTTCCCCTCTCTGATGATTGACTCACCACAGGTAATCACATACACTTCACATGTACACACACCACATGCCCACACACAGCACACATACGTACCACATGTACACACATACCACACACATATAACACATATCATGTACACACATAAACAGATGTACACACATGCCATGCCCATAGAACACATACTACATGTGCATGCAATAACTACATGCATATACACACATAAACATGTATACACAGACATATCACATACATACACATATAACACACACCACATCTACCACACACACAACACAAATCATATAAACACACATGTCTACCATAAACCACACATACCACACACAAGCACCACATGCATATCACACTCACAAGGAACTCTCACACGTACATACATATACCCACCACCACATACTCATATATACACACACACCACTCACAGCCAATAAGTCTCTACACACACACACACACACACACACACACTCCTGCATGCATACACATCCAGCAACTGCTCCCATCGGCACTGTGCAGACTGGGGTCACCCCAGGTTCTGGTTCCTGGACCAGGAGGCTATGCCCTGGAGCCCAGACCCTCCGTATCCGGCCATCTCCGCTCTGCTGGGCTTAGTCTGCCAGATATTCCCGGAAGCGCGGCCTCCTCCACCCCATCTATCCTGCTGCAATCAGGGCGCCCCTGCCTCATAGAGGGATGGGATGGGTTTGGGAAGAATCAGAATCCAAAGCCAAAGAAAGCAGCGATAGAACCGAGGCCAGTCCTGAGCCCCAGAGGCTTAGCACAGAGGGCTGGTGCTCAGGAGACCCCAGACCCACCCTGGCATTGCATGGTTCACGTTCCCCGAGCTCCACCAGGAGGAATACCAGAGCAGAAACAGGACTAGTACACAAGGACTGTCAGTGTGGCCCCAAATCAGAAAAAAAAATTTTGATCTGGGGACTCAGGGGAGGGTTGATTTGAATTTCAAAAAGTTTTAAAAAATGGAGAGAGGGTTTTTTGTTTATTTGTTTTTAATAGTGGTTTGGGGTTTTTGGTTTTTTTTTTTTTTTTTGGTTTTTGGGTCACACATGGTGATGCTCAGGGGTTACTCCTGGCTCTGCACTCAAGAATTACTCCTGGTGGTGTTCGGGGGACCATATGGGATGCTGGGATTTGAACCCAGGTCAACCGCATGCAAGGCAAATGCCATACCTGCCGTGCTATCGCTCCAGCCCCCTTAATAGTGTTTTAAATTTTTTTTTGGACCACTCTTAGCAGTGCTCAGGACCTGCTCCCAGCTCAGTACTCAGGGCTTGTTCCCAGGGGCATCAGGTCACACCTGGGCCTTCTCTGAGCTGTCTCCTCTTGAGTTATCTCCCAGGCCCAGTCTTTTTTTTTTTTTTTTGCTTTTTGGGTCACACCCGGCGATGCTCAGGGGTTACTCCGGGCTCTGCACTCAGGAATTACTCCTGGAGGTGCTCAGGGGACCATATGGGATGCTGGGAATCGAACCTGGGTCGGCCGGCAAGGTAAACGCCTTACCCATTGTGCTATCGCTCCAGCCCCATCCCTCGCCCAGTCTTTTCTTTACATTTCCCCATCTATTTTGGTTGGGGATGTTGGACTTGGGGTTTTTTGGGAGGTTGTTTGTTTGTTTGTTTGTTTTTGGTGGTGGGAAGGGTTTGGGTTTTGGGCCATACCCAGCTATACTCAGAGGTTCCTCCTGACCCTGCACTCAGGAATAACTCCTGGCAGTGCTCGGGGTGACCATATGGGATGCTGGGAATTGAACCTGGGTCGGCTGCATGCAAGGCAAGCGCCCTCCCCGCTGGACTATCTCTCCAAGTTGGGGGTGTTGTTGCGATGCCTGGGGACCCCTCTGCTTGGCCGTGGTCCTGCACCCTGTTCACCAGAGGCGTGAGAACATGAGCTCCCTGGGGTTTGCACACCTCGTGGCGGCCACACACTCCAGTGGCAGAGCTGGAGGCGCTTGTGTGCGCTGTGCCGAGACGGCCCCCAGGGCTGTGTCCTCGGGGAGCCCACACCATAGAGCGGCCGCCTCTGGGGCCCGTGCCGGGACCCGAACTCAAAGCCTCACACCCGCAAGTCCTCCCACTGAGCTCGTCCCGGGTCCGGGACAGAGTTTGGGCAAGTGGAGAGAGACGGAGGGGAGGGGGCAGGGCCACTCGACCACGGGCACGGAGGGGACAGGCCACCGAGGGGCAGCACAGATTCCCATTGTGTGCCCAGAGGACTGCTGGCCCGCCTGGGTGGGGGGCCCTCACTGCCCCTCACAGCTGAGAGGGGAGCCAGGTCAGACAGGAGGGCGCAGGCCCACCGGACACCAGTGCAGGGTCCTGCCCCGGGGCTGAGGTGCCACTCCAGCACCCACGGAAAGAGCACAGAGCTCTGTGACAGCAGACCCCCTGCCCTGGACAGCTAAGGCATCCCACCCTCTGCACACCCCAAAGGACATGCTAGAACCCCGGGTCTCTCGGCCACCATCCCTCCGTCCACCTCTACTGCCCAGTCCATGAGGGGAACCGAGTCACCTGGGACTGAACCTGGGAGTGAGGGACAGCAGTGACCCGGGCAGCCACACAGAGAGAGGCGCCCCCATCCTGGGCAGAGTCCCGGTGCTCAGACAGAAGTGAGGGACCCCCAGATATGAGGAAGTGGCTGCAGGAAGCCCCAGGAGAGAATGGATTTGTGGGGGAAGTGGGAAGCCAAGAGGGACGTGGGGAGGGGAGCCGAGTCCATGGGTGTCTCAGGAACCCTGAGGTGCCGTCCAGAGCCGGGGCCAAGAGGGTTTGTTCCCACTTTTGGCCATTTGCCCTTCCTGCACGCATGTGCTCCTGGCCGTGGCTGGAGTGGAGGTGTGAGCTGACCCGACGGTGGGCACCAGAGAAAGAGCAGGGGATGCTGCGAGAGGGGGCGTGGCTTCGGTGAGAGGGGCGTGGCTTCAGCGAGAGGGGCGTGGCTTCAGCACTTGTCCCACTGTGCCTGCAGCAGAGTCTGCAGTGGTAGGGGGTGTGGGGGATATTGGGGACATTGCTATGCAGCGCCCCTGTAACCCTCCCCCCGCCCCGGTGTCCAGGGAACAGAGGGCAGCCGCCGGGTCCTGCTGAGGCAAAGGTTCACACAGCCTGCAGCAGCCCATCTTCTGATGACCGCTACCTCCGCCACCATGCGGATCCGGGGGTGCACCCACTGCTGCAGGTGGGCTGCCCGCCAGGCTGGCCTAGGCAAATAGGGCATTTCCCTGCAGGTCTGGCCGCTCCCGGGCCCCCTTTGCATACTGCTTTTCCTGGCTTGCTTGACTTCTGGGAGACGGGGTGGGGGAGGGGTGTCTGGGGGGCCAGCACCCAGGTGACCGTGTGGGTCCCTATTTTCTGCCCACATGCAGCAGGGCCTCGGGGACACTGGAGAGGACAGAGTCAGGCAAAACCCCCTGGAGAAGGGGGAAGGGGGCCCCGAATCCTCCTGATCCCCAGAACCAGACCTTGTGACTCTTACCTGCAACAGCAGCTCTCCACTTTTATGATTTGATTAAGGCCCTGGCAGTGGGGAGTCACTCCTGGCTGTTCCTGGGGGACCCCAGGAACCTCAAGTGTCCTAAAGAGAACCTTGGGGGCTCTGGAGAGCTCGCTCAGGGGTTAAGGCACTTAGTCACCTTGCATGCAACTGACCCGTTTGGTCCCCTGCGCCAGCTGTGGTGCCCCAAGCACCGCCAGGGGTCGCTCCTGAACACAGAGCCAGGAATAGCCCCAGAGCACCACCAGGTATGGTTTCCCCCAAAGCACATGCAAAGGCAGGTGGGAGGCAGACTCAGAGCTGTGGCACTGGAGCAGAGGCTGGAGCAGAGCAGAGCCTTGGGCCAGAGCAAGGGGTCCTCTGGAGGCTGGCCAGGCACATGGGTGCCCTGCTCAGGCCCCAGAGGGTCAACCCCCAACTCCCTGATCTTCAGCCCCCCATCAGACCATCCCGCACAGAACAATGTGGACGGCATTCTGGGGGGGGAAGAAAAGTTCTTCTACTATTCAGTGTGAAGCCCAAGTCAGTGAGACACTTGAAACTATTTTTTACCAGTGATTCAAGATTTACAACAGCCTGAAGGGTTGGAGCGGAGTGATAGTAGAGTGAGTAGGACACTTGCCTGCCACATGGCAGATCTGGGTTTGGTCCCTGGCACCCTTATGATCCCCTGCACCAGATATGGTGCCCCAGGCACTGCCAGGAGGGATTCCTGAGTGCAGAGCCAGGAGTAAGCCCTGAGCATCATTGGGTGTGCGCCCTCTCATCACAAGAAAGAAAGAAAGACAGAAGGAAAGAAAGAAAGAAAGAAAGAAAGAAAGAAAGAAAGAAAGAAAGAAAGAAAGAAAGAAAGAAAGAAAGAAAGAAAGAAAGAAAGAAAGGAAGGAAGGAAGGAAGGAAGGAAGAAAGAAAGAAAGAAAGAAAGAAAGAAAGAAAGAAAGAAAGAAAGAAAGAAAGAAAGAAAGAAAGAAAGGAAGGAAGGAAGGAAGGAAGGAAGGAAGGAAGGAAGGAAGAAAGAGAGAAAGAGAGAAGGAAGGAAGGAAGGAAGGAAGGAAGGAAGGAAGGAAGGAAGGAAGGAAGGAAGGAAGGAAGGAAGGAAGGAAGGAAGGAAAACAAGAGCATGAAGGATAACAGGCAGGAGTGATAGACTCAGAAGCAGAACTCAGGGCTCGCTGGTATGAAGCCTGGAGTTCAAACCCCAGCACCACACACACACACACACACACACACACACACACACACACACACACACACACACACAGTTCTAGGGCTCCCCCTTTTCATTCAATACCTGTAATAAAGTCCTTGGGAACCTGAGAATAATGCAATCCAACCATTTGTATTATTTTACTTTATTGATTTGTGTGTGTCTTTGTGGGGGGGAGGTGATCAGGGACAGTACTCAGGAGCTATTCTCAGCTGCTCAGGAGTGCTCCCTGGTAGTGCTTAGCAGACCATGTTGGGTGACAGTGATTGAACCTGGGTCAACCAGATGCAGAGCAAGTGTCTAACCCCTGTACCATCTCCCTGGCCCTGTTACTATTATTGACAAATAATGCTGACATTAGAATTCACAGCAAATGTCTCTGAGGCCCGTGCTGGCGCCCTTACCCAGGTGGGTGTCTCTGCGTCCAGCTTCCTCCTGAGCACTGCCCCCTCCCCGAGTGCCAGCTTCCCCCTGTGGTTCAGTCCCATGTCAGTCCAAGGCGGTCATCCCTGTGGCAGGATCCTTCTCCCCCTCTCCTGGGGAGCCCCCAACAAAGTCCTCCAGCAGTCACCAGCCTTAGGATCCCGGAGCCCTCGATCTGTTGCAGCCGAGGGGGACAACTGTCCTCCCAGCCCCGCCCCGAGCTTTCCACCCGGACCAGGACAGGAGAGAAAGAGCAGAACCGCTCCCTGCCCCGCCCCTGCGCCCTGCTCCCACCTAGCCAGGTCCAAACCCGTTTCTCCACCTCCCGCCTTGTGTATCTCTCCCTGAGTCCGTCACCCCTCTCAAATGGGACAACGGCACTGTCCACAGTGACGCCCACCAAGGGCTGGCACTGGCCCGACACGGGCACCCAGCCCCTTACTAATTCCTCAGCAGCACAGACTCGACCCCAAGGTGGGCACGAGCCCGAAACACACACTGCAAGTCCCCACACAGCCCCACGTGGGAGGCTCCGACCAGGACCTTGTCTGTGATCTCATCCGGGATCTCATCTGGGATCTCGTCTGGGATCTCGCCTGGGATCCTGTCCAGGGCGGCCCAGATAGGCAGATCTGACCTGCTCTTCAGGCATGCTGGCCCTCCACCCCCAGCCCCGCAACCCTTTCAGCTCTCCCCTCTTTGATCTGCCCTTCACCCCAACCCGGGTCCCGGTCTGCATCTGTAGAGACACCGGAGGCCCAGAGTCCAGGCCTGGAACCCCACGGGCCCACCGAGTTAGCTTTTGGTCAGGGGCCCTGGAGGCGAGAGGTGGAGCCAGCAGGGCTGTGTGGGCACAAGGCTCCTCCCAGGTGCGAGTCCTCTGACGCGAGTCTGGGCTTTTCCTCTGTCATGCCTCTGTCTGTCTCTGCCTCCACCTCGATCCTTACTGTGCTCAGGGCCACCACCGTGACCACCACTATTACCTTCTCCACGTCTCCGTCCCCGTCACCACCTACCCTACCGCCAAGGGGACCATTCCCACCACCTACAGGTCCATCCCCATCACCTCCAGCTCCATCCCCATCACCTCCAGCTCCATCCCTACCACCTCCAGCTCCATCCCCATCACCTCCAGGTCCATCCCCATCACCTCCAGCTCCATCCCCACCACCTCCAGCTCTATCCCATCACCTCCAGCTCCATCCCCACCTCCAGCTCCATCCCCATCACCTCCAGCTCCATCCCATCACCACCAGCTCCATCCCATCACCTCCAGCTCCATCCCCATCACCTCCAGCTCCATCCCCATCACCTCCAGCTCCATCCCATCACCTCCAGCTCCATCCCCAGCAGCATCAGCACCATCCCACCACCACCAGCAGCCCCACCATCACCTCCATCCCCGCTGCCAGCACCATCCTCCCACCATCAGTCCCACCCATAACCCCATCACCACTCCCAGCCCAGCCACCCTCCCACCCAGCACCCCACCAGCACACCACCACTGTGTGACCTCGCAGGAGCCTCTGAGGCCTAGGGGACGGACAGCAGAGCAGGCTGCTTCCCCTGTGCCGAGCCTGTCATTCCACACCCGACCCTGCCACCCCCACCCCCGAACTTCTCCCCACCAGGTGTGGTCTGGGGCTTCCTGGCCGGAGGCAGCTGCAGAAGGAGGGAAAGAAGCCGGAGGCTGGGACAGGGAGGGCCACGCCCTGTGCACCCCCCGCCCCGGCACCTGCCCGCCAGAGTCTCACGGACACTCCCGCCCAGGCCCCAAGCTGCCCGTCCCCGCCATGCGGTCGGCGCCCAGGGGACTGAGCGGGCTGCTGGCGGGGGAGCACGATGGACAAGTTCCAGATGATCTTCCAGTTCCTGCAGTCCAACCAGGAGTCCTTCATGAACGGCATCTGCGGCATCCTGGCCCTGGCCAGCGCCCAGATGTACTCGGCCTTCGACTTCAACTGCCCCTGCCTGCCCGGCTACAACGCGGCCTACAGCGCGGGCATCCTGCTGGCCCCGCCGCTGGTGCTCTTCCTGCTGGGCCTGGTGCTCAACAACAACGTGTCCATGCTGGCCGAGGAGTGGAAGCGGCCGCCGGGCCGCCGCGCCAAGGACCCCGCCGTGCTGCGCTACATGTTCTGCTCCATGGCCCAGCGCGCCCTCATCGCGCCCGTCGTCTGGGTGGCCGTCACCCTGCTCGACGGCAAGTGCTTCCTCTGCGCCTTCTGCACCGCCGTGCCCGTGACCGCGCTGGGCAACGGCAGCCTGGCCCCCGGCCTGCCCGGCCCTGAGCTCGCCCGCCTGCTGGCGCGGGTGCCCTGCCCCGAGATCTATGACCGGGACTGGCTGCTGGCGCGTGAGGTGGCCGTGCGCTATTTGCGTTGCATCTCCCAGGTGAGGAGGCGCCGGGGCTGGGGTCCCCCTGGGCTCTGGAGGGCTCGGATGCCCCGACGTGCCCAGTACAGGGAGGGAGCCCCGGGGTCAAGGCCGTGAGCTTCCACATGCAGGGGACCTGAGTTGGAATTTTAACTCCGCCTGGTCTCCCCAAGCACTTCTGGGGGAGGCTGGGAACCCCCGGGCTGACCAGCATCCCTGGGCCCAGAGCATCCAACGTTCAGGCCAGGTGGGCCAAGTGCTAATGAGAAAGGCTCCCGGGGTCCTGAGCATTGCATAGGACCCCCACAGAACATGGACATCTGTCCTATGTACGTGTGCAGGGCCTCCTCGGGCATCGTTTCCCACAGATGAAGCTCTGAGGGGCACAGGGGCTCATTTTCCCAGCTAAGGCTGTGTGTGTGTGTGTGTGTGTGTGTGTGTGTGTGTGTGTGTGTGTGTGTGTGTGTGTGTTGTTAGGGATCTCACGCACGCAAGGTAATTTTGTTTTCATTTTTGTTTTCTTTTTTTTTTTTACTTTTTTTTGGGGTCACACCTGGCAATGCACAGGGGCTACTCCTGGTTAATGCACTCAGGAATCACTCCTGGCGGTGCTCAGGGGACCATATGTGATGCTGGGAATCAAAGCCAGGTCCTCTGCGTGCAAGGCAAACGCCCTACCTGCTGTGCTATTGCTCCACCTCCTTGTTTTCTTTTTCTTTCTTCCTTTTCCTTCTTTTTTTTTGTTTTGTTTGTTTGTTTGTTTGTTTGGTTCCATCCCTAACAATGCTCAGAAGTTACTCCTGACTCTGCCCTCAGGGGTCACTCCTGGCGCTGCTCAGGGGTCTATATGGATGCCGGGGATAGAACCTGGGCTGGCCATGTGCAAGGCAGGCGCCCTAGCTGCTGTGCTATCTCTCTGGCCCAAGGTAACTTTTCTGCACCACTTGCCCAGCCCAGAGTCCAGCTTCTGAGAGCAAGGTGACTCCCCTGGGCTTGTGTCCCCCGGGACACGTGCCAGGCGGCTTCTGTCCAAGGCGTGCTGTCTGTCTGTCTGTCCTGGGCGCAGCTCAGCCCACTGCACATCCCAACTCTCGAGCCGGGGATTTGCATTCTTTCCTCTCCCAGGCCTGGTGGGGAGGCACATGGGTGGCTGGGCTGTTTGGGTACATTTCCCTGGCAAATGCCCCCAGCTGGTGCCTCGCTGTGCTGCTTAGGGGGTGGGCACTGAGGACCTGGGAAGGACTAGACGAGGTGGCACCATCAGTGCAGGGGCGGGGGTGGGGGGGTGGCAGGTTGAGAGGAAATCCGGGCTCAGCATCCTGTGGGTCTGGGCCCCCATTTCTTGCAGCCCCCCAGGAATGGGAGGACAGGAAGGTGGGGGTATCAGTGGAGGGGGCGAGGGGGGCGGACCTGGCTGCAGGAGCTGGGAGTTTGCATGATGAGAGGCAGGGCCAGGCACCCCTCTCTCTCCTGTGGTGCTGCACCAGCACCCAGACAGGCCGGTGAATCCCACAGTCTGAGGGTGCACCCCAAACTCTGCTTTCCGGAGCAGGCAGCACTTCCTCTCCCACGGGGTCCCCCGGGCAGCCTCACTGACCTCCTGGCCTTAGACCCAGACAGCCCCGCTGAACAGCGCCCGGAAGGCTGCCTGACCCTCACACATTGCAGTGAGTTGCCTTCCAAATTCCATCTGAGGGGGTGGGGGCGACTGGACAGCAGGCTGGGCACTTGTCTTGCTCACAGCTGACCCAGGCTCAATCCCCAACTCCCCAAATGGTCCCCGGAGCCTGCCAGGAGTGATCCCTGAGTGCAGAATCAGGAGCAAGCCCTGAGCACCGCCGGGTGTGATCCAAAGACATAAAAACAAATTCTACTTGACATAGTGGGCTTCATCTGAACTCTAGAAATTTGTTTAAGTTAATTTCATTTAATTTTCTATTTATGATTTTTTTTAATGAATCACCGTGAGATGCAGTTGCAGATTTACAAACTTCCGTGTGAACCCTAGAAATATTTACATACAAATCAGATTTACAGCTGATAAGAAGATATGGGTCTGTTCGGGCCCGCCCAGTGCCCTTGGCCCAGGGTGACATGTCTGCATAGACCAGGGGCGGGGGTGGCCCAGAGCCAGGCCCGCTGACTGTGCCCTCCCGCAGGCCCTGGGCTGGTCCTTCGTGCTGCTGACCACGCTGCTGGCCTTCGCCGTGCGCTCCGTGCGGCCCTGCTTCACGCAGGCGGCCTTCCTCAAGAGCAAGTACTGGTCCCACTACATCGACATCGAGCGCAGGCTCTTCGACGAGACGTGCACGGAGCACGCCAAGGCCTTCGCCAAGGTCTGCATCCAGCAGTTCTTCGAGGCCATGACCCACGACCTGGAGCTGGGCCACTCCCACGGGGCGCTGGCGCCCCCCAGCCCGGCAGTGGCCGCAGCCCCCTCGGCCGGCCCCGACGGGGCCGAGGAGGAGCGGGAGAAGCTGAGGGGCATCACAGACCAGGGCGCCGTCAACCGGCTGCTCACCAGCTGGCACCAGTGCAAACCGCCGCTGCGCCTGGGCCAGGACGAGCCCCTGATGGGCAACGGCTGGGCTGGGGGCGGCCCCCGGGCTCCCCGCAGGGAGGTGGCCACCTACATCAGCAAGGTGTGAGCCCGGCCGGGGGGAAGAGCCGGGCATGGGAGTGCAGGCTCCCCAGAGCCCCTGGTGTGGGCATTGGGGGGCCCCCATGTCCCTGAAAGGACCTGTCCAGGCCCCCACGGAGGAGGCTTCTGGGGCCGGGCCACTGGGGCCAGGAGCGGCCATCGCTGTCATCCCGTTGCTCATCCATTTGTGCGAGCGGGCACCAGTGACTCTCACTGTGAGACTGACTGTTACTGCCAGCAGCAGTATCGGCAGGAAAGGCCCAGACGCGGCTGAGAGGACACAGTGTGCACTGCCCGGCTCCCAGGCCCTAACTCCCGGCTCTCCGTCTCACAGACCTGCTGGCCGCAGCGTCCACACCACCCCAGTGTCGGGGGCCCTTTCTCTCGGCTCTGACTCAGGCAGCTGGGGGTGTATCTGGCAGCAGGAACCCCGCGCTCTGCTGTGCCTCGGAGGGAAGCTGCTGGCCCTCAGCAGACCCGATAGACCAACTCAGAGCCCCGCCTGGGTGACAGGTGGTGAGACAAGGTGCCCGATCCAGGGCACTCAGGAGAAGCCAAAGTGTGCCCCAGGGAGGCATGCCGGCCCCAGCTCCAGACCCAGAGAGCCTTCGCCCCAGGGCCCCTGACCCTGACCTCCTGTCCCGTCCAGGCCGGAGGCCGCAGGCTCTTGTCTCGGTGTCGCCCGGTGGCAGTCAGGCTGTGTCCCGGCACCCAGCAACACCTGTGCTGGTCCCCATGTGTCATGAGGGTACTCTGGGGTTTGAGGGGTGCAGGTCCTGCCCTCATAACAGCTCAAGCACCGTTGGGGGTGGTCAGAGTTAAATTACAAATAGGGTGCACATTCAGACCACTCAAGGGGGTTCCTTCGAAGCCCCCCTAACACCCCCACTCCTCGTATCTGGGCCCAGGACTTGGCCCCATAGACACAGAAGCTGCGGGCCGGGAGACACTACACGGTCAGGTAGGACACTTGCCCTCCACACTGTCAATCCGGGTTAAAGCCCTGGCACCACGGAGTCTCCTCTGAGTCCTGCCAGGGGTGATCCCTAAGCACAGCTGGTGCAACCCCAAAACCAAACAAACAAAAGAATCAGAAGTGAAATATGCCCCTTTCCTCAAGATCCCTCGGGGGAAAGGGGGCTCTGGCTCAGAGGCCCTAGGTTGGGGGGTGTGTGCAGGGCGGTTGCCAAGGTAGCTCCAGTGCCAGGATGAGCCGAAAGATTCAGCGCAGGCTCCGTGGCTTCAAACCGTGTCCCCAGGATGTTTCCTGAGCCTCAGTTTACCCTCCAGTCAGAGGGCCGAGGTCACTCCTCTCTGAGGGGCACCATTGACTCCTCTCCCCTCACCTACGGGAGGACCCAGGAGCTCAGCTCATAAGGAATAAATGCAAGGAGAAGAAGGGCCTCCCCCGCCCCTTCCAATGTCCTCGAACCCCAGTCTCGATCATCAATGAACCCGAGTTGCTCCGTGGCATCATTGTGGTTGTCTTTTGGTGTGTTGGGGTCGAACCCGGAACCCCATACATGCAGGTTAGTTTGATGGTGCTCATGCTTCCATCTGTGTCCCCGCCCCCATCCCACCTTTCCCCATCTGAGACCCACAACTCCCTCCCTTAATAACTGGGAAAAGGGGGATCCTTATTAGCTGATGTGGGGTGGGAAGGAGTGAGGAGGGCTCTGACAGGAGGGGGACTTGAGGCCCTGCTCAGGGGAGGGTTCAGAAGACTGAGGAAGCAGTTTAGAGGCCAGAGCACAGGCTTGACCAGCGGGGGGCCAGGGGCCCATCCCAGCACCAAGGGAGACCCAGCTCATCCCAAGCGTGAGCTGGAGCATGTCCTGGAACACTGCTGGGGTTGCCCTTAGAGCCCAGAAATAAGAATTAAAAACACAGAAAGACCAGGAGCGGGTACCAGGAGACCCTGGGCTCGATCCCTGGCAGCGCCTACACTCCCACTCAAAGGGAGAAGCAAAGAGAAGTCGGGAGCCTGTTGGTGTGTGGGAGAGGGGTGGGCCAAGGAGACCCCAGGGGAAAAAGACATCCTCGTGGAATTGGGACCACGAAGTACTGATGGGCACATGGCGTCAGAGAGAGCCGAGGCCAAGCCCCAGAGCCCCAAGACTTGCAGAGATGGACGAGCCCCTGTGAGGTGTCTCTGGAAGTGGGGACTAGAGGTCTGCTCTGCCCTCAGCATCATGCCAAGTGGAAGTAGAAAGAATCTGAAGGGTGTTGGTAGGATCTTAAAAATAAACACCGGGTTAGGGTTAGGGTGTTTGCCTTGCACACCAACCAGGTTCGATTCCCAGCATCCCAGATGGTCCCCCGAGCACTACCAGGAGTGATTTCTGAATGCAGAGCCAGAATTAACCCCTGAGTAACCCCTGATCATTGCCGGGTATGACCCAAAAAGTAAAAAACAAACAAATAAAAATGATTTTGCTTTTTTTTTTTTCTTAGTTATGAGACCTGATCACACCTAGTTCTGCTAAAGCCTTACTCCTGGCTCTGTGCTCAGAGCTGACTTCTGCTGAGGCTCAGGGAACTCTATATGATGCCAGGGGTTGGGCCCCTCAGTGCCCCTGTGCAAGACAAGTGCCCACCTGCTGTATTATCTCTTGGGTCCCTCCACCTGAGGTCTGAAGCCATTTCAGAGTTAGCTGGAACAGGGGTGCGACCTGCTGGGAATATGAGTCAGGCAGGGCAGGAGGGGGAGAGGTGATCCCTCCCTTCCCAGCCTGGGCAGCTCTGCACCGTGGGGGGAGCCTCTCAGGGTGGCTGGGCCTGGCCCTGACCTGCTGAGATCTTACAGTGCAATCTGCAGAGTCCCCCCCCCCCCCGTCTCATCTGCAATGAACTATTGTGAACTACTTAATGACAATAAAATATATAAAAATTGTAAAATCAATCAATCAATCAATCAATAAGCAGTGGCTGGAGAGATAGTACAGCGGGCAGGGCTCTTACCTTAGCATGTGGCTGACCTGGGTTTGAAACTTTGAATCACATATGCCAGGGGTGATCCCTGAGTTCAAAAAAAGACAAGGAGTCAGCTGCATGTGGGCAAAAAAACAAAAAACAACACCCTGCTCCAACTTCTTTCTCTCACGCCCTCAGAGCTCAGGGTCCCCACATGCTGAAGTTCCCCTCCCAGCACTCCTGAGATCTGGGCTCTACTTTTGGCTTGGTTACTTTGAGGGGGGAAGAGGCTGCACCAGTGGTGCTCAGGGGTGACTCTGGGAGATGCTTCTGGAATCCTGCAGGGTGAGCAGCTCTGAGGACCAGACCCCAGGACCTCTGCAGAACCTGCCCCCCAGTTCATCCAGAAATCACGTCTCCCAGACCCTTAGGTGCTGGTTTTTCTTGGTTTTCCCTCCACCTAAGATTTTTCTTTTTGGAGGCTGGAGCAATTGCACAGTGGGTAGGGCGTTTGCCTTGCACTCGGCTGACCCGGGTTCAATTCCCAGCATCAGATATGGTCTCCTGAGCACTGTCAGGAGTGATTCCTGAATGCAGAGCCAAGAGTAACCCCTGAGTAACCCCTGATCATTGCTGGGTATGACGCAAAAAGTAAAAAACAAATGAACAAAAAAGATTTTGCTTTTTTTTTTTCTTAGTTATGAGACCTGATCACACCTAGTTCTGCTAAAGACTTACTCCTGGGTCTGTGCTCAGGGCTGACTTCTGCTGAGGCTCAGGGAACTCTATATGATGCCAGGGGTTGCGCCCCTTGGTGCCCCTGTGTAAGACAAGTGCCCACCTGCTGTATTATCTCTTGGGTGCCTCCACCTGAGATCTAAAGCAACCCCAGAGTTAGCTGGAACAGGGGTGCGACCTGCTGGGAAGATGAGTGAGGCAGGGCAGGAGGGGGAGAGGTGATCCCTCCCTCCCCGTCCTGGGCAGCTCTGCACGGTGGGGGGAACCTCTCAGCGTGGCTGGGCCTGGCCCTGACCTGCTGAGATCTGCAGGGAGGAGAGTCTCGCCGGCTGCTTTAGGGACTGAGGCAGAGGCACCAGTCAGGTGGGGCCCTGCTCACCCGGACAGGACGCCCACCTCCACCCAGGCTGTTCCCTCCAGCCCCCGCCACACTCCCAAGGAAGGTGGTGGGGGAGGGCGAGACCGCCACTACCTCAGGACCCTGGCTGTGAGCAGCTTCCCTTCCGGAAGGTGTTTGTGATACAGTTCCGTGTGTGACGGGCTGTGCTGGGAGACGTGTGGGTGCTGGGCCAAACCCACCACGGACGGCCCCAGGCTGACAGCAGAGAGACCCGAGGCCATAAAGACAGTAGTCCTGACCCAGCCCAGGGCCGCCACCTGCCCAGGGACCCCAACTGGGACAAGGACCTGAGGAGCTTTCATTCCTGGGGCCCAGCAGGGTAATGAGGCCTTGGCAGGCTGGAAAGACTGAGGGAACACAACCAAGATGCGGCCGGCTGGGAATATGAGTCAGGCAGGGCAGGAGGGGGAGAGGTGATCCCTCCCTCCCCAGCCAGGCAGCTCTGCACCGTGGGGGGAGCCTCTCAGGGTGGCTGGGCCTGGCCCTGACCTGCTGAGATCGTACAGTGTAATCTGCAGAGTCCCCCCCCTCTCTCATCTGCAATGAACTATTGTGAACTACTTTATGACAATAAAATATATAAAAATTGTAAAATCAATCAATCAATCAATCAATAAGCAGTGGCTGGAGAGATAGTACAGCGGGCAGGGCTCTTACCTTAGCATGTGGCTGACCTGGGTTTGACACTCTGAATCACATATGCCAGGGGTGATCCCTGAGTTCAAAAAAAGGCAAGGAGTCAGCTGCATGTGGGCCAAAAAGAAAAAAGCAACACCCGGCTCCAACTTCTTTCACTGACGCCCTCAGAGCTCAGGGTCCCCACATGCTGAAGTTCCCATCTAAGCACTCCTGAGATCTGGGCTCTACTTTTGGCTTGGTTACTTTGAGGGGGAAGAGGCTGCACCAGTGGTGCTCAGGGGTGACTCTGGGAGATGCTTGTGGAATCCTGCAGGGTGAGCAGCTCTGAGGACCAGACCCCAGGACCTCTGCAGAACCTGCCCCCCAGTTCATCCAGAAATCATGTCTCCCAGACCCTTAGGTGCTGGTTTTTGTTGGTTTTCCCTCCCCTAAGATTTTGCTTTTTGGAGGCTGGAGCAATTGCACAGTGGATAAGGCGTTTGCCTTGCACACGGCTGACCCGGGTTCAATTCCCAGCATCCCAAATGGTCCCCTGAGCACTGCCAGGAGTGTTTCCTGAATATAGAGCCAGGAGTAAACCCTGATCATTGCTGGGTATGACCCAAAAAGGAAAAAACCAACAAACAAAAAAAGATTTTGCTTTTTTTTTTTTTTTTTAGTTATGAGACCTAATCACACCTAGTTCTGCGAAAGACTTACTCTTGGGTCTGTGATCAGGACTGACTGCTGCTGAGGCTCAGGGAACTCTATATGATGCCAGGAGTTTGGGCCCCTCAGTGCCCCTGTGCAAGACAAGTGCCCACCTGCTGTATTATCTCATGGGTCCCTCCACCTGATGTCTAAAGCCATATCAGAGTTAGCTGGAACAGGGGTGCGACCTGCTGGGAATATGAGTCAGGCAGGACAGGAGGGGGAGAAGTGATTCCTCCCTCCCCAGCCAGGGCAGCTCTGCACCATGGGGGGAGCCTCTCAGGGTGGCTGGGCCTGGCCCTGACCTGCTGAGATCTTTCAGTGTAATCTTGCAGAGTCCCCCCCCCACCCCACCCCTGCTCCCCACCCTCTGCCCTGCCCATTTCCCAAGTTGGGGCTGACATGCGCGTCATTGATCAGCTGACCCTCCTCTTTTCAGGGGCAAAACTTTCTGAAGCCACCCAGTTCCGGCACAGAAGCAAAGCAGGAAGGCGAAGGGCGTCGCGGGAGGCCTCCACACCCCGGGCCGCCTGTCCTGGAGCTTTGGGTAAGCAAGGCGCCTGCCCTGCGGTGTGTGACTTGACCCAGAGCGGAGTCGGGCTGGTCTTCACTCCCACCCCTCCCAGTTTTGTTGGAGAAATCTGGGGATACCGCTCACTGGCCTGGGCCTCGCTCTCAGAAGAGGACCTGGTCCCTCCGCAGTGACCCCCACCAGTGGCCAGGCCTCTGGAACCCTACTTGGGAACTTTGCACCCAGGGTCTGCACTCACGGGAGCCTAAAAGCCAAGAAGGGCCGAGGCAGAGCGAGGGGCCATGCGGGCACCAGCCCCAGAGTCCCCTCAAACTCCTTTCTCTGGGAGAGAGACCAATCCACTCTCCCTCTGGGTGGGGGTCAGATCTTTCCCCTGCAGTGATCGAGTTCAGCCCTGACCCACGGGGAAGTCTTGGCGGTAAGCAGATGGGGCACAGGTGTAGAGAGGGGGCCGCGTGGGGCACTTCTGGGCGATGCCCCACCTGTGTGCTCTCCCCACCCCACAACCTGAGGACTTCGGCTTTAGCTCACAGAGTTGGATAGACAGATGGGGAGACAGGACACACCTAGGCCCCGTCTCAGCTGTGTGGACGGTGCCAGAGGAGTGAACCCCAGAGAACCCTGGGTCCAGGGGCCCAGATTTACTGTAGCTGGCAGGGTGGGGGGCCTGGGCCCAGGGTCTGGTGCTCAGGGCTTCCGAGTTGGAAAGAGAAATTGGGGGAGAGAAGGTTCCTTAGGGCCTACCGGTGAGCAAAAAATAAGGTCAGCAGAGAGTGGAGAGATGGAAAATTCACTTCATCCCATCACCCAAGGCTCCTGAGATGAAGCTCCAAAGTCCAGCTGGGCACCTCCATGTTTGCAGTTTGCAGGGGAGGGTGCTGAACCCAGGTCTTCACAGGGAAGAGGCCTGTGCTCTGCCTTGGGCCACATCCCCCACCACAGGCTCCAGAACTTCCTGGGGGCATTTCCTGCTCTTCACAATGGGGAGCATGACCCCTTCAGCCCACTCTGACAGTCACTCTGGAGCCCCGGCAGGAGAGAGATGCGGGGGCCATGGCCAGGCCTCTGCACTCCCTCCCTGGCCCTCCCGCCTCCCTGAGAAGACAGGGGCCCAGAGGAGATGCCCGAGTGGGCGGGAGCTGGGAGCCCACCTGAGGTCCCCAGGTGGGCGAAGGTGCCCCGGACTCTCCCCAGCGCCACTCCACAGCACAGGGTCACCTTCCCCCATCGGGGGCGCAGGTCCCCTCCCACATCAGGACACTGCCTCAACAGACCACTGCCCGGACCCAACCCGCAGTCCGAAGGGAAGTGAGCGTCCTGTCGATGCTGGCAGGCCACGGGGCCCTCCTCAGCCCCCAGGAAGAAGCTGGTGGAAGCCAGGAGGTCTGTGCATCCGAGGAGGAGGGCCCACAACTCTGCCCCTGAGAGGCCACCCTGGGCCACTGCCCCTTCTCCGCGAGTCTGGGGGCTGACAGCCCACTGAGGGGTCCTGAGGATGAGGAATGATGGCTGAGTAGGATGTGGGCCTCCATCACTGCCCCTTGTCAGCCTGACCCCAGGGGCTGTCCCTGGGGGCTGAGTTCAGAGCAGCATTCTTCTGTCTCCTACTGTCCTACAGGAGGTGCCCAGCTGCCACCGGAGTGACCAGCCCGGCCCTGCTACAAGGTGCCTGCCAGCCCGCACTTCCTCCTCGTGCAGCCCCTGCCCGACACCATGGCTAACCCCATCGTCCGCTTCCTGTCACACATTTTCAGGAGCAAGGATTTGGTAACATTAAATGTGCTGGTGGCTCTGGGCACCATGGGGGGCCAGGAGCTCTTCTCCTTGTTGGCCTTCCAGTGCCCGTGCTCTCCAGTTCGGAACTTCCGGTATGGGTTAACGGCCACTTTGGGGCCGGCTTTGTTGCTCTTCTTCATCAGCATCATCCTCAACAACCAAACCAGGAACCTGGTGGACGGGTGCCGGTGTTTCAGGATCAAGCAATGCCCATGCATCCTATATTCTATCATGGGTCGGGCTCTCGTGGCCCCGCTTACCTGGTTGGTCATCTCCCTGCTGCGCGGGGACGCCTACGTCTGCGCATTCAACGAGTTTGTGGACCCGTCCTCGCTCACAGCTGGGAACGAGAGCTTCCCTCTCTCCCACGCCACGCAGATCCTGGACAGGTTCCCTTGTGGGGAGAGCCCTGACAACCTGTCTGGGTTCCGGGAGGAGGTGAGCCGCAGGCTCAAGTTTGAGTCTCAGGTAAGGCTGTGCTGAGGGATGCTCATCCCTTCCCTGGGAGGTGTCGGGTGGCTCAGTGCCCATCCAGTTCCTGGGTTCCCGTAATCAGTGGCAACCATTAAGCAAGATTCTTAGTGTGGTAAGAATCATTTTCTTGGGGCTGGAGCAATAGAACAGAGATAGGGCGTTTGCCTTGCACACAGCCGACCGGGGTTCAAATCCCAGCATCCCATATGGTCCCCGAGCCCTGCCAGGAATAATTCCTGAGTGCATGAGCCAGCAGTAACCCCTGTGCATCGCCAGATTGACCCAAAAAAAAAAAAAAAAAAAACACCAGAATCGGGGCTGGAGAGATAGCACAGCGGGTAGGGTGTTTGCCTTGCATGCAGCCGACCCGGGTTTGATTCCCAGCATTCTGTATGGTCCCCTGAGCACCACCTGTGTAATTCCTGAGTGCAGAGCCAAGAGTGACCCCTGTGTATCGCCAGGTGTGATACCAAAAAGAAAAAGAAAAGAATCATTTTCCCATTTCAAATAAGAGAGTTTTGTTCATTTTTGCAGTGCTGGGGGTGGAACCCAGACTCACACATGCAAGGAAAGTGCTCCGTTGCCAAGTTTTTTCCCAGCCCCTCCAGATAAGAATTTTGATGTATTGGGTTTTGGTGAAATCCAGCAGACCCTATGAATGCTCCATTCATTTTAGTTAGGGAAGGGGGAGAGAGGAAGAGGGAGGGAAATAGCCAGGGGTTCAAAGGGAACAGGAGCAGAGGGGAGAGAGCTGCGATGCCCCAAGGTAAAAGCGGATTTACACACTCAGGCTGGGATGCCGGTGCCCAGTCGGGGAGGCTCCCCGTTGGCTCACAAAGTGCCCCAAACTGCCCCAGCTTGAGGTTTTCCATGCAGATAAGAGTCTGTAGTGGGGGCCAGAGTGTTAGTACAGCGGTGAGGGTGCTGGCCTTGCACACGGCAGACCTGAATTGGGCATCCCCTATGGTCCCCAGAGCACCGCGGGTGTGACCCAAAAAGCAAAAGAGAAAACAGAACAAATTAGTCTGTGGTTAGGGTCTTGTCAAGGGCAGAGGTTGGGGGAGTCTTCTTGCAGCTCATCACAGCCCTAGTTCCTGCTGGCACCTCTCTCCTGGGCCACCACCTGTGCCAGCCGGGTCTCACGGGGCCTGTGTCTGCACCACAAAGGGGCCCTTTCCCGGGCCCTGGGCTCTGGTAGGGCCGGTGATGCTGCAGCTTTGGAGCAGCTCTCCAGCCTCTCATGCCCGCCCACAGTCTCCCCTGCACGCGGGCCCCAGTCGGGCAGTGAGAAGTGAGGCATCTGACCCCACCTGCTGACACGGACAGGTCTGTCTGTGGCAGAAACCGCTGCTTTAGATCCCATCTTGGTCCTATTGCCTCTGAGAAATTCGTCTCCTGCTCCCTCCTACCTTCACCTTGGCTTTGCTCCTAGGCAGTAGAGGGATAAATAAATAAATGAATGAAGGGCTGAGTAAAGGAAGATGACTGGTGGAGCCTGAAGGGTCAGAGAAGAGGCTGGGGAGGGACAAGAAGGCACTGACCTAGTCTCGGGCCATGGGAAACACCAGTTGGGGTTGGGGATAGTACAGGGGCCAGGGTGCAAGTCTGGTGTGCACCCAGCCCATTCTCGATCAATCTGGCACCACACGGTCCCTGAGCAAAGCCAGGGACAGCCCTGGAGGCTCCCAAGCATCACTGGGTGTGTCCCAGGCGTCACTGGGGAAACTTGGTCATCCCCTACCCTGCAGGGTTCGGGCAGCACCACATCCCTCAGGCCTTAAGGCTAAACTGTGAGCCAGGTTAGCTGAAGTATCACCAGTGACCTGGGTACAGTACAACACACACACACACACACACACACACACACACACACACACACACACACACGCGAAGCTACAGTAAAGAGGAGTGTGGGCAGCCCAGGAGATGGGTGTGGAGACACAGGAATGGGATTCTGTTGCTCAGAGCTGTACAGGGCCAAATGGAGGGACACCCACCCCAGGGAGCCTTTGAGACAAGCATGAGGTAATTTTCCTATAAGATAGTGAGGGTGAGGAGGAAGCAGGCATGTAGGGCCTCCCAAAGGGTTTCTGAAGGCTTCCCCGAGGTGGCATGGGACTGAGTCTCTCTGTCTGAGCCAGACTTGGAGGCTGAGATGTGGAAGGAGGCCCTGGGGTGGGGGGAGAGGAAGGCAGCAGGGGTCTGCAAAGTCTAAGCACAGAGCAGGTGCCAGAGTGAGGGCAGAGGGATGGAAATCCCGCTGGGAATGCTGGTTTCTCCTTCAGGGGCAGAATTTGCAGCCAAGTGATGCAGAGCCGGCTGGCTGGGGGATGCTGAGGGCCAATCGACCCCAACCGCTCCGGACCCCCTCAGCTGCCCCTTTTCCTGACCGGCCCTCTGTGTCTCAGCTATTAGGGTGGCTGCTCATCTGCACAGTGGCCGTGGTGGTGTTCCTGACCAAGTGCCTCAAGGCCTGCTCTTCAAGGCTCGGCTACCAACAGGAGGCCTACTGGGCCCGCTACCTCGCCAACGAGGAGCAGCTCTTCCAACGCACAGCCGAGGCGCACTCACTCGCTCTGGCCGCCAACAACGTGAAGCAGTTCTTCGGCTTTGTGGCGCTCAGCCAGAGGGACCAGGCACTGATGGCCAAGTTCCCAAAGCAAGGCACACAGCTGAGTCTACCGTGGGACAACATCACTGGTATATCCGAGTACCAGGATATGCTGGGCATCCCCCTCTACAGCCGCCTGCACAAGTGGGCCAACAGGCAGTCTAGCATCGACAAGGAGTTCAATATGACCCGACTTCCCTACCCTCAGCCCCAACTTGCTGCCAGCCCAACCTCCGACCATTGAAGCACCACCCTTTCTCTCAAACCACCGGCTCTGGAGAAAGAATGAGGTTCACCGGTATGGGGTGTGGAGGAGAGGGCAGCGGAACGGGCCGCCCCTGAAGGACAGGCCTGTGGGCCTGATGGAACGCCCGCAGTGTGGGGCAATGGCTCGCCAGGCTGAGCTCAGGCTTCGCAAGCAGGAGCTCTGGATGCAACCCCAGCCCCAAGTTTGCCCAAGCATCACCCGGGAGTGACTCCCGAGCACAGCCCCAAGCAGAACCCCGGCAGCCAAAAACCTCCAGAACCCAACTGCCGCCATGATCTCGGTCGCTCTCCACACACTGGGACGAACCTAATCCTAGTGGGAACTGGCAGGAAAACCCAGGTATGCGGGAACCCGTGATGAAGATCTCTAAGCGTGCTCAAATTGGAAATGGTACTCCTCCCCCCGCTCCCCAGTCTTCCAGTAGCTTGGCAGTGAACCCCCCGCCCCCCCATGCACCATGTAATCTCATCAATGGCCAAGACCCAGAGACTACAGACTAAAGCTCCTGGAAGAGAGAGTCGCCGAATTTTCTAATTTGGCCTCAAGACCTCTTATACTCTAACTAACTTATGAACCAAAAGTAGCACACATTTGTTTAGTTATAACATACTTGCATATGTTCTTTTATATTCGAGCTGAAATGGCTCCAGAATGAAATACAATGGCCTTCATACACATTCCTATTGTGGTGGGAAGGTGCTCGGTGGTGGAATTGGTCTTTGAATATTATCTGCAATGAACTATTATAAACTACTTTATGAAAATAAAATATATAAAAATTGTAAAATAAATAAATAAGCACTGGCTGAAGGGCTCATGCCTTGCAAGTGACTTACCTGGGGCACTTTGACCGGGCACCACATACCCCAGGGATGATCCTTGAGAAAAAAAAAAAAGTAAGGATTCAGCTGGGTTTGGCAAAAAAACAAAAAACAACACCTTGCTCCAAATCCACCCACTGACGCCCTCCTGGCCCAGGGTTCCCACATTCTGAAGTTCCCACCCAACACTCCTGAGATTTGGGCTCTACTTCTGGTTTCATCAGTTTGGGGGGGGAAAGGCTGCGCCAGTGATACTCAGGGTTTGCATGCAGCTTGGTGCTGAGGGGTGGCTCCGGGAGATGCGGTAGGACCAGGCAGAGCGAATAGCGCTGAGGACCGGACCCCAGGACTCCTGCAGAACCTGCCCCCCAGTTCATCCAGAAAACACATCTCCCAGATCCTTAGTTGCTGGTTCAACTAGATGCTGGGTTCAATTCCCAGCATCCCATATGGTCCCCTAAGCACTGCCAGGAGTGATTCCTGAATGCAGAGCCAGGAGTAACCCCTGATCATTACTGGATATGACCAAAAAAAGGAAAAAACTAACAAACAAAAAAAGATTTTGCTCTTTTTTTCTTCTTAGTTATGAGACCTGATCACACCTAGTTCTGCTAAAGACTTACTCCTGGCTCTGTGCTCCGGGCTGACTTCTGCTGAGGCTCAGGGGACTCTATACGATCCCAGGGGTTGGGCCCCTCAGTGCCCCTGTGCAAGACAAGTGCCCACCTGCTGTATTATCTCATGGGTCCCTCCACCTGAGATCTGAAGCCATATCAGAGTTAGCTGGAACAGGGGTGCGACCTGCTGGGAATATGAGTCAGGCAGGGCAGGAGGGGGAGAGGTGATCCCTCCCTCCCCAGCCAGGCAGCTCTGCACGGTGCGGGGAGCCTCTCAGGGTGGCTGGGCCTGGCCCTGACCTGCTGAGATCTTACAGTGTAATCTGCAGAGTCCATCCCCTCCCTCCTGCACCCCTGCTCCCCACCCTCTGCCCTGCCCATTTCCCAAGTTGGGGCTGACATGCGCGTCATTGATCAGCTGACCCTCCTCTTTTCTGGAGCAAAACTTTCTGAAGCCACCCAGTTCGGGCACAGAAGCAAAGCAGGAAGGCGAAGGGCGTCGCGGGAGGCCTCCACACTTCGGGCCGCCTGATCTGGAGCTCTGGGTAAGCAAGGCGCCTGCCCTGCGGTGTGTGACTTGACCCAGAGCAGAGTCGGGCCGGTCTTCACTCCCACCCCTCGCGGTTTTCATGGAGAAATCTGGGGATACCGCTCACTGGTGTGGGCTGTGCTCTCAGAAGAGGACCTGGTCCCTCCGCAGTGACCCCCACCGGTGGCCAGGCCTCTGGAACCCTACTTGGGAACTTTGCACCCAGAGTCTGCACTCACGGGAGCCTAAAAGCCAAGAAGGGCCGAGGCAGAGCGAGGGGCCATGCGGGCACCAGCCCCAGAGTCCCCTCAAACTCCTTTCTCTGGGAGAGAGACCAATCCACTCTCCCTCTGGGTGGGGGTCAGATCTCTCCCCTGCAGTGAGCGAGTTCAGCCCTGACCCATCGGGAAGTCTTGGCGGTAAGCAGACGGGGCACAGGTGTAGAGAGGGGGCCGCGCGGGGCACCTCTGGGCGATGCCCCACCTGTCTGCTCTCCCCACCCCACAACCTGAGGACTTCGGCTTTAGCTCACAGAGTTGGAGAGACAGATGGGGAGACAGGACACACCCAGGTCCCGTCTCAGCCGTGTGGGTGGTGCCAGGGGAGTGAACCCCAGAGAACCTTGGGTCCAGGGGCCCAGATTTACTGTAGCTGGCAGGCTGGGGGGCCTGGGCCCAGGGTCCGGTGCTCAGGGCTTCCGAGTTGGAAAGAGAAATTGGGGGAAAGAAGGTTCCTTAGGGCCTACGGGTGAGCAAAGAGTAAGGTCAGCAGAGTCTGCGAGATGGAAAATTCACTTCACCCAACCACCCAAGGCTCCTGAGATCCTGCTCCAAAGTCCTACCGGGCACCTCCATGTTTGCAGTTTGCAGGGGAGGGTGCTGAACCCAGGTCTTCACAGGGAAGAGGCCTGAGCTCTGCCTTGGGCCACATCCCCCACCACAGGCTCCAGAACTTCCTGGGGGCATTTCCTGCTCTTCATAAAGGGGAGCATGACCCCTTCCGCCCACTCTGACAGTTTCTCTGGAGCCCCGGCAGGAGAGAGATGCGGGGGCCATGGCCAGGCCTCTGCACTCCGTCCCTGGCCCTCCCGCCTCCCTGAGAAGACAGGGGCCCCGAGGAGATGCCCGAGTGGGCGGGAGCCGGGAGCCCACCTGAGGCCTCCAGGAGGGCGATGGTGCCCGGGACTCTCCCCAGCGCCACTCCACAGCACAGGGTCACCTCCCCCCATCGGGGGCGCAGGTCCCCTCCCACATCAGGACACTGGCCCAACAGACCACTGCCCGGACCCAACCCGCAGTCCGAAGGGAAGTGAGCGTCCTGTCGCTGCTGGCTGGCCATGGGACCCTCCTCAGCCCCCAGGAAGAAGCTGGTGGAAGCCAGGAGGTCTGAGCATCCAGGAGGAGGGCCCACAGCTCTGCCCCTGAGAGGCCACCCTGGGGCCACTGCCCCTTCTCCGCGAGTCTGGGGGCTGACAGCCCACTGAGGGGTCCCGAAGATGAGGAATGATGGCTGAGTAGGTTGCGGGCCACCATCACTACCCCCTTGTCATCCTGACTGCAGGGGCTGCCCCTGGGGGTCAGGTTCAGAGCAGACATTCTTCTGTCTCCTGCTGTCCTACAGGAGATGCCCAGCTGCCACTGGAGTGACCAGCCCGGCCCTGCTGCAAGGTTCCTGCCAGCCCGCACTTCCTCCTCGTGCAGCCCCTCCCGGACAGCATGGCTAACCTCATCGTCCGCTTCCTGTCGCGCATTTTCAGGAGCAACGATTTGGTGATATTAAATGGGCTGGTTGCTCTAGGCACCACAGGTGGCCAGGAGGTCTTCTCCTTGTTGGCCTTCCAGTGCCCTTGCGCACCAGTTCAGAACTTCTGGTACGGGCTGATGGCCACCTTGGGGCCCGCCTTGTTGCTCTTCTTCATCAGCATCATCCTCAACAACCAAACCACGAACCTGGTGGACGGGTGCCGGTGTTTCAGGACCAAGCAATGCCCATGCATCCTATATTCTATCATGGGTCGGGCTCTCGTGGCCCCGCTTACCTGGTTGGTCATCTCCCTGCTGCGCGGGGACGCCTACGTCTGCGCATTCAGCGAGTTTGTGGAACCGTCCTCGCTCACGGCTGAGAACGAGAGCTTCCCTCTCTCCCACGCCACGCAGATCCTGGCCAGGTTCCCTTGCGGGGAGAGCCCTGACAACCTGTCTGGGTTCCGGGAGGAGGTGAGCCGCAGGCTCAAGTTTGAGTCTCAGGTAAGGCTGTGCTGAGGGATGCTCATCCCTTCCCTGGGAGTTGGTGCGGTGCTCAGTGCCCATCCAGATCCTGGGTTCCCGTAATAAGTGGCAGCCATTAAGCAAGATTCTTAGTGTGATAAGAATCATTTTCTTGGGGCTGGAACAATAGCACAGAGGGTAGGCATTAGCATTGCATACGGCATGCAAGTTCGAATCCCAGCATCCCATATGGTCCCCCGAGTCCTGCCAGGAATAATTCCTGAGTGCGTGAGCCAGGAGTAACCCCTGTGTATCACCAGGTGTGACGCCAAAAACCAAAAAAAAAAATAATCATTGTCCCATTTCAAATAAGAGAGTTTTGGGGCCGGAGCGATAGCACAGCGGGTAGGGCGTTTGCCTTGCACGCGGCCGACCCGGGTTCAATCCCCGGCATCCCATATGGTCCCCCAAGCACTGTCAGGAGTAATTCCTGAGTGCAGAACCAGGAGTAACCTCTGAGCATCGCTGGGTGTGACCCAAAAAGCAAAAAAAAAAAAAAAAAAAAAAGAGAGTTTTGTTCATTTTTGCAGTGCTGGGGGTGGAACCCGGACTCACACATGCAAGGAAAGTGCTCTATTGCCAAAGTCTTTTCCCAGCCCCTCCAGATAAGACCTTTGATGCATTGGGTTTTGGTGAAACCCAGCAGACCCCATGAATGCTTAAAACTTAACTCCAATCGTTTTAGTTAGGGAAGGGAGAGAGGAAGAGGGAGGGAATCAGCCAGAGTTTCAAAGGGAGCAGGAGCAGAGGGGAGAGAGCTGCGATGCCCCAAGGTAAAAGCGGATTTACACACTCAGGCTGGGATGCGGCTACCCAGTCGAGGAGGCTCCCCGTTGGCTCACAAAGTGCCCCAAACTGCCCGGCTTGAGGTTTTCCATGCAGATAAGAGTCTGTAGTGGGGGCCAGAGTGTTAGTACAGCGGTGAGGGTGCTGGCCTTGCACACGGCTGACCTGAATTGGGCATCCCCTATGGTCCCCAGAGCACCGCGGGTGTAACCCAAAAAGCAAAAGAGAAAACAGAACAAATTAGTCTGTGGTTAGGGTCTTGTCAAGGGCAGAGGTTGGGGGAGTCTTCTTGCAGCTCATCACAGCCCTAGTTCCTGCTGGCACCTCTCTCCTGGGCCACCACCTGTGCCAGCCGGGTCTCACGGGGCCTGTGTCTGCACCACAAAGGGGCCCTTTCCCGGACCCTGGGCTCTGGTAGGGCCGGTGATGCTGCAGCTTTGGAGCAGCTCTCCAGCCTCTCATGCCCGCCCACAGTTTCCCCTGCACGCGGGCCCCAGTCGGGCAGTGAGAAGTGAGGCATCTGACCCCACCTGCCGACACGGACAGGTCTGTCTGTGGCAGAAACCGCTGCTTTAGATCCCATCTTGGTCCTCTTGCCTCTGAGAAATTCGTCTCCTGCTCCCTCCTACCTTCACCTTGGCTTTGCTCCAAGGCAGCAGAGGAATAAATAAATGAATGAATGAAGGGCAGAGTAAAGGAAGGTGCCTGGTTCGAGCCTGAAGGGGCAGAGAGGAGGCCAGGGAGCAGCAAGGAGGCACTGACCTAGTGTCGGGACATGGCAAACACCAGTTGTGGCTGGGGACAGTAGAGGGCCAGGGTGCAAGCCTGGTGTGCACCCAGCCCATTCTCGATCAATCTGGCACCACACGGTCCCTGAGCACAGCCAGGGACAGCCCTAGAGGCTCCCAAGCATCACTGGGTGTGTCCCAGGCGTCACTGGGGAAACTTGGTCATCCCCTACCCTGCAGGGTTCGGGCAGCACCACATCCCTCAGGCCTTAAGGCTAAACTATGAGCCAGGTTTGCTGAAGTATCACCAGGTTCAACACACACACACACACACACACACACACACACACACACATATGAAGCTACAGAGAGAGGAGTGTGGGCATCCCAAGAGATGGGTGTGGAGACACAGGAATGGGATTCCGTTGTTCAGAGCTGTACAGGGCCAAATGGAGGGACACCCACCCCAGGGAGCCTTTGAGACAAGCATGAGGTAATTTTCCTATAAGATAATGAGGGTGAGGAGGCAGCAGGCATGTAGGGGCTCCCAGAGGGTCTCTGAAGGCTTCCCCGAGGTGGCATGGGACTGAGTCTCTCTGTCTGAGCCAGACTTGGAGGCTGAGATGTGGAAGGAGGCCCTGGGGTGGGGGGAGAGGAAGGCAGCAGGGGTCTGCAAAGTCTAAGCACAGAGCAGGTGCCAGAGTGAGGGCAGAGGGATGGAATCCCGCTGGGAATGCTGGTTTCTCCTTCAGGGGCAGAATTTGCAGCCGGGCGATGCAGAGCCGGCTGGCTGGGGGGTGCTTAGGGCCAGCTCCACCCCGACCTTCCGGACCCCCTCAGCTGCCCCTTTCCCTGACCGGCCCTCTGTGTCTCAGTTTTTTGGGTGGCTGCTCATCTGCACAGTGGCCGTGGTGGTGTTCCTGATCAAGTGCCCCAAGGCCTGCTGCCCGAAGCTCGGCTACCAACAGGAGGCCTACAGGGCCCGCTACCTCGCCAACGAAAAGCAGCTCTTCCGACGCACGGCCGAGGTGCACTCGCTCTCGCTGGCAGCCAAGAACGTGAAGCAGTTCTTCGGCTTCATGGAGCTCAACAAGAGGAACGAGGGACTGATGGACAAGAACCCCCAGCAAGGCACACAGCGGAGTCTACCTTGGGACAAAATCACTGACAGCTCCAAGTATCAGGAGAAGCCTGAAATCCCCCCCTACAGCCGCCTGCACAAGTGGGCCATGAGCAGTCTGGCATCAACCCAGAGTTCAATATGACCCCACTTCTCTATCCTCAGCCCCATGTTGCTGCCAGCCCAACCTCCGACCCTTGCAGCACCACCCTTTCTCCCCAACCAGTGGCTCTGGAGAAAGAATGAGGTTCAGCGGTATGGGGTGTGGAAGACAGGGCAGCGGACCTGGCCGCCCCTGAAGGACAGGCCTGTGGACCTGATGGAACACCTGCAGTATGGGGCAATGGCTCGCCAGGCTGAGCTAAGGCTTCTCAGGCAGGAGCCCTGGATGCAACCCCAGCCCCAAGTTTGCCCAAAGATCACCTGGGAGTGACTCCCGAGCACAGCCCCAAGCAGAACCCCGGCAGCCAAAAACCTCCAGAACCCAACTGCCGCCATGATCACGGTCGCTCTCCACACACTGGGACGAGCCTAATCCTAGTGGGAACTGGCAGGAAAACCCAGGTATGCGGGAACCCGTGATGAAGATCTCTAAGCGTGCTCGAATTGGAAATGGGACTCCTCCCCCCAGCTCCCCAGTTTTCCAGTAGCTTGACAGTGACATCCACAAACTGAACTGCCCCCGTCCCCTCCATGCACCATGTAATCTCATCAATGGCCAAGACCCAGAGACTACAGACTAAAGCTCCTGGAAGAGAGAGTCGCCGAATTTCCTAATGTGGTCCAAGACCTCTTATACTCTAACTCACTTATATACCAAAAGTAGCACACGTTTGTTTGGTTTTAACATACTTGCTTGTATTCTTTTTTATCTGGGCTTAAATGGCTCCAGAATAAAATACAACAAACTTCATACACACTCTTCTTGTGGTGGGAAGGTAACTCGGTGGTGGGATTGGTCTTTGAATATTATCTGCAATAAACTATTGTGAACTAGTTTATGAAAATAAAACATCTAAAAATTGTAAGATAAATAAATAAACAAGCAAACACTGGCTGGAGAGATAGTCCAGAGGGCAGGGATCTGAGATTAGCATGTGGCTAACTGGGGTTTGACACCCTGGACCCCATATCCCAGGGGTGAACCCTGAGCCAAAAAAAAGGCACGAAGTCAGCTGGGTGTGGGCAAGAAAACAAAAGATAGCACCCTGCTCCAACTTCTTTCTCTGACGCCTTCAGAGCTCAGGGTCCCCACATGCTGAAGTTCCCCTCCCAGCACTCCTGAGATCTGGGCTCTACTTTTCCTTTGGTTACTTGGAGGGGGGAAGAGGCTGCACCAGTGGTGCTCAGGGTTTGCTTCTGGCTTGGTGCTCAGGGGTGGCTCCGGGAGATGCTTGTGGAATCCTGCAGGGTGAGCAGCACTGAGGACCGGACCCCAGGACTCCTGCAGAACCTGTGCTCCATTTCTTCCAGCCATCACACAGCTCCCAGGCCCCGGGGTGCTGGCTTTTGTTTGTTTTCCCTCCACCCCAGTTTTTTTGTTTGTTTGTTTTTCATCTTCGGGCTTCACCTAGCATGGCCCAGGGCGTATCCTGGCTCTGTGTTCCGGGATGACTCCTGGCAGGTTGGCCCCATGCAAGACAAGTGTCCTACCCGCTGTACAGCCCCCTCCACCGAGGTCTGAAGCAGCACCCGAGTTAGCTGACACGGGGGTGGGGCTGCCCAGGAAGATGTTCCAGCCAGGGCGGGCAGGAGGGGAGAGGGGATCCTGCCTTCTCCCTCCCTTGCCAGCTGGGGCAGCTGTGCAAGGTGGGGGTCAAGCCTTGGGAAGGTGACCTGAGAGTCAGCCCTGCAGGCAGCAGAGGGCCCAATCCCTCCCTCCTACCCCCCTGCTCCCAGCTCCTCCCGCCCCCTGCCCTGCAGCTTCCCACTGCGGGGCTGACATCCTCTTTCGGGACTGAAACTTTCTGAAGTCATCAGGCTCCAGCACAGAAGCAAAGCAGGAAGGCGGAGGGCAGCGCCTGCAGCCCCCACCCCAGGGAGCCTCTTGTCCGGGAGCCCAGAGAGGACAAAACCGCTCGCCTGAGCCCCCCAGCTGCTCTGGGTAAGCAAGGCGCCAGCCCTGGGTGTGAGTTTTCCCCGGGCAGAGTGGGGCTGGTCCCCACTCCCGTCTCCCAGTCTCCCATCCCTCCTGTAGTTGTTGGCAGAGTCTGGGGTGCCCCTCCCTGGACCGGCTGTAGTCTCAGAAGGCGGCCTGGTCACCCCCATCATGGCCAGGACTCTGGAGCCCTATTTGGGCACTTTGCACCCAGAGTCTGCGCTCACGGGAACCTTAAAGCCAAGAAGGGCAGAGGCAGAGAGAGGGCTGGCGCCTGCTCCCGCGTCCCCACAAACTCCCTTCCTGGGGAGCAGGAATGAGCCAGGATCCCTCCAGGTGGGGGTCAGATCTCTCCCCTCGCCTCTCCTCTCCTCTCCCCCGCTCGCCCCGACCCCTAGCTCCTGGTACCAAGCAACCTTGGCCTGGAAGTCTTGGCAGCTAGCAGAAGGGGCACATGTAGAGAGGAGGCCCCTGGGGTGATACTGGGCAGATGCCCCACCTGTCTGCTGCCCGCACCCCTCACGCCAACCCAGCCCCTGCCTGAGGACTGTGGCTTTAACTCACAGAGATGGAGAGAATGATGGGGAGACAGGCCACACCCTGGGCCCGGCTCAGCTGTGTGGGAAGTGAACCTCAGAGAACCCTGTGTCCTGGGGCCCAGACTTCCTGTCGCTGGCATCTAGGGGGCCTAGCTCCAGGGTCTGGTGGTCAGGGCTGCCGAGTCGGGAAGAGGAAATCAGGGGAGAGAAGGTTCTCCAGGACCTGTGGGTGAGCAGAGAGCAAGGCCAGCAACAAGTGGCAAGATGGAAATTCACTCCGCCCAGGCCTCCTGAGATCCTGCTCAAAAGTCCTGCTGGGCACCTCCATGTTTGCAGTTTGCAGGGGAGGGTCTGAACCCAGTCTTCACAGGGAAGAGGCCTGAGCTCTGCCTTGGGCCACATCCACCACCCCAGGCTCCAGAACTCCCTGGGAATATTTCCTACTCTTCACAAAGGGAGCATGACCCCTTTGTGTTCCTCTCTGCGTATCACCATGGGCACAGCAGGTGACAGATATAGAGGGCCATGGCCAGGCCTCTGCACTCCCTCCCTGGCCCTCCAGCCACGCTGAGAGGACAGGGGCCCAGAGGAGATGCCCGAGTGGGCAGAGAGCACAGGGTCACCTCCCCCCATTGGGGGCGCAGGTCCCCTCCCACATCAGGACACTGGCCCAACAGACCACTGCCCGGACCCAACCCGCAGTCTGAAGGGAAGTGAGCGTCCTGTCGCTGCTGGCAGGCCACGGGGCCCTCCTCAGCCCCCAGGAAGAAGCTGGTGGAAGCCAGGAGGTCTGAGCATCCGAGGAGGAGGACCCACAGCTCTGCCCCTGAGAGGCCACCCTGGGGCCACTGCCCCTTCTCCGCGAGTCTGGGGACTGACAGCCCACCGAGGGGTCCCGAGGATGAGGAATGATGGCTGAGTAGGATGCGGGCCACCATCACTGCCCCCAGGCCCTGGGGCTGCTTCCTGGTCCGCCTGACCCCAGGAGCTGGCCCTGGGGTCGGGTTCAGAGCAGACACCTTTCTACCTCCTGCTGTCCCACAGGAGGTGCCCAGCAGCCACCACAGTGACAGTGATGGTCCAGCCTGGCACAGCCGCCAGGCGCCCACCAGCCCACACTTCCTCCTAGTGCAGCCCCTGCCCGACACCATGGCCGCCCTCCTCGCTGAGATCTTCCGCTTCCTGTCGCTCTTCTTCAAGAGCAAGGATGTGATGATCTACAATGGGCTGGTGGCCCTGGGCACCGTGGGCAGCCAGGAGCTCTTCTCCATGCTGGCCTTCCACTGCCCGTGTGCACCCGCCCGGAACTACCTGTACGTTGTCCTCCTCTGAGGGACGTGCCTGCTGCCCCCTGGCTCTGGGCACCCCCGCTGATGGGCTGGCACCAAGCAGGCCGAGTCACACTGGGAGGTAGCACAGGAGGGGACAGTGCATTTTTGGAGCCTGATGCTCTCAGTTCAAAATAACTAACGTAGAATCACAGCCCACATGAATCCTAAGTTTTTTGCCTTAAACATTTTGAAAGGAATTTTACTAATTTGGCTTTCAGACTCATTGGACTACAAGGAACTCATTGAATTTACAACTTTATTTCTGAGCAATTTATTTATTTATTTATTTCTGAGCAACCGTGCATGGGCTGAATTTCCTGCCAAGTGAGGAAAGCTGACAATTGTCTCAAATAGAATGAAATCTTTATGAGCCCACATTTAATGGTTAATGAAGCTGACATGACAATATTCCTCCGCCCCTCTCGGAGAGCCCAGCAAGCTTCCGAGAGTATGGAGCCCGCGTAGCAGAGCCTGGCAAGCTACCCGTGCGTATTGGACATGCCAAAAGCAGTAACAATAAGTCTCTCAATGAGAGCCGTTACTGGTGCCCACTCGAACAAATCGATGAGCAACAGGATGACAGTGACATTAAGTTTCTTAGGCACTCAAATATTTCTTAATGTCGATTCCAAAGCTTTCTTTCATAGTTTGGAGCCAGTAGGGTTTTGCCTTCTTCAGACACCCTCAGGAAGCCAACAGACCTGAGACCAGGGCCACTGGCGCCCATGGCAAAGTCAAGGCCAAGGCCACAACCATCAGTTCCTCACCCCCAACCCTCCCCATCAGTTCCACCACCACCACCCTCACCACCATCACCAACATCACCACTAGTACCAGCACCACCAACCTCACCACCATCACCATCATTCCAGCACCACCACCAACATCCTCACCACCATCGCCATCACCTCCATCCTTACCACCACCACCACCATCCTCACCATCCTCACCGCCACTATAACCATCATCAGCGCCAATAGCACTGTCATCACCACTGTCATTACCATCAGTACCACCACCACAAGCACCATCACTATCACCTCCACTATTACTACTTCTGCCACTACTTTTGCTGCTCTTAGTACTACCAGGATCATTGTAAAACTTGTGTCTGGAGGGGGTTCACACAGGTACTGCTCAGAGCTTACTCCTAGCTCAGTGGTCAGCGGCCACTCATGGTAGTGCTCAGAGCACCATATGCAGTTCCGGGGATCAAGGCAGGATCGGCCACATGCAAGACTAGTGCCCTACCCCGTGGACTAACTCTCAGCCCCAGTTTCATACTGTCTTGGTTAACAAGTACAAGTGGAGGAGGGAAACTGGGGACTCTGGCGGAGGGTAGCGGGCACTGGTGAAAAGAGTGGAGCTGGAACAGCATATGCCTGAACCCCGATCATAAATACCCTTGTAACTGTAATTTGCATGATTCAATTTTAAAAAATCACAACTGTTGTTGTTTTCTTTGTGTATGTGCTTTTCGCTGGCTTGTTCTGCAGTTTGAGGCCACACCTGGCGGTTATCAGGGGTTACTCCTGCCTTTGTGTCCAGGGATCACTCCTGGTGGACCATAAGCAGTGCTGGGAGTCAAACTCAGGTCGAGTGTGTGTGAGACAAGCATCCTCCCCCCTGGACTATCTCTCTGACTCTCATAACCCATTTTTACAAAGACTTAGGGAAACCAAGCCACTCTCCAGGGCCAATAAGTAAGCACCGAGGTCCAGTCCCCTGAAGGTCTGAGTCCAAACCCTGGAGATGCCGTGACCCCGGGGTGGGGAGGAGCCTTTCAACAACCCCTCCCTGAGTATTCTGATGGCTTCCAAAGCCAGCTGACCCCCTGCCTGCGGAGTGCCTAGGGCTTTGACCCAGGGCCCTGTGAACTAGCCAGGGAGTCATCATCGTCATCATCATCATCATCATCATCATCATCATCATCATTATCCCGTTGATCCTCAAATTCTTCGAGCGGTCTCAGTAATGTCTGCTTTCGTCCTAGCCCTGAGATTTCAGAAGCTTCTCTTTACTCGTCCTTCCCAACGATGCCGAACCGCATTGGAGACTCTTTCAGGTTCAGGGGAATGAGACCCAGCATTGTTTCTGGTTTAGGCATATGAATACACCATGGGGAGTTTGTGAGGCTCTCCCATGTGGGCAGGAAACTCTCAGTAGCTAGTGAGTTACTACCAGAGGGATAACGAGGTTATAAACTTCGCAGCCACATGCTTCCAGGAGCTTGGTTTTAAGTCTGCGGTCCATTGGTGGGATTACACTACACCGGGGGCAGTCCCTGGGTGTGACTGCCTAGCTACTGGAAAATGGGAAATCTGTGCAGAAGAGGCCCAGTCCCAATCTGAGCAGGCTTGGAGGTCTCAGCCTCGGGTCCCACACACCTGGGTTCCTCTGACGGTACCTTCACGCATGAGGTTTGTCCGAATGTGTGGAGAGGGGCCTTGAGCATGGCTGTGGCTAGGCTCTGGAGGTCTTCGGTCGTGGGAGCACTGCTTGGGGCGGGCAGGGAAGCTGTAGCCCACCCCCTCTGAGGGGCCCTGGGGAAGATAGCCAGGAGCGCAGGCAAGAGAGTCTCTAGCCAGGGAGTACAGGACAAATTCCAGTAATGGAAACAGAATAGATTCCAAATCAAAGAGACATTCCCCAGCCGCCTCTTACTCTCATAGGATGGGGGGGGCGGGGAGGGCCCACACCCAGTGGTGCTCAGGGGCTACTCCTGGCTCCAAGCTGGGGTATCACTGCACAGAGCCAGCACCTTGAGCCCTGGCTATCTCTGGGCCCTCTCATAGATGTTCTGAGTGACCTTTACTTGTAGGAAAGTCTTTCTACGGATCCATCAAGCCCAGAGACCCGAAGCATGTTATTAGTGTGTCTACATACAACCTGGAAACGTCCTCGTGGCCACAAGACAAGTCCAGTAGGGTCAGCCAGCGCCTCTCCAGCAAGTAGGGCCCCATCAGCTCCAACACCAGGCGTTTCTCCGTTCCTGATGGCAGTGATGGCTGGCTCCCGTCCCCTCTCCCCAGAGGAGTCCCAGAGGTTCCTGTTTGAAGCCCTTCACCCACAGGCGCCTGGCAGGGAGGGTGGGCTGCTCTCCCAGGGAGGGAGCCTGTGGACAGTTCTCTCTCAGCAGCCTGAGGGGCGCTGTCCTGCCAGCCTTCTCCTCCCCCTTTCCAGCATTTCTCGAAAACACCACTAGAGGGCGTGAGCACTCCACGCGACTCCGCCACTCCCAGGCATCCTAGGAAGGGGTGGCGGGCGGCCTGGCAGTTATTCAAAGGTCCTAACATCAATACCAGTCTTTTGCTCTTTCTAAATATCAAAGAGCTTCCTAGGTAGGAGAGAGATCTTTCTAGCTGCCCTGAGCGGCGAGCGACTTCACTGTCAAGAAAACCTTGAGAGAATGGGGCTAGAGAGACCGTGCAGAGGGTAGGGCGCTTGTGACCAGCATCCCATAGGGTCCCCGAGCACCACCAGGAGTAATTCCTGAGTGCAGAGCCAGGAGTAACCCCTGAGCATTGCCTGCGTGGCTCGAAAAGAAAGGAGGAGAGGAGAGGAGAGGAGAGGAGAGGAGAGGAGAGGAGAGGAGAGGAGAGGAGAGGAGAGGAGAGGAGAGGAGACGAGAGGAGAGGAGAGGAGAGGAGAGGAGAGGAGAGGAGAGGAGAGGAGAGGAGAGGAGAGGAGAGGAGAGGAGAGGAGAGGAGAGGAGAGGAGAGGAGAGGGGAGGGGAGGGGAGGGGAGGGGAGGAGAGGAGAGGGGAGGGGAGGAGAGGAGAGGAGAGGAGAGGAGAGGAGAGGAGAGGGGAGGGGAGGGGAGGGGAGGGGAGGGGAGGGGAGGGGAGGGGAGGGGAGGGGAGGAGAGGAGAGGGGAGGGGAGGGGAGGGGAGGGGACGGGAGGGGAGGGGAGGGGAGGGGAGGGGAGGGGACGGGAGGGGAGGGGAGGGGAGGGGAGGGGACGGGAGGGGACGGGAGGGGAGGGGAGTGGAGGAAGGTAAAAAGAAAAAAAAGTTAAGAGAGAAGAAATAAACCCCTCTTCCACCTCTGAGATGTTCCTTTCTGTGTCGTTTGCGTGACTGGAACCACTTTTCTACACTGCACCTGAGACAGGACCTGTGACAAGATCAGGGTCCTCTCTCCCACCCCTGCCCCCTGCTCCCGCCCTCGTTGGCCAGACCCTCCAAAGAAGGGTCATACTCACCTTCACAAACTCACTCCGGGGACAGAGAAGACCCCCCCAACCTCAGTCTCAGGGGGTGTACTCAGAGCACTGCATTTCACGTGAACGACACCCTCAGCACAGCACGTGGGCGCAGGGCAGCCTTGTCGCTACAAGGCCACTAAGGCAGTCAGTCCCCAGCATGGCCCGCACACACTCAAACGGGCCTCAGAGCTGGACAACCCCTCAGTCGGCATCTCCCTCACACTCCTAACGCCTCTGGCCCCAGAGACATGCCCATATTTCTGCTGCTAAGTGTGACCTCTGAGGGCATAGACTGGGGTCCATTATCTCCATCAAAATACAGAACAGGGCATGCTCAGATGGGGTGATACATAGGACCCAAAAGCTGGGCGGACATATAGGTGGGTGGGTGGATGGGTGTGTGACGGTTGGTTTGATGGGTGGGTAGATGGAGGGATGGACAGTGGGTGGATAGATGGATGGATGGGCAGGAGTGCAGGAAAGACAAAACTCAGGCTTTCAGCTGAGCCGCTAATAAAAAACGACTAACAAGAGTAAAACCAAGCAAGAGAAACGTAAAGCTAAGAATGTAACTAAAAGCAAAGGCTTAAAATGCTGGCCTCTGTAGTGTCTTCAACAAAGAGTGGCACGTTTAGAGGAAAAACGGGACAAACTAGAGCAGCTCTGGGTTTTGAAAGGCAGAAACTGCGCAGAGGTAAACGCATTAGAAAACTAGCGGGGTGGCTTCTCTCTTGCTTGCAGAGTAGTGGGTGTTTAGGGTCACACTGTGCAGTGCGCCGGGGCCATTCCTGGCTCTGTGCTCAGGAGCAACCCTGGGTGGTGCTCAGGGGACAAGAGGTGATGCTAAAGATCAGGCTCAAGTTAGCCGCACGCAAGGCAGCACCCCTGAGCGTCACTCCCGCCCCATGAGCTGCTGCTTCACTAAGAATCTCCGGGAGAATTTACAACCTGACTCGAGGTGAAAGGGGAAAAGGTAGAACTGTTTCAGTGTTCGCTGCTTCTAACCATGTTTGAAATACTTTGCCTGGATTTGGGTTCTGATTTTCGTTTGGGGACCCCACCTGGAGGTGTTCAGGGGCTCTTTACAGCTCAGTGTGGGGGTCACTCCCAGTGTGCCTGGTGGGCATGCCGGGGTCCGACCCAGGCTCCCACTGCCAGGCATTTGTTCCAGCCCCTCGGCCTTGTGGGCCCCGCGGCACACTGGGGGGGGGGGGTGGCCTCAGCCACCGCGACCCCCTCCCGGCTGCCCGTGACCCCCACTGGCCCCAACATGCACAAGTGTAGAGACCCCAGCACCTGAAGCCACGTGAAAGGAGCTGTGAGCTGGCTAGCGGGGGGTATCCCAGGGCCCCTTAGCCCCCCGAGAGCTGAGATCCCCACTTTCTCTACTGGGGGCATGCCAAGGCCGGCCCGCTGCCCCGCAAGAGCTGACACCCCAGTCACGTTTCTGGGCGTGATCTCGTGTACACTAAGGCGCTGCCCTCTGGGCTGTGTGGGTTCAGCTCCTCCCAGCAGCTGCTGGGAGAGCAAGTCCCGGGCTGGGGCTGAGTGGGGCCTCCCACCCCCCTACCCCCTGCAAACCCTGGTGCTGTGTTCATGGGGGGACAAACCGAGGAGCAAGTGTCTGAATAGATCTGCCTTGGGGTCTGGGTCGGCGGGGCCAGTGTTTCATGTCTCATAATAATAGTAAAATTGACACTGGCACACGCGTCCATGATGCTCGTGTGTGTGGGGCGCCAGGCTGAGTCCTTCTGAGTCCTGACGCGTTTCCGCACTGTGGGTTTCTCAGAGATGGGTCCTAGTGAGGGACACTCCCTCCGAACACCCTCAGGGGCGCCTCTCTGGCAGCCAGCCTCTGTGGGTGCCATCCGGGGGGGGGGGTGGCGCCAGCTCCGTGGCTGCCCCGCCTTCGAGCTGAGTCTTCTGATGGGCTCCAGGTTTCGTTTTAAATCTGTTTGGGTTTTGTTTTTTCTGCGCTCGGGCTCAGGCCCTCACGCACACGCAGAACAGGTGCTCTACGACCCAGCATTTGTGGTTTGATTTGGTTTAGGGGCCACACCTGGTGGCAGTTCTCAGGGCTACCCGTGGACAGTGCTTGGGGTCGCTGTCAGGGTGGTGCCGGGCTGGAATACGGAGCTGTCTCCCACCCCCAGCACCATTTTTCAGATGAGAAAACTGAGGCTGCAGGGAGTTGTGTTTCCTGAGATCTTGGAAGAACTGGAGTCGGGGGCTGGAGCAATAGGACAGCGGCTAAGGCAGGAGGCCAACTTGGGTTCATTCCCCTCACCGGGAGTGACCCCTGAGCACAGAGCCAGGAGTCTGCCTGAACAGCTCTGGGTGTGCTCCCCACCCCCGACAAATAATGAACAATAAGAGCTGTAACAGGAGCTCTGGCTCGGTGCTCCTCGCCCCCAGGCTGTTCTGTTCTCGTGCTCATTCTCAGTGCTCTGGTCGGACCCCTGCAGCTTCACCCCGGCTCTGAGGGAGCCCAGCAAGCTGTGCCCTGGGCCCCTCTGGGAAATGGAAGGACTGATCTGGGCCCCTTGCTGGCCACTGTACATGAAGTTCTCTGCTTCCGGTCCTGGGCATTTTCTGCTTCCCCTCGCCCCCTCACCTCCACCCCGAGCCTCCCCACTCCTGGCCCATGTTTCTGGGCTTGGGGCCACACCCAGTGGTGCTCAGGGCTTCCTCTTCACTCTGTGCTCAGGATTACTCTGGCTAGGTGTCCCGTCCCTCGGAACCGGATAACGGGGTTCACAAGGAGAGGGTTCGAGAGTGATAGGGAGACGGGAGACAAACACAAACGCGCACACACACACACACACACACACACACACACACGTGAGCAAAAGCTACTTGATTGTGACTCCACAGCGCTTATGTATGCTTAGGTTTCAATCTACTTTCCTCATGGCCTTAAGGTAAAACTAGAAGTAACTAATGGCACCCGGGGCAACTAGGGGAGATAACAATGGATATCCAGAAGGCTGATCTGTCTGTTCCTGTTGGCTAACCATCCTGCTCTTGTAAAATTGTCCCAGTCCTCCGGTTCTTGTAAAATGGCTTTCTCAACCTGTTTGTGTGAATGTTTGACCGCAAGCTACATGCCGAAGGCCCTCACCACATCTCCTCCCTTTCTGTTCCTTAGAGCCAGTGTCGCTCCAATAGGGCATTAACCAGCAAAGGAGAGTAGAGGCCTATCCCCCTCCAGGGTCGCGGTCAGAACCAAGCAAAATTGGACCCACTTTTGTAGGGGGGGGTGTTCTTGGGGCCTAAACTCCATGCAGATAGGCGTGCTCTTCGGCAAGGGTTTGGGACCAGTTCCTAATAGTACCAGGGAACTCCCTTGCCCACAGATACCACCATTCTGCACTTTGAAGGTGCCCAGCCCAGAGGACAAGTGCTGGCCCCAAATGCCAGCGGGCGCCCAGAGGCAGGACTTTTCAAGCTTATAGGGCATCTGTCAAGGCACCAGGGTCCTCCACATATCCCCTATCCGCTAGATCTAGCCGATGGTAGTGAGTTTGTATGGGCTTAGCTTGCAAAGAGTCTAATTGTTTTTTTAACAAAGGTAGTCAGGTGTCTAAAGGCCCATGGCCCAAAGGAAATTAATAGCAGTACTCCATTAAAGGGCCGAGGACGGTGGGTAACAGAGTAGTTAGCCAAGGGAAGTGGAGAACCAGGTTTGAAACCAACTTTGTTCCTGCTCTCGCTGTCTTTTTCAACGCTCCAGGCCCTCATCGGGACCCTGCTTTAGGGGTACTAGGAAATAAGGGCAAATGAGGCTTAAATCGAGAAAGCAGATGCCTGGGAATGAATAATATTTAAAGCCAATTAAATCCCAAATTGCAAAAGCATAATATTAACTGTCTTCCTTTGTCCGTACAAAAAGGACATTGCTTTAAAGTAAACTATTCAAAAGACAAAGGGGAGGAGAAAGGCAGTATTTCACTCAGACATATAAAATCATAGATTTCTGGGGAATCTGACCTTACAAGTTAACAGAGTCTGATTAGGGTAAAAGGTGATAGACCGGTTGGGGAAGAGAGCATAGAGAGGAGTTTACAGATAAACGCAGTGGAATGGAAGTGCCTCAGGAGCACTGTGATAAACCTAAGCTTCCTGTGGCAAGGGGAACAGGACATACTGATGATATCCTACTCCCATCTTCTCCTTTTCTGCTTACAAAATCACAAAAATTTGAAGTAGAAGAACAATTCCAAACACAAAAGTCTCATTAGTTGTAGTAAAACTTCAGTCCATCCGTGAACCCTGACCAGTCCTTGTTGTAAAGTGTCCGATTGTCCTTCACAAGGGGTGATCAGAGTCATTTAGTCACATTTTGAAGAAATGAAGTGTCCCGGATCAAAATTTGAAGAGTTGTTTCTGCAACAGTAGCAGTAGTGGTCACAGCAATGAGTCCCAGGGGAGCAGCTATAGGAAACTGATGAACTTCATGAAGCACTGGATCAGGCAGGGAGCACTGGATCAGGAGTATCACAGCTTCTGTCAGGAGTTCTTCAGCAGGGGAATGGAGCCATTCTCTGGTCAGTTTACTGGTAGTCGTATGTGCGACCTAGTTTATGTTTGGAAAAAACACCTTTTTATTTATTTTTTTAAATTTTTAAAATTTTATTGAATCACCATGAGATAATTTCAAATTTCATGTTTGGGTTACAATCTCACAATGATCAAACACCCATCCCTCCACCAGTGCACATTCCCCACCACCAATATTCCAAATATACATCCCCTTTCCCACCGTCCCCCTGCCTCTATGGCAGACAATATTCCCCATACTGTCTCTCTATTTTTGGGCATTCTAGCTTGCAGCACAGCACTGAGAGGTCATCATGTTTGGTTCATTATCTACTTTCAGCATGCATCTCCCATCCCAACAGGTTCCTCCAGTCATCATTTTCTTAGTGATCCCTTCTCTATTCCATCTGCCTTCTCCCTCCACTCATGAAGCAGTCTTCCAGCTATGGGGCAATCCCCCTGGCCCTTGTATCTACTGTCCTTGGGTGTCAGCCTCATGTGATGTTATTCTATACACCACACAAATGAGTGCAGTCCCTCTATGTCTGTCCCTCTCTTTCTGACTCATTTCACTTAGCATGATACTCTCTATGTTTATCCATTTATAAGCAAATTTCATGACTTCATCTCTCCCAACAGCTGCATACTATTCCATTATGTAGATGTACCAAAGTTTCTTTAACCAGTCATCTGTTTTGGGGCACTCGGGTTGTTTCCATATTTTGGCTATTGTGAACAGTGCTGCAATGAATATATAGGTACAGATGTCATTTCTACTGTGCTCTTTTGCATCCTTGGGATATATTCCCAGAAGTTTTATTGCAGGGTCATATGGAAGCTCAATTTCTAGTTTTTGAAGGACTGTCCATATTGTTTTCCAGAAAGGCTGGACCAGTTTGCATTCCCACCAACAGTGAAGGAACGTCCCTTTTTCCCCACATCCACACCAGCACTGCTTGATTTTGTTCTTTTGAAATGTGTGCCAGTCTCTGTGATGTGAAATGCTATCTCATTGTTTATAAAGCTTTTTTTTTTTTGCTTTTTGGGTCACACCCGGCAATGCACAGGGGTCATTCCTGGCTCATGCACTCAGGAATTAGCCCTGGCAGTGCTCAGGGGACCATATGGGATGCTGGGATTCGAACCCGGGTCGGCCGCATGCAAGGCAAACGCCTACCTGCTGTGCTATCACTCCAGCCCCATGTTTATAAAGCTTTTTAAAGTTATCAGAGACTTCGACCATCGGTGTTTGGTACATCTCCATGCCTAGCAGTAGAGAAAGTGACAGGGGGAGCTCCAATACAAACGGATGTCCTAGAGAGAGGAATGAAAAGGTGTTCCTGGGGCTGGAGAGATAGCACAGCGGGTAGGGCGTTTGCCTTGCACACGGCCGACCCGGGTTCAAATCCCAGCATCCCATATGGTCCCCTGAGCACGGCCAGGGGTAATTCCTGAGTGCAGAGCTAGGAGTAACCCCTGTGCATCGCCAGGTGTGACCCAAAAAGAAAAAAAAAAAAGGTGTTCCTATTAAATGTCATTTCTTCCTCCTTTGGAGACTGAGGCACCTGTGAATTTCAAGGAGAGGGTAAAAGGAAGGAATTGTTCATCCAAAATATGGGGTCCTGGTGTTTTCCATTCCACAGCCTGTAAAAGAAGGGTATGAGGAATGCTCCTAATGTAACCTCATGCTAACGTTATAGGAGACAGAGGCCTTTGCTGCAGGCCCTCTGATGTTGGCTCCTTCTCTGATTTCCTTGCGGGGTCCTAGGGGAAATTTGGGCGGCTAATACAAACAAATTCCCAGTATCAGGATTAGATGTCACCCAGGTACGATTAAGAAGTAGATGCGGGTTGGATCTTTGTGTTGTCCTCAGGGGATGAATCAGGATCAGGAGGGTCACTGGACGGAGCCACCGGGACCAGGGTCGGCAATTTCTTCATTAATGTTTTTGGTAGTCTCATCTAGAAGAGAAGAAGAGCAAATCTCGGGAGGTAGTTATGTTATCAAAATGTTTCACTGGCTTCGGGGGCTGGAGCGATAGCACAGCGGGTAGGGCATTTGCCTTGCACACGGCTGACCCGGGTTCAAATCCCAGAATCCTATATGGTCTCCTGAGCACTGCCAGTAGTAATTCTTGAGAAGAACCAGGAGTAACCCCTGTGCATCGCCGGGTCACAAAAAGTTTTACTAGCCTCTCAAGAAGCCATCGTGCGGCTCCCTCCTTGATGTCAAAGATGCACACAGAGCCTCCACCCCATATGAGCGTAGGATCGGGCCGTTCCACTGGGCAGTCAAGGGATCTTTCCACAGGGCTGAGGCATATTGTTCTTTTGTGGTGGGGTGCCAGAGGAAGATTTCCCGTGATAGTCTAAATTTAAGAAATTCAGGATAAAAAGAGCGAGCGCCAGAATATTACGGGGCGCACCTCAAATAAGGTAAAGTTCTCCCCCTTTTAGTCGATGAAGAGAAGTTTTGAGGGTGAGATGGGCTCTTTCAACAATACCTTGTCCTTGAGGATTGTACAGAATACCCATGTGATAAGTGATTACAAAAGAGGAGCAGAACTCCTGAAAGACTTTTCCTGTATAGCCAGGCCCATTATGAGTTTTAATGATTTTAGGTTTCCCCATAACAGCTAGGCAGGAGAGGGTGTGGGCGAGAACATTCTTTTCCGCTTCCCCTGCTTGTAAGGTCCCATGAAGGAACCCACTAACGGTGTCTCTTGTAACATGCAACTATTTTAATTTGCCAAACTCGGCGATGTGGGTGATATCCATTTGCCATATATCGTTGGGTACCAGTCCCCAGGGATTAGCACCGAGGTGTGGAGTGGGTAGAGTGGTCACACAAGCAGGACAATAGTTTCACTATTTTTCTGGCTTGCTCGAGGTTTAGGGAAAACATTTGCCTCAGAGTATTGGCATTAAGGTGGTGTAATGAGTGAGCCTGTTGGGCCACTTCAACTCCGGTGGAGACAATCAGTCCTGCAAATCTAGTTGCCCAATTGGCCAAGGCATTTCCTTGTGCAAGGGGCCCAGGGAGACCAGAATGAGCCCTGAGGTGTCCTATAAAAAAGGGAGAAACCCTGAATCTGTATAAACAAACTTACAGCCTTGGAGGAAGGTTTAAGATAACTTATAGTTTCTAATCAAGGAATAGAGTAGACAACATAAGCACTATCAGGATACAGATTACAGGGAATATTATTACAGTGGGAGAAAACAGCAAGGACTGCGCATAATTCTACAAGCTGAGCTGAATTATGTGCAGTTGAAAAGGTGTATGTTTGTTCATTTATTACAAACGCAGCTTGTCCTGGTGAAGACCCATCAGTAAAAATTGTAACGGCCTCGGGAATAGGCAGGGCTGCACAGGCTGAGGGAAAAATGAAGGGAGTAGTTTTAAAAAATTGCAATAATCTGTTAGCAGGATAACGGTTATCTATGACACCAAAAAGGAAGCGCAAGCAAGAGGCCACATATCTTCATTTTGAAAAAACCAATCAAGCTGATTTTTAAAATAAGGTTGAATCAATTTATCAGGATCTCTGCCAAAGTGCTTTTTGCTATAGTCACATCCCTGCATAATTATTTATGCTATTTCAACAAACATAGTAGGGAACCAATCTTTTGGGGAGAAGCAGGACCAAGAAACAGGGTTATCTTTCCAAATGAGGTGGCCAATATGATAAGACAAAACGGTTTCTCATAATTGATGGCACAAACTGCTGTGATATAGCCAATTCCACTTGAGTCAGTGCCAGCCGAGCCTCTGGCATCAATCTCTTGGAGACACAGGGTTAGGATCACCCTTTAGTATACAGAGGTGAAATCAGAGGTTTAAGATCCCCAGTAATAATATGCAAATAAGGTCTAAGCCAATTTATATTTCCTAACAATTTTTGAAAATCATTAAGAGTTTTTAAATGTGTGGTTCTTATTTGAGTTTTCTGGACCAGGACCTGGCCCCCTTTTAAGTCAAATCCTAGGAAAGAAAAGGGCTCAGTGGTCTGTTCTTTCTCGGGGGCAATGTGTAGACCTTCCCGTGAGAGGTCCTGTGCCAATTGATGGCAGCATTGAAGGAGGGTGTCTTCATCTTCCCCTCCCAGTAAGATATCATCCATATAACGAATGATATAGATCTGTGGCCAATGCACCTGAATAGGGTCAATAACTTGGGAGACAAATTTCTGGCAGCGGGTCGGGCTATTGGCCATTCCTTGAGGCAGAACTTTCCACTGGTATCTTTACATGGGTCCTCTAAAATTAATTACAGGAACACTAAGAGCAAATCTTTTCCTGTCTGTGGGATGTAAGGGGATAGAGAAAACGCAGTCTTTTCAATCAATAGCAATCTTTTTATAAGCGCTGGGGACAGCTGCCGGGGAAGGCAAGCCAGGCTGCAGGGCTCCAAAGATCACCGTGATTCTGTCTACTTCTCTCAAATCTTTTTTATTTTTTTTTTGCTTTTAGGGTCACACCCGGCGATGCACAGGGGTTACTCCTGGCTCTGCACTCAGGAACCACTCCTGGCGGTGCTCAGGGGACCATATGGGATGCTGAGAATCGAATTTGGGTTGGCCAAGTGCAAGGTAAACGCCCTACCCACTGTGCTATTGCTCCAGCCCCTACTTCTCTCAAATCTTGAAGCCACCGCCAATTGCCTGGTTTCTTTTTTATTACAAAAATAGGAGTGTTTCAAGGAGAAGTGGTGGGTTCTATATGGCTGGCGGAGACTTGTTCCTGCACTAACTGGTCTGCCGCTGCCAGTTTATGGCTGGTCAAAGGCCACTGATCAGCCCATACCGGATCATCAGATTTCCAGATCATTTTGTCCGCATGGGGTGCAGGAATATCGGTGGCCTTTATTAAAAATTTCCCGATCCACTTCTGCCGTTGTTGGGCCTCGGGTCAATAGGATCCGTTATTCCCTGCAATTATCTTCCCAAGCCTACTCCCGGTATGAAGCCTTTTAATAGTAAACTGTTTAATATTTGGTGGGTTACGAGGCTACCAGGCCCACAGATAAATATATCCTTCTGGCTTAGAAGGTCTCTGCCCCATAAATTCACTGGGAGTCTGGGGAGTGCATAAGGGCGTGTATTGCCAGACTTCCCAGAGGCATCCCTGCAAGGTAGGAAGGAGGCACTAATAGAGGGATTATAATAGGGAGATTGCCCAACGCCCCTAAGATGAGGAAGGGAGGCTATTGAAGGCCAGCTTGAGGGCCAATCCTCCTGTCTGATAATACTGACATCAGCACCCGTATCTAAGATGCCATCAAAATCCTCACCTCCTTGGTAAGGGTTTAAGAGAGCAACTTTTGGTCCTTGTTGAGTTTCTGAATCCAATAAATGTCTGAGGACCCAAAATTGCTATCGCCTCTGGTGTCTTTTAGGCGGGGGTTGGAAGGGGCCTGAAACGGAAGGAGCAGCAGCTGAGCAACGCGCTGCCCCTGTTCTATGACTAGGAAAGGGATAGAGGATGCAGTGACTACTTGGATTTGGCCTGTGTAGTTGTTGTCGAGCACACCTGGTATAATTTGCAAACCTTTGCAAAGGCAGCCGCCTCGCCCAGTGATTATCCCGTAAGTATCAGGCGGTAGGGGACCACAGGCTGAGATGGCAATAATTGGGGGCCCAGAGGTGTTTGTCAATATATTTTGCGGGCGGCGACACAGAGGTCCAGTCCTGCGCTGCCCGGGGTGGCTCTGCAGAGGTTAGAGATGGGTTTTGGAGGGAGGCTTGTTGAGACACGGTCCCCACTGCCCCAAGGTTCCGTGAAGTGAATGGTGGCCTGGGGCTGGCCCTGCTTGACGTTTCCCTGCCCCTGTGCTTTGGCCAAAGGGTTTCCCTGAATATCTGTTTGTGATCTATATTCAAATGCCCAATGTTCGCTTCTTTTGCATCCCGGGCAGAGGCCAGGCGGGGCCGGTTTAGGTTTTCACTTATTTTCTGGGTAGTTTTTAGTAAAATGTCCTTTCTGTGTGCAACTAAAGCATGTCTTACGGTCTGTAATTCCTGCCTGTTTAAGTGCCACTCCAATAGCTAAGTCCATGCTGTGAGCCGAACCGATGCCTGAACATCGGGAGTATAATCCGCCAGTATCTTCCCATGTCTGTGAGGTCTCAACGCTGCCTGGCGAGCAGGGTTAGCATTCTCATAGGCAAGGTGCAGGACAAAATCAGTTTCTCCCTCATTCTGACCAAAAAGCTTGCTGCCATTGTGGTGAGGCAGCTAACAAATTCAGAATATGGTTTATCGGGGCCCTGTCGCAGGTTGGCTAGGGAAGTAGTCGCAGTTCCCTTCTGGGCTAGCCTGCGCCAGGCCTTAACTCCTGCATTTTGTATCTGGGCAAACAGCCCGGGAGGGAGCATAGGCTTTTTGCTGTTCATTAGTATCAAAAGGCTGATTATCTACAATCATATCTAGGTCCAACCAGCGCCTTCCCCATCGGCAGCTGCATTGCGGTGGGCAGTGTCTCTACAATTCTCATAAAATTCAGATTTCCAAAGAATAAAGAAAAGATGGCTCTGGCCATTTGATGCCAGTCGTTAGGGCTGAGCCACAGATCTCCCAGGGTCTCAAGGCTGGAGAGAGTAGAAGGGGCTACAGGGCCTTCAGCTCCTTAAGAGTAGTCAAGCCCAAGTGATGACATTCCCTTTGGGCTATCGCATGTCTGTCTTCTCCCTCACCTTCTTGTTTAATTATTTCTTTCACAGGAAAGACCTGCAAAGCGGGAGTACTAGATTGCTTAAAGCTTGGCTGTTCAGGGAAAGGTCCCACCATGTTCTTTCCCGGTGACTCCCGGGCGGGTTTTGAAGAGTCAGATTTGGGCAGAGCCTGTGACGGCTCTGTGAGCTCGAGATCCCACACACCTGGGTTCCTCTGCCGGTACCTTCATGCATGAGGTTCATCTGAATGTGTGGAGAGGGGCCTTGAGCATGGCTGTGGTTAGGCTCTGGAGGTCTTCGGTCGTGGGAGCACTGCAAGGGTCGGGGAGGGAAGCTGGAGCCCACCCCCACTGAGGGGCCCTGGGGAAGACAGCCAGGAACACAGGCAAGAGAGTCTCTAGCCAGGGAGTACAGGACAAATTCCAGTAAGGGAAACAGAATAGATTCCAAATCAAAGAGACATTCCCTAGCCACCTCTTACTCTCATAGGATGGGGGTAAGGGGGAGGGCCCACACCCAGTGGTGCTCAGGGGCTACTCCTGGCTCCAAGCTGGGGAATCACTGCACAGAGCCAGCACCTTGAGCCCTGGATATCTCTGGGCCCTCTCATAGATGTTCTGAGTGACCTTTACTTGTGGAGAGTCTTTCTACGGATCCATCA